>NC_090939.1:490675010-492017964 GCF_040938575.1 Ambystoma mexicanum | reverse complement strand
TGTGTTATACGGAAAGAAACATGTCGGGTTGGGGAATACACTGTTAATTATAAACAGTTTTAAGGTCAACTAGCTTGAGTCAGTACAATGTGTATTAGAAAAGATTGACTCAGCAGTGACAATATAGAGTCCATATTTACAATGGACAAAATTTGTAATGTTGTATTTTAGCATGATAGGTTTGATGACTATGAAATATTTGTTATAGTTTTATGTTTTGATGAATGGTTTGAGTGTGAGTGAGGTATGGTTGTAGTGGGGTCGGTTGTGGTTTTAGATGGAAATGTTATATTGTACCAGCCCATAGATGAATCGAGTGGACTGGTGCATAAATTGATTGATATTAACATTCATGATATTGTGTATTTTTTACAAATTCTAAATATATTAATAAATAATATTGAATTGAGATTTTGTGTCGATGGATTGAATTAAATTATTTCAACCCAGTGAATGTTTCATGATTAGACACGTTTATATCATTGTTGTGTTACTGAGCTATTTGTTTCACTCTATGGAGTAGACTACTTTGGTACTCACCACATAAACACAACTTTACTCTGACCTTCTATGTTGAGCTTTTTCTGTGTTCTATCCAGGCCAGGTCATAGTAATCAGATTCCCCTGGTTTCCCCTGTTACTTCTGTATAGTGATGTTTTTGCACGGTTTTTGATCGTGGGATTTTTTCTGTTACTTGCCTTCACTATATTGAGTTACACTATTATCATCTAGCACCGTGTTACACGTTTTGGACAATTTTGGGCTAAACCAGTGACCGCTAAGTTGAGTTATAGTGCCCAGAGGTGCTATTTCATCATGGCAGCAGACAAAATTCGAAGCTACGATGACAAATATGTGGCCGAACTATTGGCTCAGTCCTCATTATTTTCCAATGATGGGGAAAGCTCACCTTTAACTAATATTAGCAATTGGGATGAGCTTTTCCAATTACGTAAACGATCTATCCGCACAGAACTCCACGGTACTATTATGTTGGAGTATTTGCGCAATGGTGTCTTACCACAAGGATTGGTGGTGAGGAATGAACCACGTTTATTCCTTGATAATAAAGAATTCATCATTAGGTGGAGCTACATTGCAAATAAGTGCGGACGTGATTGGCTAATTTTAATAATTGACACCGCAAAGGAGATGTCCATGAAACAATTGGAAGAACTTAAGAAGTTAGAAGAGGCTATCAAAAAATTGGTACCCTTGGAAGTATATACCAAGAGACTTGATGAGATTATTCGTGAAATGAATGATTTTAAGGAATCTACTGTAAGGGATCGTATCCGACGACTTAAGACTGATATTACTGACTTCTCACATGAGAAAGCTTATCGGTATACCCAAGAGGGGTATGTACCTGATCAACATTATGACGGGGCCCCTAGACAACAACCACAGAAAAACGCAAGATTCACTAACACCTCGTTTAGCTCTCATAGCTCGGATGACGATACATTCACCCGTGGTGTAAGTGGAAGACAGCAAAGACGTGGTAACAACCGTGGACGTGGAAATGCTAATAGACGTAGGTCTCAGAATACCCGTCCATTCCCAAGAGGTAGAGGTCCATCGGTTGGTTTTTTAGATCAGGACCTACAAAATTGGGATTACGAACCCCCGGTAACAAGGAGCAACAAAGCTTATTAATCAACTTATCGTCATACATCCCTACACCAGTTGAAACATCGGTCCTGGAGAAGGGGTTTGGGTTTGTCCCTACCATTGCCTATGACCGTTTTGTTTCGAGGGTTGAAATCGAGGAATTATTTAGGAAAATACATTTGAAACAATTTTTTCATGAAAATCCATTTGAGGCTGAAGAAAGGAATACTGGTTTACATAACCGGTCTTCCTTCTGCCCACCTACCACAAGCCATAGTCCGGAATCGGTGGTTTTTGAAAGAAGGGTTCTGAATGATTTAGACACTTTGGAACGCACACATTCACCGTATGCTTTCCAAAATTGTTCGACAGCACAACGAAAAGCCTTTGAATCTCTTAAAAATAATACATCTATAGTAATACGTAGCGCAGATAAGGGCGGCGCGATTGTATTACTGAATCGAGAAGACTATGTTATGGAGTGCCTGAGACAACTTTCAGATACATCTTTTTATAAATTGGTTGAACAGGATCCTACTGCACGCCTGATTAATTTGATTACCCATAAAGTTGAGAAAGCTAAAGACAGGCATTGGATAACTCAGAAGGAAGCTGAGTATTTGGTTAAAAAAGATCCCAGTGTTCCTTTGTTTTATATTCTGCCTAAGATCCATAAGACACTGATTAATCCTCCGGGAAGACCTATAGTATCGGGCACCAATACAATACTGGAACCATTAGCCAAATTTGCTGACTCTTTTTTGAAAGGGTTTGTTAGTAAAATGACGTCCTATGTTCAAGATTCTACGACAGTAATTAACTTGATTGAGAATTTACATTTTAATCCACATGAGGATATTCTCGTCACCATGGATATTGTTTCATTATATACTAAGATCCCTCAAGCTTCGACTTTGGATGTTATTGAGGAGTTACTTTTATCCAAACGTACATCCGGGATGACACCAAACTCGTTCATACTATGGTGTACAGAATTGGCCCTGACTGAAAATTATTTTCAGTTTGATGGCCGCTTTTATCAGCAGATTCATGGTACTGCCATGGGCTCGGCTGTTGCACCTTCCTTGGCTAATCTTTATGTGGACTATGTTGAACATATGAGCGTCTACAGCGAAGAGAACATTTACAGAGACCACATTACATTATGGCGAAGGTACATTGATGATGTACTTTTGATATGGCATGGTGACCAGACTACTTTATTGGCTTTTTTTCAATGGCTAAATGGGATTAACCCGTTTTTGAAGTTCACTATGAATTTCCATAAGGAACAGATTGATTTTCTGGACTTAACCATCTACTCTGATTTATCCACTAATGTGTTGGGATTGAGACCTTTTCATAAAATGACTGATAGAAACTCCCTCCTACGATACGATAGCTTTCATCCCAAGTCTCTGCGGGATAATTTACCGTTTGGACAATTTCTTCGTCTCAAGCGGAATAGTAGTAAGAAGGACATGTTTGAGTCTGAATCCTCGATTCTAAGTGGTAATCTGATCCAACGTGGGTATCCCAGCAAGATAGTTAACAGATCATTTAAGAGAGCCTCTAATAATCATCGAGAAGCCTTACTTGAATACAGACCTAAATCTAGTTCTTCCTTATCAGATTCACTTGTTTTTGTCAGTACCTACAACCATCTGTCTAATCATGTGATAAAGATTATCAAGAAGCACTGGCATCTCCTAGCACAGGCTAAAATACCAGTAGCTAGTCCACGATGTGCTTTTAAACGGGGACGTAATGTAAAGGAGATGGTAAGTAGGAACGACATCAGTATCAAATTGGACAAACAAGTCACCATTACCCAACAGTGGGGGCTTCCACGATTGCGGGGACACGCCCCTTGTGGTAGGTGTGTTTGCTGCCCACTGACTAGACGGTCCACCGAGGTTGATATTGGCCTCAGAAGACCGTGGGCTCAGATGGATTTCTCAAATTGCAACTCCAGCCATGTAATTTATGCTATTTGGTGTCCTTGTGACAAAATATACATTGGCAAAACGGAACGAAAAATTAAAACCCGTATCTGCGAACACAGGAGCTGCATTAGATTGAAAAATCTCACAGCCCCCCTAGTAGGGCATTTTGTAATGAGAAACCATGGTTGTGACGAATTGAGGTGGACAGTATTGAAGAAAGTGGTTGCCACTAACAATACTGCAATGGATAAACAAACTCTGTCGAAGGAAGAAACAAAACTTATTTTTCTGAGCAAGAGCCACGAGGTTGGTCTTAATGAGGCGATTGACTGGAATTTTTAGTCACTTTTTATTACATTGCTTTTCAGGCGACTTTATTGTTATAGCCATCATGCTGTGCGTGATGACTGGGATAGATTTCGATCCCCCATTGATTCAGGACTATTTACCACTGCTGATGTGTGCTGTAGCGTTGTGATAATACCAGTCATCACTGTCGTTACAATTTATTCTCCCGTTCACACAAATAAACTTTAATTTTTATTTCTTAACTATATTCTTTATTGCCAACGGTTACGGTCCTAGTCGAGTATTAAATGACCCCACCCAACCACGTCTGTGGGATGAAGTGATTATGTCTATAGTAATTGCTGATGTTTTTTCAACAAAAAATGGGACTCGTCCCTTAACTGGCCAAACGTGACTGGGGCGGATGACTAGATTGATATACTGCAGTATGAAGGTCAGCCGTGGAGGCGACGAGGCCACTGACGGGCACGTGATCACTGACGTGTACGTATTTGTCTTACGCTTGAGTTGCTGCATCGTTTAATTATTTACATCACGTGGTCACCATGTGATCGGGTGATCACGTATATGTGCCGGAAGCTGGATCCCGGAACACTGGTTGCGTGGAATCACGGGATTGCTACGGTCTTCGTCGGAACATGCTCGGGAGCAGTGGAGGTAAGCAATGCGATTGTAGACTAGTACTTCTATTTAATGTGAAAGGACCGAGATCGTGTGGCCTAATTATATAGTTGGAGAGATTTCGACTGACTTGACCAGGTGGTTTCTTTTACTACGGCGAGTACAGGGAATAGACTGTTCAAGTCATTCTAAATGCTCCTGTAGCGACGAACGTTTTGTCACTGGTTGACAGTGTTGGGTTATCTTTTTTTAATATCCCTTTGAACCATCTGTTATAGTGGTAGAACTCACTGATGAGTGTTGTTGTTCTTTCTGTCTTTCTTTTTGTTTATCTTCCTAGCACGCATATCAACATTGGGTCTGATATTCATTGACCCGATCCTTATAGACCAGATTTCTGGATTTGTTCGTGAGGGTGTTGGCTGCTAGTTTGCAGTTTTTCAATGCACATAACGTATAGGTGCATATCCTGAGGATTGAGGTAAGCAAAATATGGAGTGTATAATGTTATGGCAAAACAACTTTGAATTAATACTCTTGTGTACCATGTAAAATGTTTATGCACTTTGTATTGATGATGTCCATATGGGCAGAGACAGCACCTATCGAGGGAGGAATATATACTCCTTTATGAGTGTTCCTGTAGATGGTTATAAGAGATTGAATTTTCCACTCTCTTTTCTCTTTGTTTTTTTCTTTTTTTCTCTTTGTTGCTCTTCCTTTGTGTATAGTGGTCCCATCATTGACTGAGGTGTATACAGAGGTCCCATGGAATCGGCCTTATACACACGCTCCCTTCTTCAATAATTGGTCTGCTGACCTTTTCTTCTTATGGGTCTGCCGATCTTAATGGTGCCATTGGGCGCTTAGGTATCGTGTCCGACAGTTATCAATAGAGGAGATATCTACAGTAGAGTGACTGTAAGTGTTGGGTCTGTAATGGATCATTTTTTGACTCTCACTTTTATTTTAATATGCATGATTCATATTTCGGTATTGGTCTTCCGAACCATCTACTGTCGGGTGCCTGAGTACTAGTTCTAGATTGTCCTACGTTGTCACATGGTGCTGGTATAGGTGATGTTACTGGGGATACACCAATTTTGGCAACGATCCCTGCATGGTTCCGTATTCCGGTGACCTTGTCTTTTTATGGTGAAGGTAATGTCGGGGTATTTAAAACCCCTCTCTACACCCCGTTGATTCATTGGTACGGCGGTTGTAATGATCAATCTAATAATGTGAGCAATGTAGCTAGATTGATGTTGTGTTATTTATATTCATTTTTATGTTTATATTTAGGTGAGTTTTTTCCGGTGTAGTCTACATCTTCCTCGTTTCTCCATCTACATTTCACCTGACCACGTGGGACCATAGTACCCCTGAAGAATTTCTGTCTAATAATGTGTTATACGGAAAGAAACATGTCGGGTTGGGGAATACACTGTTAATTATAAACAGTTTTAAGGTCAACTAGCTTGAGTCAGTACAATGTGTATTAGAAAAGATTGACTCAGCAGTGACAATATAGAGTCCATATTTACAATGGACAAAATTTGTAATGTTGTATTTTAGCATGATAGGTTTGATGACTATGAAATATTTGTTATAGTTTTATGTTTTGATGAATGGTTTGAGTGTGAGTGAGGTATGGTTGTAGTGGGGTCGGTTGTGGTTTTAGATGGAAATGTTATATTGTACCAGCCCATAGATGAATCGAGTGGACTGGTGCATAAATTGATTGATATTAACATTCATGATATTGTGTATTTTTTACAAATTCTAAATATATTAATAAATAATATTGAATTGAGATTTTGTGTCGATGGATTGAATTAAATTATTTCAACCCAGTGAATGTTTCATGATTAGACACGTTTATATCATTGTTGTGTTACTGAGCTATTTGTTTCACTCTATGGAGTAGACTACTTTGGTACTCACCACATAAACACAACTTTACTCTGACCTTCTATGTTGAGCTTTTTCCATAGATAGAAAACCTGGAGATGAGCCAGCGTCGCGCCCCACCCCAGAAGGGAGGCGTCCGTGGTAATAGTCACTTTTGGGAAGGGCTCCTGAAAGGAGGCCCCCACTGTAAGATTGTTGGTCGAAGACCACCATAGAAGATCCGCTATCGTGCAGGATGGAACTGGGAACAACTTGGAATCCGAGTCCAAAGCCTAACACCAAGAGCTCTGAAGAGTCAGCCGAGTACGCCTCATTTTGAGACATGCAATAGGAAGAGCAAGTACGCACGAAGCCATGATGCACAGAAGTCTCAGGAACCACCACCAAGCAGTCATGTGCTCTTACTGGATGAAGGGCTGACACGTGGCGAATAGATCCGCAACCCTGTCCGCTGTCAAGTACACTCTGGCGTCGACTGTGTTCCAATGGAAACCCAAGAAAATCAGGTCTTGGGAGAATGTCATGGAAGATTTCCGACAGGTCACTGACAGCCCAAGATGGAACAGGAGCTGGAGGAGATACTGGAGATTGCTCGAAGCCGTCAGTGGACAAGGGCTGCACAGGAGCCAGCCGTTCAAATACGGATGGATACACATGAACATCCTGTAGCCAAAGGAAAGCTGCGATGACCGACATCTTTGCAAAGACATACAGCGCAGAGCTGAGACCAAACGGGAGTACACGGACTGGAAATGCTCCCCTCCCAGGGAGAACCACAGATATTTATGATGCGGCCTCCATATCATAATGTGCATATACACTTCCTGAAGGTCCACTACACTGAGCCAGTCTTTCTGAAGAGAGGACTTTATTTGGCAAGGCGTGATCATCTTGAATATCTCTTGGGGAAGAGAAAGGTTGAACTGGGAAAGGTCGAGGATAGTGCGCAAGCCAGCCTGGTTGGGTTTGGGCACTGAACAGACGAAAGTAGAAGCCCTCCGCTTGCTCCCGAAGGGGAACAGGTTCCACCGCCCTGAGGTCTACAAGCTTCTGTAACTCGGCTCTGAGGGCGGGTGTCCCGATTTGTTGGAAGGGAGGGTTGAAAGGTGGGGGAGGGGGAGGAGCAAGCGAAAGCCCACCCGAGCGAAGGACAAAACCCACCGGTCTTTGGTGATGGTCTGCCACGCCCTCCAGATGAGACGAGATTCATCCTCCCCCCGGGTCTTGTGTGACTGACAAAAAAATATAATTTTGCAGATTTGGCGGCAGGGAGACTACCTGTCCCTGGAGAGGAGGCTGATGGTCGAGAGAAAAAACGACCACATTGTTATTTTCGATGGGGGCCGCCAACCGGGGGGTCAGGTCTGGGTGCCCGGCGTTCCTGAAGCCCCCTGAAGCCAGAGAAGGATCGAGACTGAGACCCTGACCTCTGTGTATAAGGGGCCTAAACTGGGACCTTCGCCAGGACCGACAAAGATTTGGCGGTTTGGGTGCTTGCCTTGGTCTTTGTAAGATCCTCATCCGTAGAAGAATTAGACAACTCCTTACCATTGAAGGGAAGGTCCAGAACTTTGTCTTGCACCTCCTTCAAAAACTTTGTTGCATGGAGCCACGCCTGGCGTGAGATGCCAATTCCCACGATAAGGCCTCGAGCTGAGTTATCTACATGGTGTGCCGCAGCTTCCAGCAGATCTTGTGCCAACACCCTGGCGTCGGGTAAACCAGCTTTGAAGTCATCTAGACTATCCGCAGGAATACACTCCTGGATATCAGCCAACTCCTTCTAGAGCCTCACATTAGCTACTGCCAGGATGAGCTCGGTATTTGCTTGACGAAGTTGGAGAGCTGAGTTGGCAAATACTTTTTTGCCCAAGGAGTCCAGAATCTTGTTTTCCTTGGACAGAAACTGAGTCGCAGCCGTTGAGGTCGCAGAGGCCGGCTTGGATTGAAGCGTGGCCGCAGCTACCACCGTCAAGGAAGGGAGTGGACAAGACGCCAATGCTATCTCCTCAGAGGTGTGGAGCCTGTAACAGGCGTCAATTGTATTGATATGTAGCCTGGTGTGGGGCTTATCCCAGACCTTACGGGCCTCAGCCAAAACGTACTTTTGGAGGAACAGGCCGGTGCGCTCTTGTGGCAATAGGGTGAACGCTCCCGAAAGCACCTCCTCCTGTGGAGGCGGGGGCCTCAGGTACTGGAATGTCGAGGCGGACCATCATATCCAGGACCGGTCATGGAATGATCTGACAAAGCGGGGCTTCTCATCGCTATCCTGATCTGCTTGAGGGTCATCTGGCAAATCGGAAGCAGTGGGCTGGACCGTCTATCACGCTCTGCCGGGGTCTTCTCCTCGGGAGACAGCGGAGGTAGGGGATGAAGAGCTGGAGGCGGGCCAAGAGGAAGAGGTGGCACCACCGCCGGAGCTGTCGGAACCGACCGGGTGGAAGGTGGAGCAGGAGTTTGAGGGTAGATTTCCTTGAAAAGACCCTTAAAATACTCCTTCATGGGGTCAGAGTGCATGAACCTCTGAAATTTCCTGAAAAGTGCATCCTCTGATGAGGGTTTAGGCACTGGGGAGGGCAGAGGCCACTCATATGGGGCATACCCCCACAAACGCAATGAGGATGGGTGCCAGGAAGGCCCACCACCAACCGGGTCCATATAGAGCAGTGGGGCAGAAGCAGGAGTAAGCGAGACAGTATGAGGAAGCGGCATCCGAGCACGCCAGTCATAAGAAGGGCGGAATTGATTTTTACTGTCCACTTGATGTGTAAACGGCTGCTCAGCCCCAAAAAGAAGGTACCCAGCACCCGACGTCGAGTGCGTAGGGGTAAGGGAAAAATCCAAAATGGCTGCTGCGGACCATGGGGTGGTTGGCCACCATTTTGTCGCGGCCTGAAGAGCACTGTGTCACATGTGTCAATGAGGCAACCGCCTCCTCAAGCTGGTCAGGGAACATAAGCAACACCTTAGCCTTGACACAAGGATCCTTGGCGGAGCTAGTACTGGGGGGTCTCGGATGTTTACTGGACATCTTGCAGGTGGCCCCAAAATTAGCCTCCAGTGGAGGAACCTGAGTAGAGTCGGTAATAGAGGAGTTACGGTGTATGACCACCCCCCCCCCCTCGACAGAACCGGTATCACTGCGTCCTTGAGCGCGGGAATGAAGAGGAATCCTCCTCACAGACAAGACCTTCGGAGCAGGTCCGACCTTGCCGGTTTTGCCGGTACAGACCTTGGCCTCAAAAAGAGGAACCTCTGGTTTTCGCCCGGTACGTGTAGCTCCCTCGAGAGGGGCCTCAAGCCATGGCTCGGTACAGAAAGCTCCAGAAACGGAGACCTCAGAGCGAACATCGGTATCCAAAGCCACAGATGAACTGGGCTGAAGTTTAGCACTTGACAGGTGAACCTTAGAACGTGGTCCGGTTTTGCCAGGTCTGTCGTGGGAACCCTCAGAGAAAACTCTGGTACGCCCGTTAGGCCTGCAAGGCACCTCAGGGGAGCCCCTGGTAGCAGAGCTGTTCAAGCCCCTCCGGCCCTGGAAGACCCCAGGAAGGAGTCCCCCGGCCGGGGCACCCTAAAAACTTAAGAACTTACTGGACGTCTCTTCGTTTTGTCGATGAAAAGCTGAAAATGAGGTGGAGGAACTCGCTGAAAGACCTCATCCCACCGAAGAAGATGGCGCTGGAGTGCCCGGGTGGAGAGGGGGTTGCAGTAGAAACATTAATCCCAACGAAGGTCCGGGCCCAGACACTCCAAGCAGAGAGAATGGGGATCCGCCTTAGCGAAGTGACGTTCGCATGAAGAACAGGACACAAAATCCCAGACACTCCGGAATAGACGGAGGACTAAGCGACAGCAGAACCTGAGCAGGAAAGAAGGACAACGGGAACAAAGCAAAAAAATTCTCTGTGATAAAAGTGTGTCCGGCCGCGCAGAGAAAAGGACTGAAGGGCGATGTGCGGGCGGAACTCATTTTTGATGCTTTTTGACAAAAGTGCTCCGGTCCCATCCCAAAGGACAGAATGTTGCACATGTATGGAGGAAAGGGGACGGGCCGTAAGAGTATGAGAGGTATGCGCAGTGGTATGAACAGTATGTAAGTTTCATCGATCACATGGGCCTCTATGATGAGTCTTTGTAGTAGCATAATTGTCAACCTTGTTCCACTGCAGGGTCCCTGCGATGGCATAAGATTGTGTAGTAGCATAATTACAGCATCTACTTTCAGTTTTAGCTCGTGAGGAGGCATTCGTCCTACAGCGTTTCGCTCTTGAAACATTGAGCTGGTAATTAACTGTTCATTGACACTGGAACCACTGTGCCCTGTGTGAAGAGAAGTGGGGGTGGAAAGAAGTAGCATCCAAATGTTTGGGATAGTGGAAGGTGAAGGTGATCACGAAGAACTGTGCTCATTCTCTTTGTAGAAATGGTAGCTGTTGTTGAAGTGGGTGCACTTTGCCATTTGGACAGCAGTAGATGGCAACCTAACACTGATACATTGCATCAGCTGAGTACGAAAACATACCCAAGAGTTTCATACAGGCCTCCGGATAAGGGTCGTACGAGGCCTTTTTACACGTGAAAATCTTGGAAATACAACAGCTTTATTATTTACCTGTGTATGTTTACGCACAGTTTTGGAGCAGAGGGCAGTGCAAATGTCATTTAATTAATGACAGAAACCAGAACGCTTCTTTTGATTTTTATCTACATGGATGCAATTTTAAGCCATGGAGAAATGCTTCTGAAACAGAATTTCTTTCTCTGAAGCCTTTCAAAAAAGAAACCGCACACCATAATAAAAAGTAATGGTTTCTTTCTGCCCACCTTCTGCTGCGTTGGGTGTAGATGCTCATGGGGCAATCAGAAGTACTGTGCATATTTTTTTTCATTGCATTTTAGGAATGTATAATTAATAAGATGGAAAATTAAGTTGCAATTGAGAATGAATCTTTTGTAACAGATGACGCTTCCCCCCCCCCCCCCCCCTCAGTGAAAGCAAAGCAGTATTGCACAATTTTATTTTTCAGAGTTCCTGTGCGGTGTGCACAATCATGCAGAGGCACTCTAATTATAAAAACAATGTGTAAAATGATAACGCACGGTTTAGTTTACATCCATTCAACCTTGCAGTCAATGAGGAACATTACTATAAATGGTCAGTCGCAGCAGAGCTTTTGCTCAAGGGTGATTGATTGGCATTACAGCAATCAGCAGTGTTATACCCTCTCAAATCTTCAAGACTACAATTAAAACCTCCAAAACCTGACTCTCCAGGAAGTGCAAGCGCTGTTCAAGAACAAACAAATGAGTTACATTTGTAATTGAAATAGAAACTTAGCAAAAGCTGTCCCTCTGGTAATCCAGATAGGTATGTAGCGCTTCATGCATGGTTCGTCCAACATCTAGGCACTACGATTATTATAGATCTGTCTATTCCCAGTTTACCAAGCTTTGAAGGATGTTCGCCATTAAGATAGCTCAACCGGTTGAGCACTCGTCAATGCGATCTGTGCGTTATCTGTAGGTTTGAATCCTTGCAAGGCCAACTCAGCTGGAGGTCGATAAATGAGTACCAACTTCGGTTTGGTGATCATTGGGATAAATATGTTCTATGTACAGGCTTCGCCAGAAGCGCTATAAAAATAACAATTTGACCATGAGATTAGGTATGGAATTATGGCATGAAGTCCTTGTCTCTCTGCACTGTTGTATCATAACATTGGCATGCCATTAGGTAGTAATAGTTCCAGGAATGGAGGACTTTCATTATACATAAAAAGACAATTCTGCTATCTAACCTCAAAACACACAATACAATTCAGGTTTGCAGTATGCAATTGGCTAGGTTTTTGGGTTTTCAACATTTAAATATAAACAGTGGAGATCAAATGGCCAGACCTTAGAGATATAAATTAATAGTTACTCATCCTAGTAACTAACATACTTTTAGTCCATAGTACCCTTTCCTCCATACTGTATGTATGGCCGTCCCTCGTGAGGGGTGGGAGATGGAACCCTTTTAAGCAGAAAAATAATCTTCCCCTTTAAATGTAGAGGTGGGTGGCCCTGGGAGCATGCACTCGCCTGACTCCGCCCACCGGCGCCACTCCTCAGTCCCCATTGAGGCGTCAGCAATATTCAGCATTGCCTAATGACACCAGTATTACTAGGGTGGAGTGTAAGAGGATTCAATTCAACACTACAGCTAAGTCAATGCCTAGTCTGGGATACTGAATGGAAACCCTTATTGATATATCTTTATGTCCAGTTCATGAGTTCTGGATGTCTACCCCTATATAACACCCCTCTCTTAGAATCCCACTGCGCCAAGAAGTAGTTCTGTTTTGCAAGTTTAAAAGGTTTATTTGAGAAATAAAACAAAATATAGATACCACGCTTTTATAATAAATTAATAATCGATATCGCCCTTATAAATATAATGTTAATCAACAATGGGTAAACAGACACTAGCACACTTCTTTATAATCAATGAGGAGTTAGTATAGGATGGATAAAGTAGCAAAAATACTTTTATGATTTCAAGGGACAAGCAATGACGAATAAAATGCAGTACAGAAATACTTGATATGATTTTAGCAAAAGATAAGATAATCACTTTTTCTCTGGCAATTCACCCCCTCCCCTATGCAATGTAAGAAATGGAAGGAGATGGAAAGAGGAGCACACAGTTCTCAGGAATGCAATCAAATGCAATACGAAATTCAGTTCCCCCCCAGCAAGCGTAGAGGAAACAGGTGTGAGTTTGAAACACAGGCTCAAAATGCTTTTTTTTTTAAACTTCTATTTATTCGTTTTTCAAGAAGAGAGAAACAAACATCAATGAACATAAACAGTAACATACTTATAAATTACGACCCATCCCTCCCACCCTCCCCCCCCGTGGTGCAGCACCCAAGAGTCACTTCTCATTCCCTTCACCCCCGGGCCTCCATCGGATCGTATATGTCCAATAATTTTAGTCTCTGTGGACACCATTGGGCTCTAAAGTCTCCTTTTAAGAATTCCAGGGTCACCCCCCCAGTCCGCGTGAAAAGAGCCCAATTTATCCTCTGCAGCATAGGAGGCCCACTCCAACGAGACTATATCCCATAACTTCCTCAGCCACTCCTGCTCTGTCGGGATCGCAGCCCCCTTCCACCTCTGTGCAATGAGAGAAAGAGCTGCCAGAATGAATATCACCCTAGCTTCGCTGCAACCCCGTCCGGTCTCCTCTACCCCCACACCCTCCTCCCTCCCAGTCTTCCCCAGCAATATCTCGCGTGGGTTTCGGAGGGGGCCTCCTCCCAATGCCTGAGCGATGGCTGTCTTAAGATCATCCCAGAAGGGCTGTATAACAGGGCAGTCCCACCAGATATGTGTAGCCGTGCCCCTCTCCCCACATCCCCTCCAGCATTCTCCTGAAACGGCGGAGTTCATTGCATGTAGGCGGGCGGGAGTGTAGTGCCAACCCACCAAGCATTTGTACCACATCTCCCTAACCTGGATCGCTTTCGCTAGCTTGGGTATCCGTGACCATAATCTCTCCCAGTCTGCCTGCTCCATACTGACCCCTGTGTTATTCTCCCACTTAGTCATGTAGGTCCACTTGATGCTTGGGTTACCCCTCTCAAGTTGTCTGTATAGGTCCGAGACTAGTCCCTTTGTGCCCTCGTGAGTTGCAAAGAACCTTTCAAAGTGAGTCAGATCTCTTGTCGCCGCCTACCTAACAGCCGGAGACATCACCCAGTGGCGAATTTCAAAGTATCGATGCCTCTCTCTTTCTCCCACACCAAATTCATTTTTACATTCCACGAACGATTTCACTCTCTCACCACTGAACATGTCCCTCAGTGTCCTGCAACCCCCCTCCTCCCAAGCCAGAAACGCTCCCTTTTCCATCCCTGGGGTAAAATCCCCGTTCCGGAAGATAGGGGTGAACGGCGAAGGAAAAGACGAAATCCCCCCTTTTAGCGCAGACCGATCCCAGCAGTCAACCACATTTTTCATGATGTCGCTCAAGTAAATGTGTGAGGGGCGTAGCCGTCGCGGGAGCCAGAGAACCTCTCCCAGATGATGCCTCGCCACCGCCCTGTCCATCCTCACCCAGTGTTTTAAGTACTCTTTCGAAAACCATTCCCTAATTATCCAGAGCTGTGCTGCATTGTGATATCGGCGGAAATCGGGGAAGGCCAAACCCCCTCTATCTCTGGAGGCAGTGAGCAGCTGCCTGGATATACGAGCTTTCCTCCCCCCCAATACGAAACCCCGTACCAATCTATCCAGCCTCTTAAAGAACATTTCAGGCACCCTCAGTGGGATGGCTTGGAAAAGGTAGAGGACTCGGGGAAGTACCACCAACCTGAGCACCGCCCCCCGGCCCAGCCAGGAGATCGGAAGGGTCCCCCATCTCCGCAGGTCTTTCTGAATTGCTAAAAGCAGGGGGTCATAATTCGCTCCAATCCAGCCAGCCAGTGAGGGCGTGATTCTAACTCCCAAGTACCGCAACCCCGAGGGGCTCCACCTGAAGGGGGACAGGTCCCTTACAACCCGCACCGCCTCCTCCCGCAGGGAAAGATTCATAAGTTCCGATTTCTGGAAATTGACCCGCAGGCCTGATGCCTCCCCGAAGGAGGATAATAGTGCTATGCAAGCTGGGAGGGATTCTCTAGGGTTAGTAAGTGTAAGCAACATGTCATCTGCGAAGGCCGCGATTTTATGTTGTTCCCCACCAAAAGGAATCCCCACGATCTCCGTTGTCTGGCGGATCGCCAGTAGGAGGGGTTCCAGATAGATAGCAAACAGCAATGGGGAGAGGGGGCACCCCTGTTTCGTCCCCCTCTGAAGCCTAAACGGTCTAGACACCTCTCCGTTAACCAGAATGCGTGAAATGGGATTTTTATAATTAGCGGCGACCAGGTTGATAAAGCCCTCACCCAACCCCATCTTCTCCATCACCCGGAAGAGGAAGGCCCACTCAACCCGGTCGAACGCCTTCTCGGCGTCAATCGCCAGAAGGATCACCGGGGTACCTGTTTTGCGGGATTTTTCAACAAGATGCGCCACCCTTCTGATATTATCCGCTGTTTGCCGTCCCATGACAAACCCCAACTGATCCTGGTGGATCAGAGTTGGGAGATGTTTTTCCAGGCGCCGTGCCAAAACCTTTGTGAAAATGCTTGCTTCGGTGTTAATAAGAACAATAGGGCGATACGAGGTACAGTCCTCCGGGTCTTTTCCTGCCTTATGAATAAGGGTGATCTTAGCTTCCTCCATCGTCCGGGATATGCCGCCCTCCTTCTTAAACGCATTAAACAGCTGCGTCATGTGTGGGACCAGGAGGTGAGAAAACTTTTTATAAAAATAAGCAGGATAGCCGTCTGGGCCCGGTGCCTTATCACGAGGAAGAGCGGCAATAACAGCCCTCACCTCGTCTTCCGTGATGGGGCGGCCCAGCTCCTCTGCCACTTCCCTGGATACCTGCGGGAGAGGCAGGCCCTCCAAAAATCCCCCCTGTAGACGAGGGGGTGGACCCTGGGAGGAGTACAGGGCTTCATAGAATTCCACGAATCTCTCCCTTATCTCATCATTCCGGGTAAGACGCCCACCACCCTGATCTTTCAGTGCGGTAATGGCCCTCCGATCCCTTTGTCCTCTCAACAGACGAGCCAGGAGGGTGCCTTCTTTATTGGCCTTAGCATAAAATGTTTGTCTCGTTCTGAGCATAGCTTCTTCCGCCCTCTTATTCCGCAGAATCCCCAATTGGCCCTCCGCCAGCCTATATGCCTTGAAGGCTCTCCTCGTGGGAGTGATCCGAAGTTGGGCTCTGGCGACCTCACCCTCCAATTGGGCCTCCAAACCCCTGAGCCGCTTATTCCTTTCTGCCTGTAGGGCGATAAGATCCCCCTAAGAGTCGCCTTAAAGGTGTCCCACCTCGTACCCAAGCTCGTATCGGCGGGGGGATTGTTCCAGAGAAATCCTTGAATCCTAACTTCTAGCTCACCGCAAATCACGGGGTCTCTCAAAAGCCCGTTTGGAAATCTCCAGCGCCACACCCCTGGCCTACGTCTCCCCAGCTTAAGGACCATCTCTACGACAATGTGATCCGCCACCCCCAGCGGCCCCACCTCCACCGCCTTCACTGCCCCCACCAGACTGGCCGATACCCAAATGTAATCTATTCGGGATTGTGTCCTATGTACATCAGACAGGAAAGTGAAGCCCTCCACCCTCCCCCTCAGCGACCGCCAGACATCCCGGAGGCCAGCCCCCTTCCATCTCTCCCTCAACTGGGAGGAGGCCACTGCCCCTCCCCCCGTCTCCACTCCTGGAACGGTCCCCAACTCTGTCCCAAGCAATGTTGAAATCCCCCAACACCACCACCTGGCCCCTAGCGAAATTCTCAATAGTGTTTAAGAGCTCCCGTAAAAACTGTTCCTGACCTACGTTAGGCGCATATATAGACCCAATAGTGTAGCATGAACCCAATATGGTCCCCTTAACCAACACGAACCTCCCATCACTATCCCTAAAAGCTTCCTGGAGCTGAAAGTCTGTGCCTCTGCCAAAGGCGACGGCCACCCCCCCCCCCTTTTTCGTGGGGCCTGACGCAAAGTAAATCTGGGGAAAGCCCTTAAGTCGTAGCCGGGCTTGGTCTCGTTTCCTCAGGTGGGTCTCCTGAAGGGCTAACACGTCCGGCTTATGGGATCTAAAAAAATGCTCCAGCTTTGTGCGCTTAAGGGGGGAATTGAGCCCCCTCACATTATGAGTTTGCCACTTGAAGGAAACAACTGGACATCACGACGTGCCCGCCGAAGCTTGCAGTCTGAGGTATCGGGAGAGTGCAAAAAAAAAAGGGGAGACTTCCCTCCTGCATTCTATTTGTGGGGCCTCACCCCCAATCACACTTCCCTTGGTGCGGCTCTATAAATGCGAGGCTCGTAGGGTGAATCTTCCATGATAAGTGCTGCAGATACCCACCTCCCCCTCTCCCCCCTCAACACACCCCTCTTCCCCGGTCCCACAACTAAAGCCCCTCCCCAGCCCTCCCCCCAGCCTACCCAACCCCAACTCGGGAGGCTTCCCGCATGTCCCCTCCCCATCCCCCGGACTCTCTCGTCCTTGCGTGATCCAAGAAGTGCATCCCCGCCCCTCCCCTCTTCCAATAATAGCCAATTTCCCACCACCCCCTTTTACATCCTCCTCCCCCCGCGTCAACCACATCCACTGTACCAACTGGAAGTCCCCCGGTCCGGGGACCCCCCCTCATCTCCCGCCGAGCGGGCTCCACTCTCCCCCTCCTGCGGACGCTTCCGCGCCGACTTCTTCTTTATGTTGGGGCCCACTGTGGACCACACCCACGGCCCCGCCCCATCCCCCGGAGCGGGCCGATCGCTCTCGGCGTCCCCCCTGGAGACTCCAAGATCCAGGTGAATGATGTTCGCCGCTTCCTCTACACTGGTGACCCTTCTTTGGGCGCCCTCCCATTCGAACACTAACCCAAATGGGAAGGTCCACTTATAATTGATATTCTTTCTTGAGAGCTCTTTCAGCACTGGGCGCATCGCCCTCCTCTTCACCAGAGTACTGTTAGCCAAGTCCTGAAACAAGATCATCTCCTGGCCCTTGTAGTGCAGTGGTTCGCGAGACCTTGCCGCCCGCAGAACGGCCTCTTTCTGGGCGTACCGCGAGAATGCTGCCAGCACATCCCGCGGCCTGGGGCCCGGGCCGCGGGGAGGTCGGCCCACCCTGTGTACTCTGTCCAACTCTATAGCCGCGGGGTCTTCTCCTCCCAGTAGGCCCATAAAAAGTCTTTGCACCTCTCCCTTCAACTCCCCATCTGTTACGGACTCCGGGAGTAGTTTTACCCTTATATTGACCCGTCTCGACCTGTTTTCCAGGTCCTCCAGTTGGATTTCTAGGTTGCGGGTCGCTAGGTCCAGGCGATCAATCGCTTCCCCGTTGGCCGTACCGTCCTTTCCCAATTCCTGTAGGCCTCTTTCCAGTATATCGGTTCTCTCCCCTAACTGAGCCACCTCCTGCTTCAGTTCCCCCAGGGCCATATTTAGGTCCGACCTCAGCAGCTGAAACTGGTCCTGGAAGGATTTGGCTAGAGTTTCTCCTAGGGCGTGCATCTCACCCCTGAGATCCATCCTGGTCAGGGGCTCCCGGTCCTCCGCCTCTCCGGGTGCTTTAGGGGGCATGAGGCGCTCGGTGTCCCCCCCCCATCGCCCCAAGCTTCCATTGCTGCAGACCACAATGAGGGGAGGGTGCTCAGGGGGCCCCCCCTCTCTCGAACCGGTGCGCGGTGCCCTGCCCCTGGACTTTGCGGGCATCAGGTCTCACCCGGGGGGCCCGAGGGGTCAAAAAAGCAGGATCTGCCAGGGAGCGCCCCTCAATTCGGCCACAACACCTTTACTGGGCGCCACCTGGGGCCGCCCACCGGCTCCAATTCCGCAGTAAGGAGGGGTGACCGCCCGCGAAAACAAGGGCGGGGGGCCCCACCCCCCAGCACCGCTCCCACCACCTCTCGAATGGGGGGGTGGGGGGTATGAGGCCCGGCCAATGGTCCCCCAACACCAGCCTCGGGGACCAAGCCTCCACTCCGCGGGCCCGATCAAATAGGGGGGAGGCGGGCCCCCCGCGCCTCAACACTCCATCCCCGGGGGGGGGGCCGCCCGCTCCTCACCTCTTCACCGACGATCAGGAGGCCCCCAACTCTCCTCCAGGGGCCTCCCCACAGGTGGATCCCCAGCGGCACCCGCTGCTCCTACTCCAGATGAGGGACGCTTCTCAGCTTCTCCCACACGGCTACGCGAGGCCTCTCCAGAAGACCCGGTCCTTTCCCTCAGGGAGATGACCTCCCCCGCCTCGTACCGCCGGCGGTGGGTGCGTCCCTCTCTTCAGGGCTCTCCTCCTCCGCAACAGCCTCTTCACGCGGGCCGACGCCCCCGTCCGCCGTTCGCTCGTACAGGCCTCCTCCGCTCCTCTGCCGCGGCCGCCCGAATTCCTGGGGACTGCAGCTCTTATTTTAACTAAGAGATTGGTTCTGCACAGTTCTGCTAGGTACTCACAATATAAATCTGAAATAGGCCTTGCCACGGATCTGGTCAGGTTTTGGACTGGATTCCGGTTCTGGTATCGGTACTTCACAGTGATCTGGGTCAGCTCTCTGGTTCTGCTCACAGCGGTCTGGGTCACACTGGATTTCTGGTCTCTGGCAATTGTTCTTGGCAAAAGAATTCAAACAGCTCGCCCTGCTGTGGAATAGTTCGCAAATGATTTTAAGGTTGCTGAGGCCTGCTGAGAAGAGTTCTCAGTTTGTGGGTTTAGGCCCTTGCTTTAAGTTCTGAAGTAAAGTTCTGGTCTTTGGAGATTGATGGATTTGAAGTCTGGATCTCTGGATGTGAAGTCGTCGGTCAGCATCCTCCACAGCAAATGGAATTGAATGTCTCTACCTGTCCCAGCAGTCTCTTTTCATGTGTTTTGGAAAGTGGGTGTGTGCGTTGGTCATAACTAAACCTGCCCCTCTCACTTATCATTGGCCAATTCCTCCTCTCTCCCTTGATTGGGGGGAAGGAAATGTGAGTCAGAGTGATGCTGTAGGTTTTATGGTCAGAGGAACCTCCCCGTCAGATTGCACACAAATCTATTTCTGATCCAAATACATATTTATCTATGCACCATTTTTCTAATATTATAGGTCCAGTTAACATATTTTCTGTAGCACCAAACCATCCGATCCCTGTCTTTGTACGATGTTGTGTCCACTGATGACAGAATTCTCCCCTTTTCATCCAGATAACGACCTCTAAACCTTTCCAGATTTTACACAAATGTGCACCAGGGATATGGGTTACAGATGATAAAGTGTCAGATTTTTAACATGCATACATTTGGAGTGAGACCCTATTTTCCGCTAGCAACCCCCCTGAATACACCACAGGGTCCTAACGCCTCTCAAAATGTTCACAGAAAAATCACAAAAATAATGATATTACTTATATAATTCTGACAAGTCCGCACTATGAGTTATCTATCTTTTTAAAATTATGCCCTGGTCAAAAATGGGTGTGGCTTCCACATCACAGGGTGGAATAACTGGTTTATCCACTTCCCCCAAGCTCAGCTGCTAGCAGAGGCACTGCCCCTCCCAGTTTCCCCTAAGAGGAAGCCACTTTACGGCCCCGAATATAACATTTGCCTGAGTCCAGGACAGGCCTTTGTTCAACTCCCTGTAGTCCCCAGCTGCTCCACCCCTAATCTAATCAGAGAGGTGACAACTCCTTTTGGCAAGGGGAGTGGCTGAGCAGGTTTCAACTCCTGTCGGGGGTAGTTGTCAGGCAGAATCCAGTTTCATTAAGCCAGGTTTCAGCTAAATGTCACTTTTTGTTCCCAGTTTTCTACATTCAAATCAAACTGCCAAGTCTTTATCTATTCTTATAAAGGCCACGCGCAAGGCATATACATTAAATAATTACTTCCTTGAAGTCATTTCAGAATATAGTTTTACATTGTATCCACCTCTTAGCAAGTCTTTCCTTGGTCTGGTTTTGTTTCATTTGTTCAGTTTTACACAAAAGTCTGGTGGTTTTAAAACGCCGGCTTTCTGATAGTGGTGAGTACTGGTAATGCAACCATTTTTGGGATTAAGAAAATTAATTCCCCACAGTTCTGAGTTGCTTTTTTGGCAATCAGCATTGCCATTCCCAATGGTTTCAGGCTACTGTGTGTGTACCCCACTGGTGGTTTTAGGCAGTGCCCTCCTGTGCTCACAACATAGGCAAAATGGGTGGCAGCCTATTCTTCATGTTTTCCCTGTGCACTCTCTGGGGAGTTCTGGCCATCATGATGTTTTCCATGCCAGTACTGCACAGTTTTATTGTAGGGCTTGGATGCATGGGTAAAAACATCCCACAGGAGGATGGTGGGACGTATGGAGGAAAGGAGACTATGGACTAAGAGTATGTTAGTCACTACGGTGAGTACCTATTAATTACTCTTACGTCCCGTACCATTTCCTCCATACTGCATGGGCGATTACAACTGAATGTAGCCCCAGGGTTGAGATGCGACCCTCCTTCCGAAAACAGATTTCTTAGAACTGCCTGTCCAAACGACGCGTCTGACCTAGGCGTACAAACAGTAGTGCTTACAGAAAGCCAAAGGGGAGGCCAAGGTAGCCACCGTGCCGATGACCTGCATGGCACATGCTGTTGGAACGCGATGGCCGTGGCCTTGGCTCTGACAACATGGGCATGTAAGTTAGCTGGCACAGGTATGAGCTGCCCCTCATAAGCCTCCTTGCTGGCTGAGACCATCCACCTTGCTATGGAGGCCTTGGAGGCCTGGTAACCGGGCCTTGACCCACCGAGAGTGACAACAAGGCATCCAACTTGCGGAAGTCCTTAGTCCTGTCCAGGTAGTATTTCAGCGTGTGTCTGAGATCCAGACGGTGCCAGACCCACTGAGGCTCGTCCTTGAAGTCGGCGAAGAAAGTGGGTAAGACTATTTCCTCGCTCAGATGGAAGGAAGAGGTCACTGTGGGTAGGAACGCAGGGTGCGGTCGAGGACCTTGTCCTTGTGAAAGGTAGTGTAGGGCTCTGAAGCCACCAGAGCCTGGATCTCGCTGACTCTGCAAGCTGAGGTGAGGCCCAAGAGCAGGGCTGTCTTCACAGTGACCAACCTGATGTCCGCGGACACCATTGGCTCAAAAGGTTTGTGTGCCAAGGCGCCCAACACAACATAAGGTACGGCACAGGGTGTGGTTTCTTTATAGGCGGGTAAAGTCTGTGGAGGTCCGCCAGATTTCACCTAAACCCCGGGTTGCAGGAGGAGAAGAGGCCCTCCTCTGAATTCCTGTAAGCCCCTATGGCTACCAGATAGGTGTGGCATGTATCCACCAGTACGCCGGAGTGGGGGAGGTGTGCCGAAAAGGAGAGCACAGGTGTGGCATGTATCCACCAGTACGCCGGAGAGGGGGAGGTGTGCCGAAAAGGAGAGCACGTAGTCCAAGGTGCACTTAAGGTCGATCTCCCTAAAGTCGGCCCAATGACAGAATCTAGACCATTTACTCTCATATTGGCACCTAGTAGCCTTGCTTCTAATGCCCTGGATGACCTCTAGGTTAGCCCGAGATAGGCTCAAGTGTTTCAGTTTGACCTGCTCAGGAACTGCGCTGCGAGGGCTAATTTGTGAGAGCGGGGTGGAGTACCGTGCCCCACAGCTGGGCCAGGAGCTCATAAATGTCTGCCCCCAGTCTGCCGAGCCTGTCCGCTTCCAGGTTGGATTCCCCTGGGAGGTGGACCGCCATGAGGTAGATGTTCTCCAGAGCCCACTCCCACATGCTGACTGCTAGGTTGCACAGCAGTGGGGGGGGGGGGGGTCTGGTACCCCCCCCTTGCTTGCTGACCTAGTACATGCTGGTGGGGTTGTCTGTCTGGATAAGAACGGTCTTGCACTCGATAAGAGAGAGAAAGGCCTTGAGAGCCAGCCATATGGCCCTCCATTCGAGCCAACTGATGTGGGACTCCATGGACGTGGTGGTTGTCCAGGGGGCTCCCCTGCCCTCTAGGGAAGAGTCTGTAGTGACTGGGACCTGGGGGGCCGGCTGTCGGTAGTGCTTGTCATGCAGCAGGGTGCAGTCCGCAGACTACCGCTGGAGGTCCGAGTGGAGAAAGGGAGGAATGTTGACTGGTTCTGCTTGGGAGCCCTTCTCCTGATTCCATAGGCTGCGAAGAGCAGCTGTAATTTCCTCATCCTGCGCCTCGTGTGGGGTACGACGATCAGGACTGCTGCCATAAGACCCAATAGGTGTTGGTACCACCAGGCTGAGGTCACTGGCCTGGAGAGGAAGTGAGCTGTGGCTCTCTTGATGGCCGCAATCTTGTCCTCCGATGGAAAGACTCACAAAGCTTGTGTCCCAGATTAGGCCCAAGAAGGTCAGGCTCTTCGTGGGCTGCAGCCGAGACTTCGTGAGATTGCTAGTGAACCCCAGGTCGTGGTGTTCATCAGTACAGAGGTTGTATGGTGAACCGAATGAGCCAGTCATCCAGGTATGGGTAGACGCGGTGGCCCTGGGCCCTGAGGAGGGCAGACACTGCATTCATTAACCTGGTAAATACCCTGGGCGCCGAGTTGCGGCCAAAGGGTAGCACCTTGTATTGGAAATGGTAGCCCTTGATCCTGCAGAGCCATAATGAACGATGTAGCTGCCAAATAGGTAAGTGTAGATAAGCATCCTTTAGATCCAGGGAGCACATCCAGACTCCCCTGTCCAGTATTTCCACAATACGAACTGGCTTAACCATCTTGAATTTTTGCATAGGGAGGGAGAGTTTGAGGGTGGAAAGGTCCAACACACTCTCAGGCCAGCCTGGTTCTCCTTCTGTACAGCGAAAATCCTGGAATAGAAGCCCAATCCTCGCTGGGAGGCTGGGACTTCTTCCACTACCTGGCTCTCGACGAGCGACTGGATCTCCTCCAGCAGATGGGGAGGGGAGGGGAGGAGGGAGGAGAGGAAGGAACCGGTAGGCGGTACCCCGTGGAGATTACTGAGAGGATCCAGGGGTCTGAAAAATTATGGCGCACAATTTTGCACATGAAAGGCAGGCCTGCTCCCCCGTCGAAGACACGTGGACGCGAAGGGTTGTGTCATGCCTTCTTTCCCTTGGAGGCTGTTGCAGAGGAAGGGGGATTGGAAAGCACCCTTGCCCCTCTCCCCCTTTTGGTTGTTTCCTCTTGTGCTGACTCAGAGAACTGTCAGGTTGTCTGGACCTCTGTCCTTGGAAGCCCCGGAACCCCCCAAACACCCGCCCCGTGTCAGAGCGTTGCTTCGACTGGGTGTAGGCCTTGCGCGTGGCCTTTATAAGAATAGATAAAGACTTGGCGGTTTGCAAGCTGTTCTTTTTATCCAGTTCCTCATCCGTGGTTGAGTGGAGAGGTCCCTACCCTTGAATGGAAGGTCCAATATGCGTTCCTGGACATAGGGATTAACTTAGTAGCCCGGAGCCTGGCTGTCCTCCTCATGTCCGTGGCAATGCAGATTGCCTGGCCAGAGGTATCAATGTGGGCCACGGTGGACTCCATGATGCCCTGCACTACCAGCTTGGCTTCTCCTAAGCCAGCCTTGCAGCGTGTTTGGCTCTGTGCCAGAAGTTCTGGGATGCCAGGAGGCGTTGGAGTACAGCTTTTTTCCATACGCCTCCAAGATCTTCTCCTCTTTGCCTAGCAGCATCGAGGACGAGGTGGCCGAGGATGACTGAGGCTTAAAATAAAGCGACGCTGCAGCAATCACGGAAGAGTGCGGTTGAGGATGCGCCAAAAGCAAGAGTGTACACACCCTCCATCTGCCTATACTTGGGGTCTAGGTGCCGATTGACAGGTTGAGTCAAGTGCGGCTTGAGCCACCCCTTCTTGGCCAGAGCAACTACATCTTTCTGCATTGGGATCCCCGTTTTGGTAGGTGGTTTTAGGGTGAGGACTTCTGCCAAGACCCCCTCCACAGTCTGCTCTACCTCAGGCTGAGGAAGGCCCAACTATTTTGCCAAACCTGCAAGGCATTCGTGGAAGGCCCCGGCTGAAGATGGCGCGTTAGGGTCCTTCTCGTCGGTGTGCACCAGAGTGCTCGAAGGGTCCGGAACTGGTGTAGGAGTGCTGGGCGCCGTGGGCTGCCATGTGGAAACCGAAGCCGGTGGCTGCTGTGGAGGGTGGTATGGAACCGCCTGTACTGTGGGAGGCAGAGAAACCAGAATCAGCTGGGGCAGCGGTAGTTGCGTTCGGGCCTGTGACACTGGAGCCATAGGAGGAATGACTATGGGTGCTGGTGGGGTGATCTGGGTGAGCATGTCCCGGATGGCATCCCAGAGGATGGCCCTCATAGGTGGAGTTCGCGTCAGCCCTAGGATCCTTCCAAAGAACCTGCCTTCAGAGGCTGTAGAGGTGGCAGGTGATACTGATGGAGTGGCTAACGGCTGCTAGGGCCCGGGGACACCCTACCTGGGGTCTAGGGGAAACCTGCCCTGCGCCGCTGATGGATAACCTGTAGGTCACGCACTTGGTTGGCACCAGTCCCACCTTGTGACTCGTTCCTCCACACGCTGTGCCAGAGGGGGCATCGGACACGCAGCAATCTTGTCTGGTGAGGCGGGCATTTTGTCGAGCTGCATGGCACGTGCCGAAGTCGTGGCACCTGGCTCGCTGAAACCAGCCCCCGTCCAAGAGGCTTGGTGTTGAACATAAAGCCTATCCCGCACCTCAAGCCGTGACCTGGAACGCGTATTGCCCTCGGCAGAGCTGTCGGTAGTGCTGCGTGAAGGCGCCCCCTCGGCAATGATGCTGGTACTAGGGCGTTGCCCCTCAGGAGTAATCCCGGTAAAAGAACCTTGCGATCCTTCAGCACTGACACCGGAAGGATCCAGAGACCCCTTGTGCGTGAAGCCGGTAGCTGGACTAGCCTTGGTACGTGTGCCGGTACTATGGCGTTGCCCCTCTGGAGTAATCCTGGTAAAAGAACCCTGCGGTCCCTCAGCACTGACACCGGAAGGATCCGGAGGCCGTGAGGCCGGTAGCTGGACTAGCCTTGGTTCGTGTGCTGGTGCTAGAACCCGAAAGTTTCCTCCTGGTCGGGCGCTTCCTTGGGAAGGAGTCGCTTTTACGGGGTGCAATAGTAAATAGAGGCCTTACCTTCGGCCTCGAGCGATGTTTGACAAAGTCCTTCAGGTCCTCCAGAGGCTCTGGAAGAGCACCCTCCACCTAGTTAGCCTTTTCTTCAGTACACGTGGAGTCAGCGTGTTGCACGCGGAACAACCTTACCAGCCGTGGTCGGGGCCAAGGCAGTAGAAGCAAAGGGTGTGGGGAAGAGACCCTCGGAGACTGGACACCCGTAGAAGGCCGCTGAAGTCGACATGTGCCAGGGAGGAACATGGAGTCGGAGGACCAAGTACCTATTGAAAAGAAAAAGACAGAAGACTATCCAGGGAACAGCGCGTGGTATTACATGGCTGAAGCCAAACCAAGGAGTGCTGGTGAATTCGGCCCGTTCCTGTCAACGCAGAAAGGGGGACTGAGGAGTGGCGTCGTTGGATAGAGTCAGGCAAGCGCATGCTCCCAGGGCCATGCCCGAGCGCTCCTCTATATTTAAAGGGGAGGAAGATTTTTCTGGTGAAAAAGGTTCCCTCTCCCGTCCCTCGCGAGGGACGCCCATGCATACAGTATGGAGGAAAGGGGACGGGACGTACGAGTATGAAAGGTGTATTCTGTCACAATGCAGAAAGTTGCTGCATGGTAATGATTTCCATACAGTTTTTGCACAGGTTGTCTGGATGTCACATTTTACTCTTGAAAAGGAGAATACTCATTTTTACTCTTGAAATCACATTTACTCTCAAAGTTTAAAAATGGGGAGTAAAATACTCCCACCTCAAAATCTGATCTGGAGCACTGGATAGATATATAGATAAATATACACATAAACCCCCCCTCCTCCCAGACCCTAAGGTGTATCATCTGGCAGCGCTCCCCAACTCAGTACTTATTGCATAAGTATTTTGCACTATTAACGTTGCAGTGTTCTATATACAATGATATTCATACAGATTTTACATTTTACTGGACTAAATAGTAATTCAGAACCAAAACCACATCTCTCACAGCTGACAGATGCCAATGATGGTGGCATTTTAATTGGATTCCCCACAGGGCTTAGTTTCAATAAAGGGGTAAGGGATTCAACTCTAAAATCCAGGGTTCGAAATTGAGATTTGATGAGCAGGAGCTAAAACCAGCTACTGGGTGTCGCGCATCACCCTGTAAGGCAGGAGCTACTGCACGGGAACCAGGAGCTACCAGAGATGTTCCTTTGAACTTTTTGTCCATTTTGTATGAACCATTGTGTTTGAATGTATAGTAGATGTGTTCTAATTCTTGTTTATTAACATTTTCAAATACTCAAAGTTAATTGCATATTTACATGTTTGGAAGGCACTAGTTGGCCCTACGAGTCAAAAGTAGCTCCTAGTAGCTATTGGTTTCAAGTTAACCACACTTTACTTTGCTAGAAGCAGGAGCTAAATAGCTCCCAGCTCTCCTCAATTTCGAACCCTGAAAACCATATGCTTTTGAAGTAACGTGATGCAATATTTTGCTTCGTCTGTTCTGGTACAAAATGTATATGCAAGAATTGTCACGAACAGTCTTAAGAAGAAACTTGTGAGGAAAAGGTTAATGGGATTGAAAAATATTTAAACGAGAACGTGTTTATTAACAAGCATCGGCAAAGCTACAAAGTATGGCTTTGTAAATGAAGAGCTGCCTACACAGAACATACAAATTACACTAGATGGCTTTACCAATGATTGCTTTCTCTGGTCCATGTTTTGCTGCTGTTCTTCCCATAGCCTTCCTCGTCAGGAGTGATCTATGAGCGAGGCAGGTGAAAGCAACCAACTGAGTAAGTATGTACAGCAGGTAGTGTGCTTTTACACTGCAGCCAGGAGAGTGAAGGGCAACAGGATCGGGAGAGCAGACTGGTTGGAATAGTAAATGAAATCAGATGGCCGAGAATTGCAAAGAAACCAGGGAGGCCAAGGGGAAGAAATGGGATGAAAATGTATGGGAGCGGGTATAAGTGTCTTTGTAAGCAGCAGTTGATGAGTCAGTGAAGGGGAGAGAGCAGAATATTTGGGCAAGCAAGGTGTCCTGGAACCATGAAGGAAAAAGGTGCCAAGCACATTTATGGGATGAATACCAGGAGGCCGGTATTAAACCAGCAGATTCAAGCAGCTATCGGGGAATCATCACTCCACTTATAATCTAGAGTTAGAACCTAGCTGGCACCAGGAACAAACACTAAAGCCTCATAATTTGCCTTTGCCGTTGTCTAGTGATATTTTACTTTTAGTAAGAAATGGTGTGCTAAGTATGTGGAGAATTGCGGGGACTTTAGGACCGACTACTGGCTTACAACTACATTTCACCCCATATATATTTATAGCGGATGCCGTGTTTTCGCTGACGTGAAACTGCACGAGTGCATTTTAAAAGTGCATTTTTCACTGCAGTCGATTTCGTCTTTTTTCTTTAAACGTATGAGTGTGGGGGTGGTGAAGGTGGGTTAGATGGGGATTGGGGAGGGAAATCCCTATTAATACATTTTTTTTTTTTAAAACCACAACCGTGGTGAAGACTGCAAGCTTAAAATTCAAACGTAGTCTCACTGCAGTGAACACATACGTGGAAACATTTATAGAAAGGGACCGTAGCCATTCCTGGAAGTTCGCCTTCAGTTCGGAGTCACTAAGTAAAGCATTGTGGTTATGCAACTTTGTTCCAGAAATTTGTCTTGGTCTTAAGAAGGCAGCAATAATTATAAGTTACTCACCGTAGTGACTAACTTAGTCGTTAGCCCCATTTTCTCCATACTGCATGCAGCGTCCCTTCCTACAGACGGGAGATGGAACCATTTTCACCACAAAAAAACATTCTTTGCCCTTTAATTTAGAGGCGCAGGGAATTGTGGGGGAGTTTGCGGCCATGGGAGCATGTGCTCTCCTGACCAAGATCTCTGGCGCCACACCTCAGTCCCCATAGATGCGTGGACAATATTTTAACATTGCCCAATGACAACAATTTTATTAGTGGGGAGGGTGGTGGGACGCATGGAGGAAAGGGGACTGAGTAACTTATAATTACTCTTGCATCCCATCTCCTTTCTGCATGGGCGATTACAACCGAGTGTAGCCCTAGGGTGGAGAGGACACCCTCCTTAAGCAAATAGGTTTCTTAGAACTGCCTGTCCTGTCTGAAAGCCGCATCTGATCTAGAGCCGGCGTCCAAACAGTAATGCTTACAGAAAGCCAAACGGGTGGCCCAGGTGGCCGCCCTGCTAATGAACTGCCACGGGACCTGCCGGTGGAATGCAATGGCCGTGGCCTTGGCTCCGACCACATGGGCGTGCATGTTAGCTGGAAGTGGCTTGTGCTGCCCCTCACAGGCCTACTTGATGGCAGAGCCATCCACTATGCTAAAGAGGGCCTTGGATGCCCGATACCCGGGCCTTGACCCCCCCCGAAGGTGACAAACAGTGCGTCCGACTTGCGGAAGCCCTTGGTCCTGCCCAAATGGAAGTTCGGAGCGCGTCGGACATACAGAGCAGAACGCTTTGAGCCTCGTCCTTAGGCTCGGAAAAGAACATAGGTAGGACCATTTTCTCGTTTAGATGGAAAGCGGAGAGAACCTTTGGTAGTAACGCTGGGTGTGTCTGCAGGACTACCTTATCCTTGTGAAAAGTAGTATATGGCTCTGACGCCACCAGAGCCTGGATCTCGCTGACTCTGCGAGACGAAGTGAGGCCCACTAGCAGGGCTGTCTTAATGGTGAACAGCCTGATGTCTGAAGACGCCATTGTCTCAAACGGCTTGAGCGCCAAGGCTCCCAACAATACACTGAGGTCCCACACAGGGTGTGGTTTTTTGCTGGGCGGGTAAGGTCTGGCGAGGCCCGCCAAATGTCTCTTGACTATCGGTTTGGAAGAGGAGAAGACATCGTCCTCAGAGTTTCTGTAGGCCACTATGGCTGCCAAATAAGTGCGGCATGTGTCCACCTGCACGCCAGAGTGCGCAAGGTGAGCGGAGAAGGAGAGCACATCGTCCAACATGCACGTAAGGGGGTTGATTTCCTTAGAGTCCGCACAGTGACAGAGCCTAGTCCACTTAACTCTTGTGCTGGTTCCTGGTAGCCTTGCTCCTCGCACCCTGAATGATTTCCAAGTTAGCTAGTGAGAGGCTGAAGTGCCTTAGCGTGACCTGCTCAGGAACCATGCAGCGAGGGCTAATTTCTGTGGTGCGGAGTGGACGACCCTGCCCCCCTGTTGCGGCAGTAGATGTGCTGGGCCAGTCGGAAGGTGAATGGGTGGCCTGTCCAAGAGGCTGATCAGCTCCGAGAACCATGGTCTTGCCGGCCACCATGGAGCTATCAGAATGATGCTGAGGTGACAAGATGCCTTTATTTTTCAGATCACCCTGTGGACCAGTGGTGTGGGCAGGAAGGCATATGCTTTCATGCCGTTCCACAGAATCTGAAATGCATCGCCCAGGGAGCCGGGGCCCTACCCCTGCCAGGACGCAAACTGCTGGCATTTCTGGTTGTTCTAGGAGGCAAAAAAATACACCCGAGGATGCCCCCATCTGCTGAAGATCTCCCACAGCACCTGGTCGTTCAATTGCCACTTTTAAATGTCAGCTCCAAGCCTGCTGAGCCTCTCTGCCTCCAAGTTGGACACCCCCGGAAGGTGGACACCATGAGGTAGATGTTCTCCAAGGCCCATTCCCACATGCTGATGGCTAGCCTGCACAGTGGAGGGCATCTGGTACTCCCCTGCTGGTTGACATAGTACATGCTGGTGGAGTTGTCTGTCTGGATGAGCACAACCTTGCCCCAAATGACCGGAAGGAAAGCCTTGAGTGGTAGCCAGATGGCCTTCAGTTCCAGCCAGTTGATATGAGACTCCTGCTCCTGCCTGGTCCAGACTCCCTGGACGCTGTGGTTGTCCAGAGTGGCCCCCCAGCCCTCGGGAGAGGAGTCCGTAGTGATGGTGACCTGCGGGGGCAGCTGCTGAAGGGCTTGCCCATCCGCAGGTTGCAGTCTCTGGCCCACCATGTGAGGTCCGAGTGTAGAGAAGGAGAAACGTTGACCAGCTCCGCTTGGGAGCCCCGCTCCTTATTCCATGATGCTACGAAGTGCAGCTGTACTCTCCTCATGCCGAGTCTCGTGTGGGGGACTGCCAGTAGGACTGCCGCCATGAGTCCCAGTAAGTGTTGGTACCACCAGGCCGATGTCACTTCTTGGGTGAGGAAGTGAATCAAGGCCCTCTTAATGGCCGTGATCTTGTCCTCCGTGGGGAAAACTCTCTCTGAACACATGTCCCAGATGAGGCCCAGCAAAGTCAGGTTCTGCGTAGGTTGCAGCTTAGACTTCTTGAGGTTGAGCAAAAATCCAAGCTCGCGGAGTGTGCTCGTAAGACAGGAGGAAGTGTGGTGCACCGCCTCCGGTGATGTCGCCCTGACGAGCCAGTCGTTGTGGTACGGGTAGATGTGGTGGCCCTGGGCCCTGAGGAGCACCGCCACTGCATTCACGAGTCTAGTAAACACCCTGGGAGCCGAACTGAGGCCGAAGGGTAGCACTTTGTATTGAAAGTGGCAGCCCATGAGCCTGAACCGGAGAAAAGAGCAATGCGGTGGCCAAATCAGGACGTGAAGATAAGCGTCCTTCAGATCCAGGGGGCACATCCAGTCTCCCTTGCACAATGTCTCCACTATGAGTGCTGGCGTAACCATCTTGAATTTCTGAAGAGGGAGGGAGGGAGAGGTTGAGGGTGGACAAGTCCAACACAATTCTCAGGCCAGCCTGGTTCTTCTGTATGGCGAAAATCCTTGAATAGAAGCCCAATCCTCGCCGGGAGGCTGGGACTTCTTCCACTGCCTGGCTCTCGATGAGCTACCGAATTGCTGCCAATAGAGTTGCTGTCCCAATCTGTGGGAGTAGAGGAGGGAGGAGGGGAAGGGATCCGTAGGCGGTACCCCATGGATACTACAGAGAGTGTCCAGGGGTCTGCGTTATTCTGATGCCAGAACTGTGCGTGAAGGGCAAGCCTGCTCCCCACTGGAGACACGTGGACCCGAAGGAGCGCGTCATGCCTTCTTTCCCTCCGAGGCTGTTTCGGTGGAGAGGGACTGGGAAAAACCCTTACTCCCCCCGCCCCCTTTTGTTGTTTGCGCCGGTGTTGACTCGGCACACAGCCTGGCTGCCTGGACCTCCGCTCTTGGAAGCCGCAGAACCCTCTGAATGTCTGACCCTAATCAGAGCGTTGATGTGACTGGGTATACGCCTTGGGCCTGGCCTTCGTAAGTGTGTTCGCAGTTTGCAAACTGTTTTTCTTTTCATCTAGCTCCTCGTCAGTGGTGGAGTGAAAGCGGTCACCACCCTCGAATGGAAGGTCCAATATGCGTTCCTAGACGTCCGGATTAAATTTAGTAGGCCGTCCTATGTCCATGGCGATGCATATGGCACGCCAGAGGTATCAATGTGGGCCACAGTGGATTCCATGATGTCCTGCGCCACCATTTTAGCCTCTGCCAGTCCAGCCTTGAAACGTGACTGGCTCTGTACCGGAAGTTCTGGAAGGAAGTCGGTTATTCCCCACCCAAGCCTCTGGTTAATGGCTGCCAGCATGGCATCAGCGTTGGCCTGACGAAGATGCAGCGAAGCGCTGGAATAAAGCATCTTCCCGTACGTCCGCAAAATCTTCTCTTCCTTGCCTAGCAGCGCTGAGGATGAGGTGGCCGAAGACGGCTGAGGCTTTGGGCTGAATGAAGCCGCAGCAATCACCGAAGAGTGTGATTGAGGGTGGGCCGACAGTAAGAGTGTATCCCGCTCCATTTACCTGTACTTGGTGTCCAGGTACCAATTGACCAGCTGGACCGAGTGGGGTTTGGGCCAACCCTATTTAGCCAAGGCGACAATGTCCTTTTGCATCGGGATCCCCGTTCTAGCAGAGGGGCGTAGAGCAAGGACCTTGGCGAGCGCCCCTGCCTCTGGTTGTTCGAATTCGGGCTGAGGAAGGCCCAGGTACTCTGCGAGGACTGCAAGTCATTTGTGGAAGACCTTAGCTGATGATGGGGTGTCAGGGTCTTCTTTCTCGTCTGTGTCCACCTGGGGGTCCGGCTGGTCCGGCGCATGAAGAGGAGTGCTGGGCGCCAGGGGCTGAGGTGTGGAGACCGGAGGCTGGTACGAACCGCCTGTACTGTGGGAGGCAGGGGAGACAGAATCGAAGGAGCCGGCCTGGGTAGCAGTGGCTGCAACGGGGCCTGCGGCACTGGAGGAGCCGGAGGGAGCATGTCCCTTATAGCATCCATGAGGATGGCCCCCATCTGAGGAGATCTCATGAGTGTGAGGAACTTTTCAAAGAACCTGTCCTCGCAGGCAGGTGATATTGACAGGATTGAGGGCGGCTGCTGGGGCCGGTGCGTATTCTGTCTAATTGGTTGCAGCGGGAACATGCCCTGCGCTGCGGCTGGATAAGCTGTGGGCCACGTACCTGGTTGACCCTAGTTCCACCTTGTAACTTGTTAACCCACTTGCACCGTTGCTCGGGGAGGTATCGAAAGAGCGGCCATATTGTTTGGCTGGTCAGCCATCTTGTCGAGCTGCATGCCACATACCAATGTTGTGGTGCTTAGCTCACTGGGCCTAGCCTCCTCCAGGACTCTTGACGGTGGAGTATGAGACCTGCCCTGCACCTCAAGCCAAGGTCTGGTAGGTATGTCGCCCTCGGCGAAGTCGCCGGTAGTGCTACGTGTAGGCACCCCCTCGGCTGTACACCTGGTAAAAGAACCTTCTGGTCACTCAGCACTATCTTTGGGAGGATCTACGGACCCCTCGGCCTGGCGGCCGGTAGCTGAATTAGCCTCAGTTCTCGTGCTGGTATGAGAGCCTGAGAAGTTCCTCCCGCTCTGGCATTTCCATGGGAAGGAGTCGACCTTGAGGAGTGTGTTGGAAAAGAGCAGCCCTACCTTGGACCTTGATCGATGCTTGACGAAGTCCTTCAGGTCCTCTGGAGGAGACTTCTCGAAAGAGCTCCCTCGACCTAGCCAGTCTATTCTACAGGGCATGCTAAGAGAGTGAGTCGCACGCGGTACAACCTTCCCATTCGTGGTCGGGCCAAAGCAGCGGAGGCAATGAGAGTGGGGATCTGATGTAGGGCAGAGCCCCTAGCAGGCTGGACACCCGCTGAAGCCGACATGCGCTGGGGAGTAGTGTAGCGCCAGAGGACTGAGTACCTGATTGATAAAAGACGACAAAAAGACAGAATAAAGTATCCGGGGAAGAGAGCGTGGTATTACATGGTCGAAGCCAAACCCAAGAGCGCTGGTGAAATCGGCCCTTTCTCGTCGACGTGGGGAAAGGGACTGAGGTGTGGCACCGGAGGGCAGAGTCAGGGGAGCGCATGCTCCAAGGGCCGCAGCGCTGCGCGCCTCTAAATTTAAAGGGGAGGGTTTTTTTCTATTGAAAAAGGTCCCATCTTCTGTCCCTAAGAAGGGACACCCCATGCAGTATGGAGAAAAAGGGACGGGACGTAAGAGTATTTTGAATCACAGCTTTAACAACCCAAAAGACCGCTCTCTAGGATGCAAATCCACACATGCGTTTCACTCTCATTAGGGATCATCAGGGTGGAATAGTTTGACAGGCTTGGAGTTTGCGCATTGGTTTGGGTTTAGCAACCACCACCAATGTTTCTGGTGGGTTTAAAAAGCATGAAAAAACTGAAAGCCTGTCAATATAAATGACAAAGGAAAAAGAGCAAGCATGGAATCCTCCCCAAAACCCCTCTTGCTGATTTATGGAGCAATTTCTGGTCTATTCACAAAGAACCTCTCTGCTGAGATCACCAGCAATAATCTTATTTAGAGACAAGCCTGATGTTAATTATTATTGCAGAGCATAACTTCCCCAGTATTGCTAGGATAGCACTTAAAGTCTAATAGCACCTTGTTTGCAGAACTGCAGACAGGTGTTAATAGATTTTTCAGTTACCACAGAGCACGGGACAGATTAACATCCATAAAGGCCTTCTGATCTTGTATTTAAACCAAAGATAGCTTTGCCTGACAGAGAACTCCCTTCCAGACTATTACCCCAGCATCTTCTCCAGCACAGTCCCTTTGCTTGACTCACAAATTTGGTGTTCCATGTGGTACGAGGAGTAGCACTCTTGCTGGAACACGGCTTCACACTATCGGCGTGCCGGCATCACATAGCTCATCTGCCCATTTATTTATTGATTGGTTTATTTCATGTAAATTACATGGAAAACTATGTACTTTTGGCACAAAAATCGCTTACAAAACTTTTTAACATTTACAGAGCGGCAGACCAGTGTCCTTAACAATGGGAACGTGGATGTAAGACCAGATGATGCAGGGGAGGTACAAACATGAACCAGGGACAAGGACAGTACAGCATGATATAGGAAAGGGATCGTGGAGGAAGTACTAAGTTTTAGGATGAAGCGCCGAGGGATAAGTGCTGTGGGGTTGTCAGAGAGGTAGGGGGAAGAGGACAACAGGGAAATGTGGTGGTAATTTGCAAGAGTATTTTTTTATTTTAATTTATTTTCTCATCAGTTTACATTTAAACTTTTGCAAAGAAAATAAAACCTTTCCTAATTATTTCCATACTGTCCACTCCTGGCGCTAAGGTTTCTGTTTCATATGATCTGCCAAAGGTCCCTCTTCAAAATTGGAACACATCCTATTCTGTTGGGCCAAGTACTTCTCTGATACACCTTACAGCTGCAATCGACAATCCCACATGCTTTACTCTCGAAAGAGCTGGCCACCAATCTACTGTGGATATCGTTGTGCAACCCGCCTAGTAGGGCCGTCTTAACGGCGACTAGCCTGATGTGCGCGGACGCCATAGGTTCAAATGGTTTATGCGCCCAAGCGGCCAAGACCACTTTGTGGTCCCCCCACCGAGTGTGGCTTCTTGATAGGCAGGTAGAGCCTGGTAAGGCCCGCCAGGCGTCTTAACTACCGGATTAGAGGATGAAAATACCTCCTCCTACGAGTTCCAGTAGGCTCCAATTGCCATAGGTGCGACACGTGTCCACCTGCACCTCTGAGTGTGCGAGGTGTGCAGAGAATGATAGGACATTGTCTAACACACAGGTCAATGGACTTACCTCCTTTGATTCAGCCCAGTGACAGAACCTAGTCCACTTGCTTTTGTACTGGCTCCTGGAAGCACAGACAGGCTGAGTAGTTCCGAGAACCATGGCCTCACTGGCCACCACAGAGCTATCAGGATGATACGGAGGTGCCAGGACTCACTGATCTTGCAAATGACCCTGTGCAGCAGGGGAGTGGGAGGGAAGACATACGCGTCCATGTTGTTCTATTGGATCTCCATTGCGTCGCCCAGAGAGCCCCAGCCCTGTCCCGGACAGGACGCGTACCGGGGCACCTCCTGTTGGACCAGGTGGCAAAGAGATCCACCCGAGGATGACCCCACCCCATCTGTCGAAGATCCCCTGAAGAACCAGTTTGTTCAACTGCCATTCGTAGTTGTCTGCACCCAGCCTGCTGAGCCTGTCCGCCTCCAGCTTGGACTCCCCCTGGAGGTGGATTGCTGCCAAGTGCATGTTTACCAGAGCCCACTCCCAAATGTTGACTGCTAGGGTGCATAGGGGAGTAGACCTGGTGCCCCCCTGCATATTCATGTAATACATGCTGGTGGAGCGGTCCGTTTGAATGAGTATCGTCTTGCCACTTATCATCGGAAGGAAGGCTCATACACGTTAAAAAGATACAGGTTTACTTCTTCCAATTAGGAAGTAATAATAGTAGATTCTTCCTGTGTTACTATGTACATGACTGGTCTAAACATATCCATGGAGCCATGTGGGTGAAAGCAGTTTCCTATTTTTTGTTTGGAGTATTTTTACTCCCGGTTTTTATTTTTTGGGAGTATTTGCCTATTTTTAGGGAGTAAAAGTGGCCGATCCACCCCTCATCTGTAGGGCTGACCACCAGAGGCGTTGCTGGGGGGTAGGGAGGAGTGAAGGGGGCTATAGCCCCTGGTCTTTTGGTTGTAGCCCCGGATAGAATATCAGGAGCTACAACCAAAATGCTAGCTAGCCCCCAGTCTCGACAGTTCCGACATCAGCGTAGCCCCCAGACTTTTCCAGACCTAGCAACACCCCTGCTGACCACAGCACACCATTTCCATGGACTTTATAGTAAATCTGCCTACCTGATCAAGGACACTATTATCCTGGTAGTAGTTGACTAACTCACCAAGCTGGCTCACTTCGTTTCCTGTAAAAGAACCCCCACGGCATGCACGCTAGCAGACTTTATTTTTTATAGCATGTCGTCCGCCTCCATGGTGTACCGCAGCACGTAGTCTCCGACCAGGGAACACAGTTCACATCGTGATTTTGGCACGCCTTTTGTGAACATGTAGGAATCCCTATGCAGCAGGCAATGAGTTACCATCCAGAAACAGACGGCCAAACAGAATGGGTCAACCAGACAATAGAACAGTACTTACATTGTTTTATTCATAGTACTGAAGGGGCTTAGTTGGAAGCCATCTGGTTAGCTGAGCTGGCATATAATCATTCTCTACATGCATCCACAAAATACACCCCATACTTTAGTACTTATGGATATCATCCACAACTGCAACCTGCTGTTAGTATGGCTAGTCCCCTTCTCCTTGTACATCAGTGCAGGCACGCCAAGAACATTAACGCAAATGTGGATAGACATTAATGAACATCTTGAAGGCGGCAAAAACCAAATATAAGCCTTACGCTGACAAAAAGCGTAGGCCTAGCCCAGTGTATAAAGTTGGGAACATAACTTGGCTGTCAACTCGCTACATAAAATTAATAGTTACTCACCATAGTGACTAACAAGTCCCCTTTCCTCCATACTGTATGGGCGTGCCTCGCGAGGGACAGGAGACAGAACTTTTTTCACCAGAAAAAATCTTCAAACCCTTTAAATTTATAGGCGAGCAGAGGCGCAGCCCTGGGAGCATGCACTCGCCTGACTCCACCCACCGGCGCCACTTCTCAGTCCCCATTGAGGCGTCGACAATGATCAGCATTGCCCGATGACACCACTATTATCAGAGGGGGTCAGAATGAGGGGGGAGGATGGTGGGACGTATGGAGGAAAGGGGACTATTGACTAAGAGTACGTTAGTCACTACGGTGAGTACCTATTCATTACTCTTACGTCCCATCCCCTTGCCTCAATGCTGTATGGGTGATTCTAACTTAATGTAGCCCCAGGGTGGAGAGGAGCCCCTCCTTAAGAAAATAGGTTTCTCAGAACCCCCTGTCCATTTGCCGCATCTGACCTAGAGGCGGCGTCCTAACAGTAGTGCTTACAGGAAGCCGAAGGAAGGCGGATTCAGGGGGGAGCCAGGAAGCCGCCCTGCTGCTGATCTGCCACAGCCCCTGCCGTTGGAACGCGATGGCCGTGGCATTGGCTCTGACCGCCTGGGCAAGTCAGTTAGCTGGCACAGGTTTGTGCTGGCCTTCATAGGCCTCCTTGATGGCCGAGACCATCCATCTTGCTATGGAGGCCTGGTAACCGGGCCCTGACCCACCGAGAGTGACACCAGGCGTCCGACTAGCGGAAGTCCCTGGTCCTGTCCAGTTAGTATTCAGCACGCGTCTCAGATCCAGGCGGTGTCAGGCCCTCTGAGGCTCCGCCTTAGGGAAGTGAAGAAAGTGGGTAAGACTAATTCCTCATTGCGATGGAAGGAGGAGTTAATCTTGGGTAGGAACGCAGGAGCTTTCGCAGGACGACCTTGTCCTTGTGAAAGGTAGTGTAGAGCTCTGAAGCCACCAGAGCCTGGATCTCGCTGACTCTGTGAGCTGAGGTGAGGACCACAAGCAGGGCTATCTTTACAGTGACCAGCCTGATGTCTGCGGACACCAGTGGCTCAAAAGGTTTGTGCACCAAGGAACCAAACATCCCATTAAGGTACAGAACAGGGTGCGATTTCTTTATAGGCGAGTAAGGCCTTCGGAGGTCCGCCAGATGTCTCTTGACCGCCGGGTTGGAGGAGGAGAAGAGGACCTCTACGAATTCCTGTAAGCCCCTATTGCAGCCAGATAGGTGAAGGATTCCACCTGTACGCCAGAGTGGGCGATGTGTGCCAAAAAGGAGAGCACATCGTCCAAGGTGCACCTAAGAGGGTCGATCTCCCTAGAGTTGGCCAAATGACAGAATCTAGACCAATTACTCCTACATTGGCACTTAGTAACGTTGCTTCTGGCACGCTGGACGACCTCTAGGTTAGCCTGAGCTAGGCACACGTGATTCAGCATGCCCTGCTCAGGAACCACACTGGGCGGGTTAGTTTGTGAGGAGCAGGGTGAAGTACCATGCCCCCCATGCTGGGCAAGGAGCTCATAATTGCCCCCCTGCAGTCTGCTGATGCTGCCCGCTTCCAGATTGGATTCCCCCAGGAGATGGACAGCCATGAGGTAGATGTTGTTCTCCAGAGCCCATTCCCACATGCTGACTGCTAGGTTGTACAGCAAAGGGGATCTGGTACCCCCCCCCCACTGCTTGTTGACCCAGTATATGCTGGTGGGGTTGCCTGTCTGGGTTAGAACTGTCTTGCCCTTGATAAGAGGGGGAAAGGCCTCGAGACCCAGCCATATGGCTTTCAATTCTAGCCAATTGATGTGGGACTCCGGCCGAGTCCAGACTCCCTGGTTACTGTGGTTATCCGGGGGGGGGGAGGGGTCCCCAGCCCTCTAGCGAAGAGTCTGTAGTGACTGTGACCTGAGGTGCCAGCAGTCAAAGGTGCTCATCCTGCCGCAGTTTGCAGCGTGCGGACCACTCCTGGAAGTCAGAGTGGAGAAGGAACAAGTTACTTACCTGTAACTGTTGTTCTCCAGCATGGGTCTGGCATGGATTCACATGCTCATGAATATTCCCCGTCGTCAGGCTGGGAATCCTCGGTAAAGAAAAAACCAGTATCAGTTTCGTTTCTGATCTGTCTTTCGTAGCAATAACCAATCACTGGTCTCTGCGTCATACTGACCACAGCCAATGACTGCCCTCTACCTAAGCACCGCCTCTGGCAGCCATCTTCAGATTTGGAAGCACGTGAAGTGGCAGTATGACCAAGTGAAGAGCCGCAGAGGGGTAGGCGGGAGGGTTCGCATGTGAATCCATGCCAGACCCATGCTGGAGAACAACAGTTACAGGTAAGTAACTTGTTCCTTCTCCAGCATGGGGTCTGGCATGGATTCACATGCTCATGAATAAAGAATACATAGCAGTACACACATGCACAACCACGGGAGGTGGCAAAGGCTCAACATTAAGCATCACATCAACTCAACATTAAGCATCTTACCTCCTCACCAGGCTCACCTCAGGCGAACAGGTTGCGCAGCACTGCTTGGCCGACCCTGGACTCCTCCCTGGAATCCCGGTCGACGCAGTAGAATTTCGTGAAGGTGTGCGTCGACCTCCACGTAGCAGCCCTGCATATGTCCAGCAGGGGCACACCAGATAGGAACGCCGTGGTAGCTGCGATCGCTCTGGTGGAATGGGCTCTCGGACGGCCAGGCAGCGGTCGGTTTGCCAACCGGTGACAGTACATGATACAGCCGGAGAGCCATCTGGAGATGGAAGCCTTCGAGAGAGCCTTCCCCTGATTGACAGGTCCAAAGTTCACAAAGAGTTGTGACGTCTTCCGAAAACCCTTCGTGCGATCCACGTAGAACTTCAGCGCTCTAGCTACATCCAGCGAGTGCAAAGTCCTCTCAGCCGGCGACGAAGGCGACGGGAAGAACACAGGTAACACCAAGGGTTCGTTGAGATGGAAGTCCGACGGTACCTTGGGCATGAAGGAGGGGTGCGTCCTGAGCACTACCCTCGTGTCGTGGAAAGTCAAGTACGGGGCCTTGCAGGAAAGGGCCTGGATCTCACCCACTCGTCGTGCGGAGGTGATGGCCACGAGAAAAGCTGTCTTCCACGATAGAAACTTCAACGGGGCCGAGTGCAGAGGCTCGAACGGAGGTCCCATGAGCTTGGTCAGCACCACGTTGAGCTCCCACGCCGGGGCCGGAGCCTTCACCGGCGGGAACGATCTGAATAGTCCCTTCATGAACTCTTTCACCAGACGATGAGACCACAAGGACGTCCGCCCCGTGGTTCTGGTGTATCGGGAGATCGCAGCAAGATGAATCTTGATGGACGCGTGTGCCAGTCCAGCTTTGGCCAGCGTCAGCAGGTACGGCAGTACTTGGGGAGCCGTAATCCGTAGAGGGTTAATCTTCTGTGCGTGGCACCAGACAGAGAACCTCTTCCATTTGTGTCCGTAGCATTTAAGAGTCGAGGACGCCCTGGCCTTTGCAAGAACCTCTCTGCAATCGGCCGGTATGTCGTATCCTCCAAACTCTAGCGCTGCAGGAGCCAGGCCTGCAAGTTCAGCGACTTCGGGTCGTGGTGGAGGATGGCGCCTCCTTCCCTGGAGAGTAGGTCTGCGTCCGCCGGCAGCTTGATCGGCGGGGACGCTGACAAGTCCAGAAGGTCCGGGAACCATATCTGCCTCGGCCACGCAGGTGCGACGAGGATCATCCTGCACCGTGACCTCTTGAGCTGGTTGACGAGCCGGCTTAGCAGAGGCAAGGGAGGGAACGCGTAGAGGAACAGGCCCTCCCAGGGGAACGAGAAAGCATCGCCCATGCTCCTCGTCTGGGGAAACCTGCTGGCGAACCTCCGGCACTTGGTGTTCGTCGCCGTCGCGAACAGGTCGATCTGGGGTGTGCCCCACCGTCGGAAGAGGCGATCCACTAGATCCTGCCGTAGTTCCCACTCGTGGCACGAGCGCAGCTCCCTGCTGAGTGAGTCGGCGATGGTGTTTTTTATCCCTGCCAGATGAAACGGCACCAGAAAAATCCCTTGGGCGACGGCCCAATGCCACAGGTCCTGCGCCTCCTTGGACAGCGCTGGGGACCTGGTTCCGCCCTGTTTCCTGATGTAAAACATGGTGGTGGTGTTGTCGGTGAAGATCCTCACCACCTTGCCCTTCAGGGACGGAAGGAAGGGCCTGAGGGCCCAAAACACTGCACGGAGCTCCAGGACGTTGATATGCAGGGACTTCTCCGTCGGGAGCCAGAGTCCCCTCGCGTGCAGATTTTCGGTGTGCGCTCCCCACCCTTCCAGGGAGGCATCCGTGGTCACAGTCTCCTGGTGGGCTGGGGTCTGGAAGTCCATGCCCGCCGTCAGATGCGCGCGGGTGCCCCACCACCGTATCGCTCGCCGGAAACTCTCGTCGAGCTTGATCCTTTCCTCGAAGCTGCCCGTCGTCTGGATCCAGCGCGCATCCAGGAATTCTTGCAACGGGCGCATCCGGAGCCTGCACATGGGAATGAGGTAGATGCAGGAAGACATCATCCCGAGGAGGGACTTGATGGATCTCACTTTGGCCGCGTCGGCCACCAGCATCCGTTGCACCTTGCCCAAGATGGTCCTGGTCCTCTCCTCCGACGGGGAGGCCAGAAGGGACACTGTGTCGAGCCTCGCTCCCAGAAACAGTGCGACTTGCGCGGGCACCAGGTGGGATTTGGTGTAGTTCACGGAGAATCCCAGGTCCGTGAGGAGTTGGACGGTCCTTGCCGTGTGGACCACGGCGAGCTCCTTCGTCTTGGCGCGGATGAGCCAGTCGTCCAGGTAGGGGTAGACGTGAATCCCCTCGCGGCGCAGCTGCGCCGCCACCGGTGCGAGGCACTTGGTGAATACCCTGGGTGCCGACCGCAGTCCGAAGGGAAGGGCTTTGAACTGGTAATGCCGCCCCTGGACCACGAACCTGAGGAATTTTCGGTGCCCCTTTAGGATTGGAATGTGGAAGTAGGCATCCTCCAAATCCAACGACGACAGGAAGTCTCCTTCCTCCAGTTGACCCAGGACGTGCTGTAAGGTGACCATCCTGAACTTCTGCGCCTTGATGAACTTGTTCAGCCGTCGCAGGTCTAGGATGGGGCGCCATCCTCCCGTCTTCTTCTTCACGAGGAAGTATCGCGAGTAGACTCCGGAGCCCCGAAGCCTCTTTGGGACGAGTTCGATGGCGCCCTTTCTGAGCATCGCCTTTACCTCCAGGAGAAGTTGAGGGACGTGAAGTTCTCTCCTGGCCACGGGGGGGGACGCGCGGGCACCTTCTTTGAAACTCGAGCGCGTGGCCCCGGGCCAGGGCATCCAGCACCCAACGGTCGGTGGAGATGGACTCCCACACGCTGACGAAGCCCGCCAGCCGGCCTCCCACCGGGGTGCTTCGGTGGGGGCCCGACCCCACGGCCGGTTCAATCCTGCTTGGACGCGGCCTTGCCGCCTTGACCTCCTTGGCGACGACGGCGGGGTCCGCTAGACTTGCCTCGTCCTCTGTAGGCCTCTTGCGACGACGAGCGGGCCGCTTGACGGTAGGAAGCGAAACCGCCACCGGAACCTTTGGAGGCGCCCTTGCCTCCGCCGCTCCGAAAGGGCGTCCGTCGTTGCTGCAGGACTCCCAGGGCCCGGGCCGTCTCAGTATCCGCCTTGATGGCCTGGAGGGAATCGTCCACCGTCTTCCCAAACAGGTTGTTCCCGTCGAAGGGCATGTCCAGGACTCTGGTCTGGACGTCCTGCCGAAAATCCGTAGCTTTGAGCCATCCACGACGTCGAAGGCAAACGCCGTTGCCTAGCTGGCGGAACCCCGCGTCGGCGATGTCCGTCGCCACGGTGATGGCGTGGTCCGAAGCCACTTCACCTTCCTGGAGGATCTCAAGGGCCTCAGCCCTCTTGTCGTCCGGCAGAAAATCCAGCAGGGGAGCCATCTTGTACCAGAGCTCCCTGTCGTAGCGGGCCACGATAGCCAAGGCGTTGGCCGCTTTAATCGTCGTCGCTGCCGACGAGATGACTCTACGTCCCATAGCATCCAATTTCTTTCCCTCGCCGTCCGGCGGGGAAGTCGATGTGGAGGCCGCACCCCCCCCCCGCTTTCTTCCTGGCCGCCGCGGAGACGACGGAGTCCGGGGTAGGCTGCGCCCGGAGGCATAGGGGGGCCGTGTCCGGGACCCGGTACTTCTTCTCGTACCGGTCTCTTCTAGCTGGCGTCGTGGAAGGGTTCTTGAGGAGGGAAAGACCCTCATCCCAAATGTCGTCCAACAGAGGCACTGCGAGGACCGTCTTCCTCTTGGCCTCGCGCCGCTGATAAAGGAAGCCTTCCTTTTTCTTCTCCTCGGGGCAGAGTTGAAAAAGCTCGGAAGCCCTGGAGATCATGGAATGGAAGGATCCGATCTCGTCGGGCGGAGAAGCCCTGGTGGGGGGCGACGACGGAAAATCCTCGTCGTATGCCTCGTCGTCCGTACCCGTCGCTGCCGTGTCAGTCCCCGTATCATCCCCTCGGGTGGACGGGGAGGAGGGCTGGACGGGGCGCGACGGTTGAAAAGGAGGTGGAGGATGGATCCTTCTTTTCTTGGCAGGGGGAACACCAGAAGGTCCCGGTTCTGGATCCCCCGACGGGAGAGGTTCCTCCGTCGGTAACGGTAGCCTCGTCCTTATCTCAGTGCATAAGGACTGTATGGCCAACAAAATGGCCGCCGAGTTGTCTCGCGGCGCTGGCAGAGGGGAATCCGACGGGCGAGCAGGGGCCCCGTCGGCATCCTCGACGATGTCGTCGTCGTCGCCTGCGTCGGCACCCATTCCGACGGGCTGGTCTTGTTCCACGCCTAGGCCGTGGCTTAAGACCTCGACCAGCTCTTCTTCTGAGGTTGAGGCCGAATCTACGACGACGCCCTGCCCCCCCTTCTTCTCCACGGAGGTTTTCACGGGGGTCCTATCGATGGGCATAAAAGAAGACTCCCTCCGAGGAGGCAGGGAGATTCTGGGCCCTGAGGTCGCCACCACTGGAGTAGCCTCCACAGGCTGGGCCAGGGCCGCCGCGACCGTTTCGATAGAGGGCTTGGTCGGATGGATCAAGGCCTTCACCACCCTAGGTGCGCTCACCGCCTTGTCCTTGAGGGAGGGGGCACTGCCACGCTCCTCCTCTGCCTTCGAGCTCGACCGGGGCCTCTCCAGGAGCTTCGCCGGGTGCTCGGCCTTCCTCTTACCCGACCCAGAGCGTTGGCTCGTGGTTGATGGTGCCGGGGAGGGTGCGCCCTGCCTGGCGCCCGTAGAGCCCGACCGTTCGGCGCTCCCGGTGCCAGCGGACTCGCGGTGCTTGGCCTTATGTTGGGCCCCCGTCGCCGGGGCGCCCTCAAAGGTCTTAGAAGACCGCTCGGATTTCTTCTTCTTCTCGCCAGACGGGCTCTTACCCTGCAGCCAGTTGGCGAGACGTTGATGACGGTCCTTCATGGTCCGTTCCGACATGTCGCCGCAAAACGCACAGTCCTTCTCCACGTGCGTTTTGTCCTCATGAAGGCAGTAAAGGCAGAAAGAGTGTTCGTCCTCCTTAAAGACGTTCTGCAGCTGGCATCCAAGGCAGACCCTGAACAGCTTTCCGGGCGTCGAGCTTCCCTTCTCCTGGGCCATCTCCGAGACCGGGCCTGAGAAGCTTCTGGAGTCCTCCGAAGCGTAGCTCGACGAAATCTTCACCCTTGAGGGGCACAGATGAATCCGACACGGGTCCCCGTAGATCGGATGTAGTATCGGTGGAGCTTGAGGCTCTTTGACCGAAGAATCGAAGTTTTTGTGAAAAAAGCGCGAAAAAATAGCACTAACGCTCGAGAGCAATAGCACGAGGATCCCAACACATGAACGTGCGGTAAAAATCTGAAGATGGCTGCCAGAGGCGGTGCTTAGGTAGAGGGCAGTCATTGGCTGTGGTCAGTATGACGCAGAGACCAGTGATTGGTTATTGCTACGAAAGACAGATCAGAAACGAAACTGATACTGTTTTTTTCTTTACCGAGGATTCCCAGCCTGACGACGGGGAATATTCATGAGCATGTGAATCCATGCCAGACCCCATGCTGGAGAAAGGTAGGAATGTTGACTGGCTCCGCTAGGGAGCCCTTCTCTGGATTCCATGAGGCTGCAAAGTGCAGCTTTAATTTCCTCATCTTAAGCCTTATGTGGGGTACGACCAACCGGACCGCTGCCATAAGACCCAATAGGTGTTGGTACCACCAGGCCGAGGTAACTGGCCTGGAGAGGAAGTGAGCTGCGCCTCTCTTGATGGCCGCAATCTTGTCCTCCCCCGGGGAAAGACTCACGTAGCTCATGTTCCAGATGAGGCCCAAGAAGGTCAAGCTCTGCGTGGGTTGCAGCCGAGACTGCTTGAGATTGATAGTGAACCCCAGGTGATGTGTTCATCAGTGCAGAGGCGGTGTGGTGAACCGCTTCCGGAGAGATGGCACGAACAAGCCAGTCGTCCAGGTATGGGTAGACGTGGCGGCCCTGGGCCGTGAGGAGGGCTGCCACTGCATTCGTTAACCTGGTAAATACCCTGGGCGCCGAGTAGAGGCCAAAGGGTAGCACCTAATGGTAGCCCATGATCCTGCAGAGCAGTAAGGAACGATGCTGCTGCCAAATCGGGACGTGTAGTTAAGGGTCCATCTGATCCAGGGTGCACATCCAGTCTCGAGAAAGAAAAAGGACCCAAAGTTAGGGTCCTCCCGTCCCCTGCACACTTTTTAAGGTCACCAGAAAGACGGTTAGTAAATTCAAAGCAAACTGTAATGGTATAACTTATGATTCAAAATCGAAGTGCTTCAACAAATATTACTTATCAACCAGTAGTTTTTGAAACAACAAATATAGTTGATTTAATCCAAAACACATGTAGAAGCAAAGAAAAAACATCAGTTTGTCCAATATTCAAGGCCGGCGCGTTTCGAGGTGGACCCACTTCTTTTAGGGCCTAACTGAACTGTTGTTGAATCACATACATAAAAGGAAAATAAAATTAAATGAACACTGTCATTAATACAATCACTAAGGTTGATAAATCAGTTAATATCTTACAGTCAGACAAGAGTCCAGAAATCGCATAACTCAATATTTGAAGTGGTTATAATGGTTAAGACAAGACAAGCTAGCGGGACCCAGAGGACCAGTAAGGCATCCATCATTATATGCAAACAGATGAAAAAACAAGTCAAATCGAAAATACAGTGAGAAACGACATTTTGGCTGTGCTAAAATTATATAATATGAGATGATATATAATAAGGTGAATAAGAAAGGTAGATATACCCCCGCTCACCATGTTGTACATAAAAGATAGCCAGATGTGAAGAGGAACAAAGTAAAGAAAGTTCTGGGGATAACGTGAGTCTATGTCAAGGTACTGACGACAAGAGGAAAGCTTAAGTATATTGCGAGGTGTTAACTTCAAGTGAAGTACACTCACCATTGACAGTGAGTGTTACTCATGGTCTCTGACATAGGTATGCCCATCATAGTTTGGTAAAGGTTGCACTGAGTCACAGGAAGTAAGTCAAGAAAGGAATCAACAACCTTCATATACTGGTTAAAGAAGAAAAAATTGATAAATATAAGATCTTTGGGTTTAGCCGGCAAAAGAACCGTATAAAGTAAGGACATATTGTGGCGTATTTATCAGATAGCACATATAGGCTTACTTAAACTTACTCTGAATCTAGATACTGCAAATTAAGTATTATGCCTGAAGACCTCTGTCAATCAGTGGGTATGCAATATATTCAGAAGGGCAGCCATCTCATTAAGAAAACAATGTCATCAAGGTGCAATTGTGTTCAGAGCTGTGGTGTGTGCAACAAATGTGGACTACTGATAAAGTGAAACAACAAAGATAGCTAAATTACATGGTGAAAGGTGACCACATGTAGCCTCAATGAGTATTAAATGACTCGTGTCAGAACAATGGTCGGCAAGTTCCGGATTTAATTGTACCTAAGTCAGCAGGAATACTCAATCAAAGTAGATGCAGGATATGAGAACAGAGAATCCGCGTAGAATTGCGCCGAGTGCCACTGGTCTGTGTTAAAGGCGGGCCAACTGGAAAAAGTGAGGGGATGTATTAAGCAAGGCTGTCAATATAGACAGAGCGTTCTAAATCGAACGGTAGGTAAAAAGTGAGAACCTCACGTACCTTTTGAAAAGACTGCCTCAGTGCAGTGTGCTCTGTGCTCGGGGACAAGTGGCATCCGTATCCAAGGAGACAGAATGCTTTACAGGACACGGACGACCTCTTATGCTCACCTCGTAAATGAGGTCTGGAGAAACGTACTTGAGACATAGAGAAAGGACTAAAAGGCAGGTGCCAATTATAGTGGCGGCCATCTTGAAGTGGACCTATAAGCCTCAACAATATGGGAGCACAGGAGTAAGAAGAGTAGGTGCTCAGACTAGGGAAGTAAAAGGAGAACACAACAAATAGTTTTGAAAAAAGTTTGTGATCAGATATCTAACTAGTAATGAAATATAGTTGGAGAGAAAATATATATAAAATGTAATCAAGAAGGTGAAAAGAACATATATAGTGTTCTGCACAAGAGCCAAGCAGTTGATTAAGAATGAGGATTTTTAAAGGAATGATGGTATGACTGATCAACGGCCTAACGGCCCATACTGTTGGAAGAACAATGTTATACAGGATTACATGTTCAAAATATGCGGTTGGTACATACATAGACAATTTATTTTCAGTGTTAAGAAGAATGATGCTGTTCAACATGCATATCTTGATTAAAACGGGTCACAGGATTATGTAGGAGTGTTAGATGAAACAATTTAATGAAGATTCCTCATTGAGGCTCATTGGATGTACTGTGTTTAACAAATGGGTCCAATATGTTATCTTTGAGATAATAGGGCAGAGTAGTTCCCACCCCTTTGTGGTCATTTTTTAAAAAAAAAAATGTATTGTTGCATTATTAGTTTACATAAAACCTTATACAACACCATACACATAATAAAAGTAAACAATTCATTATTAAACACAAACCTATACACATGTAGAAGATAAAAGATGAAGTAAAATTCAAAAATCCTCAATCAATTCATCCTCCGTAAAACATCTATCCCCAACCCTCAATTATCCAATATAAAAACATTGCGTATTAAATTTACCAGGTTACTCACCGTAGTGACCACCTTACTAATAGTCCCCTTTCCTCCATACTTGTGGGACATCTCTCCGTCCTGTGGGACGGGACCGGAGCACTTTGTAAAAAGCATCCAAATTTTTCCAAAAAATTGTCCTTCCTCCCTTTCCTGCGCGGGGCCCGGTACGCAGCAGTATCCCCACCAACCTTAGCTCCGCCACGCGCCTCGCCCCTCAGTCCTTTTCTTTGCCAGGTCAGGGACCCATTACCAATACAGAGGAACCTTATTAGAGGGAACGGCGGGCGGGCGTATGGAGGAAAGGGGACTATGGACTAGGAGTAAGGTGGTCACTACGGTGAGTAACCTGGTAATACTCCTACGTCCCATCTCCTTTCCTCCATACTTGTGGGAGATTCCCAAGCACTCCTTACAGGAACTACGGGTGGATGGAAATACCCCTTACTGGAAAAGGTTCTTCAGCACAGCCTGACCAAACTGAGCATCAGCTCTAGAACTCATATCGAGGCAGTAATGCTTCCAGAAAGCAGATGGAGGCCCAAGTAGCTGCCCTAGCTATGGACTCCCTGGGAACATACTTCTGAAAAGCAACCGCAGCTGCCTTGCCCCGCACCAGGTGTGCATGAATACCTTTAGGAGGTTTCAGCTTTTGGACAGTGAAAGACTCCATGATACAGGCGGCAATCCACCTAGAAATAGTTGCCTTAGACGCCTGTTTGCCTGGAGGGTTGCCGAAAGTCACAAAAAGTTGAGAAGAACTTCTAAGCTCGTAAGTCCTATCCAGGTAGAACTTAAGAGCTCTTCGGACATCAAGACAGTGTACAACCCTCTCCGCCTCAGAGGCGGGGTTCGGAAAAAAGACCGGTAGGGAGATTGATTGATTCAAATGGAATTCTGTCACTATCTTCGGCAGAAAAGCCGGTTTAGTTCGAAGGACTACCTTGTCCTTGTGAAAGGCCAAGAAAGGATGCTCCACCAACAATGCCTGGAGCTCACTCACTCTCCTTGCCGATGTGACGGCGACCAAAAAGGACACTTTCCAAGACAAGTACTTGAGGTCCACAGTAGCCATCGGCTCAAAAGGTTTATGGCACAGCGCCGTCAGGACAACATTCAGGTCCCATGGCGGGTGCGGATTACGAACTGGAGGGTAAAGGCGTGTTAAACCAGCGAAATGCCTCTTTACCACTGGGTTAGCCAGAGAGTACGAACACTGATCCGTAGAAAGATAAGCAGAGACCGCTGAAAGGTAAGTCCTGCATGACAGAACATGAACCCCTGACTCTGCTAGGGAGGACACGAAGCACAACACTGTCAACCGTGGCCCCCCCCTTGGATCCAATTTCTTCTCTAGACACCAATGACAGAACCTGAGCCATTTACTCTTGTACTGAGATCTGTTCGAGGGTGTTCTGGCTACCTGGATAATACGCATGTTATCCGCAGACAAATTCAGATGCTCTAAAGACCTGAACTCAGGCACCAAGCCGCCAAGCTGAGCGATTGTGGGGAGGGGTGCCCCCTGGTGGAGAAGATCGGGAGATAAACCGACAGGTGTTGGAGTTCTGAGAACCAAAACCTGGCCGGCCACCACAGGGCTATCAGTAGAAGAGAACAGTTCACCGAGATCTTCAACTTCCAAATTGCCAGGTGAACTAGCGGCAGAGGCGGGAAGGCGTAAGCTCTCAGGTTGTGCCATGGAATCTCAAGAGCATCCCCCAGAGAGAAGGCTTCCAGCCCCCCCCTCTGGAGGCATACAGAGTAAGCTTTTTGTTCGCCGTCGTCGCGAAGAGGTCCACCTGTGGTGTGCCCCAGCGCGAAAAAATCCCTGAGAGGACCTCCGCCTTCAACTCCCACTCGTAGCTGACCACTGTCCGCCGGCTGAGGGCATCTGCTGTGACATTCAGCTGGCCCGGGATGTGCACTGCAAGCTGCCAGATACCATGAAGCATGGCCCACTCCTAAATCTGGATGTACAGGTCCACGGGGGGTGGGGGTGGGAGAGACTTTGTTCCCCCCTGCTTGTTGATGTGATACATTGACACCACATTGTCCGTTCTTATGCGGACCACTTTGTTGACAATGACCGGTCTAAACTCCTTGAGCGCCAAGAAAATCGCCAGAAGCTCCAAATGGTTTATGTGCAGGAGCTTGTTCTGAGGCGACCAGAGGTCCGAGACCTGAAGGAGATCTAACGTCGCACCCCACCCTAGGAGGGAGTCCGTCGTGATCGTCACCATAGGGACCGGGTCCTGAAACCTCACGCCCCCAGACAGATTGCTGAGAGATGACCACCAGTCCAGGTCCACGCTCATGGAATCCGGAATCATTATCCGCATGGAGTCTGGGTCCACTGCCTGACGCCATGAATTCCGAAGGGCCATCTGGGTCCGTCTCATTTTCAGACGAGCAAGAGGAAGAGCCAGCACACAAGAGGCCATGAGGCCCAGAAGCCTCTGGAACCACCAGGCCGACATACTCTCCGACTGCGCAAACATCTGACACGTGGCCAACAGATCCGCCATTCTGTCCCCGGTCAGGTATACCCTGCAGTCGATCGTGTTCCAACGAAAACCCAGAAAAATCAGGTCCTGAGAGACCATCACGGAGGATTTCCGCCAGTTCACCGACAGCCCAAGATGGAACAGGAGCTGAAGGAGAGACTGGAGGTTGCCCGCTGCCGCCAGCGGACAAGGGCTGCGTAGAAGCCAATCGTCCAAATAAGGATACACATGGATACCCTGAAGACGAAGATAGGCCGCAATCACTGACATCATCTTCGTGAAGACACACGGCGCCGAGCTGAGGCCAAAAGGAAGCACCCGAAACTGGAAGTACTCCTCTCCCAAAGAGAAACGGAGGTATCTCCTGTGTGGAGCCCAAATCAGGATATGCATGTACGCATCCTGAAGGTCCACCACGCTGAGCCAATCACCCGCCTGCAACGAGGAGCGAATCTGGCCGGGCGTGATCATCTTGAATTTCTCTTGGGGTAAGGAAAGATTGAACTGGGAAAGGTCTAGGATGGTGCGCAGGCCAGCCTGGTTGGGTTTGGGCACCATAAACAGCCGGGAGTAGAAGTCCTCCTCTCGCTCCCCAAGGGGAACGGGTTCCACAGCTCTGAGGAGCAGAAGTTTCTGAACCTCTGCCTTGAGGGAGGGTGAGCCCAACAGCTGAAAAGGAGGGTTGAGGGGTGGGGTAGGGGGTAAAGGTAAGCGGAAGCCCGCCCGAGCGACTGACAAGACCCATCTGTCTTCTGTCATGGTCTGCCACGCCTCCCAATGAGACGCAATGCGTCCTCCCACCGGGGTCTCGTGCGAGCACGGAAAAACCTCATTTTGCCCCCTCAACAGATCTAGTATCACCACAAGAGCGGGAAAGGTGAGAAACCGCTTTCACCGACAGGGCCCTGCCCGGCCCCTCAGAACTGCTGGCAGCCTTAGCCTCTGTACGAGGGACCTCGGGCTTAGGCCCGGTAATAGCCTTATCGGCACAGGCCTCGAACATCCGTTTGGTAAACACAAGCCCAGGTCTTGTTTTTAAGGGAAGCCGAAACAGAGGCCTCAGAGCAAGCTCCGGTACCCTGTGACTCAACAGACCTGGGTCTACACACAGCCCCTACAGGAGGGGCCTCGATCAACGCCCCTCCTGGACCAAGAGGAACCCAGGAAGGTATCCCCCGGCCGGGGTACTCTGAAAACTGAAGAACTTACCGGGCGTTTCTTCTTCTCGTCGATGAACGCCTGAAAATGAGATGGAGGAGTGCGTCGGAACACCTCCTCCCACCGTTCCAACCGACGTTGAGCCCGGACCGAAAGGGAGTCACAGTAAAAACAGGAGTCCCAACGGTGTTCCGGACCCAAACACTCTAAACAAAGAGGATGGGGATCCGCCCTCTCGAAGCGTCGATGACACGAAGAACAGTCTGGAAAGACTAATTTAAACGACATGGACAGACTAGAAGACGAACGCTAGCGAGAGCCAGAGAGGAAAACAGGGAAGAAAATCTTCCGAGGATGCAAGTGCGTCCGGCCCGATCGAGCGGAGAAAAGGACTGAGGGGCGATGCGCGGGGCTGAGCCAAGGTGGGCGGGGTTACAGCCGCGTGCCGGGCCCCACGCAGGAAAGAGAAGAACACATTTTTGGAAAAATGTGGATGCTTTTTACAAAGTGCTCCGGTCCCGTCCCACAGGACGGAGAGATGTCCCACAAGTATGTAGGAAAGGGGACGGGACGTAGGAGTATCATTGTTTCTAATTCCTCCGTGATATCTAAGGTTAGTAAATTCAATGCTAAAATTAAAGACATGTTTACACCCCATATGCAGCGACTCCAAAACAAGTGAATAGACATTTCGAGATCCTTATTAAATCTATCTTTGAGAAATAGTGCGCGTTTAGGCTCAAAATAATTACAGGTTAAAACAAGGTGCTTAAGAGTCTCTTGCGTTCCAGTTTCTCCACAGAATCGAAATTTGTTCATAATTGAGTACCATATCCTTATATCCCCAATGTCGTATCCTTTCTAACGTCGGAATCTGATCAAGTCTAAAGCGCATGTACATGGATCTCGCCCTCTAACAAGGGAATCTTTGTAAATAAAGAGGAATACATTCCCTTGCGTGTCCAAAGTTTGCATACTCCTTGTACATGGAGTAAGACTCCACACCATTTACTGTTTCCACCCAATCCGCCTTAAATAAGAGTCTCTTGAGCAGCCCTGGTCGTTGGACCAGGTCCTCTAAACAAAGACCTAGTGTGCCCAACAACAAAGTCATATTATCACTAAATCTTCTAATAGATATAACTGACCCAGATTTAACAACCTTATTCAACAGTTCATATAAAGTATTTAAGGGTGGATTGTTCATTTTTATATACAAGGATAATTGCCTCCAAAGATATCTTGCTTTAAGTGAAATGAGGCATAACTCGTGGCGGATAATGGCATTGGGGACTGCCATCGATAAGTCAAGTAGTCCTTTCCACATTTTTCCTTGAACCACATTCAGGCATAAACTCATGTCATGTGTAGAAATGTCTAGGCCATATAGGAGGACCGGTTCACATTTTGCAAGGTAAAATCACCTCATGGGTAAGAGCGAAAATGTACATACCTTAACCATCAAAAATGTCATTTGTACCTTTAGTTTGGTCGCTTTCTCCTCTAGGCTCCATTTCCACATCTTCAGGCTAGATCTATAAGTAAAATAGTAGCCCAAATATGTTAAAGCCTGGACCAGCTCCACCTAATCCTCCCCATCCTCCAACTATAGGATTTGATGGTTCTCTTCTTCGTGACCACAATCGTTCGAGATTTAGAAGCATTCGGGGAAAGATTATTCGCTGTCGCATAGTGATAGAAAATTTCCATCTTTCTACGAAGGCCACGTGGAGTGCTGGTCAAAAAGAATAAAATCATCGGCAAAGGCCATCCACTCGATAGCCAAGCTCCCCAACCTAACCGGTGCAATGGAAGGGCCCTGCCACATCACACAAATATAGGTTGAAGAGCGTGGGAGTGAGTGAGTAGCCGTGTTTGACCCCAACTCTAGTATTTATGGCCTCAGAGAGAGAACCTTCCTGTGTCAAGCGAACCCGGACCGAGGTATTCCTATGCAACAGAGCCAAGAGTTGGACAATCTTTCGTGGGAAGCTCACTGCTAACATTTTTGTCCATAGTCTCGCTCTGCTAACTCCGTCAAAGGCATTAGAAAGGTCTAAGGATGCCATAAAAGATCTCACCTATATTAGATTGATGGACCGTATCTCTAAGGAGGGCCAAGATGGCCCCATTCAGATTGGTTCCCAAACCCTCTCTAAAACCCACCTGAAATTTGCTAAAACAAGCATTCCTCCCAATCACTTTGTTGAGATCTCTTAAAAGCAAAATACCAAAGACCTTGCTGGCCGCATCTAAAAGTGGTATGGGTCTATAGTTTTGGGGATTAAGAACATCACTTTTTTAAAATATGGGTACTATAATACTTTGAGCCCATGATTCAAGGATAATATGGGTTTTTTTAAGAGGTCATCAAAAATGGTTTAAGCAACTCAGCCCAAATTTCGGGCACCGCCTTAATAACGAACGGGGGTATGCCATCCGGGCCCGGCGCTCTGGACGGTTTAAGTTTGTTAATAGCCCACGTAATATAATATCCTCAAAATCCCAAAGACAATCACCCACAACTGGAGGACCCAAATCCATGTCCTGTTCCCTAGCAAAAGTAGAAGGCAATTCAAATTTTTTCTTATAATAAGTACACTAAACATCCGCTTGGATAGGACAATCAAGTCTATCTTTAACAGGCGTAAGCGTGTTATTGACAGTAGCCCAGAATGTAACATCTCTGCCCTTACTTACATTATACATCATCTGTTGGTGGACTACAAGGTACTGATCCATTTTCAGAGACTTAATCAAGTTTTTGTGTTTCATGATGATCATTTTTTTCCTAAGCTGCAATTCAGCAGATGAGATGGGTAGCTTCTTCAGGATCCTTAGATCCCTGCCTTTAATGAGCTTGGATCTTTGGATTCTGGAGTCCCCACCCCTCCCTTTATGTCCCGTCACCACCTTGTCATCCGGCCTACTCATTTTATAGGCACATGACAACATAATATTTATATACTAGGATCCCCGCAACGTGAGGTCCTCCCCCCCTTGAAATTTGATGAGACCAACTTCAGGTTCTCTAGAACTAGGGCGTTAAATTTGATAATGGTTTTCTTGTTCCAAATAATCGTTCTCCCATTGTTCGCCAACTCTAGACCCATAAACTCCATTTTTATAAGGTGATCTGGACATGACAGTGAAAGTGAAAAAAGTAGAGTAATATGATCACCCAGATCTACTTCCATGAGTGTCAATTTTCCGCATGCTTGTTTCCAGCTATTGGAAACATAGAAAAAAATAAATTCTAGAACTATTGCTTCCCCTTTTCCAGGTATGTTTGTGTAAATTCCAGTCCGAGGCGTGGTCTAAAAGTCCTAAATCCCAGTGTTCCAGGAAATTATTCCACCATATACCTCTCTTAAGATTTGGTTGAAGCATTTTCGGGTTAGCCCCTCTCTCATTCCACAATGAACCCTCTGCACAGGAGGAGTTAAAGTCCCCTCCCATGATAATGCGATTTCCGAAGCCCTTCTCAAACCATCCTTCCAGAATGTCTCCAAGAGAGGCCTCCACAGTTTCGAGAGGCACCCTTAGAGGATTCCAGTATAGGTTCAACAGGAGGATTGGATCTACAATATTATCTGAAGATAGAACAATACCCAGGAGCCATTCACTAGTAAAAATCTCATTACCCTGAAGCCACAGATTGCGATCAACGTCAATAATCAAACCACCAATAGGCCGCCCAGCTACCCCCCTAGACGCTAGAGAGGAGAAGGTATAAAAACCTTTATGTGCATTTCAGTTAACATCATAGTTTCTTGGAAAAAATAAATGCGGGGGCAGGTGTAAATCTCACCTTTAATCAGAAATGTATTCAGATGTGAGCCCCCACACGAATTCCAAGAAATAACCTCGATATTAAAACTGTTAGGAGCACCCACTACCCTTTCTGAGGGTCTCTAAGGTTTTGTTGCAACCAGGATCAATCCTGGCCACTATTGAGAAGACTAGAGATTAGGGCCAATGCTGGATCTGAGTTTTCAGGTTTTCTAGTACCCGAATGTATCGTTTGTTCCATTTGAATGTTGGTCGGTTCCTTATATTGTAAGAAACTATCGGCCTCTTTATCATCCACTAGAGTAGACAGGCCATAACCCAAAGAATTAAGATTTTTTTCTTGAGCACGCACCATATCTGCCACCATCACCGAGTGGAAGCAGCCTACCATTCGATGATTGGTAGGGAAATGGCGTCTATATCAGTCGTTATAGCAGGCAGTAAAGAATTTTTTAAAATAAGTTTAATAGATTTGTTCTAATCAAACTAGCCAGTGAATCTGTCTTATTATTATTGATCCAACCCAGGATCTTCCCTGTACTGGTCATGGAGCGGGGCTGTACCTGAACAGGCTGCATCTTAGCGTTGCCTACAAGAGGTTTAGCTAATGCATTTCCTTGTATGTCCTGAGTATTAATGGTATGTGTGTCTGTCGGGCTTTCCCCCATATTATTAAGTGTAGAGCCACACCCACTCTCAGCCATAGAAATCCACCCATTGGAAGAGGGAGACTTAGTAGATAAAACAGGAGCCAGTACTTGCGCACTGGGGAGGATATTCTTTTGATGCGTACCTATATATGTTCTGGCATGTTTAGTGCTCGTTATTTTGCCAAAAGCCGTCATCTTAGTTTGTTTGGTTTGAGGGCGATCTTGACCGATTCTCAATTAATTACCCTCTTTGATGTTGGGGTTGATATTCTTTTCTCCCCCAGCTAAAGGTCATTTTTAGTAACCTCCCCCCGCTCCTGACGATCACCCCTATGCGGGCCATTGACTGTCCCACTATCACTGGAATCTTCTTGTGCTGGAATATTTCTAATTGCTTTAAGATTAGTATTCCTGCCTTTAATTTTTATGTTACGCATATTTTTAGGTTTTTTTTAAGCATCCAAGCCTGTTTTTTTGCGCCTATAAACAGGAGATTGGGGTACCTCATCAATATCATAATTGGAAATATTACCAGGACATTCTCCATGGGGTATGGAGGAGCTAACACTTTCCACTTCCGGGACCATAGTAATATCTTCCTATGTTTAGTTTTTGGTTTGCACTTTTGCCCCCTTTTAGGTGGTGTTTGTTGGATGACTGTAGTGTCATCACTGCTAATGTTCAAACATTCTCCCTCCTTGGAAGTTTCCATGACATGCTCTTGGGCATTAGGCATTTCCAAGTCTTGCTCCTGAGAGCAACCCCCTGTTGCTATTGCCATAGCCTCCAAGAGAAAAGACGGACTATCAGGACATCTCTGTTCGTTTTCATAGTCATTATTCTGTAGTGTTTTTCCTCGTGCGCCTTGCAATACTTGATCCCTTACCCCTCTATCTGATGATGCAGGGCGGTCCCCTGAAAGCATAAATTCCAATTTTAGCATCCATGGTTGCTAGCCTAATGTTTTGTTCCTCCCTATGTTTATCATAGCGATTATGCTCTTTAATATTATGGTCATTATTGGTCTTAACCTCCACGATACCCTCTAAAAATACCAAACGAGTTACTACGATACCCTCTAAAAATACCAAACGAGTTACTAATTGATTAAAGGCAGCTTGTTGACCTACCATAGATCCCCAAAATATCTCTTGGGACTCACCCAAGGTTTTCAGAGCCAAATTTAAACTAATGTGTAGGTTAGATAGAAGGGGTGGTAGATAATCTCCTCTATCCCCCTTACCCAATAAATACTTTTCCTGTCTATCTTTACCTATAGATCGATTTTCTAATGTCACCTGATCTGGTTCAGTGGATCTATCCACAGTTTCTGGGTGATCAATACCATCCCTATCTCTATCCGTTTGAGTACTGCCAACCTTCATATGTATATGAGATTTCAGGGCTTCCGGTGCAGATATATAGTTGTGCGTTTTTCCTTCCCCTCTTGTTGTTTCCCCAATGTAATAATACCTATAGTTTCGGGTAGTGCGCCACTAGGCGCCCCCTCTGATAAACTCCTCACACCCTTACCCTTAAATGAAGGTCTCCCAATCGGCATCTGTAAATCAATAATTTCTTTGAGCAAATCCCCCGTAGCATCGGCCATAAGCATAAATGAATCATCCATATCATCACCCCCAATAACTTGATCAAGGATATGTCGGGGAGGAATACGAGTCCCTGTGGAATGTTCTCCCCAACTAGGATATTTAAACTGGCTAGGCACGGTAGAACATTGCCTCCTATCCTGTTCGCTTTTCCCAAAAATAAACACAACAGGGGAGATCTGAGTGGAGGAATTTATACCAAATGGATATTTACCCTTGATATTTTCTATCACATTCTCCCTTAATGAGTCTAGATTAGGGGCTTGCTTAGCATTCATTTTGTCCCTTAAATCCGCCTTTTGGAGGGGGGTAGATGCGTGGAAGCGAACTACCCTTTTGTATATAAAGCATCTGGTTTTTTCACAATAGGCGTTTGCTCTCCAAGAAATGTTAAGTTAATAATAGGGAGTCTCTCAATACTTGCACTGGGTTCTATAAATGTGAGATGCGACCCCCTATCATAAGTTGTTTTCACAGGTAAATTACACGCAACATTATCATTCATGGGGTCTTGGGTGTTAACCTCTTCACACTCTGCTGAGGAGATCAGCTGAGCTTCTATCACCTTGTTCTCTTGACACTCAGCCCTTTCAAACCCGCTTCCAAGCGCTGGTATATTCAGATAGGTCACCAATACAAGCACACCCCCAAAGTTGAAAAATCTGTTAGGTGATATAGGGTGGAGTGCCAATAAAAAAAAATCATCTACCCAACCAGGGAGAGAACAGCTCGCAGCCCCTGAAATCTAAAAAGGGGAGATAAAACGTTACAAAAAGCACTTAATCAAAGAAGTTAGCATAAAAAGTGTCCTAATATTGATAAAAAGAAAAAACACAATGGAAGGAGATTGGAGATTTAAAAAAATACGCCGATGGTACAAAGCTACTTGAATAAGTAGTCCTTAGGGGGGAGAAAACTTGCAGCCCCTAGATAATATTGAGGTTAAAAAGGGTTGAGATGGAGAACAATATCAATAAAATATATTCGACATTCAAAAGGTGCCAAGTGCAATATAATCAAAATTTTATATATAAAGTATACGCTGTCTTGGGAACGCCTGATGGCTTGGGGAGCAGCCTAAATCCGTCTCTCCTCCCCAATGACCAGCTAAATAAGAAAGTTAGAAGAAAAATTCACTTCTTCCGGAGGTTAAGATGAACGTAAGTCTCAATCAAATAACAGCAAGAAGGCTGATTCCTAAAAGCCAGCAGCAATTAGACAGTACCTGGGATCAAAGAGAGTTCCTCCGCAGTCTCCCAGTCTCCTGTCTAAAGTTTGACAGAGCTAAATCGGTTGATTCTTGCAAGAGTTTATGAAGTTTGCAAAAACTTGCCCCAACGATGGTTATACACACTATTTCCTTATTTAAGATTGTCTAACACGGGCTACAGCTCAGACCTCCTTCCTGAACTTGAGCCTCCCAGAGCCAAACAGCAGACAAACAGTGAGAGATAATTCTGCGCCCTTGTCTCCGCTGCAGGCTTAACGCCGCAAGGGTGGTTGGGCCGGCAGAAAATAGATGAAAAGGGTCACCTGATCCGTCACGTGGCCTCAGTAAAGCCCGCCTCCTCCAGGAAGCAGAATGCTCCTCAGCAAGAGCTCAGCCCGGCTCACAATACTGTGTGGCAGTATATAAACTACACACATCCATGCTGAAGATGAGAATCTGAGCTTAATACTGAGATTTCCTTAAGATAGTTCAGTAAGTCAGTTGTATCTTTAAGGTATGTAGAAATATTTTGAGCCAGAGGTTGCAGAAAGCGGTCCACATAGATGGCTAACGACTCGAATATACTCTCAGTGCACGCTACTATGAGTCTGAGGGGTGGAATCCTGCTGTCCTTGTGAATTTTAGGTAAACCATAAAACACTGGCGTTATAGGGTGTTTGTTAATGAGAAATTGGCTTGTCTTCTCACTAATCCACTCATTGTCATATGCACTGTTCACTGATGTTTCTATTAATGACTCGATTTTGTGAAGGGGGGTCACTGTCCAATTTGGTATAAGTGGTAGTGTCATTCAGTTGTTTTAGACATTTGTTTGTGTAGTATGTGGCGTACATTACCACAGTTGCTCCTCCTTTGTCAGCTGGCTTGATAACGAGTTCTTCATCTCTGGCCAATGATTCAATATGTTCCAATTGACTATTTTTGATATTCACAGGTGAGGGTCTATGGTAATTGATCCTCTTTAAGTCATTCAGGACACTCTTTTCAAACAGATCTAAAATAGCGTTCTGTATTGGTGGATCAAAGGTACTCTTCGGTTGTAGTTCAAGGTTTTTGTCAATTTGATTCTCATTCCGTGGTTCATCCTCTAAAAACATTTTCAATCCAAGTTTCCTTAGGAGTCTATGTAGGCAGTCTTGTTCCTCAAATAATGATGTATTGCAAGTAGGAACAAATGAAAGGCATTGGTTCAAAATGAACAATTGATTGCTCAAAAGAGTTTTACTTGAGATGTTTACTACGATATTCTCAGTTACCGGTTCCTTCCTTTTTGTGGTCTTTTTTGTCTCGTCTTGTTTTTCTTTTTTTCTGTCCCTTAGGCTTAAAAAAACACCCAAAGGTCCTGGTATGGATCCTGGTTGTTGTTCCCTCGGTCTTCCAGATGGAGTGGCTGATGCTTCTCCTGAAGTAGTTGGATCTTGTGAGTTAGTGCTCTATGCAATTGGTTCTCCTATGCTACCACTGCTGCTATCACTTCCCGAATGAAATGAGTTTGGGTGTTGGTCTATTTCTATTGAGATTCCGATGGTGATAAAATGATTGCCATGTATAAACAATATCAAATAGTCTAATGTATCGCGCTTAAACTTTCTCAGTTTCCTTTGCTCAATGTCTGATTTGTAGTTGCTCAGTTTGTTATCGATTTCTTCCAGGAGTTCTGTAAATTCTACAGCGGTTTTAAACTTAGAAAGTTGTGTTCTTACAGTGTTAATCTCAGTGTCAATTCTTGTCAATGATTTCGATAGTTCCTCTATTGTGAGCAAAATAAGGTCCAGGGAGCATTTGCTAAGAATTTGGTCCTATTTTGCACAAAGGCTTTATTTTCGTAGTGAGGGTTGGTTTTAGATAGACCTCAAGTCCCCTGGGGATTAATTGGGATTTATAATATTCCACGAGGGTAGTGGCGTGAAATTTCTGCGAGATTTCACGTCTGATTAGTTTTCGCAGTTGAAAAATAAGCTTATCTGGGCTGACTGTGCTCTGTAAACTTGTTTGTGTCCTTAATAAAGGATAGGATGCGCTTATCTTCATCTGTGCCAAATGCTAATGTCGTAGCGTGCTTGTCGGTTAATTCATTGATGCGAGAGAATGACATATTATTATAGGGGGTGCTACCCAGTCGGTGTGTCACACTAGGACAACCTAGTGAAGAAACAAGAGAAAGGGGAGAAGGATGGGTGCACACCATTGGTTTATATTCTAAAAGTGTAGTTTTACAAAAACCGGAAAGCTGGTGTTAGCAATTTTCTAAGGTGCAGGGGAGGAACTAAGGTTATTGCACAAAACCCTATTGTATAAAGGAGAAAGAAAACACTGTCCAGTGTTTCCGCAATAAGAGCTGGCTTAAGCATCTTGAATTTTTGCAGAGGGAGGGAGAGATTGAGGGTGGAAAGGTCCAATACAACTTTCCGCCCAGGCTGGTTCTTCTGTATGGCAAAAATCCTGGAATAGAAGCCCAATCCTCGCAGGGAGGCTGGGACTTCTTCCACTGCCTGGCTCTAGACGAGCAACCGGATCTCCGCCAGCAGAGCTGTTGTCCCAATCTGTGGGAGAGGAGGGAGGAGAGGAAGGTACCGGTCGGCGGTACCCCGTGGAGGCTATGGAGTGGATCCAGGGGTCTGAAAAATTCTGGCGCCAAATTTGCACACGAAAGGCAAGCCTGCCTCCCACCGGAGACACTTGGCCCTGAAGGAGCGTGTCATGCCTCCTTTCCCTCTGCGGCTGTTGCAGAGAAGGGGATTGGAATGACCCCTGCCCCCCCCCTTTTTTTTGTTTCCTCCGGTGCTGACTCAGAGAACAGAAGGGTTGCCTGGACCTCTGTTCTTGGTCACCCCGGAACCTGCCAAACGCCCAGCTCTTGACGAAGCGTTGCTGCGACTGGGTGTAGGTCTAGGGTGTGGCCTTAGTAAGAATAGACAAAGACCTCGCGGTTTGCGAGCGGTTCCTTTTATCCAACTCGTCCTCCGTGGTGGAGTGGAGCTGTCACTACCATCGAATGAAAGGTCCAATATTTGTTCCTGGACATCGGGATTAACCTAGTAGCCCAGAGCCGGGCCGTCCTTCTCATGTCCGTGGCAATACAGATGGCCCGGCCAGAGGAATCGATGTGGGCCACGGTGGACTCCATGATTTCCTGCGCTACCAGCTTGGCTTCTACTAGGCCAGCCTTGAAGCATGCTTCGCTCTGTGCTGGAGGTTCTGGGATGCAACGAGGCTGAGTACAGCTTTTTTTCTGTACGCCTCCAAGATCTTCTCCTTGCCTAGCAGCGTCGAGGATGAGGAAGCAGAGGACGACTGAGGCTTAGAGTAGAGCGACGCTGCAGCAATCATGGAAGATTGAGGATGCACCAAAAGCAAGAGTGTATGCCCCCTCCATCTGCCTATACTTAGCGTCTAGGCGCCGATTGACAGGTTGGGCCGAGTGTGGCTTAAGCCACCCCCTCATGGCCAGGGCAACTACGTATTTCTGCATCGGGATACTTAGGGTGAGAAATTCTGCCAAGAGCCCCTCCTCGGACTGCTCTACCTCAGGCTGAGGAAGGCCCAAATATTCTGCCAAACCTGCAAGGCGTTCATGGAAGGCCCTGGCTGAAGAAGGCATGTCAGGGTCCTCCTCCTTGTCACTGTCCACCAGAGTGCTTGGAGTGTCCGGAACTGGTGGAGGAATGCTCTGCGCCATGGGCTGCGGTGTTAAACCGGGGCCGGTGGCTTCTGCGGAGGCTGGTGTGGAACCACCTGTACTGTGGGAGGCAGGGAAGCCAGAATTAGCTGGGGCTGTGGTGGTTGTCCTGAGGCCTGTGGCACCAGAGCCCTAGGAGGAATGACTAGGGGTGCCGGTGGGGTGACCTGGGGGAGCATATCCCTGATGGCATCCCGGAGGATGGCCCCCATCCGGGGAGTTTGCATCTGCACTAGGAACCTTGCAAAGAACCCGTCTTTGGAGGTTGTAGAGGTGGCAGGTGATATTGACCGAGTGGCTAACTCTACCTGGCGGAAACCTACCCTCGGTGGAGCTGCCGGTAGTGCTGCGTGAAAGCGCCCCCTCAGCCATGATGCCAGTACTAGGGCAGTGCCCCTTGGAAATAATCCTGGTAAGAGAACCTTTCAGTCCATCAGCACTGAAACCGGAAGGATCCAGAGACCCCTCGGCCATGAGGCTGGTAGCTGGACTAGCCTCAGTATGTGTGCCCGTACTAGGGCGTTGCCCCTCGGGGGGAAACCCGGTATTTCAGGCCGAGACCTGGTAGGCGTTTCACCCTCGGTAGATGTGCCGGTAGTACTGCGTATAGGCACCCCCTCGGACATGATACTTGTACTAGGGCGTGGCCCTTCGGATGAAGGCCTGGTAAAATAATCTTCTGGTCCCTCAGCACTGTCACCGGGTGGATCCATTGACCCCTTGGCCTGCCGGCCGGTAGCTGACTTAACATCGGTACTCGTGCTGGTATGAGAACCTGAGCAGTTCCTCCCGCATGGGCGGGTCCTTGCAAGGAGTCTCCGTTGCGGGGTGCGCTGGAAAAGATTGGCCCCATCTTGGGCCTGGATCGGTGATTGGCGAAGTCCTTCAGGTTCTCAGGAAGCGATCTGTGGACTAGCTCCCTCCACCTGGTTAGTCTGTTCTTCAGAGTCCTTGAGGAAAGCGTGTCACACACAGTACAAGCTTGCCACCCGTGGTCTGGGCCAAAGCAACTTAGGCAGCGGACGTGGGGGTCTGAGGTAGGAAAGAGCTTGTTGCAGGATGGACACCTGCTGAACCCTGTAGAAGTCGACATGCGCCAAGGAGGAGCGTGACGCCTGTGGACCGAGTACCTGAATGATAAAAAGACAAGTCAAAATTGCTGGTTAATACCCCAGCCTATCTTTGTAAATATACTGTATATGTGTAACCTTACCAATTCTATTGTGTAATTATACCGAATGTTTATTTTCCATCTTACATGTAACTAAGTTTACCAAGTTTTTGAGTAATCTTGTGAAATGTACATATGTTCCTCCCTGTATGTATGTATAACCAAGCTTTGAGTAATCTTATGCAACGCGCCCTAATACCCTCGGGTTCTGGTGCGCTATACAAATAATAAAACAAACAAACAAAAGTAGTATCCGTGCGTGGAATTACATGGCCGAAGCCAAACCCAGGAGCGCTGGTGAATTCGGCCCATTCCCATCGACGCAGAAAAGAGTAGTGGCGCCGGTGGGCGGAGTCAGGCAAGCGCATGCTCACAGGGCCACACCCCTGCGCGCCTTTAAATTTAAAGGGGATGAAGATTTTTTCTGATTCTGTGTTTGAAAAGATTCTGTCTCCCGTCCCTCGCAAGGGACGCCCATACAGTGTGGTGGAAAGGGGACAGGACGTAAGAGTATATATGCCGGGCCCACACAAGTAACAGCCCCGCTATATTGGACCCTTTGTCATAGAAGAACAAGTTACTCTCTTACCTGGTAACGTTCTTTCGATGGGAAGAGAGTAACTTGTTCTTCGAGGGGATTGGGTCCTCCGACATATTCCATATCTTTGACAGACTCCCAAAGCAGTACCAAAGCAAGGAGGTGGGAAAAGAATTTAGAACACAAATTTAGCATGCCCAATCAAATTGCCGAATAAAGGACTGCCTTGCCAAAGGCCAGATCCTGTCCTCGGATGGAATCAAGGGAGTAGTGACGTACAAAAGTATGTACTGAAACCCAGGTGGCTGCATCACAGATGTTACAAATAGGAGAACCCCTCTGTAGGGCAGTAGATGCAGCCATACCCCTGGTAGAATGGGCCCGCAAGCCAGCCGGTGGGTCCTTACCCGCCAAGCGGTAACACTCAGAGATAGCCAAAATAATCCAACGAGACAGTCTGTTTCGTCACAGCTTGTCCCAAACGCTTTCCAGCGTAACCAATAAAGAGTTGATCGTCCACTCTGACCCGGGACATGCGTGAAATATAAAAGCTCAACGCTCTCCTAGTATCAAGCCTATGGAGCCTCTCCTCTTCCTTACCAGGATGCGGAGGAGGATAGAATGCCGGGAGAACAACCTTCTGGCCCAAATGAAATTCCAAAACCACCTTCGGAAGAAAGGAAGGACAACCCTGTCCTTATGAAACACAGTGAAGGGTGGCTTAACTGAAAGTGCCTGTAACTCACTCAGCGAGCGGAAGTAACTGCAACCAAAAACACAGTTTTAAGAGTTAACAGTCTCAAAGGGCAAGAATGCAAAGGCTCAAACGGAGCACCCATAAGAAACTTAAGTACAAGGTTCAAATCCCAACCGGGCACCAGAAAAGGTGACGCAGGGAACACATTAGTGAGCCCTTTCAAAAACTGAGAAATTAAAGGAATCATAAAATAGGAACATTCTTCAGACGAGCGCTTAAATATGGACAGCGCCGCCAGGTATCCTTTAATGGTACCGATTTGCAAGCCCCTGTGGGCCAAAGAAAGCAAAAAAGACAGAACCATGGGAATGTCACATTCAAAAGGATCCACATTCTTAACTCTGCACCAGTCGCAGAATTTACGCCAACGGCAACGGTACAGAGACTTTGTTGCCAGCCGTCTGGCCGAGAGCAACACCTCCAACACGTCTTCAGGGAGGTCCCAATCCTTATACCTCAACCTTTCAGAAGCCAAGCGTGAAGGTTGAGGGATCGGACCTCTGGATGGAGAACCTGACCCCCCCTCCCGTGAGAGCAGATCGTCTCGGTAGGGAAGACGACATGGAGGGCAGATGGACCAGTCGAGAAGGTCCGGGTACCACGTCCTCTGGGCCCACGCCGGAGCAATGAGGATAATCCGGGAACCGAACCTCCGTAACCTCGGCAGTACTTGCGGGATGACGGGGACTGGAGGAAACGCATACAGCAGTGGGAATGACCACTCCACCACGAACACGTCTCCTAAGGCTCCTTTTGGAGGAAATTCCCGCGAGCAGAACCTTTCACACTTTCGGTTGATACAGGAGGCGAAGGGATCCACTTGAGGGGTCCCCCAAAGGGTGAAGATCTCCAGGAGAATCTCCTGAGCCAGCTACCACTCGTGAGAGATCGTGCTCTGCCTGCTCAGAGCGTCCGCCGTCTCGTTGTCTCCGGCCAAATGAACAGCCGAGATCGAAACTTCCTGCTGGATGGCCCAGAACTCAAACTGCATCGCCTCCCTGCACAGAGGAAGTGACCCTGTCCCCCCCACTTTTTGTTGAGGTAGTGCATGGCCACCGTGTTGTCCGTTAGGATCAGGACACTCCTTCCTCGCACAGTTGGCAGAAAAGCCTTCAGGGCTAGCCTGACGGCCCTCAGCTCCAACAGATTGTTATGGAGTCTGGACTCCGACGGAGACCAACGACCGCTGACTATCAACTCGTTGGCATGAGCTCCCCATCCCGTGAGGGATGCGTCCGTCACGATCACCACCTCTGGCCAGGGAAGCCAAAACGGAGCCCCCTTCATCAGATTGCCTTCGACGGTCCACCACAGAAGGTCCTGGGCGACCGAGGGAGGCACCTGAACAGGGTCCGACATCCTGCTGGAAAATTGCGACCACTGCATCTTGAGTGCTCACTGCAAAGATCTCATCCGCAGACAAGCCTCTGGCACCAGAAGAATGCAGGATGCCATGAGGCCGAGCAACTTCAAGAACTCGAACGCCGGGAGCATCTGGGCAAGTTGAAAATTGTGCACCATCTGCTGAATGTGAAGAGCCCTCACCTGGGGAGGAAAACACAGCCCCAGGCATGTGTCGAGCACTGCTCCGATGTACTGGAGCCGCTGTGTTGGCATCAAATGGGACTTCTTTAAATTGAGGGAGAAGCCCAGCTTGAGAAGGGAGTGGCAGGTGACGGACAGATGATCCAGGACTTGCTCAGGAGAGCTCCCCCTGATCAACCAATCGTCCAGGTAGGGGTAGACGTGAATCCCCCTTTCCTGAGATGCGCTGCCACCACCACCATGAGCTTGGTGAAAACCCTCGGGCGTAGGTCAATCCGAACGGCAGGACCCGAAACTGAAGGTGTGAGTCGCCAACCGCGAACCTCAGGTACTTCTTGTGCTTTGGACGGATCCGCACATGGAAGTAAGCGTCCTTGAGGTCGAGAGACACCAACCAGTCGTGAAGTTGAAGAGCCTAGAGGACTTGAGAGAGAGTAACCATCTTGAACTTGTCCTTCCTGAGGAGTTTGTTCAAACCGCGCAAGTCCATGATGGGTCTCAATCCCCCGTCTTTCTTCGAAATCAAAAAATAAGGGGAATACCATCCCTTGTTCCTCTCCGCTACAGGCACCAGTTCTATGGCGCCTTTCTCCAGCAGGGCTTGAATTTCCTGCGCAAGGAGCGGATCCGGACTCTTCAAAGAGAGGTTCCCAGGTGGATTGTCTTAAGGCCTCTGCCGAAAGGGAAGACAGTAGCCGTGGGTTATGATCGCCAGAACCCACACATCTGAAGTAATGGCACGCCACTCTACAAGATCCTGCGCCAGCCTTCCCCCAACCGGCGAACCATGGGACATGGCCTCATGACTGAGTGGTAGCAGCTGCGGCGTTGCCGGAGGGCAAAGAGGCAACTGCCCGAACGGCCTTGGCACCTCGAGTACCCTGTTTTCCACCTCTGGTACTCCTACGGTGGCCTCTTTGACCGACAGCTCCTCTCGCTTTACTGAAGGAGTAATAACGAAAGGAACCTCCCCTCCTTTGTTGTGCCCTAGGACGAAAAGGCGGAGGTTGTCGAACTGCAGCGCCCAACGACTTCGCTGCAGCTTTGGAGGTCTGCAACCTCTCAAGGCTCTCGTCAGCCTTGCTGCCAAAAAGATGTTCACCGTCAAAGGGCATGTTGATGAGCCGGGACTGCATATAAGGAGCGAACCCTGATTTCCGCAACCACGCAAACCTGCGTATTACGGTGCACGCCGCCATGGACCGGCTGACACAATCTGCCATGTCCAAACCCGACTGAACGGCCTCACACATGGCATCCTTGCAGTCCTGGACCAAAGCAAGGAAACCATCCCGTTCGTCCCCTTCGGAAATATGATCAGCCGCTAATGTAACACAGTTCCACAGAGTGCGTCTGAAACGAGACAAGGCACATACAGAGTTGGCTGCCTGAAGCGCCATACCCCCTGAAGAAAACACTTTCTTCGCCCAGCCATCAAAACGTTTGTCGTCCCTATCCGGAGGAATGGAAGGATACAACGCCTGCTTTGCCGGGGCCGTAGCCGCCTGCACCACCAAACTCTCCGGAGTGGGGTGCCTGGACAAGTAGCAGGGGTCGCTACTGGCTGGATGTTATTTTCGCAACAAAGACTTGCCCACTGCCGGGAGACTCTCTGGAGCAGTCCAAGTCGCCGCTACCCTTCTCTGCAGAGCCATATGAAACGGCAGTACCGGGTCAGTGGGGGGACCAAGATCGAGGATGTCCGTGAGATCATCCTGAACAAACTCCCCTGGGGGAGCCGACCATCCCAAGTACTTGGTTACCCGAGACATAAGGTGCCGGTACGAAGAATCGGCATGAGTGCCAGGCTCAGGCCTACAAAACTCCACCTCCAGAGAGGTGTCCAGTCCACTGGCATCATGCAGTGACTGCCTCAGGTAATCAAATTGGCTATGGCCCGAGAGAAGCTCATCTGGCACCGTAACCGGAACCAAGCCCTCATCAGAGCCCTCATCACCCTCTGAAATGTACTACAGGCGGTGAGAGGAAGACACCTGGGGACCAAAGCTATGCCTGACCTTAGCCAGAGCCTTTCTAGGGGCTTCCCCCGTGCCACGGGGCCCCTCCGATACCACTGCCTCGAAAGGTGTTGAGGGCGCTGAACGAATCAGCGTTGACGTCAGCCGCAGCGCCGCCAGCATCGACGGCGTCGACACAGGCCTCGAAGCCAGAGCTCCAAGCTTGTCCTTCGACGACCTAGGCGCCGACAGCGTAGACGACCTCGGCGCCATAGGCATCGAGGTCTTCCTCGAAGACTGCACAGGATCACACGGTCTCGAGCGCATCGAGGACCGGGACCTGGAACGGGCATTGCGAGAACCGTTACCCTTGTCCGAGCGGGACCTCTCCCGCGAACCGTGCGACCACCTGAGCCTGAAGGTGTGCGAGCAGTGTCTCTCGACCGATCACGACCGACCCCACTCGGAGGCACAGACGGACCGGTGCCCTGCGATTCGAGAATCGCTAACATCTTCTTCCCGAAGGAAGCCCATTCCTCCGGTGTCGCTTGCATGGTGGGATAAGCGACCCGAAGATGGGCGGAGTCCTCAGAAGAGGACGGGGAAGGCGACCGATGCTGGCGCTTCCGGGAATGCCTCGAAGAGGCAGAGGAGTGGCGAGACCGACTCCTGGAAGGAGACCCACTGGACCTCCGACGATGACGCGGAGTGTCGCCTCTCGAATCATCTGTCGAAAGCCGCGCAGACCTCGACTTCCGGGGCTTAGACACCCTACCTACCGACAACTTCTTCTTGCGCTCCCGCGTGGCCTTGGCCATGAGCGAATGGCAGTCGACAGTCGTCCGTGTCGTGGGCCTCCCCGAGGCACCAGAGGCAGGCGTCATGCGAGTCCGTTACCGACATCTTGGGCCCACAGTCCCCGCATTTCTTGAAGCCCAGACGCGGGGTTGAAGACGAGGTAGACATCGCCACGAACAGGCTTTTTCACAAAACTGAACAGGTTCAAAGAACCGAGAAGATCACAACAGAAACTCCAAAGAGTTGAGGCGTACCGAGATTCACAAAGTGAACACGTTCGCGGAAAAAGCGGAACTGAGGCTACGGGCGTTGTGCGTCCTACTTATCACATCGGGTGACGTCGGCCGTCGGAGGAGGTCCTCGGGGACGGCGCATCGACGCAGGACATTTTTTCCGAAGCAGCACAGCTGTGGTGATTACTGTCAAAGATATGGAATACGTCGGAGGACCCAATCCTCTCGAATCTATGATTAACCCGGGGGCGATGTGCCTAAAACTACCTGCACACAAGCGGGTGCATTCAGTGTTTCACATTGCCCTGCTAAAACCAAACTCACATACCATATTACTACCACCACAGATATTAGTCAAAGGGTATCCAGAGTACGAGATTAAGGCAATTCTAAACTCATGCATCCGGAGTGGACAGTTATATTACCTGGTAGACTAGGTGGGATTTGGCCCAGAAGACCGTTCCTGGGAACCCGTTACCAACATTCATGCTCCTCAGGTTTTACGCACCTTACATAGGAATTATCCAGGCAAACCTGGTCCTTCCCCAGGGAGAGGGTGTACTGTCAGGAAGCATTGAGTAGGGGATGGTACATCTGCTGGGGCTATACATGATTTAAAGACGGCTTCATATGATATAAAGGCTGCATATTTAAGCCACAGAAAACAGGCATGTCATGGCTAGTGCCATATCTGCCACTCTTGCAGGTGTGCTATTCTTAAAGGCAGACAAGAGGCCAGCATTCAGGCAGCACACCAAGCAAGAACCAGAAACCAGCACACACCTAGAGGAGGGACTGGGGCATTGACTACAATCCCCAGCAGCCCCAGCGACAAACACACAGGGCCAAAGGAACTCTTTGGGCCACGCCGGCCCAAACCCTCATGCGCACGCAACAATACTTTGTTCGTGCTTGAGAATTCCTCTGGAGCGGATGCACAACAGAGGCTCCCCCCAAATCAGAACCTTTAGCAGCCCGTACAATGCCTAAACCTCACCCAGGCCCCACTAAACTGAACGATAAGTACTGCAGCAAGGCTGATCAATGCCAGTCATTGTTTAGTTTGTGCCTAATTACTAACCGCAAGGAAACTAATTCCCCAACGCATTGAAATTACTTCCTGAACACATCGGGCTCTTAATTTTCACCTGGCTAAATAAATCTATACTCATTGGGCTAACGCACACCCACGATCACTCCGATCCATTTAACCAGTTCTGAATATCTAAAACCTACTTTCACAGTACACTATTTGTGTTTCTGTAGAGTGACAGACCCACTAACGGCGCTCCAAGAAGCAGCAGAACCCAGCAACGACATAGAAAGCACAACGCACAGTGCAGAACTGAACGGAAAAACAAAACGTTCTAAAGCTAAAAGTGTTTCCTTCATAATGTGGCGTGATAGCTAAGTGTTTCTTTCAAACTGCTATTGCAAGTCATTGTGCACTCAGGATGTTGATGCTACTTGTTAATATAAGGACAAAGGGGTAAAACCTGCAAAGCAGTGGGTGAACAGTAGTTCAGAACTAGTTCCATACAAATGTGGGCAGTGGAACTCAGTGAGCCCATTGGGTAAATGTTGCAAGAATTGTGACACGGCACAGGAAAGCCAAACTCAGTGCAGTATCTGAGTGATAACGCTATGCTGTGTTACCAGATTGAGTGCCCGTGTGTATATATGCAGGAGAGCAGTGGCTTCCCATATACAGGCAGCGCACAGAAAGAGCTGAGCAGCTTACCTTCCATACTAGCCCCATACCCATCCACAACCTTATCCTAACACTATACCCGGTTATCCTAATTCTCCCCTTCCTATCCAATCCGTGAGCTCTAACCATCTTTCCCCATCGGGGTAACGGTGAACCTGCGATGAACCTTGTGCACGCGCCAATACTCATGGGGAGCCAGGAATGTGTGCTTGAGAACTTGGCACCTGACATCCAGAGGTACCTGGAAAGGATCAGGGACAGCAGAGGGAACAAAGGGATCCAGCATGAACAAACACTGTTTGCGTGAACGAGAGCTGAAAGAAGTGGTCGGGTGGTAGGCGCCGAGGAAACAATAGAAGATTTTGTGGCCAACAAAATAGTTACTGTCGTCGACTGAGGGTTTTTAGTCATTGTCGCGATTGAGGTCTTAGTCGTCAATAGAATGGTGGATGAAGAAATCGCTGACCGAGTAGTTGTCGAGGCTGTCAATGAAGTGTGGGCAAAGACAGACAGAGCAGACCAAGACCTATTTTTTAGAGTCGTCGACAAAGAGCGAGTTGGAATAGTCGTCTTTATGGCCAAATGAGTTATGGACGCTGCGACATTCGTAGACCCAGGCTGTTTATGTGAGGACTTGGGTTAGTTGACTGCCTTGTCCGGGGCAGTCTGAGCATGGGTGGTATGCCCTTATTGCACCCTTTTTCACAGAAACCCTCCTCATGGAATCTCAACCTCTTAGCAGAGGGAGTATGATTGTGGGGTCTGCTGTGGCAGAGTGATGCATGGCCTGAATAGAAGTAGCGTCTGAGGCCACAGACTGCTCAACAAGCCAAGTCACCAACCTCCTGTGCCAGTGCCTCAGAGTTAGTTCAAGACGAGGCAGCTGGAACACGAGTTGTCGTCATGTTCTGGGTATAAGCAGTAGTTACATTCAGTATGCTGGCCCTCCACATAGATGTTCAAGAGGCAGGTGGAACATGCCTTACAAAGGCTTTTCTTAGCCTTTGGATCAGCCATGGTGGGGTGAGGATGCAGCTCTCACATGCCTCTACCCTAAGGTGGTAAAAGGCCATTCAGTAATGGGGCACCAGGGATGTAAAACACTCCCAACACCGAAATACGAAATAACTTATATGAAGGTTTCCAGAAATGTCCAAACAATGTTTAAAAAAGTAAGTACAAGGTCAAATGAAGTAGAGAAACGTAAAAGACTCCCAACACCCAAACGTGCTGGAAAAAACACATAAAACTGAAGATGGCCTCCAAGGGTGAAGCTAGGGGAGAGGCACACCCTTTCCCCCTCCTTCCTCCCCCCTCTGTGTCCCCCCCTTCTCTCTTCCTCTTCTAGAAGGGGTAGACTGCTACCATGGAAAAGCTCACTGTGCTTAGAGAGGCATAGCTTCACCTCGCGGATTAGGCCAGACTAGACTCAAACACATGTCTGGGGTTGCTGTTGGTACTCTGTTCAGAGGAGAATTGCCTAGCATTTCGGGTCTGGACTACCCAAGTGGGTGGGACCAGAATGATATGTAAATGGATATATTTCTCCTCTGCGAAAGGTACAGTGAGCTAAAACGTGGAGAACAGGTTATTTGGCTTTGTTCATTCTCATTGAGGGGCTACCAGACCTTTTGTATATACATGTAATAATTAGATGTATTGCCAGGCCCCCCCCACATGTCTTGGCCCAGCCCTATGGCATGTCCTTGTCAGTTTTGTTAGGGTCTTACCTATGACTTATGTTGGGAAGGAGAGAGGGTCTTCGCACCCCCCTAGGCAATACCGAAGGAGGAATAAATGCTAAGAGCACATCCATGGAGCAGTCATCTTAGAATGTAGGCCCAAGTGCGGCAAACAGCATTATGTGCGTTAGTATTAGATCCCTTGCAAGAGTGCAGACACCAGCCCCACCATGGCCAAGATCAATAAAACCCATGCCCTCGTGCCCTGGGAAGAATGCACCCTGCAAGGTCATGAGAAGGTAGCAGAGAGCCTCTTGGCAGCACCATCCCATGCAACAGGTAGCGAGGCGCTCCTGCACGCAACGATCCCCACATGAGAAATATAGCTTTGCCATGCTATCCACCATGACCGCTGCATGCCACAGCACCATCCAAACCCAGACCACTGACCATAAAGCTTTTACACCCCTCAATCAACCGCTAAGATTAGAAGGCAGGGCTATCGCGCCTTCAGAAATGGGTCACGTGATTTGTGCAGCTATGTGCATGGTAGCATCAAAACCATAGCCTAAAACTAAGGTGGAGGACCTTGGGAATTGCTGATCTGTCTGGGAGCGAGTGAAGCATGTGAGTTAGTGTGACCAACGAACCCATCCCTGTATATGCTGGGTGCTTGTTAGAACAATAAAATAACATTGTTTGTGTTAGTAGCCAATTCATTGTTATGCTTGCTTCACCTGAGATGACGAGTCCAGCAGCACCCACATGGACGGAGATGGGCAGATGAACTTTAGCACCCAAACGGTGAACCTCTGAATACTGTCTAGTTTTGGCAGGCAGACTGCGGGAACCCTCAGAGGAACTTTCGGTGTGCCTTTTAGGCCCCTTGTGGGGCACCTCACGGATGCCCCTGGTAACAGAGCTACTCAAGCCCCTCCCAGACCTGGAAGACCTCGGGAAGGATTCCTATGGCCAAAGCACCCAAAAGAGTAAACAATTTACCGGGCATTTCTTCTTTTTGCCGATGAAAAGCTGACAATGCAGTCGAGGAAAGCGTTGAAACACTTCCCACCGAAGAAGATGACGCTGAGTGCCCAGACGTAGAGGGAATCGCAATATAAACACCAGTCCGAGTAATGTTCCGGGCCTAGACACTCTAAGCAAAGAGTGGGGGATCCGCCCTTACGAAATGGCATTCGCATGAACAACAGGACACAAATCCCAGACGCTCCGGCATAGATGCAAGACTAGATGACCGTGGTACCGGAACAGGAAGGAAGGACAAAGGGAATAAAAAGAAAAAATTCCCGGTGATGCTAGTGCATTCAGCCCCAACCGTGCGGAGAAAAGGACTGACGGGTGGAGCTCAGGAGGGCAGGGTTACAGCCATGTACGGTACCCCACGTAAAAATAAAAGGACAAAAACAAAACATTTTGATGCTTTTTACAAAAGTGCTCTGTATAATTACATCAGCAGCGACGTTGTTTGTGCTTATAATGTGCTGCATGTGCCTATGGAGCCAAGAACATTCAGCGGCAGTAGAGTTCATTGCCTATGCACTTCTATTTTTTATAAATAAATACGGGTTATCCTTGCAAGCGTGTCTTGGGCCTATTTTCTCTGGTGTGGGCGTGCCTTCATTTGGTGACCGTGTCGCAACACGCCCGTGCGAGTATACCCTTGCAAGCGATAACAATTTGGGGAGAGGTATATGGGAAAGAGTGTGGGTTGAGACTAAGTGGAGAACAAGGTTGTTTGTATGGTGTGGGTGCGATTTTTCATTTTTATTATTATTGATTTTTTTAAGGAGACCATTACGAAAAAGGAAAACAGGAGTGTAGGTAGCCTCCCTGAGTGAGGGGAGAAGGTGGTACCACTTATATTGTGTAAAGCAGGAAAAGGAAATAAATAGAAGCCCCACATAATTAGCGGGCTCAGAAATAGTAGTGGTTGTTATTTTAGCTTGTTATTTTAGTGTTTCGCGTTCTTTCTGTGTAGGGTGAAGGCCCGAGGAGGGGCGCTGTTAAAATAGCGGCATGTTTTGAGTGCAAGAGTGGGTGGGTGGGGAGGGGAGAGGAGGAAAAGTAATGTGGGCTGATGGGGAGGATGGAAATACAGTGATTTTCTGGTTGTGACATTTGCATGAGAAGCGTTGGGACGCTTTAGAGCTTGTACATCGCTGCAATGGTAGGGGAGACCCCTTTAGAGTACATGCACAAGGCCCTGCCATTGTACAGGGAGAAAATTGAGAAATATTATAAGCAGTGGGTGACAGACACGAGGGGGAGATGTCCCGTTCATGGCCAGAGCAGGGCACCCATAATAAGGGAATTCTGGCGCACACAACTGCATTTCTAGCAGTGAAGTACAAGGGTAAACAACTACAGAAAAGAAAGGACATTTTAGATTTATGGAAGATGATCGAGGACGTGGAAGTCACCAATGAGGGAGGGGCATGGAACCCACATAAGGGGGACAAGCAGAAGCAGGTAGGACACAAAAAGAATACAAGGGGATATAACCATTGGCAACGCTCCCAGCGACGGGGAACACTAACCCAACCTATGTATTCACTTGGCCAATAGTCCCTCCACCCCCATATATAACCACTCCACCTCATGAGCGCGTAGGGCAGAGGGGAATTAGAAGAGGCACTAGAATCAGCGCAAGCAGAGCTAGCGCAACTGAACAGCACAGAACGAGGCAAAGGGGAGCGGTCTAGATGTGTGGAGAGCAGGGACATTTGGTTTAGATTGGCCAGCACAGCAATAAAGGATGTGTATATAGAGAAGATGACGGGCAAGCAGCCAGCACAGAGTACGGAACTGCAAGGTATGATAGAGGATTAGGTGGAGAGCCAGGAGAGGATGGGTGGAGTACCATGGATGAGTTTGGGGAGGACGGTGAGGAGGAAGAACAACAGGCGCCGGAAAGAACACCTCAAGTGGAAAGTTAGTGGGATGAGAGGGTAAGAAGGTTTGGCTGGATAGCAGCAGCAAGGAAAAAGAGAAGTGCCAGAAGAAAGGAAGGGAAGAGTACGCTTACAAGTGCCTCTGATATACCAGGGCGTGGGTAGGGCGCAGATGGACTAGAAGAATTTTAATCAAAAGGCTCCCGCAGTTGACAGCAGGGGCAGGGAAATGGATATACACATTGGAAAAACATACTGCTGGAGTACCCCTTGCCGTGGGTAATATAAAAGGTTTATAATTGGCGATAGTGGGAGACTAGGCTGGGAACATGTGGATTAAAGCAGGATACCCTGGAGTGAAGTTAGACAACGATGTGTATGACTGCACACCATTCAATAACATCACAGTGAAGGTGTGGGGCGCCCTTCAGCACTCTTACCCTGCCACGCAAGACATACAGTTGATTATGCAATATGCTATGGGTGATCATTAAGAACAAGCGCAGTACATTATTAAAGGTCCAGGAGATGTGGAGTGTGATGGCGGGGGAGCAGTGGGAGACCAATCAGTTCCTCTTTTCTACTTTGTTATTAAAAAGGGGCAGAAAGAAGTGCAGAAGACAGTAGACAAAATTGTGGGCATTGAAGCGATGGGGTGGGTGGAAATTCAGACTATAAAACACTACTGAAAATGAATAAAAGGAAGGCGTAAGGGAAACGGCACAACAATTGCAGGCAAATGAGGTGAAATTGGTACAGACGAAGCTGGCTAAGATAGCTGTAGAGAGGGTGGTGTCCACACCTGCAGAGATGGAGGGGCCAGGGAGCATGCAGGGGTCCTTGGATGTCCCTATAGTGGCATTTTGGCCAGAAGGAGGACAAAGGCAGTGGGGTGGTGGATAGCAGTTCCCTACCCAGGAGTGGCAACAAGGAGGCCAGCAGCATGGGAGGGGCAGATTTAGAGGGGGGGTAGATGGGGATTTGGAGGCAAGGGACCAAGAGAGGCAGGTATAGGTTTGTCACAGTGTTGGAACTGCAGAAGTGGGGACATTTTTCGAGAGAGTGTATTAGCAGTCCAGGACTGAGATATAAAATGTACAATAATTATCACCCACAACCCCAGAATACACAACAACATGCACACACCCAACGAAGTGCTGAATGGTACTATAGTGCCCCAGTGAGGGGTGAGCGTGATGGCAAACAACCCTTTCACATTCCGTGTGGCAAACACATACCCGGAATAGGACAATCCGCAGAGAGGGCTTGCGTGCCCAGTTCCATCTATGACCGTCCACCCTGAAGAGGAACCCAAGGTGGGCGCAGAGATGGGAAACAAACGCTTCTTTTTTATGGTCGACACAAGTGCCACAAAATCATGCATCAGTGATGGAGAACTCCCACCATCGGGCCAAACTATTGACACGCAGGGCTTTTCAGAGGCTGTCTCCACGGTTCCATACACTAAAGCGGTTGACATCAAAATAGGTGGTAAAGTGGTGTGGGACCCCCTACTCTATTGTGAAAGTTTCCCTCAGTCCCCTTTGAACACATCAGATGCTTAGATACCTGGCTACTCTTACTACCCATAAGCCATTGGCATTCTAGCTGGGGAAGGCGAGTGGGACGTATGGAATAAAGGGGACTATGGACTAGGAGGTACTCTGGGTCACTACAGTGAGTTGCTTTAATTACTAATACGTCCAGCCCACTTTCCTCCATCCTTGTGGGTGACTCCACCGAACAAGAACATTAGGGGGGAGCTGTGACAACCTGTCTCATATCCAGGATCAAGCGAAAAGGTTCTTCACAACTGCCTGACCAAAGTCTGCATCGTGTCTGAAGCTGGTGTCCAGCAAGTAGCGTTTACAGAAGGTTGACGGAGTGGCCGTAGAAGCCGTCTTGATGAGGAGAACCCAAGAAGCATGTCTCTGAAACACAATGGATGTGGCCTAAGCTCTGACTGCATGGGCATGAATCCCCTCAGGAACAGGTTTGCCCATGGCTGCGCATGCCTCCGAAATGGCCCGAACCATCCAATGGGCGATGGAAGTCTTGGAAGCCTGAGAGCCGGAATGGAGCCCCCAAAAGTCATGAACAATGCCTGGGACGTCCTGCAGGATTTCGTGGGAGAGAAAAAAACTTGAGAACCCTCTTGAGATCCAAGGAATATAGGGAACATTTTGCCTCCGACTGTAGGCTCCAGAAGAACACCGGCAGGCAGATCTCCTTGGGCAAGATGTTTGGGTGAGTGTGCAAGATGATCATTTAGTTGTGAAATGTGGTGAAGGGCTTGCATGAAGACAATGCCTGCAGCTCACTACCCCTGCACACAGAGGTTAGATCCACCAACAAAACAGTCTTTAGCGTCACCAAGCGGATGTCCACAAAGGCCATCGGCTCTAAAGGCTTGCGTTGCAAAGCTGCAAGAACCACATTGAGGCCTCAGACCGGATGTGGCCTATGCCTCGGAGGAAAAAGCCTAGACAACGCCTCAAGGTTGGCCTTAACCACCAGGTTATCTGCAGAAAACACATGCTCAGGGGAATTCTTGTAAGCCCCGATAGCCACCAAATACCTGCAGCAAGTATCCACCTGAACTCCAGAACAATCCAGGTGTGCTGAAAAAGCCATTATGTCATCCAGAGGACTGGAGACAGGGTCCAGACCTAACCAGCCCATCGCCCAAACAAGTGAATAGATGATGGAGACCCTGCACTTGTTCTTCGGCTTCATAAAAAGACGAGGGGCCGAGTAGTTGAGGCCAAAGGGCAGCAACTTGTACCGACATAATCGTAAGCCGTATAAACGTCTAATGCAATTGATAGATGGGCAGATGCAGGTACGCATCCTTGAAATCCAGGGAACACATCCAGTCCCCTGCACACAGAAGCTCAGCTATGTGAACGGGAGTAATCATCTTGAAGCGTTCCAGTGGTAAAGACAGATTTGGAAATGACAGGTCCAGAACTACCCTCCGGGCAGCCTGGTTGTTCTTGGGTGCCGCAAAAATCCTGGAATAGTAACCAAAGACCCCATCTACAAGAAGAACCGTTTCGATCGCCTGCATCTACAAGAGCAAAAGGACCTCCCGAAAAAGAGTCGATTTGGCGAAGAGGTGGAGAGGATTGTAGGGGAAGAGGGAAGCCTGTGGAGACGACAGATAGGAGCCAGAGGTTGCTGAAAAGATGCTGCCAGGTGTCATGAACAGAACCAAATGGGCCCCCCCACAGGCGAGCTGTGTGCCCCGACCTTGACGTCTCTTGGCAGCAGAGAAGGGGGAGGGAAGGGAGAGCGGAAAAACCCATGCAACGTCCTCTGCTGCTTTCTTCTGTTCTTGCTGAGCGACCCATCAGGCCTCCATGTACTGCGGTCCAGGAACCCCTTGAAGCCAAGAAAGCACAGGGCTTGAACTCAGTCCTGCCCTGGGATTGAGGGAAGGATTTTGGACCTGGTTTTTTCAGTATGGCCAAGGACTTGGCGGTTTGAATGGAGGTTTTCATCTTTATCAACTCATCATCGGACAAATGAAAAAGGTCCACGCCCTCAAAGGACGGATCCGTTCCCGCGCGTCGGGTGAAAACTTTGTGACCTGCACCCACGCCATCCTTCTCATCTAGACCCCAAGGCACAGACCTCTGCCTAAACCTTCTAGTTCATCTGGGCATTGGCCCTGGGCTTGTCCCAGACCTTTCGTGCCACCTGCAAGACATCCTTCTGGATCGGGATGCCAGACTGTCGCGTGGTCCGTTTCCCCCAAGACCTCTGCTAGCGCACCCGACTCCTGGGGGACTTCCTCAGAATCAGGGACCCCCTCCCCCACACCCCAAGAACTCTGCCAGGCCCTGAAGGCAGTCATGCAAGGCCTTAACGGATGCTGGGGCTCATCATCCTGGCAGTCATCATAGCCCCCTCCCCCTTGTTCACAGACCAATGGGGATTCGGGCCCTGGGACACTGGCTCCGGACCTGGGGGGCTAGAGGGCACCCTGCCAGCACCTAAGACCGGTCCAATGGCTGTTGAGGAGGTTGGGGGGCGTTGGTGGTACAGGAGGAGGATGAAGGGTCAGAACGCCTGGTAGGGTCTGAATCGGTGGAGGGACTGGTACCGGGAGTGCAGGAGGACCAGGAAGAGTACCCAGAGGAGGGGGCCAGGGCAGCGCTACCTGCGGGATGACCTACTTCACATTGTTCTTCTGGGGCCCCTTCATCTGAGGGGAACGCACAAGGAAGAAGAAGCGCTTGAAGAAGCAGTCCTCACAAGCCACTGGGTCCCTAGGGCCTGGGCCCTCTGAGGCCCTGGGCCTCCGCTCTTGGTCAAAGTGCTGAGGCGCCTGGTGTGTGTGGCCGTACGACTCTGATGGGTATATGTACCCCTGAGGGGACCAAAAACCTGCACCGTTTGATCTGCTGCCACGTCCAGAGGGGAGGGGGCTGAGAGCATATTGCAAAGCCCATTCGATGTACGAAGGCACTGGCGGGCCGAGCTGGATCCAAGAGGTCTGCCACTTTGAAGCCTTGCACCACACCCTGGGTGGGAGGGTGTGAAGGCATTGAGCCAAGAGGCCTCAGACACAAGAGGATACAGCTTGATGCACCCAAAGCAGAGGCATCAACCTCAGAGAACACTCTGGTGGGCACTGAGCTCTGGTAGGCTGGACGCTCTTGGCACCTGTGCCGGTAGACAGGCTAATCTAGCAGAAGACAGACGCTTGGAGGTGGCACTCAACGATCCCCTTACCCCCTGGGGTAGAAGAGAACAAACTAGATTGCCCCTCCGAGGACAGCATGGTAGGGCCAGTGAGCCCCTCAACTTGGGAGCCAGTAGCCGGGAAGGTCTCAGGTCTGTCCCTGTAGCGTCCGGAAGAGGCCTCGGGCCCCTCGGCTTGGGAGCCGGTAGTCAGAGGCCTTGGGCCTGCCAGAACCTGAATCCGAAGAACCACAATCCGTGGGAACTCGGGGGAAGGAGTCACCGCACTGTGGAGCCATGATGAACAGAGAGCCTACCTGGTCTTGGCAAGGGGTCCTGGAGATGAAGGACGGAGCAGAAGCGTGGAATATCTCCCTCCACCATGGCAAATGAATCTTCAATACTCTGTGACCGAGAGCGCAGAAGGCCGAACTTGAGTGCCCAGCAGTGGTCGGGCCCCAAATAATCAAGATTGAGCGCATGGGGGGTCAGAGGCGGGGAACGAGCAGTCACATGAAGCACATGTTGTGAAGCCTCCTGCGACCCACATGTAACGGGGGAGGTGAGGCACTGAAGGGGAGTGAAATAAGAATTGAAAAAACAGGTAGCAAGCGGAAAGCCAAAAAAGTCTCTGCACTGGCTGCGGGCTCCGACACCATCCGTGCAGAAAAAGGGACTGAGGTAAGGCAGAGGGGCGTTCCCACGTCCGAGTGCGCTCCTTGCGCACTATACTAAATTTAAAGGATAAGCTTTTGCTGCCAAAGGTTGGGGGACGCCCACAAGGATGGAGGAAACGGGACGTTCAAGTGCGGAATACAGGAACGCCTTATTTCGTTTTTCCTTTTCGAGAAGGTATTTGTCCATTTTTAAAAAAGGGGGTTACTTCCTTCCACAACTCTTGCCTCCATTTATACAAACCTAATCTCCTTTTTTCCATTTTGAATGCTCCTTTCCACTTGGCACAAAAACTCTAACTTTCCTTTTCTCAATGATGGAGTCAAAATGGTAAGGGTGCTTGATAGTTTTTTTTACTTGGTGGCTGTACACTGCTGGAGCAATTGAGTTTTGCAGAGTGCACAATACAAAATACACAAACTTAAAACAAACAGAAGCAGGGATACACAGAAGTAGTGACTTCCAATGTGTAGTCTGCAAGCACTTTTGTAGTAGGTTTGCCAACCAAAAATGGGTTACCACTCTAGGGTAACAATCTGCTGGGCACTTTTGAATAGTGAAGCCCCATAGCAGCCAAAAAACAGTTTCAGCAGAAAAATGTCACACCATACTTTCGCTCAACCTAGAATACTTGATGAAGAAGGTGAGATGTAGCCATAGACACCTGTATGATAGGAAAGTATTCCTTAATGTCAAATGAGGTTTTAAAAGGAAACCAACGCCTGGAGCTGCAGCAATGTTTGCGCATGTGCCCAATTGCTGCTATGCAGACTTAGGTTAGGTACTGTGTTTCCTCAAAGCAGCTAGCATTCAAATGACTGATGCCCAGCAGAAAGTATACATGGGGTGTCATACATGGACGTTGGTAAGTACAGTTATACACTCAATAACCAGCAGGGACATACGAGTTGAAAATCACCAACACTTTTAAAGACACAGCTATCTGAAAGTGAAACTTTTTGTCAGGTCTGACTTCCATGACAAATACCATTTGCTTGAGCTGCTGCAATTTTTAAAATCCAGGAGATTTTCCCCCTACCATACGGAAATCAGTCACAACTGCAGAGCCCATGTGCCCAAAAGTGCAAGACCGCTGCAAGGTTAGTTACTGATTGATATATCATTCAGGAGACTATACTAAAAGGACATTGCTAGGAAACAAAAGAGACCTTGTTTCATGTAAAAACTGCAGCGGTGCACCCTCATGCTTGTATAGGCAGGAATGGCCTTTAAGCCAAGAAAACTGGCTTTTAGCTGTAGGACTTCAAAGTACTTTTGTGTGAGAAAAGCTGGTTCCACGGGATCTGGTTAGGGTTTGGTACAATGCTTTACTACTTAAAAAGGGGGCTTTGCTCATGTTCGAGGCTGCTGCAATGGTGGTGGAGGAGTATGCAGCTTTGGCCTTGTTAATCAGAATTGAATCATGGTTTGTGTGCCAATGTTTCTCTAGGGCTCTTTTTGAGCGTTTTTGGAGGCTAGCTCGGGAGTGTACCATAGGGCGGAGGGGGTTTGGTCTTCGCAGGGGTGAATTAAGGGAGACACGAGTCTCCACCAGTTTCATAGCATTCCTCTGGCAGGTTTCAAAACCAATATATTCTAAGTGAATTAATAGCACCCAGAGAATGACATTTACTCACTGTAGTGACTACCTTACTCCTAGTACATAGTCCACTTTCCTCCATACTTTTGGGACATTCCGTCCATCGAGACGGGACTGGAGCACTTCAAGAATAGAAAAATAACTTTGTTTTTTTATTTTTAAGTGGGGCCATCGCACGTAACCGTTGCCCCGCCTTCCTGAGCTCCGCCCCACGCATCACCCATCAGTCCTTTTCTATCGCCAGGTCGAAGGACCATTTTAGCAAATCGAGGATACTTATTAGAGGGGACGGCGGGCAGGCTTTTGGAAGTAAGGGGACTATGGACTAGGAGTAAGGTAGTTACTGCAGTGAGTAACTGACAAACTCCGACGTCCCGTCCCCTTTACTCCATACTTATGAGAGATTCCCAAGCACTGACCAAAGAAAACAGGAGGATGGAAATTTCCCTTATTGGAGCACGTTTTTAAGAACTAACTGGCCGAACTGGGCATCAGCCTTGGAGCTCAGGTCAAGACAATGGCCCTCATTACGACCCTGGCGGAAATTAACTGACATGACCGCCATAGCGTAAATAGCGTTTCCGCCACTGCACGATGGAGGAAAGTGCGGCTAATTCTGACCCATCGGGCACGAGCATTACGCCATGGCGGAAGTGCAAAGTCCGCGATGGCGGAAATGACCCCAAAACGCCCCTTACCGCCGTCGTACGTCGCCCTAGGTGCAATTGCGCCACCCATCTTAGCGGTCACCGTAATGAGCGGTCAGCGCAAAATACGGTCACCGTAAATATACGGAAACGGAAGTAAAAACATGGGGCCGGAACGGGAAACAGCACGCCGTACACCTATAAAATCAGAATCCCAACACAACCATTAAAAATCCGACCCTGAGACACATCCCAACCCGTTAGCCACCCCAGTCAAAAAAATAAATATGGGAAAAGTTGCTAAAAAAGCGTGCGACCGCAAGCGGCAGGTCCACTTCTCCCACGAGGAACTCACCGTGCTCACAGAGACCCTCCAGGAGAATTCTGCCGTCGTCTTCTCTACGCAAATGACCAGGACGGCACTTGCGAACAAGAAGGCCATATGGGCGCTGGTGGCACAGCGGGTAAGTGCGGTGGGGACCGCACCCCGCAACCCACAGCAATGCAGAAAGCGATGGGACGACCTACGGATACGCGTCCGGAGCATACTCTCTGCCAACCGGAACATTGCCACAGCTACCGGGGGAGGATCGGAATCACCCATCAAGTTGACCCCCTGGGAAGAAATCTGTGCCTCCACCATTGGAATGGAGAGCATAGAGGGAGTCGGAGGGATGGAGAAAGGAGTGCAGACATCAGAAGAATCAGGTAGGTGGCCCAAATAAAACTATGCCAAATCCACAATTACCAACCATGTGAAGTACCATGTGTCCCCATAGTGCAATAGAAACACATGTCCAGGAGAACGACCACATACATTGCCATGACAGCGCCCCTTAAAAGTCAGATTAAATAAATAAATATTTAAAAATCCCAAAAACACACTCTACATGTGCAGCATGCACACCATAACTGCAGACTGCAAAATAACTGCATCCCCAATGCACACAAAAATGAGACCACCTCCAAGGCCCTGACCCAAATCACCCCCAGGTACCACCCCAATGCATGTGATACAATTGCCATTACAATTACCACAGACCCATGAATAACGCTCGCCCTCCTTTACTCCACCACAGGGTCCGATTCCAACGACGAGCTTCAGGACACCCCTACCAGCACACCTGCAAAGAGGGCCAAGACCAACGGCCAAAGACCCTCCACCTCAGCTGCACGGATCAAGGCACGGCAGCAGCACAAATCGAGTGGCAGCACACTGGAGGGGACATCAACAGGCACCCCAGCAGCCAGCATGTCCACAACAGCAGCACCACAGGTCCCCCCAATGGATGCCACAGAAGGCACTGCTTCTGGTGGCAGCAGCACCCTAGGTGACACTGCATTCATGCCAGCATGCTCCGACACAGAAAACGGTGCTGCCGAAGTAGGACACATCCATGACCTGTCTCAATCCCCCTGTTTGTATCATCCCGTACACCATGAGGAAACCACGCAGGGGCACCCACAAGACGACTGGCCAACCCCCACAAGGCCTGTTGCAAGGCAACATGAGGCGTCCAGCCCCTCTGACACCACCGCAAATGGGCATGGCCCAGCAGAGGCAACAGTCCCTCGAGCAGATGATAGTGCAACAGCAGCAAATGGCCACGCTCCTCAAGGAGCATGCTGATGAATGTGGGGGTTCTAAGGCAGCCATTGAAACATCTACTGAGACACTTAGGGCAGAAATGGAGCGAAGTACAGAGACACTAAGGGCACAAATGGAGAGAAGTACCGAGAGCCTGAGGGGACAAATGGAGAGAAGCACCGACAGCCTGAGGGGGGAACTGCATGCGACGTCCAAAGACGTATGTGGTGAACTTGCCGGTGTGCGCCGTGTGCTCACTGAGCTCTCACAAACCCTTAGGGACATGCATGGACGTGAGCAGGCAGAGACATCATCCGTTGCAAGTTCCGTCCAGGGCAGCCCCCAACGTAGATCTGGGAGGAACCGGCGCTCCACAGGCAGGGGTGCCCCTGATACCCGGAGAGGGGGCTTGCAATAGCGTCTGCCCACTGACAATGAGCGTCATTGGACACTGGTGTTCGGGGGGGGGGGTAGGAGGGTGGAGGGGGTGTGTTGTGCATCTTTGGGTGGCGGGTCGATTGGGTGTGTAATGTCATTTCACATCTGCAATACAATTCTTCATATTCATCCAATGAGATGTGTGGACATTGATCTCTGTGTACGAGGCCTATCTTGGCGTACAGTCCACATTGTGCATGTTCCAGACACACACAGTGCCACAAGTCCCGTGTCCATGTAACAGCCACCAGGCGTGAGTGCTAGAAGCATGCATCTATGAGATTCTGACGTAATTCACGGGCCTCCTGTGCCTCGCGGACCCCTTGAGGTGCTGCCACATCCCCACCCTCATCATGAACATCTTCAGGTGCTAGCAGTTCTGCGTCGGGGGGGCATGGCCACATTCCTACGTACGCACATGTTGTGTAGCATGACACATGCCATGACCATCTTTGCCACCTTCTCATGGCGGTACAGGAGTGCCCCGCCAGACCTGCTGAGGCAGCGGAAACGAGCCTTCAGTAGGCCGAATGCCTGTTCTATGACCACACGGGTACGTGAGTGGGCATGGTTGTAGTCGTCCTCACGCTGGTCCTGTGGGTTCCGGATTGGTGTAAGGAGCCATCTCTTCAGTGGATACCCGCAATCACCTGTATGTGGACAAGAAAGGATGTTTGTGGAATGTCATTGCTACGTACGCACCCCCCCCCCCCTTCCTGCCAGGTCATTCACGCATCACCTACCCCACATACTCATGCATTAAATGAGACTCACCGAGTAGCCAGGATCGGCGCCCTGCGTGTCGCTCCATGTAGCGTGGTATTCTAGAGTTCCGCAAGACCATAGAATCATGTGTTGATCCTGGATATCGGGCAGAACAATGTGTAAAGATCCTGTTGGAGTCACACACCATTTGTACATTGATAGAATGATATTATTTCCGGTTGCGGTACTGGGCCTCCATGGCATGTGGGAAAACCAATTCCACATGGGTGCAGTCGATGGCACCAATGCAACCCGGTATGCCGCCAAGTGCATGGAATCCCACTTTTGTGTTTGTAAGCTCCTGCTCCGAGCGTGGTAAAGTGATGTAGTCGTCTGAGTGCTTCAGGAGGGCATCAAGCACTTGGAATAGTGTCCGTGAGAATAGTGGCTGTGAAATGCCATGCAACTGTCCGACTGTGTGCTGGTAGGTGCCTGTGGCCAGGAAGTGGAGTACAGACACCACCTTCAGTAGGGGTGGGATGGCGGTTGGGCTATCTATCATGCTGACAAGGTCAGCATGTGTCATGTCGACAATGGCGGTTATGGTGTCCCGGTCCAAACGGTAGAGGGTGTGGATCTGCTCAGCTGTGAGGTTGAACGGATTAGCTCGGAGGCGTGGGATTGCGGGCTGCCTGCGTGGTGGTAGTGGCTGTGCTGGTGGGGCTTGCTGGCCATGCCTTGCCCTCCTACTCCTCCTCCTCCTCCTCCTCCTCCTGCGTCTCCTCTGTGCGGCCGGTTGTTGTAGTAGTTGGCGTTCGTCTTTTTCTTGAAGTTGGAGTACTTGCAGTGCAATCAGGTCCCCCAGGCCCAACATCGCTAGTCCTGCCGGTAGCATTCTGGAGTGGGTGTGGTTGGGGGAGGGGGTTGGGTGTGCAATTTATGTGTTTTCAGGCTGTATAGCCTTCACCTGTGGTGATTCATTCCACCTGTGTCAGCTGCAATGCCTTTCGTGCGAGCACGTCCCGCACACGACACTGCAATTCGACGCATGGCATCTTGCATTTGCAATCATGTTCTTAATCCCGATGGCTGTGGAATATTGGTTTATATGTTAATTCTGCTATGGTCCCATTGTTGCACATACTATATTTGCATTTGCGAGCAGACTTGTGAAGGGTCAGTGGAATGTAGTGCTCGATCAACGGTGGACCCTCATGCAGCACTGTACCGACGTTCACCGACGGCGGGGAGTCCCATCAGTGATTGAGGCCAGTTACCATTTTCACACACAGCCGCACTGCATAGATGTATTTGTGAATACAAGCGTTCACAGATGCCTTTTCAACGTGATGTTGCAAATTAGGAATTCGAAGGACAGCGCTTTCGGTTTTCAACTAGCGGCGTGGAGACGCCCACAGGTCTGACTGGAAATGTAACGTTCTATTGTTGAATGTCCTTGGGACAGGGCCCATGACGGGAATGCAATGATTGATATGATTTGAATGGGATGCGCTATAGCGTAGTGGACGATAAGGCAGGACGTTCCCAAATACATGTGACTTCACTACACAAGGAATCCGGGCAGGAGCACAGTGGATTTTGAAGGCTGCATTACGCACAGACTCAATGGAAATTTCGAATGTTATGTGAGTGAATATTCAGGCGTTTTCATAACGGGATGAGGGAATGATGAATGGATGCATGGAAAGATGATTTAATTGGGAGTCTGCCATGTACATGGCTATTTGGAATCTATCCCCTTCCCCTGCGCTATGTGATGCAAGGCTGCCATAGTGGGACCATCGTCTGTCTGCCCTTGTTGAACCCTCCCTGTCTCGACGCGCCTTCAATCACTTGTGTCTATGCACGTTGATGATCCCATCTGATGGATCCTGTTCTGACAGGCGCATGCACACAGACACTCGTTTGAAATAGTGTATTCACCTCGATTTGTGTCGTAATGATTCGCAAGTGATTTTTGGGTGCAATTGATCCTTATGAGTGGGCTAGCATGCATATGGTTGTAGGTTTGGTGTGTTGAATGAAGTGAGTAATGCATATGGAGTTCGGATGCCCATACTATCATTTTTTTCATTTGGGTGACAGGTATCTCCTCCCCTTCTGCCGCTGCCATCTGTACGCCACTCCTGCAGATGGCTTCTACAGTCGACACCTGCAGCTTCGAGTTAATCAGTGGAGCACCATTACGATCTTATGGGACGATCGCCAATGGCCCACATGCCCTTACGCAGTACTAGTGGCTAGGTGCAGCATACCTAGCTTCCAGCTGGACTAGTGCCTACTTCATGGGACGGCCCTGCGGTCCTAGGCGCTTCCATGTTGCCTTTTTGGACGTTGATGTAGCCCCTGTGTGCCATGAAGGTACAGGGCGTCACACATGGGGAAGCTGGTCATTTATTGCGGATGCAGCCCACAGTAATGCTGATCATTTGTGAGTTTATGTTCAAATGGCTGTATGGGCTTGGTGATTTTGATGTGCATTAAATTTATATTCAGATATTAACCGTGTAGCGTTATTCTTTGCTAGTAATGTGGCATATTCCGATTTGTGGCGCGATGTATTGTGAGGTGTTCTGCATTGGGTTCCGGCTTCTGGGTACAGTTGTGTGGTACGTGCTTATGCTGATGGTTGGTTTGACTACTGGCATGTGTACGGGGCTGGTGCAGTCTCCCTCAGGTTACTGCTTTGAATGTTGATTTACACTGGTGGCAAGCGATGGGGGACTGTTGTTTTGTGTCATGGAATTTTCAGTTCATTTTGGTGTACTTGCACCTTCAGATGCCTGTGCTGCATCAGTACGGCAATGGTGTGTTGCCAATTGTGGATGGCCACTCACAGGGCACTTGGGGCCCCTGCATGCATTTGTTCGTTGGCATGCATGGGTGACTTGTACATTTCACTGGTTGCATGGTGTGCATTGCGCCTACGAGGAGTTGTGCAATGTGGCCAGGGAGTGGAGTACAGGCACTCAGTAGGGCCATTACGGTTGGTTCGCGATGCCGTAGTTCTCGCCATGGTGGAATGGTACTTTCCGCCATGCTTGATGGCGTTAGGTGAATGTCCGCTGGGGTCAGCATTCGCGTACCGTTGCGCCATGGCGGATATTGCGGTTTTGCATGGCGCGCGTGCGCATACTTGGTGCAGTTAGCGTTGGCGTTCACTACGGTGTCGCTAATCGCATCGTACTTTACGGTGACGGGTCATGATCGCAACGGGCGGTATTCGATGGCGGTATTACATTTCCGCCATCGTTTTTCGTATTCCGCCAGGGTCTTAATGAGGGCCAATGTCTGCAAAAAGCCCAAGGGGAAGCCCACGTAGCAGCTTTGGCTATGGACTCCCAAGGGACATATTTCAGAAAGGCAACAGCGGCGGCTTTGCCACGGACCAAATGTGCATGAATGACCTTTGGGGGCTGAAGGCCTTGAATTTCGTAGGCCTCGGAGATGGAAGAAGCTATCCAACGTGAAATGGAAGTTTTTCCGAAGCAGGTTTCCCTTTTGGATCACCAAACGTAAGCAAGAGTTGTGAAGAACTTCTACGTACGCTTGCTCTGTGGAGGTAAAACTTCAGAGCTCGTCTCACGTCTAGGTTGTGTAAAGCCCTCTTGGCATCAGAGACAGGGTTCGGTAAGAAAACCGGTCACGATTTTTACTGGTTTAAATGGAACTCAGAGACAATTTTGGGAAGGAGAGAAGGATGAGTGCGAAGCACAACCTTATCCTTGGGGAATGTTGGGAACGGATGTTCAACAGAGAGAGCTTGAAGCTCACTTATTATTCTCGCAGATGTTACTGCAATCTTGAAGGCCACTTTCCAAGAAAGGCACTTGAGCTCGGTAGTGGGTGTAAGTTCAAATGGCTTATGACACAAAGCGGTGAGGACCAGATTCAGATGCCATTTTAGAGTGAAAAAGAGCAACAATATGTAGACAAATGAGCAGCAATGGCGGATAGATATGTCCTGCATGATAGGACGTGGATGCCAGTGGCCACAAGGTCCGAAATAAAAAACAAGACAGTCAATAGATGCTTGTCGAGGACCAAGCTGTTTAGCTAGTCACCAATGACAAAAACTAAGCCATTTGCTCTTCTATTGAACCATCGTAGAAGGTTTACGTGCCACCTGAATTATGTGCATGTTATTCTGAAAAGTTTTTTTTTCTCCATATTTTATTATTTTATCCAAACCAATCAACAATACAAACCAAACACGCAGTGCACGTTATAACCGTTACATCAAACATTATTTAGTATCTAACCACTGCTCCCTCAATCCCACCCCCCTTTACGAGCCTAATTGTCCTTCGCATTCAGTATCCGCTACATGTGGCAGGGTCTCGCTCTCGTCGGAATCCGCTGGATCCAATATTGTTCCGAACAGTTCTGCTATTAATAATTTCCATGGCATCAGGGTACCCACTACTTCTTTCCCACTCATGCTACTCGTCTCTTGCCATAGAACCGTTTCAGCCTCCGCCCATTTCTGCAACTCCCTCCACCACACCTCCACCCGTGGCTTGTGACACTTTTTCCATCCCATGGCAATCCTCCGCTTTGAAAGCACATATGCCAAATCTTTCAGTTTCCCAACATGTTTAAGCTTCCGTGGTCTGGGGAACCCTCCCAGCAGGCAGGCCCAAGCCGTGTCTATGACAAGCGTGACCCCCTTCTCCGCTAATTTTTGTGCCACTTCTCCCCAGAAACCTTCAATTACTGGGCATGACCAAAACATATGTGTCATGTCAGCGTTTTCCTTGTCGCATTTAGGGCACGCCTGTCGCCCAACATTTCCGAACTTAGATATCTTCAGAGGGGTCATATTTGCTCTATGTGTTATATACAGCTGTATTTGTTTTAGCCTGCCATTTCTTGACACTTTCTTGTGGTATCCCAGGGCACGTTCCCATACCCCATCCTCCATCTGGGCTCCCACCTCTGCTTCCCAGTCCAATCTCAGATGTGTTAATTCTTTCCCAACCTTAGTCATCACCATCTCATACAATCTAGAAATCTCATGCCCCCCCTTCCGATATGTCTTATATTGTCCCCATGATAGCATCTGGTTCCTCTGTCAACACTGTTTCGGGCCATGTTTTCCGAATTTTCTGCACCAGCCTATGGTACGTAACGTATTGGCTCGTATGCAATCCCACCTCCTCCCCAAGTCCATCAAATTCCCTGATGGTCCCCTCTTGCCAAATATCCCCTAATGTTACCAGCCCAACTGATTCCCAGTAGGTTCAAATAATCACCCTCAGCTGCCTATCTCCCCCTGCTAAGGCAAACAGCGGCACCAGCGGGGAGTACGGGAATGGGTCTTCCATCATTCGTCATGCTCGACGCCAAATTTTCCACCCAAGCATCATCATCCCAGGGCGCTCCTTCATTTCTGACTCAGGCATCCAAATTATTTCCCTTAAGTAGAGGTTCTGCAACTTCCATAGCGACACTATTCCGGGTACCATGCCACAGGAAGTCCCTACACAAACTGTTCAGTTTAGCAAAAAATGTCTTGGGTATCATATATGGACTATTACTAAAATAATGTAGAAGCCTAGGCAGGACCACCATCTTAAGCATTGCCCCTCATCCCATCATTGCTAAGGGCAACTTTTCCCGAAACTTCATATATTTACAGATTTTCTCAATGGCTATCTCAGTATTGTGCTTATGTTCCTCTTCTGCCGTGTGATACACATCTATTCCAAGGTAACAGAAAGAACCAACCGCCCATGGTATTTGCAACACCAGTAACCTTTCTACAGGGGTTCCCTTATAGCTACCTAGCGGGAATATGCTAGATTTTTGGGGATTCACCGCTATGCCGGACAGCCCCGCATACCTCTCCATCACTTCCAGAATATATTGGAGATTTTCTTCCGGGTATTTCAAGTATAATAACAAATCATCCGCGTATACTTACAAGCCGCCTCAGTTCCCAAAGCTTGTTCAAGCGATCTCGCTATGCTATTCGATCGCTACCGCCATTCCACCTTGGGGTTGTAATCCAGCAACACAGTTTCACCAGGGCACACAATACCCTTTCTTAGGCAGACGCCCGCAGCCGCTCGATGAAATCAGGAGTCAGTTTCGTTTCACGACTCCGCCAGCCTTTCCTTTGTTCGCCGCCATCTTGGCAACAAAGTATCCCCACAACTGCAGTTAATAAAATCCATTTATCTCGTGATCTGCAGGCCCGGCTGACTCTTCCTTCCAGATTCCAATAGCACATGTGTTCCAACGCTTAGTACTATAATTTCCAGGCACTTATGACAGTTTTCAGAGTGTAAATCAGCAAAATGTTGTCGGATCGGCAGGAGCCCAGCACGGAGCACGTCCTATTCCATGGCTAGTTAGCCACGCCCCCATTCTCTGAAAAGTTAACTGCGCTAAGGACCGGACACGGGTACCAGGCCACCAAGCTGAAGGATTGTGAGCAGGGATGCCACCACTGGTGATTGCGCTGGTGGAGAAGATCAGGAATCTGCGGCAACCTGATTGGGTTGAACACCGACAGGTGCTACAGTTCAGAAAACCAGAACCTGGCTGGCCACCAAGGAGCTATGAAGAGAGTGCACTTGGAAGCACGCCTGAGTTTCCAGAGCAACCACTGAATGAACGGCAAAGGTGGGAAGGTGTAAGCTTTCATGTTGTTCCAAGGGATCTCGAGAGCATCCCCCAAGGAAGACACTCCCGAGACCGTCCCCGGAAGCATAAAGAGGACGTTTCCGGTTCGTTGAGGTTGCAAAGAGGTCCACCGTTGGAGAACCCCATTGCTGGAAGATATTGGCGAGAACATCGCTGTTCATCTCCTACTCATAACTCGCCACCGATTGGCGGCTCAGGGAGTCTGCCCCAACACAGATGTGACCCCGAATGTACACTGCCTGAAGCCAGACATTGTGCTGGATCACCCAATTCCAAATTTGGATAGCTAGATCCACCAGAGGAGGGGATTTGATGCTTCTCTGCTGGTTAACATAGAACATTGCTACGGAATTGTCCGTGCAAATTTCCTAATGCTCTTTCTAGTTCATCTTCTGCTCTTTGTAGGTCAGCCAGGACCCCACACTGCAGACCCTTTGATTTAGCTATGGCAACCCCCCGCATCACAACGTTAAAGGCTTCCCATAGTATACCTGCTGAGTCAACACTACCAGTGTTCATCTCGAAATATTTAGTAATCTCATCTCTCATATCCTCTCTAAAAACTAGATCTTTAAGAGCCCCAGCCCATGTCGGAATCTGCGCCCTCGGGGGCAATATTGCCACCCCAGGACCAGGGGCGAGTGATCTGATAGGACCCTCGCCTTATATTCCATTTGAGTAATTTCTATCACTACCTCTGGTGTGGTGAAGACATAATCAAGTCTTGTGTGCAGCTGCTGCGGGGCTGAGTAGTGCGAATATTGCTTCCCATTAGGATATTTCGTTCTCCACGTGTCTACCAAGCCGAAATCATCTAGTAGCCTCTGCAATGCTTTAGCCGCTGGGGTGGGCCTATCAATCTCGTCATCAGATCTGTCTACCTTGGGATAGAGTACAAAATTGAAATCCCCTCCCCAGATCACTGCACCGCCCACACACATACCAAGGTTGGCGCACAGAGTCCTGAAGTATGCCGCTGTGTTTTGATTGGGGGCATACGTGTTTTGATACATACCTCTTTATTCTCCACCAGCCCTCTCTCTATAACCATTCTCCCATCAGTTTCCACCACTTCCTGTATTAGCTGAAACGGGACGTGCGGCGCCACCCAAACCAGTACTCTCCTAGCATAGGCAGAGTACGAAGAGCCCACCACAATCCCTTTTCATTTTTTCCCAACCAGCTCCATCTTTTCCGGTGTCAGATGCGTCTCCTGTAGCAGTGCAATATCTATCTTTTGCCTTTTCAAATACAGCATTACCTTATTCCGCTTCAAATAAATGTTTAGTCCCCTGACATTCTACGTTACTATCTTAAGATCTACCATAGCTCGTTAGTACTCACCTCCTTTACCTCCAGCCGATCCCACCCGCTCACGCAAAACAGATACAACCCTCTAGCTCTTCCATGTAGGCTCATATTTGAACTCAAATTCCCCATAATTATGTACACACCCAATTCCCCCATCTCCCACCCCTCCCTCACCTCCCTCCCCTCGTCCCTTCCCGAACAACACCCTCCCCAACTGTTGCCCAGCTCCATTCCTGGATCTCAGGCACCCCCACATCTAGCCCCGACTAGCACAAACCTATGCTCAGGGCCCAGTAGCGTGAAGCCAGCTTAATGGCCACTTAACTATTAGTATCTTGGGGTGGATTGCTTCAATTCTGTTGCTCCTATTTCTAATTCTATTACGCTTTATGTTAATGCTAGGCAGCTACCAAGTACATTTTACCCACAATATTCCAGTCCATGTCGAGCACAAGGACCGAATGCTACTCAGTGTTCAACCAGTCTCACTTTCCCAGTATAACCAGGATCACCCTCCCACTTACCCCATCTATGCCAATGGTGTAAGTTCTTCAGTTATCACCGTCTCGCCGGTCTCGGTCCGCTTCTTGTTCCGCGCAACCCTGCAGGTCCAGCCATGTCACCACCTCCTCCGGAGTGTCAAAGAAAAGGGCTCTGCTCTTATGTAACACCTTAAGCCTCGCCGGGTACAGAAGCATGTACTTGATGTTTGCTGCACGCAGCCTCCTCTTGATGGCCACGTAACTGTAGCTCTGTCTCTGCACCAGCATTGTATAATCCGGGTATGCCGTGACGTTGGTGGATGCTCTCTCTATTGTTCCGCCTTTACGAAAAAATTCCAGGATCTTCTCTGTCTCTATAGTTCAAAATCCTTGCGATGATCGGTCTCGGTGGAGCCCCAGGTCATGGTTTCCTCATTAAGGCGCGATGCGCCCGTTCCACCGTGAACCCCTGCGAAAGCTTGTCTGCTCCTACCTCCTGGAGGATCATGTTCTCCACATAGTTTGTGGGGTCCTGGCCTTCCTCCCCCTCCGGCAGGCCAACCACCCGTATGTTATTTCTTCTCGCCCTTCCTTCCGCTTCTTCCACTCGATTTTCCAGATTGGCAACCTGCTGTTTTAGCACATGAACTTCCTTAGCATTATTCGTGCTAACATCTGTATTGGTCTTTACTGCACTTTCCAAACCACTCGTTCTCTCTGCCAGCGTCCTCACATCTTGCCTTAACAGGGTAAGTTCATTTCCTACCGCATCAATTTTATTCTCCAGGGCCGTTCGTAGGTCTGCCATCCCCAAGCCCCATTTAGGGCTCTACTCCGTTATAGCCTCCAGGATCTGATGTTTGTCTCCTTCTGGGGCTTCTTCCGTAGGAGTCGCGCCAGTACTCTGTGCCGATGTTGTAGGAGTCCTCTGCATTTTCGCCAAGACCTCCATTGTGGGTTGTTTGGTCTTGGCTCTTAATCCTTTCACCGATATAGCGGCACCCTTCACACGTGTATGGCTCCGGATCAGTGCCGTTGTTAACTCAAGTACTTTCGGTCGTTGGGGTCTCTTTCTTCCGACTTACGTTTACTTATGACACATGAGATTGCTATTCAGATGGATTGTGGCCTCCCACGTATCACTTTCCTCGTCTAATTCTCATCGTCACTTGTGTCCGCTGACCCATACCCTTATAGTCGCGTTGCCTGGCCACATGTGGCGTATGCCCGGTTGGGCGTCTCTTTTAAGGTTGTAGTAATCACTTTCACTGATCGGTACCTGGTCCACTCTCAGTGTCACCTGGTGCCCTTGTAAGTAGTACTTTGATGTGCACTCCACTGGCCACCAAAGCCTCACAGGCCGTTTTCTGTAACCTCGACTGCATCCTCATCATATTCCAATGACAATCTTTCTGCATCCCCCTCTGCAGGTCTGCTAGCTTAACCATTTGGTAGTGCGGATATGTGGGCCTTGTCTGTATGATCGCTTGGCAGCAGCTTCCCGTATATAGCACTTTCCAGCAGGCTCTGTATCACAGCTGTCTCGGTTTACAACGCCTTCCTTAAGCCCTTCCGTCCTGCTCCTCAGCTCACAGCAATTATATGGGTGCAGCGATTCCCGTCTTTCAGGCCCAGCAGTTCCCAATGTTTTTAGCGCAGCCTAATGTCTTCCCAGTCCGCGCCACTGGCAGCCTTCTCCGTCATTGCCGTTATAGTGCCCCAATCCGTTTCACAGATCTTTGTCTTTCACCTCACGAGTGTGGCTACCCTGCATACAGCTAGGCGCCGCGTTCGCTCATCGCTGCCAGCTGCTTTATTGTGTTCGTTAAGAAGCGTTCCCTGCAGTCGACTGATCCCGGGGGCGCCGCCTCGTCGGTGTAGGGCCCAGGGACACCTCTGATGTCGTTCGTCTGCAGTCAATATCGTCTGCAGTCAATATCTCCACTTCACACGCAGCGAGGTCCGGCCGTCCTGCGTATACTTACAAGCCACCTCAGTTCCCAAAGCTTGTTCAAGCGATCTCGCTATGCTATTCGATCGCTACCGCCAATCCACCTTGGGGTTGTAATCCAGCAACACAGTTTCACCAGGGCACACAATACCCTTTCTTAGGCAGACGCCCGCAGCCGCTCGATGAAATCAGAGGAGTCAGTTTCGTTTCACGACTCCGCCAGCCTTTCCTTTGTTCGCCGCCATCTTGGCAACAAAGTATCCCCACAACTGCAGTTAATAAAACCCATTTATCTCGTGATCTGCAGGCCCGGCTGACTCTTCCTTCCAGATTCCAATAGCACATGTGTTCCAACGCTTAGTCCTATAATTTCCAGGCACTTATGACAGTTTTCAGAGCGTAAATCAGCAAAATGTTGTCGGATCGGCAGGAGCCCAGCACGGAGCACGTCCTATTCCATGGCTAGTTAGCCACGCCCCCATTCTCTGAGAAGTTAGCTGCGCTAAGGACTGGACACGGGTACCAGGCCACCAAGCTGAAGGATTGTGAGCAGGGATGCCACCACTGGTGATTGCACTGGTGGAGAAGATCAGGAATCTGCGGCAACCTGATTGGGTTGAACACCGACAGGTGCTACAGTTCAGAAAACCAGAACCTGGCTGGCCACCAAGGAGCTATGAAGAGAGTGCACTTGGAAGCACGCCTGAGTTTCCAGAGCAACCACTGAATCAACGGCAAAGGTGGGAAGGTGTAAGCTTTCATGTTGTTCCAAGGGATCTCGAGAGCATCCCCCAAGGAAGACACTCCCGAGACCGTCCCTGGAAGCATAAAGAGGACGTTTCCGGTTCGTTGAGGTTGCAAAGAGGTCCACCGTTGGAGAACCCCATTGCTGGAAGATATTGGCGAGAACATCGCTGTTCATCTCCCACTCATAACTCGCCACCGATTGGCGGCTCAGGGAGTCTGCCCCAACACAGATGTGACCCCGAATGTGCACTGCCTGAAGCCAGACATTGTGCTGGATCACCCAATTCCAAATTTGGATAGCTAGATCCACCAGCGGAGGGGATTTGATGCTTCTCTGCTGGTTAACATAGAACATTGCTATGGAATTGTCCGTGCAAATTTGAACCACACTGTTGATGATCGAGGGCTCAAAAGTGGTGACTGCTAGAAAAACTGCCAGAAGCTCTAGGTAATCAATATGGGACTGTCCATCCTAGGGCATCCACAAAATCGAGGTGACGTAGCATCGCCCCACACCACAGAAGGGAGGTGTCTGTGGTAACCATGACTTGTGTGCAGAAGAAGGTTCCCACCGAAAAGGTTGCTGGCTGATTATCACCACTGGAGATCCACCGTCATGGAGGGAGGAACTGGAATAATTTTAGAGTCCAGGTCCATAGCCTGAGACATGCAGCTCCGAAGAGCATGCAGAGTGTGCCTCATTTTCAGTCTTGTAAGAGGTAGGGTTAACATGCAAGAAGCCATAAGGCCCAGGAGTCTTTCAAACCACCAGGCCGACTTATGTGAGGACTGGAGGAAAAGCTGACACGTGGTTGATAGGTCAGCAATCCTGTCCTCCGTCAGGAACACTCTGGCACTGAGCAACCGTCAGACTACTTCCACCAGTTCTCAGACAGCCCCAGATGAAACAGGAGCTGGAGGAGTGACTGAAGATTGGCCACTGCAGCTTGTGGGCAAGGACTGCGCAGAAGCCAATCGTCAAATATGGATATACATTAATTCCCTGCAGTCTGATTAATGATGCAATGACCGCCATGATCTTCGTAAAGACATGCAGTGCTGAGCTGAGACCAAACGGTAGCACTGGATACTGGAAGTGTTCCGTTCCCACTGAGAACCGCAGGTATTTCCGATGTGGGCCCCAGATCAGGATATGCATGTAGGCTTCCTGATCTACCACACTGAGTCAATCGCCCTTCCAGAGAGAGGACCTTATCTGGCTGGGCGCAATCTTGAATTTCTCCTGGGGTTTGAAGAGATTGAAGTTGGAGAGGTCGAGCATAGTGCGCAGGCCAGCCTGGTTGGGTTTGGGCACTGTAACAGACAGGAATAATAGCCCTCCCCTTGCTCCCACAAGGGAACGGGTTCCTCTTCTCGAAGGTCTAGAGGTTTCTGTACCTCAGCTCTGAGGGAGGAGGACGCAGTCTGCTGAAGAGGAGGGTGAGAGGTGGGGTATGAGGGAGGGACAAGCATAAGCTTGCCCGGGCGATGGACAAAACCCATCAGTCATCTGTGATGGTCTGCCACGCCTCCAGATTAGACTATATTCGTCCTCCCGCCGGAGTCTCGTGAGACCGATGGAAAACATAATTTAGATGGTTTATCAGTGGCAAGACTACCTGTTGCCGAAGGGGAGGCCGTTGACAGAAAAACCGGCCACCCTGCCTTTGGTGCTGGCAGCGAGGCCCACCCGCGGGAGCTTCTCCCTGCATGCACGGCAGTCCTGTAACCCTCTGAAACCTGAGATGGACCTCGTTCGAGACCCCGACCTCTGAGCATAAGCTGTTTTAACTGGGATTTTGGCAAGTACCGACAAAGATTTTGCCTTTTGCGTGCTTGCCTTCATTTTAGTGAGTTCCTCGTCGGTGGAGGAGTGAAACAGTTCCTTACCTTGGAAGGGAAGATCAAGTACTTTGTCCTGAAACTCCTTTGAGAACTTCATAGCATGCAGCCACGCTTGGCGGGAGAGGTTTACTCCAAACATAATGCTCTGAGCAGAAGTGTCGACATAATGGGCTGCGGCCTCCAGCAGGTCCTGAGCCAGCACACTGGCATCTGATAAGCTGCCTTTAAAATCTTCGAGCCGGTCAGGAGGAATACATTCCTGGAACTCAGCAAGCTCCTACCACAGCTTGAGATTTGCAGCCGCCAGGATGACCTCTGTATTCGCTCGTCGGAGCTGAAGAGCCGAATTGAGAAATATGTTTTTCCACAATGGCATCAAGAAGCTCGTCCTCCTTGGAAAGGACTCGAGACGTTGCCGCAGAGGACGGCTTAGACTGGAGCGTAGCTGCTGCCACCACCTTTGATGAGGGGAGTGGACATGCACTCAATGGTATGTCTTCCGACGAGTAGCGAGCGTCAATTTTCCTGTTCAGGTGCTGCCCAGAATTAGGTTTTTCCCTAGACGCTGCAGGCTTCCGCTAGCACATCCTTTTAAAGAAAAAGGCCTGTGCGCTCCTGTGTCGAAAGAGTAAAGGCTCCTGAAAGTACACCGTCTTGTGGAGCTGGATGCTCGGGTATCGGAATATTTAGCAACGCCATCATATCCACAACCCGGTCATGAAAGACTCCGACAGAGTGGGCAAGTCTTTGCTATCCTGGTATGCTTGATCTTCATTTATTTGAATAGATCCTTAAAGTATGCCTTCATCGGGTCAAAGTGCATAAGGGCCTGGAACTTGCCAAAGAACGCATCCTTAGAGGAGGGTCTAGGCACAGGAGTGGGTAGAGGCCGCTCTGAAGGGGCATACCCACAGGATTGCAGAGGCTGGTTGCCATGATAGTCCCCAACCAGCTGGATCCACGTAAACTTAGGGTGCGGATGTAGGAGGGCGCAAGGAGTGTGTGACTGCGGAAAACAAGCACGTCAATCCATTGGCGGGCGCAGCAGATTCCCATTATCCACCTTACTTGGAAAAAGCTGCTCGACCTCAAAAACAGGCCCCTTGGTACCAGCCGTTGAGAACGTTGGTGTGAGAGGTAGTTAAAATGGCGGCCTCAGACCATGGGGGCTAGGCCGCCATTTTGTTACTGGCTGAGGTGAACTGCGTCACAGCTGTCAGTGGAGCCATTGTCACCATAGGTGTATCAGGGGACTTTTCCATTTTAGCCCTGTGACAGGGAACCTCGGCAGAGCCGGTGCTAGCAGATCTAGAGCGCTTTTGCGACTCCCTAGTTTGTGTTGAAGAATTAGCACTCAGTGAGGGAACCTCGGCATGGCCAGTACTGCGTTTACCTTTCTTCTTTGCCCCTCAGCAGAATTGGTTTGACCACAAGATTGTGTGTGGCAAGGCTTAGGGCCATGCCCCGTAGCCAGAGCCCTCGGAAGGGGCTTCTCGATCTTGCCGGTTTTAAATATAGCCCCTAGGCGGGGATCCTCAGCGGTAACCCCAGTGCTTTTAGTCACTTTACTGGAAACCTCAACACTAGTCTCTGTACGTTTAGTTCCAGACCTGGAAACCTCGGGAACTACCCCTGTGAAATCTGCCCCAGAAATGCCGGGTTTAACTTTAGCCCCCAGAAGGGGAACCTCGGATGAAGATCCAGTCCTGATGGCCCCCTTACAGGGAACCTCAGAAGAAACTCCAGAGTCCAGGTTATCCCTTTTGGGACACCTCAGGGAGAGCCCTGGTACCAGAGCCAATATGGCCCCTCCCAGAACCAGAAGACCCCGGGAAGGAGTCCCCTGGCCAGGTGCCCTAAAAAGGAAGGAACTTACTGGACCCTTCCTTTTTTCTTCAATGAACTACAGTAAATGTGGAGGAGGAATCCGCTGAACACCTCCTCCCACCAGATAAGTAGGCGATGGAGTGCACGGACGGAGAGGGAGTCGTAGTAGTACCAAGAGTCCCACCGGTGTTCTGGGTCCAAGCACTCCCGTTCGCACAGAGAACAGGGCACAAATCCCAGACGCTCCAGCATAGACAGAAGAAAGAAGACTGTGGAACCGGAGCAGGAATGTGAAGGACAAGGGAACAAAAAGAACAAATTCCCTAAAATGAAAGTGTGCTCGACCCCAGCCGCGTGGTGAAAAGGACAAAAAAGTTAATTTTTTGATGCTTAAAAAAGTGCTACGGTCCCGTCCCGATGGACGAAATGTCCCAATAGTAAGGAGGAAAGGGGACGGGACATAGGAGTATCCTGTATTTTAGTTATTAGGGATTCCATAAATCTTTCCTTTACTTCCTTGTTGTGATTGTAATAACTAAATGTTTAGGGGGTGCTATTTAGATGTAAATATTCCAGCTTTAAGACACGCCCAACATGCTTAACCCATGGAGTACCCATTTCATTTTGTAATACCACCACTTCTCTAATCACCATCCTCAAAGGGTTAGCAGGGTCTACTAGGTTTTTTTATACAGTACAGAACATATTAACTGCCGTTGAGCATGACAGTGGAAGATTCATCACTTCATCACTGATTGCAGTAGGGCCACTTCAGTCAGGTCAAGAGTATAAAGAAATGTTCACTTCCTACACTGCTGCACCAAACTCTGTTGCTGCTAACTACTATTCACCAAACAACTTGACTAAAGGCATAAAACCTAACGCACACCTTTTTCATTTTATTTTCAGCTTCAAAGATTTCTTTTTTGCAAATAGTCATATCTAGTTACTTAGACCTTTGTTCTACTTCCTATTTATTCCCATCAACCGAGCATGGACTTTTATTCATTTGAATTATTCCACTGTCTTTCTCCAGACACCATCTTTTGTTGCCCTGATCCTCCCTACTAGACTAATCTTTGTCCAGTCTATGATCACTATCAGCTAATTAATATCTGTCCCTGCTATCTTTGGAGGGAAAATATTTCCTTCCGGCCTCAAATCTATATCAGCAAGATAGGGTAAAAAGCAGTTGGGCCAAAACGCATTCTTGCCCTTCAGTGGAGAAGGCTTCTGTTAGCATACGTTTCACCCCCATACTGTCGGTTGCTCATGTAGCCTTCGAATGATTCAAGTGAGGCCCTTTGAGGTGGAGTTCCATCAATTTGGACCAAAATTGTCCACTACCTTCAAAGTCAAAAGCTTGCTTCAAAGTCAAAAGCTTGCGTCAAAGTCAAAAGCTTGCTTCAAATCTAAAAAGCATGCACAGATCCGGTAAAATTTGCTCTCGACAGCCGTGCCCATTATCACAGGTAAAATAAAAGCTGGATCAACTGATGAGCAGCCATTCTGAACGCCTGCTTCGTGGCACCTTTTCCTCTGCCTCCCGATCTGTCAATTGCATTACGATCCACTTGGGCCTATATCTCTGTTAATCTCTGTTAAAAGTACAGAACAAAATGAGAGGTTGGTAATCTAGAAATACCTTTCTTGTATATCAGCTCTATTACTCCTAACTGAAAGGATCCAAGAACTGACATGTGTTCACAAATACCGGCAATCACTTAGCCCAAGACCGAATTCCTAATCCTCACCAACATCACTGAACACCCAGACATACAGACCTGGCTATAAACCATGACCTCTGAGGGCTTCACATCCGAGTTCACCTCCTACGCCAAGTCCTTCGGGTTCCACATTGACAAACACCTCTTCTTCAAGACACAGATAGCTAAGAAAACTCAGACAACTTGTTATCAGCGCTCCCTCATGCGAAAGGTTAAGCCCTTCCTCCAGGCGGACAGCTTTAGATTCACCCCCTGTTCAAGCACTGGTCCTATCCCACCTGGGTCCTTCACTGGCTTACACTGCACATACGAATCACAATGTACGTCCGAAATGGTTGTAATGTTTGGTGTGTTTGTTTAAAATAATAAAAACTGTTAAAAAAAAAAAAAAAGTCTTGCTGCATCAAGGCAGTTGCCCTCAAGTCACCCAGCTACCTTGCTGAGAAATTCTGCATCTCCGGCGGACAGCGCAACACCAGAAGGCAGGACACATGCAGACTTAAAATCCGCCGCTGCAAAAAGGAAAGGACTCGAAAACAAGCCTTCTCTGCCTACGCCCCAAGACAATGGGACGTCCTCCACATATGCATCGGACTCGCCCCACGCTCCTACAATTCAGAAAAGAACTCAAGACCCACCACTTTAAGGAGTCTCTCCTCAACACCTAAGCCATCATGTCGCCCCTCGCAGCACCCGACTTGCTAGACGCTGCCTGCCCCTCGCCTCCCAGTACAGCTGTACACCTCCTCTATCCCCGCACCCACCGGATCCTACCCCTCGCTGTATATCTGTTCTGCTGCTACCACTGAAAAGCGCTCCGTTAGGCATCTGTAATGTACACCTCAGTAAAGCGCTCAGTTATGTATCTGTATCGGTGAATACCACTGTAAAGCGCTCTATTGCTTCTCGAAGCAAGGTGCGCACTCAAATACCATAATAAAAAAAAAAAGTGGTGCAATCAATAAGGAGCCTCTTTAAAATTATCACTTTCAAGGTCATTTGGGCATGTAACTTTCCTGCTTTTAAGGCTAATAATGAGGCAATTGCTGCTTTTGATGGTTTTACAACTCCGATCCAGGTTCCTTTTCACACTAGTGCCATACCTTATTGCTGCTATGACTTTGAAAAGGTTTGTAAAATGGCCTACTCATGCCCCTGCTTTCACTTCTAAAACCATCTGGCACTATTGAGTGTTCTCTTGTCTACAAGTAGCTAGAAAGTCCTCAAATCATTTTTCTTTACACTACACAGCAGGTAATCCATTTTCTTTCTGCCTCTGCAGTCAAATTGCTTCTTTCTTTCATTCAACAAACGTGAAAGATTTTGCCCCACAGCTCCTTGCATTACAGTCAACTTCAGCAGGCTGGTTTTAGAGACTAAAATGTTCAGGCCACGACTCCTCCATTCCCCAGCGATTTGAACTTTTTAAGTGATAACATTCTTACGCGCTGCTTAGTTATATCCCTGTACAGGTTCAAAACAAAGAACAAAGCTATTTTCAATACTCAGAGTTAGAAACACCCCCTGGCGCCCCCCGCCCCTCCAATCCTTGCTAGTAAAGCCTGGTGCACCACCATTCAGAACACCCTAGCCACTAAAATCAACTCCCTCCAAGACAAAATTGTACTAAAAAGAAAGTTACTGGACTAGCCCTATCCAAAAACTTTCATCTTTCACAAAATGAAACTGCTTGGCTCAAATCGTTCTTACCAGAACAAACCTCCAGAGTAACTATAGGCGATGAAGTAGCTGATCCTATACATATCCCTCTAAGCATACCACAAGGATCCTGCCTCTCTCCCACATTATACAATGCTTATACTAAGCTCCTCTTTGCAGCATTGGATGCCATGGGTGTAATATACATCAATTTTGCAGACGTTACACAGATACTTATCCCAATCACAGGAAATAAAGATCATGATACCTTTATCATAAACAAAATCTACTCCCTCATCCAAAACTGGATGGCAACTAATAGTCTTTGCCTGAACGACAAAAAGACGGAAATCCTTATTGTTGGATCACCAGCTCAACAAAAATAATTGCCTCAAGATTACACCTCTATTGACATAGATGGCACGTTCATCCCCATCTCCAACCAAGTAAAAACCTTAGGAGTATATCTTGACTCTAGCCTCACCATGAGCAAACCCATCAATTCTCTCGCTTCCTGCAGAGCCTACACAGCCGGACTTATTTCCCTCAGTCGACAATTCCTCTCTACACAAAACTGTATCACACTCGCCAGAGCACTCATGTTTAAGTTAGACTACTGCAATATACTACCGCTAGGTACTACAAAAAAAAATAACAGTTACTCACCATAGTGACTACCTTACTCCTAGTCCATAGTCCCCTTTCCTCCATACTTGTGGGACATTCCGCCCTTTGGGACCAGAGGACTTTTGATAAAAAGCTTCAAAATTGAACAAATGTTGTCCTTCGCTTTTTACACCGGGTACCGCACGCGGCCGTAACCCCGCCCTCCTGAGCTCCGCCCCACGCATTGCCCTTCAGTCCTTTTCTATCACCAGGTCTGACCATTTAAGCAACAATAGAGGATACTTATTAGAGGGGATGGCAGGCGGGCGTATGGAGGAAAGGAGACTATGGACTAGGAGTAAGGTAGTCACTACGGTGAATAACTTTGTTATACTCCTAGTTCCCGTCCCCTTTCCTCCATACTTGAGGGAGATTCCAAAGCACTCCTCACAGGCAATACGGGCGGATGGAAACTCATTACTGAAAAAGGTTTTTAATAACAGCCTGACCGAATTGAGCATCAGCCATGGGAGCTCAGGTCCAAGCAGTAATGCTTACAAAAAGCTGATGGGTAGGCCCATGTAGCTGCCTTGGCAATGGTCTCCCAGGCAACATATTTTTGGAGGCCAACAGCAGCCACTTTGCCCTGTACAAGATGGGCATGAATGCCCTTCGGAGGTTGAAGGCCCTGAATGGAATAGGCCTCTGAGATACAGGAGGCAATCCATCAGGAGATAGTAGCTTTTGAAGCGGGTATCCCTTTCGGTTCTCTGAGCCTAACAAAGAGCTGGGAGGAACCCCTGGGTTCAGTTGTACTGTCCAGACAGAACTTCAGAGCTCGTTTGACATCTAAATTGTGTAATACTCTCTGAATCTGAGGCCGGGTTCGGAAAAAAGACAGGTAATGATATAGATTAATTAAAATGAAAATCTGTCACTACTTTAGGAAGGAAAGAGGATGAGTGCATAGCACAACCTTATCCTTAAGGAAGGTGAGGAACGGGTGTTCCACAGACAAAGGTTGAAGTTTGCTTACTCGCCTTGCCGAAGTCGCTGCAATCAGAAATGCCACCTTCCATGAAAGGTACTTCATATCCGTAGTAGCCTTAGGCTCAAAAGGCTTATGGCATAAGGCGGTCAAAACCACATTAAATCCCACTTTGGGTGAGGATTGCGTATAGGTGGAAAAAGATGTAACAAACCATCGAAATGCCTTTTAATGACTGGGTTAGTCAAAGAAAAATAACAGGCATCAGTGGACAGGTAGGCGGCAATAGCCGACAAGTAAGTCCTAAAGGATAAAACATGAAGGCCCGAAGCAGCCAGATGAGAAATGAACGAAAGGACAGTGTCAATCGTAGCATGTCTGGGGTCTAATTACTAAGCTAAACACCAATGACAAAACCAGAGCCACTTGCTCCTATACGGTGACCTCGCAGAAGGCTTCCTGGCCGCTTGGATAACGCGCATATTGTCTTCAGACAGGTTAAACTGTGCTAGGGATTTGAATTCAGACACCAGGCCACCAAGCTGAATGATTGTGGGGAGGGGTGCCACATCTGCTGATCCCACTGGTGAAGCAGGTTGGGAATCAACGGCAGTCTGATCGGAGGACAAATCGACAGATGAAGTTCTGAAAACCAGAATCTGGCTGGCCACCAAGGAGCTATGAACAGGAGAGTGCAATTTGATGCATTCCTGAGCTTGCAGAGTGACCGATGAATCAAAGGAAGAGGCGAAAAAGCAGAGGCCTTCATGGTGTCCCATGGAATTTCAAGAGCGTCCCCTAGGGAGGAGGCCCCGAGACCGTTCCTGGATGCATAAAGATGAAGTTTCCGTTTTGTAGAAGTCGCAGAGAGGTTCACTTCTGGAGTGCCCCACTGGCAAAAGATGGAGGACTTCCGTGTTCAGTTCCCACTCTTAGCTGGCCGCTGCCTGTCGGCTGAGTGAGTCTGCAGTCACATTGAACGGACCCGGAATGTGTACCACCAGTAGCCAAATGCTATGCTGGATGGCCCATTACCAAATCTGAATGACAAGGTCCACATGAGGTGCTGATTTGGTGCCACCCTGCTTGTTGATATAAAACAACGAAACTCGAATTGTCCGTGCGGATGCGGACCACCCTGTTCGTGATGGACGGTTGAAAAGCTTTCAGTGCCAGAAATACAGCCAGGAGTTCCAAATAGTTTATATGAAACTGCCTGCCCTGCAGTGTCCATAGATCGAAAACCTGGAGATGATCCAGAGTTACTCCCCACCCTAGGAGGGAGGAGTCTGCTGCAATCGTCACTTGTGGGCAAGGCTTCTGAAAGGAGGCCCCCACTGTAAGATTGCTGGTCGAGGACCACCATAGAAGGTCCGCCATCATGCAGGAAGGAACTGGTATCATCTTGGAATCCGATTCCGAAGCCTGACACCAAGGATTCCGAAGAACTAGCTGCACACGCCTCCTTTGAGGCACGCAAGAAGAACAAGTACGCACGAGACCATGAGGCTGAGAAGTCTCTGGAACCACCAGGCTGTCGTGCTCCGACTGTATGAATAGCTGACACGTGGGAAATAGATCCGCAATCCTGTCTGCCGTCAAATACACCCTGGTGTCGATCGTGTTCCAATGAAAACCCAGGAAGATCTGGTCTTGGCAGACCATCGTGGAAGATTTCTGCCAGTTCACCGAAAGCCTGAGGTCGAACGGGAGCTGAAGGAGAGACTGGAGTTTGCTCAATGCCGTCTGTGGACAAGGGCTGTGTAGGAGCCAATCATCCAAATACGGATATACATGAACGCCCTGTAGCCAAAGGAAAGCTGTGATGACTGACATCTTCGTAAAGACGTGCAGCGCCAAGCTGAGAGCAAACAGGAGCACACGGAACTGGAAATGCTCCCCTCCCAGGGAGAATCGCAGATACTTCCGATGAGGCCTCCATATCAGGATGTGAATATAAGCGTCCTGAAGGTCTACAGCACTGAGCCAGTCGCCCATCCAAAGAGAGGACTTTATTTGGCAGGGTGTGATCATCTTGAATTTCTCTTGGGGAAGAGAAAGATTGAAGTGGGAAAGGTTGAGGATGGTGCGCAGGCCAGCCTGGTTGGGTTGGGGCACCGTGAACAGTCGAGAGTAGAAGCCCTCCCCTTGCTCCCGAGGGGGAACAGGTTCCACCACCCTGAGGTCTAGAAGCTTCTAAACCTCGGCTCTGAGGGAGGGTGTCCCGATCTGTTGGAAGGGAGGATTGAAGGGTGGGGTAGGGAGGAGGGACAAGCGAAAGCCCACCCGAGCGGTGGACAAAACCCACCGATCCTCAGTGATGGTCTGCCAAGCCTCCAGATGAGACGAGATTCGTCTTCCCACCGGAGTCTCGTGCGACCGACAAATAATATATCATTTTGCAGATTTGTCGGCAGGGAGACTACCTGCTCCTGGAGAGGAGGCTGAAGGCCGCGAGAAAAACCGACCACGTTCTTTTTTGGACAGGTGCCACCAACCGGAGGGTCAGTTCTGCGCCTGGCGGTCCTGAAACCCTCTGAAGCCAGAGAATGAGACTGAGACCCCCGACCTTTGAGTATAAGGGGCCAGTATAAGGGGCCTTAGCCGACGCCTTTGCCAAGATGACAAGTGTTTGGGGGTTTGGGTACTCGCCTTGCTCTTTGTGAGTTTGTCATCAGTAGAAGAATGAAACAACTCCCTTCCGTCGAAGGGATGGTCCAGAACTTTATCTTGCACCTCCTTCGAAAACTTCATAGCATGGAGTCACGCTTGGCGGGAGGTGTCAATTCCCAACATCAGGCCTTGAGCTGAAGTATCCACACGGTGTGCCACAGCCTCCAGGATATCCTGTGCTAACACCCTAGCGTCCGACAAACCAGCCTTGAAGTCGTCTAGCTTATCCGGAGGAAGGCACTCCGGGAAACCAGCCAACTTCGTCCACAGCTTCATATTAGCTGCTGCCAGGATCAGCTGGGTATTTGCTTGCCGAAGTTGCAGTGCTGAGTTGGCAAAGACTTTTTTGCCCAAGGAGTCCAAAATGTTGTCTTCCTTGGAGAGAATCTGAGCCGCAGCAGTAGAGGTCGGCTTGGATTGAAGCGTAGCCGCAGCTACCACCGTCACGGAAGGGAGCGGACAAGATGCCAAGGCTATCTCCTCGGAGGTGTGAAGCCTGCATCAGGCGTTGATTCTTTTATTGATATGCAGCCCAGTGTGGGGTTTATCCCAGACTTTACGGGCCTCAGCCAAAACGTCCTTCTGGAGGAACAGGCTGGTATGCTCTTGTGGTGATAAGGTGAATGCTCCCGAAAGCACCCCTTCCTGCGGAACGGGGGCCCCAGGTACTGGAATGTCAAGGAGGGCCATCATATCCAGAACCTGGTCATGGAATGCTCTGACAGAGCGGGGCTGCTCATCGCTATCCTGATCTGCTTGAGGGTCATCCAGCGAATCAGGAACAGGCGGCTGTGCCGCCACAGGTTTCAAAGTGCTATCCCATTCTACCGGTGTTTTCTCTACAGGAATACAGCTGCAGTAGGGGAGGAAGCGCTGGAGGCGGACCTGTAGGAAGAGGTGGTACCACCACAGGTGCCGCCGGGGTGAAATGTGGAGCCGGAAGTTCAGGGTAGATTTCTTTGAAAAGACCCTTAAAGTACTCTTTCATAGGGTCAGAATTCATGAGTCTCTGAAATTTCCTGAAAAATACATCCTCTGATAAAGGTTTGGCGCTTGAGTAGGCAGAGGCCTCTAATATGGGGCATACCCCCACAAACACAATGAGGATGGTTGCCAGGAAGGCCCTCCACCGTTCAGATCCCCATAGACCAGCAGAGCAGAAGTAGAAGGAAGCGAGACAGTATGTGGCAGCGGCATCCGAGCATGCCAGTTATAAGAAGGGCGAAACAGATTTTTACATTTCACCTGAGGTGAAAAAGGCTGCTCACCCCCAAATTAAGATTCCCAGCACCCGCCGTCGAGAACATAGGTGTAAGGGAAGAATCCAAAATGGCTGCCGTGGACCATGAGGGGTGGGCCACCATTTTTTCGATGCCTGAAGAGAACTGCGTCACATGTACAGCTGAGGCAATCGTCTCATCAGGCTGGTCAGGGGGATTTAAGTTACATTTTAGCCATGACACAAGGATCCTCGGCCGAGCCGGTACTGGGGGGTCTCGGATGTTTGCTTGACATCTTGCAGGGGGCCCCAACATTAGCCTCCAAGAGAGGAACCTTGGCAGAGCCGGTAACAGAGGAGTTACTGTGCATGACCGCCCTCTTTGCCACCTCGACAGAACCAGTATCACCGCAATGAGCGTGGGAAAACTGAGGAATCACCCTTACAGACAAGACCTTAGGAACAGGTCTCTCGGTGTTGTCGGTACAGACCTTAGCCTCAAGAAGAGGAAACTCTGGTTTTGTCCCGGTATGAATAGCTCCCTCGTGAGGGGCCTCCAGCCGTGGGTTGTTACAGAAAGCTCCAGAAAAGGAGGCCTCAAGGCATACCCCGGTGTCTGTGCGGAAAGCTCCAAAAACCGAGAGCTCTGAGCGAACCCTGGTGTCCAAAGCCTCAGACGAACTGGGCCAACGTTTAGCACCCGACAGGTGAACCTCGGAACATGTTTCAGTCTTGGCAGGTCCATCATGGGGACACTCCGTGAAAACTCTGGTATGCCTATTAGGCCTGCGAGGCACCACAGGAGAAAATCCTGGTGGTAGAGCTACTGGAGCCCCTCCCGGAACGAGAAGAGCCCGGAAAGGAGTGTCATGGACGGGGCGCCCTAAAAAGTAAGGAACTTACCGGGCGTCTCTTTTCGTCGATGAAAAGCTGAAGATGAGGCTGAGGAACGTGCTGAAAGACGTCCTCCCACCGAAGAAGACGGCGCTGGAGTGCCCGGACAGACAGGGAATCACAGTAGAAGCACGAATCCCAGCAGTGGTCCGGCCCGAGACACTCCAAGCAGAGAGAATGGTGATCCGCTCTAGCGAAGCGACGTTTGCACGAAGAACAGGACACAAATCCCAGATGCTCCGGCATAGACGAAGGACTACGCGACTGCAGAACTGGAGCAGTAGAGAAGGACAACGGGAACGAAAAACTCCCAAAGATACAAGTGCTTCCAATCCCGACCGAGCAGAGAAAAGGACTGAAGGGAGATGCGCGGGGCAGAGCTCAGAAGGGCGGGGTTACGGCCATGTGCGGTACCCCGCGTAAAGAGAAGGACATTTTTTCAATTTTGATGCTTTTTATCAAAAGTGCTCCGGTCTGTCCCGAAGGACGGAATGTCCCACAAGTATGGAGGAGAGGGGACGGGACGTAGAAGTAAGACCTAACCAAATTACAACTACTGCAAAACAAAGCACTGAAAGCAGCTGTAGGTATAAATAAAAGACCATATCTCACAAGTTAGGAAAGATGTTCAATGGCTCCCAATCCAAACCAGAACCCTGCACAAAACTCTTACTACACTCATAAATGCATCACCCAAAATGCCCCCACCTACTTCAATGAATGCCTCACTCGTAAAACCCTAACCAGACTCCTCAGATTCAACACTAATACTCGCCTACTTATAACCTGTTTCAAGAATAAGAGAACCGGTGACTCCAACTTCACAGTCGCTGCCCCCAGACTATGGAATTCCCTGCCAACATACATCAGTAATGAAACCTCCCACACCCAATTCAAGAAACTGCTAAAAACCTGGCTATTCAATACATTCAAATTCCAATGTTGGGCCTGTACATAATCTCAGGACTATTGTATTCTCCACTGTATGTACACCTATCTCTCTGTTGCTTGTATATGCTCCTACTCATTGTGCCCACACATATGCTGCCAAGAAGTCCCGTGTCTTCTATTGTTTTATTGTATTGTTTTAGGTATGCTTCTACCTCTGTAACCAGCAAGCAACCTCTAACCTACGCCGTGATACCTCCGGTTTTGGGCGTATTAACAAATGCAAATAAATAAAATAAATAAAAATAACTGCTTGGGCCAGTAAAATATAGATTGCTTATTTACGACCCCTCTTACTCTTGTGAAATCCTACTCCCAACACACTTTCTACTTGGTGCCCCTTATTAATTTGATGAGCAATTATAGTTCAAGAGACAAATTATCACCCTCGTGCTGCGAGGGAATCACCAACTTGACACACTCTCCAGGCTTCAAATGCGACCACACCAGACTAACATCGCTCTCTTCCCATCCTGAAGATAGTACAGAGCTAGATGGCTGCACCCTTCTTTTTAACTTTAACATTTCTATTATCTAAAGCTTCCATTAGAAACAAGTCTCGGTCACAGGCACAGTATGTTGAATGTTCTTGTATTGCAAGTAGTGAAGGAAATGACTGACCTCCCACAAAGAAAGTAGTAGTGTGAAGTGAGAATGTGAACCTTTTATTTAAAAAATACCCTATTCAGGTTTGACTGTACGGAGATGCTCTGGTGCCACCTATTAAGCCAAAACTGTTAATATAGGAATACAGCTAGGTGGGCGATGGCTTGTGTGGAGTGCAACCAGTCTGTGGTTGAGTGTTTGACTTTTTACATACCCATCAACTGCAATAGCCATGCTAATCCCCATGGCCATTCCCACTCGCTGCTGCCCTCTACCTGACAAAAAAATCCTTCTTGGATCTCTTTGATATTGCTCCATGATAGAGCTAGACCAAACGATAGGCATGGATGGGGCTGCCACTGTTATTTCAAAGAAGTCTTGTGAAAGTCAATGTCTTAATTGCAGTTGTAGGGGAAAAAAGTACATTGTGTGATAAAAATGTTTTAATTAAGTCACTTGATTTTTAAGCATCTGTTCCTTATAATGGATTGCCAGGCCCTGCTCTCATATGCCCCGGTACTCCCACCATTTGCCAATGTTGACATTTTATGGTCTGGTAGTAATGAGGCACTGCTGTAAAATGCCTTCGCTTCGCCTACATAAAAACACCAATTCTTGGCGCTGTCAATGCTTGTGATAAAATGCTTACTGCTTCTCTGGTCGTCTTTCTTAAACACTGCAAATGGATGGAAAATGGTGGAGTGTAAAATGTGCAGAAACAAAGCGCTTAAACTGTGCTAACAGCTTTGACATGTTGTGCAAACCTTAATGCATGCAATTCTGTGCTCTTGTTCAGTTCTTGGCCTTCTACTCTGCCACTTGTTAATACAGGAAGGCAAATATCAGAATGCAAAGTCATATGAGCCTAAAAGGCTCAAGGGGATGAACATCTCTCACATGAAACGGGGCAACTTAATTTGGCTGCAAAGTGCACTGTGACTTTTTTAAAATTATGTTTTGACAGCAAAAACCCATGAGGGAAACTATAAAGTCGTTCACGTTGTCAATTCAAAGAGTTACGCTGTATTGTAGAGCGCAAGTCACCCATGCTTCCAAATAAAAATGGAGACAGAACATCTACAACATTTATCAGATCATTTATTTATTTTTGCATTTATTTCAGAGCACAAAGGCCTGAGGCAACTAGGCGCTAGTTGCTAAGTGCTTGTTACAGTTCAAAGGCACAAGAGCAGGCATTAGGATTAGTGGTGGTCGGTGGGGTAATACTCTCGACATGCCTCATCTCATGTTACAGGGGGCTACATTAGGCATGCATACATCAAGAGGACAAAATACGTGCAAGTGTGCAGATTGATTGGCAAGGTCCAATCTCGTGGTCCGCAACATAGCAGCAGAAGTGCTCGATGAACAGGTTTGGAAACATGGCTAGATTCCACTTTTTAGCAAAGTACAAGAAGGCGGCAGAAATGAGAGCAGGGAGCGAACAGATGTATGTATGCATGCATTCACCATTAATACCATCAACAATTGTACAGGGCGGGTAACATCATGGGGGGTAGGGGGAGGGGAGACAGTAAATGGGGGCCCAGCAAGTGAAAACTAGTAGCATAATCAGTCCCAATACATTAGAGGTCCTCAGCATTAACCCCACCCGGCGACCATCATCACAATGGATATTAGCGTCTGTTAGCAGAAAATATATATATATGAAATACAAAGGTATCTTGGCTTTAAAAAGAAAAAACTCCGTAGCCTAATAAACCCTCCCCCTTCCTTCTTAATCATGACAATAGGTGCAACATCAAGCCGTTTCAAAACTCTAACTTGGCGACCCCCTCATACAAGCCTTACCTACATATCTTTAGGCCAGCAAAAACAATAGGCCTGACACTTTCCCGACATTTCAGGATTTTTATAAAAATCAAAATGTCCAAGCAGGGCTGATTCGAGCGGCTAGAAGGCTCGGTAGCTGGGCCTGCTATGCGTGAATAGCACAGGGGGATTTAGGCTCTCCCCTCAACTCTCATTTGCGGCTTTGGAGTACATGTGTGAGACACAACAGCAGTTTGCAACAACCTCAAAAGACGTCAGGCGTATCACAGATCTCCAGCAACTCCTGAAAATGTTCAAATATTTTCGCCGCCAGTTTCCCCGTGTGCACTTTGTGCAGTTTTCACTACGGTCGTTTTGGCCGAATTTTTTTTTTGTTAATGGGCCCCTGCAGCACCCCCATCCCGTCTCACTTTAGCCCCACCGCACCCCAAACATTTTAAATATATATATTCGGCCAAAACTACCGCGATGAAAACGGCACGTTTAAAGTGCAATCGGGAATCGAAAACACGGCGTACGTCCATACTAGCTTTTTATACAGCACGTCTTTGTGGCTGGTACCGACAACTTCCGGTTGTAATGATAATGGCATTATCCAATTTAATGGTACTGGACTCATTGAGCCTGAAAGCTTATGAGTGTATTCAGCTCTTCTGGGATGTCAATGCGTGAAGTGCAGGCTTGCTCCATGCCAGATGGAATTTAAAAACATTCCGATAAACGGGTGTTTTATGGTGACAAAGGACACACTTTCAATATGCATGCAATGCACTCACTCCTAAAAGAAAATAGCTACCGTGCAGTCCTTCGTTTGTGCAGAAGATGGCCCTCTAGAGCTAAATTTAATTTGCTACAGGCTGAACAACGAGTCCTGCTTTCTACAGTCGCTACATGTCTGTGGTTCAAAGGTCCTTAGCGTACTGTATATAGTGTGCACGAGGAAGAATACGTTTTCCACTAAAATACTTTAGACAAAACGCGCAGACACACTCGCCATCAATATTATAGCTGGATTCGCTCCTAAAAAAGTATCAAACCACCAGCACAAACCCTTATAATATGCTTTAAATCTCTTACGGAAAAAACATTATTTCCAGAGACTAACAACATTATACGTACAACAGCTTTTTGCCAGCGTCTTTTTGCAAAGGGTAAATTGCCCAGTAAACTGGTTCTGTGAAATGTCAAGGAAGGAAAACACAGCTCGGCCTACTTCCGGAACAAGAGACAACCCTAATTATTTTAGGGTTCTTTTTCCAAATAAAACTGATTGATAATATCGAAACATCATTTGAACACATTGTTACGTTCTGCTCACTATGGTGAGCGCAGAACGTTGCCATCGTAGTCTGGCAAACAGGTGGCTTTCCCTTCCATAAAAACAATGCGAATGGCCAACCATATTCAGATTACAATAGTCTACGATATAATGTAAAAATATTCCGAAATGGCGACGTCATTAAAGTAGAGCTTGTTGTGTGCTGGTCTAGTGGTTCGGGTGTCATGACTGTCATGACGCTCCTTTAATAAAAGGGGCTCTGCTGGCACGCGGACGGGAGTGCAGCAGAGCCCCAGGAAGCGGCAACTCGTGTCTGCTTGTGTTCTTTGTGTATGGGCCTTGCTACGTGTCCGTGGCCTAGGCTGTCTGCCGTGGCCTGGTTGCCACTCCGCCACGGTCGACCTCAGCGGGGTGCCCCCAGCAGGAGTTGCGATTGCCGGTGATCCGGCCCGTGCAGGGTGATCCCTGCATCCTACAAGGCGCGTGTTCGCGGCGTTCTGAGCTGGTGTCCGGGCTCCGACACTATTCATAGCCCGCCCCAGGTGACCTGGAGCTGGCACTTCACATAGCTTACAGATATTAAAATTCAGTGAGGTCATTACCAACAATGGCATGAAGTCAAATCGGTGACCATCTTGGGATCTAGTATACAAAATGGGGGACTTTTTTGGCCTCACTCAAACCTCCACGACTCAAAATGATTTTGCAGCTTTTGTGTGTCGCAATGGTGTGCGCAGGGATACGTTAATAGAGCTTTTTCGAACAACAAATGATAGAAATTTGTACCAAGCTGATTGCCCAGATTTGAAAAAGGCACGCTAAGGGTGCCGAAACACATGTTATCACTATGGGCTACTAATTAATATATCTCAAAATATGAAAGACACTAGTTTTGATTGATACTCACACCCCATCTGTGGCTCAGTAATAGATGTGTGCAGAATTCTTTTTCCTCATCTTGGGATCTAGCTCCAGTGTTTCCATAACTTTTCCTGGGAGCTTTGGTCAGGGGCATTCCGCCCCCTCATCCTAAAACACACTTCTCTTTTTAGTGTTTTACGAACACGTTGCGCCATGTACTGGGCCACTCTAGGTGAGTGAGACCATTTTGGGTGTCCAATACCTTCGGCATCGAACATGTCACTTATGGCATACCCTGCCTCTTGAGTCACTGTGGCTGACAGTGCACCCTGGGGAAATTAGTTTTGCTGCTAAGGTCCACTTTGTCTTCATCATTTAGTCCTCCTCGGTTTCTCTGCCGCCATCGGCTGTCCCTGTGTTCATCACCCCTGGGGTAGAGGGTAAGAGGTTTGGCACTGCTGCTCTGCCTAAGAAGGCGCTTTTCAATTTGTAAAAAGGGTTGGCAACACCTGGGGCATCTATTGGGCCCCAACTTTCTGCCCCCGGGGGGTTTCCTCTTCTGAGTCTTGTCCTCCAACTAAGACTCACCCCCTTTTTTTGGGCTGCTTAGGTGTGGTGCCCTCACCAGGGCTGAGCTCTATTCCTTTTTCTCTGAGCCATTCACTTCGCTGCAAGGAGGGATTTCCAGGTGATCCTGGATAGGCTGCACCCCTTGTGATATTGCTACCACCAGTGAGTCCGCCAGGATTCCCTCGAAAATTAAGGACAGGTGCCTGTCCACTTCCAGTTCCTCAACACTATATTCAGGGGTGGTGCTTTCAGGCACCATCATTCACAATGCAGCATATATATATATATATGATACATTACTCACCGTAATCATATTTCTGATGCTTGTATCTGCTTAGATTCACATGCTGTGCATAGGCCAACATCAAGTGGAAGGGGTAGCCCAATCAGACCCGCTGTACATAAGGGGGCAAGTGAAACCAGACTCCCTGGTAGTGACTAATACCTGAAAGAGGGTGGGAACACCCCTATCATCGTCTGAAGCTCCCCCGGCAAGGAGAGCAAAAAGATCTATGGGTTGGGAAGGAAGGTAGCCTCCACTTCTGCCTACCAGGCAAGGATTGCCAACTCCACCACCCTGTTGGCGAGTTACAACATGCGTGTAATGCCAACTACACCACAGTAGGTCTTCCATCAGACTGTGCAATACAAGTAACTTGCAACAGCAGTAAATAACCCTTCAATAAACCATTCCCATAAACCCTTACAATACTACTCAATAGGCAATAAATAGCATGACCTATCTGCTTGGAAGAGCACCAAAGAAAGGAGGAGGCACAGACAGGACAGGACATAAGGGCTATGCTGGTTCAGGATTGGTTGTTACAAAAGGACACAAAACTACAGGGACACTGTGGGCTTCTGTGAAAGTTAGTCCTGTGTAGTGGATGTTTTGCTGATATTTGAAAGTTTTCCGGTTTAAAAAAAAAGATATGCATGTAAAACAGGAAAAAAAGTTACGTTATAAAGAAGTTGCTGTGAAGAGTGGCATTAAAGAGTAAAGCAGAATGATCGCCTCTGTGTCTAGCAGAAACAAGACTTCCGGCGCTATAACCCTCGGTAATGTTCATTCCAGGCACTGCTGTGAAACAATAGGTCCTCACAGCACATTATATTGCGGGTAGTGCCATAGAGCGGCAGGCAATCACAGTGCAAATCAGGTATTCCCATCCGATAACGGTAAATACATCAGGTGCCAGCTATGATCATGAAATGTCAAGTTCTCAAATTATAGTGAATGTCGGGCATTATTTAGCAGATAAGACATCAAATGACAAGGTGCTTGCCTCGTGTGCCCAGTACTGACGCTCATATGGCATCTACTTGTATAGTATGCGACATCGTGTCATAACAGGGCCACATAACATATCAGTTACCACAACAAGTGCCAGGTATTGTGATTTACTACCAAGTACTCACATAATATGCTGGGCAAGGAGGAAGGAGCAAGGGGAGTGGACCACAAAAAGGCAGCCAGACCAGCGAGCCAGGCCACAAAGGATGGATGTACTGGCAAGGGGATAGGTGGATAGGGGCATGATTTCCCAGCTGTACCCTGGTGTTTCTAGCCGTTCAGAGGTACTCAACGCATGGGAAAACTAATGGTTTATGTGAAGCCAATATCCCCTACTTCTTGATATCTAGCAACTAAATTGGTGACAGCTGTCTTGGGTGCCCTGGTCTATTAACCCCGATTTAGCCAGATTACGTAATCTTGGGAATCTTACTTTACCGCCTTCCACCAATCAGAGTTCTCTTATTCGAGACAATTGGGAGCACTTTAAATGGGTTAAATGACAGTACAGGAATCTAAGGAATAAATCCACTGCAATAAGTGAATTTTGATGTGTTTCATGTGGAATATTGTAAACCATATTACATTCATTTAAACACCTTCGGTGTAATTTTACAACTAGACTATTCTAATCTTTTGGGACCCATCTGAATGTATAATGATAGATGCAAGAGTAAAATGAAGCTTTATTCAGATAATGCATACATATATCAATAAAAGCAGCGCCACAGTATAAAAAGGGAAGAACACCCTGCATACGATACGTATCAAAAGTTAAACTATAAAAACCATGAGACAAAAGGTACATTTCAAGTGAGAAATACACAATCTCCTGTGGAAAAATGCAATTCTCGGTGTAGAAATTTCCTTTATCGAATAGTTTGAGGAACCACATTATCCCTGTTCAGATGACCCTTGCGACAGTGCCAAGCACAATCTAAAAAGTTAGCAGAACATTAGTTGATCTAAAAAAACTAATCAGACATATGGGGTAAGAAACTTTTTTCTAAAATGGCCCAAGAAAGGACAATAAAATAAAAAAATGTGCTATCGTTTCTGCATCTACTTGACTTCTGCCATTTGTACACAACGCTTGCCAATGGCAGAATATCAAACCAGAAGCGTAAATAATGTGCATGTTTCCCAGGAGACACAATCTTGCAGATACGCTTCACAACCCCATGATGACTTAAGCTATAGGTAGCTTATAGTCTTGGGCCCCATGTTGGCATTAGAGAGAAAGTGCACTATTGACCAATTCTCAAAAGGTTCCTTGATCTTTACAAAATAATCACCATGCATAGGAACATTATCATTCCAGAGATCCCAAATCCAGTTTATGCAGGACTGACTTAATAAAAACGGTCAATTTCCATTGTACGCCTTCTGCTCGGTTACACATTTCTGTGAAAACGTTTTTCTGAAAGTGCAGATCGTCATTTGCTTTAATACGCAGCCAAAACAAAAGCCTTCTTAAACCAGTCAAATAATGGATTGGTTGTAGACCCACCTCGAGGTCTAGTGGGGTTGTCGGCGTGCTCTTAGGCAAACCTAGCAAAGTTTTCAAGAAGCCCATTTCAGTTCTGCACCATAAAGGGCCGCTGACCGAAGTTGGCCCATATATATTCAAATGCTTCTACAGCTACTCCCCCCAGTGTGTGATTGCATTTTATATGAGGCATCAGTGCAGAAAGTTAGGGCATTAGCACAGATCAAATAAAGGGCTAATTCACAATGCTCCTGAGAAAGTTTATAGCACATGATGGCAGTTTCTAGTACTTTCAAGAAGTACTAATTCGTTGCTTGAAGAATTTGAGTTATACTTCTGTGCTACTTCAGAGGTTTTCTCATCTGTTAAGTGTGATCATAACATGCCAGGTCCCAGAGAGAACATCTGATGGTGCCAGACCAACATTCATAAGTGACACAGCTCAAAATTGACTGTTTTTCCACTCCCTTACCCATGAGTTCCCAGGAGAGGGAGTGGTAGAAATTGGTACATTGAATGTATCCAGATGGTGAAAACCCAACTGATCCAAAGTTACTCACTAATCCCAGCTAGATCGACTGTTTTCGCTCAAATTATGTAAATAAAAATGCAACTCCCAAGATGCAAGAGTTTGTAAACTCAAAGAATACACTATGCCGCCCCGTAGACCTGGAAAGATCTAGCCACAATAGCCAAACCTTTTTAACAAATGAAAATGATAAATTACTCACTGTAGTGACTAACGTAATCCTAGTCATAGTTCTCTTTCCTCCATACTGTATGGGCGTCCCTCGCTAGGGACGGAAACTGAACCTTTTTCACAAGAAAACATTTTTCTTCCCCTTTAAATTTAGATGTACGCGGGGCGGGTCCCTTGGAGCATGCGCTCCCCTAACTCTGCCCACCGGTGCCACTCCCCAGTCCCCATTGATGTGTTGACAATATTAACATTGCCTAATGACACCAGTTTTATTATGGGGGAGTATGGAGGGACTCACCCTGCTGGGTAAGTGGGCTGGACCCACGGGGAGATGTACCGGGGGCTGATCCGACAGATGGATAAGTTCTGAGAACCAGGGTCCTGATGGCCACCATGGTGCTATCAAGATGAGCTGAAGGCTAGGATACTCCCCGACCCTAAAGAAGAACCAGTGAAGCAGGTGAGTGGGGGGGAAAGCGTACGTGTTCATGTTGTTCCACGGGATCTGCAGTGCGTCGCCCAACAAGCCCCTGCCCCAGCCCCAAGGCGAACTAGGGGTATCTCCTGTTGGCACTGGTGGTGAAGAGGTCCACCTGAGGGTAGCCTCACCTGCTGAAGGGCCCTTGGAGGACTTCCTCGTTCAGCTGCCACTCATAATTGTCCATCCCCAGCCTGCTGAGCCTGTCCGCTTCCAGGTTGGATTCCACATGAAGGTGGACAGTTGACAAGTGAATGTTGTTCGACAGTGGCCACTCCCAGATGTCGATAGAAAGCCTGCAGAGAGGCGGGGACCTGGTAACGCCCTGCTTGTTGATGTAATACATGCAGGTGGAGCTGTCTGTTTGGATGTAGACCGATCTGCTGTTGACCATGGGGAGAAAAGCTTTGAGAGCAAGCCAGATGGCCATCATCTTGAGCCAGTTGATGTGCTCCATCTGCTCCTGATGAGACCAAACTCCATGGACGCTGTAGTTGTCCAGGGTAGCCCCCACCCCAAATCCCTCTAGAGACGAGTCTGTGGTAATGGTAATCTGTGGTAATGGCTACCAGAATGGCCTGCCTACCAGCCGATTGGTGTCTAGCCCACCAGACTAGGTCCTTGTGGACTGGCTCCGCTTGAGAGCCCTTCTCCTGATTCCAGGAAGCTGAGAAACGAAGCTACAGCCTCCTCATTTTGAGCCTCATATGCAGCACCGCAAGGAGACATACCACCATTATTCCCAGCAGGTCTTGGTACCACCAGGCTGAGGTTACTGCTCTGCTGAGGAAATGCCCTGTGGCCCTCGATCGCTGTGATCTTGTCCTTTTGGGGGGGGGGGGGGGGGAAGAGATCCTTTTGGTCCCCCGAAATGTCAGTCTGCGTTCCAGATCGTATAGAGTGTGCATAAGAGCGGAGGCCGTGTGATGCACTGCTTCCGGTGACCTCTCCCTGACTAGCCAGTCGTCGAGGTATGGATAAATGTGATGGACTTGCTCCCCGAGTAGAGCTGCCACTGCGTTCATTAGCCTTGTAAAGACCCTTGGGCCGAGTTGAGTCAAAAGGGTAGAACTCTGTATTGAAAGTAAAAACCAATGATCCTGAACTGTAGGAAGGACCGATGGGGTTCCCAAATCGGGACGGGAAGGCAAGCATCCTTCAGATCCAGGAAGCACATCCAGTCTCCCCTGCACAAAGGCTCTGCAATGAAGGCTGGGGTAACCATCTTGAACTTTTGGAGGGGGAAGGGAAAGGTTCAAGGAAAAAAGGTCCAACACTCAGGCCAGCCTGGTTCTTTTTGTGTATGGCGAATACCCAGGAATAGAAGCCCCTGCCTCGGTGTGAAGCGGGAACTTCCTCCACCGTATGGCTCGCTACAAGCGAGCAGATTTCTGCCAACAGAGTTGCTGTCCCAATCTGCGGGAGTGGAGGGGAGGAAACGGAGGAATTGGTAGGCGGAAGCCTGTGGACACTACCAAGAGGATCCACGGGTCCGCAAACCTTGTCCGCCAGGAGTGTACATGAAGGGCAAACCTGCCCCCCACCAGAGACTCGTGGATCCAGATGGAGCTGTCACAACTTCTTTTCCTCTGAGGCGGGTGCTAAGGAGGGGGACTGGAAAAAACCTGCGTTAGCCGCCTTGTGCTGCTTGCGCCTCTGTTGGCTTGGAGACCCTTCAGGTTGCCTCGACCATCTTCTCCTGGAAGCCCCTAAAGCCTTCAAAGGCCCGACCCTTGTCCGAGTGCTGTTGAGCCTGACTGTAGGTCTTGGGTGTGGCTTTCGTTAGTATAGACCAAGATTTAGCTGTGTGGGAGCTATTATTTTTCTTGCCACGTTCCTCATCTGTTGTCGAGTGGAACAAGTCTCCCCTCAAATGGCAGTTCGAGGATGCGTTCCTTCACATCTGGGTTGAATTTCGTTGCCCTGAGCCACGCTGTCCTTGTTTCAGGAGGATAGGTCAGGGGTAACGTGCTGCCTTGAAAGCAAGACGACACAGAGCAACATAGGTTTGATCCCCGGATCCGCGCTTAGAAACCCCTGGGTATTACGCGCGTTATAAATAACCTATCATAACACATCAGGTCATGTCGGTGGTGATGCAGATGGCTCTGCCCAAGGTGTCAATGTGGGCTACCGTTGACTCCATTGTATCCTGGGCCACAATTTTCGCCTGCGCCAACCCTGCCTTGAACTGTGCCTGGCTGTGGGCAGGAAGCTCTGCAAGGAAATCAGCAATCTCCTGCCACAATTTCTGATTAACGGCAGTCGACATGGCACCTGCATTGGCCTGATGCAGGTGGAGCGTGGCATTTTAGTAGATTTTCTTGCCAACAACTCCAGAAACTTTCCCTCCTTCCCCAGGAGCGAAGAAGCGGATGCTGCAGAGGAAGACTGCGGTTTGGAGTGTAGCGATGCTGCTGCTGTCACCGAGGAATGTGGCTGGGGATGTACCGACAATAAGAAGGGGTCCCCCTCCGACTGCCTATATTTGGCATCCAGGTGCTTGTTGGTAGGCTGGTGGAGTGTGGCTTGACCCAGCCCTTTTTGGCGAAGGATTCCACGTCCTTCTGAAGAGGGATACTAGTTCTCGTGGGAGGACGAAGCACTTTAACCAGGAACCCTTCTCCCCCCCCCCCTCAGGTTGCTCTGCCTGCGGCTGAAACATTCCTAGATACTCTGCCAGCCCCGCTAGCCTCTCATGAATGCTTTAGCTGACAGTGTGTCCGGGTCTTCCTCCTTGTCCGTGTCCGCTGCAGTGTCCTGCAGATCTGAGGATTCAGGATGAGTGCTGAGCGTGGGCAGCTGTGTCATGCTGACTGGCAGTGCCGGGGCTGCTGAGGGGGCTGAGCCGAAGTCAGACACCACGGGTGGACTGGGCGTGGGAGCCAGGGGCTGAGCTGGACCCAAGGTCGGGACCCCAGATGGAGCTTGCAGAAGTACCGTAGAGAGCATGTCCCCGATTATACCCCTGAGGATAGTGCCTATCTGTGGTGATCTAATAAGGGTGAGGAAGTTCCCGAAGTATCTATCCTTGCAAGCAGGCAATGCGCCCAAAGGTGTAGGGGCTGGGCCTTGTGGCTGCTGTGTCCTAGGCAGGCCCCGTCTCGCCAAACTGGGGGATCCGTACCTCCCCTTGCGAAGCAGAGTGATAAGACGTGGACCATGTAACAGGAGTAGTCCAGTCCCATCAGGATGTGCGCTCCCCTGCCTGATCTCTGTGAGGGTAAGGCACCGGGTGAGCCACCATCTTGTCAGGCCCAGTGGCCATTTTGTCCTGCTCCACGCCACGTGCCTGAGGCATGGTGCTTGCTGAGCTGGGTCAAGCCTCAACCTGCATGATGAGTAGCGATCGTGCTTCTCTGAGCTCCATTTACCCTTCTCGCCTGTGTGAGTTAGGAAGCTCTCCGTCCTGCTCTCTGGCAGGGGCGCAAGTCTTTGGTGAGGCAATTCTTGTCACTGGCGAATTGGTCTTCCTTTCTGAGAAGTATGGAGCGGCCTCGTCTTGGTAAATGTTTTACAGTTTGTTATTTTATACCTTGTCTTGTCTGCTGTAGCCGAAAGATGAGCCTTTGTTGGTAACTTGACTCTGCTGGTTAATTCTCTGCTTTCGATCTCCTTTTATTGCAGGTTATGCAAAAAGGAAACGCAGAGGAATACGGGCACCAAGGAACGCCCATAAAGTCTTACAAACAGCGGTAAGTGTGAGCGTGTTACTTGGAACTGCGCGTTTTGGTCACCAAGCTCACGTGGGAATCTTGTGTCTTCTATCCTAGGTAGCAACGCGCACAAAGACTTCTGGAGGCTGGAGAAGTAAGTTTGTTTATTTATTTTATTTATATAGCACGCCTGACCCAGGGGTATCTGGACACTTGAGGTTAAGGTAATGGTTACAAGATGCAGTTTATACAGACAGATTACAGATAATACATTCAAACAGTAAAGGAAAGGCAAAGGTAGGTGGGGAGCATAGAAAGGTGTGAGATACGAAGCATGGAGAATGATCTATACAATTAAGGGAATGGAATTACAGGGAGATGTCAAGTGTAAGGTAAGTAGTGTTAGTTTTTATTCAGTAACCATGTAATGACGTGACTTCTGAATATTTGAAAGGTAGGAATAGTTTTGATGTCCTGTGGAAGTGTGTTCCATAATTGGGAGGCTAGAACCGGGAAACTGGTTCCGCCAACTCTTTTCAGGATATACCTGGGCACCACCAGGCAAGATGTGTTAATAGATCTAGTAATTCTGGCTGACTATTTCACAGTAAATTTGTCCGTGAGATTTGGTGGGGCTTGGTGGTTCAAAGCTTTGTAGGTGAGGCAGATGGTTTTTAAGTCCATTTGTTCTTGTATGGAGAGCCATTTGCACAACTTTATGGTTGCAGAGATGTGCTCTCTTCTAGGTATGTTTAATGCAGCTCTGAGTGCATTATTTTGCACAACTTGCAATTTGTTAATTACGGATTTGTTGGTGCCTAAGTATATGCCATTGCAGTAGTCCAGTTTGGACTGTATAAGTGTTCTGGCCAGTATGAGGCAGCTATTGGAAGACAGTAGCGGTCTGCAAGCCCTGATTAGCTTGCCAGTATAGGCAGTGGCTGAGGCAGTCATATTTACTTGTTTGGTTAGATTGGTATTGGCATTGAGGTAGAAGCCAAGGGTTTTTACATCTTTGACAATCAGTATATTGTTTCCATCAATGAGGATGCTACAGTAGTTGGGACTAAGTTTCAGCAGGTTGTTCGGTGAGCCGACTAGGAGTAGCTCAGTCTTATCATTCAGGCAGAGGCCATGAGTGGCCATCCATGCCTGAATGATGGTATAGACGTCGTTAATCCGGCAAACATCAGAGTCGTAGGTGCCCGATAGTGTTAGGAGTATCTGGGTGTCATCTGCATAGTTGGTGTAGGTGACACCCAGATGGTCCAGTTTGTTGAATAGGGGCTTTGTAAAGATATTGTACAAAGTGTGCGATACACAGGAGCCTTGTGGATACCGCAGGTGATGGGGATAGGGTCGGCCGCAGCTGTGGGTGAGAAAACAAGCATGGTTCTGTTATCAAGGAAGGATTGGATCCACGTGACAGCAGAGTTGGAGAAGTCTGCTGCCGATGACAGGTGGTCAAATAGAATTTTATGGTCAACCAGATCAAAAGCTGCCGATAAGTCTAAGAGAAGTAGGATGCCAACTCTACCTTTGTCTATTAGTTTGTCGATCTGACTTAAAGGTCAACAAGGGCAGTTTCCGTTCCATGATGGTGTCTAAAGCCAGATTGACGGATTCCTAATAGATGGTTTGTCTCTAGATAGTCTTGAATTTGCAAGTATGCAACTCTAAGATTTTCAGTAAGAAAGGGACTGTGGTGGTCTATAATTAGTGGGTATAGACAGATCTAGTGTTTGTTTCTTGAGTAATGGGAGAACCCAAGATTGTTTCAGGTTACTTGGGACTGAGTTGCTGGTGAATTAAGAGTTTATCAGTTTAGTAATAAAAGGAGATAAATCTCTGGCTACATCTTTTGTCATCTGAGCTGGGCAACTGTCACCTTTGCAGTTAGATGGTTTCAGTGATGCTATGAATTTTTTGTACCTCAGGTATGGATACATTGTTGAATTTGAAACCTGAGTTAAGGTGTGCGGTCGATGGCATGATTGGACTGGTGAGATTGCCAGAGGTAAGTTGCTGCCGTTTATCAGCTATTTTGGCCTGGAGCCCCGTGATTTTGTTGAAGCAAGCATTTTGAATGCTGGTGCACCAAGGTTTGTCCTTGGTGCAGGTATCTACAGGTGGATTAGGGTTTTCTAATTCCTTTAAGATGTTAAATAATTCTCTAGTGCTGGATCCTGTCTGGTTTATTCTGACGTTGAAATTTAATTTTTTCGTGCAGATTATCTCGCTTTTATATGTAGCACTGATGTTGGTTAGGTTAACTTTATTTTCTGTAGAGAGGGTCATTTTCCAGAGTGTCTCAAGTTTTCCTTTTTCAGTATGTAGTAGTTTAAGTTCAGGGATGAACCAGGAGTTCAGATGTTTTCTGGGTTTGCCTTTGCAGAGTTTTAGCGGGGCAATGGTGTCTATGGCTTTGGTCATGGAGTCATTGTAGGTGTTAACCAACAGATTCAGGTCGTTTGTGGCAGGTAGTGTATTGAGTATGGGGTCTACCAAAGGTATTATAGCCTCAGCTGTGATATTGCATTTGTACCAAATGTATGGGAGGATAGGTCCAGGGGACCCCCCCCACCCCGACATGCCCCACCTACATGAGGTTCGTGGCTCGTCAGGGGCCCCCCTGTCACCAGGGCCCAGGTGGCGGGGCGACTACTGATCGACACACAGGACTGAGTGTGTTGTCCTGTAACAGACTATGGACACCATTTTGGAAACATCAGAACTCCATTTTAGATACTGACGACCTGAATCCCAACGAGCCAGCCTGCTTGCGAATGCTGCAGGTTAGCCCCCACTCACAGAGAGCCATGCCCTTCCCCGGCGCCTCCTCTCCATGGCAGATCCACTGAAGGCCCGTTCTCACGAGCAACCAGACACAAACAAGTATCAGAACAAACACTATCATTTACCTTCCGCAGTATATCACTGTCTCCGAAGTGACCTGACTTGCGGTTGAAGTTTGGAAAATAACAGAAAACCATCCTAATAGAATAGGCCTCAACCCCGCATCTAACCCCTAACATGTAAAATATATGGTGTGAACACCCTCCTTGTATGAACCCCTGTCAATGTTCAACCACACCCCAAAGCCTAACGATTCATAGGGTTGCTATATTAATTATATCCATGTTGGAGAAGGGATAAAAATTTATAAGTATTGGTAAAGTAAGCATGGCCTCAGCTCATGTACCATGTGCCTAGAAGACTTAATGAAAAGAAATTGATAGACCACCTAGTGCTAACTAACGAATGCTGCTAAGTACAAAGGGAGGCAGAAAAAGCATTACCGAGAGCGTATGTGTGTTGAGCAGTGGGACACGTTTGAATGCTTGCACAAAAATGAAAATGTACTATCGCCTCTGAACGTATTGTTTCTATGCTCCTGAGTTAACCACCAAACCTAATGCTACCTCATGTGTTATCCAACCACTACCATGTGAGATTGTTAAAATGTAGTCGTCCAATGTTCAGTGATGTATAAAACAATGCCAAACTGTCAGTCATATATGAAATAGTACACGAATGTATAAACATTAGAAATGTGTGATTGTTCTAATATTACTAACTTTATTAATCGTCTCCTCGTTCTGCATAGTGTGCAGCCCAAGCACAGAGAATTGCTCGCACACACACACCCAAGGCCATCTGCCCCTCCCTCCCGCCAAGGCCCGCCAGGACTAGCTGGTGTGCGAGCAGCACAGCCTCACCTCCCCTCATCCTGCTGGACCCGCTTCAAGTATTCACCTCCCCCATGTCCAAAACCGCCATGGTCGGCCAAATGAATTATTTACAACCTGGTCCTAAACCCCACCGCCTCAAGGGATCAGAGGTACACCCTTGCTGATCCAGCGGTACTCCGGTTCACCCCAAGTTAATGGGCCTTGGAGAGCAGATATTCAACCCTGTACTAACATATCATTAAGTAATTCTTCACTGCATCTAACGAGACCAGAATGACAGGGCAGCTCACCTTATGCCCTCAGACCAGACACCCAAGTTTATGACACCCGGTCAACAGGTCAGAAGTAACAGTGCCCTGATGTATTGGTAAAGCTTCACATTATATGCATTTCTCCTGTGTCCTATTATCCCTTAGAGTAACATATTGCAGGATTTACAGGACAACTGGAATCGTCTAAACGGATTAATGTTTGTGTGTGGCCACAAGGGCAGAATGTTAGGTCAATCATCCATCAACGACACTGACCGCGCCTGGCCCGACAGCCCCACCCCGATGAGCCCAGCTGACCCAGCCGCCCCACGTTGGCACCATGCTGATGTCCACCAATCATGGAGCTGCTTGTCACTACTGCGCCTATAGTTAGTCGACGCCACCCAATCCCCAGGACTATGTGCCCCCTATAGTGTGTAGGTTTCATGACGAAGTTTTGTAATAAATAAGACTGTCTTTGCTATTGTCAGACAGAGCGCTCTCTGAGCTTGCAGAGTCCTTTGCATGCCCCATTTGACTAGATAAAGAACCTTTTACATTTACCCGCACTTGGTCTTGGCCTCATTCCCTCTCGGGGTGTGTCCGTTACTGCCTCTCATTGTGGGGAGGGTAATGCCTTTTGTGGACGCTTGCCTTCACTAGTCAGACAAGGTGGTGCAATAGGGGGCTTCTTTGGCTCCGAGTTGTTGATGTTGATTTCTAGGGATAGGAGGTGATGATCAGTCCACACGAGTGGCGAGGAGTACTTTGGGTAGCAGACCTCAACTGCAATATTACCCTAATTGAGTATCCTGCCTTTCTCATGAGTGGGTTGTGTACTTATTTGTAAGTAACCCTGTTCTGATAGTGTATTGGCTATGGAGGTGGCTGGTAGGTCATTGGGGTCATTATAGCCAAGGTTGAAGTAACCTAGGATGATTTTTTGCGCCATGGGTTTAGTATTCTCAGCTACTAGTGACGTAATGTCTTCTTCGAAAGATCCGGGGGGACCTGGAGGCCTATATATTAGGTGGATGGTGATGGTATTTTTAGGAGACGTTTGGAGCTTGATGAGGAGTTCACAGGATGCCAGAGGAGAAGAGGTGGCTAGTCTCATTTCTAGGGTAGATTTGATGATGGCTGTTCCTCCTCCTCGAGCGTTGGGTCTGTCAGCTCTGAGGATGGAATAGTTGTCGGGGATAGCCAAGGTTAGAGACGGGCCAGCTGCATCATGCAGCCAGGTTTCAGTCACGGCAAGCAAGTCAAAGTTGTTAGTCAAAATGACAACTGTGATTTCAGTTGTGTGGCCAACAAGGGACCTGACATTTAGTAGTGCCCCTTTTATAGTGTGTTTTTGGGTACCCTTCTGAATGTGGCTGGGGCTGTTGTCAACTAGGTTCTTTGTCGTATTAGTGTGGGAGTTTTTGCCCATGTGTTTAGGATTGATGGAAACTGTACGCAGTTTAGTGGTGGTCTTCGTGTTAAGTTTGGCTAGTGGGTTGATATTCATGGGAAGTCTGGTATCTATTCTGTTGTTAAACTCTGATATGTCAGAGTTAGTGGTGGGTATGCCTGCTTGCTGCTTAGTTGCAGTGGGTGCGATTATATGTGTGCCATGTTTAGGATTGGGTGTGGTGTCATGAGCATGACATAGTGTGCGAGATCTTAGGCGGTGACACCTTGTCTTGCCAGAGATGGGATAAGAAAGGCTGTTTCCAATGTTAGAGTGGAGGCGAACATGCTCTGTTGTGTGAATTGGTGCTTATTTTGGTGTCATGTGTGGTCATTAAGGCTGGTGATGCGAGAGTGCTTGGTTTCTAGTGAAAATGGTGGCATGGAAGGCAGGAATGGTCTAGGGCAAGTGATAGGGTGATGCCGGGGGCAGGCAGGTTTAGACAGGCCATTTTTGTAGGCTACATAGTGGTTACCAAGGCACGGTACACTATTTTGAATGATGCAATACGGGAACATGATTATGGTAAGCCAGATTTGCATGGTAAGTAGATGTTGCAATGCAGGTAAGGTAACTTGCATAGTGCTTACCGTCACAGTGGTGATACTGAGAACTTTGGAACGGGGTAGAATGTGTAGGCTAGGAGGAGCTAGTGGTTGCTATGAGCGTCTACTTGCAAGGGACATTGTATACAGCAGGAGCTAAACACGTACTGGGCAGGTGGTTGCACTAATGGGCATAATGCCTGTACATAAAGTGAGAACAAGTTGGACGTACTGTCACACTATAGTTGTGAGACATGTTGAAGTGGTATGTATTAGATATACGGGATGGGTAGTAAAACATTCAGGTCCTTATGCAGAAGGTCTTCACAAAATGCTACACGTGACAGCAGTTATATACATACCAGCAGTATAGACAATGGAATAAACAGTCTTAAAAAATCAGTTTAGAGCTTAATACGATTGGCAGATAGGCTTAAACCATCGGGTATGCGAGCCCAAGGTCAGAAAATAGACTAGTCATAAGAGGGTAGTTGGGTCTTTGTGGAATGCTGCGGTAATTATGAGCGCATACCTCTTAGCAAATGCGCAATCACTAATTGCGTGAGTTTTTAATGTCTGTACCTTGCTTTTCAGATTGTGCTGCAATCAGAGTTTGAAACTCTGCGACTGGGACGAGAACGCAGGAAGTCTTGCGGGACTCGAGAGGGAGATCCGCTCGAACTGGAAAACTGCTGCAGATAGTTGTGGTAAGTATAATTCTGTCGTCTGTAGTTTTCTTGAAATTCGTAAAAGTCTGTAACTTGTCTTCGCTCTTCTTTTTCAGGTCTCTGGACAGGAGCGCTAGTAAGCCTTGTGCCGCTGTCAGCGGTAACAATGCGAAGCACGTGCGAAAGCACCGGCAGGGCTTAAATAGGCCACCAAGCCCAACCACTAGTCTTTCCATCAGACCAGCCTGAAGCCCATTATGCCGCCATCTTGGGAGAACACAGAACACTTGTTTTCCCCTATGAGTATTGCTAATGTGTGTGTGTGTGAATATAAGCATGAGGAATGCCTAGCACGCCAGGCGAGGACCCATCTAACTCCCACATGATTCTTCCCAGGGGATGGGGGGGGGTGTGGGGGTTTGCTACACTGTGGGGGGTGTCCCAACCAATGAGAGTTTTTGGTGATCATGACACCACCTGGCCAACCAATTCTTCAGGGTGTGCAGGGTCAAGGTGTTGCACACGGAACAGCCGTCCCAATCGTTGCCTGGGCCAAGGCACCGGAGGCAGAGTGTGTGAGGGTCGGACTTCAGGAAGGAACCCTTGCAGGCTGGACACCTGCTGAAACCCGCCGTCATCAACATGCGCCGGGGAAGAGCGTGGTACCAGAGGACATAGTAGTACCTGACAATTGAAGAGAAAGAAAAGGTGAATAACTTCCCCTGGGGAAGAGTGCATGGAAATACAGGGCCATAGGCCTAACCCTGGAACACTGGTGAATGCGGTCCGTTCCCGTCGACAAAGAAAAGAGGACTGAGGAGAGCCGCTGGTGGGCCGAGTCAGGGGAGCGCATGCTCCCAGGGCCTCGCCACCGCGCGCATCTAAATTTAAAGGTGGGGGGGAGACAATTTTTTCTGCTGATAAAGGTTCAGTTTCTGTCCCTAGCGAGGGACGCTAGGGACAGAAACTGACCATACGGTATGGAGGAAAGTGGACTGGAGGTAGGAGTATTGCACATTCCTTCATTAAAAGAAAGAAGCAGGATACCGTTTATCACTAAACATTATACCCATCCTAAACACATAAGGTTTCTTTAACACTGAATGTAAGTGCTGAAGCCCGAAAACCTCTCTTTAGGCAAACCTGTAATTATTTGCAAGTAGAACACACCTCCCCATTTCCTTCCCAGAAGGTGGAAGGTATTAAAATGACTGACCTCAGAGCTGCGCAATACTAAATTGGAGGATATTTTTGTTATCTACTTGCTTGCAAACCACAAACCTAAAGGATGTCATACAATTGAGTAAGGGGGCATACTGTATAAAACAACAATGCACCCATATGAGGAACTTAACCGTCATCGCCACCTGCTGATACTTATTTTCAGGACATGCTCTCAACTTCCAGAATAAAACGGATGTTTGACTAACCTGGAAGCTAACCAGGCACATGTTGCAAAGTCTGAAAAACCACCACATAATGAACAAGTAAACGGATGCATTGCAGTTTATTATTTATAGAATATATGTAATCTCCTAGTGGAGGGCGCACGTTTTGGTATGTTAATTTAAGTGGGTAATCCATTCATCCAGAGGAGTACATGACTGGATTGCTTCATGCATTCGTTTATATTTAGTGCCATAAAATAGTAAAAACTAGCATGCCAGTCATTACTACTCGCCACAATGTCTCCATCATTCCAAAGGAAACTTCTGTAATCTCATATTTTACTATTATTTCTCTATATTTCCACTGCGCCCCAACGTTCTCAGAACTGTAATAAGCACATTTTAAAAACATTTCTAGAAGCAACATTGTTTTTTTAAACCTACTGTTAATCCTACATGCGTTATCATTTTCATCTAAAATGTGCTTAAGAGTAATTTAACAACATTTATGTGTTTAGTTTTTCAACTATTTTCCATAAAAGTTACTTCGATTCCACCATTCACTCGTGTGGCAGTTTAGAGATTAAAATCATCGTTATTTGAGCCTAATTAAAACAATAGCCCATTAGGTTTTGAAAGTAAAAAAAAACATTTTAATTTCAAGAACGCCGGCCCCTTTGTCTTAGGCGAATTTGTGACACAGCAGTACTAATTTCTGCCAACAGGTACAAAAACCATGTGTCCACATTTAAAAACACATTTACAAAAAGGGCAGCTTTAAAATAAATTAAGTTGGTATATCTTTCAATGTATTATGCAGCCCCCAAAACGTGTAGCCGCCATTAGCAAGCGGTAACGGACTCTAGGCAAGTAAGAAATGGTGTGCTGTGTGTATGTGGAGAGTTGAGGGGGCGATCGATGCTCAATAAGTAGCTTGGAACCTGACATGTTTACCTCTACTATGCATTGCATTTTATGGAGGCAAACATAACTGAAACAAAGTGTTCTACAACAAGGGAGAAGGATCCAACTATAAATTGTTCAATTATACACATGCTAAACTAATTACTGTTTTACTGAACATTCCATTTTCTGCAAGTAGAAATATTAGAAAACAATGTCTTTCTGACTAATCCAACGTGTAATTTTAACACGTGAAGCATAGTTTAGAATGGTCGTTTACTCATTATTTATTTGCATTTTTAAAGCGCTGACAGCCCGGGGGCATCGAGGCGCTGTTACAGAATTTTTGTTGTTGTCTCAGTTGAGTATTTATAACGCGCTTAATACACATAGGTTTCCAAGCGCGGGGATCAAACCTGTGTTTCGTGTCGCCTTGCTTCCAAGGCAAGCACATTGGCACTGAGCTAATTCTCATACATTTCTCACCCGAGGGAATGGATTACAGTCCATGTGAAAATTGGTCTAGTAAACATTCACCTGCCGCAAAATTGATACTCGCGATTGGAGAGTGAAAATTGGGATTGGGCAAGTAAGAATTATGCTTGTGGAGACCCTGCAACCTGCATGCGCGCCTGTCGCCCGCCGTAGCGCCAAGTGAATAAGGTGGGAAGGACAAGGGCCGTCTACTTGCTGCGCAGTAGCTCCCGCATACCCTTCTCTTGGGTGCTTATGCCAAGCTCTACTGTATGGCACTGAAATGACTGTTGTAAGGGGCCCATCAAAATGAAATAAAACGAGGAGGGCGCTGTTGTGCACGAGAGAAGATGGCCACTCCCGTGTGAGCTCTGGCGGAGATCAGGGCCGCAATGCTATTATAAGCGCTTCTTGTGACCGGTTCTACGAATAATGAACACGGAATGAGCCGCAACTCCTAGGGACTAAGCAGGCGAAATTGGGTGAACCCCAGTTGAGGATATACTGAGAAACAGTGCCATCCGAACTCCGCGGGCGGTGGGAAGCAGAGCCTGGAATCCAGCCGAGACCCAGGGGGAGGAGCCCAGCAAAGCACAACGCGAGCAGCGGCTGGGAGACTTGCGGCCCGCTGGCGTCCGGATGCACTGTGGGCGCTCCGCTCCTCGTAGAGCGCCTACAGGACCCCCCTGACACTCCGAAGAGGAGAAAGTGAACCGTCAGGACGAGAAGGGCTACGTCCTCGTCCGCACCCGGGAGAAGGAGGCAGGACCACGCGGCTGGCAGGGCCACCGACACAGCGCGGCAGGCCCTCGGCGGGCACATACCAGCTAAGTGGTGCAGGGTGGGGTTGGGGGTGGGCACAGCTGGGCGCGGGGCCCTGTGCCCCCAACGCAAGTACAGAGGGGTATCTCATCTTCCCACCCCACAGGGCCGGGGCGCCGCCCGTGCTCCCGCGCTCTCCCCGAGGAATATAACCTGGTGCGGGACGCGAGCGAGGCCCCAAGACCCTCATACCAGTGCAGTGCAACAAAAGTGGACCCTCCTCGGGGGGGCGGCGGAGGCGACCCCGGTGCCCCATAAGAAACACGCCGGACAGCGAGGGTGCTGATGACGACCCTTACATTAATCCCGGTCACTGCAGAGAAACGACATATGGCCATATAAAAAGGGACAAGGCAAGATAATTGAATAATCACAGTGCAATACAACAGGGCATAAACTCTCCAAGCCAAACATCCGGTGGATGAGACCAATTGTGTGTTTTTGCATGGTGGAAGCCAAATGGTAAGGGCAGTTACACCCTGCAAGTGTTGGGGACTACAAAAGCAAGAAGGTAGAGGAAACAGGCTGTAAGCTGGTACACCACCCCCGCCAGAACACAGGGGGGAACTTGCCGAAGATAGAGCCATTTAAGATGCGCATCTCAACACCTCCGCGATAAGCAAACCTATGCTTAAAAGACAATCTAAGCCCACACAGTGACGACAGCGATACTGTTTCAGAGCTGCAACGACAACACAAGCACAAGGACACAGACGCCCACCCCAGTGGGGTTTGATGAGAACTGCTAGGAACAGAGCAGAGTAGTTGAAAACATTAACATCTGCTAGAGTGCAGATTTAAACGGTCCAGCTGCAAGCCCTATACAAGGATAGTTTGAGCTATAAAACGCGCCTGCCCACCACAGAAAGAGCCAAAAGGCGCATAGCCAACCCAGCTAGTTGGAGAATCGACCAGGACAAAAACAATGCCCAAGAGCTTTGGCCACAAGAAAGGTAAAGGAGCCATTGATAAATACACAACGCCAATACAGAAAGAGATGGAAGTCGAGATGGAGGAAGGAACACTACTAGCCCTCAACGACAAACTAGACGGAATAACTACAAACGTGGCGTCCATCAAAACGCAACTGGATAAAACAACATCACGCATGATGGAAGCAGAAATGAGAATATTAGGCTCTGAGGACGCCCTCGAAGCCTTGAAAAGCACGGTCTCCACGATGGCAGTAGGACGGTGAAATACAAATGCGAAGAATTGGAAGCGAGGTCACGACGCAATAATATCCGCATCGTAGGAGTTCCGGAAGAAGCAATGAAAGGCTCCATGGAAAAAGCATTGGAGGGTCTCATGCGCACCCTTCTGGGAGACCCGGGATGGTCCCCGATGTTCATCATCGAACGGGCTCATAGGTCATTGGCCCCAAAACCGAAACCAGGAGCGTACCCTACACCAATCATAGCCCGGGTAATGAACTACAGGGACAGGGACTTAATTTTGAAAGCGGCAAGGGAGAAGCAGGAACTGAGATGGGAAGCCAACGTCATATGGATCTTTCCGGACTTCACTCTGGCGGTACAACAAGAAAGGAAACTCTTCAATGGGGTTAAAAACTGCTACGGGAACGCCAGATCCAGTACGCCATGCTATACCCAGCGATACTCAAAATCCAATATCAAAACAAGACCCATTTCTTTACTTCTCCTGAAGAAGCGGCAAACTTTGTTGAGTCACATATCCCTGCCCCATCCGGGCAACCTGGTGCGGAAGGGACTGAATAATCTTTACAGTCTTTGTATTTTCAGAAGTGACGGCTCCCCTGCGGGCAGCCCTCTGTGGGGGTAAATAGGTTTCATCCTGCGAAGTAAGTTACAATGAGATGCCCTCCACAGGTGTCAATATGTGAGAGAGCAACAGATAGAAGCGGTACACTCTAAATATGGTCCAAAAGAGCATAGACACTGGGAATCACCGCAGGCCCCCCTGTAGCAGGTGCACATTCATTTGAAGGGAGGTAAGGGTTGGGATACTAAGAACACGGTTAAAGTTACGGGAACTGTGAAGGAGGGGGCGAGTTGGGCTATTCAGGGGGAGTTATGAGAGGGATGGAAGAAAAACAAAAAGCATACAGGTAATGAACACCAGAAATATCAAGAGTACAGTAACAGTATATTTGCAAGCACACGGTTACGATTGCTTCATAGGTAATGGCTGAAGCAGGCATTGATAATATTAAAATACTAAGTTGGAATGTCCGAGGCCTAGGTTCTAGTCAAGAAGAGGAAAATGTTAGCATATATCAATAGATTGACCCCAGTGTTGTCTTCTTGCAGGAGACTCATATTTGGGCCTCGACAGAGAGAACAACTGGTGCCTTATTGGGGAGCACATCAATACTTCACAACATACTCAAAAAGGGCAAGAGGAACAGCAATTGTAATACATAAAACATTGCAGTTCGAATGTAAAGCAGTGGAATGTGACCCCGTGGGGAGATACGTGTTACTACATGGCACACTATACGGCCAAGAGATAGTTCTCCTTAATATATATGGGCCGAATATAGATGACCCGGAATTCTACTCCACAATTTTTGGGAAACTAGTGAACTTCCCCACAGCCTATTTGATATGCGGAGGGGACTTTAATACTATTCTGGATGTACACATTGATCGCACATCAACAAAATCCAGGGCACTGTCCGAGGCTGCACAGACAATCACACATATGGCAGACAAAAACCTGAAGGATGTTAGGAGAGCTTTAAATCCCTCCAAAAGAGAATACACGTATTACTCCTCTGTGCACGACATGCATTCTAGAATAGACTTATGGTTGGTCGACAATACAGTACTGTCGTGGGTCACGGGCACACAGATCCACCCCAGAACATACACAGACAACTCCCCCATTCAGCTGACATTATGAATCCCTGCTACCACTGTGAATAGACCACCATGGAGATTCAAGCCCACAGCACTGGGAGATCTGGTCTATAAAAACACAATGGGCCAACACATACAAGAATATTTCGACCTTAACGAAAACTCGGTTTCTAGTCCAGCAACACTGTGGCAAGCTTTTAAGGTATACATAAGAGGCAGCTCCATATCTACAGAACTCACAATCCTTAAAGATATCAGGAATAGATTACACCGATTGGAAACACAAATAGCGTCATTACAATCCTAATATGCGATAAACCCAACATCACAGTTCAGCTCCGATATAAAGATTAAATTGGACGAGTTTGCTGAGGCAGCGGACCAAGAGATCCGATACTTCGATAAACCAGCGACTGCACACCGGTATGGGGAGAGCGAACGTCCCGGGAGGTTGCTAGCCAGAGCAGTAAGGGGAGAAAGAGGACCAACAACCATTCCATGTATACAAACACCGGACGGCTCGGTTACCACCGACCAGGGCAAGCAGAACTGATTTCAATTGTTACTTGCGTTTTACTTAAAAATGTGTCATATAATGGCAACAATACAGCCCTAACAGTACGAGCCTTAGTATTCAGAGGAGGAAGTAATTGAAAAAGAAAGATGCAGAAACAATGGGGAATTGAACGATATTTGGGAAGATGACTCATCGGATCATGAGCCTGAGCCCAGTCGCATGGAAGACGTTTCCACTTGGTGTACCTGCAATCGTTGCAAGGTCGTGCCAACAGAGGTGGAGAACTGCTGCTGCCAAGGAAACTCTGGATGCTTGGCATAGATATCAGAAGAAGGCACCACGGCTATGACTTCAGTGCAGCCTGCCTCACAAGGTCTGTTTTGAGGATTATGATGGTGCTTATGCACGAACTTCGCGCAACAGTTCTCCCTCGCAATCCAAGTAACTGTACTCTAGATATTATGTCATTTTGACCACTGAGACGACTAACATTTCATGTTTGTCTCCTACATTGTCATAACTTTGATCGATCACTGAAATTAATTTAGTCTGCAAATTGAATATATTTTTCTTGCTTTTTGGAAATCAGAGTGTTCATCGCTTACTTGTCTTTCACTTTCAACTACAAAATCAAACAATATTTCTCCCTGGGCCAAACTGTTATGGATTGAATGTGTGTTCACTTTTGTAATGTGTTGAGACTTCAAAGCCCAAATTCATTTTTCCATGAAGCAACCTTTGTAAGGGCAACTATGCCATAGAATTTAGGATGCATTTTCAAGTAAGGATGGTACACTTATCAGGTTCATTCAATAACAGTATGTATGTTTCTCTTCCACAGGTGGTACAGGCTGGTGGCCTACCGTTCGTTTACATGGTGACTTTATGGGAGGCTTGGATTCCGCGTTCGGCGAGTAATACCCACCTGTGTCAGAGCCATTCGTGCCAAACTCCCCAGTGACAGCAGACAGTACAGGGGATTTTCACAGACTGTGCTGCAATCTCAAGTATACAATGTGTAGTTTGTTTTGACCCATCAACATCATCAAACTAAATAAAATACAAATGAGCCTACATGAATAGTTTCCATTTTTCAGTGAATCAAGAGCATGCTCACTCGTCTATGAGGAACGTGAAAGAATGGTTGGTGCCCTTTTCCGTTCACCTCGTCCGCAACAATCCACCCCCACCCCTACATTGTATCCCACTCCGGGACTGGGTGGGTGGGAACGGCCAAGGTGCCAAACACCATGTACAATGCAAAGGGATCCTCCAGACTCTCCTCTTCCAAGACTCCGCCCCTGCAATCCACATAGGTTTGTCTCCCTTCAGCACTGTTCGGTGCCTTTTGAGCTCGCCTCATGGCCATCCATCCCCCCTCCAGTATCAATGGCAGTTCGCACCTGTGGCCATGCACTCGCAAGGGGACTGCGATGATGGGAACTCTAATGGTGCCAAACACCATGTACACTTCAAAAGGGATCCTCTGCACGGTGACCACTGTTCACATGGCCTCCCCAAACCCAACGTCTCCAGACTCCCATCTTCAAGACCGCGCCCCTGCAATCCACATAAGTGTGTCTCACTTCCGCAGTGTTCCGGGCCTTTTGCGCTCGCCGCATGCCCATCCATCCCCACTCCATTATCAATGGCAGTTCGCACTTATGAACAGGGTCGTACTGGGCCACAAGACTGTCTCTGGCACCGATGAAAACGCGGCACACAGTTCAAGTTCGCAATTCATTCCTTTTCAGGCACCGTTTTAATATTAACCAAAAGGTGAGTATTTTGATGAAAAGGTGATGCAAATTGTGCATTTAAAATAATATATATTCATCAACAGTGTTAACTACTACTAGCCGGTTAATACCTCATCAAACTACCACACATGCCCCAAAAAAGTAGGCCACGTACATTAAGAAAAAGAAGACCAACACAAGCATTTTGCGTTAGTGTTTCAACCCTGGTTCTATCGCCCTATAGGATGTACGAGCAAACCAATTCCTGTGTGCTCGCAAGGGGGTAGGGTGGATGGGTATGGCATATGTAAAACGTTGCCATCGAGGCTTAGTGGATGTCAACAAACACGTCACACATTCACATGCACACCAACTTTTCTAAGCCTTGACATTTAACAGGAGAACATCTCTGAGATCTACAAGGTATCTTGTCATCACGCTACCTGTTGCCCCGGATAACTGTTCCACGGCTACTTGCTCCCCTGCTTGCTGAATCAGCTAATTTGTTAGTCCAGGTAATGGTAGGTCACATATATTCATCGATCGCTGAGCTGAAACTTTCTATTTCCACCTAATGTACCCAGTATTGTAAGGTTAATTTATCGCAAAGACTTTACCATTGTCTAATGTTTCAAATATTTTGATCTCGGTAAATAGCACATTGCATCACTGTGTACTGTAATAGAATGGAATCTTTCGTGGTCCATGTTTGCAAGCAGGTTTCATTTTGATGCTTGAAAGTTCATTCAATGGATGAGTAACGCTTTCCGATTTGTGGTATATCAATCAATTCTGTAAGAAAGTTATCGCTGTGTTCATTCGACTAGGTTACACAGGTTTTATTTCTTTAAGTAAAACAAATATTGCAGACAAAAGCTGTGTTATAATTCCTTCAATCACATGCGTACAGTATTTTATTTAATTATTTATATTTTTTATACAGATCTTACAAGAATGCCTTTATATATCGTTTTCGGTTGCCCTTCTGTGAGCCATGCCAAAAGTCTGGGCACAGTCCTGCATACATTCCCCAAGGATATTGATTTAATAAGAAGATGGATTATAAATTGTGGTTTTCCAGTGGCGATTGAAGGTACAGCACAGGCTGTCTTGGACGACATGAGGGCCAATCGATTCTGCCTCTGCATCCTGCACTTTACCGACCATATGTATGTACAATCAAAGTATATAAAAAAGCGTCGACCCAGAATTCTTCGTAATCTGCTTTCAAATGCAATTTCAACTCAATTTCTGCACTCGCTTGCTCAAGTGAGTCCTGGACGATGAATCAGTTATGTTTGTTGGTATGTAAGACGATGGTCTGCATAAATAAGTATTCCCTATGATCTCTCGATTGAATTAAGGAAGTGTATTGAAAAGGTAATTTCATGAACGAATTAGTGCTTTCGGTGTATATTTACTTAAAATGTGTCTTATTAAAGTTTCCATAGTTACCAGATTATATTGAATGTTTTACTTTACTATACTACATCTGTCCCCGCTTTCTGGAGCCTCTAATAAATCAGTGAATTGTGACCATTAGTGAACAATGCCCTAGTGCCCTTTAAAAGTCATAATGTTTATTAGAAATCTGATGCTGGACATACCTTTTTTTTTTGTAGAGCCCACTGATGGAAGCACAGGCCTCACAAGTGACGAAACCACCGACACGTCTAGTATCCCAATGCTGAGCCCTACCGACATGCACAAAGGGATATTTTCGAGCATTGCATCTGCCCACATATCTAATAATACTTTAACTTTTCCCTTGTACTACTTTCTGACAATGTACTGAAAATGAAGGAGCAAGATTCTTCATCAATTACTTTTCCGCAGTCAACATCAAGCTCACTCGCCTATCAAGTAATTATTATGAGAATGTGTTCTGCTTGGAATTTTAAAAAAAATTGAAATTTTGTATGTATAGTATCGGTTATTTACACTAAGTGGAATGCATGGGTGTCTCTCCATATGTACCATTGTCTGCCTCTCATTGTTTCAGTTCCATTTAGCTGTTTTCATCAGTACTAAAAAAAGTACTGTGTTATAGGGGCATGCTGGAACTTCGACTACAATCACATCTTCCTTTGCAACAGGTCCAGAGTATGAGGTATGCATACTTGCAGTTCCCTTGCAAGTATTAAAGTAAATCCTACAAAGGATATTATTTGAGACTTAAATGCATGTAACATTGCACTGTTTCAATCTTTTCTGATTTTGGTTCTAAAGTTACACTTCCTCCCTAATGCAGAATAGATTAAAAAAATAAATTGCAAAACAAACTATTTTTGAAGGCGACATTACAATCAGTATGTTTTGCACAGTGATCTCAGATCAAGTACATGTGTCATCTCGGAAGGTTATCTGGTGAAATCTGAAATGTATATTATGACCAAATCACGTACACTGTTTTTGAGGTTATTTTTCATTTGAATGTTCCATTTGTGTTGCGACAAACCTTATAGTATATGGTTCTTAATCATTTCATACTACTTTGTGTGTAAGTGCTCTGTGCGATGAAAGATTTTAATTTGCAGTATGATTGACATTTTTTCTTTTACTGAATATTCTATTCAAGGAATGTACCCAAGGTGTGGAATTAGAAGAGGGGGCACATGAACCAGAGGTGAACATAACCTAATATTGAATGCAATTGGACAATCACATTGCATTTGGAATACATTTTCATGTTGTAATGTTTTCAAGTTGCTCAAGTTGGTTCTGTTTGTAGATATGTACATACGTTTGTTGGCGTGCAAATTAAATTTCCTTTATTTAAACCTTATAAAAAAACTATTTTTTTCAGCTTGATGGTGCGGTGGGGGGCGTGGCCAACCGCCATGTAGTGCGGACAGGACTTCGATAAGCTCCGCATGACGAACCATCGATAAGCTGTTTTTCCTGCTTTTAAGCCGCCTCTAGCACCTGCAAACCTCCCCGAGAGCTGCTGGCAGCGGCGGGAGCCTCCCGGACTCCCTACATCCGAGGGTGGAAGCCCGGACGCCGCGAAGACCTCGTATCTACGATGCGAGTAGCCAAGATGGCGGCCTCCACTTGCTGAGCCCGGAGAGCCCGGCGTCAGCCTAGTATCCCAGGAGAAGGCCGCCCTACGCTGCCGGGTGGAACGGGCGAGGGTGGTACCCCTGCTGGCCCCTCAGAGGCAACCCTGACGACAAGCCGGGGAGTGTTCCGGACGCGAGGACGTGAAGGCGACCGGTGAGGCCGTGGGTGCCTGCCTGCCCCGCTGCGGGGACCGAAAGCGATCGAGGACCAGCCGGACCCTCCCACGAGGGGATAGGAGTGCCGGAAGCGGGGCCTGGGGATCGCTCACCATATCGGGTGCGAGCGCCGGCCACCTCGCGCTGCCCCCGGTTGGTGCATCACGGGAGCTGCGTGCGCCATCTGCCCCGCCGAATTACATCACGGCCCCGACTCCCTGCGCCCTGGAAGTGGGTTGTGGCGGCAGGTAAACTCTCTTTACTGAGGATCGAGGGGAGCCGCAACCATAGGCTGAAGAACGGCCCCTGCCTGGCGGAGCGTGTGGGGGCCTAACTGCATAGCACGGCCCGCGATTGAGCGACCCCTGGGGTTGGACTCCCTGCGAACCACCACTCGGGGCCCACCAATTTGCACCCAGCGGGTCGTGCCTCTCTGCCGTATTCTTAGACCTGTTGCACCTTGCGGAGCCCGGAGGCCCTGGGGGACCGGCGCCAGAGAGCTTGACACCCCGCAGGGGGGCCCGGAGCGCGGACTATAGTGTGCTGGGAGATCCGCGGGTGGGCTATTTCCACAGGGGCCACAACTATAGTGCCCTGGCCGGGACACCCGATTGCAGCACTTGATACCCGCTGAGCTGGGAGGATGTCCAGCTCGGACAAGTCTACGGGGAGAGGGGCCAGGTCTAAGCAGCGGCAGACCACCCTGGACGCTTACACAGCCCCTGAGCCCCCCAGCCCTGAGTGCCCAACCATGGCAACCGCCGCCAGAGACATAAGCCCTACACTAGCGACGTCTGAACCCACCAACTCCCAACTCTTGGAGGCCATCAAGTTAATCCAAACAACTATGGTGAATAAAATCGACACTGTGGCCATAGATCTGGGACTCCTTCGCCAGGACGTCCGCTCCCTGGCTGGTAGAACTGACGCGCTTGAGACCCAAGTACGGGAGAACACCTAAGCGAATACCCAGCTTCTGCACGACGTGGAAGGCCTCCAGCAAACGGTCAGGAATCTGGAGGACAGGATGGAGGAGGCCGAAGGTAGGGCCCGCCGGAACAACATCTGGCTGCTTGGATTGCCGGAAGGCATCGAAGGCTCGGACCCCACCAACTACGTGGAGAACCTCCTACTGCAGGAGATAGGCGCGGAGAAACTATCGCAGGGGTTCTCCATCGAAAGGGCTCATAGGTCACTTGCCAGGAGGCCCCCGCCAAGAGGCCCACCCAGGCCTATGATAGCAAAAGTATTAAACTACAGAGACCGCGAGGTGGTCCTGGCGTACTCTCGGGCAGGGGACCAGATACTGAGAAATTCGTCCAAGATTGCAATTTACCCCGACTACACCTTTCGAGTGCAGATGAACAGAGCACAGTTCAGTCACGTCAAAGCCAGGTTGAAGGCCGCTGGTTTGAAATACATGCTCCTGTACCCGGCAAGGCTAAAAGTAATACACAAGAACAGAGCCCACCTATTCGACACGCCGGAACAAGCCCGGGACTGGATGGACGAGCAGCAATTACCAGACATCGAAGACAAGAGGCGCAAACCGCACTAACACGCCTACCAGAGACTGCTGTATCGTATCATACCATAAGAACATAGTAACCTAACCCCAAGAGCAGCTGAAAGGATCCTATCACGCGGAACACCGAAGTTTTAGCTCCCTCAACCCCCCAGGAGCTTGTTTTTTTTCTGTTTTTCAGGGTACGTTTACCCGCCCGTAGGGCACCCGAAGACCATACCTGGTCCTAAGGAGCGGAAACGGGACAGTCACGACGAGGAGTATCTTGTCAGACCAGTTATTAGTTGGGGAAGTTTTTTTTTAGGGAAAGGGGAGCCGGAAACCCGCACCCTAGTTGGGAACCCTAAAGTTGGAATACCGAGACCGCAGGACTCCCTCAATACTACAGCACCTCTAACGGGACCCCGACCAAAACCTGGGCGGGTGAGAGAACCCCACCATGACTATGGCTGAGAGAATAAAAGTGATGACGTGGAACGTCAGAGGCATGAATAGCCATGTGAAACAACAAAGGATCCAGGCATACCTGCGACGATGCAAGGTAGGGATCGCCATGCTTCAGGAGACACACCTAACGGAGGCAAAACTGGCAGCGCTAGCCAAAACCTGGCGGGAGACCTTGGTGGGATCCGCCTACTCCTCATATGCTAGGGGGGTCCTGGTGTGGATTAATCCGACAGTCCCCTTTAAAGTCACGGACACCAAGACGGATGACGAGGGCAGGATGGCTCTAGTGCAGGGTACCATGGAGGGAAAAGACCTATGCCTGATTAGCATACGCACCTAACCATGACGCCACAACCTTCTTCCACTCCCTGTGCTCTAGACTGGGCCCCTACGCAAATAGCATTCTGATATGGGGTGGGGACCACAACTGCACCTTAGACCCCCTCAAAGATAGGTCTGACACCAAACACTCCCGCCCGTCCCCCCCAGCCAAGATACTATCCAAACTGATTTCGCAGTTGTCGCTATGCGATCTGTGGAGGGAACTGAGTCCGGAGAAACGGGAGTATTCCTTCTTCTCCCCGCCACATAGCGTCCACACTAGGTTGGACTACATGCTGGTCAGTCAGGAGCAGCAAGCAACTTTCAGCGAGGCTCAATACTTACCCAGAGTATTATCAGACCACTCACCCCTGTCGGTCACTTGGGAGGTGTACCCGCCCAGTCCCCCGGTTCCCACGTGGAGACTGCGAGCAGAGGCACTGCTGGACGGGGCCTTCAGGGATCACGTACAAGACAGCACAGATGAATACTGGCTAAACAACCTAGGCAGTGTAGAGTGCATCGGCACCGCATGGGAGGAGTATAAGGTGGTTATGAGAGGGGACATGCTAGCTGCAGTAGGGGGGGCTCAAAGGGCCATTACAAATGCTCTGGCGGAAGCTGAAAGAATGCTGGGGGAGCTGGAGAACAAGGCAGATCCGACTCCTGAGCAAGTGCGGGAAATAATAACGCAGAGACAGGCCTGTCTGATGCACTGGGAGTCCCTGGGGAAATTAAGCTACGCCAAACACACTGAAAGGACACACGCCCTGGGAGACAAGCCCGGCAAACTCTTGGCCTGGCTGTACAAGAGGGAAAGCCCTAGGACCCCCATCTGCCACATTCTTAGATCGGATGGCACTACGGTGCACACCCAGGCAGAAATTAATATGGTCTTCTCCGAGTACTACCAGAACCTGTACTCCAAAACCCCGCCCTCGCCGGATACCGGGATCGAGGACGCCCTAGATTGCATAGAGTTACCCAAGCTAGACCCACTGTTGGCCGTAGCTTTGGAAGACCCGATCACCCCAGACGAAGTTAAGGCAATCATCAGATCATTACCCTCTGGGAAAGCACCAGGCATGGATGGCCTTCCTGGGGAATTCTATAACACATATGAGGAGACCCTTGCCCCACTGCTGGCACAAGTATACAATGAGGCTTTTGAACGCGGCACACTCCCTGACTCCATGAGGGATGCAACAATCATCCCCTTGCTGAAGCCCGGCAAAGATGGAACTGATTGTGGTTCATACAGACCGCTCTCTATGCTAAATGTCGACTGCAAAATACTGTCGGCACTCCTCGCCAATAGACTACGCAAAGTTATCCCCCTGCTAATTCACCATGACCAAACTGGCTATTTACCAGGACGCTCTATTACCGAAAACTTACGCAGGTTGCACCACATCATATACCGCACTGAGTGAGACACCCAGAAATACGCGGTGGCATCACTTGACGCCACCAAGGCCTTTGATTCGGTTAATTGGGAATGGTTGTACGCCACCATGGTCAGGATGGGCATTGGACCCGCTTTCCTTAAATGGACCCAATTGCTTTACACCCACCCCGTGGCCAGAGTGCGCACCAACAAGACATACTCTGGCAAATGGCCCCTCCACAGAGGCACACGACAGGGATGTCCCCTATCCCCCATGCTTTACATCATTGCTGCAGAGCCAGTGGCCGCATACATTCGGCAGGAATACGGTGGAGGAGGCATCATACTAGATGGAGTGACACACCTTATCTCCATGTACGCGGACGACACTCTTCTCTACCTACATAACCCTGAGCACCTCCTGCCCTACATCTTGGAGACACTAGAATGCTTCCAAAAACATACTGGCATCCAGATAAACAAAGACAAGTCGTGTCTCTACCCCCTCGCAGCACTATATAGCAATGAGTGCGGATCCCTGCCCCCACTAGCTCTCCAGTGGAAGGTGACATCCTTCAAATACTTGGGTATTACCATACACCGTAGCCCGGTCACTGAACATATCCTTAACACAGTCAGAGCAAAGGATGCACTCACCAACTCCATGGCTTTCTGGGGGAAACTCCCTCTCTCTATGGCAGGAAGAGCAGGACTCCTCAAAATGGTAGCGCTCCCACGCCTATTGCACTGCTTTACCAATGTCCCCTACAACATCCCCTCAGCCTTTTTCAGAGACCTAAACAATCTCTGCAGAGGATTCCTGTGGCAGGGGGGCAGGCACAGGGTGGCGCTTGATATCCTTCAAAGGCCCTACGAGAAAGGTGGACTGAAAGTCCCTAATTTCGAATTATATTACCTGGCCAGCCAACTGAAGCATGTAACGCACTGGATGGCTGATGAAACCACCACTGACACCAGACTTCTCCAACCGGCTCTGCCGCGACTGCTACTCCGAGACTTGTTATGGGTCGAGAAAGGGGCTCCACAGCGTCACCCATACCTGGCCAAGCTGGGAATCCAACTCTGGAAGCGGGCCTGCAAAGCTGCGGGGCTGAGGGACCCATACTCCCCACAGATCCCCATTGCAGCAGTCATGGCGAAACCCTCTTGGGGGCACACTGAAACTCGCTCGGTGTGGGAGCCTTATGGGGTGGCAGTACTGGGCGACCTCATGCACGAACATGAACTTTTGACATTCCCCGACCTCTGCGAGTCGACGGGCCTGCCCATCGGGCAGTTCTTGCTCCACAGGGCGGTAACACTGGCCTTAAGGAAAAGATGGCCAGAGATAGACAATCAATTCACTGAGAACGAAACCATTGAAACACTGCTGGACACTGCCGAAGGAGGCCACGAAACCTCCAGAATATACGAAGCCCTATTACTGGCAACGACAACGAATGAACTAAAATGTAAAAGGAGATGGGAGAGCGAAATGGGCCTTGTATTTGAGGACAACACATGGGAGAAAATAACCCACTACCATAAAAAGACTTCCAGGAATGCTCGCCTCCAATTAATACAGCTATACATCACAAACAGAGCCTACCTTACACCCGACGTCATATCAAAGTTTAAAGGGGCCTCGCCACAGACATGTCCCAAGTGCCACGCCCTGCAGGCAGGAATGACCCATATGTTCTGGAGCTGTCCCGCGGTCCTAAGGTTTTGGGCCCGGGTGAAAGAAAGGGTGGCGCTGGCCGGGATTGAAGTGGTAACTCATGAACCTGCAGCTTGCATATTGGGGACATACAGGCGTAGCAGCAAGGATAAGCCCCTAAATAGACTCCTAGACTTGATTTACATAACAGCTAAAAGGCGCATAACCATGGGCTGGAAAAGCGTACGGGGTCCCAGCGAGGCCCTTTGGTGGTATGATCTCAAGAGATGGATCGCCGCAGAGACGGCGGCTTGGGAAATGGCAATCCAGGTACAAAATCTAGACTCCAGTGCAGATCTTCACCGCTGGGTGGAGCTGACAGAGCCACTTCTCCGTCCAGCGACACAGGACAGCACACCGAACAGTCCTGGCAGTCCCTGCTCGGCACGCGAGCCTATTGAGGACTGAGGCTTTAACTGCGGTCACGGGGGGAGGGGGGTGGAGAGGGTGGGAAGGGAATGTCAAGGTTGACGTTTTTGTTATTACACATACTACAATGCTCCGCCAATGCGCTGTTCGTTACATGTTTTGAAAAACCAATAAAGTATTTAAAAAAAAAATTGATGGTGCGGTGGGCAAAGAAGCCCATGGTTACAAAGCAAATTAAGAAAACAAGTTTGTTTTGGAGATGTTTTTAAGCAGATTTTAAAATGGTATCCGATGTATGTGTGCTATACATGGAGCATATTTTTCTACACATCTGGCAAAGGCCCAGAAGGAAGAGAAGTATAAAAGACTCCGACAACATATGAAAGCAAAGATGTCACTTGCCAAACAGATTTCACAATGGAGCAACTACTATTTGAGGCGCAGCGTGGTCCAGTCAATAAGCAGACTTGTGAGGCATATGTCCAGTGGCCGGAAAATGAATGGAATCTCACCAGCGAACCGTACCAAGTTTCCATGGACCATTGCTACTATGTGCCAACTCAACAAGAAGAAACTGAAGACAATGAAGATGCATTGCAATTGGTCACAGACCCCTTGACACAATCTACACCCTCTTAGAATGTTCCACCCAAGAAACCTTCAATGTTACCCGTTTCTCCAGTTCATGTGCAAATATCACAGCCTGAACTAACAGAGGCTGAAGCTTCAACGCAATTGACTGAGGAATTTGCTCAAGAGCTCGACTTTAGTTTGCCTAGTTTGGGGGAATTGTCCACCATCGCTGAGTCACAAAACACATTCATGATGGGCAATTGCCTATTAAAGGAGCAACAAATTGTATTTGACAGCTGCCTGCTAGAGATTGTACAAATGCTGAGATTTGTCCATACATTAAGAGGGAACATATGTGGGGAGCCATTGGTTAATGTGTCTCGTGTATTACAAGGCACTAACCTGAAAATCCATGCCAGCTGTATCCATCACCATAATACATTTGCATGGTCCGCTCAACCGATGCTGGGCAAATTGCCTGCTGGAAATCTATGTTCTGCAGCTTTACTTTTCAACGGTTCAACTTTCAGTAAGATTTCCAGTTTGTCAATTTGTGTGAATTGATTTCCTTGCTAAAACCAGTACTACAAATAACAAAAGGGAATTCTTATTTCCCGCTATTAGTCAAGCCTGGAAAATAAAACAGATGTCAATGGAAATGTTTCAGGCAAGCTGGCGACGGACAGCGTGACAGTCCCGGATTTTCCGCAAAGTACTGCACATGCCACTTTCAAGACATAGAAAGTAAAACAATTGTGAGTTCGGTGATGGTGCAGGTGTCTGAATGTACATCTTCTGTGGCCATGGAGAAACATGCTTTCATCAAATCCGTCAAACATCTGGAATCCAGGGGAATGCAAATAGACCTGATAGCTACTCACAGGCATGTTTCAATAGCCAAGGCCATGCGAGAGCAGTTTCCACACATTCAGCATCAATCTGATGTATGGCAGGTTGCCAAATCAGTCAAAAAATTACAGCTGCTGGTTAAAATAAAAGGGTACGGAAAATATTTAAAAGTGGTGTCAGTCTATCAGCAACTATCTTTGGTGGAGCTCCAAAACTTGTGCTGGATCTGTAGAAATTATACTTGAAAAATGGCGTTCATTGATGCGCCATTGTTCCAACGTAAACTCATGGACAGAAAACCAACATTTCCACAATTGTGTACATGGACCTTTATCGAAGGAGCAGGAACGCAAGAAGAAGTGATTGGTGCCATGTTCCCCCTCCAAACAAAGCACTTGAGAAGATTGTGTACGATAAAACAATTCAGGATACCTGTAGGGACTCACAGAATTTTGTCATACCAGGGATTTGGAGGTGTTCCATAATATGTGGCTAAAGTATAGGCCCAAAAGTTTGCATTTCGGCATAGACGGTATGGAGTCGAGAACAAGACTAGCTGTACTTGCGCACAATGAGAATGTTGGGAGGGAACAAGCGAAAACTGCATGAACCTTCTGGATGCTTCGTTACCTCATAGCCTTTACAAAACGAGGCAAACAATGGGTGGCCAAGCCAATATACTAGGAAATGGAATTCAAATTTGTGAAAGATTTGACCTTGACTGTGTTGGCCATGCATACTCATGGAATTGATCCCGATTTTGTTCCTAGGACACATACAATTCCACAAAACATTGCAAACGAGCCCTGTCCACCTAAAGCAGAATTTGTTGAAAGGTTGACTTCCAGATTTAAGTGATTTGTAGCAGTCTTCATAATCTACTCTCAACATTTTCGATATGTTCCCCAATGTTTGGACATTGTACAGCAACAATCAAATGCTATTACAATCGCATTTTCAATGATAAAAAAGTATTAAAAAGTGTTTACGTTCGCCGATTAAATCGGGTGTATGATTAATTAATGTAAATCTTTTACCTTTCCTTCATTTATATTGCTGCTCCTCTATCGAGAAGACATGTCATTGGTTGCTATTGGTACTATATTTCAGAAGAGAATTGACCTAGCACATCAGTGTGGCACTGCCCATTTGGGTGGCAGAAATACTGATATGCAAATAGGTATTTGCCATCAGTCAAAGGTACACTCAGGCTTGGTGTCCGTCAAACCCTCTGCTAGACTCAAACCACATCCACACATGCAGTGCATGGCACTGGCGTTGATGGCCTATGGTAGTTAAGATTTTCATAGTAATGATAAATCGCATGGCTTGTGTCAACCCCATAACTTCCAGAACTTTCTGCTTTACTGGTATATTATTTTTTCTTACACCTCCGAGTGGGCACATACACAAATCATATATATATATATATATATATATATATATATATATATATATATATATATATATATATATATATATATATATATATATATATATATATATATATATATATGATACATTACTCACCGTAATCGTATTTCTGATGCTTGTATCTGCTTAGATTCACATGCTGTGCATAGGCCGACATCTAGTGGAAGCTGCGGAGTATTACAGTTTGTTTTTCGAAAGTCGAAAATGGGCGTCGACACAGGCGTGCCAGTAATACTATCCCTAGTGTGACGTCCACTGTACCCAAGATCCCTCACGCGTGTAGGATCCTCAGATTGTATTTTTTCTGACATGAGGAAGCATGAGGAGTAGCGTGAGTACAGATAATCCAAGCAGATAGACAGAAAGGTAAGACTACAAGCAATCATGCGCCTTCTCTCGGAGGGGAGGAAGGGTGGGTCGCATGTGAATCTAAGCAGATACAAGCATCAGAAATACGATTACGGTGAGTAATGTATCCCTTCTGAGGCTTGTGGAATCTGCTTAGATCACATGCTGTGCATAGATTAGCGAGCAGTACCAGAAGAAGGAGGTGGGATGTGAGAAGGGTCATGAGCAAACAGGTGTCTTAGAACCACTTGTCCCACTTGTGTATCTGTCTTGGAATGAGTGTCAATGCAGTAATGCTGAGTAAAAGTGTGAATAGAGCTCCAAGTAGCCGCTTTGCAAATGGTGTCGAGGGGAACATTTGCAATGAAAGCCAGAGTGGCACCAATGCCTCTAGTCGAGTGGGCCCTTGGCGTAAAAGGCAGAGTCTTCTCAGAAAGAGAGTAACACAGCTGTATACAGTTGATAATCCACTTCGAGATAGCGCCCTTAGAGACGCGATCTCCCTCTCTGCCTGTAGCTACGGAGACAAACAGTTGATCTGTTTTCCTTAGCGGTCTGGTTTTATTTACATAGTATAGGACCGCCCTACGCACATCTAGGGTGTGTAGTTTCACCTCAGCCGAGCTTTGCGGGTTTTGGAAGAAAGCCGGAAGCTCGATGGACTGGTTTACATGGAACTTGGATATGAATTTAGGTGAGAACCTAGGGTGTGTGCGTAAAACCAGTTTGTCCTTGTGGATAGTAAAGAAAGGATCTTGCACTGACAGAGCCTGAATTTCACTGACCCTTCTTATGGAGGTAATGGCTACTAAGAAGGCCGTTTTATAAGTCAGGTGTTTGAGACTACTTTTATGCATGGGTTCGAATGGGGGTCCCATGAGCTTAGCTAGCACCACGTTGAGATCCCATCCTGGCGGTGGGTTCGAAATAGGAGGGTGAAGTCTCTTTACTCCTTCCATGAAGGCTTTAACTACTGGTACTTTCCACCACGAGACCTTGTTATGGGATGTGGTGTAAGCCGAGAGGGCTGCCAGGTGTACTTTCAGCGAGTTAAAAACCAACCCTGCATCCAGCAGGTGGAGCATGTAAGTTACAACGTTGGAAGGAGTGCAATCAACCGGGTTGATTTGTTTATTCTGGCACCAGATAACGAATCTTTTCCACTTATCAAAGTAACAGTGCCTTGTATTTGGTTTCCTGGACTCCTTTAGAATGTCCATACACCTCTGTGGTAATTTGAGATGTCCAAACTCTATGACTTCAGGAGCCATGCTGCTAGGTTCATAGAGTTGGGTTCTTGATGCACTGTTTGACCCTGTTGCTGGGACAGTAGGTTGTACCAGGCTGGGAGTCTGATGGGCTCGCACACCGCCATCCTGCGTAGGTGTGGAAACCATGGTTGTCTCGCCCACATGGGAGCGACTAGGATGAGCGTCATCGATTCCTTGTTCATCTTGTACACCACCTTCCTGATGAGAGGAGTTGGTGGAAAAGCGTACGCAAACATCCCTGACCAGTTCATCCACAGGGCATTCCCTTGGGAGTCCGGCTGGGGGAACCTGGATGCAAATCCTGGGCATTGTTTGTTTTCGCTTGTGGCGAATAGGTCTATAGTGGGGAAACCCCACTGAGAGAAGAGATCTTCTACCACGTCTCTGTGAAGGACCCATTCGTGTTCTTCTGGGAGGGAGTCTCTGCTTAGCGCATCCGCTAGGGAGTTGAGCTCCCCTGGAACATGTTGCGATGACAGGAAGATGTTCCGTCTGAGTGCCCATATCCAGATTTTCTGGGCAAGCTTGGACAGATTTGGCGAACGAGTCCCCCCTTGTTTGTTCAGATAGAACATGGCTGTCGTGCTGTCCGTCCTGATCTGCACCGACAAGTTCCGTAGGTGGGGCTCGAACGCCTTTAGCGCTCGGAATACTGCCAGAAGCTCTAGCAGATTGATGTGGTTCTTGGCTACTGAGTGGGACCAGAGACCCTGAGCTGTGTGGTGGAGATGGTGAGCTCCCCACCCAGTCAGGCATGCATCTGTAGTCACCACGGCTTGTACCTCGGGATCGTAAAAGGGTTTCCCCTTTGCGAGGTTCTCTCTTGTCCACCAGTGTAGGCTCTGTACGAGTGTTGGCGAAACGACCACTAGATCGTCCCAATGACCACTTGCCTGAGACCACTGTTTCGCCAACCATTCCTGCATGGGACGCATGCGCAGACGCGCGTGGGGGACCAGGTAAATGCATGACGCCATCATGCCCAGTAACCGCATAGCTTTGCGTACTGTTATCTGTTGACCTGACTGATAATGCGGAATTTGCAGGAGTATATTCCGAATTCTCTCTTCCGAAGGGAAGGTCAGTCCTTCCTGAGTATCTAGGATAGCTCCTAGAAACTGTTTTGAGGTGCTTGGCACCAGACTTGACTTTTTCTCGTTGATAGAGAAGCCTAATTCGTGGAGGAGGTCGATAGTCCTCTGAATGTTTGACCTGCAAATTCCTGGGGTTTCCCCCGTTATGAGCCAGTCGTCTAGATAAGGGTACACCGGGATTGCCTCCCTGCGTAGGTGTGCAGCCGCCACCGCCAGTACCTTGGTGAATACCCTTGGTGCTGAAGCTATCCCGAAGGGCAGTACCTTGAATTGGTAGTGGTGACTGTCCACCTTGAAGCGCAAGTACTTCCTGTGCGCTGGGAGCATGGAAATATGAAAATAAGCATCTTTCATATCCAAGGTTGCCATGTAATCCCCCTTTTTTAGGAGGGGGATTACCTCTTGTAGCGTGTTCATACGGAATTTTTGGGGCTTGACATACTTGTTGGCAGGCCGTAAGTCCAATACTGGGCGCATTGTCAAATCTTTCTTTGGCACAAGGAAGTAGGTTGAATAGATACCCTTGTTTACCTGGAGTCCTGGGACGAGTTCTATCGCGTCCTTTTCTAGCAGAATGGCAATCTCCTCGAGAAGGATCCTTTGATGCTCTAGGGAGTGCACTCTTTGTCTTGGAGGATGGTTCCGGGGACGCTGCAGTAGTTCTATACAATATCCTGCGGATGCTGTTGACAGCACCCATCTGTCTGAGGTGATCCCTTCCCAAGCTTGGGTGAAGGTGGAAATGCGTCCCCCTACTGGGGTTGCGTGAGAAGGGACCCTGAACTGAGCGTCACTGTTTTGGTGGAGGCGTGCCACTTCCCTTGTTGGGGCTGCCTCTGCCTCTTCCACGACCTCTCTTGTTACCCCTGCCGTAACTCTGGGTAGACTGCTGGTTGTTATTCCATTGTGTACCCTGTCCCTGGGCATAGTTGCCTCTTTGTGAATTTTGGCCGCGTGGGCGACGAAAATTACTGTTCCCCCTCTGGTTAGGGGGTTTGTTGGTAAGTTGGCCAAGGGATTTGAGAGTCTCATATTCATCCTTGGCATTTTTAAGTGCGTCTTCGACCGCTTTCCCAAACAATAGGTCGGGTTCCACTGGCTTGTCTATTAAAGAAGCCTGGGTTTCTGTTTTGAATCCCGACTGCCGTAACCACGCATGTCTTTTGATAACAGTACCTTCTGCTATCAATCTCCCTGCGTTGTCAGCGGCGTCAAAAGTTGCTTTTAAAATGCAACCAGACACGGCTCTCCCCTCTGCCGAGATCCGAGCCAGCTGGCCCTTTAACGGTTCTGGAGCAGAGGCAATGAGCGCCGCGACTTCTTCCCATTGATGGCAATTGTAACTAGCCAACAGGGTGGTGGAATTCGCAATCCTTGTTTGGTAGGCGGACGTTGAGGCTACCTTCCTGCCAAACCCGTAAAGTTTTTTGCTCTCCTTGTCGGGAGGAGCTTCTGATGAAGATAAGGGCGTGCCAGCCCTTTTTCTAGTGTTGGTAACCACTAGGGAATCTGGTTTAATATGTCCCCTTATATATAGAGGGTCAGACTGGGCTGCCCGGAAAATCTTTTCAATTCTGGGGTTGACAGCTCTGGTGAGGTTCGGATTCACCAGGGAAGGATCTATTCTTCGTTGGATGGATTTGAGGATAGGGATGGTCTGAGCGACCGGTCTTCTCTCTCCTACAAACTCTTCCGCGAAGTCCCTTTCCTCCTGTACACCGTGGGTGTCGATGTGGAAGTGTTCCGCTGCTCGAGCGAGAACCTCGTTAAGGAGGGGCTGGTTATCAACTGGAGAGTCAGTAACTGGGGCTTCGCTTTGTACTGGGGAATCTACTCTGTAGATTTCCTCATCTTCTCCCCCCTCCAGGTCCTCATCCTCCGCATAGTAATCTGTCCTGGTCTGTTCTTCCATAATGTCAAACTCCTGGTCCTCTTCAGGGAAAACTTGTCCCTGGTAACTGGGGAGTGGAGTAGAATATGGAGTGGAGTAAGGTTGAACCTCGAAGGGTTCAGGTCTTTCGAACCGGGGCTTTTTACTTAGCGGGATGGGATCGGAGGAGCCTGAGGGTGTGGCCCCTTGAGAGTTATATGAAAGAAAGTGTTCTGGGTTCTTATCATAAAAATCAGCTAAGGAAGACATCCTAGACATAACCCTGTCTATGTCCTCACTGGACCATTCCCTGGAACAGGGTATTATTTTAGCAGGTGATTTCTGGGACTTTTCAAGGGTAGACTTGTGCTTGATTGTCTGCCTAGGGTGAGAGGATGGCTTTACAGGGGTGGAAGGCTGTGCTTTCCGCTGTTTCCCCCCCTCCCGTGTGTGGAAAAGTGTTTTCCCTGTCCCTTGGAGGCCCCCGAGACTTTCGGCGCCTGGCGTCGAGGGTCTAGGGAGGTATCTGTGTGCTTCGGGCGTGGGGCCTCACTGGTGTTAACCGCGGTCTCGGTATCTTGGAGCGCGGCCTGGGGGTGGAAGTCGTCTTCGTCTCCCGACGATCGAACTTCCGTTAATGTGTGTAGCGAGGCACTCTTGGCAAGAGTGGATGATTGCCTTGCGTCGTGAGGCGATCTCGATCGAGAGCGCCCAGAGGACGCCGAGTCGGACCGTTCTTTTTGTGCCTCTTTCCGGGAAGTCGACGTCGTCGAGGTCCGGTTGGTCTTAGTGTGTTTAGTGTGTGTTGGGTGTGTAGCGCTTGCGTCGCCGGGGGTCTTCCCCATAGCCGCCCTGCCGGACGACCTTCCGAGGTCGGGGACCTGCGCTCGTCGGCTGTCTTTCGACGCCGTAATGCCCTCGCCGTCCGAAAGTACGGCGTCGCTGCCATCGCTGAAGGCGCCCTCCGCTGCCATGGCCTCCTGCCTGGCGTGGTGGGCCCAACGCTTTGTCGAACGGTCCTTAAGTGTCTTAGGTTTAAACCTACTACACGCTCTGCAGTTCGCTTCGAGGTGATCCCTCGGCAAGCAGAGATTGCACGTGGCGTGCCTGTCGACCCAAGGGTATTTGCGATTGCACTTGGGGCAGAATTGAAAAGGGGTACCCTCCATACGCACCTTAAGGCAGCGGGCTGCTAAGTGTAGGAATATATAAATGTAACTCTATATAAAGAGTGAAGAGTATGTACCACCCCCCACTCTCCCTACTTGTAAGGGCCGAGGCCAGCGGCCTACTAGGCCCGGGCCGAGGCCAGCGGCCTTCCAAGGCCCAGATCCGTCGTGCAGCAGTCGACGGTCGATGACTTCTCCAGCCGTCGTCGAGGTTGAGGGTCGACGTTGGGGTGGGGAAGGGAAAGAATAAGAATTATAATTATAATAACAGCAAAAGTATGGCTAAGGCCAGGGAACTCCGCAAGATGCTTCCGACCAGTATGGCGGAAAAAAACAATCTGAGGATCCTACACGCGTGAGGGATCTTGGGTACAGTGGACGTCACACTAGGGATAGTATTACTGGCACGCCTGTGTCGACGCCCATTTTCGACTTTCGAAAAACAAACTGTAATACTCCGCAGCTTCCACTAGATGTCGGCCTATGCACAGCATGTGATCTAAGCAGATTCCACAAGCCTCAGAAATATATATATATAATACACTACTCAACATACTCGTATTTCTGATGCTTGTATCTGCTTAGATTCACATGCTGTGCATAGGCCGACATCTAGTGGAAGCTGCGGAGTATTACAGTTTGTTTTTCTAAACTCGAAAAGGGCGTCGACACAGGGTGTGCCAGTAATACTATGCCTAGTGTGACGTCCACTGTACCCATGATCCCTCACGCGTCTAGGACCTTCAGATTGTATTTTTTCTGACATGAGGTAGCATGAGGAGTAGCGCGAGTACAGATAATCCAAGCAGATAGATAGAAAGGTAAGACTACAAGCATCCATGCACCTTCTCTCAGAGGGGAGGAAGGGTGGGTCGCATGTGAATCTAAGCAGATACAAGCATCAGAAATACGATTACGGTGAGTAATGTATCCCTTCTGAGGCCTGTGGAATCTGCTTAGATCACATGCTGTGCAAAGATTAGCGAGCAGTACCTGAAGAAGGAGGTGGGATGTGAGAAGAGTCATGAGCAAATAAATGTCTTAGAACCGCTTGTCCCACTTGTGTATCTGTCTTGGAATGAGTGTCAATGCAGTAGTGCTGAGTAAAAATGTGACTAGAGCTCCAAGTAGCTGCTTTGCAAATGGTGTCAAGAGGTACATTTGCAATGAAAGCCAGAGTGGCCCAAATGACTCTTGTAGAGTGGGCCCTAGGCGTGAAAGGCAGAGTTCTTTCAAAAAGTGAGTAACACAGCTGGATACAGTTAATAATCCACTTAGAGATGGCACCTTTAGAGACGCGATCCCCCTCTCTGCCTGTAGCTACGGAGACAAACAGCTGATCTGTTTTCCTTAGCGGTCTGGTTTTGTTTACATAGTAGAGGACCGCCCTACGCACATCTAGTGTGTGTAGTTTCACCTCAGCCGAGCTTTGTGGGTCTTGGAAGAAAGCCGGAAGCTTGATGGACTGGTTCACGTGGAATTTGGAAATAAACTTAGGTGAGAACCTAGGGTGTGTGCGTAAAACCAGTTTATCTTTACGGACAGTAAAGAAGGGATCTTGCACTGACAGAGCCTGAATTTCACTGACTCTTCTTATAGATGTAATTGCTACTAAGAAGGCCGTTTTGTAAGTCAGGTGTTTGAGACTGCTTTTGTGCATGGGCTCGAATGGGGGCCCATGAGCTTAGTTAGCACAACGTTAAGGTCCCATCCTGGTGGTGGGTTTGAAATAGGAGGGTGAAGTCTCTTTACTCCTTGCATGAAGGCTCTAACTACTGGTACTTTTCACCACGACACCTTGTTATGGGAACTGGTGTATGCTGACAGGGCTGCCAGGTGTACCTTCAGTGAGTTAAAAATCAGTCTTGCATCCAGTATGTGGAGCATGCATGTAACAATAGTGGAAGGAGTGCAATCAACTGGGTTGATTTGTTTATTCTGGCACCAGATAACGAATCTCTTCCATTTGTCAAAGTAGCTGTGCCTCGTGTTAGGTTTCCTAGATTCCTTTAGGATGTCCATACACCTCTGTGGTAAATTGAGATATCCGAACTCTATGACCTCAGGAGCCATGCTGCCAGTTCATAGAGTTGGGTTGAGGATGCACCGTTTGACCTTGGTGCTGGGACAGTAAATTGTACCAGCTCGGAAGTTTGATGGGTTCGCACACCTCCAATCTGCGTAAGTGTGGGAACCACGGTTGTCTTGCCCACATGGGAGCAACTAGGACGAGTGTCATCGATTCTCTGTTCATCTTGTTGACCACCTTCCTGATTAGAGGAGTTGGTGGAAAAGCGTACGCAAACATCCCTGACCAGTTCATCCACAGGGCGTTCCCCTGGGAGTCTGGTTGGGGGAACCTGGATGCAAATCCTGGGCATTGTCTGTTTTCGCTTGTGGCGAATAGGTCTATAGTGGGGAAACCCCACTGAGAGAAGATATCTTCAACTACTTCTCTGTGTAGACACCATTCGTGTTCCTCTGGGAGGGGGTCTCTGCTCAGAGCATCCGCTAGGGAATTGAGATCCCCTGGAACATGTTGCGATGAGAGGAAGATGTTCTGTCTGAGTGCCCATATCCAGATTTTCTGGGCAAGCTTGGCCAGATTTGGCGACCAAGTCCCTCCTTGTTTGTTCAGGTAGAACATGGCTGTAGTGCTGTCCGTACGGATTTGCACTGACAGATTTAACAGGTAGGGCTCGAACGCTTGAAGTGCTCTGAATACTGCCAGAAGCTCTAACAGGTTGATCTGATTCTTGGCCAGTGAGTGCGACCAGAGACCCTGAGCTGTGTGGTGGAGATGGTGAGCTCCCCACCCTGTCAGGCATGCATCGGTTGTGGCTAACGCCTGTATCTCGGGATCGTAAAAGGGTTTCCCCTTGGACAGATTCTCTCTTGTCCACCAGTGAAGGCTTTGTACAAGTGTTGGCGAAACGACCACTAGATCGTCCCACTGACCACTTGCCTGAGACCACTGTTTCGCCAACCATTCCTGCATGGGGCGCATGCGCAGGCGCGCGTGGGGGGCCAGGTAAATACATGACGCCATCATGCCCAGCAAACGCATTGCATTTGCGTACCGTTATCTGGCGACCGGACTGATATTGTGGAATTTGCAGCAGTATATTCTGAATTCTTCCTCGAAAGGAAAGGTCAACCCCTCTTGAGTGTCTAGGATAGCTCCTAGGAACTGTTTGGATGTGCTTGGCACCAGACATGACTTTTTCTCATTTATTGAGAAGCCCAATTCGAAGAGGAGGTCGATTGTCCTTTGAATGTTTGCTCTGCAAATTACTGGGGTATCCCCCGTGATGAGCCAGTCGTCCAGGTAAGGGTACACCGGGATTGCCTCCCTGCGTAGGTGTGCTGCCGCCACCGCCAGTACCTTGGGGAACACCCTTGGAGCCGAAGCTATCCCGAAGGGCAGTACCTTGAACTGGTAGTGCCGACTGTCCACCTTGAAGCGCAAGTACTTTCTGTGCGGTGGGAACATGGAAATATGAAAATAGGCATCTTTCATGTCCAATGTTGCCATGTAATCCCCCTTTTTTAGGAGGGGGATTACCTCCTGGAGAGTAGCCATGCGAAACTTTTGGGGCTTGACATACTTGTTTGTAGGCCGTAAATCCAATACTGGGCGCATTGTCAGATCTTTTTTTGGCACAAGGAAGTAAGTTGAATAAATACCCTTGTTTACCTGGTGTCCCGGGACGAGTTCTATCGCGTCCTTTGCTAGCAGATTGACGATCTCCTCGAGTAGGATCTTCTGGTGGTCCAAAGAATGTATTTTTTGTCGTGGAGGATGGTTTCGGGACGCTCTACCAGTTCTATGCAGTACCCTGCGGATACTGTGGACAGCACCCATCTGTCTGATGTGATCCCTTCCCAACCTTGGGTGAAGTTGGAAATGCGTCCCCCCCCTATTGGGGTTGCGTGAGAAGGGACCCTGAACGGAGCGTCACTGTTTTGGTGGAGGCGTGCTGCCTCCTCTACTGGGGCTGCCTCTACCTTTTCCACATCCTCTTTTATTACCCCTGCCGTAACCCTGAGTAGACTGTTGGTTATTATTGCTCCACGGTGTACCCTGTCCCTGGGAATAGTTAGATCCTCTCTGAGAATTTTGGCCGTGTGGGCGACGAAAATTGCCATTCCCTCTCTGATTAGGGGGTTTATTGGTTAGTTGGCCTAGGGATTTAAGTGTTTCATACTCGTCCTTTGCATTTTTCAGCGCGTCCTCGACTGCCTTACCAAACAATAGATCCGGCTCCACCGGTTTATCTAACAATGATGCTTGGGATTCATCCTTGAATCCAGACTGCCGTAACCAAGCGTGTCTCTTGATAACAGTTCCTTCTGCTATCAATCTGCCGGCGTTATCCGCAGCATCTAAGGTTGCTTTTAAAATGCAACCGGACACGGCTCTTCCCTCCATCGAAACTCGTGCCAACTGGCTCTTTAAGGGTTCTGGGGCAGAGTCTATGAGTGCCGCGACTTCTTCCCACTGATGGCAGTTGTAGCTGGCCAACAGGGTGGTGGAGTTGGCAATCATTGCCTGGTAGGCGGAAGTGAAGGCTACTTTCCTGCCCAAATCATATAGTTTCTTGCTCTCCTTGTCGGGAGAAGCTTCGGACAATGACAAGGGTGATCCAGCCCTCTTACGGGTGTTTGTAACAACCAGGGAGTCCGGCTTCAGATGCCCCCTTATATACAGTGGGTCTGATTGGGCTGCCCTGAAAAGTTACTCAATCCTGGGGTTAACTGCCCTGATGAGGTTAGGATTTACGAGTGAAGGACCTATTCTTCTCTGAATAGACTTTAGGATAGGGATGGCCTGAGCAACAGGCCTCCTTTCTCCCACTAACTTCTCGGCAAAGTCCCTCTCCTCTTGAGCATCCTGGGTTTCAATGTGGAAATGTTCAGCTGCTCGAGACAGAACTTCATTTAGGAGAGGTTGGTTGTCGACAGGGGAGTCGGTAACCGGGGGTTCCTTCTCCACCGGGGAATCTACTCTGTAGGTTTCCGGGTCGTCCTCATCCTCTTCTTGGTCCTCATCATCCCCATAGTAGCCCGTACCAGTTTGTTCTTCCAACATGCCCAAATCTGGATCCTCACAAAAGGATGTCTCTCCTTGATACTGAGAGTAGGGCTGTACATAGAAGGGGTCCGAAGACCGTGTTGGTTTTTCAAACCGGGACTTTTTACTTGGAGGTATAGGATCCTTAGAGCCTGAGGGTGCTGACCCGTCGGGAGTATAAGAGAGAAAGTGTTCAGGGTTTTTAGTGTAAAAATCTGCCAATGATGACATCCTTGACGTGACCCTGTCTATGTCATCACTAGACCCATTCTCTAGAACTGGGAATGACTCTTTATGGAAGTTTCTCTGACTTATCCTGACTAGACTTGGTGGTCTGAGCAGGGGTCTTTGTGATAGCAGAAGACTTGGACTTGTCTGTCTGTTTATGAGTGGAGTGTTTTAAAGGTGTGGAAGTAGGCAGAGGCTGCTTCCTTTGCTGTTTTTCCCCCTCCCCGTGAGTGGAAGAGTGTTTTCCCTGTTTTTTCGCCCCTTCGGAGCCTTTCGACGCCTGGCGTCGAGGTTCGGGGGTAGTGTCCCTATCCTTCGAGTGTGGAGGTAGGGGTGCGGGGGCCGCCGTAATGCGGTCTGCGGGTGCCGACTCCTAGTGTGCGGTCTGGGGATGGAAGTCGGCTTCGTCCTCCGACGATCGAACTTCCGTTACCTTGGGGAGCGAGGCACTCTTGGCAACAGTGGATGATTGCCTGGAGTCATGCGCGATCTTGATCGCGAACGCCCAGAGGACGCCGATTCGGACCGTTCTCTATGTGGCTCTTTCCGAGAACTCGACGTGCGCGTCGAGTCCCGGTTGGACTTCATGTGTTTTGTGGAAGTGCTGTGGGAAGCACTTGTGTCGCCGGTGGTCTTCCCCATAGCCGCCCTGCCTGACGACCTTCCGAGGTCGGGGACTTGCGCTCGGCTGTCTTTCGACGCCATAATGCCCTCGCCGTCCCAAAGCACGGCGTTGCTGCCATCGCTGAAGGCGCCCTCTGCTGCCATGGCCTCTTGATGCCTGGCGTGGTGGGCCCAACGCTTCATCGAACGGTCCTTAAGTGTTTTGGGTTTAAACCTACTACATGCTCTGCAGTTCGCCTCGGGGAGGTCCCTCGGCAAGCAGAGATTGCACGTGGCGTGCCTGTTGACCCAAGGGTACTTGCGGTTGCACTTGGGGCAGAATTGGAAAGGGGTACCCTCCATCCGCACCTTGTGGCAGCGGGCTTGTAAGAGTAGGAATATATAAGAATGTACCTATATAACAAAAGAGTGTAGAGTATGTCAAACCCCACTCTCCCTACTTGCAGGGCCGAGGCCAGCGGCCTTCCGAGGCCCAAATCCGTCGTGCAGCAGTCGACGGTCGGATTCTTCTCCGGGCCGGCGTCGAGTGTGGAAGTTCGGTGACTCGACGTTGGGGTGGAGAAATGGATAAATTTAACAATATTTAGCAAAAGTATGGCTAAGGCCAGGGAACTCCGCGAAGTGCTTCTGACCAGTATGGCGGAAAAAAACAATCTGAGGGTCCTAGACGCATGAGGGATCATGGGTACAGTGGACGTCACACTAGGGATATTATTACTGGCACGCCCTGTGTCAACGCCCTTTTCGAGTTTCGAAAAACAAACTGTAATACTCTGCAGCTTCCACTAGATGTCGGCCTATGCACAGCATGTGATCTAAGCAGATTCCACAAGCCTCAGAGATATATATAGATATATATATATATATATAAAAAAGGAGGAAAAGGGAGGAAAAGGGAGAGACCGCACTCTCCCCTGATCGTATGGCAGGAGATTCAATCCAATATAATGCGCAGCTCACACGGGGAAGAGGTCGAAAAAGTAAGTTTAATGTGTTGAACAAAAATAAATAAACAAAAAACACGGCTGGGAGAGAAGCAACAACAGAGGCAGGACGCCCATAGGCACGACCTGCTGACAACGCATTTCACGCTCGACTGAGCGCTTGTTCATGTAAAGGAAAAAGGGAGTGAAGCATAATTATAAAAACAAATAGTCCTTTTGCTGTGTCAGTGGAACTCAATAGGTGCATAAAGGCATGGAGTAAATGGCGGCCATAGTGGAATGGAGAGGCTGCAAGGACCAATAATGGAAAATATGCAGGAATACCAGAAAAAAACAACAAAAGGTAAAGATTTCTGTTAAATATAAGGTGCGTAGTGCACAAAATAAAGAAACCGTAGTAAATAAGTAAATGAAAAACAGGAATAGAAACTAAGCCACATAGTCCAAATCAAATGCACCCACGGTTCCACTGTGAATTCCTGGTCAAGTAGGAGAAGTCCAAAAAAACAAACACATAATACATAAAATACAATAAATTGAAATTCTGCGTACAATGAAGGAAAAAGTACACGAGTATCAATAAATAAGAGCCCAAGACCGCAGAAGCCCATGTCAGGAGTAAAACAGCTAATGGATATAAATAAAAGCTGAGAAACTAGTCAGTATGCCATACTAGGACAGAGGATGACTAGAATAAAGTGCAAGTGCAAGCAAAAAATAGCAACGTAAACTTGTACAAGTATGCAAAGCCAAAATAGCAGCATCGACATGTGCAAAATTGCAAAATACATCCCTAGCCATGGAATGCATACATAAAAACTGGAACTGACACAAGCAATGGGAAAATAAGGGCAGCCTCAAAATTACAGCATAATTAGAAAAGAGCAAAGGAAAAATACATGTCCTAATGGTGTTGAAAAGGGGACTGTCCATAAAAAATGACAGAGGGAACACAACATGGAAAAAAAAAAGAAGAAAGGACTACAAGAAAAAAACAATTAGTTTTAGAATGGAGCTGATTTCCTACAGAATCGTGACTACAGCAGCTAAACTTGGACCGAGAACGGTCTGAAAAAAATAATAAGACCACCAACTAAATAAGGTGAAAAAATAATAATACATACAGGCCAAGGATAGAACAGTGAACTAAAATAAATAGCAAAAAGACATGTCTAAACATGCAGTGAGATGAAGCAAACCCATTTAGGAGGAATAGTAGGCCTCAGGTACCCAGAAACGTGTAACTCCTCATCTAAGTTATGGCCATTGGGAGAATTGGTGTCAAAGTCCAAGATGAATCTCGTCTCCAATTGTCTGAGCTTTAAAACGCGGTCTCCACCCTTAGGATGAATTGGAATGTGTGCCACTGCAAAAAATCTTAGCAAATTCACATCATTCTCGTGTTCCTGCATGAAGTGCTTAGCCATAGGGTATGCGGGGTCCGAGTTTTTAATCACCCTAAGATGCTGCAATATCCTTAATTTGAGTTTACAGGTGGTACTCCCAACATACCACTTCATGCAGGGACACCAGAGAACATAGACAACAAAGGCAGTATCACAATTCATAGAATACTTGATGGTCTGGTTTGGTAACGGGATGTAAAAAAGATTTGCACACAGTGGCATGAGCACAGGCTTTACACTTCGCACATTTGGTAAAGCCAATGGGGGAGACCGCCAGCCAATTGGTAAGAGAGGGACTTTTATCAATGGATTGTAAAAAGGTAGATACTAGCTTATCTCTAATCGAAACAAAAGGAAACAAAGTCTCATCAATAAACTGGGCCAGGTGCTCAAGTGCTCAAGCAGGGAAACACATAGTGTAACAATGGGTCTCCCAGGTGGATGGGTGAGAGATTTATGAGTTTTAGGTAGAAAGTAAATGGTGGGTACAGTGTGGCAAGAGGGAAAGAGGAATTTGACTAAATCATCCTCAATAAATCCAATATCAGCCCACTTAGTACAGAGATTATACACATATATATCAAGCGCTCAGTTTAGCGCGAAACGGGTTGTTTGCAGGCTGCCCTACCTAGGCGTCCTGCTGTTTGTCTTTTATGTGCTGCCTTGTGTCGTGCATTTGTGTGCTGCACGATGCATTTGGTTTTTTAATATTTTGGATTAACATTAAAGACATCAGTTAACTTATCACTGTGTCTACGGTGTTCTTCTCCGACCCTCCACCGAACCCGGCACTTGTTTCTATGTGCCTGCGGGAGTGCGTTTCGCCCTTTCCTCCATATATATATATATCTCCACACACACACTTGATTTTCATGTGTGTGATTTTTTTTGGGCTCTCCATACCGTCCATATTGTCTTTTCCAAAGTATCCTCTTTCGCAACTTTTTGGCAATAAGTGCCTGTTGCAAAGCAGCGATCGCACAAAACTAAAATCCAACCCCCAGGCTATGTGAGGAGGAGATTTCCTCCTTGCGGCCCAGGTGTTGAATTTCCTTCAGTTTTACGTCAGCGTGCCTAATGCACGCGAACGTGAAAGAAAGTAAATTTCTCTGTGGCAGTCATTTTCGGCTGCCGCAGTGAAAATAGTTACTCACCGTAGTCCACAGTCCCCTTTCCTTCTTACTGTATGGGCGTCCCTCGCGAGGAACGGGAGACAGAATCTTTTTCACCAGAAAAATCTTCTACCCCTTTAAATTTAGGGGGCACGACCCTGGGAGCAGGCGCTCGTCTGACTCTGCCCACCGGCACCACTCTTCAGTCCCCATTGAGGCGTCGACAATATACAACACTGCCTAATGAAACCAGTAAAATTAGGGGGAGGATGGTGGGACGTATGGAGGAAAGGGGACTATGGGCTAAGAGTACGTTAGTCACTACAGTGAGTAACTATGGATTACTCTTACGTCCCGTCCCCTTTCAACCATACTGTATGGGCGATTACAACTGACTGTAGCCCTAGAGTGGAGAGGAGACCCTCCTTATTAAGCACACAGGTTTCTTAGAACCACCTGCATGAAAGCTGCGTTTGACCTAGAAGCAGCGTCTAAACCAGTGGTCCTCAAACATTTTGGGCCAAGGCCCCCCTGCAGCAAAATTTGGACAGGCCGGGACCCCCGCAAAAATGCCAAATGGACAGTATGTATGATATGATAGGTTATTTATAATGCGCTTAATACCCAGAGGTTTCTAAGCGCGGACTCGGGGATCTAACCTGTGTTGCTTTGTGTCGTCTTGCTTCCAAGGCGAGCACATTGCCGCTTAGCTGTCCTCCCAGGCTGTCACCACTATTGCATGCGGTCACCACAACCTACGCCCAGTATAGCCCCTGGGCTCCCCCACCTGCTCCCATCAGTCGCTGGGCTCCCTCATCCCACTCCTACCCAGTCCCTGGGCTCTCCCCACCCCATCACACACCATGGGCTTCCCACCACTATCCCATGGTTCCCGCCCATCCTGCTCCAACCACAGTCCCTGGGCTCCCCCCATCCTGTTCCCAACACAGTCTGAGGGCCAGGGGCGGCTGGTGAATTTTTGAAGGGGAGGGGCATAACCATTTCCCCCATAAATGCCTAAGCGACTGAGCGCAGGGAGGGAGCCTGAAGCAATCAAAGGGAATACCGGGGGGGGTTTTCCCCCCGTGATTTTCTTTTTTAAATAATGGGTTAAAATGTTGCATTGTAGAGCATACTTTAAAAAAAAAATGGATAACTTCACTAAGAGCATGGGACACAGCACTCAGAAAACACCATATAGCTCCCGGACTAGGCCCCTTTACACCGATGGCACACAACCACAACCAGGATTTCACCCTGGGTAAAAGTGACAGATTCTGGAAAAATTGGGGGCAAACACACCGGCTCCACCTAAAATAATTCTACCACGAAGGATTCCCACTACACAAATGCAAACGGAAATTTGGCATAGGGGAAAGCGAGAGAATCAAATATATACAAATCAGGCACTGGATCTCCCAGGGTGGGCTGAAGAAGGCAGCCTCTAGAACTCCCATAGGGCTGGAACTTACTCTACACGAAGGCCAATCCCCTAAAGCAATAAAGCAAATTTATAAGTTACTAGACAGCGCACGAATCGAGGACCAAATCTCATACAGAGACAATTGGGAAAAAGACCTGGAACCCCCATCACAGAGGACGAATGGGGACAAATTTGGAAGAGGGCCCAGAAAGCATCCAAATGCACCACAATTAAAGAAACCTCATATAAACTATATACAAGATGGTACGTAACCCCACACAGACTAAATAAAATGAACCCGCCTACCCCCGCCAACTGCTGGAGACAATGTGGTAACAGAGGGGACCTGTACCACATGTGGTGGACCTGCCCTAAAGCTGAAATATACTGGAAAGAAATACTGGGCCACATAAGAGAAATCACTGGGAGACAACTCCCCTACGACCCAAAGGTAATACTGTTGGGTGCCGCAGTGGAAGGCATCTATGCAGAGGCAGGTAACAACGCAGCCCTGATCACGCAGCTATTAAACGCAGCAAAGACAACCCTGGCCCAAGGATGGAAAAACTCTGAAAGCCCAATAGCCGCGTGCTGGTGGGTCAAAATATAAATTAACAAGGGGGTCCTGGGAGTCCCTCTGCCAGACATTAGTCCTGGTTACGAGGGACTTACCCAGAGTCTTTAGCTCACTATGTTTCACAGAGAAGAAATATCCCAAACATGTCAGTTTTTGTCCTGCCCTGGGGCACTACAGCAACGAAATGCTAGGCAATTCTCCTCTGAACAAGAGTACCAACAGAAACCCCGACACGTGTTTCGGTCTGGTTGGACCTCATCAGTAGGGTGGATCTGTGCCTCTCTAAGAATAGTGAGCAAGGGGTCCACGTCTGGATTCCCTTAGTAACTTAGGGTGGGTCAAAATATGGCACATATCGGCAATGGAAAAGGTAGGGGCCATAAAAGACAACAAATACTTGAAATTCAGAGAAGTGTGGGACCTATTCATAGACTATGTCACAGACAGGGAAGCCTACTTCCACAGAGCTAACCTGCTGAGATCGATCCTGAACTAAGGCCCCTGATCAGACCGAAACTCGAGGAGACCCACAGCAACCAAAGACCCAGGCAAATAAAGCCCGAACTACAAATGCACAACCCATCGGTGTAAGAAAACGGAACCAGCCCAGTTGGGGGGAGGGAGGCACGAAAGGGGATACATGTTAAGAACGTTACTACAGACTAAATGAGGGGGTCGGTGGGTGTTATAAAGTTAAAACTCATGGACTTCCAACAAACTTGAAAAGAGGACTAGGGGGGAGGAATGGATAAAAGTACAACGCAAAGTTTCTGTATGTCCCTCCCAAACACATGTCTGTAACTTCAGTCCATGAGAAGAAAATAAAGTTTGTAAAAAAAAAAATGGATAAATAGTCAAACTGTTTGCAATTGGTGCTGGGGGGCCCAGGGTGCAGGCATGACATTTTTTACTGGACATCTATGATAGATGTCCAGTAAAAAAAATAGCATCCCTGTTCCCTGGGCCCCACTGGGCCTAACACAATCAACATGATTGTGTGTATGCAAGGCATTGGGCTGCCAACGGGGAAAAGCATGGTATTTTTGACTGGACATCTATGATAGAAATCCAGTAAAAAAAATACCATCCCTGTTCCCTGGGCTCCACAGCGCCTCAGAAGGAGAGCTGATTTTAGCAGGTGGGTAGAGGGATTGTGCAACAGGCATTTAGGCATTTTTAAAATGCCTTTGTTGTACAACCCTCCTTCCCCCTCTATCCACCACTTGTCAAAATCAGCTCAATGGACGAGACAAACTAACACACACACACACATTCATACAGAAATCACTATCTTTCACACGAGCATCTATCACCATACACTCACTCATAACACAAGCATACACGCATCCCTAGACATGTTTACATTGTTTTTCAAATGAACATAAACGTGCCTTCTGCATTAGCCTGCATGTGGGTGCTGAAACGCCCTGCTCCAGGCTGCTATGTCCATATGTGCGAAGAGGCGCAGGAGCTCCCCATCACACATACAGCCAGCATTTCCAATGAGCTATGCAATGCTGGCAAAGCAAAACTCCCCAGCCTTACATGGCTCAGTGAGCATGTGCGGATGGGGCACTGTACTGTCAGAGGGAAATAGTGTTTCCCTTTGACAGTTCAGCCAGCCCAGGAGCAGTCCCTCAGCTGGAAAAAGCAGCTGAGGGAGTGCTCATTGTTTCACTAGGCTGGCTCCTTAGCTCCTCCATACTGGGTGAGGGGGCCACTGGGTGGGCGCCCCCTCGCCATTATGGATGAGCCGCCAGGCTCTGACTGGCCTATAGGGCAATGCATGTATCAAAAATGCAAAATGCTAGTGTGGGCCATTTAAAATGGGCCACCTTTTTGGCCAATGAGGGCCAGTTTGATGAGTTACTTCACTATGCAGTTAGATTTTGACCATTGTGCAGGTAGTAATTTGATGATCTGTCTGCAGCTGGAGAGGGCAGGAGCCCCCTCCCTTATCCACTACACCAGCCTCCAGCGTCTAGCCAAGACCCTGCCCCTGGAATTTGGGAACCATCACGTGCTGCCTAATGAATACGCACCGTACCTGATGCAACGAGATCCCTCCGACGACATCCACCCCAATGCCATCCATCCGATGTAAAAGCATCCAAAAGCTCCCGATGCATGCGGTAGGAATCACGTTCCGAACACGCTCTTCCATTCAAAATGGCTGCCGATCTCTCGGCTGAGCCAGCGTCTCGTTGCTAAGCAACGCTCCCGGCATATCCATCCCGACGCACATCGGTCGGCAAGGCGGAAGCCGGCCCTCCACTGTGAAGGCCTGCAGCGTAAAGGCCCTGTCGATGTAAAAGCATCCAAAAGCTCCCGATGCATGCGGTAGGAATCACGTTCCGAACACGCTCTTCCATTCAAAATGGCTGCCGATCTCTCGGCTGAGCCAGCGTCTCGTTGCTAAGCAACGCTCCCGGCATATCCATCCCGACGCACATCGGTCGGCAAGGCGGAAGCCGGCCCTCCACTGTGAAGGCCTGCAGCGTAAAGGCCCTGTTTTGCCCCTGTTATGCGCATGGTTACGCTCGGTCGCAGGAGCCCCCAGATTAACAACAAGTATCGCTCCCATGAGGACACACCATGTCTAGAGAGGACCTTGCTTGCATACTTAACCCAGCGTCTATAGCTAGCTGACACTACGCATCTGCAGGCAGCCATGCCTGTCTCAGATGGGCCTGAACATCACAAATAAAAGTAACTTGTAACATTCTTACGCGCTGCTGTTACCACTCTATCCCTCAGGCTCGTGCACCTTGATTGTGTTGTACCTCTTGGTCGCTAACAGACCACAATCACTGTGTTGTGCCTTGGTCGCTACTAGACCATATTGATTGTGTTGTACCTCTTGGTCGCTAACAGACCACACTCACTGTGTTGTGCCTTGGTCGCTACTAGACCATATTTATTGTGTTGTACCTCTTGGTCGCTAACAGACCACACTCACTGTGTTGTGCCTTTGGTCGCTACTAGACCACCTTAATTGTGTTGTGCTCCTGGTTGTTAGCCAGATACTACCCAAATCCATACTCAAACTATGCCAGCCTGGCTAATACTCATCATGTTCCCCTTCTGCATTATGCCCGACTGCACACCTTGTAGCAGAAATAGCTATATCCCATTCAGCAATGGACTCGCTAAGCTTGGCTGTCCTAGACATCACCCCATTCCCTGCCCAACACCCTTCCTACCTTCCCTACCGCCTTTCCCCCACAGCGCATCCTCAGACCATAGAACTAAAATGAGCGTTACTTTAGGTAACACCCCGCTCAACCTCGCTACAGATGACCACTCTGACAACATCCAGAACTTGCGCAGTTCGATTGAACACTACCCTGCAGCCTACCCCAACCTCATGACCCGTAAAGATAGACTAGGTTGTAGACTCCCTACCCTACTTAGCAAAATGACTACAAATCATATTACTAAAATCAACAATAAAATCACCATTGCAAACTCTGTGCCACTTAAAGGAGCATTACTCAATGTTAGATCTCTTGTGGCCCACCCTACGGAAATTGCAGACATCATCTGCTCAGCAGACCTGGATTTCCTCGCCACCACAGAAACCTGGCTCCATACTGCAGCAGGCCCCTCTCTATCTCTCGCAGTTCCAGACAACTACTCCATCCTCAGGGACGACAGACCGGATGCCCGTGGAGGAGGTGTAGCTCTCATTTTCAAATCCTCGCTTGATATTAGATCTGTGACCTCCCCTCCTTTAAAGTCCTGCGAATATCTATCCATTAAATTCAAACCTCCCCCAAGAACTCCATCACCTTGGATCTATTATACAGACCCCCTGGGCCCATAGGTTCATTCGAGGAAGACATAACCTCCCTCATAGCCGAAAAATCCAAACCTCTATCACAGATTATTATTCTCTGTGACTTTAACCTGGGTTACAATGACCCCCATGACACCCCAGCATCTTCCCATGCCAATGTACTTGGTCAACACAACTACACTCAACTTAACACCTTACCCACACATCAAAAAGGCAGAACCCTAAACTGGCTCGCTGCACATAACTGCAACATCATCTGTAGGGACCCACAACCACTGATATGGACCGACCACCTCCTACTCTCATTTGACATCAGTACTAATAGCCCCCTCCACAGACAACACCCACCTGCACCAGCATGCCTGACAAGAAACAAACGGAACATCACTGCTGAAGCCCTCATCCCACTGGTTCTACCCACCCTTAACATGATCCCCAACACATCAGACCCTAACCCACTAGTAGACACCTACAATAACGCCATGCCCAATGCCATTGACCGTGTTGCCCCACTAAAATTACATAAAAGTAAATCTAAAGCACACCTCAATTCCTGGTATACTCCAGAACTCAAAATATTAAGAAAAAATGAGTCCAAAATGGAAACCCTTTGGAAAAAGAATCCATCAGCAGAACAAAGTCAATCTTATAAATGCATCCTCCCTTTATAAAAAAAAGAAATTATTCGCACAAAAAAGGAAGCCTACAACACAAGAATAAGTAATGCTAGCTCCAGTAAAAAAGAACTATTCACTATCCTGAAGGAATTAGAAAACCCCAATTCACCTATGGATTCGTCTGTGAAGGACCAATCTTGGTTCACAAGTACCCAAGATGCCCTGGCAAACAAAATTACTGGCCTACAAACAAAAATCGAAAACAAAAGTCTTCAACTCTCCAATAGTAGCCCCACCCTTAGCCCCCTCATCCCTCATGCCCAGCCCACCTAACACCAACCAGGGCTTCACCTTCAAAAACGTAACCGCACTAGAAATGCAAAAAATTATAACATCCCTCAAACCATTGAACTGCAAAGGGGACAGCTGCCCTGCACAGATCATAAAAGATGCAGCAAGAAACCTCGCCCCCTTCATATCCAAGCTCATAAACGCTTCTTTCTCCACCAATTCGGTACCCAACAATCTGAAACAATCATGGTTCCTCCCGCTACTAAAAAACAGACTCTGGACCCCTCCATCCCCACAAATTACAGGCCCATCACAACTGTTCCCTTCCTGCTAGAAATTCTTGATAGAGTCGCTTACATGCAAATTCAGCATTACCTAGAGTCTAACCAATTACTCGGATTGCGTCAGTCTGGCTTCCGGCCTCAGCATGGAACCCTTGTTGACCTTCAATGTCAGATTGACGAAATTAAAGATAAGGGCAAGGCTGCCATCCTACTCCTCTTAGATCTCTCAGCTGCCTTCGACCTGGTTGACCATAAAATACTCTGTAACCACCTCTTCTCTGCCGCCCACTTTTCCCCCACTGCTGTCACGTGGATACAGTCCTTCCTAGCCAACAGAACCATGAGGGTCTTCTCTCTGGAGGCAGCAGCAGACCCAATCCCGATCTCCTGTGGTGTCCCACAATGATCTTGTGTTTCACCTACCCTTTACAATATCTTTACAAAGCCCCTCTTTGATAAACTGGACCGCCTGGGTGTCACCTATACAAACTATGCGGACGACACCCAGATACTCCTCCCTATCTCGGGCAACTACGATATTGATGTAGCCAGGATCAATGAAATCTTCTCCGTCATTCAGGCATGGATGGCCACACATGGCCTCTGCCTCAATGACGAGAAGACCGAACTGCTCATTGTTGGCTCGCCGAACAACCTACAAAAAGTAAGTCCTAATTACTCTAACATCATATTCGATGGCAACACCATCCCGGTCGCCAAAAATGTGAAAACACTCGGCTTCTATCTTGATGCCAATTTTGACTTCACTAAACAAATTAACGCAACCGCTTCTGCCACTGCATATACTGGAAAACTCATTAGAGCCTGTCGACCATTTCTCTCCCCTAACAGTTGCCTCATACTAGCCAGAGCCCTTATACAATCCAAACTAGATTATTGCAGCAGTCTCGACTTAGGTGCCAACCAAGCGATAATTAATAAGCTCCAAGTCCTTCAAAATAATGCGCTACGGGCAGCGCTAAATATCCCCAGACGTGAGCACATCTCGGCCACCAGAACCACATGCAGATGGCTCACCATCCAACATAAAATCGACCTAAAAACACTCTGCCTGACGTACAAAGCTCTTAGCACCCCCATACCTGACTAACAAACTCACCATGAAACCCTCCGTTAGAACCACGAGATCCTCCAACATCTTATGCCTAACAGTACCCAGATTTAACTCTAAAAGAGCCGGAGGTTCGAGCTTTACTGTCATCGCCCCCCCCAACTCTGGAACACCCTGCCACTGAGCATCAAATCATCTAATTCCTTCCAGTCATTCAGGAAACTTATCATTGGGTGGCTTCTGACAAATAGCCAACTTTGAAGTCAGACCTAGCTATATACTGCATTGTCTGTCCATGCCTCACCTATGTCACTATTGGGTGCTATTACCCCCACTGCCTGCCTATAACTGCTATTTAAATTGTTCTAGCATCACTGTTTATTACCATGTACTGTGACTTGTAACCTTGTACTAGCGACCCTATACTCCTGGGTCCGGAGCGCTATAGAAATAAAATAAACAAACAAAACAATTGTTTCTGAATAAATATTCTTTAAATATCACAATTTACTTACATTTTAACACAAAGCACCCTCTTGGGTACTATTCAAACAGTCTATGACTAAAGGAATGAATATCCATTTATAACTGCGGGCCACTTTTTCATTGCTGCCTGAGGCAGTTTCATGATTCTGCCCGACCATGTGAGCCGCCCCTGCCATTTCTTCCAATGTAAAAACGAAAAACAAAAATATGATCTTTTTTTATTTTTTTTAATTTCATGCTGGCCTCTCACGGCCCCCTGTGGGGCCGCGCCCCAGAATTTGAATACCGCTGGTCTAGACAGTAGTGCTTGTAGAAAGCCAAAGGGGAGGCCCAGGTGGCCGCCCTGCTAATGACTTGCCACGGTACATGCCGTTGGAATGCAACGGCTGTGGCCTTGGCTCTGACCACATGGACATGCAAATTGCCCGGAACTGGTCTGTACTGCTCCCTCCATAGGCCTCCTTGATGGCCGCGCCCATCCACCTTGCGATGGAGGCCTTGGAAGCCTGATAACCTGGCCTTGAACCACCAAAGGTGATGAAAAGGGCATTTGACTTGCGGAATTACTTGGTCCTGTCCAGGTAGTACTTCAGACTTCAGAGCGGGTCTGACATCCAGACAATGCAAAACCCTCTGAGGCTCATCCTTTGAGTCGGCGAAGAAGGTGGGTAATACAATCTCCTCATTCAGGTGGAAGGCGGACGAGACCTTGGGTAGGAATGCCGGATGCGTCAGTAGGACCACCTTATCATTGTGGAAAGTGGTGTAGGGCTCTGATGCCATGAGGGCCTGGATTTCGCTGATTCTGCGAGCGGAGGTGAGGCCCAGAAGTAGGGCGATCTTTAGAGTGACCAGCCTGATGTTCTCGGATGCCATTGGCTCGAAAGGTTTGTGCGCCAAGGCACCCAACACTACATTGAGGTTCCACACCGGGTGTGGCTTCTTTATGAGCGGGTAGAGCCTGTGGAGGCCCACCAGATGCCGTTTGACCAATGGGTTGGAGGAGGAAAAGAGACACTCTTCTGTATTCCTGTAGGCACCTATGGCTGCCAGATAAGTGTGGCATGCGTCGACCTGTACTCCGGAGTGGGCGAGAAGGAGAGTACGTCATCCAATGAGCACCTAAGGGGGTAGAGTTGGCCCAATGACAGAATCTAGACCATTTGCTTTATATTGGCTCCTGGTAGCTTTGCTTCTGGCTCCCTGGATGATCCCAAGGTTAAGCTGCGATAGGTTCAAGTGTTTCAGAGTGACCTGCTCAGGAACCACGCTGCCAGGGCTAGTTTGTGCAGAGCAAGGTGGAGAACTCTGCCCCCCTGCTGGGTCAGGAGCAGAGCTGGGACCAGTGGTAGGTGAATGGGGGGCCTGTCCGATAGGCTAAGCAGCTCGGAGAACCACAGTCTCGCCCGCCACCAGGGAGCTATCAGAATGATGCTGAGGCGACATGATGGTTTTATCCTGCAGATCACACTGTGAACCAGGTGTGGGGGCGGAAAGGCATATGCAGTCATGTAGTTCCATTGTATCTGGAATGCATCGCCCAGGGAGCTGGAGCCCATTCCCTGCCAGGAGGCAAACTGCTGGCATTTCTTGTTGTCTTGGGAGGCAAACAGATCCACTTGGGGTTGCCCCCACATGAGGAAGATCTCTTTCAGTACTAGGTTGTTCAATTGCCACTAATTGTCTGCCCCAATCTGCTGAGCCTGTCCGCCTCCAGATCGGATTCCCCCGGGAGATGGACAGCCATGATGTAGATGCCGTTTTCCAGAGCCCATTCCCACATGCTGACCGTGAGGTTGCATAGAGGAGGGGACCTGGTAACCCCCTGCTTGTTGACACAGTACATGTGGAGTTGTCCATCTGGATAAGCACTGTCTTGCCCTGTATGAGAGGAAGGAACGCCTTGAGGGCCAGCCATATGGCATTCAACTCTAGCCAGCTGATGTGGGTCTCCTGCTCCTCCCGGGTCCAGACTCCATGGTCGCTGTGGCTGTCCAGAGTGGCTCCCCAGACCTCTAGGGAAGAGTCCGTTGTGACAGTGACCTGAGGGAGAGGCTGCCGGAAGGGCTTGACCTGCCGTAGGTTGAAGTCCATGCAACACCAGGTGAGGTCCAGGAGGAGAGACTTGGGAATGTCCACTGGTTCCAGGAGGCTGCGAAGTGCAGCTGCAGTCCCCTCATCCAGAGTCTTGTGTAATGAGGATACTGGGTATGAGGATAATACCCAGTAGTTGTTGGTACCACCAGGCCGAGGTCACAGTCATGACTCCTGAAGAGTAAGTGAGTAGTGGCTCTCTTGATGGCCGTGATCTTGTCCTGTGTAGATACGCGTCCTTCAGATCCAGGGAGCACATCCAGTCTCCCCTGTTCCGTGTCTCCGCAATGAGAGCTGGCGTAACCATCTTGAATTTTTGTAGCGGATGGGAGATGTTGAGGGTGGAAAGGTCCAACACTACTCTCAGGCCAGCCTGGGTCTTCTTCTATATGGTGAAAATCCTGGAATATAAGCCCAATCCTCTCTGGGAGGCTGTGACTTCTTCCACTGCCTGGCTCTCGATGAGCGACCGGATCTCCGCCAACAGAGTTGCTGTCCCAATCTCTGAGAGAGGAGGGAGGAGAGGAAGGGATCGGTAAGCGGTACCCCGTGGAGACTACAGACAGGATCCAGGGGTCAGAAAAATGTTGGCACCAAAATTGCATGTGGGAAGCAAGCCTGTCCCCCTCCGAGGCTGTTGCGGAGGAGGGTATTGGAAAAAGCCTTTGCGCCCCCCCCCCCCCCACATCCCCTTTTGTGGTTTCCTCCAATAGTGACTCTGGGAACGGTCAGGTTGTCTGGACCTCCATTCATGGAAGCCTCGGAACCCTCCAGATGCCCGCCCTTTGTCGGAGCGTTGATTGGACTGGGTGTACGCCTTGGGCGTGGCCTTCGTAAGAATAGATAAAGACTTGGCGGTTTGTGAGCTGTTCTCATCTAATTCTTCATCCGTGGTGGAGTGGAAGAGGTCACTACCCTCGAATGAAAGGTCCAATATGAGTTCCTGGACATCCGGGTTAAACTTGGTAGCCCGGAGCCAGGGCGTCCTTCTCATGTCCGTGGCAATGCAGATGGCCCGGCCAGAGGTATTGATAGGGGCAAATGCAGACTCCATGATGTCCTGCGCTACCAGCCTGGCTTCTACTAATCCCACTTTGAAGCGAGCCTGGCTTTATGGCGGAAGTTCCGGGAGGAAGTCCGCAATTTCCCACCAGAGCCTTTGGTTAATAGCCGCCAGCATGGCATTGGTGTGGGCTTGACCCAGGGAGGCGTTGGAATACAGCTTTTTCCCATACGCCTCCAAGATCTTCTCCTCCTTGCCTAACAGCACCAAGGACAAGGTGGCTGAGGCCGACTTGGGGCTGAGAATCGAGTGACGCTGCACCGATCACCGAGGAGTGCGGCTGAGGATGAGCCGAAAGCAAGTGTGTATCTCCCTCCAACTGCCTGTACTTGGCGTCAATGCACCTATTGACAGGTTGGGCCGAGTGCAGCTTGAGCCAACCCTTCTTGGCCAGGGCAACAACGTTCTTCTGCATTGGGATCCCCGTCTTGGAGGGGGACCTTGAGGACTTCTGCCAAGACCCCCCCCCCCTCGGGCTGTTCAACCTCAGGCTGAAGAAGGCCCAGGTATTCTGCCAGGGCCACAAGGCGGTCGTGGAAGGCCTTAGCTGAAGATGGCGTGTCGGGGCCTCCTCCTCGTCTGTGTCCACCTAAGTGCTCAGAGGGTCCAGAACTGGCGAATGTGTACTGTGCGCCGTGGGCTGCGGTGTGGAGACCGGAGCTGGAGGCTGCTGCAGAGACTGATGTGGAACCGCCTGTACTGCCGGAGGCAGGGGGGGGGCGGAATAGGAACCGGCGTGGGCAGCACTGGGGCCTGTGCACTGGAGCCATAGGAGGAATGACTTTGGGTACCGTTGGGGTGACCTGAGGGAGCATGTCCCTGATAGTATCCCGAAGAATGGAACCCATCCATCTGAGGTTCGCATCAGCGCCAGAAACCTTTCATAGAACCTGTACTCTGAGGCTGAAGAGGTGGCAGGAGATATTGACGGAGTAGCTACGGGCTGCTGGGGCCAGGGCACACTCTGCCTGGGGTGCAGGGGGAACCTGCGCTGTGCTGCTGATGGATAAGCTGTAGGCTACGTACCTGGTTGACACCAGTCCCACCTTGTGACTCGCTCCTCCACCTGCTCTGCTAGAGGAGGTATCGGACGAGCATCCATCTTGTCTGGCACAGCAGCCATTTTGTCGAGCTGCGTGCCACGTGCCGAAGTCGGGGTGCCTGGCTCGCTGGAACCAGCCCCGTCCAAGACGCTTGGTGTTGGAACATAAGGCCTATCCTGCACCTCAGGCCGGGGCCTGGAAGGCGTATTGCCCTCAGCAGAGCCGCCGGTAGTGCTGCGTGAAGGCGCCCCCTCGGACATAATGCTGGTGGCTAGGGCATTGACCCTCGGGAGTAACCCCGGTAGAAGAACCTTGCGGTCCCTCAGCACTGATACCGGAAGGATCCAGAGACCCCTCGGCCGTGAGGCCGGTAGCTGGACTAGCCCTGGTATGTGTGCTGGTGCTAGAGCCCAGGAGGTTCCTCCCGGTCGGGCGCTTCCTTGGAAAGGAGTCGCCCTTGCGGGGTGCAATGCTGAATAGAGGCCTTGCCTTTGGCCTTGAGCAATGTTTGACGAAGTCCTTCATGTCCTCCGGAGGTGACTTCTGTAAGAGCTCCCTCCACCTAGCCAGCCTGTTCTCAGTGCCCGTGGTGTGAAGGCGTTGCACACGGAACAACCCTCCCAGCCGTGGTCGGAGCCACGACAGCGGAGGCAAAGGGCGTGGGGGTCTGAAGTGGGGAAGAGCCCCATTGCAGCCTGGACACCTGCTGAAGCCCGCTGAAGTCGACATGTGCCGGGGAGGATCGTGGCGTAGGAGGACGGAAAGCCGGAAATCGCCATTATCTTTGAGTCCGGATCCACAGCCTGATGCCAAGAATCCAAAAAGCCATTTGCGCCTGCCTCATCTTGAGTCGAGCAAGGGGGAAGAGCCAATACACACGAGGCCATGAGGCCCAGAAGCCTATGGAACCACCAGGCCGACGTGCTCTCCGACTGCGCAAACACCTGACACGTGGCCAACAGATCCGCCATTCTGTCCCCGGTCAGGTAAACTCTGCAGTCGATCGTGTTCCAACTAAAAGCCAGGAAAATCAGGTCTTGAGAGACCGTCATGGAAGATTTCCGCCAGTTCACCGACAGCCCAAGGTGAAACAGGAGCTGGAGGAGAGACTGAAGATTGCTGGAGGCTTTCAGCGGACAAGGACTGTGCAGCAGCCAATCATCCAAATATGGATACACATGAATACCCTGTAGCTGAAGATAAGCTTCAATAACAAACATCATCTTCGTAAAGACACGGTGTCAAGCTGAGGCCAAAAGGGAGCACTCGGAACTGGAAGTGCTCCTCCTCCACAGAAAACCGTAGGCATCTCCAATGCGGGTTCCAGATCAGGATGTGCATATACGCATCTTGAAGGTCCACCAGGCTGAGCCAATCGCCCTTCTGTAAAGAGGACTATCTGACAGGGCGTGATCATCTTGAATTTCTCTTGGGGTAGAGAGAGATTGAACTGGGAAATGTCTAGGATGGTGCGCAGGCCAGCCTGGTTGGTTTTGGGCACCGTAAACAGCCAGGAATAGAAGCCCTCCCCTCAATCCCGTAGAGGAACGGGTTCCACCGCCCTGAGATCCAGTAACTTCTGAATCTCAGCTCTGAGGAAGGGCAATGCTGACTGCTGGAAGGGAGGATTGATGGGTGGGGTAGGTGGAAGGGGTAAGCGGAAGCCCGCCCGAGCAACTGAAAAGACCCACCGGTCCTCAGTGATGGTCTGCCACGCCTCCCAGGGAGACACAATGCATCCTCCCATCGGGGTCTCGTGCGAGCGCAGAAAACCCTCATTTTGTTGGCTTGTCGGTGGCAGCACCACCTGACCCTGAGGAGGAGGCTGAGGAGCGGGAGAAAAACCGGCTCCGTTGCTGCCTTCAGAGGGAATTTCCCAAAGGGGTGTCAACCCTGCAGGATTTCCAGTCTAAGAAAACCTTGAAACCAGAGGAGGGCTGAGGGTTTCACAACAATCTCTGTTTCCGGAAAGGAGGTTTAACCAGGACAGACAAGGACTTGGCGGTCTGAGTTCTGCCCTTGGTTTTGGTCAGCTCCACGTCAGTTGTAGAGTGAAAGAGCTCCTTGCCATTGAAAGGCAGGTTCAAAACTTTATCCCGCACCTCCTGACGAGAGTTGTCCACACCGAGCATGAGGCCCCGGGCCGAGGTGTCTACATGGTGAGCCGCAGCCTCCAGGAGATCCTGTGCCAAGACCCTGGCGTCCGACAAACCCGCTTTGAAATCTTCCAACTTTTCTGCAGGAAATAACTCCTCAAACTCCGACAGACCTTTCCACATTTTCATATTCGCCCCCGCTAACACCAGTTTAGCATTGGCTTGACACAGCTGCACAGCTGAGTTAGCGAAAATCTTCTTCCCAAGTGAGTCAAGAAGCTTATCCTCTTTGGCCAGAACCTGCTTAGCTGTCGTAGAAGAGGATGACGCAGGTCTGGATTGCAAAGTGGCTGCCGCCACTACCGTGGAGCAGTGGGGCGGACACGAAGCTAAGGCCACCTCTTCCGATGAATGGAGCCTGTAACGCACGTCAATCTTCTTGTTGACAACAGTCCAGAGTGTGGCTTCTCCCAAACTTTACAGACCTCGGCTAAAACATCCTTCTGCAAGAACAAGCCGGCACACCCTCCTGCAGAGCAGGTGCAGGGGTGGAAGAGATGGGGGGAGGCCCTGGCACCTGCAGCCGGGACTGTCGGTGCAGGCGGGCAAATCTCCCTGAACAAGCCCCGAAAGTACTCCTTCATGGGGTCAGAACGCATCAGTATTTGAAACCTGCCGAAAAAAACGTCCTCCGCCGATGGTTTAGGTGCGACAGGAGGAGGCCTCTCATGAGCTGAGCAATTCCAGGGGCTAAGGGAGAGGGTTGCCAAGAAGGTCCTTCCCCACTGTTGTCTACGTAAATCAAGGGTGCCTATGTCGCAGGAAGCGAGACATTGTGCGGTAGAGGCATCCAAGCGTTCCAGTCATAAACTGGACAAAACGGATGTGCACAAGGAAACCGATGTTCACCTGAAAAAGCGCCCCCTACACCTAGGGTGATAGCATAGTTGTAAGGGATGTATCCAAAATGGCTGCTGTGGTCTTGGCGGGAACGGCAGCCATTTTGTCGGCACCTAAGGAGAACTGCAACACGTGTGGAAGTGAAGCAGGGGTCCCCACAGGTGTGTCAGGGGTCTTCATTTTAGCCTTAACTCAAGGAACCTTGCCCGATCCGGTACTGTGTGACCTAGAATGTTTGTGACATTGTAACAGCCAAACTAGCCTTCGAAGGAAGGACCGCGGCACTGCCGGTGATGAGGGATTACGGTCCAAGACCTCACTCCATGCCCCCTCAACAGAACTGGGGTCTCCACAAGAGCGGGAACAATGAGGAACACACCTCACCGACAAGACCTTACCAGGCCTCTCAGAACTGTTGGTCACCTTAGCCCCTAAATGACGGGCCTCTCACCCTAGTTCGGTAAAAGCACCCGCACGAGGGGCCTCAAACTTTCGTTCGGTGGCAACAACCTCAACCGAGGTGGCAGGGCGTACCCCGGTGATTTTACGGGAAGCTCCAACCAAGGAGACCTCGGAGCAAGCTCCGGTACCCGATGCCTCAGTAGAACTGGGCCCATAAACAGCCCCCACAGGAGGGGCCTTGGAATGCAATCCGTTGTCGATAGGCCCGTTACAGATGCCCTCGGAGAAAACTCCGGTAGAATTTTTAGGCCTGGAAGGTACCTTAGGGCAAGCCCCGGTAATAGAGCTCTTGACACTCATCCCTGACCAGGAAGACCCCCGGAAAGGAGTCCCCCGGCCGGGGTGCCCTAAAAAGTAAAGAACTCACCGGGCGTCTCTTTTTTTCGTCGATCAAAGTTTAAAAATGAGCCAGGGGAGTACGTTGAAACACCTCCTCCCACCGCTCCAAACGACATTGAAGCGCCCGGACCAAAAGGGAGTCGCAATAAAAGCATGAGTCCCACCGGTGGTCCAGACCCAAACACCCTAAGCAAAGAGGATGGGAATCCGCCCTAGCAAAGCGTCGCTGACAAGAACAACAATTAGGAAAGTCTAGCTGAAACGGCATAGACGGATTACCACGCGACCGCTAAGCCAGAGCGAGAGGAGGAACTGGAAGGAAAAAAAATTCCGAAGATGCATGTGCGTCCAGTCTGGAGCGAGCGGAGAAAAGGACTGATGAGCGATGCGCTGGGCGGAGCTAAGAAAGGTGGAATTACGGCCGCGTGCAATACCCCGCGTAAAGAGGGAGGAAGGACACATTTTTGCAAAATGTTATGCTTTTTACAAAGTGCTCCGGTCCCCTCCCACAGGACGGAGGAATGTCCCACAAGTATGGAGGAAAGGGGATGGGACGTAGGAGTATGGGCTTTTACAAACCAAAGGAGGAAATTCCTGTTTTAAAAGGACTATGTTGAACAAAAACCGATCCTTTCCTAGAAATGTCAAAGGGGATTGTGCTGTGAAATACATGTATGAGATGGTTTTATCAGCAGGTTCTTCTAATTCAAAGCAAAATTAAATAAAATAAATTAAACTGCATTGGCAACCTGAGAGAATCCAGCCCAAGACAGGTTTCTGCTTTGGGGGGATGCTAGCAACAGAAGGCTATTCACAGTAGATCCTAACACACAAGTGCTACCTTTACAGACTTTGGCCTGCACTCCAGTCTCTTACAATGGAACTTCTGGGACACTAACTTGTGAAGTCATAAACCTTCAATCAAACTGGGAACCCCCCCCCTCCACAATGGGTTGAACTGACATTTGGGGGTAGCTGAAGAATAAAAAATGCTTCCAGTGAAGGACAAAGGATGCCCATTAGTTTCAAAGACTATTTTTTAGATAAAACTTGTAAGACTTATCTTTGCAACAGGATTTAGCAAAAATGTGAAAAGGTAACAGTTTAAATGTGATTTTATGGGCTTTCATTTAAGACGTCATAGACTTCACTGACACATGGGGAATAGAAATGGTAGCGAATTGGGTATTATAAGGAAAGTATCCATGATGCCATTGCAAATTTAAATACTGACATGCCTAATGATAATCCATACCCATGTATAAAGTTATAGAATTTTAATTAATATAATTCTCACTGAAAAGCGTGAAACACTGGTAGAAGGGCGAAACAAGGTCCCACAACCGCAAGGATTGGACTGCTATGCTCTACCTACAATATGTAATCTGCCCATGTGATTGGTTAAAGTGCCACAAATGTATAAATGTGTAAATTAGGTTATGACTGATTTTTGGCAAAAAGGACTGTGGGATGGCTTTTTACCTCATAAAATGCAACCTCATAAACTGGGACTCCTCCTCGAGGAGGCAACCAACATTGATTGCCTCTTATCCCTCACTACCTACTGCTTCTTTCTAACCACTCAAAATGTGGTTATTTGTGGGTTGAGGGAACATTGCAGGGGGAAACCTTAACTTGGGTGCTATCTATCCTAATCCAAAAAGTGTTTCTATTCAATTGTGCTTTGGATATGTTCTACTAGTAGGTTGACCAAGTGCATTGCTTCCATTTCCATTGTAATTATCACCCCAATGGTGACTGCTGCCCCATATTAAAAAGGTTATGATTTCTTTTGAATTTTAAAAATAAATAAATATTGCAATTTCACCAACCAGCCTGGTTCATGGTCCATTGTGACCCGGGATATTTGTAAAAAGGGGATGTGAGGCGGGTCGGGTATCGGCTCAATTTGAATTAATTGAAATTAAAGAAAAAGCATTCCTATTGAGCACCACATCCCGGGCCAAGACCAAGTGTCCTGGTCCAGTGTGTGACGCCGATTGGAATCCTTTACAATTTTGTAACACAGCCGAGCCAGCGCTCCAGGACGGGCTTGGGGATGGTCGACCCACATGGGTGACGGGTGCCCAAGGACTGGGACATCACCCCCAACCATCCTTGAACTCTGGCTGGGTTGCGTTACAACTTCTCCCTCTGGGAAAGGATGGGGAGCATGCCGAGACACCCTGAAATCGCCGCTGGACTTGTGGACGGTCAACCCACATGAGGGACAGCCACCCAAGCCAGGGACATCACCCCCGACCAGTCTGGAGCTCTGGCTAGGTAGCATTACAGAAGTTCACTCGGGGAACGGACGGGGACCCTGCTGGGGCTCCCTGGGATTGCCGTTGGACTTGTGGATGGTGGACACTTTCTTTTCCACCCAGGTAGGTGCACCCACACATATGAGGTGCTGTTTTCATCCGGACACCTGTGGGAATGTGGGAAGCGTGTTTCAGTAGTTTCCATGTGCGAAATGTCTGAAAATGTAGTTTCATTTCCTAAATTTGGGACTTTGCCAGGGCTTGTGGGCATTACATTCTGGGGCGATTCGCGCAGGTCAGACCTCTGTTGATTCCCAGGGGTGGCCTCTTTTCGAAAATACATGGGGTTCCCCGTTTGCCTTGGTGGCTGCGACACCCCAGGCCCAAATCTGTAGGTTATCCACAAGAGCAAATTCCCGCAAAATCTGCTCTGCCGAAACACTTGAGGTTAGTGGTTTAGCCTTTTCCCTTTGCGCCCAGCTAGGTGCACCCACACATGTGAGGTACTGTTTTCGTCGGGACACTTGTGGGAATGCGGGAATGGAAGGACATTAATTGTGTTTGCTTGGTTTTCATAACGTTTTCATGCATTTGCTGCAGCACTTTGTCACACAACCCTTTCATTTCCCAAATGTGACCTACATTTAGTCGCTGTTTTAGGCACTATACACTTTTGTAACCTACACAAGTCACCTACCCTTCAAAAGGGCTGCCTGTGCTCTTTCAAAACATGTATGCTTGCCATTCCTCACCACAATTGTTTTCCTTATTTACGCATGCTAATTACATCTGTTTAAGCCGTAAGCAATAAAAAAACCTGTGTACCATGGTCCAGTTTTTGGCTTGTGGTATTGCTTGTTTTGTGAAACATTACAAAAAATGTGTGATCTCCTAACTGGAAGAGTCGGGGGAATGTAGCGGGCATTGCTTTTGTCAGAATTCACAGAAGTCATTGCCTTAACGGGCCAACCATGTCTGCCACATACCTTTTTTATCTGTCATTTTTCCAATTCTTCTCCAAACTATGGACATTTTCCCTACATAATTGTTGCCTGACCTGTGCAAATCACCCCCTTCCTAAACTTGGAATTTTGTCTACTTTTCAGAAGTATGCCTTTCTGTCTTCCCATTCAGCTTTCCTACCCTCCTCTTCCATTCCGTCCACGCATGTCCCATTGGGAAAAAAGGGCAAAATCGCCTTTCACAAAACGGATGGTAACCATATAAAAATATGGGTTTTTTTGTTTCCACTCAACCGGTTCTTGGAAGCCTGTAAAATGGCGAATTCAGAACAGCAAACCATTTGTTCCTAGCCCTTTTTGGTTATTTTCTCTCACCCCCATACAGCAAACTAGGATTCCTTGGTTCTGTTATGACCGCCTACATGTGGGAAGAAAAAGGGCCAAATTTGGCTGAGATCTCTCATCTAACAAAAAAGTTACAAGGAATTGGTAGGCGACATACCAAAATCACCAAAAAAAGGCCTTGGCACTGGGGGGGAAACCCTTGGCAGTTAAGGGGTTAAAGAGGAGTGAATAGAGGTATGATTTTTTGGGCAGTATTGCTTACTGGCCTTGTTAGGGGTTGTTAGCTGGAGCATATTGTGACGATTATTCATCGACAAGCCGCAACCACAACCTGTATGCAGGGTAGTGATATCTAAGCCGCTTTGCACCATTGAATATCAAGGTATGCCATCACCATTGCATTATTGTGCACCACAAAGTAGGTGTGGGGTGGAAGAGCTGGGGGCTGAACATTTTCTGAAGGAACTTGGTTCGTTTTTCAATCAATAATTTTCCCAGTTCCGTTATAATGCCATCCATCTGGTTCTCCACATCCATCTGGTTCTCCATCCCATTGGGAAGTATTCCTACTTCACAGCGCTAACCTTTCATAAACGTGGTTTCAAATACTCCATGTTGTCATGTGTGTGTTCATTATGTGTGGTTTGTGTTTATGATTAGGTTTTCATCCGGTGCTGAATTATACGGTAAATGATTATATTCGATTAAAGAACGGCTACTAAAATATATTTTTATTCTGTTATCTAGACAGATATGTTGCATTCCAGAGCAGATTAGATCAGAGTCCCCAGGTTCGCCGAGCGTCAAAGACGCCTGAGTGACTTGTGGAGCGGTGGAGAAACAAAGGGACCATAACTTACTCTCACGAGGGGTCACAAGAGTAAGTTAGAGTGACTGGCAGAAGTGCCAGCCACAGTGTCGCTCAAATTGCAACCAGTTTGAGCTAAGCTGTGGCTGGCTGGCTGGCACTTCTGTCAGTCACAGCTTGCCAGACGGGCGCATCTCCCATCGCGGATGTGGCCTTGGCGGGATAATGTGTCCCGCAATGCTGTGGTGGGCCTGGAGGCCCTAGCAGGGCCCTTGCTCAGCTCCACTTTTTAGAGACTGCAGGGCCCAGCCCCCACCCACTTAAAACACTACTGGCAACCCTCAAATGACCCTGACACTATTTGCTGCACTCTCAAATCTAAAGAAAATATGTCATTTGATAAAATGGTTGTCCCTACAGTGCGGTTTCTTAGTGCTCTACCCTGGATGTCATTGTCCCATGCAATAGTACTCAAATTACTGATATCGAAAGCAGAGTCGCCTTGTCGGAATTGCTCGTAACCTGAAAATTGGATAATTCTCAGGAGCCGATTTAACTATTGAGCTGTCTTTCTGTCCATGCCCCTCACATGGCATGAGCTTCTTTTCAGCCGGGTTCTCACAAGAGGATTTAAAACGTAATGTATTTCCCTTCATTCACGTCACTGGGCTAAGTCATGTGTGCCCTGATCTTATGCACCAACTTTTGTTTAAGAAACAAGTTACTGAAATACCCATATTCCTAGATGAACAGAGGGGGGCGCTTCCTCGAGACATCAGGATTTAATCTGTTGCCGCTTTAGTGTGTGCAAAGTGAACCAGGGGTGGGAGAACGAGTGGTGTTAATTCCATTTGCACTGTCGATATCCCTAATCTCATTCAGTGCCTGCAATGTGTGAGGGGCTGGTTTTAGGATTTCTGCCATCCCCAGTTTGCTTTGTAAACTAATATTGTCCAGTCAGTATACAAAGTACCCAGTGCTTTACACAGCATTGTATACTGGTATTCAGTCGGTTAGAGCGTTGCAGGCCCTGGAAGGAAATAGAAAGGAGTACAGGGGCAGGAAGGGCCGGCCCAGGGACGCAATCCTCAAGTGGGGCTGAAGAAGCATCGCTGCTTCAAGTGGGAAATGTAGTCATTCAAACAGTACACGATGACCGGTCCAGGGTTTGGCACTTTGCATATGGAACTTTCAGGTTTTCAAATACGGTTTGTGCAGTAGTGGAATTTTGGGGGAGGCAACTGTGTGTAACCCTGACTACACCTTTAAGATCCAGTGCTTCAATTTCACAAACCATTGACAAGCAGGTGCTTATGTTCAATCAAAAATGACTGACAACTGGGTGGCGCTAGAGAGCCCTACCGTGATGGCGGTTCTTTGAGCTCCCAACAATCCTGTTAAAATTGCGCCTGATGGGTAGATAGGAACTTGCTGATGGTGTTGGAATTACTATAAATTTCCCCAGACATCCATGAAAAAGTGACCGCCTGCGGGAACCCCGACTCCCCCCCGAAAACGTACAGTCGGCTGCAATCTCAGGCCAACGGATGGTGAGGCCTGCTGCGAGAAACCAGCAGCAAGCGTGGAGAAGATGGGCAGACTCATGGACCTTCCATGTAGCCTTTGCAGACCTACTATCCTATACAACCCTGCTGGGCGGTGCAAAAGAGAGCCTTGCCCCTGCCAGCCGCGAGCAGTGGTCCCACGGTCCGGGGAACTTTCTCTCAGTCAAACAGCGACATCAAGAACAGCGACGCAGCAGGGGAACTTTCTGTGACGACACTCCGGAGTGCCACGTGTGCGGGTGTGCACGTGGCAACCCGCCATGGTGCCAACTGACAGCGGATACCTGCAGAGCCGAAGGCTCACATGGAGCTTGGGAAACGGGGGCACTGGTGGAAGTGACGGGCCATGAGAGGCCAACCCAACGGGCCCGTGAGCCAGCCATTCCCGGCTGGCCCCCTCCGGGAGGTCCGCTGACTGCGGGAGGACGGCGGGGCCAGACGGGAGGGCATATCCAGAGCTACCCCCACAGGAGCACAGTCTTAAGACTTTCAGTAGTGGAGTGGGCGTTCATTTGAGACCTGTAGGGCAAAGAGCGGAGGCAGGAAGGAGCCCGCTCTAATCAGCCAGCATCAACATCACAGTGTCTCGAATAAAACAACAGCGCTGAAAGCGGACCAGCGGAGGCTGGCAGACACGGTAAGAGACAACATACGTCGGGCCGAATCAACCTCCTGGGTTTCCCCGGGTGCTGCCAACCGAGCCCCCACCACATTGAGTCAACCTTTCCCCCTCCCCTGGTGAAGGTGGTTGCCCTTAGGCTAGAGCACCGAGGCCCAGAGCCAGGCTGCCCCCTAGACGTGGGGAAACGCTTGGAAGAGCGGGGCCCTTGCTGCTCACGGAATATCCATAGCAGGGCTCAACTGGCCTAATCAACAGACTGGAGCAGCCTCCCGTCAGGCCAACATTTGGCTGGGAGTTGGAGGCAGTCTGGAGCCCACCCGACAGCCACCAGAACAACGACAGTGGGGCGGCCAGCACAGCGGGCAGGGGATGCTCCCATGAGAACACCCGAACACAGACCCACGGCTCCGGAACGCTGTGGTGGGGGTGAGGGGGGGGGGGGGGGAGAGAACCAACTGCCCACCTTTACCAAATGTTTTCCGGCAGACCCGGAGGCTCTCCACAACCACCTACTGATCCAGCGAGCAGTCAAGGGACGAAGGCAGTTTGGAGCCCGTTCCATCCTCCGCAGTGGGTAAAGCACAAGGGATCTAGTAAACCTTGTTGAGGTTGAGTGAGTTGGCCCGGGCTGCAGCAGATCCTACAGACACTCGACTGAGCAGCGTGGGAGGGGAGCACCCACTGTCCAGTAGCAACAGGACAGAGCTAGTGGAGCCGGAGGATTGACAGTCGCCTGCTTCCCTAACACGACAGGGGTAGGGAGCAGCCCGGAAACCGTCCCTCCCCCCATTAACATTAAGCAAATGGCTAGGTGGCAAATAAAGCAGCCGCAAAGACTAGGACTTGTAAAAGATTCAGAGCACCCACATATTACTCCAACATCCCCTCCAACATCTCCCAACAATGGAGAGGTGCGCCTGCCTATAAGAAAAGAGGAGGCAGCAGAAAAATATTCATTATACACCTGTGCTAATGGTGTACCCTGGTGAGGAGATAAGAACCACACACGCAGCGCAGAGAGACTGGCGGGGGGACCACAAGACCAGAGCCTCCTGCACCGACCAATATAGGTCTGAGCCTGCTCCTGAATACAATGCTTTAACAAACGCTATCCCCAGACCACCACAGCCCCAAGGGGGAACCAAATAGTACAATAGTCCGGCCAACTAGGGGCAAACACACGATAACCGGTTAGACTCTCGCCCATAAGCATACCAACGCTCGTCTGCCTGCCTCGGAGTGCACACATAACTGAAGCACTGCTCTTGAGATATGGGAGAGGGCAGACACTCTTAGCCTCCCACAATCAGCCTGAGCTGACGACTACTGGCCTACCATTGAATATGGGGAAAGCAGATAAGCTGCAGCGGAAAGACAACTTCGAAAGAGGTGCCTCCGCCAAGACACCCAGATCACAATTTCAAGCAGTGCCGACCGAACCAACGAGAGAGTCAGATGTGTTCCACTCAGGTGCCAGGGGTGGATATCAGGGAGATTCTGTTAGACCTTAAAGCAGGCATTGGAGGGCTGGACTCCAAATTGGACTCTATCCTCCATGGTCGACTTGCTGCAACACCGAATTGACAAACATGGCGACCGCCTGGAGGAGGTTGAGCAGAGGATATCCGGGATAGAAGACGGGAACACCAGAGTGTCAGCGCTTGAAGTCCAGGTCAAACCAGTATCGGCAAAAAACAAAAGATCTGGAGGGAAGAGCATGCTGCAATAATATTCGGCTGGTCGGCATTAGAGAGCGGCTGGGCCTACCCAAGATGGAAGAATTCGTAGAGGCCCTGTGTAAGAACCTGTTTGGAGAGGCCGCGCTATCCCCATTGTTCGTAGTGGAGAGAGCCCGCCATGTACCAGCATCCCGCCCGATACCAGGTGCAGCAACCCGCCCTATCATTGCGCGCCTCCTAAATTACAGAGACCGTGACCCAATCCTTGGATTAGCCAGGGAAAAAGGGGAGCTCCAGTACGACAGTGACAAAATCTAAGTGTTCCCGGACTTTTCGGCAGCAGTGCAGGCGTCCCGCCAGTCATTTACCAGAGTGAAGAGGTGTTTGAGAGAAAGCAACATCCCATACTCCATGCTATTTCCAGTGAAACTCTGGATCCAGCATGCAAGGAAAATAGTTTTTCACTTCACCGGAGGCTGCAAGCTCCTTCTTGGATGAGATAGGAGGGCGCTCGCCCCGAAATCCCCCTGAGACCCCACATGGATGAGCACGATAGGCGAGACCCGGGTTGACGGTCTCACAACACAAGGGGAAACTACATTACAAAACTTGAGATTAACTGTCCGCACCATTACCACAATTATCACACGCCGTTTATAACTCAGACACACATACATTTCAGCTAGTAAGGGAGCCGGCTGATTTGGCAACGTCAACGGGCAGGTTGCGAGTTGCCTGTGGGGGATTTGGGTTGAGGGGGTAGTTGGGGGTGGGGGGGGAGGGTGTTTAGAGGTAGCTATGGTTGTTGGGTCTATCCTATGCATTCCTTTAAAAGGTGGGTTGTATTTCGTAGTGTTATTAGACTGTTGTGATTAATAAAGTAGGTATTGTTTTTATACAACCTTGACTGGGCACTCCTTTTATCATTGGGTAATTGTAATTTCTCTGTGTGGCAACTAACCAACAATCCACAACCTTTCTGAGATAAGCCTGCTGTTCTGTCCACGTTATAAACCTTGTCTAATTTTGGTAATTTGCTTATTATTCCAATCTGTTCGGATCCATTCTGGTGTATTAGAGGTGTGGAACTGATTGATGGTTTAGATACGGATATTCACCCCTGGACCACTTGTAGCCCGGAAGTTGGATTTGTCACAGGGCAACTACACTAAATCAGCGGCCCTTAATCTAAAAGTGCCCCCTGAACAAAGGAGGCAACTGCAAAACACATATCCATTCAAATGGGCCGTTAAGTGTATTAAATGCCTGGGGGTTTACCTGGCGGCAAACATTGGGGCGCAATATGATTTCAACTATCAGAGCTTATTAGCCAGAATTAAGGAGTATCTGCTTAAGTGGGGTAGGCTCACAATATAATGGATAGGCAGACTACATACAGTAAAGATAAACATCCTACTGCATTTGCTTTACCTATTTCAGCCACTACCCATCTAGGCCCCTAGAGAGGAGTTAGGAAAATTACAAAGGGGTCATGTGGCACAGGGTACATTTGGGAAGGGAGGCGGGGGACAAGCAGGGTTTCCAAACACATTCTCATGGGGCGAATAGATAGAGGGGGTGTCCAATGCCCCAACTTTCAGACCAACTGTGATGCGGCACACCTCAGGATTGTTAGGTGGTGATATCAGGTTGACTCCAGCAAGCAATGGTGGGTAATGGACACAGCATTAGGGTGGGTGCCGCATTGTGGAAAGCATTGTGGCTACCGAAACGAGCCAGACCATATTAATCCAATAACCAGGTTGACGCTTACTACGTGGGATGGGGTTAATGTTGCACCGCATTTGACAATTCATGCCCATACATATTAACTCAGGCTTTGCCACAGACAAACTACCAGGAGCCTTTCCAAAATGGAGGGGGGGGGGGAAAGGTGGTGGGTGCCAGACCTTGTTAAGAATGGAGCAGTGAAATCATTCCAAGAATGCAAACCATAATTCCAATTTTGTGACGGAGAATGCCTCCAATATTACCAAGTTAGACACTGGGTGATGAATAAGGACGTTAGGAAGCTCAAAACGAGAGGGCTAGCTCTGTTTGAAAAGATTATGGCTCACTCAATACCGGCTACAGGGCTGATATATACATATATATATTACATTACTCACAGTAACCGTATTTCTGATGCTTGCATCTGCTTAGATTCACATGCTGTGCATAGGTTGCCATCTAGTGGAAGCTGCAGAGTTTTACAGTTGTTGTTTTCGAAACTCAAAAGGTACGTGGACAGGGCGTGCCAGTAATACTATCCCTAGTGTGACGTCCACTGTACCCATGATCCCTCACGCATCGAAGTCCCTCATATTGTTATTTTTCTGACATGAGGTAGCATGAGGTGTAGCGTGAGTACAGTTGTATCCAAGCAGATATATATCAAGCAAGCTCATAAGCATCCATGCGCCTTCTCTCCGAGGGGGGAAGGGTGGGCGCATGTGAATCTAAGCAGATACAAGCATCAGAAATACGATTACGGTGAGTAATGTATGCCTTCTGAGGCTTGTGCAATCTACTTAGATCACATGCTGTGCATAGATTAGCGAGCAGTGTTAGAAGAAGGAGGTGGGATGTGAGAAGGTTCATGAGCGAATAAATGTCTTAGAACCGCTTTTCCCACTTGTGTATCTGTCTTGGAATGAGTGTCAATGCAGTAGGGCTGAGTGAAAGTATGTATTGAGCTCCATGTAGCTGCTTTGCAAATACTGTCTAAGGGGACGTTTGCAATGAAAGCCAGGGTGGCTCCTGTGCCTCTTGTGGAGTGAGCCCTGGGCGTAAAAGGCAGTGTCTTATCTGATAAGAAATAGCACAGTTGGATACATCTGACTATCCACCTAGAGATGGCATTCTTTGATTTTGGTCACCTTCTCTGCTTGACGCTATGGAGACAAATAATTGATCTGTTTTTTCTTAGTGGTCTGATCTTGTCTACATAGTAGAGGACAGTCCTCCTCACATCTAGTGTGTGGAGTTTTACCTCAGCTGAGCTGTTAGGTTCCTGGAAGAAAGCCGGTACCTCAATTGACTGGTTTACTTGAAATTTGGAGATGAATTTAGGGGAGAACCTAGGGCGAGTAAGTAAAACCAGCTTGACGTTGTGTACAACAAAGAAAGGATCCTGCACTGACAATGCTTGTATTTCACTCACACACTTTATGGAAGCGATAGCCACTAAGAAGGCAGTTTTGTAAGTCAGGTGTTTTAGACTAGACTTGGGCATCGGCTCGAAAGGGGGTCCCATGAGCTTAAAGAGGACCACTTTGAGATCCCATCCTGGCGGTGGGTTAGAAATAGGAGGGTGGAGTCTCTTTACTCCTTCCGTGAATGCCTTGTTGACAGGTACTTTCCACCATGAAACCTTATTATGGGAAGTGCTGTAGGCTGATAAAGCCGCCAGGTGGATCTTTAGGAAGTTGAATACTAACCCTGCATCTAGCAAATTAAGCATATAAGTTAGAATGTGGGAAGGAGTACATTCTATGAGGTTGATCTGTTTAGACTGGCACCAAATTACGAATCATCTCCATTTGTCAAAGTAACAGTGTCTAGTATTTGGTTTTCTTGAGTCTTTCAAGATATCCATGCATCTCTGTGGCACTCCTGCATGTGTTGCATGCGCAGGCGCACGAGGAACCAGGTAAATGCAAGATGCCATCATGTCTAGCAAACGCATAGCTTTGCGCACCCTTATCTGGCGGCCGGCCTGATAATGCGGTATTTGCAATAACAAGTTTTGGACTCTTTCCTCCGACGGAAAGACCAACCCCTCTTGCGTGTTTAAGACAGCTCCTAGGTACTGTTTCAAAGTGCTTGGCACTAGGCTTGATTTTTTTCTCGAGAAGCTACTCCAAAGGGCAGCACCTTCATTTGGTAGTGCTGGTTCGCTATTTTGAAACGCAAGAATCTTCTGTGCGCTGGGAACATTGAAATATGAAAATGGGCATCTTTCATATCCAGTGTTGTCATGTAATCCCCTTTTATAATAGAGCGATTACCTCTTGTAGCGTAGTTAGGAGGAACTTCTGTGGCTTGACATACTTGTTTGCAAGGGCGCAAATCTAATACTGGGCGCATTGTTAGATCTTTCTTTGGCACAAGGAAATAAGTTGAATAAATACCCCTGTTTACCTGGTTGGCCGGGACAACTTTGATGGCATCGTTTATTTGCAGAGTGGCAATCTCCTCGAGGAGGATATGCTGGTGAACTCTTGGGTGGATCTTCTGTCGTGGGGGGGGTGGTCGTGGGGTCGTTGGAGGAGCTCTATACAGTATGCGTCTGCTACTGTGGACAGCACCCATTTGTCTGAGGTGATTCTCTCCCATGCATGGGTGAAGCTGGAAATGCGCCCTCCTACTGGAGAGGCATGGGAGGGCACCTGAAGTGAAATGTCACTGCTTTTGGAGGTGGGGTACCACCCCGAGATAGGTTGCCCATACCACAACCCCTGCGCTGTCTTCTAGGGTAGCCCTGGGAGGACTGACTGATTATTACCCCAGAAGGAGCTTTGGTTTGGACTGTGATTGGACCCCCATTGAGAACCTTGGCCGCGAAAATGGCGAAACTTGCCACTATCCCTTTGGCCTGGTGGATGGTTGATGAGTTGCCCCAACGATTTGAGAGTGTCATACTCGTCTTTGGCTGTCTTAAGGGCATCCTAGACAGCCTTGCCGAAGAGCACATTGGGTTCAAAAGGGATGTTAATTAGTGGGGTCGTTGGAGGAGCTCTATACAGTCCATTTGTCTGAGGTGATTCTCTCCCATGCATGGGTGAAGCTGTAAATGCGCCCTCCTACTGGAGAGGCTTGGAGGGCACCTGAAGTGGAATGTCACTGCTTTTGAGGTGGGGTACCACCCCGAGATGGGTTGCCCAGACCACGACCCCTGGGCTGTCTTCTAGGGTAGCCCTGGGAGGACTGACTGATTATTACCCCAGAAGGAGCTTTGGTTTGGACTGTAATTGGACCCCCATTGAGAACCTTGGCCGCGAAAATGGCGAAACTTGCCACTATCCCTTTGGCCTGGTGGATGGTTGGTGAGTTGCCCCAACGATTTGAGAGTGTCATACTCTTCTTTGGCTGTCTTAAGGGCATCCTAGACAGCCTTGCCGAAGAGCACATTGGGTTCAAAAGGGATGTTAATTAGTGTGGCCTGCGTTTCTGGTCAGAAACCTGATTGCCACAGCCACGCATGACGTTTGATAAAAGTACCCTGAGCAATGATTCTTCCGGCGTAATCCGCCGCGTCAAGGTTAGTCTTAAGTTAACAGCTTGACACTGCCCTCCCTTCTGTGGCCACCTGTGCTAGCTGGGATTTCAGTGGTTCTGGGGCACACGACAGTAGAGCCGACACTTCCTACCATTTGTGGCAGTTATAACTGCCCAAGAGGGTAGCATTGTTCGCAATTCTGGTTTGGTAAGCCGCAGAGGAGGAGACTTTCCTACCCATGATGTAAATCCTTTGGCTTTCCTTGTTGGGTGGAGCCTCAGAGGAAGCAAGGGGGGGTACCTGCTCTTTTCCTAGTTGTAGTTACAACTAATGAGTCTGGCTTCAGCTGCCCTCTAATATACAGCGGGTCTGAAGGTGTGGGTTTAAAAAGCTTTTCTACACGTGGGTTTACAGCCCATGTGAGGTTAGGGGCTTCCAATGACGGTTGTTTTGTTTATTTATCGATTTGTAGGGCGCACTGAACCCATTGGTAAATGGGGGCACAAGACACAAGAAGACTTAAAGCTTAGGTTACACAATGAAAATCAATACAGTAAGGTGACCTGAAATATACAATGAAATACAGTCAAAAAAGTACATAATGAAATACATTACAAAAAGTAGGTTACATTAGACAGATACATAGGTATAAACAATGGATTTGGTTCAGAGGGGATCATATGTCATTCGAGCTGAGCCAGTTTAAGGTGTTACACCTGAAGCTGAGATAAGATTGGTCAGCTCTGAGGGCTGGGGGTAGAGCGTTCCAGGACTGGGCAGCTTTCACAGGGAAGCTGTTCCCTCCAGATTATTTTAGCTTGAATCTGGGTATCTCTAGGCGAATCTGGGTATCTCTAGGCAAAAAAAAGAGTTGGCCACTCTGGAGGGGTGGATAGATGTTCTCCTAAACATTCTCTGTTAGGTAAGGGGGTGCTGCATTGTTAAGGCATTTGAATGTCAGCGTAACTGTTGAGTAGGATCAGGCCTCCAGCTAAGGTGGGTACTAGGCCTTTTTACGCATGAAAATCTTGCAAATACGCCAGCTTTATTATTTTCCTGGGTACATTTACAAACAGGTCTAGAGCAGAGGACAGTGCAAAAGTCAGGTTACTTGATAGAAACTAGAAGGCTTCTTTTGATTTTTATCTAGATGGATGCAATTGCAAGCCACCTCTGAAACAGAATGTATTTCTCTGAAGCCTTCCAAAAAGAGAAACGGCACACTGTGATAAAAGGAATGGCTTCTTTCCATTCAGCTTTAGAAGCACTGTGCATAATTTCCTAGAATTTTAGGATTGTTGCAATTGAGAATTAATATTTTTTAACAAATTATGTTTTTTTTCCAGTGAAAGGAAACGAGTATCGCAGAATTTTATTTTTCAGAGTTCTGGTGCTGTGTGCATAATCATGCAGAGGCAGATCATTTTTACACTGATAATTTAATTTAGACTCGAATTATATGTGTGCAAAATGATGACTATGCACAGTCTAGATTACATCTATTTAACCTTGCAGTAAATGGGGTACATTACTATAAATGGTCAGTGGCAGCAGAGTCTTTGCTCAAGGGTGATTGTCATTACACCAATCACGGGTGTTCTAGCCTCTCATATCTTTAAGACTAAATTAAAACATCCAAAACTCGACTCTCCAGGAAGTGCAAGCGAGGTTCAAAAACAAACCAATGAAAGTTACATTTGTAATTGAAATAGAAACTCAGCCAAACCTGTCCCTGTGATAATCCAGATAGGTATTTAACTTCATGTAGTGCTTCATAAATGGTTTGTCCAACATCTAGGTACTGTGATTATTATACCTCAGTCGATACTCAGTTAACAGACCTCTGAAGGATGTTAGCCAATAAAATAGCTCAGCCGGTTGAGCACTCATTGCTGCAATCCGTGCGTGATCTGTAAATTGCAGTCTCGAATCCCGGCAAGTCCAACTCAGCCTTTCATCCTTTCAAGGTCGATAAAGGAGTACCGACTTTGGTTTGGTGATAATTGTGATAAATATGTTCTATGTACAGCGCTTGGCCAAAAGCGCTATATAAATAACCATTTGACCATTAGATTAGATGTAGAATTTAGCATGGAGTCATTGCCTCTCTGCACTTTTGTACCATAACATTGGCATACCATTAACTATTAGTAGCTCCAGAAAATGAGGACTCATTAAACATCAAATGACAATTCTGCTATCGAACCCTAAAAACACACAATACAATTCATGTTTGCTTTACTATGTAATTGGTTAGGTTTTTGTGATTTCAACATTTAAATATATACAGCAGAGATCAAATGGCCATACCTTAGAGAAATAATGAAAGGTGTATCCTGTCACAATGCAGAAAGTTGCCGCATGGTAATGATTTCCATACAGTTTGTGCATGCATCGGCTGGATGTCACATACATTTTACTCTTGCAAAGGAGAAAAGTCATTTTTAATCTCTTAAAATAAATCACATTTACTCTCAAAGTTTAAAAACGGAGAAAAATACTTGCACCTCAAAATTGTATCTGGCGCACTGAGTAGGATCCTGTCATTTATCTTTAGCCAGTGGTGTTCTCTTCTAATATTTGATACATGTTCTCTGTTGGGTATATTTAGTGCCGTTCGGAGGGCATTGTTCTGTAATATTTGGATTTTGTTGAGGATATATTTGTTGCCTCCTAGGTAAAGGGCGTTACAGTAATCCAATTTTGACATAATTAATGCGTTGGCAAGGATGATGCAACTCGCTTTGGATAGGAAAGGTCTGCAAGCTCTGATGAGCTGAATGGTTCTAGAGGGCTGGTGGGTTCAATGGGGCTGGTGGATTCCGGCTCGGTAGGCAGAATGGAAGGTTTTTTGTTAGCAATTTTATTTTGGAGTGTGGTTATTTTGTTAGTTAGGACATTCTGAATTCTAGTGCACCATGATTTGTCCTTCGGTGCATTGTCTACGGGAGCTATGGAGGATTCCAGTTCCCAAAGGATCATGAAAAGTTCCTTAGTGTTGGAACTGGCATTTGATATTATTTCATTAAATAGATCTTTTTTTGTGCAAATTATTTCATTTTTGCAGTTGTTTGCAAAGTGAGTCAGTTGCAACTTGTTTTCATCCGAGGGGGTGTGGCACCATAGGGCTTCTAGTTTTCGTTTTTGTAATCTGAGGTCTTTAAGGTAGGGTGTAAACCATGCATTGAGGTGTGCACTCGGTTTGCTTTTGCGCAGTTTGACCGGTGCAATAATGTCTAAAGCCTTGGACATAGTATTATTGAATACCTAAACAAGGAGGTTGGGGTCAGATTAGCTTGGGAGAGAATTGAGGGGAGGGAGGATGTAAGGTAGTAGCTTATCTGATGTGATATCTTTTTACTCCTAGTTGGGATGGGTGGTTCATAACTGTTTGGCTGTCTGTTTATAGCTAGGGAGAACTCAGTCAGGTGGTGGTCTGTTCACAATTGTGGGGTTACTTTAGTGATAGAGGTTTTGCAGTTCAAGTCAGCCACCCAGTCCAAGGTCCTTCCTTTGACATGAGTCGGAGCATAGACTTTTTGGGTCAGTCCCTGTTCTGAGAGGATAGTAGCTATTGCCTGGGCATGTTTGTCCTCTGGATCGTTAAATCCAAGGTTAAAGTCACTTGGTGTTAATATTTGTGAGGAGTCGTTTGTGTTATTGGCCAGAAGGCTGGATATGTCCTCCTCAAAGGTGCCGATGGGCCCCGGCAGTCTGTATAGCAGAAAAATGGTTAAGGTGCGGCAATTGGAGATCGGCAATTTGGCAATAAGCATTTCGCAGGATTTGGTTGGAGGTGGCATACCTTGACAGGAGTCTTATAGCAAGGCTAGTTTTCACTATAATGGCTAGGCCGCCTCCTCTGCCGTTGTATCTATCCACTCTGAATATTTGGTAGTTGTCACGTATTGCTATCGTAAGGGCTGGGCCTGCTGCATCATGCAGCCCTGATTCGGTGACAGCTAATAGGTCAATGCCGTTTGTGGATAAAAGGTCTGCTATTTCAGTGGCATGTGCCACTAATGATCTAGCATCGATTAATGCTCCGGAGATGATAGACATGTTGTTAGGCTTCTGAGATCTGGTGGGAGTAGATTTAGGTCGTTCAGTTGTGATTTTGGGTTTAAGGGGAGGGTGAGAGGCATGGTTCAAGGATTTGGGCAAGGCCTCATGATTTGGTTTAAGTGCCAGTTTGCGGCAAGGGGCAGTTTTGTTGTAGTTAAGGCAGGGTTTTTATTAGAGCTGATCCTAGGCTCTTAAAGACAGGGTAGTTAGCTCGAAGTCTGTTATTTCTGTCAGGTAGGAGACAGGGCGAGTGTCTGACGTGGGGCATTGTTATAATTGTGATCTGCTCGTTGAAGAATGGTAGAAAGAGTAGTAAAAGGATTATCTGGTTATTTCTCGGGATCATAATTCTGAGCTGGCAAGTATAATTTCACACCGTCGTTGTTTGGACATAGGCCTAGTCTGGTGCAGTAATGTAGGCTAGTCAGGCGAGACGTAGGTCAATGCAGATCCGCAAAGTGGGCTGGTTAAGCGAAGTCATATACTGGTGTAAATCAACAGGGTAGGCTAGTCTGGCGTAGGTTAGTACAGGTCAACAGACTAGGCTAGTATGCAAGTACAAGTCAACAGAAAAGGCTAGTCCGGCATGGGCATAGGCTAACGCAAAACAACAAGGTAGGCTAGTCAGGCATAGGATAGGCATCGGCTAGTGCAGATCAACAAGGTAGGCTAGTCAGGCATGGTTGGTGTGCAGCAATGCAAAAGGTATAGGCTAGTGCAAATCAGGTAGACAAGTCAAGCATAGGCAAAGTTGGTGTACAATATTACAAAGGGCAGCACAGTGGGCTGATTATCATTGCAGTACTAGCGTGCAGCGTGAACCTAGCGGTATCACATGTATTACTGGTTAGGCATTTTGTTATGGCGGTGGCCAGTTAATAGATATTAGCACAAGAAGAATGCAAACACAAGTTACAAAAGGGGGTGCAGACTTGCTTATACACTGGTAGTAGGGGCAAAAGGACCCATTATATGGAAAGGCAGCCGCGTAATGGCAACTGTGGAGGCAAGTGCCTAGGCAGCCACATGAGTGATTGAAGTTGAGTGCAGTCTAGAAGAGCGATTGGGGCGGCAGAGAGCAGTAGCATGGTCCATATACAGAGATCACGTACCTAGGGACACGGTAAGATCCAGAAGCGTAAACACAAGCAAGTATTGGAGTGCTAACGGAGGGTCACACATTGAATAGGTCACACCGCAAGATAATTGCGGAGTGAGGGTGCTGACACACCCAAGGGCTAAAATAGCGCAGTATACAGTTTCGCTTGATACTCTGAATTGTGCTGCGGCTGACAAGCGACATAATAAACAATACAGTGTGAGACAATGGCAAAAAATGTGCTTTCAGTCCAGGCAGGCAAAGTTAATGTTGATGGTTATATTAGCTAGTGATTATAGAGAGTGACACAAGTAGGCCGGACAATACCAATAGGCAGACTTGTAGGAGACAGCCGTTTAGGTGCTCTTGCGTCTGTGGTAGACTTTGGTGAGTGTTAGGGAGAATTCTCTGTTGAGGCTAATTTCCCAAACCTAGTGAGTCCCCCAGCAGCTTTGCTGGATTTTTGGGGTTTATTTTTTTCTCCTGCTAAGAGTGAGACTCGTTTTCTCCCACTCTTAGACATGATTTGAGATATCTTTTGACTTTGTAATGTGTTTTATGGGCTATGGGGTCTTTTAGTCTATAGGGTTTCATGTGTTTTTGGTAAGTGTGTTACACAGCACCCTCAGTGCAGTAACACCGGGGTGTCATAGTGACCCCCAAACATAGACTCCATACCCTGGGACTGACTACTGTCTCCCAGGGCATGTAAAGTCACCATTGACTTTACTAGTCTTAAATTGTGAACAGAACCAGTACAAACCATCATATTGTGGAAGTACTGGTAGGGGTAATTAGATTGCTCCCAGGTCTGTTTTTCAAGGGGGCACTGTGCAGTCCCCCCTCGTCGTGCTTCTGGCTGGTGGCAGTGGTTACCATGCAAAATATTCCACCAGAATATTTCCTATGGGATTTTCCCATTCGTTTTAAACGCACCACTTTTTTGGTGCAATGTTAAAGATACCGCCGGGTTATTTATTTAATATTTATTCCCCGGTTGGGTATTTTTGCCAGGACTCGGTTTTAAAATGGCGTTTGTGTTTGCCTCTAACTTCAACCCAAGTCGAGCCCTTTGTTCCACTTTTGGCGGGCTTCTGCACAGAAGCCACCAAAAGTGGTGCCACTCTTTCTGGGTCTACAGGATGTGTGGGAGGGGGGTTTAGGCACCCTGTACTAAGTTGCCTCGCCAACTCAAGTCGCACTCTTGTGAGGGCTTTGGGGACTGGAACTTCAGAAGTCGCCACAGGACCAAAGAATCCGAAGAGGGAGAAGCTGAGCCGACCTGCAACGACGACACCACCGGTGGAGCCCTGCTGAACCGCCTCACCACTTCCCGACGACAGAGAAGATCTTCATCCCGGAGAGTCTTCTTCCTCTGAACTGGTGGGGATAACCAGTTTGCCCTCTTTTCGCCTTCCTGGATCGTCTTGTGGTCGAATCGCCCGTGGCAAGCACCCCGGCGGCCAGATAGCCACGCTTCACCACTACCGAGAATAAAAGGGTAGTACCTTTTACCCGGGAAACTCTGCGGCTGGTTTCTTCCCTGGCAGTGCAACGACCTCCAGCTTTCCTCCATGTCGAGATCTTCTCTACCCCTGGACGAAGCACCAACTTGCACCCGCTGCCAGGAACAACTGCCCCCGCTGGAGCTTTCTCATCATTTCAGGTACTGTGTCCCGCCTGGTCTCCCTTGCAACAGACTGTTCAAGGTGTCCCGTAAATCCTCGACTCTCTACCCTGGGGTGACCTGGGACCTGTTAACTAACTTTCTCTGAACTGATCCAACTCTTTTTGAACTATCTGCAAATACTTTTAAAGTATAATCCAACTGTGTGATCTTGGACACATTCCGCCTTGCTCTCTCCAAGAGTGGGCCTGGCCTATGAACTTTCATCCTCTACAGTAGACTCTGCCTTTCCTGACTTGCTGTGGTTCTTTTACAAGTGTTGGTATTGTGTGCTTTCCTAATTCTGCCTTTTCCCTCCCTCTTTAACTAACTTATTGGAGTGCCATCTTAGGTCAAGCGCTCACCTCTGTCTGCAAATAAGTGGTGTTTTAACTAAGACTTGTTCAATAAGTAATCAGGGATGTATATATATTGATAGTGACTGTGTTTGAACTTGCTTGCCATATTAGTGTTAGTGTATTTTTCAAGTGTGTTTTTAAATAAATAATTATATACATTTATACCCAAGCTCTGGTCAGTGTTTGCTTTTGCTACTGTATCCTTGTACCTATTTCGTATGCTCTATATACTGTCTAACTCTTCTTGAGAGAAGTCTGGCTGCTCAGCCACAGCTACCAGGTAAATCTGGGTGGTCCAGACTGCTACCAATTGGGTTTACTGCCAACACCTGTAGTCCTAAGCCTCGTGCCCAGCGGCCGCGATGCAGCAAGACAGACGAAGACAGGATCCTTAATACTGATCCTTTGTAGGTTGATCCGGCTAACGCCTTCCGGCGTATGAAGAACCCGGAAATAGGCTGGAAGGCGTGGGGGCAGCCAATCTGCTGATGTGTGTACGTTGCTAGGCAACGTGGATCTGCATATGCAGATGCCCCAACATCGCCATTTTGGGATGCACATGGCGTTCACAGCCAAATTTCAATGCAGGCACTTTGAAAAAGATGCAAAAAGGACAATAAAGGTTGTATCTTGCTCTGTATTGACTCGAGTAGAGGAATAAACTGAACCATTGTTTCCCTGTTGCCAAGGATCTGTTCCACAAAGTCCTTAGCCTCCTGTACCTCCTGGGTGTCAATTTGAAAGTGCTCTGCCGCCTTGGCTAGCACCTCGTTAAGAAGGGGTTCGTTGTCAATAGGTGAATCAACTACAGGAGGATCCTAATCGATAGGTGAGTCTATCAGGTACATATTGACCTCTGGATCAGCCTCTTGGTCCTCATTGTCCCCCATAATAAGGGTCTGTTGCTTCCTCCTCATACGGAGGGTCAGTTGCCGCTACAATTGAGAGGCCCTCGTTTTCGGAGTCCGGGTCATAGAGCTCTATGACTGTGCTACACACTGGAGTTTCTGTACGAGACCTTTCAGAAGGGGGTTGAGAAGGCTGAGCAGAGAGAGACTTGAGACCCAGAGGGCGCTGTTGTGGGGGAGCTGTTGTTGAGGGGGGGTGGATTGGAAACTCTGGAAGTATGATGGGTCTTTCTAGTAGAAATTGGCCATAAAGGACATTCTCCTCATTACCCTATCTATGTCTTGTGAAGACTATTCTGCCGAACTTGGGATTACCAAGGGTCGGGAAGGAAATTCTAAATCTTCATCTGTCGGAGGAACAACCCCAGATTTTTTAGGCCTAGTCTCTACAGGTTTGTCCTTATTAGGGATTGGTCTAGTTTCCTTAGGCTTCTCTTTCTGAGAAGTGTTTTCTCCTATGAGGGCTTTTATCCTTATGAGGGGTCTTTGAGGACTTATGTACTGTTCTCCCCCCCGCCCAGCACCCAGAGCCGTGTGTATTGGGGCCTAGTACCTTATCTGATGCCGAGCGTCGACCTTCGGGAGTGGAAAGGCAGAAGCCTCGTCTCTGGACGACTGGCCTTCGGAGAGAATTTTGCACGGGACACCCTCACCGTCTTTCAATGGTTGGGTCCTGTTGTGCGGCGATCCCTAACGAATGTCCAGAAGACAGGGACTCAATGGACCTTTCCCTGGGTGCCGTGCGTTGTCGAACACTTGACCCATGTGTCTAGTCTCGACTAGGGGATGTGCGTTTAGTGGTGTGTGATTTTGATGCGCTTCCGCAGCGAAGTGTAGTTCCCACAACATGGCTGCCAGCCTGTCCTCCGGGGTCGGGGGCTTGCGCTTGGGTAGCCGGAGCTACCCTGTTGCCCTCGCCGTCCGAAACTGCGGCGTTGAAGCGACTAGAAGCGACTTCTACCTCCATGGCCTCGAGTTGCCTAGAGTAGTGGGCCCAGTGTTTCGTGGAGCTGTCCTTTAAAATCTTGGGCTTGAAGAGCCTACACGCTCGACAAGACGTTACGACGTGGTCTCTTGGGAGACACAAGTTACAGACTAAATGCTTGTCAACCCACAGGAACTGACGATTGTACCTGGGGCAAAATTTAAATGGGTCTTGTCCCCAACTACAAACTATGGCAGACGGGTGAAAGTAATGTAGGAAAAGGGGCATATACATCCTAACATGACCTCCTCCCTCTCTCCCTACTGTCTGGGCCGAGGCCCGGGGCAGCCTTCCAAGGCCGAACGGGCCGTCGCGGTAGTCTTTTGATGGGCAATCTTTGTCTTCACCGGAGTGATGTTTCGATGGTCAGTGAAGTAAAGGATAGAAAGAATGAACTATCGATAATTGAAATAAGTCAATGGCTTTACGCTGAAAGAGGAACTCCGCTATACATGTCCGTCTAGAATGGCAGAAAAAAACAATCTGAGGGACTTCGACGCGTAAGGGATCATGGGTACAGTAAGACATCGCACTAGGGATAGTATTACTGGAACGCCCTGTCAACGTCCCTTTTCGAGTTTCGAAAACAACAACTGTAATACTCTGCAGCTTCCACTAGATGTCGGCCTATGCACAGCATGTGATTTAAGCAGATTCCACAAGCCTCAGAAATATATATATATGCATATGATACTGTTGAATTAATCCTTTATAACCTGCTTTATACCGGAGACCAGTCTCTAAGCGTGGGACTCTGATTCAAACCTGTGTTGCTTTGCCAAATGTGTTGCCCCTGAGCTATCCTCCTGGCCCCAGCTGTTATCGGCCTGGTAGCCAGCACAATGTCCGTACATGAAGGAATGGGAGAAAGACTTGGGCATGGAGATCATTGAAGATGAATGGAAGGGCACATGGCTGAGAAACAAGATTTGTTCAACCTCGATACAATTTAGAGAAACAGCATATAAGATCACATATAGGTGGTACCCAACACCCTCTTGCCTGAACAAGGCTATTAAGGATGTTTCACTGGACCGTTGGTGGGTTTGTAGGGGATGGGATATGTTTCTACAAATTTGGTGGGACAGCCCTAAGATCAATCATTATTGGAGGAAATCTGCTGGGGTTTCCAGTTTAACCAGGTTACTCACCGTAGTGACCACCTTACTTCTAGTCCATAGTCCCCTTTCCTCCATACTTATGGGACATTCCTCTGTCCTGTGAGACAGGACCAGAGCACTTTGTAAAGCATCATAAAATCTTTGCAAACATTGTCCGCCGACTGAGGGCGTCTGCCGTAACGTTCAGCTAGCCAGGGATGTGTACTGCTACCAGCCAGACACCATGACGAACCGCCCACTCCCAAATCTGGATGGACAGGTCCATGAGCAGAGGGCACGGGGGGTGAGATTTGGTGCCTCCCTGCTTGTTTATTCAATACATTGACACCACATTGTCCGTGCAGATATGGACCACTTTGTTGGCAATGACCGGTCTGAACGCTTTGAGCGCTAGGAAAATCGCCGGGATCTCTAGATGATTTATATGAAGGAACTTGTCCTGAGGCGACCAAAGGTCCGAGACCTGAAGAAGATCCAACGTTGCACCCCACCCCAGTAGGGAGGAGTCTGTCGTGACCGTCACCATTGGGGTTGGGTCCTGAAAGCCCGCACCTACCGACAGGTTGCTGAGAGACGACCATCACTCCAGGTCCGCTCTCATGGAAGCCAGAATCAATATCAACTTGGAGTCCGGATCCACCGCCTGACGCCAAGAACTCCGAAGAACCATCTGAGTCCGCCTCATCTTGAGATGAGCGAGAGGTAAGGCCAAGACACAGGAAGCCATGAGTCCCAGAAGCCTCTGCAACCACCAGGCCAACATGCTCTCCGACTGCGCAAAAATCTGACACGTGGCCAACAGATCCGCCATTCTTTTCCCGATCAGGTAAACTCTGCATTTGATCGTGTTCCAGCGAAAACCCAGGAAAATCAAGTCCTGAGAGACCGTCATGGAAGATTTCCGCCAGTTCACCGACAGCCCGAGATGGAACAGGAGCTAAAGGAGAGACTGCAGATTGCAGGCGGCCTTCACCGGGCAAGGGCAACGTAAGAGCCAATCATCCAAATACGGATACACATGGATACGCTGCAGACGAAGATAAGCTGCAATCACCGACATCTTCGTGAAGACACGCAGAGCTGAGTCCAAAAGGAAGCACTCGAAACTGGAAATGCTCCTCTCCCACAGAGAAACGGAGGCATCTCCTGTGTGGATTCCAGATCAGTATATGCATGTACGCATCCTAAAGGTCCACCACGCTGAGCCAATCGCCCATCTGTAAAGAGGACCGTATCTGGCCGGGCGTGATCATCTTGAATTTCTCTTGGGGTAGGGAAAGATTGAACTGGGAAAGGTCTAGGATGGTGCACAGGCCAGCCTGGTTGGGTTTGGGCACTGAACAGTCGGGAGTAGAAGTCCTCCCCTCGCTCCCCTAGGGGAAAGGGTTCCACTGCTCTGAGATCAAGCAACTTCTGAACCTCATCTCTGAGGTAGGGTGACCCCGACTGCTGGAAAGGAGGGTTGAAAGGTGGGGTAGTGGTAAGCGGAAGCCCGCCCGAGCGACTGACAAGACCCACCGAATGAGACGAATTGTGTCCTTAATACTGATCCTTTGTAGGTTGATCCGGCTAACGCCTTCCGGCGTATGAAGAACCCGGAAATAGGCTGGAAGGCGTGGGGGCAGCCAATCTGCTGATGTGTGTACGTTGCTAGGCAACGTGGATCTGCATATGCAGATGCCCCAACATCGCCATTTTGGGATGCACATGGCGTTCACAGCCAAATTTCAATGCAGGCACTTTGAAAAAGATGCAAAAAGGACAATAAAGGTTGTATCTTGCTCTGTATTGACTCGAGTAGAGGAATAAACTGAACCATTGTTTCCCTGTTGCCAAGGATCTGTTCCACAAAGTCCTTAGCCTCCTGTACCTCCTGGGTGTCAATTTGAAAGTGCTCTGCCGCCTTGGCTAGCACCTCGTTAAGAAGGGGTTCGTTGTCAATAGGTGAATCAACTACAGGAGGATCCTAATCGATAGGTGAGTCTATCAGGTACATATTGACCTCTGGATCAGCCTCTTGGTCCTCATTGTCCCCCATAATAAGGGTTTGTTGCTTCCTCCTCATACGGAGGGTCAGTTGCCGCTACAATTGAGAGGCCCTCGTTTTCGGAGTCCGGGTCATAGAGCTCTATGACTGTGCTACACACTGGAGTTTCTGTACGAGACCTTTCAGAAGGGGGTTGAGAAGGCTGAGCAGAGAGAGACTTGAGACCCAGAGGGCGCTGTTGTGGGGGAGCTGTTGTTGAGGGGGGGTGGATTGGAAACTCTGGAAGTATGATGGGTCTTTCTAGTAGAAATTGGCCATAAAGGACATTCTCCTCATTACCCTATCTATGTCTTGTGAAGACTATTCTGCCGAACTTGGGATTACCAAGGGTCGGGAAGGAAATTCTAAATCTTCATCTGTCGGAGGAACAACCCCAGATTTTTTAGGCCTAGTCTCTACAGGTTTGTCCTTATTAGGGATTGGTCTAGTTTCCTTAGGCTTCTCTTTCTGAGAAGTGTTTTCTCCTATGAGGGCTTTTATCCTTATGAGGGGTCTTTGAGGACTTATGTACTGTTCTCCCCCCCGCCCAGCACCCAGAGCCGTGTGTATTGGGGCCTAGTACCTTATCTGATGCCGAGCGTCGACCTTCGGGAGTGGAAAGGCAGAAGCCTCGTCTCTGGACGACTGGCCTTCGGAGAGAATTTTGCACGGGACACCCTCACCGTCTTTCAATGGTTGGGTCCTGTTGTGCGGCGATCCCTAACGAATGTCCAGAAGACAGGGACTCAATGGACCTTTCCCTGGGTGCCGTGCGTTGTCGAACACTTGACCCATGTGTCTAGTCTCGACTAGGGGATGTGCGTTTAGTGGTGTGTGATTTTGATGCGCTTCCGCAGCGAAGTGTAGTTCCCACAACATGGCTGCCAGCCTGTCCTCCGGGGTCGGGGGCTTGCGCTTGGGTAGCCGGAGCTACCCTGTTGCCCTCGCCGTCCGAAACTGCGGCGTTGAAGCGACTAGAAGCGACTTCTACCTCCATGGCCTCGAGTTGCCTAGAGTAGTGGGCCCAGTGTTTCGTGGAGCTGTCCTTTAAAATCTTGGGCTTGAAGAGCCTACACGCTCGACAAGACGTTACGACGTGGTCTCTTGGGAGACACAAGTTACAGACTAAATGCTTGTCAACCCACAGGAACTGACGATTGTACCTGGGGCAAAATTTAAATGGGTCTTGTCCCCAACTACAAACTATGGCAGACGGGTGAAAGTAATGTAGGAAAAGGGGCATATACATCCTAACATGACCTCCTCCCTCTCTCCCTACTGTCTGGGCCGAGGCCCGGGGCAGCCTTCCAAGGCCGAACGGGCCGTCGCGGTAGTCTTTTGATGGGCAATCTTTGTCTTCACCGGAGTGATGTTTCGATGGTCAGTGAAGTAAAGGATAGAAAGAATGAACTATCGATAATTGAAATAAGTCAATGGCTTTACGCTGAAAGAGGAACTCCGCTATACATGTCCGTCTAGAATGGCAGAAAAAAACAATCTGAGGGACTTCGACGCGTAAGGGATCATGGGTACAGTAAGACATCGCACTAGGGATAGTATTACTGGAACGCCCTGTCAACGTCCCTTTTCGAGTTTCGAAAACAACAACTGTAATACTCTGCAGCTTCCACTAGATGTCGGCCTATGCACAGCATGTGATTTAAGCAGATTCCACAAGCCTCAGAAATATATATATATGCATATGATACTGTTGAATTAATCCTTTATAACCTGCTTTATACCGGAGACCAGTCTCTAAGCGTGGGACTCTGATTCAAACCTGTGTTGCTTTGCCAAATGTGTTGCCCCTGAGCTATCCTCCTGGCCCCAGCTGTTATCGGCCTGGTAGCCAGCACAATGTCCGTACATGAAGGAATGGGAGAAAGACTTGGGCATGGAGATCATTGAAGATGAATGGAAGGGCACATGGCTGAGAAACAAGATTTGTTCAACCTCGATACAATTTAGAGAAACAGCATATAAGATCACATATAGGTGGTACCCAACACCCTCTTGCCTGAACAAGGCTATTAAGGATGTTTCACTGGACCGTTGGTGGGTTTGTAGGGGATGGGATATGTTTCTACAAATTTGGTGGGACAGCCCTAAGATCAATCATTATTGGAGGAAATCTGCTGGGGTTTCCAGTTTAACCAGGTTACTCACCGTAGTGACCACCTTACTTCTAGTCCATAGTCCCCTTTCCTCCATACTTATGGGACATTCCTCTGTCCTGTGAGACAGGACCAGAGCACTTTGTAAAGCATCATAAAATCTTTGCAAACATTGTCCGCCGACTGAGGGCGTCTGCCGTAACGTTCAGCTAGCCAGGGATGTGTACTGCTACCAGCCAGACACCATGACGAACCGCCCACTCCCAAATCTGGATGGACAGGTCCATGAGCAGAGGGCACGGGGGGTGAGATTTGGTGCCTCCCTGCTTGTTTATTCAATACATTGACACCACATTGTCCGTGCAGATATGGACCACTTTGTTGGCAATGACCGGTCTGAACGCTTTGAGCGCTAGGAAAATCGCCGGGATCTCTAGATGATTTATATGAAGGAACTTGTCCTGAGGCGACCAAAGGTCCGAGACCTGAAGAAGATCCAACGTTGCACCCCACCCCAGTAGGGAGGAGTCTGTCGTGACCGTCACCATTGGGGTTGGGTCCTGAAAGCCCGCACCTACCGACAGGTTGCTGAGAGACGACCATCACTCCAGGTCCGCTCTCATGGAAGCCAGAATCAATATCAACTTGGAGTCCGGATCCACCGCCTGACGCCAAGAACTCCGAAGAACCATCTGAGTCCGCCTCATCTTGAGATGAGCGAGAGGTAAGGCCAAGACACAGGAAGCCATGAGTCCCAGAAGCCTCTGCAACCACCAGGCCAACATGCTCTCCGACTGCGCAAAAATCTGACACGTGGCCAACAGATCCGCCATTCTTTTCCCGATCAGGTAAACTCTGCATTTGATCGTGTTCCAGCGAAAACCCAGGAAAATCAAGTCCTGAGAGACCGTCATGGAAGATTTCCGCCAGTTCACCGACAGCCCGAGATGGAACAGGAGCTAAAGGAGAGACTGCAGATTGCAGGCGGCCTTCACCGGGCAAGGGCAACGTAAGAGCCAATCATCCAAATACGGATACACATGGATACGCTGCAGACGAAGATAAGCTGCAATCACCGACATCTTCGTGAAGACACGCAGAGCTGAGTCCAAAAGGAAGCACTCGAAACTGGAAATGCTCCTCTCCCACAGAGAAACGGAGGCATCTCCTGTGTGGATTCCAGATCAGTATATGCATGTACGCATCCTAAAGGTCCACCACGCTGAGCCAATCGCCCATCTGTAAAGAGGACCGTATCTGGCCGGGCGTGATCATCTTGAATTTCTCTTGGGGTAGGGAAAGATTGAACTGGGAAAGGTCTAGGATGGTGCACAGGCCAGCCTGGTTGGGTTTGGGCACTGAACAGTCGGGAGTAGAAGTCCTCCCCTCGCTCCCCTAGGGGAAAGGGTTCCACTGCTCTGAGATCAAGCAACTTCTGAACCTCATCTCTGAGGTAGGGTGACCCCGACTGCTGGAAAGGAGGGTTGAAAGGTGGGGTAGTGGTAAGCGGAAGCCCGCCCGAGCGACTGACAAGACCCACCGAATGAGACGAATTGTGTCCTCCCACTGGGGTCTCGTGCGAACGCGGAGAACCCTCATTTGGCAGGTTTTTCGGTGGTGTTACCACCTGAACCTGAGGAGGAGGCGGCAGAGGAACGGGAGAAATACCGAGTCCGTTGCTGCCTCCGGCAGGAATTCCCTGAAGGGGTATCCACTCTGCGGGATTTCCGATCTAAAAACCCCCTGAAACCAGAGGAGGGCCGGCTTTGTGACAACAGTCTCTGGGCCCTAAAAGGGGTTTTAACAAGGACGGACAAGGACTTGGCTGTCTGGGTGCTGTCCTTCGTTTTGCTCCACATCCGTTGAGGAATGAAAAAGCTCTTTACCGTCAAACGGCAGGTCCAACACTTCGTCCTGCACTTCCTTTGAGAACTTGGTGGTGTGAAACCAAGCCTGCCAAGAGGCATCAACTCCAAGCATAAGGCCCCGAGCCGAAGTGTCAACGTGATGAGCCGCGGCCTCCAACAGATCCTGGGCCAAGACCCTAGCATCCGACAATCCCGCCTTAAAGTCCTCCAGCTTCTCGACCGGAATGAACTCAAACTCCGACAGACCTTTCCACATCTTCATATTCGCCACCGCCAACACCAGTTCTGCATTGGCCTGCCGTAGCTGCAGGGCCGAGTTAGCGAAAATCTTCCTCCCAAGGGAGTCGAGGAGCAGGTCCTCTTTCCCCAGGACCTGAGTAGCCATCGTAAAAGAGGATGCTGCAGGCATGGACTGTAAAGTGGCCGCAGCCACCACCGTGGAGGAGGGGGGCGGACAAGATGCTAGGGCCACCTCTTCCAAAGAATGCAGCCTGTGGCGCGCGTCAATTTTCTTATTGACGAAAAGTCCAGAGTGTGGTTTCTCCCAGACTCTACGGACCTCAGCCAAAACGTCCTTCTGCAAGAACAGGCCGGTACGCTCCGAAGGAGACAAGGTGAACGCCCCCAAAAGTACACCCTCCTGTGGAGCGGGTGCCTCGGGCACTGGGACATCCAATAGACATGTCCAGCAACCGGTCGTGAAAGGCTCTAATAGAGCAGGGCTGGTCTTCGCTGTCCTGATCGCCCTGCGCATCATCCGACAAGTCAGGGTCCTGCTGAACCATGTCGGGCACTGCCTTGTCCACCGGGGACAACGGAGGCAAGGGCGGAAGGGTAGGGGGAGGCCCCGCAGGCAAAGGCAGCGCCGGCAGAACCACCGGAGGTGCGGGTGGAACCGGTGGCGCAGGCGGGCATATCTCCCTAAAAAGACCCTTGAAATACTCTCTCATGGAGTCGGTACGCATGAGTACCTGAGATTTGCAGAAAAAAGCGTCCTCCGGAGAAAGCTTTGGAGCTGCCAGAGAAGGCCTCTCATGAGGGGGATAATTCCAGGGACACAGAGGGGAGGGTTGCGAAGCAGACCCATCCCCAGAGGTGTCCACATAAATCAAGGGCGCCGAACCCACAGGCAGCGAAATGTTGTCCGGAAGGGGCATCCAAGCGTTCCAAACCGGATTAAATGGATGCGCACAAGGAACCTTATGTTCACCAACAGAACGAATCATACACCTGAGGCCGATGGCATAGTTGTAGGGAAAGCGCCCAAAATGGCTGCCGTGGTCTTGGCAGGAACGCCCGCCATTTTGTCATCACCTGAGGGGAACTGCAGCACGTTTGGAAGTGAGGCAGGGATCCCTGCCGGTGGATCAGGGGTCTTCATTTTAGCTTTTACACAAGGAACCTCGGCCAAGCCGGTACTATGCAGCCTGGGATGTTTCTGCGACATACCAATAGCCAAGCATACCTTCACAGGAAGGACCTTGTCACTGCCGGTAAAGGAGGAACTACGGTTCGAAAACTCACTCCTTGCCCCCTCAACGGTTCTGGCGTCGCCACAAGAGCGGGAATGGTAAGAAACACCTTTCACCTTCACAGGCCTCTCAGAACTCTTGGTTGCCTTAGCCTCTGTACGAGGGACCTTGGACCAGAGTCCGGTAGAAGCCTCTTCACGGCGGGCCTCGAACATACGTTTGGTATCACCAAGCCCAGCCGAGGCCTCGGGGCGCACGCCAGTACTTTTGAGGGAAGTCAATAAGGTGGCCTCGGAGCGAGCTCTGGTACCCCACGATTCAGTAGTACTGGGTCTACAAGCAGCCCCCACATGAGGGGCCTCAGATTGCACTCCGGTGTCCACAGGCCCCTTACGGAGACCCTTGGAGAAAACGCCGGTACACTTTTTAGGCCCAGAAGGCACCTCGGGGCAAGCCCCGGTAACAAAGCGGTCAGCGCTCCTCCCGGACCGGGAAGACCCTAGGAAGGAGTCCCCCTGCCGGGGTGCCCTGAAAAGTAAAGAACTCACCGGGCGTTTCTTCGATGAACGTAAGAAAATGCAATGGGGGAGCACGTTGGAACATCTCCTCCCACCGCTCCAATCGACGTTGAAGCGCCCGGACGGAAAGGGAATAACAATAGAAACAGGAGTCCCAACGGTGATCGGGACCCAAACACTCTAAACAAAGAGGATGGGGATCCACCCGCGCGAAGCGCCGCTGACACGAAAAACAATTCGGGAAGTCTAGCTTAAACGGCATAGACAGACTACTACGCGATCACTAGCGAGAGCCAGAGAGGAGGAAAAAAGGAAGAAATTCTTCCACAGGTGCAAGTTGCTCCAGTCACGAACGAGAGGAGAAAAGGACTGAGGGGCGATGCGCGGGGCGGAGCTGAGATGGGCGGGGTTACGGCCCTGTGCAGTACCCCGCATAGCAAGAGAGGAAGGACAAAAAATGTTTGCAAAGATTTTTTGATGCTTTACAAAGTGCTCCGGAATGTCCCATAAGTATGGAGGAAAGGGGACGGGACGTAGGAGTAAAGGAAAATTACACACTTTACCAGGGGTGGGAGAATAATCACAACCATATTATTGGCAGGTAAGCTGGTAAAAGCAGCAGAAAAGACCTCAGCACATTGGAGGAAAAAGGAAACTCTAGGAATTCAGCTGTGGTGGATACTGGCTATGGAGAAACTGTCAGCGAACCTCTGAGAACATTGCAGCGTTTAATAGGAAATGGTGCCTGCTGCTGGCTTTTATGTCATCGGACAACAAGGCATACACGTGCCCACGGAGGATGAGAGGCTGAACTTGTTTGAATTGTACAGTGGCATTCAGTGGACTTTAAGATCGGTGATGTGTGGCCGCGATTTCTTTTTACTTGCTGGTATCCTGTTGGCTTTTACCCTTGTTTGGGGGGAAGGATTACAGAAAGGGCAGATCATGGTGAGACTTAAGATTGATAATCATGAGCTAACTATTTGTGCCTAAGTTGATTGATTGTTATACATGGTTAAAATAAATAAAATACCTGACCAAAATAAAAAGGTAGTATTGTAGATATGACGCAAATAGAGTTTGAAATTGATTTAAGGTCAGATTTCTATACATCAAAAACCTTAATAGGGAAAGCAAAAATGACAAAGTTACTCAAAGTGACTACCTTCCTCCTAGTCCATAGTCCCCTTTTCTCCATACTTGTGGGACATTCCATTCCATCCTTCGGAATCAAGCATCAAAACTTTTTTTGTCTTTTTATTTTTACGCAGGGCCAATGCACATGACCGTAGTCCCGCCTTCCTGAGCTCCCCTCCGCGCATCGCCCTTCAGTCCTTCAGTCCTTTTCTATCGCCAGGTCTAGGACAATTTAGCAACAATAGAGGATTCTTATTAGAGGGGAGGGCGAGCGGGCGTATGGAGGAAAGGAGACTATGGACTAGCTGTAAGGTAGTCACTACGGTGAGTAACTTTGTGATATTCGTACGCCCCATCCCCTTTCCTCCATACTTGTGGGAGATTCCCAAACACTGATCATAGGTATTACAGGTGGATAGACGTTTCCCTTATTGGAACAAATTCTTATGAACTGCCTTGCCAAATTGGGCATCAGCTCAGGAGCTAAGGTCAAGACAGTAAAGTTTGCAAAAAGTCGATGGGGAGGCCCACGCAGCCGCCTTGGCAATGGACTCCCAAGGGACATATTTTTGGAAGGCAACAGCGGCCGCTTTGCTATGGACCAGATGTGCATGAATGCCCTTTGGTGGTTGAAGGCCTTGAATCTTGTAGGCCTCGGAAATACATGACGCTATCCAAACGGGGGATTGATGCTTTTGAGGCTTTTTCCCCTTTCGGGTACCAAATGTAACGAGAGTTGTGAAGAGCGTCTTGGTTGTGTAGAACCCTCTCGTCATTCGAGACCGGGTTCGGAAAGAAGACTGGCAAATATATTGAATGGTTTCAATGGAATTCAGAAACCACTTTAGGAAGGAAGAGAGCATGAGTGCGAAGCACAACCTTATCCTTGTGGAAAGTAAGGAACGGATGTTCCACATAGAGCACTTTAAGCTCACTTATTCGTCTTGCAGATGTTATCGCAATCGAAAAGGCCACCTTCCACGAAAGGTAATTGAGGTAAGTAGTGGCCACAGGTTCAAAAGGCATTTGACAAAGCGGTCAGGACCACATTCAGATCCCATTTGGGAAGAGGGGCCTGAACCGGCGGAAAAATACGGAGAAGACCTGTAAAGTGTCTTTTGATGACTGGATTAGTCTGTGAAAAATAGCAACTGTCTGTAGACAAGTAAGCCGCAATGGCAGAGAAATATGTCCTGCATGATAAGACATGGATGTCAGAGGCTGCAAGGTCAGACACAAAAGACAACCAGTGTCAATAGAAGCATGCCTTGGATCAAGCTCTTTTACTAGGCACGTATGACAAAAACGGAGCCACTTGCTCCTGTATTGAGCTCTCGTAGAGGGCTTTCGTGCCGCTTGAATTATACGCATGTTGTCCTCCGAGAGGTTGAACTCTGCTAATGATCGGAACTCTGGCTCCAGGCCGACAAGCTGAACGGTTGTGGGGAGGGGTGTCACAACAGGTGATTGCCTTGATGAAGAAGGTTGGGAATCTGCAGCAACCTGATCGGAGAGGACCCCAACAGGTGCTACAGTTTCAAAAATCAGAACCTGGCTGGCCACCAAGGAGCTACGAAGGAGAGTGCAGTTCGATGCACTCCTAAGTTTCCAGAGTGACTGATGAATCAGTGGCAAAGGAGGGAAAGCATAAGCTTTCATGTTGTCCCACGGGATCTCGAGAGCATCCCCCAAGGAAGACACTGCGAGCCCGTCCCTGGAAGCATAAATTAAAACGTTTACTCACTGTAGTGACTAACGTACTCCTAGTCCATAGTCCCCTTTCCTCCATACTGCATGGGTGTCCCTCGCTAGGGACGGGAGACTGGACCTTTTTCACAAGTATTCATGAGACTGAATATTGGCCGTAGCGGTCTGTGGGCAAGGACTGCATAGGAACCAATCGTCCAAGTATGGATATACATGAACCCCCTGCAGTCTGAGGAACGTGGCGATGACCGTCATCTTCGTAAAGACATGCAGTGCCGAGCGGAGACCAAACAGAAGCACGCGATACTGGAAGTGTTCCGTTCCCATGAAGAAGCGCAGATATTTTCGATGTGGACTCCAGATCAGAATATGCATGCATGTATCCTGAAGATCTACAACGCTGAGCCAATCGCCCTACCGGAGAGCTGATCATCTGGCAGGGTGTAATCTAGAATTTCTCTTGGGATGGAAACCGATTGCACTTTGAGAGGTAGAGGATAGTGCACAGGCCAGCCTGGTTGGGTTTGGGCCCTGTAAACAGACTGAAGTAATGGCCCTCCCCTTGCTCCCTCGGGGGAACAAGTTCCACTGCTCTGAGGTCTAGAAGTTTCTGTACCTCGGCTCTGAGGGAGGGCGACCCAGTCTGCTGGAGATGAGGGTGAGAGGGTGGGGCAATGGGGGGGCAAGCGGGTGATGGACAAACCCCATCAGTCTTCTGTGATGGTCTGCCACGCCTCCAGATGAGACCAAATTCGTCCTCCCACCAGAGTCTCATGCGACCGATGGAAAATATAATTTAGATGTTTTATCGGCAGAGAGACCACCCATTGCTGAAGAGGAGGCTGTTGGCCGAGAGAAAAACCGGCCACCTTGCCGGTGCCTTTTACGGCAGGGGCCACCAGCTGGAGCCTCTGAAACCAGACAAGGACCTTGTTTGAGTCCCAGTCCTCTGAGTATAAGGTGCCTTCGCTGGGGTTTTCGCAAGGACCGACAATGACTTGGCAGTTTGAGTGCTTGCCTTGGTCTTTGTGAGTTCCTCATCCTTGGAGGAGTGAGACAGTTCTTTACCCTTGAAGGGGAGATCAAGCACCTTGTCCTGAACTTCCTTCAAAAACTTCGTAGCATGCTGCCAGGTTTGGCGGGAGATGTCTACTCCGACCAGAAGGCCCCGAGCGGAAGTATCTACATGATGGGCCGCAGCCTCAAGTAGATCCTGCGCCAGAATCCTGGCATCGGATAAGGCGCCCTTAAAGTCTTCGAGCCTATCAGAAGGAATACATTCCTGAAACTCAGCTAGCTCCTTCCACAGTTCGACATTACCAGAGGCCAGGATAAACTCGGTATTAGCCTGAAGCAGCTGAAGAGCCGAATTGTAAAACACCTTTTTCCCCCAATGGCGTCAAGAAGCTTGTTCTATTTGGAGGATCTGAGATGCTGCAGTGGATGGTGTAGAGACGAGCTTCGACTGGAGCGTAGCTGCTGGCACCACCATCTATGAGGAGAGTGGACATGCAGACAAGGATATGTCCTCAGAGGTGTGTAGCTTGTAGCGAACGTCAATTTTCTTGCTAAGGTGTTGCCTGGAATTAGGTTTTTCCCCAGACCTTACGGGCCTTGGCCAGGACATCCTTCTGAAGGAACAGGCTGGTGCGCTCCTGTGTTGACAGAGTAAACGCCCCAGAAAGTACCCCTTCTTGTGGAACCGGGGACTCTGGTATTGGGATGGCTAGCAACCCGGTCGTGAAAGGTTCCAATAGAGCGGGGCAGGTCATTGCTGTCCTGGTCCGGTTGGTCCACATCCAAGTTAGGTTAGAGCAGAAGTCTGATCCACTGCACGTGTTGCCTCAGGCCCAAATGTATGGTTGACTGCGCAACCAGAGTCTTTTCCACAGGGGAAAGTGGAGGAGGAGGCCCCACAGGAAGTGGTGGGGGAGGTGGCACTACCAGGACCTGCATAGGGATTGCCGGAGCAGGGGCCGGTTCAGGCGGCTTAGGATACATTTCCTTAAATAAAATCCTTAAAGTATGCCTTCATGTCATCAGAATGCATAAGCATCTGAAACTTGCCAAGGAACGCATCTTCAGACAAAGGTCTAGGCGCTGGAGTCGGTAGAGGCCGCTCAGAAGGGGCATTCCCCCAATATCGCAAAGAGGATGGTTGCCAGAATGTTCCCCCATCAACTAGATCCACGGAGATCAAAGGCGCAGATGTAGAAGGGAGCGAGACTGTATGCGGCAGCGGAGTCCGAGCACGCCAATCCATTGGAGGGTGGAACATGTTCTTATCCACAAACCGTACAAAAGGCTGCTCTGCCCCAAAAACAGGCCCCTTAGCACCAGCCGTGATGAATGTTGGTGTAAGAAATGTAGTCAAAACGGCTGCCGTGGAGCGCAGGGGTTGGACCGCCATTTTGTCAACGCCCGGGGTGAACTGCGTCACAGGTGTAAGGCTGTGGTCACCACAGGGTAGTCAGGGGTTTTATGTTCCATTTTAGCCTTGTGACAAGGAACCTCGGCAGAGCCGGTGCTAGCAGATCTAGAGTGTCTCTTAGACACCTTTGGGACTGCTGATGAATTAGCCCCAAGTGAGGGAACCTCAGCGGAGCCGGTACTCGAAGACTTATGGTGCTTAACCAGCTTCTTTGCCCCCTCAGCAGGATCGGTTCCACCACAGGTCTGAGTGTGGGAAGGCTTAGAGTCAACCCCTGAAGCCAGAACCCTTAAAGGGATCCCCCCCAATCTTGCTGGTCTTCGATATTGCACCAAGAAGGGGAACCTCGGGGAAAACCCTGGTATGTTTAGTCACCTTGAGAGGGACCGCAAGCTGAGACTCGGTACACTTAGTTCCAGATGTGGAAAACACTGGCTGAAGCAATCTGCCTAGCTTTAGCCCCCAAGAAAGGTACCTCAGAAGAAGATCTGGTTTTGGCAGCCCCTTTGCAGGGGTCCTCAGAGGAAACTCAGGAGCAGCGGTTAGATCCCCTTCAGGACACCTCAGGGAGATCCCTCGTAATAGAGCAGCTTCAGCCCCTTCTGGACCCAGAAGACGCCAAGGAGGAGTCCCCTGGCCGGGGTGCCATAAAATAACCAGGTTACTCACCGTAGTGACCACTTTACTCCTAGTCCATAGTCCCCTTTCCTCCATACTATGGGACATCTCTCCGTCCTGTGGGACGGGACCGGAGCACTTTGTAAAAAGCATACAAAAAACATTTTTCAAAAATGTGTCATCCCTCTCATTCTGCGTGGGGCCCGGCATGCGGCCGTAACCCGGCCCACCGTGGCTCTGCCCCGCGCATCGCCCATCAGTCCTTTTCTATCACCAGGTCAGAGACCTATTAGCAATAACAGAGCAACCTTATTAGAGGGGCAGCGGGCGGCCGTATGGAGGAAAGGGGACTAAGGACTAGGAGTAAGGTGGTCACTACGGTGAGTAACCTGGTTATACTCCTACATCCCGTCCCTTGCCTCCATACTTATGGGAGATTCCCAAGCACTCCTAACTGGAACTACGGATGGATGGAAATACCCCTTATTGAAAAAGGTTCTTCAGCACAGCCTGACCAAACTGAGCATCAGCTATCGAGCTCATGTCAAGACAATAATGCTTACAAAAAGCTGATGGGGAGGCTTAAGTAGCTGCCCCAGCGACGGACTCCCACGGGACATACTTATGAAAAGCAACTGCAGCTGCCTTGTCCTGCACCAGGTGTGCATGAATAACCATTAGGAGGTTTCAGCCCTTGGACGGTGAAAGACTCCGTAATGCAGGCGGCGATCCACCGAGAAATAGTCGCCTATGACGCCTGCTTACCCTGAGGATTACCGAAATTCACAAAAAGTTGAGAAGAACTCCTAAGCTCGGAAGTCCTGTCAAGGTAGAACTTAAGAGCCCTTCTGACATCAAGACAGTGCAGACCCCCTTCTGCCTCTGAGGTAGGGTTCGGAAAAAAGACCGGCAGGGAGATCAAATGATTCAGATGGAATTCAGTTACCAGCTTCGGTAGAAAGGCAGGGTTTGTCCGTAGGACTACCTTATCCTTATGAAAGACCAAGAAGGGATGCTCCACTGACAAGGCGTGGAGCTCACTCACCCGCCTTGCTGAGGTAACGGCGACCAGAAAGGACACTTTCCAGGATAGGTACTTTAGGTCCACCATGGCCATGGGTTCAAAAGGCTTAAGGCACAGCGCCGTCAGGACTAGATTTAGGTCCCACGGCGGGTGCGTACTACGAACTGGAGGGTAGAGGCGTGTCAATCCTGCAAAATGCCGCTTAACCACTGGGTTACTCAGAGAGTAGGAACATAGGTCTGTAGAAAGATAAGTGGAGACCGCTGAAAGCTAAGTTCTGCAGGACAGAACGTGAACACCCGACTCTGCTAGGGAGGACACGAAGGTCAGCACAGTGTCAATCGTAGCCACCCTTGGGTCCAACTGCTTTCCCAAACACCAATGACAGAACCTGAGCCATTTACTCCTGTATTGGGATCGGGTCGAGGGTTTCCTGGCTGCCTGGATAATACGCATGTTATCCATAGACAGGTTAAGATGCTCTAAAGACCTGAACTCCGGCACCATGCCGCCAAGCTGAGCGATTGTGGGGAGGGGTGCCACATCTGCTGTTCCCCTTGATGACGAATATCAGGTTACCAGTGACCCCCGATCGGCGGATACACCGACAGGTGATGAAGTTCAGAGAACCAAAACCTGGCCGGCCACCAGGGGGCTATGAGTAGAAGGGAGCAGTTCACCGAGTTCTTTAGCTTCCAAATTGCTTGATGGACTAGAGGCAGAGGCGGGAAGGCATAAGCTCATGTTGTGCCATGGAATCTCAAGAGCATCCCCAGAGAGGAGGCTCCCAGCCCTCCTCTGGAAGCATACCGAGCAAGCTTCTTGTTCACCGCCGTAGCGAAGAGATCCACCTCCGGTGTGCCCCAACGCAAGAAGATCCATGAGAGGACCTCCGCCTTCAACTCCCACTCGTAGCTGACCACTGTCCGCCGGCTGAGGGCATCCGCTGTGACATTCAGCTGGCCCGGGATGTGCACTGCAAGCAGCCAGACACCATGAAGCACGGCCCACTCCCAAATCTGGATGGACAGGTCCACGAGTGGGGGAGACTTCGTTCCCCCTTGCTTGTTGATGTAATACATCAACACCACATTGTCTGTGCATATGCGGACCACCTTGTTGGCAATGATCGGTCTGAATGCCCTGAGCGCTAGGAAGATCGCCAGAAGATCCAAATGGTTTATGCGCAGGAGCTTGCCCTGAGGCGACCAGAGGTCTGAGACCTGTAGAAGATCTAACGTCGCACCCCACCCCAGGAGGGAGGAGTCTGTCGTAATCGTCACCATAGGAGCTAGGTCCTGAAACCCTGCACCCACCGACAGGTTGCTGAGAGATGACCACCTTTCCAGGTCCACTCTCAAGGAATCCGGAATCATCATCAGCTTGGAATCCAGGTCCACAGCCTGACGAGGAACTCTGAAGAGCCATCTGGGTATGTCTCATCTTGAGACGAGCAAGAGGAAGAGCCAGCACACACGAGGCCATGAGGCACAGAAGCCTCTGGAACCACCAGGCCGACATGCTCTCCGACTGCGCAAACATCTGACACGTGGCTAACAGATCCGCCATTCTGTCCCCGGTCAGGTACACTCTGCAGTCGATCGTGTTCCAGCAAAAACCCAGGAAAATCAGGTCCTGCGAGACCGTCATGGAAGATTTCCGCCAGTTCACCGACAGCCCAAGATGGAACAGGAGCTGAAGGAGAGACTTGAGATTGCCCGCTGCTTGCCAGCGGACAAGGGCTGCGTAAGAGCCAGTCGTCCAAATATGGATACACATGGATACCCTGGAGACGAAGATAGGCTGCAATCACCGACATCATTTTTGTGACGACACGCGGCGCCGAGCTGAGGCCAAAAGGAAGCACTCAAAACTGGAAGTGCTCCTCTCCCACAGAGAAACTGAGATATCTCCTGTGTGGGTTCCAAATCAGGATATGCATGTACGCATCCTGAACACCACACTGAGCCAATCGCCCATCTGCAAGGAGGACCGTATCTGGCTGGGCGTGATCATCTTGAATTTCTCTTGGGGTAGGAAAAGATTGAATTGGGAAAGATCTAGGATGGTGGGCAGGCCAGCCTGGTTGGGTTTGGGCACTGCAAACAGCCGGGAGTAGAAGCCCTCCCCTCGCTCCCCAAGGGGAACGGGTTCCACAGCTCTGAGGTCCAGAAGTTTTTGAACCTCGGCTTTGAGGGAGGGCGAGCCTGACAGCTGAAAAGGAGGATTGAGGGGTGGGGTAGGGAGTAGAGGTAAGCGGAAGCCCGCCCGAGCAACTGACAAAACCCATCTGTCTTTGGTGATGGTCTGCCACGCCTCCCAAAGAGACGCAATGCGTCCTCCCACCGGTGTCTCGTGCGAACGCGGAAAACCCTCATTTAGTAGGTTTATCGGTTGCGTTGCCACCTGAGGAGGAGGCTGAGGAGCGGGAGAAAAACCGCATCTGTTGCCTACGGCGGTTGTTCCCCGCAGGGGTATCCACTCTGAGATTTTTGGTCGAGGAAGCCCCTAAAGCCAGAGGAAGGTCGACTTTGCGACAGTCTCTGGGTTTTGAAAGGAGTTTTAACAAGGACCGACAAGGACTTAGCTGTCTGAGTGCTATCCTTCGTCTTGGTGAGCTCTACATCTGCTGTAGAATGAAAGAGCTCCTTCCCATCAAACGGAAGGTCCAACACCTTGTCCTGCACTTATTTTGAGAATTTAGTTGCATGCAACTGCGCCTGCCGTGAGGCATCAACCCCCAGCATAAGGCCCCGAGCCGAGGTGTCTACGTGATGAGCCACAGCCTCCAGGAGATCCTGGGCCAAGACCCTGGCGTCGGATAGACCCCCTTTAAAGTCTTCCAGCTTCTCGACCGGGATAAACTCCTCAAACTCCGACAGACCTTTCCACATCTGCATATTAGCTCCCGCTAACACCAATTCGGCGTTGGCCTGCATGAGCTGCAAAGCCCGAGTTGGCAAAGATTTTCCTCCCAAGGGAGTCGAGGAGCTTGTCCTCCTTTCCCAGAACCTGAGTAGCCGTCGTGGAAGAGGATGCTGCAGGCCTGGATTGCAAAGTGGCCGCAGCCACCACTGTGGAGGAAGGGGCGGACAAGACGACAGGGCCACCTCTTCCGAAGAATGCAGCCTGTATCTCACGTCAATTTTCTTATTGACAAAAAGTCCAGAGTGTGGCTTTTTCCAGACCCTGCGGACCTCGGCCAGAACGTCTTTCTGCAAGAACAGGCCGGTACGCTCCGAAGGAGACGGGGTGAACGCCCCAGAAAGCACACCCTCCTGCGGAGCGGGTTCCTCGGGCACCGGAACATCTAAGAAGCACATCATGTCCAGTACCCGGTCATGAAAAGCTCTAATAAAGCGGGGCAGGTCCTCGTTGTCCTGATCGCTGTAACGCTCACCTGATTCCCACGGAGGCGCGGGTCTTGGCAGGAAGCGGTCTGTGACTCGAAAAGTGATGTGCAGGACTCCATTGGCTTCTGGGGTCGAACCTCTTCGCACTGTGTGTCGGACTCGAAGAGTGAGGTTTCTGCAGGTGAAAGAATATGGGGGTTAATGGTCTGGGTAGTTGAATGTCCCTCTCTCGCTCTCTCTTCCCAGCTTTTTCGTAGAGCCCCCCAGGTCAACGTGCTCACCTTATATAGGTGAATGCTGGGCTCTCCATCTGCGTCTGGTGCAGGGTGCCGTTGCCAGTTCCTTCACTGGTGAAACATAGGCCTCTTGAATTCAGAGGATGGTTACCGTCGTTATCTGCACGAGCGGTGAGTTTCTGGACACCTTTTGTCTTTATAGTCTTTAAATGCGTGGCACGTTTATATGCAGACTCTATATAATGCTTTCCCTTATGTATTGCAGGGCTCTTGAGATGGAAGATGAAGTGAAGCGCCTGGAAGTTCGTAAGTATGGCAAGCGCTCTAACTGTCTCTTTCCTTGCAGCTTAGTTCGTGTTAAAGAGACGCCGGAGTATTTGCAGGCGTTTTATTGCGACGAGCGTGATGGACGTAAGTAAATACCTGCTTAATGTCTTTTCTTTTGCCTTTCAGATATTGGTTTGCAGCGCCGGAGTCCGCGGAATGCCAGTAAGTTGTTAACTATACTTTGTCTTTACAGGCGGCGATGCAGAACGAAGAAATCTGGAATTCACAGCGTGCCGATAAGTATGGCAATGCTTTTGCCTTTGCAGGTGGAGATGCGGCGTGAAGAAGCGGCCGCAGCCGATGGATCAGGTGAGTAAGTACTGCGTGTAAAGTTCGCCTTGCTAACCTGTTGTTTCTGTTCTTTGCAGGTGCTGATGATGTCTGGATACTGAAATGGTAAGTAGGATTCTTGCAGGTGTAGGGGAGGGGTGGTCCAAGGGACCCCCCCCCTGGCCTGCATCTCCACCCCAGGTGAGGGCCATGGCTCATCGGGCGTCCCCTCCTTACCACCAGGGCCCAGGTGGTGGATGGCTCACCTGCTGAAGACATTGCCCGCACGTATTAAATTTAGCTAGGCCTCAGAAACCATTTTGTCTGCTAGAGATGGTGTGAGCTCAGCGCGCTGTAGCGCGGCCCCCACCTTCAGAAAGTTTCAGTCCTCCCTGTCTCCGCAGCACCATGGTAGATCCGCTGCAAGCCCGTTCCCACGAACAAGACGGGCATGATCTAGCGTAATACATTAACATTGTAACAGTTCACCTTCTGCAGTGTATCACTGCTCCCACAATGACCCGGTCAGCAAGGCCTGGGCGATGGGAAGATCTGTAGAATGGTCATCTGCTGAAAGCAGACAGGTACCCAAATATGAATGTACGAAACCACTTTTTAACACATGTATCCTCTCCATACAACCACTCTTACTAAAGAAACCTGTGAAATTGTGTAATTATCGTACATGACACCAGCCGTGAAGGACCCACACCCCTTGCAGTGGTGTGCAAATGATAAAAGCATTTCCGGGGGATTATTCTTCATAAGTATCATCGAAAGCCCCACGCCCCGCGGTCCCGCGCCACAACTGAACTGATGCTGCTAGGGTACACAAGAAAACGAATGTAACCATACCACGGGCACATGTGAAGAGTGTGCGAGAATGCACTCGTCACACGTGTATGTCTAAGCCCCTCACGTGCCACCTCCGCCACGTACAGTGGCGAGTTACTTTCTATGTACCCCACCAACCCCAATAATACCTCACTTACTGCAAATGTATATGCATATAACTAAATACTGTAGTTGTTAAAACATAGTGTATGAATAAGGCGCTCAGACTGGGTATAATCGAGACACATCCAGCAAAGTTTAAATGCATGTTTCAAAATGATTTGAATAAGTATTATAGAGTGTTCAAATGTTTGTGATGTTTTTACCTAAAATCGGCAACACACGAGGGAGATACCTTTATGAAATGCATGCAAGGCCATTCCCCCTCCCACCCTGCGAAGGCTGCCAAGACATGAGAGCAGAGGCCCGCGCTGCGCTACTCCGCCTCCCCCAACCAGACTTCAAAGATTTGTAGCCCCCTCTGCAGCACCCAAGGCCACGGCCCGCCACCTGCATTATTTACAGCACAGCAGTAAACCTCTGCCTGAACACCCACTTCCAAAGGCGCCCCCCTCGTAAACCCCATAACCCACCGGATCATCTTAGACCTATGGCCCTGTGCAATCAGGACACCCAACACTTTGACAACACACAGCAGCACATCCATAACAACTTCTAACAAGACAGCAAGACCTGTACCGCCCGTCCCAGGCCCTGAAGCTTAGCACCTCGACCTATGGCCCCGGTCAACAGGACTCTGGTAACCATGTCCTGACGTATTACCGCCAGACCCCTCACAAAGGTACATTCCTCCTGTGTTGCATTAACCTGTAGAATAACCTATTGGAAGATTTACTAAAGAAGATAATATTGAAATGACTGAATGACTGCGGTGTGCATGGCCTAGGGCAAATAAGTCCGGAAAAGACATTCATCTCTGACACTGGCCGCGATGGCACAACAACACCGCCCGGATAAACTCTGCCAACCTGCCAGGCCCAGCCCAACCCACGAGGATGACCAGTGACGTCTTCCAGCCAAAGCCAACCGCATCGCAGCAGCACCTATAGTTAGTCGTCGCCACCCAATCCCATTGAACTTGTGCCCCCTATAGTGTGTAGGTTCTTATGACGTTTTTTGTAAATATATACGCCTGTCTTTGCTATTGTCAGACAGAGCGCTCTTGGAGTTTGCAGAGTTCTTTGCATGCCGTATTCTCATTGATAAACTCCCATTTAAGCTCAACCGCACTCTGTCTTGGCCTTATTCCCGATTTGGGAGAGTCCTTCATTGTCTCTCATTGTGGGGAGGATCGTGCTGGCTGGGGACGCATGCCTTCAGTGGTGACCCCGAAAGCGTGATTATTATTATTATTATTATTATTATTATTATTATTATTATTTCCGGACCTAACATTACCGTCCCCTTTTGGCACGAGAATCTCCGGTCGAAAAGGGATACGCACGGTGAGCCAGCTCCGGGAGGCTGCCCGCCAACGGCGACCGGTACACTAAGAAGTGCGCACTCAAAAGAGAGAGGGTACGGGATCCCGGTTGAAAAATCCCCTTGGAGTACCGCTCGCCGGAGCCGGGGCTGACTGTTGAGCTGACGGCGACACTGCCTGGACGGACCCAGTTTCGGAGACTATCGGTTCAAGACGGGCACGTGAGTACTGAGTGCGAGCGATTGTAAAGGGAGTGGGGGGAAGAAGTGTAGGACAGGGAACGAAGAGGGGGTACGCAGATCTACTAAGGATCATCCTAAAATTTTCCTCGCTTTTTCTTTGCATATGGCCATTAGGATTAAGAGGTGAATAAGAGATAAAAGTGACGGGAACCTAGCTCCGAAAGGGGGTGGAAGGCGGCGCCGCATAGTGCTATCTTGACTAGTACTGGGAATATATGAAGAAGTGGAATATAAGATAAAAGTGCTCAGCAAAGGGGTGCACTGCGAATATATTAGTGACCGCTTTTACTTCTTTCTTTTCTTTTTCTTTAGGGTTAGGGGGAAAATAAAAAGTGCGATTAACACAAACTTAAGGAGAAAGTAAGAGTCCTACTAGAAAAGGGAAGAGCAGACCTATATATATATATATATATGCGCATCCATAGATCCAAGTAAGACGGACAGGGACAGCCGGCTAGGGAGGAAAGGGAGGACGGCGTGAATTGTGAATAGAGTGTTACCAAGAGGTGTGTGCACCTCGCATGTGTCAGACGACAAGTTGATGTTGTGAATGTGTAAAACAGCTATGAATGTATAGTAGTTAAATGGTCATGGTAAGTGTGACCGGATAGAACTTTTGAAGACAAAAATGACACGGTGAAGTGAGTGGGTACCTTTTTGATTTCCGGGTTGATATTGTCAAAATAAATGATGGTTTGCTCTTGTATGTGCCCCCCAAAGAGAATAGAATAGAACCTGTGTACAGCCAGTTTTGTATTGCGCAGACAAGGGGGAGAGCACAAAGGAGCCCGTTATTGATTGTGAAGCAGAAAACGAAAAATAATATTGATAATACACCTACATTGTAGTTGCAGACACACAGACACACACAAGTACTAGGAGGGCAAAAGGATGGGGGCCGAAACACCCTTATCACATATTTGTAAGAATCTACCAGGGTACGCGGAGCGGATTAAGAAATATCACGACCAATGGATAACCGAGTTGAAGGGAGAGGGGTTACCCCAGATATGGCCCGAGGGAGGGTCATTTGATAAAAGTGTTCTGGATATGGTGGCCACATGCATTTGTTTGAAGTACAAGGGGAAGCAGTTGCAAAATAGGAGAGAAGTATTAGATCTCTGGAGGTTATTTGAAGAGATACCACCGCCTAAAACACCAGCATTAAATCCTGATCTCCCGTCCACCACAGACAACCCACTAATGATACAGAAAGACGTTAAAGAATTGTCAAGTGTAGCGCCACCAGTAGAGGTAATAAGTTTGTACCCGATATTAAACAAGCCTGTGCCCGCAGAAGGATACAGTGACCCCACATATGTGCCTCCCCCGACAACTACTACACCCCGCCGGCCCACAGCACCCCCGCCATATGAAGGTACAAGGGAGCGAGCCCAGGTAAGTACACAGAGAGTGGACATAGAGAAACTCACAGATGATTTACAATCAAGACCCTCAATAGCAAAAGATGAGCTCTCGAGGATAAAAGACATGTGCGAGCAAACAGCACTTAATGCGGCTCGATCAGGGCGCACGTCTAGAGCGCCAGGTGAGAATAGAAAACCTGAAGAGGGGTGGAAAAAAGGTGAGATACTGTTCAGAATTGAAGAAGAACCGACACGAATAATCGAAATAGGGACACGAGAGGGAGATATCGACAATGAAGAAAGGCCAATGGGGGATAGAGAGGAATTAATATGTGATATAAGGGACGAGTTAGAAGAAAGCGACAGGTTGAGCATGGCAATGGGAGGGGGAAGCGAAGGGGGGATGGTACATGTTCAATGAGAACCCTGGATGAGTGGACGGGGCGATTAAGGAACAGAGTGGGGAAAATGGCATCACTGGGGACCTCAGCAGCCAAAACGGGTCCGGATGCAACGGTAAAAGGAAGACTACAGCTCCCGTTGATACACAGGGGAGGAGGGAGGCCTAACTATATCCCATGGGCACAGATGGATAAAGCCAATTTATTAAAGCTATTGCCCCCGTTATCAGGAGGGGCAAGTAAGTGGATATACGCCTTTGAGAAACACACTGCTGGGGTACCCCTAGCAATAGGAGATGTGAAGAGCTTGCTTGTATCAGCAGTGGGGGATCAGGCTGAGAGAGTATGGGTTAAGGCCGGTTTCCCGGGAGTAACATTAGACTGCGACCGCCATGATGGGGCCTCCTTTAACACAGTGCGTTCAAGGGTGTGGGATGCCTTGCGAGAAACGTTTCCAGATACGCCAGACTTACAGTCAGTAATGCAGTGTACAATGAATGACGGGGAGGAGGCTATGGATTACATTTTCCGGGTCCAAGAGATGTGGAGAGCAGAAACGGGCACGCCCTGGTATCAATCGACATCTTTATTTTACTTCATTATAAAAAGAGGGCTCCCCAAAGAAGTGCAAAAGGCGCTCGACAAAATAGCAGGTATTGAAGCAAAGGGATGGCCTGAGATTCAGAGCATAATAGTACACCATTGTAAGCGAATAAAAAGGAGGGAGAAGGAGGTGGCGCAGAAAAGATTGGCAGACGAGGCAAAGTTAGTACAGGCAAAGTTGGTGAAGGTTGCAGCAGCAGTAGCCGTGCTCCCACACAGCAGGGAGGGAGACGAAGAGGAGGAGGGGCTGATAGCAATACAAGGAAGGGTGGCAACTAATTGGGTTGGAGCAGGACAGCGGCAGTGGAGTGAACAGGAGCAAGGCGGAGGTCCGCAGTGGCAAGAGTGGACCCCTCGAGGGGGACGAGGTGGGTACAGGGGCCGAAGAGGAGGTGGACAAGGGTATGGGGGATTGGGAGGAAATGGATGGCAGGGCCCTAGAGGCGCACAAGGGAGTTGCTGGAACTGCGGACGGTGGGGGCATTACTCTAGGGAGTGCAGAGCTAGACCCAACAGTGGGTTCCAAGAGGTAGACCAGTATGGCCACCCTCACCCGGGGAGCCCATATGGTCTTCCAATGGGACAACAACAGCTGAGGTGATGCTGAGCAGCAACAGGGGCACCAGTATAGAACACAGAACCACCCCCAAAACAATGACAATATGCAGTATGCGCCAGGCAACCCCTTCGCGACAACAGCAAACGGGGCCCCCGTACCAGCACCTTACAACGGCATGTCAGTGGTTTCAGGAAGTGTCTTTAACCAGGGGGGAGCAATGAGACACCCCGCATAGGACAGCCCACAGAGAACACTTGCGTGTCCAGTTCTGTCTACAACCTACAATGCAGCAGAGGAACCATTGGTAGGGGCGCAGATAGGAGACAAGCAGTTCATATTCATGGTTGATTCGGGAGCGGAAAAATCATGTATCAGAGAGGGCCGGTTCCCGTTATCTAACCGGAAGTTAGAGACGCAGGGGTTCTCTGGGGCTGTAATTGAAGTTCCTTACACAGAAGCATTGGATGTAACAGTGGCGGTTAAAACTGTAAAGGCACCCTTACTGTATTATGAACACTCACCAATAAATTTATTAGGGAGGGATCTCCTGAGTAAACTTAACATGACCATATCATTTACCGAGAGAGGAATAGTGTGTTCTACACCCGGGATATGCCCCTTGCGTGCGATGTTGGTAGTGCAAGCTTACACAACCACACAGGAGGTACGAGGGCTGCCGGAAAATGAGGAAATGTTTATTGAAGGGCTAAAAACTTTGGCCCACATAATTCCAGAACTAAGAAGAATGGACTGGAGGATCCCAGCGGAGTTCCTCTTCCGCCCCATAGTGTGTCCCGACACAGCACCAGGATCAGTGGTATCATTAGACTTGCATGCTGTACAGGTGTCAGCGAAAAGGATCGCTGCAATTGGAGTGGATAGGGAGGGATGCGAGTGGCGTGCAGTGCTGTGCACGAATGCCAACATCGCCCTACGAGAGATAACAGATGAGGATCTCTTTTCAGATACAGAAGGGGATGGTGAGATAGTAATGGAAATAGCGAAGCCCTGTGACATTTTGATTCAAGCCAGGGAAAGACCCGTCCAATTGATGGCAGTGGTGGGAGCACCACCGTCGTTTTTTGACGACGACATGAGGCTCGTACCAAATAATTTGTGGACAGCAGGCCCCCATGATGTCTGGCTGTTGCACGGAGTCCAACCTGTGGTAATAAAACTAAAGCAAGGAGCAATTTTACCCCGAGTTAAACAGTATCCATTGTCCCGCGAAGCTGAAAAAGGGATAAAAGAGACAATAAATGCATTACTAGCACAAGGGATAATAGTGCCTTCAAACTCCCCATGTAACACATGCATCTATCCAATCAAAAAGGCGAAAGGAGGGTCTTGGAGGATGATACAGGACTTACGCCCCCTAAATGACGTAATTCAGAAGGAGTTCCCTCTAGTCCCGAACCCTGCATCAATACTATGCAGCATCCCGAAAGTGGCATCACATTTCACAGTAGTAGACTTGAAAAACGCGTTTTTCTCAATACCCCTGGCTGAAGAGAGTAGATACCTTACAGCATTCACACTGGGGGGCAAGAGATATGAACACTGCAGACTACCACAGGGATACTGTGAGAGCCCGAGCATATTCAACCGCATATTGCATGAAGATTTGGGAAACCTATCAGTTGAGAGTACGATTATTCAGTATGTAGACGATTTATTAGTATGTGCACCAGACGAAGCAACATGTAGAAAAGATTCAACAACGCTCCTGACGTTACTGGCCAACAAGGGGTATAAGGTAGACAGGGAGAAGTTACAGTACTGCCTGACTGAGGTCTTATACCTGGGACAGCTCATATCAAAAGATGGAAAAAGAATAATTCCCGACAGGGTAGAAGCAATAAGATCAGTAGGAGAACCCACAACAGTGAAAGACATGCAGAAATTCTTGGGGATGTGCAATTATTGCCGCGCATGGATATTAGACTATGCAGCATACACAAGACCCCTCCTACAAGCACTCAAGGAAGCACAACAGGAGAACAAAAAAATAGAATGGTCAGAAGAAATGAGTACATCATTTCAATCATTAAAAGAGCTAATTTCAAGCGCTCCAGTGCTAGCAAACCCTGATTATGGACGCGAATTTTACCTATTCTCACACTGCAAGGGAACACTCATGACAGCTGTACTGACACAAAAGACATCCCTAGGACACAAGCCATTGGCTTACTATAGTGGTACTTTGGATGCCGTGATGCAAGGTCATTTCGCGTGCGTGCGAGCAATCACTCGCTGCAGCCGCGTTCGCGATTGAGAAAAGTGCCACAATAGTAATGGGTTGCCCTGTGACATTGTTTGTGGAACATTCATTATTTGCAATACTTGAGAGGTCAAAAAGCACACCGACAACACAGCGGGCGACAGCTGACGAGATTATATTGTCTAGCGCCAACATCCATGTGGTAAGATGCAAGACAGTGAACCCCGCCACATTCATTACAGAAGCATGCACACTAGAGGACATGCAGGACCACGATTGCGCGACCTACACAGGAGAAAGAGGGGAGGACACAGTGGTGTGTGAGAATGCTCTGAGTGAGGGGGAAGTGTACTTCGTGGATGGGTCTGCATCTATTGACGTGGACACGGGAGAAAAACATGTCGGCATGGTGGTAGTGAGGCTAGAAGACGGTGAGTATGAAACACTAGTGCAGTACAGCCTCCCATCACACTACTCCGCACAAGCAGCAGAACTAATTGCGCTCATAGAAGCGCTACATGCAGCAAAAGGTTGTGCAGTGACAATATATACAGACTCAGCTTACATGACGACAGTACATGGAGGACTAGCAAGATGGTGGCGTAGTGGGTTTCGACGGGCAGACGGAACACCAGTACAGCATGCAGAGTTGTTGAAAGAGTTAATTGAGGCCCTACAAAACCCTACTGCAGTAGCAATAGTGAAGTGCCAAGCACATACATCCAACACAGACGTTGTGTCTTTGGGGAACGCGGCAGCGGACGCCGCCGCCAAGGAGGCTTCCTATTTTCAGAAATATGACGCAGGTGAATACATGCTGTGGCATAAGACAACCGAAGAGCCCCCAGAAGGGTACAACATGATGCCCATATCACAAATACTAGAATTGCAGGAAGGAGCTAGCGCAGACGAAAAATTGATGTGGACTAAAAGAGGGTGCAGCAGGTCGGGAAGAGACTTGCTATGGCGGCAAAATAACTCAGGGAAAGTGGTGATGCCCATCCAGTTACTAGAAATTGCGTTTCAACAACTACACTTCCCCGCACATAATACCAAACAGCACATTGCAGCAGAAATACAGGAAGAATGGTTCGTGCCCTGTCTCCAGGAGCACGTATCTCGATTAGCAATGGAATGCACAACATGTCAGATCTACAATTCAGGAATGACACTACGCACACTCCGGGGAACAATTCCTAAACCCACTGGCCCATTCAGAGAACTGCACATTGATTACGCAGACATGGGGGAAAGGTGTAACGGCGCACGGTACATGATCGTGGTTGTGTGCCCATTCTCAAGGTGGGTGGAAGCTGGACCGTGTGCGCGACCTGATGCTAAAAGCGCCGCCAAGTTCCTATTAAGGGAAGTGTTCCCGCGCTGGGGAATTTGAGACGTGATTCGCTCAGACAACGGCACTCATTTTGTGAATGAACTTTTCAAGGAAGTCACTACATTATTGGGAATAAAACATAAATTGTGTTCGATTTATCACCCTCAAAGCAATGGCGTAGTGGAAAAGATGAACGGACTGTTAAAGGGAAGGTTATCGAAACTATGCTTTTCATTGAAGAAAAACTGGATATACCGTCTGCCCTTGGCGCTATTTGAACTGAGAAATCAGCCAAGCAAAGATCACCATTTGTCCCCGCACGAAATCGTGACTGGGAGACGAATGCACACAGCACACTCCCCACTACGCGAACACTCAGATGCACACAGGAGCGCCGCGATATTGGGAGAAGAATTCACAGACTATTTGAAAAAATTAACAAGGGCAGCGCGCGTAATATCAAAGCAGCTCTCCCCACCCTTCACTAGAGAGGAGGGAAACATAACAGGGTCGGTCACAGAGCCTGAGCAGCAGCTACAGCTAATGCCGGGCAAACTAATTTATGTCAGGAGCTTTGTGCGTCGATGGAATGCACCACGGTTCCACGGCCCATACGAGGTAGTGTTCTGCACGCCCACAGCTGTAAAAGTGAAGGGCTTGAGGTACTGGATACACTTGACAGATGTGCGAAGAGCTTATAATAATGTGCAAGAGGAGGCAGATGAGGAGGCACAGACAACAGCAACCGATTGAGCTGAACAGAATGTCTGAATGTTAGCTTGTGTTTGTGCGTCAGCTATGCACGTGAATGGGAAAGTGACTGATGAAGTATTGCCGCATTCTCTTCTTATACACCACTGGAACAAAAAAAAAAAAAAAAATGTTTTTTGTTTGTTTGGACTTATATGTACTTAATGAAGTGATCGAATTATGACATGTTTACACCATTGTCTGTGAATACCCTTCCCCGCAACCCTACCCGCTCCCATTCCCCGTCAATAGATATATTGGCACGCATGGTGCCAACAGAACATTTACATGCATGCACTTAATGCACTTTTATATCTCAAACAGGAACTACCATGGCATCTAACAGGCAGCCTGCAACGGATAGAATTAGTAGAATGAGAGAATTATTAAATGAGAGATGTAGCTATTCGTATGAGTGCGGATTATCTGTATGCATTACAATGTTTTTTATGCTAATGTTTGGTCTGATTACATATTGGTTTATAGCGTTCATCTCTATCGAGATGAACGAGGGGGGAGGGATTAACAGCACTGGGATTAACAGCACCACTAGGACCAATGTAACTGCAAGTGTCACTGTAAGGGAAGGTGATTTTCTGGTATGGGACGGAGCTAAACTTGTATGGGGATATAGCACCACACCATCCAATGTTGTCATATCAGAAAAGAAAGAGCCACAGGGTGGAACGCAAAACAACACAGTATCTCCACCAGTGATGTATAGGTATAATGCTCGCAGTTTAAATGACGGAAGCCAGTCTGCCATATCATGGTTGTATAACACCCCCACCAGCCAACCTGCCCATACCCTAAAAAATGACCTGCAAGATAACGTCAGGGACGAAAAAGAAAAGCTGCTAGCAATACATGAAATATTATATAATGCATGGGCCACAGGGGGCGGGAATGGGAAAGGGGGGGCTATTCTATCCCTCGCCCAGGGAGTTGGGAAGTACATGAGGAACAAGAACAACAGACGGAGGAGGGAAGCAGGGAGGAGAAAGTATGACGAGTACTATGGGCTAGGTTTAGATAAGATGGAAGACCCACGACACCCCCACCAAACAAATGTTATGCGGATATGAGTGCCACAGCTAAACAAACAACAAATGAGAGCTGCTATGTCTGCTCCCTCATTCCTCACGCTTCAGGTACACCCAAAGTATTGCTACCCAAAGAGTTGCCAATTATAGATGCCCAATGTCTCCTTCATCTCACGTTATGCAGGATTAAGAACACCTTCCAGGGACACGAAGTTACTTTTCAAATGCTGCAGAACGAGAAAACGTGCTATCCAAAGACGGCAGGGGTGATATGTTTGAAAGAACCATTTTTTGCAATACAAGGGACACTTTTTTCTGACAACAAGTGGAAGGATGAAAAAGTAATGTGCAAGGCGGAAGCACTGAGAGGTGTGGCACCAGAGAAACTGCAGTGGATAGAAGAAACATGCACACCAGTATGGAAAGAACACATTTCAAAACTAACTTGGGTAACGGCCATTGAAAAACCCTTCAAACTACAGAACGAAATAGAATATATGAACTATGTTTTAAAGGAGAGGGGAAGACCTCCATGGGAACAAACAAGAGCTGTAACAAGACCCTCACCATCCCAGATCTGAGAAAAGGGACAGCGGCCCTTATGGACACGTACTGGGTATGCGGCAACCAGGCATACCTACACCTCCCCCCGTCATGGAGTGGCAGCTGCTCAATGGCCACTCTACACTCAGCCCTAATGGTAATACCGGAGAGCCACATCGACGGGAGCAAAAAGACACAGGAACGCCCGCAACAGAGTGCAGCCCAGCCAACTGCGGAGTCGCAAATGTACGTCCTATCTTCCGGAAGCAAGGGAGAAGTGCTTACCCGTAACAGACGTGCATCAAACTACATATCAAAGGAATCATCAGAACTATTGGCCCAGATCCCAGATAAATATCGATTATTCAGCTCAGCAGAAACATTCTTTGCCTCACTGGTCTCAAGTGTCCAAGCAAGAGCAAATGCAAAATGGCTCCAGATAACACGCTGGGAACTGATTCAGCTGGCGAACAACACTGAAGAAGGGTTTAATGTAATCAAAGTGGAACTAAGGGCTTTACGACTGATGACTATGCAAAACAGGTATGTCCTAGACCTGTTGACGGCAATGGATGGAGGTGTTTGCCGAAAAATAGGAAGTGCCTGCTGCACTTTCGTACCTTCTGAAGACGCAGAAAATGGCTCCCTGTCCCATGTGATCGAGGCAGTCCACAACCTAGGAGAAAAAATGAAAATGGAAGGTGGAGCGGAAGACAGTACATGGTTCGATAACTTCTTCTCCTGGGTCCCCTCATGGCTTGGAACAATTGTGAAATTTTTGATGCCAGCTGTGGTGTTCCTCCTTTTAATTTTTTGCCTGTGCCAGGTGGGCCTTCGATGTTGTGCTAACGCAGTACCTAATGGTGCAATGATGATGGTGACAATGGGCAACACTCGTGGGGCAATACAAAACATGCAGGAAGTGCAGGTGCAAACAGGAGCAGATGACACACCAAGATATCAACTAGTGCCTATCTATCACGACAAAGATATCATAGATAAAGCGTGGCACACCACCATTAGAGAGCCCCGTGTATTAGAATGGTACCAGGAGGTGTGGGTGGATTTGGCGGGAGATGGCGGATGCATCTACCTGACTTGCACCCCAGATGAGTATGCCAGAAGAGGGGAAAGCTTACGAGGGGTGTGCAGAGCATGGATGCCCATAAAAGGCACACCTGCATGGGATGAGGCAGTGATGGACGAAGAAGAATGTAGGAGGTTGGAGGGCTTAAAGTATTCGTTACTTAAGTAACGAAAGGGGGGAAATGTAGGGGAGGGGTGGTCCAAGGGACCCCCCCCTGGCCTGCATCTCCACCCCAGGTGAGGGCCATGGCTCATCGGGCGTCCCCTCCTTACCACCAGGGCCCAGGTGGTGGCTGACTCACCTGCTGAAGACATTGCCCGCACGTATTAAATTTAGCTAGGCCTCAGAAACCATTTTGTCTGCTAGAGATGGTGTGAGCTCAGCGCGCTGTAGCACGGCCCCCACCTTCAGAAAGTTTCAGTCCTCCCTGTCTCCGCAGCACCATGGTAGATCCGCTGCAAGCCCGTTCCCACGAACAAGACGGGCATGATCTAGCGTAATACATTAACATTGTACCAGTTCACCATCCGCAGTGTATCACTGCTCCCACAATGACCTGGTCAGCAAGGCCTGGGCGATGGGAAGATCTGTAGAATGGTCATCTGCTGAAAGCAGACAGGTACCCAAATATGAATGTACGAAACCACTTTTTAACACATGTATCCTCTCCATACAACCACTCTTACTAAAGAAACCTGTGAAATTGTGTAATTATCGTACATGACACCAGCCGTGAAGGACCCGCACCCCTTGCAGTGGTGTGCAAATGATAAAAGCATTTCCGGGGGATTATTCTTCATAAGTATCATCGAAAGCCCCACGCCCCGCGGTCCCGCGCCACAACTGAACTGATGCTGCTAGGGTACACAAGAAAATGAATGTAACCATACCACGGGCACATGTGAAGAGTGTGCGAGAATGCACTCGTCACACGTGTATGTCTAAGCCCCTCACGTGCCACCTCCGCCACGTACAGTGGCGAGTTACTTTCTATGTACCCCACCAACCCCAATAATACCTCACTTACTGAAAATGTATATGCATATAACTAAATACTGTAGTTGTTAAAACATAGTGTATGAATAAGGTGCTCAGACTGGGTATAATCGAGACACAACCAGCAAAGTTTAAATGCATGTTTCAAAATGATTTGAATAAGTATTATAGAGTGTTCAAATGTTTGTGATGTTTTTACCTAAAATCGGCAACACACGAGGGAGATACCTTTGTGAAATGCATGCAAGGCCATTCCCCCTCCCACCCTGCGAAGGCTGCCAAGACATGAGAGCAGAGGCCCGCGCTGCGCTACTCCGCCTCCCCCAACCAGACTGGAGCCGCTTCAAAGATTTGTAGCCCCCTCTGCAGCACCCAAGGCCACGGCCCGCCACCTGCATTATTTACAGCACAGCAGTAAACCTCTGCCTGAACACCCACTTCCAAAGGCGCCCCCCTCGTAAACCCCATAACCCACCGGATCATTTTAGACCTATGGCCCTGTGCAATCAGGACACCCAACACTTTGACAACACACAGCGGCACATCCATAACAACTTCTAACAAGACAGCAAGACCTGTACCGCCCGTCCCAGGCCCTGAAGCTTAGCACCTCGACCTATGGCCCCGGTCAACAGGACTCTGGTAACCATGTCCTGACGTATTACCGCCAGACCCCTCACAAGGTACATTCCTCCTGTGTTGCATTAACCTGTAGAATAACCTATTGGAAGATTTACTAAAGAAGATAATATTGAAATGACTGAATGACTGCGGTGTGCATGGCCTACGGCAAATAAGTCAGGAAAAGACATTCATCTCTGACACTGGCCGCGATGGCACAACAACACCGCCCGGATGAACTCTGCCAACCTGCCAGGTCCAGCCCAACCCACGAGGATGACCAGTGACGTCTTCCAGCCAAAGCCAACCGCATCGCAGCAGCACCTATAGTTAGTCGTCGCCACCCAATCCCATTGAACTTGTGCCCCCTATAGTGTGTAGGTTCTTATGACGTTTTTTGTAAATATATACGCCTGTCTTTGCTATTGTCAGATAGAGCGCTCTCAGAGTTTGCAGAGTTCTTTGCATGCCGTATTCTCATTGATAAACTCCCATTTAAGCTCACCCGCACTCTGTCTTGGCCTTATTCCCGATTTGGGAGAGTCCTTCATTGTCTCTCATTGTGGGGAGGATCGTGCTGGCTGGGGACGCATGCCTTCACAGGTCCAGGATCAGAAGAAGAAAATCCGGAGCAGACTCGGTGAGCGTTCTGCTGCAGATGCAGAATAACGCGAAGCACACTTCATCTATCGGGTGTGGTTTAAATAGCCTTGGAGTGATGAGGCGTCTTCTTCCACGGCCCCGCCTAGGTAAGAAAAGAGTTCCAGTTTCCAGAAGAGTTCCAGTGCTGTATCCAGGGAGTGGAGCTGCCCCACCCAGGTAAGAAAGTAGTTCCTGTTCTTAGATAGCTTCTAAGTGGCTGGTAAGTAAGCAGCATGGTCTGCTGCAGGTAAGTCCACCCAAGCATCCTCACACCTAATATGAGCCTGGCGCTTCCAGTGCCGGGACCAATGGTTTTGATGAGCCTGGTGCCACCGGCGCCAGGACAAGGTCCAAAAGGTCCCAGTGGGGACCGGCTGGTGCCTAGGATTAGGGTTAGGGGCCTGCTTCCAAGGACGTTGGGCTGGTCCTGGCTCCTTGGAAGCAGTGATCATGACAATCGCCCTGCACTTCATCCGACAGGTCAGCATCCTGCTGAACCGTGTCGGGCGCTGCCTTGTCCACAGGGGACAATGGGGAAAAGTCGGAAGAGTCGGGGGAGGCACCGCAGGCAAGGGAGGTGCCGCCGGAACCACCGGAGGATCGGGTGGAGCCGGAGGCACAGGTGGACATTTCTCCCTGAAAAACCCTTTAAAATATTCCCTCATGGGGTCAGTACGCATTAATGTTTGAAATGTACCGAAAAAGGCCTCCTCCGGGGAATGCTTCGGAACCTGAGGAGGCCTCTCACGAGGTGGACAAATCCAGGGACGTAACGGGCAAGGGTGCCACACAGGCCCCTCCACCGACGTATCCACATAAATCAAAGGTGCCGACCCCGCAGGCAACAAAACATTGTGAGGAAGAGGCATCCGGGCGTTCCAATCGTAAACTGGCCGATAAGGATGCGCACAAGGGACTATGTTCACCCAAGGAACCAAGCCCCACACCTGAGGCCGATGGCGAAGTTGTAGGGGTAGCATCCAAAATGGCCGCCGCGGTCGTGGCAGGAACGAGCACCATTTTGTGATCGCCCGAGGGGAACTGCGGCACGTGAGGAAGTGAGGCAGGGGTCCCCGTCGATGGATCAGGGGTCTTAACTTTAACCTTAACATATGGAACCTCGGCAGAGCCGGTACTGTGAGACCTGGAATGTTTCTGCGACATACCAACCACCAAATCAGCCTTCCCAGGAAGGACCTCGGCACTGCCGGTAAAGGAGGAACTACAGTTCGAAAACTCACTCCTTGCCCCCCCCAACCGTTCTGGCGTCGCCACAAGAGCGGGAACGGTGAGAAACACCCTTCACCTTCACAGGCCCCTCAGAACTGTTGGCTTTCCTTCTTTGCCCCCTCAACAGATCTGGTGTCGCTGCAAGAGCGGGAACGGTGAGAAACAGCCTTCACCGGTAAGGCCTTGCCAGGCCTCTCAGAAATGTTGATAACTATAGCCTCTGAAAGAGGGACCTCGGACCCATGTCCGGTGACAGCCTTATCCGCGCGGGCCTCGAACATGCGTTTGGTAACAGCAAGCCCCACCAAGGCCTCCGGGCGCACCCCAGTCTTATTTTTGAGGGAAGACGACAGAGAGGCCTCAGAGTGAGCTCCGGTATCCCATGATTCAGTAGAACTGGGTCTACAAACAGCCCCCACAGGAGGGGGCCTTGGAGCGTGCTCCGGTATCCACAGGCCCCTTACGGAGACCCTCGGAGAAAACTCTGGTACAATTATTAGGCCCAACGGGCCCCTTAAGGCGAACCCCATGACAGAGCGATCAACGCCCCTCCCGGCCCGAGAGGAACCTGGAAAGGTATCCCCCGGCCGGGGTGCTCTGAAAAGTAAAGAACTTAACGGGCGTTTTTTCTTCTCGTCGATGAACGCCTGAAAATGTAAAGGAGTTTGTCGGAAGACCTCCGCCCACCGCTCCAACCGACGTTGAAGGGCCCGGACCGAAAGGGAGTCACAGTAAAAACAGGAGTCCCAAAGGTGATCGGACCAAAGCACTCTAAACAAAGAGGATGGGGATCCGCCCTCGCGAAACGACAGTGACACGATTAACTGTCTGGAAAGTCTAGTTTGAACATAGACAGACTAGTACACGATCGCTAGCGAGAGTCAGAGGGGAAAAAGGGAAGAAAATCTTGAGAGGATGCAAGTGCGTCCAGTCCCGAACGAGCGGAGAAAAGGACTGATGCGCGATGCGCGGGGCAGAGCCAAGGTGGGCGGGATTACGGCCGCGTGCCGGGCCCCGCTCAGAAAGAGAGGAAGGCCACCTTTTTGAAAAAATCTTTTTGGATGCTTTTTACAAAGTGCTCTGGTCCCGTCCCATAGGACGGAGAGATGTCCCATAAGTATGGAGGAAAGAGGACGGGACGTAGGAGTAAGAACAAACTTACCAGCCATTTCCTTTTTTCTTCAATGAACTGCTGCAAATGTGGTGGAGGAGCACGTTGAAATATCTCCTCCCACCTGGGAAGCCAACGCTGGAGTGCTCGGACAGAAAGGGAGTCGCAGTAGAAGCACAAGTCGCAAAGGTGTTTCGGGCTTAAGCACTCCAGGCAAAGAGTGGGGATTCGCCCTCGCGAAATGACGTTCACACAATGAACAAGACACAAATCCCAGACACTCTGGCATAGACTGAGGAAAGATGACCATGGAACCGGAGCAGGAATGAAGGACAAGGGAACAAAAAGAAAAATATTCCCTGTGATGCAAGTGAGTCTGACCCTGACCGTGGGGAGAAAAGGACTGAAGGGCGATGTGCGGGCAGAGCTCAGGAAGGCGGGGCTACAGTCAGGTACAGTGGCCCCACGAAAAATAAGAGGACCAGAACACTAAATTATTTGATGCTTTAAAAGTGCTCCGGTCCCGTCCTGAAAGATGGAATTTCCCACAATCTTGGAGGAAAGGGGAGGGGACGTAGGAGTATGTGGAATGTCATACAGAACTCTGATATTATTACAGGCAAAGAAGGTGTAATCTGGACCTATGTACACAGCTCTATTTGACGAAGTTTCCATTGCAATTTTATATGAGGATCAACTCCCATGTTTGACGGTAATAAGTGCTAGGTTAAAAATACCTAGAGTATATGTAGATTATGTAAACAGAATCAGACATCTAGTGACTATGTAGATTATCGGACGTGAGGGCCGGGATTTTATGTATATTTGTTGATGACATGAGGATGGTGAACACATTTGACTTCAGGATACAGTGTCTAGCAGGAATACCAATATCGTTAATGTTGGCTATTTCGAAATTATGATTTGGACAATCATTTACAGTAGACTATTGCCATTTTCAAGTGAAGGTAAATGTATGTAGCAGGATTGTATGATATGTTTATATGGCTATATGTTTGTCTTAACGTGGGTTGTAGGATCTTAATGGAGTACATAAGCTACATCACACTTTATTATAAACACATTTTAAAAAATGGCCCCGATTTGGGCACAGTTTGCATTAAAGTTTTCTGCACAGTGGGGTGTGACACAGAAAGGGGGCTGAATGAGAATAAGGGCTATATAGGAACACTTAACTTCCCAAAAAGCAGGTTGGGATGGTTGGGGCAGAGGCAGTAGCATGTCAATTACTACTCTCTTCTTGAAGTTTTGGGGTGCATGGGCTCAAGTCATCCACCATACTTTCCCAAATGAGGGCAAGCTTCTTGCCGGTGGCTAGTGGTATAAAACAATTTTACACCCTGCCTTTATCAAGTTCACAAGTAATGCCAAGGTCACTTCGACATTTATATAGAATATGCATGCATAGGTCATTGCAACTACTGTAGTAATTGAATAGTTAGCCAATTTCTAATTACTATTTGCATGTAATGTAACTCTCTTATATTGTACATTACGATTTGTACAGACTACGGTCTTCTAAAGGGCCTTCCACCCTGCAGTGCTTCAAGGCCCCAACAATGGCAGTAGGCGCTATACAAAAATCATAACATCTTACCAATTTGTGTAAAGGTAAGGGCACATTGAAGTCAACACCCCATGTACTTCAATGAGTCTCTTTTTGCATTCCTCTCTTCTGTAGTGTAACTGTTAATGGATGAGGCAGTACCTTTCCTGCCTGTAAGAGACCCCTGTGTTGGGGGTTTGGGGAGGGGAGTGGCACAGCTCACACCTTCTGCATATGCAAATTCGACAACCCCTCCCTAATGGAAGTACAGCACCTAAAATCTGGATGAATAATGCATGGCTTTGTCCTGGTCCCATTATTTAGCTGTGGCACAAGTAAGGAGACCCTCTTCAGTCCCTTAGCATTGTGAGGAGACAGAAATGAAAGCCGGACACAAGTCTTCCATGTTAAATGGTTGAGACAAGGCCTTTCCGACCCTGCTGCCAGAGGAATTTCCCTACCTAAACCAAAAACGAAGGGTCGGTCTGTGTCAGGATGTCAAAACAAAACTGTCCTGTGTAAAAACGTTTTATTCTAACCCTCACACTACAAATTATACTTCAAGGTCAAAAGGAGAATGTCTTTAACCTTTCAATGGTCAGGAAAAGTGTTCATAAAGAATAAAGGACTCAAAGTTCCTCAGAGAAGAAGGTTATTGGTTCCGGAGGGTGGTTCCCTTTCCCTGGATTCTTCCTTGAGACTTTTTGCACACAATAGTTATTTAAGCCACTCAAGGAAAAGGGGGTTCACGTTCCAGAGGGTAGCTGCCTTGCCTCCCCCAAACCCAGTTCCTTTTTTATTCCTCGAATTATACTAGCAATAGTTCATGGGGCATTCCTTAGGCCTACTGTCACCCTTGCTCTTAAAACTGTTTAGTTTCACAATTTCAGGTGAAGTGGTTTCTTCAAGTCCTTGTATATAAGGTTGGATAACATGTCCCTATGACAGGTTATCACTTCACTGCATTGTAACTGTTTGCAATTCGTACATCCATACATTAGGAGAGGGGGTTAATTCCACTGTCTTCCCCCAGTTCAACATGTCCATGCTGTGTCTCTGTATACTGCTTTCCATATACTTTTTCTCAGAGTTCTTGCTAATATGCCAAGGTGTCCCTTTTGCCCCTGGACGTCCTCACCTGTCTTCATTGGCGATGCTTCTTTCTTGTGAGGTCTGCGAACAAAGGATTCAAGGCTGCTTTCTCTTCATGGCCACCTTCTCTTCGTACGCCGGTCCTCCATGGCTGCTCCTGGACACGCCCGTTTTCCTCTTGGCTTCGGTAAGCGCTATATTGCTTTTCCACGTTTACGAACACCCAGGAGTCTCTCACTGGCTCCTGCTGTTCCAGCGACTGTCCTTCATTCTGCAGCTTTTGTCTTCGTCTGCGAGCTACTCAGCTTCTCAATGCAGTTTCTGGCTCTCCGGTTCCTCACTCTTCACAGCGAGGGTCAGCTCTCACTCGCCAGTCGTGGAGCTGTCAATGTCTCTTGATTTGCTCAGCTTAACATTTCCTGGGCACACATGTGTGCCAGGAAACACTAGAATGCGTGTTGAGCTTCTGATCTCTTTTGCTCCATTCTCTCTTCTTCGTCCCAGTACTTGGAGGATTCTAGAAACCGTAGTCCATTGATGGCAATTCTTTCATGGACTTTGAAAAAGCATAAAAAGATTATGATGGATAAGTGGAGTTGTCAAAGGTGATTCCATCAAGTTGGTTTATAGATGTTATATGAGGGTTTTCCTATTGTTCACAGAAAAAAGGAGCAGATGCCATAGGCCATGAGGGTTTCAGACATGGGGAGGTTGTTTTCAAGAGAAAATGGAGGATACCAAGTCTCATCCGATAGAGCCATGGCATTCCCCCAGAGGCTGTATCCTCCCATGTAATCCTCCCTCATATAGCCATCCCCAGGCTCAGGATCAGGTAGCAGCTGCTGTCCCCTGGCATCATAGAAGGAGGTCACCGCCGGGAAATCAGTGATGACTCCATCAGATTCATCACAGCTAGCAAGAGGCCAGAAACTGAAAATTTGAGACTGCAGTCTTATTGGAAGTTTATCAAATCCCCCAACTCCAAAACCTGTCTGTCACTGCCAACACACTGCTCTTCACCATCCTGCAGCCGTCACACCTCCCAGACCCCTTTATTAGCACAAGGTGCTGCACATGTTTTGTGAGGAATCCAAATTCCATCTTTTTTGCTTCTTGTTTCATTGTGAAGAGTACCATGCATGGTTACAGCATAACTTATACCAAAGGCCTGGTGCAGCATCAAAACCATGCGAGTTGTGACTGTTGGTGGGGGCGGGGGGTCGTGTTGGACTGTGTAAGAAGAGTTTGGGTTTTCTGGGAGACTGCAGCATAGACCTTTGGGTAAACTGAGTAGGGATAGTGGCTCATGCCCCAACAAACGCCCTGCCTAGACGGGACCGGTCCTGGATTAGAAAAAGTCTCAGCAGGCCAGTGAGTGTAGAATCTGAGCATGTTAGACCGAGGTTTGCGCCATTACTCATCCTGCTAACCAAGATACCAAGGAAAGTAAATTGGGTGACTGCAGTACTCAAATCACAAACTGTCGTTCCAAGAATCTTATCTTCTTGCCTCCCACAATCCTCAACAGATAATGTCCAAGTTTCCACACCACCACTTTGTCTCTTCTGCCAACTTGCACGATTGTTATGTTCCTCAGGGGGTACAATGTATCTATTTGATAGAGGTGGCATTGGGAGCTACAGAAATGGGACATGTCTGGGGTAGGAAAGCAAGTTTCCAGGTTGTTTTGCCTTTTAAGGCCTACTCCTGCCTTCCCCAACTAACAGACTCCCCTCTAAGATCTCCTACCACCGTACACTCTACACACACACAACATTCCGCCACCACACAGCCAGTACAGGCCTAGCCATTAGCACATCAACAATAACCGAGCCACAAGTAAGCTCTCCTCTTTAGCGCCATCACACTCTCCTAAACCAGCGACTAATCAGACCCAAAGCGCTGTAATTCATCGCATCTTGGACTCCTTCCAAAAGAAGTACCAGGTTTCTTCATTAAACCCTTAAACAGCAGAGTCACACTCAGGAACCAGGTACTTCAAACCTGCACCCATCAGCCCCACAGGATTTTGTATATGCATTTCCCACTGTCCCACTAATGAACCCCACCCCCTTTATTCTTACACAGCCAAGCACAGCAAGGCCACCAATAGCAGCACACAGGCGCTATACAAGAACATTTACATTACATATTACCTATGCAAAGGTGAAAATGTACCTTTGTTAGTACTTGTTTTTAACAAGTACTAAGTGCAAGGAACAGATTCAAGGGCACAGATCCCGTCTTATTTTAATTACAACAGGTAACCACTTATATGGACAACTCACCATTGCATCTCAGAAGACTGCTTAAAAATCACACTGGCAGGATCTATACAATACAAACTTTGATTTTACTAAATGGTAGAAGCAGCTACTAAATCAAGGAATAGATATTTCCCCAAGCACTGCAATAATGGATCTAACCATAACATGACAGCAGCTGGAAAACAGTGAAAGTATCTAATCCTATGGTGTGTTTGTGTGTGTGTATGTGTCTGCGTGTATAATCACACATAAGTGCCCAAGCATTCACAAAATCGCTAATCCTATCCACACAGACGGTATTTTTCTCTATTTTCAGGACCTGTAAGCTTCTGTGTGTAGCATTCTCAGTAGGTTTACCATGAGGCCGAGTTGAGGGCAAAATATTATTGCTTTTGTGGTCGAAACTGGGCAGCTGCGATGTGTGCCCTCTTCGGAGCGAATGTGGGTTAAGTCTACTGCCTTCTGACATTTTTCTTAGGATACACCTCCGCCTTTTGCACATTATATAAACTCTGCCGTGTCGGTAGCTCAGGCTGCATTTTCTCTATAGATGGCTATGTATTACCGCAATTACTAAAGTTGGCATTTTTCACTACATTCAACACTGTTTGTATCCAATATAAAACTTTTGTACTGCAATAACCTGTTGGTCCAGAAAAGAGGACATGCGTTGAATGCACCTCTGACATATCTGACAATTGTGCATGTAATTTGCATACGACAGCATATTATTCATTGCATATGTGTTTTGAATGTAATACACAGCAAAGCCCTCAACTGTAGACATTTGCCCTGGAGGATGCTGAACTATTTTAGAATATCCGTTCTTCCCTTTCGAACTGCAACCCATCGAATACAGAGTCTCACAAAAAAATTCAGTTCACCTGTCAGTCACTGACATAACGCTCATCTCTGCGCCGGAACACACCAAGTTCCATGATTTTTATAATGTTATTAACTAGTCATCCCTGCTACTCACCGAATAATCACCTCATTTTAATTACTATGTGCATGCAATGTAAAGTAAAGTCCTGCAATTTTCAATGGCCACTGACGCTATACAAAGATTATACACCATAACATACTGCCACAATTTAGGCATTTCTTTAACCTTTAATTCTGAAGGTGATCCATATTTGTACATTGCAATTATTATGTCAAAAACATGACAGTAAAATCTTTCAGCTTTAAAAAACAAAAAAAGGAAAGGTTTAAGCAAACTTACAATTCGAAGACCATATATAGCATTCCATCTGAGCTGTACGTTTCTAACAATTCCACAATGTGTGGATGTTTTAGCATGTGGCAGATACTTGCTTCTCTCTTCAAATCTGTAAAGAAATATAAATAGTACGCGAGGATGAATATTTTACAAATATTTCATGACTATAAATGTTTTTTCTTATAAATATGCACTGCAGGTCTTCATGACCAATGCTAAAAAATAAGAAACGGATTCCAAACAATTTAAACGTCCATTGAAGGCCAACAAGTTGTCCTTCAATCAGCCCTCCAGATAACGTGCATGTCTTGCCCTTTTACACATGTCATTATGTTATGTTATGCTATTTTGCATTTATATAGCGCCTTATATACCATTGGTATGGTCTGAAGGCACTGGTAGGTTGAACGGCCTTGGGAACCGAAGTTCAGGTCAGTAGAGAGAGCCAGGTGCATGTGAGCACCGGGTATGTGTGCAGCTGGCGCGGTATACGTGTAATAGCTGCTTTTTAGCGGTAGGTTTGGTGGTTGAGAGATCGGTAGTATGTGTTGGTTCTGGCAGGATTTATCCAGACCGAATGTGGCTGCGTTAGGCCTGGCTGGGGGGTGTGTAACCAGCAGTTTTTACTTAGAATGATGTGGAGTGAGCGGCGGATGTTGGTATGAGAACAGTTCTACCGAATGGTGTCATAGTATCTCTGTGTTCTAGTTGAGTGGTGGTGTAAAGAAGAGAGTATGCGTGGTGATGAGATATGATGAGTTACATGCTCTTTCAAACATTCTCTGCATTCCAAACCATACTATGTACGTCATGCACTATGCATTCACCCCCTCCGCGCACTCACCCCCTCCGCGCACTCACCCCCCTCCGGGGGGTATTATGGCAAATACGGACAATTTAATTTTCTACTGCGTACAGTGTACACTTTGATTTATTAATTTTTTTTAAAAAAACATACTTTCCACCACTAGATGGCACTGTAGCATTTCTTTTGTCAGCAGCATAGCCTGTCTTATGCATGATGGTGAATTTCCAACTGTAAGACCAAATCTGTGACAGTTAAGCGAGCAACACAATAAAGCATGCACCCTTTTAAAATTTGTTCATACCCATAACGTCTACTAGCTTGATATGCTAAAAAGTAAAGTTTGCTTTGATGTCCTTAGTTAAATATTGTTTAATAACCATACATAACACGTTGGAAGTGTGTGACGAATCTCCAAACCTAAGTGATTTTATGGCACAACTTATTTTTTGCGGTGTTTTTAAAGCGCTGAAAATAAAGTGGGTAAATCCAGGATGTTTTGCCTTTTGCATCTTCTAGTTTTCCATGCAGGATGTGGAAAATAAAGGTACAGTGATGTTATTTTGTCACAAAATGCTGCTATAAGGATTTACATGTTATGATGCTTTACTATGCAAGTAAACTCTATAGGACAGTATTATTGAAGGTCTTGACACCCAAAACTAAAGGTTTTGTTCCAAGTAAAGCGCAGAAGAAGGTGCCCATGCCCAAATTGAAAGAGCGGGTTAAAATCCCAGCTTCCCTGTTTAGCGTAAGTGTGTGATGCTGGGCAAATAATGTAATCTCACCCTGAGTACAATTGTAAAAATTGGAGTGCTTATAAGTTTACACCCTTACAAAAGGACAGTTTTATTAAGTGTAGGGACACATTGGTATATACTGGTGCTCCTCTGCTAGTGGCTCCAATACTGCTGCATAGAATTGCATTATTGCTGCACTGGCCCGCCTCCATTCTTGTAACACTGGATTTGACAGGTAGACATAGGGCCTCATTACGAATCCGGAGCTAACCGCGGCGGTAAAACCGCCCGGTTACCGCCGGACTCGTATTACCATTCCGCCTCCGTGATTCCTGGAATTACCGGGGCATGACAACCCTGGTTTTCCGGGAATCACGGAGGCGGAATGGTGTTAATCCCCATTCCCATCGAGTCCTACGGGACTCGATGGGAATGGGGATTTACTAGGTTACTCACCGTAGTAACCACCTTATTCCTAGTCCATAGTCCCCTTTCCTCCATACTTGTGGGACATCTCTCCGTCCTGTGGGACGGGACTGGAGCACTTTGTAAAAAGCATCCAAATTTTTCCAAAAATGTGTCCTTCCTCTCTTTCCTGCGCGGGGCCCGGCACGCGGCCGTAACCCCGCCCACCTTGGCTCCGCCCCGCGCATCGCCCCTCAGTCCTTTTCTTTGCCAGGTCAGAGACCCTTAACCAATACAGAGGAACCTTATTAGAGGGGATGGCGGGCGGGCGTATATAGCGGAAAGAGGACTATGGACTAGGAGTAAGGTGGTCACTACGGTGAGTAACCTGGTAATACTCCTACGTCCCGTCCCCTTTCCTCCATACTTGTGGGAGATTCTCAAGCACTCCTTACAGGAACTACGGGTGGATGGAAATACCCCTTACTGAAAAAGGTTCTTCAGCACAGCCTGACCAAACTGAGCATCAGCTCTAGAACTCATATTGAGGCAGTAATGCTTACAGAAAGCAGATGGAGAGGCCCAAGTAGCTGCATTAGCAATGGACTCCCAGGGAACATACTTCTGAAAAGCAACCGCAGCTGCCTTGCCCCGCACCAGGTGTGCATGAATACCTTTAGGAGGTTTCAGCTTTTGGACAGTGAAAGACTCCGTGATACAGGTGGCAATCCACCTAGAAATAGTTGCCTTAGACGCCTGTTTGCCTTGAGGGTTGCCGAAAGTCACAAAAAGTTGAGAAGAACTTAAGAGCTCTTCGGACATCAATACAGTGTAGAACCCTCTCCGCCTCAGTGGCGGGGTTCGGAAAAAAGACCGGTAGGGAGATCGATTGATTCAAATGGAATTCGGTCACCACCTTCAGCAGAAAAGCTGGATTAGTTCGAAGGACTACCTTGTCCTTGTGAAAGACCAAGAAAGGATGCTCCACCGACAAGTACTTGAGGTCCACAGTAGCCATCGGCTCAAAGGGTTTATGGCACAGCGCCGTCAGGACAACATTCAGGTCCCATGGCGGGTGCGGATTACGAACTGGAAGGTAAAGGCGTGTTAAACCAGCGAAATACATCTTTACCACTGGGTTAGCCAGAGAGTATGAACACTGATCTGTAGAGCGATAAGCAGAGACCGCTGACAGGTAAGTCCTGCATGACAGAACATGAACCCCTGACTCTGCTAGGGAGGACACGAAGGACAATACCGTGTCAACCGTGGCCCCCCCCCCCCCCTGGATCCAATTTCTTCTCTAGACACCAATGACAGAACCTGAGCCATTTACTCTTGTACTGAGATCTGGTCGAAGGTTTTCTGGCTGCCTGGATAATACGCATGTTATCCGCAGACAAATTCAGATGCTCTAAAGACCTGAACTCAGGCACCAAGCCGCCAAGCTGAGCGATTGTGGGGAGGGGTGCCACAGCTGCTACTCCCGTTGGTGGAGAAGATCGGGAGTTACCGGTAACCTGATCGGCGGATAAACCGACAGGTGTTGGAGTTCTGAGAACCAAAACCTGGCCGGCCACCACGGGGCTATCAGTAGAAGAGAACAGTTCACCGAGTTCTTCAACTTCCAAATTGCCCAGTGAACTAGAGGCAGAGGCAGGAAGGCGTAAGCTCTCATGTTGTGCCATGGAATCTCTAGAGCATCCCCCCAGAGAGGAGGCTCCCAGCCCCCCTCTGGAGACATACAGAGGAAGCTTCTTGTTCGCCGCCGTCGCGAAGAGGTCCACCTGCGGTGTGCCCCAGCGCGAGAAAATCCCCGAGAGGACCTCCGCCTTCAACTCCCACTCGTAGCTGACCACTGTCTGCCGGCTGAGGGCATCTGCTGTGACATTCAGCTGGCCCGGGATGTGCACTGCAAGCAGCCAGACACCATGAAGCACGGCCCCACTCGTAAATCTGGATGGACAGGTCAACGAGGGGGGAGACTTCGTTCCCCCCTGCTTGTTTATGTAATACATTGACACCACATTGTCCGTTCTTATGCGGACCACTTTGTTGACAATGACCGGTCTGAATGCCTTGAGCGCCAAGAAAATCGCCAGAAGATCCAAATGGTTTATGTGCAGGAGCTGGTCCTGAGGCGACCAGAGGTCCGAGACCTGAAGGAGATCTAACGTCGCACCCCACCCTAGGAGGGAGGAGTCCGTTGTGATCGTCACCATAGGGACCAGGTCCTCAAACCCCGCACCCCCAGACAGATTGCTGAGAGATGACCACCAGTCCAGGTCTACTCTCATGGAATCCGGAATCATTATCTGCATGGAGTCTGGGTCCACTGCCTGACGCCATGAATTCCGCAGGGCCATCTGGGTCCATCTCATTTTGAGACGAGCAAGAGGAAGAGCCAGCACAAACTAGGCCATGAGGCCCAGAAGCCTCTGGAACCACCAGGCCGACATACTCTCCGACTGCGCAAACATCTGACACGTGGCCAACAGATCTGCCATTCTGTCCCCGTTCACGTATACTCTGCAGTCGATCACGTTCCAACGAAAACCCAGAAAAATCAGGTCCTGAGAGACCGTCATGGAGGATTTCCGCCGGTTCACTGACAGCCCAAGATGGAACAGGAGCTGAAGGAGAGACTGGAGGTTGCCCGCTGCCGCCAGCGGACACGGGCTGCGTAGAAGCCAATCGTCCAAATAAGGATACACATGGATACCCTGAAGACAAAGATAGGCCGCAATCACCGACATCATCTTCGTGAAGACATGCGGCGCCGAGCTGAGGCCAAAAGGAAGCACCCGAAACTGGAAGTGCTCCTCTCCCAAAGAGAAACGGAGGTACCTCCTGTGTGGAGCCCACATCAGGATATGCATGTATGCATCCTGAAGGTCCACCACGCTGAGCCAATCGCCCGCCTGCAACGAGGAGCGAATCTGGCCGGGCGTGATCATCTTGAATTTCCCTTGGGGTAAGGAAAGATTGAACTGGGAAAGGTCTAGGATGGTGCGCAGGCCAGCCTGGTTGGGTTTGGGCACCATAAACAGCCGGGAGTAGAAGCCCTCCCCTCGCTCCCCAAGGGGAACGGGTTCCACAGCTCTGAGGAGCAGAAGTTTCTGAACCTCGGCCTTGAGGGAGGGTGAGCCCGACAGCTGAAAAGGAGGGTTGAGGGGTGGGGTAGGGTAGAGAGTAAAGGTAAGCGGAAGCCCGCCCGAGCGACTGACGAGACCCATCTGTCTTCTGTGATGGTCTGCCACGCCTCCCAATGAGACGCAATGCGTCCTCCCACCGGGGTCTCGTGCGAGCACGGAAAAACCTCATTTGGCAGGTTTATTGGTGGCGGTGCCACCTGAACCTGATGAGGAGGCTGAGGAGCGAGAGAAATACCGCGTACGCTGTTGTCTACGGCGGTTATTTCCCGCAGGAGTGTCCACTCTGCGTGATTTGCGGTCGAGGAAGCCCCCTGAAACCAGAAGAAGGTCGACTCTGCGATAACAGTCTCTGAGGTTTGAAAGGAGCTTTAACCAGAACAGACAATGATTTAGCCACCTGAGTGCTATCCTTGGTTTTGGTGAGCTCTACATCAGTAGAAGAATGAAAAAGCTCCTTACCATCGAATGGAAGGTCCAAAACCTTGTCTTGCACTGCCTTCAAAAACTTAGTGGCATGCAAACACGCTTGCCTCGAGATATCAACCCCGAGCATCATGCCCCGAGCCGAGGTGTCTACGTGATGAGCAGCAGCCTCCAGGAGATCCTGGGCCAAGACCCTGGCATCGGAAAGGCCACCTCTGAAATCTTCCAACTTCTCAACCGGAATGTGCTCCTCAAACTCTGACAGACCTTTCCACATCCGCATGTTAGCTCCCGCCAAAATCAATTCGGCATTGGCCTGCCTGAGCTGCAAGGCCGAATTGGCAAAGATTTTCCTCCCTAGGGAGTCCAGGAGCTTGTCCTCCTTTCCCAAGACCTGAGTAGCTGTCGCGGAAGAGGATGCTGCAGGTCTGGACTGCAACGTGGCCGCAGCCACCACTGTGGAGGAGGGAGGCGGACAAGACGACAAGGCCACTTACTCCGAAGAGTGCAGCCTGTACCTCGCATCAATCTTTTTATTGACGAAAAGTCCTGAATGTGGCTTCTCCCAGACTCTACGGACCTCAGCCAAAACATCCTTCTGCAGGAAAAGGCCGGTACGCTCCAAAGGAGACAGGGTGAACGCCCCAGAAAGCACGCCCTCCTGTGGAGCCGGTGCCTCGGGAACCGGGACATCTAAGAAATTCATCATCTCCAGTACCCGGTCATGAAAAGCTCTAAGAGAGCGGGGAAGGTCCTTGTTGTCATGCTCGCCTTGAGGGTCATCTGACAGGTCAGGATCCTGCTGAACCGTGTCAGGCACTGCCTTGTCCACTGGGGACAACGGTGGCAAAGGCGGAAGAGCAGGGGCAGGCACCACGGTCAAAGGAGGCATCGGCGGAACCACCAGAGGAACGGGTGGAGCCGGAGGCACTGGTGGACAAATTTCCTTAAAAAGCCCTTTGAAATACTCCCTCATGGGGTCGGTGCGAAAAGCGCTGAAATTTACCGAAAAAAGCGTCCTCAGGAGATTGCTTCGGAACCTGAGGAGGCCTCTCATGAGGTGGACAATTCCAGGGACGTAACGGAGAAGGGTGCCACGCTGGGCCCTCCGCCGACGTATCCACATAAATCAAAGGGGACGCCCCTGCAGGCAACGAAACATTGTGCGGAAGAGACATCCGGGCGTTCCAATCATAAACAGGCCGGTAAGGATACGCACAAGTGACCTTATGTTCACCCAAAGGACCGAACCCTACACCAGAGGCCGATGGCGTAGTTGTAGGGGTAGTACCCAAAATGGCCCCCGTGGTCGTGGCGGGAACGGCCGCCATTTTGACTTCATCTGAGGGGAACTGCGGCACGTGAGGAGGTGAGGCAGGGGTCCCCGTCGATGGATCAGGGGTCTTAATTTTAGCCTTAACATAAGGAACCTCGGCAGAGCCAGTACTATGAGGCCTGGAATGTTTCTGCGACATACCAACCGCCAACTGAGCCTTCGAAGGAAAGACCTCGGCACTGCCGGTAAAAGAAGAACCTTGCTTCTTTGCCCCCTCAACAGATCTGGTATCACCACAAGAGCGGGAACGGTGAGAAACCGCTTTCACTGACAGGGCCCTGCCCGGCCCCTCAGAACTGCTGGTAGCCTTAGCCTCTGTACGAGGGACCTCGGGCCTAAGGCCCGGTAATAGCCTTATCGGCACAGGCCTCGAACATCCGTTCGGTAAACACAAGCCCAGCCAAGGCCTCGGGCCGCACCCCGGTCTTGTTTTTAAGGGAAGCCGAAAGAGAGGCCTCAGAGCAAGCTCCGGTACCCTGTGACTCAGCAGTACTGGGTCTACACACAGCCCCCACAGGAGGGGCCTCGGAAGTTACTCCGGTGTACACAGGCCCCTTACGGAGACCCTCGGAGAAAACTCTGGTAGAATTATAAGGCCCGACAGGCACCTCAGCGCGAACCCCGGTGACAGAGCGATCAATGCCCCTCCCGGCTCGAGAGGAACCCGGGAAGGTATCCCCCAGCCGGGGTGCTCTGAAAACTAAAGAATTTACCGGGCATTTCTTCTTCTCGTCGATGAACGCCTGAAAATGAGATGGAGGAGCGTGTCGGAACACCTCCTCCCACCGTTCCAACCGACGTTGAAGAGCCCGGACCGAAAGGGAGTCACAGTAAAAACAGGAGTCCCAGCGGTGTTCCGGACCCAAACACTCTAAACAAAGAGGATGGGGATGCACCCTCGCGAATCGACGATGACACGAAGGAACAAGTTACTTACCTGTAACTGTTGTTCTCCAGCATGGGTCTGGCATGGATTCACATGCTCATGAATATTCCCCGTCGTCAGGCTGGGAATCCTCGGTAAAGAAAAAACCAGTATCAGTTTCGTTTCTGATCTGTCTTTCGTAGCAATAACCAATCACTGGTCTCTGCGTCATACTGACCACAGCCAATGACTGCCCTCTACCTAAGCACCGCCTCTGGCAGCCATCTTCAGATTTGGAAGCACGTGAAGTGGCAGTATGACCAAGTGAAGAGCCGCAGAGGGGTAGGCGGGAGGGTTCGCATGTGAATCCATGCCAGACCCATGCTGGAGAACAACAGTTACAGGTAAGTAACTTGTTCCTTCTCCAGCATGGGGTCTGGCATGGATTCACATGCTCATGAATAAAGAATACATAGCAGTACACACATGCACAACCACGGGAGGTGGCAAAGGCTCAACATTAAGCATCACATCAACTCAACATTAAGCATCTTACCTCCTCACCAGGCTCACCTCAGGCGAACAGGTTGCGCAGCACTGCTTGGCCGACCCTGGACTCCTCCCTGGAATCCCGGTCGACGCAGTAGAATTTCGTGAAGGTGTGCGTCGACCTCCACGTAGCAGCCCTGCATATGTCCAGCAGGGGCACACCAGATAGGAACGCCGTGGTAGCTGCGATCGCTCTGGTGGAATGGGCTCTCGGACGGCCAGGCAGCGGTCGGTTTGCCAACCGGTGACAGTACATGATACAGCCGGAGAGCCATCTGGAGATGGAAGCCTTCGAGAGAGCCTTCCCCTGATTGACAGGTCCAAAGTTCACAAAGAGTTGTGACGTCTTCCGAAAACCCTTCGTGCGATCCACGTAGAACTTCAGCGCTCTAGCTACATCCAGCGAGTGCAAAGTCCTCTCAGCCGGCGACGAAGGCGACGGGAAGAACACAGGTAACACCAAGGGTTCGTTGAGATGGAAGTCCGACGGTACCTTGGGCATGAAGGAGGGGTGCGTCCTGAGCACTACCCTCGTGTCGTGGAAAGTCAAGTACGGGGCCTTGCAGGAAAGGGCCTGGATCTCACCCACTCGTCGTGCGGAGGTGATGGCCACGAGAAAAGCTGTCTTCCACGATAGAAACTTCAACGGGGCCGAGTGCAGAGGCTCGAACGGAGGTCCCATGAGCTTGGTCAGCACCACGTTGAGCTCCCACGCCGGGGCCGGAGCCTTCACCGGCGGGAACGATCTGAATAGTCCCTTCATGAACTCTTTCACCAGACGATGAGACCACAAGGACGTCCGCCCCGTGGTTCTGGTGTATCGGGAGATCGCAGCAAGATGAATCTTGATGGACGCGTGTGCCAGTCCAGCTTTGGCCAGCGTCAGCAGGTACGGCAGTACTTGGGGAGCCGTAATCCGTAGAGGGTTAATCTTCTGTGCGTGGCACCAGACAGAGAACCTCTTCCATTTGTGTCCGTAGCATTTAAGAGTCGAGGACGCCCTGGCCTTTGCAAGAACCTCTCTGCAATCGGCCGGTATGTCGTATCCTCCAAACTCTAGCGCTGCAGGAGCCAGGCCTGCAAGTTCAGCGACTTCGGGTCGTGGTGGAGGATGGCGCCTCCTTCCCTGGAGAGTAGGTCTGCGTCCGCCGGCAGCTTGATCGGCGGGGACGCTGACAAGTCCAGAAGGTCCGGGAACCATATCTGCCTCGGCCACGCAGGTGCGACGAGGATCATCCTGCACCGTGACCTCTTGAGCTGGTTGACGAGCCGGCTTAGCAGAGGCAAGGGAGGGAACGCGTAGAGGAACAGGCCCTCCCAGGGGAACGAGAAAGCATCGCCCATGCTCCTCGTCTGGGGAAACCTGCTGGAGAACCTCCGAACCTCCGGCACTTGGTGTTCGTCGCCGTCGCGAACAGGTCGATCTGGGGTGTGCCCCACCGTCGGAAGAGGCGATCCACTAGATCCTGCCGTAGTTCCCACTCGTGGCACGAGCGCAGCTCCCTGCTGAGTGAGTCGGCGATGGTGTTTTTTATCCCTGCCAGATGAAACGGCACCAGAAAAATCCCTTGGGCGACGGCCCAATGCCACAGGTCCTGCGCCTCCTGGTTCCGCCCTGTTTCCTGATGTAAAACATGGTGGTGGTGTTGTCGGTGAAGATCCTCACCACCTTGCCCTTCAGGGACGGAAGGAAGGACCTGAGGGCCCAAAACACTGCACGGAGCTCCAGGACGTTGATATGCAGGGACTTCTCCGTCGGGAGCCAGAGTCCCCTCGCGTGCAGATTTTCGGTGTGCGCTCCCCACCCTTCCAGGGAGGCATCCGTGGTCACAGTCTCCTGGTGGGCTGGGGTCTGGAAGTCCATGCCCGCCGTCAGATGCGCGCGGGTGCCCCACCACCGTATCGCTCGCCGGAAACTCTCGTCGAGCTTGATCCTTTCCTCGAAGCTGCCCGTCGTCTGGATCCAGCGCGCATCCAGGAATTCTTGCAACGGGCGCATCCGGAGCCTGCACATGGGAATGAGGTAGATGCAGGAAGACATCATCCCGAGGAGGGACTTGATGGATCTCACTTTGGCCGCGTCGGCCACCAGCATCCGTTGCACCTTGCCCAAGATGGTCCTGGTCCTCTCCTCCGACGGGGAGGCCAGAAGGGACACTGTGTCGAGCCTCGCTCCCAGAAACAGTGCGACTTGCGCGGGCACCAGGTGGGATTTGGTGTAGTTCACGGAGAATCCCAGGTCCGTGAGGAGTTGGACGGTCCTTGCCGTGTGGACCACGGCGAGCTCCTTCGTCTTGGCGCGGATGAGCCAGTCGTCCAGGTAGGGGTAGACGTGAATCCCCTCGCGGCGCAGCTGCGCCGCCACCGGTGCGAGGCACTTGGTGAATACCCTGGGTGCCGACCGCAGTCCGAAGGGAAGGGCTTTGAACTGGTAATGCCGCCCCTGGACCACGAACCTGAGGAATTTTCGGTGCCCCTTTAGGATTGGAATGTGGAAGTAGGCATCCTCCAAATCCAACGACGACAGGAAGTCTCCTTCCTCCAGTTGACCCAGGACGTGCTGTAAGGTGACCATCCTGAACTTCTGCGCCTTGATGAACTTGTTCAGCCGTCGCAGGTCTAGGATGGGGCGCCATCCTCCCGTCTTCTTCTTCACGAGGAAGTATCGCGAGTAGACTCCGGAGCCCCGAAGCCTCTTTGGGACGAGTTCGATGGCGCCCTTTCTGAGCATCGCCTTTACCTCCAGGAGAAGTTGAGGGACGTGAAGTTCTCTCCTGGCCACGGGGGGGACGCGCGGGCACCTTCTTTGAAACTCGAGCGCGTGGCCCCGGGCCAGGGCATCCAGCACCCAACGGTCGGTGGAGATGGACTCCCACACGCTGACGAAGCCCGCCAGCCGGCCTCCCACCGGGGTGCTTCGGTGGGGGCCCGACCCCACGGCCGGTTCAATCCTGCTTGGACGCGGCCTTGCCGCCTTGACCTCCTTGGCGACGACGGCGGGGTCCGCTAGACTTGCCTCGTCCTCTGTAGGCCTCTTGCGACGACGAGCGGGCCGCTTGACGGTAGGAAGCGAAACCGCCACCGGAACCTTTGGAGGCGCCCTTGCCTCCGCCGCTCCGAAAGGGCGTCCGTCGTTGCTGCAGGACTCCCAGGGCCCGGGCCGTCTCAGTATCCGCCTTGATGGCCTGGAGGGAATCGTCCACCGTCTTCCCAAACAGGTTGTTCCCGTCGAAGGGCATGTCCAGGACTCTGGTCTGGACGTCCTGCCGAAAATCCGTAGCTTTGAGCCATCCACGACGTCGAAGGCAAACGCCGTTGCCTAGCTGGCGGAACCCCGCGTCGGCGATGTCCGTCGCCACGGTGATGGCGTGGTCCGAAGCCACTTCACCTTCCTGGAGGATCTCAAGGGCCTAAGCCCTCTTGTCGTCCGGCAGAAAATCCAGCAGGGGAGCCATCTTGTACCAGAGCTCCCTGTCGTAGCGGGCCACGATAGCCAAGGCGTTGGCCGCTTTAATCGTCGTCGCTGCCGACGAGATGACTCTACGTCCCATAGCATCCAATTTCTTTCCCTCGCCGTCCGGCGGGGAAGTCGATGTGGAGGCCGCACCCCCCCCGCTTTCTTCCTGGCCGCCGCGGAGACGACGGAGTCCGGGGTAGGCTGCGCCCGGAGGCATAGGGGGGCCGTGTCCGGGACCCGGTACTTCTTCTCGTACCGGTCTCTTCTAGCTGGCGTCGTGGAAGGGTTCTTGAGGAGGGAAAGACCCTCATCCCAAATGTCGTCCAACAGAGGCACTGCGAGGACCGTCTTCCTCTTGGCCTCGCGCCGCTGATAAAGGAAGCCTTCCTTTTTCTTCTCCTCGGGGCAGAGTTGAAAAAGCTCGGAAGCCCTGGAGATCATGGAATGGAAGGATCCGATCTCGTCGGGCGGAGAAGCCCTGGTGGGGGGCGACGACGGAAAATCCTCGTCGTATGCCTCGTCGTCCGTACCCGTCGCTGCCGTGTCAGTCCCCGTATCATCCCCTCGGGTGGACGGGGAGGAGGGCTGGACGGGGCGCGACGGTTGAAAAGGAGGTGGAGGATGGATCCTTCTTTTCTTGGCAGGGGGAACACCAGAAGGTCCCGGTTCTGGATCCCCCGACGGGAGAGGTTCCTCCGTCGGTAACGGTAGCCTCGTCCTTATCTCAGTGCATAAGGACTGTATGGCCAACAAAATGGCCGCCGAGTTGTCTCGCGGCGCTGGCAGAGGGGAATCCGACGGGCGAGCAGGGGCCCCGTCGGCATCCTCGACGATGTCGTCGTCGTCGCCTGCGTCGGCACCCATTCCGACGGGCTGGTCTTGTTCCACGCCTAGGCCGTGGCTTAAGACCTCGACCAGCTCTTCTTCTGAGGTTGAGGCCGAATCTACGACGACGCCCTGCCCCCCCTTCTTCTCCACGGAGGTTTTCACGGGGGTCCTATCGATGGGCATAAAAGAAGACTCCCTCCGAGGAGGCAGGGAGATTCTGGGCCCTGAGGTCGCCACCACTGGAGTAGCCTCCACAGGCTGGGCCAGGGCCGCCGCGACCGTTTCGATAGAGGGCTTGGTCGGATGGATCAAGGCCTTCACCACCCTAGGTGCGCTCACCGCCTTGTCCTTGAGGGAGGGGGCACTGCCACGCTCCTCCTCTGCCTTCGAGCTCGACCGGGGCCTCTCCAGGAGCTTCGCCGGGTGCTCGGCCTTCCTCTTACCCGACCCAGAGCGTTGGCTCGTGGTTGATGGTGCCGGGGAGGGTGCGCCCTGCCTGGCGCCCGTAGAGCCCGACCGTTCGGCGCTCCCGGTGCCAGCGGACTCGCGGTGCTTGGCCTTATGTTGGGCCCCCGTCGCCGGGGCGCCCTCAAAGGTCTTAGAAGACCGCTCGGATTTCTTCTTCTTCTCGCCAGACGGGCTCTTACCCTGCAGCCAGTTGGCGAGACGTTGATGATGGTCCTTCATGGTCCGTTCCGACATGTCGCCGCAAAACGCACAGTCCTTCTCCACGTGCGTTTTGTCCTCATGAAGGCAGTAAAGGCAGAAAGAGTGTTCGTCCTCCTTAAAGACGTTCTGCAGCTGGCATCCAGGGCAGACCCTGAACAGCTTTCCGGGCGTCGAGCTTCCCTTCTCCTGGGCCATCTCCGAGACCGGGCCTGAGAAGCTTCTGGAGTCCTCCGAAGCGTAGCTCGACGAAATCTTCACCCTTGAGGGGCACAGATGAATCCGACACGGGTCCCCGTAGATCGGATGTAGTATCGGTGGAGCTTGAGGCTCTTTGACCGAAGAATCGAAGTTTTTGTGAAAAAAGCGCGAAAAAATAGCACTAACGCTCGAGAGCAATAGCACGAGGATCCCAACACATGAACGTGCGGTAAAAATCTGAAGATGGCTGCCAGAGGCGGTGCTTAGGTAGAGGGCAGTCATTGGCTGTGGTCAGTATGACGCAGAGACCAGTGATTGGTTATTGCTACGAAAGACAGATCAGAAACGAAACTGATACTGGTTTTTTCTTTACCGAGGATTCCCAGCCTGACGACGGGGAATATTCATGAGCATGTGAATCCATGCCAGACCCCATGCTGGAGAAGAGCAGTCTGGAAAGTCTAATTTAAAAGACAGACAGACTAGAAGACGAACGCTAGCGAGAGCCAGAGAGGAAAACAGGGAAGAAAATCTTGAGGATGCAAGTGCGCCCGGCCCCGATCGAGCGGAGAAAAGGACTGAGGGGCGATGCGCGGGGCGGAGCCAAGGTGGGCGGGGTTACGGCCGCTTGCCAGGCCCCGCGCAGGAAAGAGAGGAAGGACAAATTTTTGGAAAAATTTGGATGCTTTTTACAAAGTGCTCGGGTCCCGTCCCCCAGGACGGAGAGATGTCCCACAAGTATGGAAGAAAGGGGACGGGACGTAGGAGTACATGGAAACACCAGCAGCATCTTGTAATGCTGCCAGTGTTTCCTCGTCCGCCTGTAGGCAGGCGGTGTTAAACCCGCCAGGTCAGACCTGGCGGGAACATCACCTCCCGCCTGCAGGAGTTGTGATCGCCCGGCATGGAAACAACAGTGGCGGCGGGTTTACCGCCACCGTTGTTTCCATACCGGGCGATTTGCAATGAGGCCCATAGTGTCACCAGCCAGTCAGTGCACCAGAGATTCTAGTATAGCAGACTGTGGTAGAACCAACATTACCTTTTCTCCCCCGTTACTCCCAGCCACTGAATGTGATTGGGCCATCCAGAGTACTGCCCCACACTCTGCAATGCCCTGTTATGCTATGATATGGAGTCTTTCATTGCACACCATCTGCCATTTTCATTCTTTCTAGGACTTTCAGGTTCTGCAAGAAGTGGGTGTTCCAAACTCAAAGGAGAGCAGTTAACTGATTGTAACATTGAAGCTGCACTAGAATATTCTTATTACAATGAGTAATGAAGTTAGATGCCCCTACACAAGAACGTTTGCCATTCCTCCACAGTCTCTGAAGTTGGTGCCTCTCCCAACATTTAAAGGGTAAGCACCAGCCTACATTTTAGCCTAGGTGCACCCCTGGATGTGCGCACTTGCATTTTGATAAGCAGGGAGGCGAGGGAAGTCTTTCCCCCAAACTGGCAGTGTTAAAGTTTTACTGTGTGTGCTCAGAAAAATTTACTTGAACAAACGCAGTAAAACTTTAAAGCTGTTACTTTAAAGAAAGTCTTTCATCACCTCTCTGCATATTGCGCTTTAAAATATACTATTCAATAGTTGTTCCCCACCCCAGACCATGGGAGGAGGTGGGTAGAACAGTGGGGGCAGAGCCTCCAAGTTTGCCCTGCCTATTTTCTGAAGTGGCCCCTCCCAACACGACTTAATTCCCCCTGCCTTCCCCCCAAAATGTAGGTTTTGTTGTGCCCCTGCATGGGAGAGAGGTCAGGTAGGTCGGCTTACTCTCACAAACCACCAGCCATCCCCCAGCTCTCCCCTGAAAGTGCTGAAATAAAAGGGCGGGAGCCAACACATCTGCAATTATTCCTTTACTTGCTGCCTGTTGCAAACCTGCTCTCTAATGTAAAATGTATAAACTTAACCTGGCTGTAGTAAGACGTGTGCTTGCTTTTGGGCTATACCACGAGGGGTGGGCCATTACCCCATGCCGGGATGAACGGTTCCATTAGCCTGAACTGAATATATTTCCCAATAGCACATGCAGGGAGGCCATGTGCCACTGGCGCATGCAGAAAAGAGATGCTGTTAGCATGTGCAGAGAGGAGATGTGCTGCTGCATGTGTACGGAGGCTATGCCAATAACAGGTCGAATGGGAGTATGTGTTCTTACATAGCGCTTTTAGCCAAATTCCTTCAGCTTTTAAGCACTGTGGTAACGGTTATCATCCCATTTCGAATGGTACAGTAAAACAGAGCAGAATGCCAGGGGAGAACTGTTGGGCATTGTGGTGGGGGCTGGCGAGGACATGTTCGAGTCCGGCTGAATAAGAAAATGGGAGGGGGAAAATCGGGTACATTTGGCCCCAGTACATTTTGTCCATTTCCAGCACTGATAGTAACTTGTGTGAACGGTCATTCTTCATTATTGCATTTCTTGTAAGAAAGAAGCGACTCCTCTGCGGTCTTCCCTCTGCGCCACACCCATCAAGGCTGCGTCACGTAATCGGAACTTAGGAAGTGCAGGCCGCCCTCCTGCCCAGTAGCTTTCCACCCTTTCTTTGGATGCAACGTTTTAGCCTGTGCAGAAGGGAGCCCTGCCGTTAAGACTGGCAGAGAGGAGATGTGCTGTTATAGCATAGGCAGAGGAGATGCTACGTTAGCACTCACGGAGAAGGAATGTCCCCATAGTACATACTTAGTAAAGACGTGTCATTTGCATGTGCCATGGAACAGAAGCGCAATTAGCATGCAGAGCCGAGATGTGCCGTTAGCATGTGCATAGACAGAATGAGGAGTTTGCACATGCTAACTGCACATCCTGTCGCTGCCCAGGATGTGCAGTTAGTACATGCAGGGATGAGATGTGCAGTTAGCATGTGCAGAGAGGATACATCCCATTAGCATGTGCGTAGAAGGCATGTCGTTAGCATGCACATCACCTTTGTGCACATGCGTGCAGTTAGCACGCATGTACAGAGAGTTGTCCCACTAGTATGTGCGCAGAGAAGATGTACCATTAGCAAACAAGAAGAGATGTGCCAATAGCATGAGCAGAGAAGAGATTTGAGGTCACTATGGGTAGAGATATGTCCTGTCAACGTGTGCAAATATCAGGCTTGCTAAACAGAACATGTTCTATCAATACGTGAAAACAATGTCTGCCATTAGCATATGCATAGAGATGTGCTGTTAGCATGCGCACGGTGTAAAGGTGCAATTTACACATGCAAATGACACATATTTGCTCTTCAAATGCTAACGGCACATTTCTGAAAATACTAAAAGGAGATGTGCCTTTACCATGTGCACAGAGTATGTGGCGTACTCGTTATTATGTGTCAAGAAGAGATGCGTAGCTAGCATGTTCATGGAGGATATATGGCATTATCAAATGGAGTGATGTGCTGTTACTATGTGCCCAGACGGGATGTGCCGTTTGCATGTGGAGTGAAGGGCTCTGCACAAGCCAGACAACTTTGATCTACAACGCTTTTGGTCTATGGGTCTGATTTTATGTATGCATTGGGTGTACGTGTTGGATAAGTTTTACTCTCTTGCAGAGGAGAAATTGCATTTACTCTCCAATTTGAAAAATCATGCGTAAAATACTCGCACCTCAAAATCTTATCTGGAGCACTGCCTTCAATGGACGTTCACTTGCACGTTCTGAACACTCACAAGGTTTAGTAGGTTTGTCTTCCCCTCCCCACTGTCTCTTCTTATTTTGTTCTATTTAATTAATTTAGTTATTTATCGCTGTTGTAATTCATTGTCTATCATCCCGTGTCCCCTGCCTGTTGCCCCGTGGGCTCTTTGAAACAGTATTTGCTTCCTGTATAAGCGCCTAACAAGTGAACAGTATATAAATAAAAGAACAATAAATAAATGCTAGACAATTCTGCATCATAGATCTGTCACTGTTTTACACTGCACCAAATCACCACAGTAGTAGTTTCAGAGCTCCTGGTCCTCATCCGCGGCATATTAACAAAGTTACTCACCGCAGTGACTAACTTACTCCTAGTCCATAGTCCTCTTTCCTCCATACTTGTGGGACATTCCGTCCTTTGGGACAGGACCGGAGCACTTTTGTAAAAAAAAGCATCAAAACTTGTTTTGTCCTTTTATTTTTTACACAGGGCACCGCACACGCCCGTGACTCTGCCCTCTTGAGCTCTGCCCCACGCATTGCCGCTCACTCCTTTTCTATCGCCAGGTCTGAGGCCATTTAAGCCATAATCGAGGATACTTTTTTGGAGGGGACGGCAGGCAGGCGTATGGTGGAAAGGGGCCTATGGACTAGGAGTAAGGTAGTCACTACAGCGAGTAACTTTGTTATGCTCCTACATCCCCGTCCCCTTTCCTCCATACTTGTGGGAAATTCCCAAGCACACTTCACAGGTAATACGGGTGGATGGAAACACCTTTTACTGGAATAGGTTCTTAATAATAGCCTGACCGTATTGGCATCGGCCCTGGAGCTCATGTCCATGCAGTACTGCTTAAAGAAAGCGGATGGGGAAGCCCACATAGCGGCTTTGGCGAAGGTTTCCGAAAGGACATCCTTTTGGAAGGCAACAGCAGCCGCTTTGCCACGTACAAGATGAGCATGGATGCCTTTCGCAGGTTGTAGGCCCTGAATGCTATAGGCTTCTGAAATACAGGAGGCAATCCTTCGGGAGATAGTTGCTTGGAAGCCTGTTTCCCCTTCGGGTCTCAGAACAGTTGTGAAGAGCCCCTGAGTTTACTCGTTCGATCGAGGTAAAACTTCAAGGCACGCCCGACATCGAAGTTGTGTAAAACTCTCGGCATCAAATCCCGGGTTAGGAAAAAAAAAGACAGGCAAGGAGATCGATTGATTCAGATGAAAATCGGTAACTACCTTAGGCAGGAAAGAAGGATGAGTGCGAAGCACAACCTTGTCCTTGTGGAAAGTGAGGAACGGATGCTCGACAAAAAGCCTGAAGCTCACTTACTCGCCTCACTGATGTCACTGCGATCAGAAAGGCGACTTTCCAAGAAGGAAATTTTAGATCAGTAGTAGCCATGGGTTCAAAAGGTTTATGGCATAACGCGGTGAAGACCACATTCAAATCCCATATGGGATGAGGGAAACGCACCAGTGGGAAGAGGTGAAGAAGACTCGCAAAATGTCTTGTAATGACAGGGTTAGTCAATGAAAAAGAATAGATGTCCGTGGACAGGTAGGCCGCAATGGCCGATAAGTAGGTTCTGCAAAACAGAACATGAATGACTGTAGCTGCGAGGTGAGACAAAAGATAGAACAGTGTAAACCGTAGCATGCCTGGGGTCAAGCTGTTTATCTAAGCACCATTGGCAAAAACCGATCCATTTGCTCCTATATAGAGCCCTCGTAGAAGGATTTCTGGCTGCTTGGATAATACGCATATTGTCCTCGGACAGATTGAACTGTGCTAAGGATTTGAATTCAGGCACCAGGCCACCAAGTTGAACGATTGTGGGGAGGAGTGCCACAGCTGGTGATGTGATTGTTCTGGTGAAGAAGGTTGGAAATCAGCGGCAATCTGATCGGAGAAAGAATCGACAGATGCTGAAGTCCGTGAACCAGAATCTGGCTGGCCACCAAGGAGCTATGAAGGAGTGTGCAATTCGATGTGCTCTTGAGCCTGCAGAGTGACCGATGAATCAGAGGCAATGGGGGAAAAGGCATAAGCTCTCATGTTGTGCCACAGGATCTAGAGTGCGTCTCCCAAGGAGGACGCCCCAGGCCGTCTCTGGATGCATAAAGAGGAAGTTTACTGTTTGTAAAGGTCGCAAAGTGGTCCACTTCTGGAGTGCCCAATTGGCAAAAAATGTTGGAGAACATTGCGTTCAATTCCCATTCGTAAGTGGCAGCCGACTGACGGCTGAGTGAGTCCGCAGTTACATTTATGTGACCCGGAATGTGTACAGCCTGAAGCCAAACCTTGTGTTGAATGGCCAAGTCCCAAACTTGTATGGCTAGGTCCACTAGCAGAGGTGACCTGGTGCACCCTGCTTCTTTATGTAAAACATTGCAACAGAATTGTCTGTGAGAATACAGACCACCTTGTTGGCGATCGACGGCTGAAAGGCTCTGAGTGCCAGAAAAATAGCCAGGAGTTCCAGATAATTGATGTGGAACTGCCTGTCCTGAGGCGCCCATATGTCGAATACTTCGAGATGACCCAGCTTCGCTCCTGACCCCAAAAGGGAGGAGTCTGTGGTAACCATCACTTGTGGGTAGGGCTCCTGAAAGGATGTCCCCCACTGAAAGGTTGTTGTTCAGAGACCACAATTGCAGATCTGACGTCATGTAGGAAGGAACCAGGACCATCTTGGAATCCCGGTCCGATGCCTGAGACCAGCTGCTCCGAAGAGCTAGCTGAGTGCACCTCATCTTCAGATGTGCAAGAGGTAGACCTAGCACGCAAAGGCCATGAGACCCAGATGTCTTTAGAACCACCAGGAAGGCATGTGCGAGGACTAGAGGAAGAGCTGACACGTGGTCGATGGGTCTGCAATCCTGTCCGTCGTTAGGAACACCATGGTACTGACAGTATCCCAACGGAAACCCAGGAAAATCAGGTCTTTAGACCAGCATGGACGATTCTCGTCAATTCACCTACAGCCCAAGATGGAACAGGAGCTGAAGGAGAGACTGAAGATTGGCCAATGCCAACTGTGGGCAAGGACTGCGCAGCAGCCAATCATCGAGATATGGATATACATGAATCCCCTGCAGTCTGAGGAAAGCTGCGATGACCGACATCTTCATAAAGACACGCAAGTGCCGAGCTGAGGCCAAAAGGGAGAACACGGAACTGGAAGTGTTCTTCTCCGAAACAGAACTGCAGATATTTCCGATGCGGGCTCCATATCAGAATGTGCATGTATGCATCCTGAAGGTACACCACGCTGAGCCAGTCGTGATCATCTTGAATTTCTCTTGGGGAAGCGAAAGATTGAACTGGGAAAAATCGAGGATAGTGCGCAGGTCAGCCTGCTTGGGTTTGAGCACTATGAACAGGCGGTAGTAATAGCCCTGCCCTTGCTCCCAGAGGGGAACAGGCTCCACCGCTGGCTCTGAGGGAGGGCAAACCAGTCTGCTAGAAGGGAGGATTGAAGGGTGGGGTAAGGGGGAGAGGCAAGCGAAAGCCCGCCTGAATGATGGACAAAACCCACCGGTCTTCGCTGATGGTCGGCCACGCCTCCAGATGAGACGAGATTCATCCTCCCACCGGAGACTCGTGCGACTGACAAAAAATATAATTTGACTGACTTGTCGGCAGGGAGACTACCTGACCCTGGAAATGAGGCTGATGGGCGAGAGAAAAACAGGCCCCCTTGACGCTGTCGTTTTTGGCAGGGCCCACCAACCGGGGCATAAGACCGGCGCACACAGCAATCCCACACAGGACTGAGTTTGGGACCCTAACCTCTGTGTATAAGGGGCCTTAGCTAGAGCTTTCGCCAGGACCGATAAAGACTTGGCGGTCTGAGTACTCGCCTTTGACCTTGTGAGTTCCTCATCTGTGGAGGAATGGAACAACTACTTGCCATCAAAAGAAAGGTCTAGAACCTTGTCCTGTACTTCTTTTGAAAACTCAGCATGAAGCCAAGCTTGGCGGGAGATTTCGACTCCGACCATACGCCTCAAGCAAAGGTATCTACATGGTGTGCCGCAGATTCCAGTAGATCTTGTGCCAACACTTTGGCGTCTGACAAACCGGCTTTGAAGTCGTCTAGCCTGTCCGCAGGGATACACTCCTGGAAATCAGCAAGCTCTTTCCACAGCATAATATTGGCTGCTGCCAGGATGAGGTCAGTGTTAGCTTGACGAAGTTGGAGTGCCGAATTGGAAAATACTTTCTTGCCAATGGCGTCCAGTAGTTCATCCTCTTTGGAGAGAATTTGGACCACTGCAGTGGAGGATGCAGATGCCGGCTTGGATTGGAGGGTGGCAGCTGCCACTACCATGGACGATGGGAGTGGATAAGCCGACACAGCTATATCTTCTGAGGTGTGAAGCTTGTATCGTGCATCGTGCATCCATCCTCTTGTTGAGATGCAGCCCACTATGGGGTTTATCCCAGACCTTACGGGCCTCAGCCAAGACATTCTGGAGGAACAGGCCGGTGTGCTCTTGCGGCGATAGAGTAAAAGCTCCACGAAAGCAGGGGCCTCAGGTACTGGGATATCAAGCAAGTTCATCATATCGAGCACCCAGTCATGGAATGCTCTGATAGAGCGGGGCTGTTTATCGCTGTCCTGGTCTGCCTGGTCCTGGTCCGGTGAAAGGGGAACAGAAGGCTGATCTGCTGCACGTGGATAGCGGAGGCAGAGGAGGAAGCGCTAGAGGAGGTCTGTCAGGTAGAGGTGGAGGAGGTGGCACCACCGGGACATGCCTAGGAGCAACTGGGGCCGAAGGTGGTACCGGAGGACTGGGGTACAGCTCTTGAAAAAGACCCTTAAAGTATACCCTCTGGGACCAGAGTGCATGAGCGTGAGCGTCTGAAATCTCCCAAAGAACACGTCCTTCAACAAAGGTCTAGGTGCTGGAGTAGGCAGAGGCCGCTTGTGAGGGCCATATCCCCAATGAGTGCAACGAGGATGGTTGCCAGGACGGCCAACTGCAGGCTGTGTCCACGTAAATCAGTGCTGCGGAAGCGATACTGTACAATGGTACATATTACAACCAATTTTCATCATATGCGAACAGCTTCATGTTTGACTTTGAAACTACTCACATTACTAGTAACTTACAATGGAAGGACCATCTCAAAAAATGAATACGTTACATTGATGACGTTTTCGGAATATGGTCAGGTAGTCGTGAAGAACTCAACGATTACTTGCTCTTTTTGACCAGCATTCACAGTCGAATACAATTAACCATGGAAGTAGGCAATCCTAATGTGCATTATCTGGATGTACAGATTATTATCGCAGGTTTAAAAATGTCCTCAACAGTATACACTAAACTCACTGATAGAAACAATTTGCTTCATAGAATGAGCTTTCACCCACCCAGCATTCTGCGTAGCCTACCACTCGGACAAATGTTGCGAATCAAAAGAATTGTGAGCGACCCAGTGGAATGTGACATTGAGTTAAACAAACTTCATAAGAAATTACAGGAAAGAGGTTACCCAGAGGAAGATCTACAAGCAGTAAGGGTCAAGACGGATACACGAGACTGCACACAATTGCTTACTACGAAACCTAAACGAGAGAGTCCTGATCTGGTCTTTGTAACCAAGTACTCCACACAGAGTCGACAAATAAAAGATAGCATCCTAAAGAGATGGAGCATACTACAGAATGACAACAGAACCATGGAACATTTTACAAACCCTCTAGTGTTCGCTTATCAAAAAAGCAACAACTTGTGGAACATATTAGTAGATGCACACAGCAAAAGGAGTGGCAAGCAGAGAACACCAGATAAACATCCAGGCACGTATCTGTGCATGAGCTGTGGGAACTGCAACAATATAATGAAAGGACGCTATATATCCTATCCAAGAACAGGAGAGCAGATCAAATTGAAATATCATGCAACATGTTTATCAGAGAATATTATTTACGCCATCAAGTGTCCTTGTGCCCAGTACTACATCAGAGAAACCGCGCACAAAGTACACGTCCGCATGAATGAGCACAAATCCGGCATCAGACTGAATAGATCATCATCAGTAGCTAGGCATTTCCATGACAACGGGCATACAGTTGCCTAACTTAAGTTTGCAGTGTTGGAAGTCATACCAACCAAAGGTCAAACTTGCAATATGAGGAAACAGAGCGCAGAAAGCAGCACAGTGAATAGAAAGAATGAGATACCTTGCTCCAGAAGGGATGAATGAGGAGCTTGATTTGAGTTGCTTCTTATGAATCCTTCAGCTTGTTCTCAGACTATGTGTCCATGCGACATTATCAAGTTTTGATGTACCTTAATGCTATCATTATGACCTGTAGGACGTTTTTTGTCTTTATTTTCATCTTTTATTTTTTTATTTTATTTAGTAGTTTTCTATTCATTTCATTTGGGTGTTTTTGCTTTTCAGACTTTTTTTTTTAGTAGTCATTTGATTTGGTGATATTTTTTATTATTTATTTCTAATTTATCCTCCTGTTAATTGGCATTTGTTATTTTCTATGTAAACGCCTGTTTATTCAATACCTGTTTTGTAACTGCTGCGCATTCAGAGACATTTCTTTTTTTATATAGTTGTTCTATTGCTTTATATGCTTGGCAATTAATACTTACATCTGCAAACGCAGCACGGTACAGAACTTAACAGCAATTCGTTTACTGACATTGCATTAGACTGCAGTTTCCTTTGAGCCAGGCAAACATGGCCGCCTGATCGGAGCTATGCGAATTACTGAGTTTTCATTTTGCAAAATGGCCGCCGCGCATCGTACAACGGTTGCCAAGGCAACCTAGTAACAATAAAGCAGGGACTTGGTGGTGCACGCGCGCAATCGCGTTCGGCACCAGCAGGGTCCCGACACATTGAACCCAAGTAAGTGCACTTCTATAATTGTATTAACAGCAGCATTCTGTGATTATGGCAGATTGACGTCTAATCTATGTGGTTGATCTCTTTACAAAGACTCAAGCCGATTGTTTATTAATCCCGCGGCTCGTATGCCAGAGAGAGTTTATGCTATACTTTGACATTATGCACATGTCAGTGAAGCGGCTGTAGCTTACCGTCTGAAGAGATTACGGATCATTAACTATGTGTCATATGTAAGACGTGACTCTACGCTGCATTAAATTTTCTTAACTTTATTTATTTTCTTCTTTCTTCTTCACTTCGTTGAGCTCTTTACTGGGGTAATGTAGGACATCATGCTTATTTTATATATGCTTTGACACGTCCAAATTTTGTGCGATTTGCATACACTTTGAATATCGTTATAACATTATGTTGAATATTGGTATGGGAACCCTGATAATTCTCTTTTGCTTTATGAGATTTGTTTTGCTATGGCGATGTGATGTTGTTGTGACCAAATCATATACGAATAGGTCTAATCACAGGCCCTGAGGAAGGGTTTTTGACCCGAAATGCTAGGCCATATATGTGATTTTTCTGCCACAAGAAGCCCTTTGAAAGACTGGTATAATTTGCAAATAACACTGAATTAATTAAAAACTTTGGAAAAAGAAACTCATTTTGAAGAATGATATTCATTTGAATCATACCACTGTGTAGTGGTTTAAGGGTGTGCAGCCCACACCACTGGCCTCACGGCCAAGGCCTCAGTCTATCAGCAACCATCTTTGGTGGTGCTCGAAAACGTGTGACAGATCTGTAGAAATTCTACTTGAAAAATGGTGGTCATTGATGCACCATTGTTCCAACGTGCACTCTTGGAGAGAAAACAAACATTTCACAAATGTAGACATGGACCGTTGACGCAGGAGCGTAAGAAGTTTTTAGTGTTGGGGTCCCCCCCCCCTTAACACACAGCACTAGAGAAAATAGTGTATGACAAAAACGCTTGCAAGAGACCTGAATGGACTCACCGAATTCACCCACACTGGAGATTTGGAGGTGTTCCATAATATGTGCCTAAACTACAGGCGAAAAAGGTTGCATTTCGGCATAGACGGTATGGAGGCAAGAACAAGACTGGCTGTACTTGTGCACAACGAGAACGTTCGGAGAGAACAAGCAAAAACTGCAGGAACTTTCGGGATGCTTAGTTACATCATGGCGTTTACAAAATGAAGCAAACAGTGGGTGGCCAAGCCAATATTCCAGGAAATGGATTTTGCAAATCATGGAGCTCACTGGTAACAGCTGGCTAGCAGCAGCTTGCAAATCCACTCTTTACTTTAGAACACAGTTCCTTGAAAGAAGCAACTGGGATGATTCCTGGTCGGTTTAATGTTTTTAACTCTCTTCTCTGTTAATCATTCTATCAAGATAATACTTTTGAGTAATGTAAACGGGAATTTGAGTTTTGTTCACTTTGTTCAACTGCCTGCATTTTGTAGGTTAAAGCGCTATTAAAGCATCTTGAATCGTGAACATGCTTTTCACTTTGCTTTAGGACACAGTTAGTATTGTGTAAAATGAAAATTGTCCTAAACAAGGACTGTATTCTGCTTAATTGACTTTAATAGAGGCAGCGCAGATCCAGCAGCATGGGTATTTCATACTTTTTTCTCTTTTCAACACAGAATCACACCAATTGCATATCTAGGCATGTGGTCTGAACTTTAACTCCGTTTCTAACCTCTCACCACAAGCAGGTATTATGGATACAGGTAGAAGCAGTGCTGTATATATTTTCAGTGGCACAGATTGTACATGTATTTCTCAACAGGACTGCTATATATTCAGGCAAAGGAGCCTAATTTATCAACTGAGCTTCCATACAATATTCACAGCAGGGATGATTCCATCATGCCCACATTTCTTAGCACGACTTCTATGTTTTAGGACAGTACTTGAATTTCTTAACAGAGCTGCTGTTAAGAGAGCTTAAACATGTGTTGGCATTTTCTCCAGAGAGCTAAAGTACAGAGGAAGAACAGTGTTTGAGCTCTTCCCACCAACCTCGACAGTGTGAGAAGATGGCATTGCTGTCATTGGAAGATGCTAAGATTGAACACGTCAAAGAATTCAAATATTTAGGAGTTGTTACACTGAGCAATAATCTTAGAGAAACAAACATTCAAGAATTACTGCTCGAGAAAACTAAGAAATTATCAGCCCAATCCAGGGCAATAGACAAAAAATGTTGTTTCACTATGGCACCACCAATACAATTTTACAAAGCAAAGGTTGTTTAATTTCACAAAGTCGACTCCATCAGCACAGATACATTGAGAACTGTGCATATTATCACTGCAGGCTAATGTGGACAGAAGTAGTGCGATTCTATATAGGAAAGTAGTCCTAGCAAATCGCACTAAAATCTTTCACATAATTAACACAGAGATGAAAGGCAGCAAGAACAGATTACTCTTGGAATGGGCCCAAAAAAAAAAAATGAAACCAAATTGGAAGCGATAGATTCCATGGAAGAGGAATTAAAGACCAACCCAACCAAGGTGAAAAAGAAACTGGAAGAGTGGGACTGGATTTGAACATTAGAGAAGGCTTCGAAATACAAGCAGGTAGCCCATCTCCCTCCAACAAAACGACTTAACGACATACTGGGGAAAATTCTCCAATAAAACCCTAAGAGCGATCTTAATGAGGGCACGGCTAAACCTTCTTGGGAGTAATGAAATCACGGCCATAAAAGGAATCTCGTCTTGCAACGCTTGCCTTTTCTGTACAAATCCAAATCAAGTGGAAACACTAAGACACTTGCTTTTATTGTGTAAAGGTCTGTCAAGTGAAAGAAACATTCAGATGGGTCATTTGTTCAAAGACCTGTTAATACATGAAGAGGAATCCTGGTGGAAACTCCTAATTGAAGGCGAAAATACCAGTGAGGTGTTAGCAGTGACGCAGTTTCTGCAAAAAAATCGATTTTCAAAATTAAGATGCAAATGGAAGGAGAAAAGAGACTAGACTATGAACTTTGAGACGATGAAAACATTTAAGGACGTATATCATAGTTTTCTCTCTTTCGGTAAAGTGGCACTCTCACCAGTCATTTTGAGCCTTCATACTTAGACCCCTCTCGGTTTTTCTTTTGTCATTCTTCTGTTTTCTTGGTGTTCTTCTCTTTTATTCCAAGCGGATTGGAGGACAGTATCTTGTAAAAATGGTTTCAATTAAATCAAATAATAAAAAATAAAAAATGGCTGTCATATACTTCAATCCCTTCTACTCGGTCTAGCGCTTTTCAAAACCTCTGCTTCTCGCATGTCAGATTACTGAGAGGCACTGCCAAATATTTAGCACATTTCAAAGGCTCATGAATCTCTTCACGAATGTAGGATAGTCCAAACAGGCTTAGAGCTTTTGACAAGCCATTTATGTCAAGCAAGCCTCACATGGAACTGCCAGTGTCCTAACCCTATGTGCCTTTTAGGGTCAACAGCCTGTTGGTAAAGGCAGCTCAGTGGGTCAATAACCCTGCTGCACAGTTTGTGTAACGTGTTAGTTCAAATCCTGTTAATAGGTGAGTTAATGAGTGCAGAGACATGCATTTAAGATGCAGGTAACATTAAAATTGTAACCTAGTTCACTTAACTTTCAACTTATCAAAAGGACTACTCTACTAGATGTTTGGTGATACAGAACATATACATTTCATCCAGGATGCTCTACTTGTAATGGCTCATAAAACACAAATCATCAGGGCTGCTATACCTGTGATTGCTCAGAACTGGTGCATTTCATTTGGGGTGCTGTACTTGTAATGGCTCAGAAGCAGCACATCCCATGAGGACTGCTATACTTGTAATGGCTCAGAACAGACATATCAATTGGGCTTGGGCTTCTATATTTTTAATGGCCCAGAAGAAGCGCATCCCATGAGGACTGCTATGCTTGTAATGGCGCAGAACACACCTCATAAGGGCTGCTATACCTGTGATGGCTCAGAATACACACCTCATCAAGGCTGCTATACCTGTAATGGCTCAGAACATATATCTCATATGGGCTCTTGTACTTGTAATGGCATACAGTGTTGGTAAAGCATCTGCATTCAAGAAAAACAGGTGAGGAAGAGCAACTCTAAACCTAAGCAAAACAGAAGAACAAAGGTGCGGCGAGGATGGGGGTCCAAGCGACAGAGAACATACTAGACAATCCAAAACAGGAATTCGAGCAACAGGAAGAGAAAGCAATGAGCTACATGATAGGTCAACAAAAAGTGAGAAGGCAAACAGAATTAATAGAACTCACACACAATAGGAGTGAGGGATAGAAGCATAGCAAGAGACACTTGGAGACAGTACAATACAAACACAGATCAACAGCAGGTGGGGAGATGGAAATTGAAAAGCAAGACCAGAGAAGGGCAGGCCAATAACATAAGAGTGCAAGAAAGAATCAAAAGGAGTAGCAACCACAACTGAGTAAATTAAAAAAACAGATGTAGCCAGAGTAATGACATGATAGAAAAAGAGGAGTTATATCAAACGATACAGCGAGATATAGGAGGGAAAAGGCAAAAATAGAATGCAGAGATGGGAGAGGCAGAGTGACAGAAACAAACTGCAAATGTGGCATCGCAACACTTAAGGGTGAAAGGCAGAGCATCAGAAAGTGAGAGGCAGGGGAAACAAAGTAGCAAGGGGAAGGAGAGATGGAGCAAAAACATGGAGTGGCTGTCAAGTAGGTAGCGCCAGGCAGCAACAGTAGGCCTGTGAGGCAGAGAAGAGATGCTGATAGAGTGAGGGACTTTATTTATGAATCCGCTGGCATCTGTAGAAACTCTTAACAGAGTTTGTGCCCAAGCATCATGAAGATGAAGCTGGGTAGTATGCATCTATAAGGTTCTTGTGTAGGGAACATGTTTTACAGGTGCAATACATTATTTAGAACCACTTTGAAATACAGCTGTTTTGTCACTTGCTCAATCAAATATTCTGTGTAGAGTTGTGAGTTGTTAGCTTGGCTATATCGTGGTGATGACTCCTCGAACACCAGCACCCACAACCTGTGTTCAGGCTGATGATGTCTACACTGCTTTGTCCCGTGGCATATCCTGGTGTGCAGTGCCCATCGTATCCCTGGGCTCCTTTAACAGACTGTGGTGCGAACCTTTGCCCTGTGCTCTTGTGCTCGATGGGCCCTGGGGGTTATCTGTCCACTCGCTCTCACAGCTTTCTTTCGCAAGATATGGTCTTATCTGAGAGAGAAGCTTGACATAATAAGCTGAGGCCAAAACAAGTCTATTCAGCTGGGCCAACATATTGAGATTTTGATCCAGGTATATGCCTAAGTGGTGATCCTACAACCTGCCACATGAAAGTGCAGGTATTCTAAGCCAAGCTTCCATATTTTGTTTTCTGTACTGACCACTATCAGCTCAGTTTTCTCATCATTAAAAGCGAAGCCACTATTGGGGGGTGCTGCTGAGCAGCAAGAGAAATGGCTGCCTGAGTTGGAGCTCTGGCCCGGCAACATCCTGTACCAGCTAATACCCTTCTTTGAGTCAACTATAACTAGTAGTAATTGCTCTAAAGGCAGCGCAAAAACTTGGGCACACAACAACTGAAAATCAACTTGGTTTGTGGCGAGATGGCGGAGCCTGTAGCTGTTACAGAGGATGCAGAAAGATTGTGAGAACCCGCCTGACTGACATCTCCGCTGGGCTCGGGGCGCCGGGCTGACTGTACCCGGTGCGGTTGAGGCCGACTGGGAGAAGGCAGGAGTCCACTGTGGCCTCGGATGGACCCCCCTTGTTGCAACATCATCCTGGCGACTGGCGGCCGTGTGCAGCAAGACATGTAGAGGGTGTGGCTTGTGCGCCATGTGCTGCTGTGGAGTGGACGGAGGTGGAGGGGCCAGGCTGTGGCGCCATTAATGAGGAGGGACACACCACCGGCTGCTGTTCCCGGCTCCGGAGGGAGTGAAGCGTGCCTGCACTGGAGGCGGCCAGCGAGAGGCCCGGGGATCTGTCTCTCGCCCCCTGCATCCTCGCTGTTGGTGGGCGGCGGCCCTCCTCTTGACTCTGCAGCCAACATATTCTTGCGGCGACTGCGGTCTGGAAGTGCTTTGGGCCCTGGAGACAGGCTGCAGTATGAGGGACAGATGAATGTTCAATGCCTGTAGGTCTGGCCTTGAGTTGCAGTTGGGCCTGCTCCTGGGAGCTGGGAGCGTAAGCTGCCGCTGGCCAGAATTGAGAACAGTACATTGAATCTTTTGGAGGGACACTCTTGCTATTGCGTTCGATATCCCCGATTTGAGAACATTAGAAACACTGTGATGCTGGTGTGAATAGGGCGAGACCCTATGACTGGCACCGTAACATACCATCATTACTAGAGGCTGCGAGGTGAAGGCAAGATATATTGGGATAACAGCCCACAAGGGTTCAGAAATCAGTAGAAGAGCAGGAGGGTGACAGTGCAACATCATAGAGAATGAAGGTACAGCTCAGGACCTTGCTACACTGTGGGGGTCGGGATAAAGTGTGGAATTGGGAGGTCTGGACCTGTTGGTTCTGCCAGATGAACTATCCTGACCCGCGGACTGGTTTCTGACTCAGTACGTGTGACTCCCTACCGAGTGCAACCCAGAGGAATGACCTCTGAGTTCTCTCTAATAACTGTCTGGAGACAATTGGAGGCAGATTGGTCAGTGCAAGACTGGCAAGAAATACATCCTTAAGACATGTGTTAAAGTACCGGCCCTGTTAGTTACTCCTGAAGAAATAGTTAGTAGCCTTATTGGATGCTAAAAACTGGGATCACTTGAGAAGGGGTCTATCATCCACAATACCCGTGGATACATCAGAGCGCAGAGGTGGCTTGGGCTGAATTGGGCACATCTCATGACTGGTGCACCAGTACAACACAAGAGAACATCAACACTGAGAGAAGATATGACAAAGGGCACGTGGAAGAAGCAGGCCCAATAGATTCCTTCACCAGCAATGCAGCAAGGACCCCAAGGACAGAGGACCTGGGGAAAAGTGGCGACCCAGGAGCGATGTCCACAGACACCCATGAAGATCAACTGATGGCAGCTATGCAGAACGGCTTTATGTCCGCCAAAGACAAACTGGACAACATTGTGGCGACCATTGGTTCTGTGAAATCCAAACTGGAAAAAGAAAGTGGCCTTTATCAACGAGGCAGAAACCAGGATCGGAGAGGTGGAAGATAGGGTGAGGCAGCATAACTGAGCTATAACGACCCTGGAGCTGGAATTGTCAAAGATCCGGAACAAATGCAAAGACCTTGAAATCACACTCAACGCAATAATGTGCGCATAGTCGGTGTGCCAGCATGTAAGGGACCTATGGAGCCATTTGTGGAAAGTTTGTTATGGGCCTTGTTTGGAGCTGAAAAATATTCCCCACATTTTCTGGTTGAATGCATGCAACGCACCCTCCACCCGGTCCGCAGACGAGGGGGCCCTTCCACACACAATTATTGCAAGGCTGTTAAATTACATGGGCAGGGACCCCATTCCTGTAACTATACAGAGAACAGAGCACACTTTGACAGGAGGACAGCAATGTGAATATTTATCCTGACTTTGCAGTTGGGGTCCAGATGTAGCAGAGATCATATGACCTGGTGAAGAGAATGTTCGCGGCCAGACATGTCTCATACACACTCATGTTTCCAGCCGAACTGCGGATACAACACTGAGGTCGTACACATTTCTTTGAAAGTCTGTCTGACACTGTTGCCTATGTGGAGGCGTCCATCCCACTTCCACCATCGTAGCGCAATAACAACCGCGGCCCTGGTCCAGGAGAGAGAGGGGTGCCGGATGATCCAGAACTCACATGACCGAACAATTCTTTATGTAGTGTTAATTAGATGGCACACAAATCTAATGTTTGAAGAATGCTGGGGGTGTGTGCCACTTGGAGTGTTATTTGGCAACATCATCAGGTTGGGTGTGATGATTAGGGAGGAAAAGGCAGATGCTATCACGAGTGCGGGGGAGGAGTCTTGAGGGGGGGCTTGATTGAGGTTGGTGTGTTGTATACCGGGTTTGTAAGCAGGAGTTTGAGGGGGTGGAGAAAGAGGGGCGTTAGGTTCAAAACGTTGGCAGATGTGTTGCTAGTTGGTGCAAATGGTATGACCTGCAGCTGTTGGGGGGATGGCAAGTGTACAAAACAAATCCACTGACAAACACAGGTGAAAATGTAAAATGTCTGGGGTATTAACAACCCCATTATGGCGAGGAAGATTGTCGCATATTTGGTCTGACATCGGCACAGAATAGTAATGCTTCAGGAAACGCATGTCCAAGGGCCACTGAACAGGGAGTTTGCACCCAAATGGGGAGACCAACGATACTAAACAGAATATTCAACATGAGCCAGGGGAGTGCTCACTTTAATACACCGGGCACTGCGCTTTCAGGAGGAAAGAAGGAGCCTTGACCCGCAGGGTCGCTATGCGATCGTGTGGAGGAAGCTCCTGCGCATAATGGTGGTAATGGTTAACACATATAGGCCAAATATAGATGACCCCGGTTTCTATGGGGACCCGGCCGAGATACTTTTGAAAGGGATAGCCGCCCCGATAATATGGGGCAGGGACTTCAACATGGTTTTGGATAGTGTTTTGGACCAATCCAGTACCAAACACCGAAGACTGACCGGGGCAGCGCACATGGTTACCCAGCTTATGACTCAGACACTGGTAATAGACATCTGGAGAGACTAATCTGGCGGTGGCCGAATACACGTATTACTCAACGGTCCATGACGCGCAGTCCAGGATAGACTATTGGCTATTAACCAGTACCTGCAACAAGGGTGCAGGATTGTAAGATCCACCCAAGAACCCTTTCGGATCATTCACCAGTTGAGATTACGTTAATGTGGGAGTGATCTGCAGCACCTCGGCCGTTGAAGGATGGCCCGTCAATAATGTAGGACGAACTGAGGCTTTCATTCCAGGACAAAACTGAGTGTTTCCTTGGGAGGAATTAAGGATCTGTACTCCACTATGTCACAGTGTGGGAGGCCTTTAAGGTATGGAGGAGGGGAAAAATGATGTCCACGACCACCGGTGTATTAAGGGAGGTTCACTGTGACATGCATGAAGTTTAAGTACGTTTGAGGCCACTGGAGAATGAATATGGCACCACAAATGATATGGCACTGTTGGGTCTGATCAAGGGAAATATACTGAAGCTCTGGGATCTGGGGGATAAGGAGGTCGGATGCATGGCGAGATACAGAGAAGCTGGCAGTCCAGGACGTTTCCTGGCCGGTGTGGTTCCGGGCAAGAAGGGAATACAGCATATCACTGGGATTAAGGAAGGTCAGGGAACGTGCTGTCTAGGACGAGGGCATTAATGAGGAATTCCAAGACACCTACAAAACCCTATATACCAACATGGACAGGGGTTCGGAGGACGAAATTAATCTATATATTGACGACATTGCTCTCCCCGGTCTAACTGCAGAGGCACGTGTTGTCCTAGATTCACCAGTTACGGTGGAGGAGGTGGCAGACAAAATAACGGCACTAGCCTCTGGGGAGGCCCTCTGTTCCGACGGCCTGGGCATTCAATTGTATAAAGAACTTGGGTCAACACTTGCACCAAGAGTGTTGAAGCTATTGGAGGACTCGATGGAATCGGGCAGGCTTCCACGAACCCTGTCAGAGGCTGTCATAACAGTGCTGTTGAAGCCGAACAGACCACTACAGGACATGGCCTTGTATAGGCAATTGTCATTGATCAACACAGAAACAAAGATATTTGCGAAGATTTTGGCCACCTGGCTGCTACTGCACATGCCGGCGCTAGTTCATCCAGACCATTCGGGATTCATTCCGGATCGTTCGACTGCACTAAATCTTCTGAGGCTTTTTGGCATTGTATCACAAATTAACCCACGGGCCAGGGCAGTCGCTGCCTCCCTGGACGCGGGAAAAGTTCTTTGACTCAGTCATGGACATTTTTGTGAATGTGACTTCTGTATACTGGTCCTGAAGCTAGGGTCTGCACTAACGGCAGACTGTCAACAGCCTTTAGGCTGGGGCACGGAACACGACAGGGGTGTCTCCTGTCCCCATTGTTTGTCGCATTAAGAATAGAACCCTTTGCACGACTGATGCACGAATGCCATAGTCAAAGAGGGATCCGAATAGCAGGTCTGCCACAAATCAGATCGCTGTATGCGGACGATACCCTAATACACATCCAGGATCCGGAGCAGAATATGGGACCAATATAGTAGGAGGTCCATACATTCACATACTACTCTGGCATCAAGATAAATGAAGCCAAGTTGGAGTTGTTCCTGCTGACTGATTTCACGCCAGAACCTGCTGATTTGATGGGGTTGCGGTGGCTCCACAACAGGTTTAAATTCCTGGGCGTGGTGATATCACACTCGCACCGCTCCCTATACGTTGACAATCATGAGGCATATCTTGACGCTTTAGCCACTAAAGTACAACTTTGGGCTTGGTTGCCAATGTCATTGTATGGAAGGCTGTCCTTGCTCAAGATGGTGGTACTCCCTAAACAACTGTATTTCTTAAGCACAATCCAGATATGGCCCGGAAGGATCTTTTTTTTTTTAACTAATTTCCGATCCCTGGCTATAGACTGTGTGGGGAGGAAGGGGGTGGCCCGGATGAGCCGGGAGGGGTTAGTGGAACCATATCACAAGAGAGGCATTGCGGCTCCCAACTTACAGTTACATATTATTGTAGCACAGGAGCAATATGCTGGGCATTGGTATACTTTGTCCCCCGGGCCGATACATCAGCTCTGGAAACCTAAAGTTCGGCACTGACGAATCTCTGATCCGTCATGCGCGGTGACCAGCACGCTGATTCCTGTAACTTCAACCTAGTCCATATGACAGTAAATGCATGGACGAGGTTGTTTAAAAAGACATGAGGTGGCCGCCCCGTATTGCAGTGCGATTCCCTTGTGGAACTACCCAGGACTCCCCTCAACATTTCACCTTGACATGCAAAAGTCATGGGATATTGCGAGTGCATGGTCCTACGAGACTTGCACCCAGAAGGGCGGTTTGTGACGCCAGAGGAGTTTACAGCAAAGCATGCAACAGTTCCATTAAGACACTACAGTATTAAAGAGTAAGGGCAGCGGTTCGCCGGCGATGACAGTTGTACTCCCGCGAGAACCAGACACAAATAAATGTTTGGAAGCAGTGGCATCCAGTGGAGACGCCAGGAGGCTGGTATCCAAGCTATACCAACTATGTCAAGAAGAACAGACATCAGTAAACAGGGAACATCAGAAGTGGGAGACTGATTTAAACACAGAAATAGACAACCAATAGCATAGACGGTGTTAATTGTTGAGATGTATCGCTTAATGCAAGGTTCCGACTAATACAATTTAAGGTGCTGAACCAACTGCACTATACACCAGTGCGTACTTCCAAATTCCCCCCGAACGTTAGTGATAAATCTGCAAAGTGCGGAAGGGCACAGGCATACTCGTTTCACATGTATTGCGGCTGTTTTGGCAAGAAGTGGCCAATGTTTTGTATGACATAGTGCAGATAACTCCAGTGCCTTCGACTCCCAAGTACCTAATGGGGGACATTGGGAAGTCAATTTACTGGTACAAAGATTCTTCCATCTGAGCTTTATAAATCGCTAATAAATGTATATTAAAATATTGGAAATCCAAGGTAGCCCCTACCAGGGCAGAATGGTTTAAGGCACCAACCTAAGTTAATGAAATGGAGGTGGGATATACTGCAATGGTTGTAGCAAGATACAGGCCAAAAGATATATGGGGACCCTTCCGGGACTATCTTGCACGGACAAACTATGGAGCAGGGAGTGGTGAAGGTGTGGATATCTACTGTATTACGGTTCTCATGTGTACAGGCCACTTAGATCCGATGTACTAAGTTGAACACAGATAACCAATGCCAAGCTCATGTATACAATAATATAATGTGTTTTGGTCTACTTGCTGTGCACTGTAACATGTCTGCCTAATGTTAAATAAAGTATTTTAAAAAGCTAAGCCACTATTGACCATCCAGGCTTTTATCAGCCCATACACTTCCACCAACCTGTCTTATCAAGCATATCAGAAACAATTTGGTCACATGCACAACACGCAGAAAACAATATTCTGCAAGCACATTATAACACGAAAAATATCCAGACATTTAGAAACTACCACAGACATTACACTCTTATTAAAAAGGAGTAAAGGTTTTCACGAATAAAAAATAAATTTTGGAAACACAAATGTAAGTTGTATCACCAGGAAACTGTACCTCGTAAATCTGTTTTGTGCCAATAACAATTAATACTTAATATGGAATTTACAAAATGTTGTACTCAGCTGTGAGTTCGTTTTGACAGACTACCTGTATGTGTCTATTCATGAAAGAAACTCTATACTTTGCGCATCTATTATTTTGAATATCATTGGTTTTCTTGAAAACAGAATGTCCTTGTTTTGAATATTAGCATGTTATCCCCCCCTCGTAAGAAAGGAGGTATAAACACGACTTCAATTTCATTTGTACTGTAGAAACATTAATTTGCCAATAACACAGCAGAGTTCAATAGTCTTGAACAACCACTAATTTGCCTAGAACATAACACATTTAATTTGTCCTAAACGAACACGGATTTGCCAATATCACAGTTTCCAAGTTTCACATTAGGGATCCAATTAACATGAATTGATCTATAGTTGGCTTCTTAATGGCTTATCCTAATAAATCAAGACTCGTTAATTACTTCGATAGATTTTTCAAATACCATATTAAATTAATAGTAATCCGCAAAAAATGTTTCATGATCATTTCGTCCTGTATAACACAATGACGTGTAACATCAAAATTAAGCCATTACGAAAAAACGGGAACAAAAAAAGCTGATTACTAATAATCAAAATATATAATTGATCCGAACTATAAATATGCCACTAATAGTCGTTACTACTTTTTCTTTCAATGTATTTCAACAATTGGAGTTAATTTCATTGTTTATAAATAACTTAATTCTTATTGACATTTTTCCTATTCTGTTGCACATATATAGGAAAAGGTTGTTAATTCATACAAATTCCCAATTAATACTGTCAAGATCCAAATTTGCTGATTATCCAAGTTACTGACTGAACAGTTTTTGGTACCCGAAGGTTGTCTTGCTCTTCTATATCAAGGTACATTGAGATTATTACGTTTAATCTGTAGTTGGTATTCCTACTTTAACAGGATAGAAACCATTATTTCAAGTAATTATTAAACATCTATGAATAAAAAAACATCTATAAAGTCACCCTATGTATTAAGAGTTTACTTGCCTTCAATTTCAGCTTTCCTTCAAACCTTATGTTTGTTGATTAATGTTAACTTCCATATTGTTTGTTATTCTGTGAATATGAAATATTCATTCTAAAAGTGTTGTCTTGTTCAGTTTTATTTCTCAATATGAATAATTTGCATATGTTAAGGTGCTCATTACTTGTTTCCCGCTAATGTTCTCATCATCAGCATAGCGAGATATTGCTTCTCTGAATCTTTGCAAAATTCAGCATCTACTACTACAGGAATCCTTTCTTTCGCCCATATGAATGCATCTGGCTGATGTGGTTCAATACCCAAATCAAACTGGCTTCTTACTTACCAAAGGTTGTTTTAAGTAGCATGTAACCACAGTATGATAACTGTTTTTCTGGCCACTCCTCGTGTGTCTGGTGACATTTTGAACCTCTTATATAACTCTTGGGGTTGGAACAACAAAAAAAGGACTGATTTCGGTTTAAGCTCTTAGTAAAAGGTGCTGCCATTTTGGAATAGGTTCCTTGTAATAAGTGTATAGCCATTTCTGGTTGTGCTTTGTGTGTACTCAAACTCCTGTGTTTTGGTTGCTTTCATACCTTCTTTGTACATAAACGTAACCCAGGATGTAAACATTGTTGTTTGTACAGCTAAGCCATTTTCTCCCCTCGCACCCTGCACCTTTGTAACATAGCAGACGGCACAGACTCATTTCAAACACCCTGTCCTCACAAACACTATTGTACAACACCTCTGCCATAAGAATGAAGCTACCTTTAACGCCAAAAATTTGAATTGTAGCTTCCCACATAATTCTCTATCTCCTTCAACACAATCCACCCTGTTCAGTTCATAGTTTACCTCTGCTGCGCCCAGCCACATGCCATTCAGACATGGGCAACTAGCACAGTCTTGCCCACCTCACATAACTAATAACCGAAATGTACACACACATATTAGCACCTCCCAATTTCTCAAACCAAACAGCTTTATGGTGAAAGGTGCTCTACAAATGACAAAATGAATGAAAAATAATGAAAATGAATGTAATATCAGTTTTACTAGTATTTATCATGTATTTGAAACTTATGTAACTCTTCCAAAAAAAAGGACTAATTTTGATTAAAGCTTGTAGGAAAAAGCCTGGCAATCTTAGAATAGGTTTCTTGTAATTAAGAAGTGAATAACCATTTGTTTGTAGATTTGTGTGTACTCAACATCCTGTGTTTTTGTTACAGTCATAACTTGGCTGTGATATTAACAGTGCTCTTAGTATTTATTATGTGTTTAGAACAGTGATCATTTACTCTATTTTGCAAATTCTAAATGACTGAAAAGTATATTCAATGCAAGTAATTACATTCTCACTAAACGGTTCCATTTCACTTTCAATATATTTTGGTTTACTATTCATTTGTATTGGGGTTCTCCAATTAATTACACTATTTTACGGTCAGAGTTGGTAATATTCATAATGGATTGACACTATAAAGTATAATTATAAAGTATATATTCATCCATAATAAATCCATCATTCATACTTGTCTCTACAGTATCCAACATGTTTCCCTAGATGTGCAAGAGAACAGAGTGTTGGCATCTCTATTGTGCTTGTGGGCAATGGCTCCCTATGATACCAAACCTATAAAATGTATTTACCCTAAAAATCAATTCAGTTTGTGGTCTGTGTTTAGACCCAATGTCTCTTATTGCATGCCATTTGCTTGATCCCGCAAAACCAAATCTCTTCAATTTTTTCTTTGGTTTGTTCAGTCATCCAATGTAATGCAAGTGGCTGTTTAACATCTTGGATTCTCAGTATTCTCAAATGTTCATAAACTCTCTTTCAGTGGTCTAACTGTACATTCAATTTAGACTCTTTGGCATATACATTGTATTTCATACACCATAAAGGAACTTTTCCAGTATAAGAATTGTGTAATATTTACACTTTTGTTCTGATTGTTCATGCTTGTATCTTGCTCATTACATGTTTACATGCATTCATTTAAATTGATATTTATATTCAGGAAAGAGCAATTCTCTTTTGATCACAAAAGAAAATACAATAGATAAGACATCAGATTTGATGTGAAGCAGTGAGCTTCTTACAATGTGGTCAGTTCAAGTGACATTGTGGCCAGGTTGTGGAAGGGACTAAATGGAACAGTCACTGGGGACAATACATGGATGGTCTTACAAATATGAAGGATAATCAACACACAACATTTTGAAGTGCAAGTAGGCGCACGGCCAGCTGTGCTAAAGATGTTACCATGATGAATGAAATGCTAGAGTGGAGGCAGAGAAAGTGAGGGACAGAGGCAGTTTAGCAGCAAGGCAAACATGTTAGCTAGAAGGCAGGTGAGAAGTAAATTAAGAGGGTAACTCTGAGGTGAGGAGGCAGGCTTTTAATTTGGTTTAAAAGAACTCCATGAAAGTGACGCACGAGGAAGAACAGGGAGGACGGGGTGCCCCAAGGGTAGTCAAGGAGACATACGAGAATGCTTGTAGAGTTGGATAAGGGAGGATAGATAGGGTAGTTCCTTACCATGGATAGATTTGTGAACCAAGAGAAGAAATTTAAAATCTGGCCCTGTTTTGCATCAGCCATCTAGCCTGGTGACGTTATGAGGAAGTAGGTGTCAAGTGAGGGAATGCAAAGAGCCCTGGTAGAGAAAGACATGCATTACTTACCGTAAAAGCATTTCTGATGATTGTATCTGCTTAGATTCACATGCTGTGCATAGTCCGACATCCAGTGGTCACTGCGGAGTATTGCATTTTGTTTTTCGTAGTCGAAAAGGGGACATCGACATAGGCGTGTCTGTAATACTATCCCTATAGTGACGTGCAGTATACCCAAAATCCCTCACGTATCGAGGTCCCTCTGTATTTTTTTCTGCCCTGAGGGAGCCTTCTTAGACGCGAGTACAGAAAAGAGAGAAAGTAATAAGATGTCTATGTTCCTTCCATCCAAGCGGGGAGGAAGGGTGGGCGCATGTGAATCTAAGCAGATACAATCATCATAAATGCTTTTACGGTAAGTAATGCATGTCCTCTGATGCTTGTTAATATGCTTAGAATCACATGCTGTGCATTGACTAGTGAGCAGTACTCTGAGTTGGAGGTGGGTTGGGAGAAGGAACAGTAGAGAAAAGATGTCTTAATACTGCTTGTCCCACCTGGGAATCAGATCTAGAATGGGCATCTAGACAGTAGTGTTTTGTAAAGGTGTGTACAGAACTCCAGGTTGCTGCTTTGCAAATGGACAAAAGAGGGACATTTGCAATGAATGCTATGGAAGCCCCAGTGCCTCGAGTAGAATGTGCTCTTGGCTTGAAGGGTAGTTCTCTCTTTGCAAGAGTGTAAAAAAGTGATGCATTGTACAATCTATCTAGATATAGTGGATTTTGAAACTGCATCTCCGCCTCTTCCTGCCACCACCAAGACAAAGAACCGATTAGTCTTTCTCAGTGGTCTAGTTCTTTCCATATAAAACATGACCGCTCTGCGCACATCAAGTGTATGCAGGCTTTTTTCTCCCAAGTTTGATGGGTTTTGAAAGAACTTTGGTAGTTCTATAGACTGGTTGACATGGAATTTAGAAATGAATTTCGGTGCAAACCTAGTATGTGTGCGTAGAACCACCTTATTCTTGTGAACTGTTACAAAGGGGTCTAGTATAGAGAGCGCTTGTAGTTCACTTACTCTCCTAATGGAGGTGATGGCTATTAAGAAAGCAGTTTTAAGAGTGCTTTGTGCATGGGTTCGAAGGGGGAGCCCATAAGCCTGGTTAGTACCACATTTAGGTCCCATCCGGGAGCTGGGTTAGATTTAGGAGGGTGGATCCTTTTCACTCCCTCCATGAAGGCTTTGATAACTGGAACTTTCCACCGTGACACTTTATGTTGAGACGTGGTGTATGCGGAAAGTGTAGCTAGGTGAACTTTAATAGAATTAAAGACTAACCCTGAGTCTAATAAGTGAGTTAGGTAAAGAACAATTTGTGTGGGCGAGCAGTCAATGGGGTTGATGCTTTTAGCCCTACACCAGAAGACGAACCGGTTCCACTTGCTAGAGGAGCAGTAACGAGTTTTCGGTTTCCTTGCCTCTTTAAGGATGTCGATGCATCTCTGAGGGAGTTGCAAATGTCTGAATTCTATTACCTCAGGAGCCAGGTTGCTATGTTCAGTGTCTGTGGGCATGGGTGCAGCGTTATAGCCCTATCCTGTGATAGCATGTTGTACGGGCAGGGTAGTTTCACCGGTGGAGACAGTGACATCTCCATAAGGTGAGCGAACCATGGTTGCCGGGCCCACATTGGGGCCACTAGTATTATTGTAACTGGTTCCTGGTGCATCTTGTGCACTATCTTGTTGAGAAGGGGAGTTGGGTGAAAAGCATAAACAAATTTCCCTGACCATGTTATCCACAGACCGTTCCCCTTGGAGCGGTTCTGGGGGTACCTGGAGGCGTAATCTTGGCATTGGGTGTTCTCCAGAGTTGAAAACAGATCTATTTCTGGGAAGCCCCATTGTGCGAAAACGTCAGACGATGTCTTCTCGTAATCGCCATTCGTACTCTGCGGGCAGAGGGAAGTCTCTGCTGAGTTCGTCTGCCAGCAGATTGAGTTCCCCTGGTACATGTTGTGATAACAGGAACATGTGTTTGAGAGCCCACTTCCAGATGTTCTGGGACAGCTTGGACAGTCCTGGAGAGTGAGTGCCCCCTTGCTTGTTCAGGTAGTACATGGCTGTGGTGCTGTCCGTGAGGACCAGCACTGACTTCCCTTGAAGGTGTGAAGGTGTGGCCTGGAAAGCCTTCAGTGCCTTGAAAACCACCAGCAGTTCCAGCAAATGTATGTGTTTGGACGCTACACTCGGAGTCCAAACTCTGTGTGCAGTCTGACAGGATAGGTGAGCACCCCATCCTGTGAGGGATGAGTCTGTGGTTAGAGTGGCTTCCACTGCGGAGGTGGCGAATGGGTTCCCTATTACGAGGTTTTCCTTCCACCACCACCACAGCGAGAGAACCAGGGCCTGCGAGACCACCACTAGATCGTCCCATTGTCCGCTGGCCTGACACCACTGGCTCTTGAGCCATTCTTGCATTGGGCGAATGCGCAGGCACGCGTGAGACACCAAATATATACATGACGCCATCATTCCTAGCAATCGCATTGCTTTGTGTACCGTCACCTCTCGACCGGCTACATATTGAGGGATCTGAAACAGCATATTTTGGAGGGGAAGACAAGGCCGTCCTTTGTTCGAATTAGAGCCCCTAGGAATTGCTTGACCTGGCTGGACTTCTTCTCGTTGATGGAGAAGCCCAGTTGGAACAAAAGGTCTGCAGTCTTATGGGTATTTGAGAAGCATATCTCGTAGGAATCCCCTGTTATGAGCCAATCGTCGAGGTAAGGGTATACTGGGATGGACAACCTGCGCAGGTGGCCCTCTGCCACTGCCAGTACTTTCGTGAATACCCTTGGCGCTGACGCTATGCCGGACGGTAGCACTTTGAACTGGTAGTGTTTGCCCTCTATCATGAACCTGAGGTATTTTGTGTGCGCTGGCAACATTGAAATATGAAAGTATGCATCTTTCATGTCCAGTGTTGCCATGTAATCTCCCTGTGAAAGCAGGGGAATTACCTCCTGTAAGGTCACCATACAAAATTTTTGAGGTTTGACAAATTTGTTCGCTGGGCGCAGATCTAGTACAGGGTGCATGGTTAAATCCTTTTTGGGTATAAAATACACTGAATAAATACCCTCCGTTACCTGTGATAGAGGCACGACCTCTATTGCTCCTTTTTCTAGTAGCAGTTCGACTTCTTGAAGAAGGATGGTGAGGTGCTCTGGTGATCGGGGGCTTCCCCTTGGGGTTCTGAACGTAGGGGACAGACTGCATTCTATGCAGTAACCGCGGGCTATGGTTGACAATACCCAGCGGTCTGTTATGCCCTCCCATGCTGGTAGAAAAGAGGTTAACCGGCCCCCGACCGGCGATGCATGGGAGGGGACCCGAACCTTCGGGTCATTCGGTGTTGGTAGCCGAGGAGCCTCTAGGAGTGGGGCCCCGACCTCTTCCCTTGCCACAACTTTGTCCTCTTTGAGCGTATTGTCTGCTGGTTCCTTGATTGGAGGACCAGTTGCCTGCTGAGGAGTACTGTTGTTGCCTTTGTCATTGGCCACAAAAAGGAGTCTGTTGCCGTAACCTCGCTTATTGGGAGGCCTTGTGATCTGGTCTAGAGTCTTTAGGGTATCAAAATCCTTCTTAGCTGTCTCCAGTGCGTCATCCACCGCCTTACCAAACAGGTTTGAGTCCTCAATTGGTTTGTTGATGAGCGACGCCTGGGTTTCTGGCTTAAAACCAGAGTTCCTGAGCCAGACATGACGTTAGAGAAGTACCCCCTGAACTAAAGACCAGCCAGCCGTCTCTGCAGCATCTAGCGTGTTCTTAATGATGCTCTGGTTAACCAGATTACCTTCTGTTACAGTGGCTAGCAAACGAGTTTGTAAGGGCTCAGGGACTTCTTCGAGGTCTTGGCGTAACTTTCCCCACTGGGCATCAGCGTAGCTTGCCAGTAAGGTATTGTTATTGGCAACTCTGGTGGAGAAAGCTGCCGAGGCTGTAATCCTCTTTCCCAGGGCGTAAAGCTTCTTTCCCGCCTTGTCTGGGGGTGCTTCGCTAGTAGATAGCGGAACCCCTGCCCTTTTCTTTGTGGTGGTTACTACCAAGGACTCAGGTATTGAGGGACTCTTAATGTATAATGGGTCCGAGGGTGAGGGACTAAAAAGTTTCTCAATTCTTGGGTTGACCCCTCTAACCAATGCAGGTGTTGATAAAGATGGAATAAGTTGTCTCTTGACTGAGGCTAGAAGGGGAATGGCCTGACTAGTAGGTGGTTTCTCCTTAATGATTTTCTCCACAAAATCTATTTCGGGAGTAATTTCCCCTGTATCAATTTCAAAATGTGCTTCTGCTTTACGTAGCAGTGTATTGAAAGTGGGTTGGTCATCTATAGGTGACAGGTTTCTTACTGGTGTGCTCTGAGGAGAGGACAGATCCAGAATGTCAGGGTCTGTTAACGCTCCTGGAGACTGCCAAGGCTGTGAGCCACCTCTGTCTGGGTTTTCTTCGAAGCCCCCTCCACCCATGTCTGGGTATTCCTCAAAACCTTCTTCAGGGTCTTGTTGATCCTCAATATTTAGGAACTCTTCATCCTCCTGAAATTGAGAGCCTTCTTCAGTGAGGTCATATGTATTAACCTCCTCTTGAAGTGGGTCAAATAGTCTTGGGTATTTGGCCCTGGGTCTTCATGAAGTGTCTCTCTTGATCTCTTGGGCGTTACATGTTCAGGTGGTTGACATAAACCTATCTAGTTTGTCTATACATGATTGAAATCTTTCTAAAGTCCACTGGGGTAACCCAGAACGGTCTGGAGGCGTAAAGGGAAGCTCTTCCATCTGTAGCCGTCGAGATCTCTCCCAAGGCGTGGAGGATATACTCCCTTCGCCCTCTGAGAACCCTCTCGTGCGCTAGGTCTTTCTTTCGACGGAGGGGGAGGCTCCTGCCTGCCTTCCGTCTGTCTGTTTCGGCGTCTCCCTGGCCTTGTGAGGGGGCTCGGCGACTCCTTCGCCGTCCGTCTGAGCGTCAGTGGAGACTATTCTAGCCAAGCTCTCGACGACTAAACTTTCCGCCGAGGGTTCGTCTCGAACGGTCTTAGGCGGTGCCGAGATATTTTCGCCGACGGGCGCTCTCTTACGAGGCACGTCTGGCGTTTTGGTGGTAGCGCCCTTATTTGTGGGCGGCCCAGTCGCTACTCGCATATGCGGTTGCGGGGAAAGCTTGTGACCCTTATGGTCGGCGGAGGCTGCCGGTTGGCTCGACGTCTCCGTTTGTGCTAGGGCTTTCTTCCACTTAGTCGAAGGAGTGCCGTGGGTTGTGTGCTTATCCTTATGTTTTCTATGTGCGTCGGCATCGCCGGGGTGTACATCCCCATAAGTAGGGTGTAAGCCGAACTTGTCGGGCCGGGGACAGACGTGGAGGAGCGGGAACGCTCCCTAGAGAGGTCAACAACCTCCGATATGGAGGTAGTGCTATCACTGTCCCCCTCGTCACATTCGGCGGCGGGTGAGGAATCAGCTTTAGACATAGCGTAGGCTGCCCACCTCTTGACCCTGCGGTCCTTTAAAGTTATTGGCCAGAGAAGTTTACAGGCCGCACAGCCATCCTCTTTGTGGTCGAGGGGTAAGCAGCGGTTACACCGCTTATGCTTATCCTTCCACGTGAATTTGCTGTTACAACGCAGGCAAATTATAAAAGGAGTCTTCTCCATAGCTGAGGATACAGTTGTAAGTGATAACAACCTCAAAGAAAAGGGGGGTGAAAGAGAAAGGCATTCTAGTAAAGAAACAGAAGTGTCCCCACGACCCCCACTCTCCCTACTGTATAGGCCGGCAAGGCCGGCCACGTGTTCGGCAGCGACGAAGGATTGCCTCCGTCGAAATCACTGCCGTCGAAGATCTTGATCTGCGGTGAAACAGTTTAGCTGTCGAAAGAGGGTTAGGATTTATCGATAACTTACAAAAAACGACCAAGGATCGAATCAATGGTATTGGCAATTTGTCTCTAATGAGCTCCGCATTAAGGCGACCAGTATTCTGGGCGGAAAAAAACAATCTGAGGGACCTCGATGCGTGAGGGATTTTGGGTACACTGCATGTCACTATAGGGATAGTATTACAGACACGCCTATGTCGACGTCCCCTTTTCGACTACGAAAAACAAAATGCAATACTCCGCAGTGACCACTGGATGTCAGACTATGCACAGCATGTGATTCTAAGCAGATTAACAAGCATCAGAATTAATGATCTTGTTGAGAGGACAGAAAGCATAGCTGAGTAGACAGGAGAGGATACTGGGACAGTAGTCCAGTTTAGAGAAGACAACAGTGGTTAAGAGATGCTTCACCGGGTTGAAAGGAAAGGGGTACCTGATTTTCCTAATATTTAGGAGGTTGAGGTGAGATGCCATTGCAATTTTGGTAATGAAAATAGAGAAGGTGTGAGAAGGGTCATAGAAGACATTGAGGTTTCTAGCTGAAGAAACGTAAAGGGGGCGAGGGGGAGTGTCAGGTGGGAACTGGATAGGCAGGGGATGAGAGAGAATATTTGGCACTGGAAAATAGCAACTCTGTTTTGGTAGAGTTTAACATCAGAGTGCAAAGCCATCCAATGTTAATGGCAAAGAGACTGCTTGTAATTTTGAAAGAGATCGGAGGAGAGTTCAGGAAAAGAGGAGAAGATTTGGGTGTCGTCTGCGAAGAGTTGGTACAAGAACCCAAAGGAGGAGATTAGCCCTCCAAGAGCAGATATAGAGTGTAAAGAGGAGTGGACCTGAGACCGAACGTTGTCGAACACCAACTGTTAGAGGAGTGAGTTAAGAGGTGGCGTTCTAGGAGACAGAATTGGGGAGGTGCCAGGTAGGATTTAATCCAGGCAAGGGCTCGATCGAGAATCCCAAGAAAATAGTATTAAGGAGAGCAAGTGTCAAAGGCAGTGGACAGGTCAAGGAGAATTGGGATAGAGCATAGGTTGAAGTGCTTAGCAGAGACAATGAATTTGGAGACATTCATGAGAGCAGATTTCATGGAGGGCCAGGAGCAGAAACCTGCTTGAAGGGGATCTCAAAGGTTGTGGATTTTTAAGAAATGTGTTGGACGGTTGAACACAACCCTTTTTGAGTACTTTAGAGTAGCGCTGAAGTAGAAACACAGGGCAAAAAATAGCCAGTATGTTCAAGTCAGCCCAAGGGCAAGCTATTGCAATTCCCACATTTGAAAAAACCTACAGGTTTGCTCAGCCATTTATTTGCATCTGATTAGTCTGTTTTTGTGCTCAAAACCAACAACGTCTGAAATTGAGGGGAGCTGGGAGCTATTTAGCTCCTCCTTGTAGCCTAGAAGAGCCTGCTTAGCTTGACACCAACAGCTACCAAGAGCTACTTTTGGCTCCCTAGACCAAGTGATGCATTGCAGACGCAATGATGTGAATTTAACTCTGTGCGTTTAGGATATTCTGTCAATAAATATTAGGGCATATATGCAGCATTTAAAGCATACAGAGTCACACATAATGGACAAAATTATATTTTTACATCTTTTGTGGAACACTATGTTCTAGCTCCTTGTCTGGCCCTGGTAGCTGCTGCTCACTGGTTAATACTCGATACGAAGGAGCTGCTTTTAGCGCCTCCTTATTAAAATCTTAATTTCGATCCAAGTACATTCTTTAAATTCCTTACTTTACTGAAAACAATTTGCAGCTTCTCTTCTATATATGGTTGTAAATCTGTATCCAATAATGATGCATCCCATGCTTATATAACAAGAGGCCAGGCATTTGTTGGTCTGATGCAGTCATGCACAGTAGAGACTCACTGCTTCGCCTGTTGCCACCGCTAGAGGGAGCCGTTGCATTCGGATATATAGTGGTCGTACTGTATGAAAGAAAACCTACTGTATGTTCTGTATCCCATCGCCTGTTGTCACCGCTAGAGGAAGCGGTTGCATTATGATAAATAGTAGTCCAACCGTGTTAATGAAAACCTAAAAACCTTTTTTTTCCTATTAACATGAATTACAATCAATCAAACATACAACATAATATATTCACACTCTGAAAATGTCTTTCTTTACACACTTTGGCGCATGTACACAGGCTTTCATACTAGAATCACAATGTATTGCTCTGAGCTCACATTTATAACAGATTATATGGGATACATTACTCACCGTAATCGTATTTCTGATGCTTGTATCTGCTTAGATTCACATGCTGTGCATAGGCTGACATCTAGTGGAAGCTACAGAGTATTACAGTTGTCTTCGAAACTCGAAAAGGGACGCCGGCAGGGCGTGCCCGTAATACTATGCCTAGTGCGACGTCCACTGTACCCATGATCCCTCACGCATTGAGGTCCCTCAGATTGTTATTTTTCTGACATGAGGTAGCAGGAGGTGTAGCGCGAGTACAGTTCTATACAAGCAGATACATATAAGACAAGCTCATAAGCATCCATGCGCCTTCTCTCCGAGGGGAGGAAGGGTGCGTCGCATGGGTGTCTAAGCAGATACAAGCACCAGAAATATGATTACGGTGAGTAATGTATCCCTTCTGAGGCTTGTGGAATTTTAGAAGGAGGTGGGATGTGAAAAGGTTCATGAGCGAACAATCGCTTGTCCCACCTGTGCATCTGTCTAGGAATGAGTGTGAAATCAGTAGTGCTGAGTGAAAGTATGTATTGAGCTCCATGTAGCTGCTTTGCAAATACTGTCTAAAGGCACATTTGCAATGAAAGCCAGGGTGGCTCCTGTGCCTCTTGTGGAGTGAGCCCTGGGTCGTAAAAGGCAGTGTCTCAACTGATAAGGAATAGCACAGTTGGAGACATCCGACTATCCACCTAGAGATGGCATTTTTTGTAATGTGGTCACCTTGTCTGCCTGGCGCTATGGAGACAAACAGTTGATCTGTCTTTTTAAGCAGTCTGGTCTTATTTACATAGTAGAGGACTGCCCTGCTCACATCCAGTGTGTGTAGATTTACCTCAGCTGAGCTGTTGGGTTCCTGGAAGAAAGCCGGAAGCTCGACTGACTGGTTTACATGAAACTTGGAGATGAATTTAGGGTAGAACCTGGGGTGAGTACGTAAAACCAGCTTGCCTTTCATTGATCATGCTTGTATTTCACCAACTCTTCTTATGGAAGTGATAGCCACTAAGAAGGCAGTTTTGTAAGTCAGGTTTTTGAGACTGGACTTGTGCATCGGCTCGAAAGGGGGGGCCCATGAGCTTTGCGAGTACAACATTAAGTTCTCATCCTGGCGGTGAGTTTGAAATTTGAGGGTGGACTCTTTTTACTCCCTCCATGAATGCTTTGATGACAGGTACCTTCCACCATGAGATCTTATGGTGGGAAGTGGTGTAAGCTGATAAAGCCACCAAGTGGACCTTTAAGAAGCTGAACACTAACCCTGCATCCAGCAAGTGGAGCATACAAGTCAGAATGTGGGAAGGAGAACATTCAATGGGGTTAATTTGTTTGGACTGGCACCAAAATACGAATCTTCTCCACTTGTCTAAATAACAGTGTCTAGTGTTAGGTTTTCTTGATGTCCATACATCTTTGAGGCAGCTTAAGATGACCAAACTATGACTTCAGGAGCCTGCTGACAAGTTCATCGAGTGTGGTAGATGGTGCACTGTTAGGCCGCCGTGCTGGGAGAGCAGGTTGTACGAGCACGGGAGTTTCATGGGATCGCACATTGCCAGTTTGCGCAGATGTGGATACCAGGGTTGTCTTGCCCACTTAGGAGAAACTAAGATGAGCGTCATCTGTTCCTTGTGGATCTTGTTCATCACCTTCCTTATGAGAGGTGTTTGGGGGAAAGCGTAAGCAAATTTCCCTGACCAGTTCATCCATAGGGCATTCCCCTTGGATCCCGGCTGGGGAAACCGGGACGCGAAGTCTGGGCATTGCTTGTTTTCACTTGTAACGAACAAGTCTATTGTGGGGAAACCCCATAGAGAGAAGAGGTGTTCTACCACCTCTGCGTGAAGTTGCCACTCGTGTACTTCTGGTAGGGGATCTCTGCTCATTGAGTCTGCGAGAGGGTTGAGTTCCCTTGGAACGTGCTGTGACGATAGGAATATTTTGCTTTTTAGTGCCCATTTCCAGATTTGCTGTGCAAGTTTGGACAGATTTGGAAAACGTGTGCCCCCTTGTTTATTTATGTAAAACATCGCTGTAGTGCTGTCCGTCAGGACTTGCACAGATAGGTTCATTAAGTGGGGTTCGAATGCCTGCAGGGCCTTGAATACTACCAGAAGTTCTAGCAGATTGATGTGGTTCTGAGCTGTCGCGCGAGACCACAGACTCTGAGCTGTGTGGTGAAGGTAGTGGGCCCCCCCACCCAGCCAGAGAGGCATCCATTGTGATAATCGCCTGTATCTCCGGATTGTAGAAGGGTTTCCCCTTCAGTAGATTTTCTCTCGTCCACCAATGAAGATTTTGTACCAGTATTGGCGAAACGACCACTAGATTGTCCCAATGCCCCCTTGCTTGAGACAACTGTTTCGCCAACCACTCTTGCATGGGTTGCATGCGCAGGCACGCGTGTGGAACCAGGTAAATGCAAGATGCCATCATGCATAGCAAGTGCATTGCTTTGCGCACCCTTATGTGGCAGCCGGCCTGATGTGGTATTTGCAACAGCATATTTTAGACTCTTTCCTCTGATGGAAAGACCAACCCTTCTTGTGTGTTTAGGATAGCTCCTAGGAACTGTTTGGTTGTGCTTGGTACGAGCCTTGATTTTTTCCAGTTTATTGAGAAGCCCAATTGAAAGAGAAGGTGGATAGTCCTTTGAATGTTCTGTTTGCAAATTAGGGGGGACTACCCTGTAACGAGACAGTCATACAGGTATGAGTACACTAGGATTGCCTCCCTGCACAGGTGTGCTGCCACCAGCGCAGGTACCTTTGTGAATACCCTTGAAGCAGATGCTATTGCAAAGGGTAGCACCTTGAATTGGTAGTGCTGGTTCGCTATCTTGAAACACAAGAATGTTCTGTGCGCTAGGAACACTGAAATATGAAAATAGGCATCTTTCATATCCAATGTTGCCATTTTTAATAGAGGGATTACCTCTTGTAGCATAGTCATGTGGAACTTTTGTGGCTTTACATAATTGTTTGCAGGGTGCAAATCTAATACTGGGCGCATGGACATATCTTTCTTTGGCACAAGGAAGTAAGTTGAATAAACACCCTTGTTTACCTAGTTGGCCGGGACGATTTCGATGACGTCCTTTAGTAGAAGTGTGGCAACTTCCTCAAGGAGGATACGCTGGTGTTCCCTTAAATGGACTCTTGTTGTGGGAGGTGGTTTTGGGGCAGTTATAGGCGCTCTATACAGTATCCTCCTGCTACTGTGGACAGAATCCATCTGTCTGAGGCGATTCCCTCACATGCGTGGGGTGTAGCTGGAAATCCACCCTCCTACTGGAGAGGCATGGGAGGGCACCTGAATCGGATAGTCACTGTTTTTGTGGAGGGGTACCCCAACAAGAGGAGATGCCCCTGCAACAAGCTCTGGCCCTACGCACTCCTCTAGGATAACCTTGGGAGGACTGACCTGGATTATTTCCCCCGGGAGTCCCCCTTGGCTCCGACTGTAATTGGACCCCATTGTGAACTTTGGCCATGAAAACAGCGAAAATTCCCATTGCCCCTCTGGCTGGGTGGCTTGCTGGTGAGTTAACCCAAAGATTTAAATGTGTCATACTCCTCTTTAGCTGTCTTAAGGGCATCCTCGACGGCCTTGTCGAAGAGCACGTTGGTTCTATTGGCATGTTAATTAAGGTGTCCTGCGTTTCTGGTCTAAAATCTGATTGCCTCAGCCAAGCGTGATGTTTAATAACAGTACCCTGTGCAATAATTTGTCCGGCATGGTCTGCAGCGTCATGGTTGGTCTCAAGTAGACAGCTCGACGCTGCTCTCCCTTCTGCGGCCACCTGTGCTAACTGGGATTTCAATGGTTCCGGGGCAGACGACAGTAAGGCCAACACTTCCTCCCATTTGCGGCAGTTGTAACTGGCCAAAAGGGTTGCATTATTTGCAATTCTGTTCTGGTAAGCCGCGAAGGAGGCGACCTTTCTTCCCATTGTATAAAGCTTCTTGCTTTCCTTGTCAGGTGGGGCTTCAGAGGAAGCAAGGGGATTTCCGCTCTTTTCCTAGTTACAACTAATGAGTCGGGCTTCAGCTGCCCTCTAATATCCAGTGGGTCTGCAGGTGCAGGTTTAAATAGCTTTTCTATACAGGTGTTTACAGCCCGTGTGAGATTAGTGGTCTTTAATGTATCTTGCGCTGACTTGAGTAGAGGAATAAACTGTGCCACCGTCTTCTTGTCCCCAAGGATATGTTCTACGAAATCCTTATCCTCCTGTACCTCCTTTGTCTCAATTTGAAAGTGCTCTGCCACAATGGCTTGCAACTCATTAAGAAGGGGTTGGTTGTCAATAGGAGAATCAGTGATAGGGGGATCCTGATCAATAGGTGAGTCGATAGGATACATATTGGCCTCTGGGTCAGCCTCTTGGTCTTCATTGTCCACATAAGAAAGGTCTGCGGCATCCTCATCGTACTGAGGGTCAGCTGCCTCTACAATTGAGAGGTCTTCGCGTTCGGAGTCCGGGTCATAGAGCTCTATGACTGTGCTACACACTGGAATTTCTGTACAAGACCTTTTATTAGGGGGTTCAGAAGGTTGTGCAGAGACTTGTGACCCAGAGGGAGCTTTAGTGGGGGAGTGGAGTGGAAACTCTCGAAGTAGGCAGGGTCTTTTTCGTAGAAATTGGCCATAAAGGACATTCTCCTCATGACCCTGTCTATGTCTTGTGGTGACCATTGTGCTGAATTTGGGAAGACCAAGGGTTGGGAAGGAAATCCTAAATCTTCATCTGTGGGAGGAATTACCCCAGATTTTGTAGGGCTATTCTCTAGAGGTTTATCCTTATGAGGGCTTTTATCCCTATGAGGGGTCTTTGAGGACTTCTTTTTTGTGTTCTCCCCCCCCCCCCACTGGCACCCAGAGCCGTGTTTATCCGACTGTTTGGGGCCTACTACCTGATCTGACACAGAGCGTCGACTTGCGCGTGCGGGAAGGGCTGAGGCCTCGTCATCGGACGATCGGCCCTCGGATGGGGTTTTACGTGCGGCACCCGTACCGTCTTTCGACGGCTGGGCCCTGTCGTGCGGCCATCGAGCGAGAGTGCCCAGAGGACAGGGACTCAACCGACCATTCCCTGGGAGTTGTGCGCTGTCGACCGCTCGACCCATGTATCGAGTCTCGACGTGGGGTAGTGGTGGATGGAATTGTTGCGTTTTTGCCACCGGGTGTAGTCCCCACAACAGGGCCGCCAGCCTGTCCTCCGGGGTCTCGGGCCTGCGCTTGGGTAGCTGTAGCTACCCCGTCGCCCTCCGAAACGGCGGAGTTGCTGACATCACTGAAAGTGACTTCTAACTCCATGGCCTCGAGCTGTCTGGCGTAGTGTGCCCAGCGTTTTGCCCATCGGTCCTTTAAAGTCTTGGGCTTGAAGAGAAGAGCCTGCACGCTCGATAAGGACCCTCGATGTGGTCTCTTGGGAGACACAAGTTAGACTAAATGCTTATCCACCCACGGAAATGTTCCATTACACTTAGGGCAGAATTTAAATGGGGTCTTGGACATAACTACAAAATATGGCAGCTGGGCGAAAATCGTGTAAGGAAGGAACGAGTTATATACCTGTAACTGTTCTCCAGCATGGGTCTGGCATGGATTCACATGCTCATGAATATTCCCAGTCGTCAGGCTGGGAATCCTCGGTAAAGAAAAAAATCAGTTTCACATCTGAACTGTCTTTCTCCTAACATCCAATCACTGGTCTTTGGGTCATACTGCCCCAGCCAATGACTGCCCTCTACCTAAGCCCCTCCTCTGGCAGCCATCTAAAGAATTTGGTAGCAGGTTAAGCGGCAGTAGGACCAAGAGAAGAGCCACAGAGGGGTAGGCGGGAGGGTTTGCATGTGAATCCATGCCAGACCCATGCTGAGAACAACAGTTACAGGTAAGTAACTTGTTCCTTCTCCAGCATGGGGTCTGGCATGGATTCACATGCTCATGAAGAATACATAGCAGTACACACGTGCACAACCACTGGAGGTGGCAAGGCTCAACATTAAGCATCTCAACGAAGGGTGTGGCTACAGAGACATGGAGTAGGTTGCAGATCCTGTGGGCTCCCGTGATCCGGCATTGATCCTTGCTGTAACTATATAAATGTGAAACCGCTGATGTGCTTTATTGATGCCACGGAGGTCGGAACATACTTGACACGCAAGGAGCGAAGATTGCTGGAAAAATAAGGCGTCCCGAAAGTAGAACTGACGGACAAGGTGCCACCACTTTATAACAATGAAGATGGCGCTGTGATCGAGCAGGGAGATATAGGAGACTGGGACCGGGCTCCAGCGAGAGAGACTGCAGCTGCTGGAGCCAGACGCGGCGAAATGTCCTTGATCGAACTGACTGTAGTCCGCAACATAGTGGCAGCGCAACATAATTAGTGGTTGGAATTGGATCTGACACACTGTACCAAATTGTGCAGTGAGCAAAGCGAAGATGCGTAGCCCGTGGAAGGCAGAGTGTGCAAGGCCATCATTATGAGCTCGACCGACTGTAAGATGCCCTAACCGAACAATAACGCGGAAAACAATTACTGCTGCTACGGGCGATTGTACTGAATTACAGCTACACTGGACAGGCAACGTGAAAACAAGAAGGCGCCCGGTCACAGTCTTAAAGGATCGAGCAAGCCATAAGGTTCATGTGCACTTGCTGAAGCGAACGATACAGATGACGGATAGCGGGAGACGTGTTTGCGCATAACACCCGCCGAAGCGCAATGGCAGGCTTGTGAATAATACCGAAAGACAAGTAGTGAACGCATATGCTTAGGTGGTCTTTGGTCCCTGAGCCAATGAAGTGAAACAGCAAAATTACGCCTGGGGAGTGCGAGGCATGAGAAGAGCCCCTGCATGGGGATTGGAGCAAGAAATGCATTTGAAAGGCTAACAGCTGAGTGCACACAGACACGGTGGCTAACGCTTGCAAGAGAGGAACACAGCAGCAAAACGAAACCGACAGGCCACTATAAGCAAAGTGCAGTCTTCATTGGTGCGCAGGTTGCGCAGCCTGCAGAAGACACTGGTGGAGTTAACACATAAGCCGATGACGCTCAGTGAGGCGAGGGCCAGCACAGTAGGAGGCAAGAGTGTGTAACACACGACTATCACAGAGTATGTCAGAACTTTAATGATAACAAGGCAGATACATGGCAGAGGACACACTGTGTTTAAGGATGACGATCTGGCAGCATTGGAATGGTTGATTGGAGACGGATCTGAGAAGGAACAGGGGATCCCTGCCAAGGAATGGACAGAACGTGATCAGCGGGAGCACGTGGTCGCAGAGGGACTGAAACAAGGGACGAGGGCGCTCACCCAAAGTAGAGGGGGGCCCCCGGCAGTAAATTGGAACACGCAAGATGGTGTCTGCTGGAGACCCCAGGCAGCATGTGAGAGGTAGACGAAGCCTGGGCTGCGAACACAGTAAGCGGGGCACGTAACCCTCCAGCTACAGCACAGCGGCTGTGGGATGTTTTACACCACTCTTCCAGGCCCTGCAACATTCCTGTGAGCTGCTTGCATCAGGAACATCAGAATTGCCACCGGAAAGCATGCTGCTCGCTAAAAATCACCCAGAAGTGTGCAGTAAAAATCTGAAAAGGCCGCCATCCACTTTTGCCTATGTCAGTGGTAACGCAGGAGACCACTGCCAAAACCCATCATTTGACTGCCCAAAAAGCAAGGCTGATTGCAAAAGAAACACAGAGCTGTGTGAAAATCTGTTTTTCTTGGTTGTCAAATTTGCAAAAATCATGGCTCACAAACCACTCAAAAGATCCAACCTTCTTGTTGGGTGTTGATCATTCGACTTCAAGAATCCACATAAATACAATGTCAGCAGAAGTATATGTTATCAGAACAAAATCCACTTTTGAAGATGGTTGGTGGAAAGAAATATGTCAAAAATGGGTGCAATACCGTTACTCGCCTCTGTCAGACGCTGGCGATCTCTAAATCTGTCAGGTGAAACTTGTGTCTCAAAAGCTAAATATGTCAAAGAAGGGACTTCCATCAAATGCAATATACGGTGCCACACATTGATTTTCATTTTGAAAAAAAACTGAAATTGAAAATATGTTTGCTTATTTTAAAATTGTAACTGTATTTTTTCACAAGGAACAAAGTCACAATTGACTATAAGGTAACCTGATTCAGCTAAAACTTCAAAGAGGTTTTCCCCCACTGAGAACACACCACCCTGTTCATTCCCACCAAAAGGAGAGAATATCTCATGGGGCTGCTAATGAGAAGGGGAGGAGACTTCCTCTGCTGCTCTGGGAAAGAGACAATGGGTTCCTTGAATTGAAAGAAAATGCTAATTCGGGTGTGACTGACACCAACTGCCCAGGAAGACAAGCCCATGTGACTCTTTGGCTCAGCCAAGCCTTGGAGGCGGGCCAGACTGAAAATGTGGATTTGAAACTGAAGTAACTGTATGTTTGTGGAAAAGACTTATAGCAAATTGTACTGAACTGGTAAAAATATGGGATTTATAGGTTATTAAAATGAAAAGTTTGCTCACAGTTTAAAACTAATCTGGAATCTGTGCGACATTCAGAGACTGAACCATGAAAAAGTTAATATTCTAGCTATTGTGATTATGTTAGGAACATGAACATTTCCAGGAATATGCCCATATGGTATGTGTATGCATGTGTAAAAATTGGTACAGAACTGACACGGAGTAACCGCACAAAAGCGTGAAAAATTGTCATTTGTGAACCAAAACTCGTAGGAAGATGAGATGTGGACAGAAACGTACCTTAGTCAATCTGTCATGTAATTATGTATTATTAACAAGTTGTGCATATTGGAAATATGTTTTTTGGGAAAAATAGATTTTCTGGCCAAGAACAAAGGGGAGGGATTTTTTCTGGACCCTAAGCACTGTCACTCTGACACATGATGACACATCATGACACACTGTACCTTTCTCAAATCAGAAGAGGGGGAATTCACTGACCTATCAGATCCTTAGAGGGTTGGGCATAGCATAATCAGCCTCCCCACCCCTTTGGAAGATGGATAAATAGGGACTGTTGAGGACCCAGAAAAACACACACATTCACTCATCACTGATCTACCGCCGAAGCGCTCTGCAGAAGAACCCATCTCCAGAACCAGACTCCAGAACCCTGAAGTAAATGTCTAACCCAAAAAGCTGAACCTTTTCAGCAGGCCTTTAAAAATCTTGCAACCTGATTTAGCCCCTAAACTCCATGGGGCCTAAACCATTCAACAGCCTGGCTGAGCTGTTTTGCTGCTTCGGGCCAAGAACCCTTGCTAGAACCCAAGATCCAGATCAGACCAGCAGAGCTGTAACCCAGAACCCGTCAGATCCAGTCCAAGAGGCCTTGCAGACCAGAGTGCCTTGCTGAGAGCAGCCCAGGTGTCCTGAAGCCTGTCTGATGGCGAGCGAATTCCAGTCAAACCTTTGACCAGATCTTTGACGGGTCCATTCCATTCCAAAGCCATAGTAGTGAGTATTTAGCATAGAACTGTCCATAGCCATCTCTTAGCTTAAGTAATCTCATCCAACCTATTCCAACATATCCATAACTGCATTATATAATCTCTTTTGGTCTATCCTAAATTCTTCTCTCATCCACATAATCATGTGATAATTGTAGTGATAATCATCTTGACGCGAATATATATTTTCTGGAGAAAGGCAATCGTCTCATGCAGATAGAAACCATCCAGGGGCGCCTCTGGATAGGTGGCTGTGCTGTCCGTGTAGTTTGCGGCTCCATAGACTCCCTAGTGTTAAGAAATCTTTGTTCCAAATCTTGAACAGCGCATCTTTCATTTTGAAATGTTGACTCTTGAGAAAAATCGACCTGGACTAAAACCAACTTTTGAACCGTACGTGCTAGGAACGAAATGTAAATGTCATTTTGAACCTAACATCCTCAGCTTTCAAACAAACCCAATTCCTTATAGTTTTTCTGTAATCGTGTTTTTCGTGCGCTGAAAAGTTTGCCGCGATTTCGCATTTGGCTCAATTTCACCACATGTAAAAACAGCTATTTCTTGCTTTCAACTTCTGAATTCCGTTTTCAATCTGCCAATCATTCTACAATCATTGCTAATGTATACCTGAACCCATCTAAAGCAACTCTCACTAGTTCTGAATCCTAGTTAGCGAATTAAAATCATTTTTAGCATTTTTCCCATCACTTCATATTACATTCAAAAGCAATTGACCTGTTTTAAAAATCATTACTGTTCTCTCTAAGCTTGCTGGGGGGAATCGGGATTGAAACTGCAATTGTTGATTATTATTCCTGAAACCTGTGTGACCTCATTCCATATCTTCATCTTGCATATTGAGGGGAGTGAGTAGTGACAGGGGGAAAGAGTGATCACATTGTCTTTGATTGAAGTTATATCAAGTTTTATTTCTGTGTTGCATTCTTTCCTATCATTGCATTTCCTTGAACCCATACAAAGTTATTCTCTGCTACATTATTCTTCCTATTCCTACCCCTAATTGATTAAAGAGATTGTTGATATCGTAATATTACCCATTGCTGATCATTGTTCATATTCATAATAGTGTGATATTCAGATATCCATATTTATAAACGTGTACGCAAAAATGAACAGTCTTGGGCTGATTCTGGCGCTCCTCACAATATTCGAATGAAGTAGATGCAAATCCGCGTAACAGAGGTCTATTACCCTTAGACTGTAAAGGGAAACAGTACTGAAAATATTAACTAATTAGACCTGAGAGTGTTTCGCGCTTTGCAGTCAAGGTATCCAAATAGTCCATCAACACGGAAAACTGAATTACTCGTGCATGTAGGTGTCTGAATCAATTGTGCTTTAAGAAATGAGTCCATCGGTATCTTAGCCTAACTTAGATTTGAAGTCTTTCATTCACGAAAATAAAGAGACTGTTACGTCACAGTTTGTAATTTTTCCCAATCTGTATACTTTAATAAAAAAATGACAATAGTGTGCATTCAGGTAATTATGCAGGTCAAAGAACAAGTTGTATGTTTACGGTTCTGGTACATTCAGTTCCAATTTGTTGTTATAAAATTAACACTGTTAACATGAATCCTGTTACATCACAGAGAGATTCACATTAACTTAGTGGATTCCAGTTTGTTATAAAATGCTGTCCTCTTAATCACTGTTACTTCACAGTTTAGGATTCCATTTGTTAAGTACCTTGGATGCACAAAGTTGATTGTTATAGGTTTGAGCGCTCTTATTCACTGCAGCTTCACAGTTTTAAGTTATTGTTTATGAACATACACTTGTGGTGAGACTGTGCCTTGTTGGTCTGCTACCCGACACGTGGTTCACCGTCTAGTTTTCGACGGATCATCAGGGGTTTTTTATTTGAATACTAATTCATAAGGAAAATGCTGATTTATACTGGTTGAATTAGTTATGGTTGGTCCTGTTTGAATTGCTCTTGGGCAGCCCTTTTATAATGTTGTAATGAAAAGAACGAGTTCCAATTCGTAAGAATGTCAAGGTTTTCTGTGGCTGCTCTCTAGGGAAAATCTTGGTCTTCAGGTAGAAAAAGAAAGATGCATAGGTGCGCGCCTCGTACGGTCCGATTGCCACACCACAAGAGTATGTTCATAAACAATGGCACAAAACTGAGTGAAGTTAAACTCAAAGGCACGAAACTGAGTTAAGTAATAACTCAAAACTGTGAAGCAACAGTGATTAAGAGGGCTCAGACCTATAACAATCACCTTTGTGCATCCAAGGTACTTAACAAATGGAATCCTAAACTGTGAAGTAACAGTGATTAAGAGGACAGCATTTTATAACACACTGGAATCCACTAAGTTAATGTGAATCTCTCTGTGATGTAACAGGATTCATGTTAACAGTGTTAATTTTATAACAAATTGGAACCGAATGTACCAGAACCGTAAACATGCAACTTGTTCTTTAACCTGCATAATTACCTGAATGCACACTATTGTCATTTTTTATTAAAGTATACAGATTGGGAAAAATTACAAACTGTGACGTAACAGTCTCTTTATTTTCGTGAATGAAAGACTTCAAATCTAAGTTAGGCTAAGATACCGATGGACTCATTTCTTAAAGCACAATTGATTCAGACACCTACATGCACAAGTAATTCAGTTTTCCGTGTTGGACTATTTGAATACCTTGACTGCAAAGCGCAAAACACTTTCAGGTCTAATTAGTTAATATTTTCAATATTTATAACGACAGAGGTCCACATATTGCAATAAAAGGTGCACTACTTGGAAGATCGAGCAGAAGAAGTGGAAGGACGGGCGAGATGCAACAACATTCGAGTGGTTGGGCTGCCGGAATTGGACGACGAATTACGTGGAGGATATGTTGATCCAGGAAATAGGCACAGGCGAGCTCACCCAGGGGTTTGCAGTTGAAAGGGCGCCCAGGGCCCCGACCGGGAGCCCCTCCCCGAGCAAGTATTGCCAAAATATTGAACTACAGGGATAGGGAAAGGATCCTGGAATTTTTTCGCAAAGGACGATACATAGTGCATCAGCAACTGTCACTGTGTACCCTAACTACACCATGCTGGTACAGAGGCAACGCTTCAACTATGTGGCTGTGAAGAGACGTCTGAGAGCAGCTGGCTTTAAATATATGCTCTTGTATCCAGCGAAACAGGGCCCTACACAAGGGCAAAGCAATTTTTTTCGAGACACCGGAGGATGCAGCAAACTGGTTGGACGCTCGGGGTTGCCCAGCAGAGGTAGAAGGCTGGGAGCAGAGCGGACAGGATAAGTGAACCTGCATTGCAATACTGATTATTTAGACTGATGCTAATGTAGGGGTATAACTGTAAGGTGTGCGCTGGGCAAGTACGATAGGTGCAGATATTGACTGCTCTGCAAAATCTGCATGTGGACTCTTTGGACTTGAATATACACATGAGCAATGTCGGGCTTCGGTCAGACGTGCGCAGCATACTGAAGCATTATTTTGGGAGATACAAGGGTAATGCAACCTCATCCCAGTAGGTAGATAAGTTGAATCACCAATAGGGTGATATCCCCCTGCTGTGTCCCGAGTACCGGTAGCACCGGAAAAGAGCTAGATGCGGGGTAGCCGGAGATCCAGGGATGGAGCTAGGCACCAGCTGGGGTTGGGGAGGGATGGGAGTTAGGGGGTTGCAGTTTGGGCAGTGTTGTGAAAGGGAGTTACGGTTGGGGAAAGGTCAAGAGCGGGGCGAGGTTTGTTGGGGTATTGGTAGTTAGAGCACGAGCTTACACCCACACACTACTGCGCTTGGAGAGGATGACAAGGGAGGGAACGAGTAGGACTGGATATGGTTAAATGGGGGACCTGAAAATAGTAACCTGGAATGTCAGAGGACTTAATAGTTATTTGAAGAGGAATATGGTCATGATGTACCTGAAACGACAGAGAATTGATATTGCTTTGTTACAGGAAACCCACAACGAAAGAGAAGCAGGAAATAGTGGATAGGAAATGGAAAGGCACCACCATAGGGCGACATACTCGGCGTACAGCAGGTGAGTTATCACGTGGATAGTGCTGCATGTCCTGGTCAAGCTGCTAGAGTCGACCATAGAGGCAGATGGAAGGACGATATTGATAAAGGGCCTTGTGGAAAATAGAGAGCCGAGTATCATGAACACATATGACTCGAATCAGGACATAGTAGGCTACTTTAAGAACTTGTATAGCAAGATCAGCCCATACTTGGGAGGGGCAGTCATATGGGGGGGGGGGGACTTTAATTGTACGTTGGACCCCACTATACATAGATCAGATGGGAAGGTATTGAAGCCCACCCCAGCAGCTAGGGCCCTGCAAACCCTGCTGTGGGGCTTTCACATGGTAGACATATGTAGGGTGCATCACCCGCAGGTTAGGCAGTATTCCCACTATGCGGCCCGCAAGACCTATACAAACGGCTGGATTACACATGTTTACCACAATGGAACTGACAGGAGAGCTAGTGCGCTCAGAATATAAAGCTAGATTCCTATCGGACCATTCACCACTGATCGTGGAATGGCAGTATTCGCCGCCCGGAGCACGGATTCCGACATGGAAACCAAGAGCGGAGGCCTTGAAAGTTACAATGTTTAGAGAGGACTTGAAAAAGGAGATTGTTGAATACTTTGAACACAATACTGGGAACGTGGAGTCAGCTGGTACTCAATTGGGAGGTATTCAAGGTTGTAGTCAGGGGTGCGGTTATATCTAAATCCAGAGGGCTGCAGGGCGAGATCACTAGAGGCCTACATAAAGCAGAGAAGAAACTAGAGGAGCTTATGTGTAAGGGAGAGCACACCCCTGAGGAATCCGGGGCTATTAGACGGTTGCAACAAGATTGCGAGGAATACTGGGGGAGATTCTGTAATTTGAACTATAAAAAAATATATTGAAAGACAGCATGCTGGAGGGGATAAGCCGGGCAGGCTGCTGGCCTGGTTAAACAAATGTCAGACGCCCAGGCAGGCAATCCGAGAAATATGGGGCAGAGAGGGGCAAACGTCCAACACTCAAAGGGGAGTGAACAGTTTTGCAGAGTTTTATCAGCGACTGTATGAAGATAAGGGCGGCGAGACGGAGAGGGACATAATGGATGCATTGTATGATATTGGCCTTCCCAAACTGGAGATATCAGATGGGGAGAACCTGGAGGCCCTGATATTCCTAAGAGGAGTTGGAAGCGGTGATCAAACTCTTACCCACCAGTAAGGCTCCAGGGGCGGACGGACTCCCCAGTGAGTTTTATAAAACATACAGTGCCAAACTGCTCCCCCCTCTGTTGGCAATGCTAAACAAGGCACTGGAGAGAGGGATATTACTGGAATCTCTAAGGGAAGCGATTAACATCCCGCTCCTTAAGCCCAACAAGCCAAGTGGGTCGTATACACTGCTATCCATGCTCAATCAAGATAGCAAAATACTTACCGCGGTGCTGGCCAATAGGCTGAAACCGGTATTAATAGACTCATACATCCCGAACAAACTGGGTATGTCCCACACAGGCATATATCTGATAACCTTAGGAGGCTCCACCACATCGACCAGTGGACCCGCAGGAGGTCGCAATAGTATTGGTAGATGCGGTGAAGGCCTTTCACTCTGTTAGGTGGCCATGGCTAATGGCGGCTCTAAGAGCATATGGAATGGGGCCAACATATGTCAGGTGGGTACACCTACTGCTTAGCGCACCTTTGGCTCGAGTTAGGAGGGGGGCATACATCCCTGAACAGTGCCAACTGGGTAGAGGCACCAGACAGGGATGCCCGTGGTCCCCAAATTTGTTTATCCTGGCACTAGAGCCCCGGGCGATATATCTGAGCCAACAATATGGTGAAGTGAGGATTCCTACAAAGGGAGGGCTACACCTTATATCTATGTATGCTGATATGCTGCTGTATCTAAAGTATCCTGAGGAGAAGTATTATCAATTTATCCTAGAAGTGATGGATAGATGCACAGCATTTTCTGGAATAACGGTGAATCCCAAGAAGCCATGTATATTTCCCCTGGGCAGGTACAAAGGGATACCAAGCGAGGAGCTGCTGGTTCTCCAAATAGAATGGGAGACGGCGACCTTTAGATACTTAGGGATTGATGTATTTCAAACAGTCGAGGTTGAGTATAAACATAACAGAGAAGGCGGAGACTAACACTGAACGCTTCATGAAGTTCTTTGCCAAGCTCCTCCTGACCATGATGGGGAGAGTGGTATTGCTAAAGATGGTGGTGTTGCCTAGGTTGTTGCACTTCTTTGGGAACATACCCTACATGATACCCAAGCGGTTCTTTGTCAAGCTCCAAAGCTTGTGTAGGGGGTTTACATGGCAAAATAATAGAAACAGGGTAGCGCTATGGAAACTGCAAAACACATGACAGGGGGGCATTAAGGTGCCGAATTCTGAGATATACTTTTTAGCTAGCCAATTACAACACGTGGCCAGGTGGCTATCGGATGACTCAACACCGGAGTCTAGACTACTGAAGGCAGAATGTGCCCTGTACTTTCTGAGAGAATGGATTTGGTTGCCGAGATCTCAGCAAAAGGGGTGCACAGGGATGTTAGATTAGGGTGAGAGAATATGGCAGTGGGCGTGCTTGGCTATAGAGAGCCCTGCCCAGTGTTCCCCACAAATACCGTTGGTAGCACTGAACGGGGTAGATGTGCAACTACGAAAGGTGATCCGGAGACACTGGGAGCCAAATGGCATCGCTACGCTGGGTGACATATGGCAGGATGGGAAGATGATGGAATTTGACACGCTATTAGAAGATACTGGGCTGCACCAGGGATAAAAGATCACTTATATCAAGTTGGGGTGGATAGTAAGAGACAAATACGGTGTTGGAAGGTCAGCCTGACACGACCGTGGAAACATTCTATGATGTGTCAGATGGAGACCATGAGTTCTCCCAGATTTATGAACTACTCATGTCCAGGGTTGGTAAAGAGGTGCTGCAGCTGAGATGGGACTGGGAAGAGGAAGCTGGTGACGGGTTGTGGGTGAGAGTCCAGCAATATCACAAAAAAGTGTCTAGGAACGCAAGATTGCAGCAAATCCAGTTATATATTACCCATAGGGCGTATATGACCCCTTGAAGGATTGCAAGATTTAAGAATGCCGGGATACAAACATGTCCTAAATGTGGGGAGGTAAATGCGGGAATGATACACATGTTCTGGGCATGCCCTGAAATAGGGAGATTTTGGGGTGAGGTAGCCCACCGCTTGAATGAGAAAGGGATCAAACTGAAAGTGGAATCTATGTGGGTGTGCATGGTGGGAGGGTTCCCCAGGCCACGAAAGACGAAACATGTGAGCAAACTCAAGGCTATTCTGTGCTTGCCTACATACTAGCCAAGCACAGAATAGCCATGGGCTGGAAAGCTACCAATAGGCCAAGGGTGGAAGTGTGGTGGCAAGATCTCCAGAAATGGGTGGACGCGGAGACAGCGGTGTGGAGCGAGGCAGTGGGCAGAGGTGGGGATGACCTGGGGGAGACACTGATGGCTTGGAGGTTTCTAGTTGCCACACTATTTCAGCCGGCTCGGACTGACTCAGGGGGAGATGACTCATCGACAGGCACAGGAATAAGCACACCTTTAGAGGACATGATGGAAGACTATGTAGTGGAGTAAGCTTGGGAGGGTGGGGAAGGGGGGGAGTAGAAGGAAGGCGATGGACAGGTCATATTATTGTTGTACATATGACTGATGATCATGCTTTTGGTTGTTTATGTTGTTAAAATCAATAAAAATATATTTTTTTAAAAAGCATCAAGCATCAAGCATCTCTTACCTCCTCACCAGGCTCACCTTCAAGCGAACACGTTGCGCAGCACTGCTTGGCCGACTCTGGACTCCTCCCTGGAATCCTGGTCGACGCAGTAGAATCTCGTGAAGGTGTGAGTCGACCTTCATGTAGCAGCCCTGCAGATGTCCAGCAGGGGCACGCCAGACAGGAATGCCATAGTTGCAGCAATTGCTCTGGTCGAATGGGCTCTCGGACGGGAAGGCAACGGTCGGTTTGCCAACTGGTGACAATGGGCGATGCAGCCTGAGAGCCACCTGGAAATGGTGCCTTGGAGAGGGCCTTCTCTTGGTTCACAGGGCCAAAGTTCACGAACAGTTGTGACGTCTTCCGAAAACTCTTAGTGCGGTCCATGTAGAACTTCAGTACTCTAGACACATCCGGCGAATGCAAAATCCTCTCAGCCGGCGACAAAGGCGTCGGGAAGAATAGAGGCAACACCAAGGGCTCGTTTAGATGAAAGTCCGATGGCACCTTGGGCATGAAAGAGGGGTGCGTCCGTAGCACCTCCCTCGTCTCATGGAATGTTAAGTACGGTGGTTTACAAGAGAGGGCCTGGATCTCTCCCACTCGCCGTGCGGAGGTGATGGCCACAAGAAAAGCTGTTTTCCACGACAAAAATTTCAGTGGTGCCGAATGCATCGGCTCGAAACGTCGACTCATGAGCCTAGTCAGCACCACATTGAGCTCCCACGCCGGGGCCTTCATCGGCGGAAACAAAACAGAAAAATCCCTTGATAAACTCCTTGCCCAGGCGGTGTGACCACAACGACCACCTTCCCGGAGTTCTGGTGTAGCGGGAGATAGCTGCCAGATGAACCTTGATGGAAGCATGCGCCAGCCCTGCTTTGGCCAGCGACAGCAAATACAGCAGCACCTGAAGAGCCGTCATCTGTAGAGGGTCGATCTTTGCACGGCACCAGACTGCAAACCTCTTCCACTTATGTCCGTAGCATTTCAGTGTAGACGAAGCCCTAGCCTTGGCAAGCACCTCCTTGCAGTCTGCCGGGATATCGTATCCTCCAAACTCTAGTGCTGCAGGAGCCAGGCCTGCAAGTTCAGCGACCCTGGGTCATGATGCAGGATCGCACCTCCCTCTCTGGCTAGAAGATCTGCGACCGTCGGAAGCTTGACTGGAGGGGACGCTGACAAGTCCAGAAGGTCCGAGAACCATATCAGTCAAGGCCACGGCGGTGCGACGAGTATCAGAGTATCATCCTGCACCGGGACAGTCTGCGTTGATCGACTAGTCATAGAAACAACGGCAACGGGGGGGAACGCATACAGAAACAGGCGGTCCCAGGGGTATGAGAATGTGTCCCCTATGCTCCCCAGCGGGTGATACCTGCTGGCGAACCTCCGGCACTTGGTGTTCGCCGCAGTCGCAAACAAATCGATATGGGGACTGCCCCATCGTCGGAACAGAAGATCCACTTGGTCCTACCGAAACTCCCACTCGTGGCAAGCACGCAGCTCCCTGCTGAGGGAATCGGCGATGGTGTTCTTCACTCTTGTCAGATGAAACGGGATGAGAAACATCCCCTGGGTAATGGCCCAGTGCCATAGGTCCTGCGCCTCTCTGGAGAGCGCTGGCGATCTGGTTCCCCCCCTGCTTCCGGATGTAGAAGGTTGAGCGACCTGACCTCTGGATGGAGAACCTGACCCCCCTCCCATGAGAGCGGATCGTCTTGGTAGGGAAGACGGCGTGGAGAGTAGATGGACTTGTCGAGAAGGTCCGGGCACCACGCTCTCCTGGCCCAATCCGGAGCACTGAGGATCATTCGGGAACCGAACCTCCGTAGCCTCTGCAACACCCGAGGAATGACGGGGACTGGAAGAAACGCGTACAGCAGTGGGAAGGACTACTACACTACGAACGTGTCCACTAAGGCTCCTCTTGGTGGAAATTCTCGCAAGCAGAATCTCTCGCATTTCCGGTTCACACTGGTGGTGAAGAGATCCACTTGTGGGGTTCCCCAAGGGGTGAAGATCTCCAAAAGGACTTCCTGAGCCAACTCCCACTCGTGAGAGACCGTGCTCTGCCTGCTCAGAGCGTCCACCGCCACGTTTTCGTCTCCGGCCAGATGAACTGCTAAGATCGAGATTACCTGTTGGATGGCCCAGAATCAGAACTGCATCGCCTCCCTGCACAACGACAGTGACCCTGCCCCCCTTTTTTGTTGAGGTAATGCGTGGCGACTGTGTTGTCCGTCATAATCAGGATAGTCTTCCCCCGCACAGATGGCAGAAAAGCCTTCAGGACCAGCCTGATGGCTCTCAGCTCTAACAGATTGTTGTGGAGTCTGGACTCTGACGGAGAACAACAGCCGCTGGTTGTCAATTCGTTGGCATGAGCAACCCATTCTGTGAGGGAAGCATCCATCACGATCGTCACCTCCGGCCATGGTTGCCAAAACAGTGCCCCCTTCATCAGATTCCCTTCGTCGGCCCACCATACAAGATCCTGGGCGACCGAGATTGGAATCTGAACGGGATCCGACATCTTGCCGAAGAACTGCGACCACTGCATCTTGAGAGCCCACTGCAGGGATCTCATCCGCAGTCTGGCCTCTGGCACCAGAAAAATGCAGGATGCCATCTGCAGAATGTGGTAGGTCCTCACCTGGGGAGGCAAACACTGCCCCAGGGACGTGTCGAGCACTGCTCCAATGTATTGGAGCCGCTGGGAAGGTGGCAAATGAGACTTTAAATTCAGGGAGAAGCCCAGCTTGTGAAGGGAATGGCAGGTGACAGACAGATGATCCAGGGCTTGCTCGGGCGAACGCCACCTGATCAACCAATCGTCCATTTAGGGGTAGGCGTGAATCCCCCCTCTCCTGAGGTACGTTGCCACCATCAGCTTGGTGAAGACCCACGGGCGGAGGTCAATCCGAACGGCAGGACCCGAAACTGAAAGTGCGAGTCGCCAGCCGCGAACCTCGGGTACTTCCTGTGCTTGGGATGAATCGGCACATGATGTTAAGCATCCTTGAGGTCCAGAGACACCAACCAATTCTGAAGTTGAAGGGCCTGGAGGACTTGAGAAAGAGTGACCATCTTGAACTTGTCCTTCGTGAGAAGCTTGTTCAACCAACTCAAGTCCATGATGGGTCTCAATCCCCCGTCTTTCTTTGGGATAAAAAAATAAGGGGAATACCATCCCTTGTTCCTCTCTGCTACAGGCACCAGTTCTATGGCGCCTTTCTCCAGCAGTTATAGGATTTCCTGCGCAAGGAGCGGATTCGGACGCTTCAAGGAGAGCTTCCCCGGTGGATTGTTGTGAGGCTGCTGAAGGAAGGGAAGGCAGTAGCCGAGGGCTATGATATCCAGAAGTCACACATCTGACGTAATGGCACGCCATTCTCCAAGATGCTGCGCAAGTCTGCCCCCAACCAGCGAACCATGGGACATGGCCTCATGACTGAGCTGACGCGGCTGCGGCAGTGCCTGATGGCAAAGAGGCAACTGCCTGAGTGGCTTTGGTACCCAGAGTACCCTGTTTTCCACCACAGGTACTCTTACGGTGGCCCCCTTGACGGGCAGCTCCCCTCAATCTACCAAAGGAGGAGTAGAAACAAAAGGAACCTCCTCTCCATTGCTGTCACCTAGGACGAAAAGGCGGAGGTTGACGTACTGCCGCGCTCAAAGACTTTGCTGCAGCTTTGGAGGTCTGCAACCTCTCAAGGCTCTCGTAAACCTTGCTGCCAAATAAATGAACGCCATCAACGGGCATGTTCAGAAGACAGGATTGCACATCAGGAGCAAACCCCGACTTCCGCAACCACGCAAACCTGCGTAGTACAGTGCTTGCAGCCGTGGACCGGCTGACAGTCTGCCGTGTCCAACCCCGACTGAAGGGATTCACACATAGCATCCATGACGTCATGCACGATGACTAGGAAGCCATCACTTTCCTCCCCCTCGGGAATATGCTCAGCTGCGTAGGAAACAGGTCCACAGAGTGTGTGTAAATCTTGCCAGGGCACATGTGGAGTTGACAGCTTTCAGTGCCATGCTCCCTGACAAAAAGACCTTCCGAGCCCATCCGTTGAAGTGCTCGTCGTCCCTATCCGGAGGGATGGTAGTGTAGGCCTGCTTCCTCGAGGTGGCCGTAGCCGCCTGAACCACCAAACTAAGGAGTGGGGTGAGTAGACAAATAGCTGGGGTCGCTAACAGATGGTCGGTACTTTTTCACCCAATTCTTATTGACCGCCGGAAGCGATTTCGGGGCCTGCCAAGCCGATGTCACCCTTTTTTGCAACATAAGATGGAAAGGCAATACCGGGTCAGAGGGGGTCCTTGCTCCAAGATGTCAGTAAGGTCATCCTGAACAAAATCCTCAGGAGGACCGGACCACCCCAGGTATTCGCAAACCCTAGACATGAGTCGTCTATAGGAAGAGTCTGCATGAGCCCCCGGCTCAAGCCTTCCAAACTCAACTTCCGGAGAAGTATCCAGGCCAATGGGGTCATGTAGGGACTGCCACAACTCCTCCAATGGACTGTCACCCAACAATCCCGGAGCATCATCCTGAGCAACAGGATCTTCAATGTCTGATCGTTCCTCCTCTTCAAAAATGTCAGTCAAAGGTTCGGATAACCCAGCCAGAGCGACAGAGCCTGGTGCCCAATACCGGCATCCCAGTCGTAGAGGAAGTCCCAGGAAACTCCTCAGACACAATATGCCCAAAAAACGCCAAAGGCGCCGAGAGCGCCAAGAGCCTCGCCGCCAAGAGCATCGAAAACTTCAACGCCGAGACCGCCGAAGGCTTCCACGCCAAAATCCGCCCCAATGGAATAGACGCAGAGATCTTCGGCGTCGACGCCGCTGCAGGCGTGGGCTGATAGGACTGAGCAGCATTGTCCCGAGTCCGATTGGACCGGCGCCGAACGAGTCAACGCCGGCGTCGGTACCTCCACAGGCTTCACCGGTCTTGCTGGGGACGAGGACCGAGACCTGGACGCCCGGCTCTTGCGACTGCTCTTGTCCGCATGGGACCTCGAGGGCTCCCGGTGTGAGTCACAACGCGACCCCGAAGACGTGCGAGCCGGGGTTTCGAGAGCATTCTCTGCCGGCTTCGTGAGAAGGCGCAACAGGAACCGTGCCTTGCGAATGAAAAATCACAATCACTTGCTCTTTAAATGCTGCCCACTCCTCCGGTGTCGAGGAATACGTGACTTCGTGGGACAGATGACCGTAGGCACAGCCCCATCCTCCAAAGAGGACGGGGAAGGCGACCGGTGGCAGCGCTTCCGAGAGTGCCGCTAAGATGAGGAATGGCAGGAACCACTCTGGGACCGAGAACCTCGAGCTTCCTCCCGTCATGGGGAGTCGCCCCTCGAGTCGTCGTTGGAAACCCTAGACTTCAATCCGGTTTTACAGGAATTTTTCGATGGTTTACCTGCACGGAGCTTCCCCTTCCTTTCACGCAAGGCCTTGACTGTAAGAGACTGGCATTTGGAGCAGTCGTCAGTGTCGTGCGACTCACCCAGGCCCCATAAACTAATACGGTGCGGGTCGGTCAACGACATCTTGGACTTGCAGTCCCGGCAAGTCTTAAACCCGGACCTTGGAGTCGGAGGGGTCAAAGAAATAGACATCATAAGAGATTCAAAGAATCCACGAGTCACGCCGAGTTTCCCGCAGCTAACACATTTACTGTCGGAAAAAACGGAACTGAGGCAACAGGCGCTGTGCGTCCTATATATGACATCCAGTGACGTCGACCGTCGATAGAGGCCCTCGAGGGACATGGGATTGACGCAGGACACCCTCTGCTTAAAAATTTCCAAAGTGCACAGTTGTGGGACACAACTGTCATAGATGTGGAATACGTCGGAGGACACAATCCCTTCGAAGTGTGTGTTCTGAGCCATTACAAGTATAGCAGTCCTCAGAGGATGTGTGCGTTTTCTAGGTCTGAGCCATGACAGGATAGCAGTCCTGATGAGATGTGTATTCTGAGCCATTACAGGTATAGCATCCCTGATGAAATGTGTGTGTTCTGAATCACTGAACATTTAGTAGTCCTTTTGAGAAGTCAAAAGCGGTCAGCTCCTACAATTGAAAGCTACCTGCATCTTAAACACATACCTCTGATGCAATTGCATTAACTCACCCATCAACAGGATTTGAACTAACATGTTACACAATGATCTCTACAGCATGGTTATTGACCGACTGAGCAACCTTTCTGAACAGGCTGTTAATTCGGAAAGGCACATAGGGTTAGGGCACTGGCAGTTCCATGCGAGACTTGCATGACATAACTGGCTTGTCAAAAGCACTCAGTGTCTTTGGAGTATCCTACATGAGTTAGGAGATTCATAATGAGGCTTTGAAATGTGCTAGATTTTTGGCAGTGGGACTCCATAATTGGACATGAGAGAAGCAGAGACTTTTTAAAAACGCAAGACCGAGTAGGAGGGATTGAAGTATAGGACAGCAGGGCCAATTTCTTACACCGTACACCAGTGTGCATCACACCAACTCAGGAGGATGGTGGGAAGGATCTACGTGAAAATAAATACCACATCTTGTACTGCGGGGTTGAAAATCTTGCATATATAACAATACCTTTTCTGTATGGGAAATAAACTCCCCCCACATCTCCCTGCAGCCCTCCCAACTACACTACATACACCCAACTATATTAAATACCCCTACCCAACCCCCATCTCCCTGCCCACCCTCCACCCCCATCTATTTTTGGGAGATATTTGTTGTTTTCCATGCAAGGCGGTCTACCTTGCAGTAATGGTATTCGCTATTTTGTAGTGATACCGGTGGGAAGAGCTCAGACACTATTCTTGCTCAGTACTTAAGCCTGCTGCAGAAAATGCCAACACATGTTCATGCTTTGTCATTACAGCAGCTATGTAAAGAAATGCAGTTCTGTCCCAAAATATAGCAGTCCTGCCAAGAAATGTGGGCATGATGTCCTGCTTGAATAATTGGCAATGTGCCATGACGTGTGTACAGCAGCTCTGCTGATAAATTAGGCTACTTTGCCTGAATCCTGTTGAGAGGTACTGGTATAATCTGTTGCACTGAAAATATATACAGCACTGCTTCTACCTGCATCCATTATACTGGCTTGCAGTGGCTGAGCATGGGTGGTCAGAAAGGGAGTTAAAACTAAAGTCCAGAACACATGCTCAGCTATTCCTTCCTCTCTAAAACAACAAACTAAGCACAGTGCCCGTTCATGCTTGTGCATGCACACAAACACATGCAATCTTAAGACTTAAAAAAAAAACGTCTTCACATAGAACACCAAAAGCTTTTCCTTCACACAAATGCCAAAAAACTGCTTGCCGAGAGGCTCTCCTAAAACTTCGACATCAAGAACCCCAAGCCATTGATGTGCAGCCGTGATGAAAAGAAAAGTATCAAATACCCATGCTACTGCAATTGCGCTGCCTCTATTAAAGCGGATTATAACACAGGAAAATGATGCAAAAATGCAGCACTAGTTGAAGACAATTTTAATTATACACAATACTACATGTGTCCTAAAGCAATGTGAAAAGCATGTTCATGATTCAAAATTCTTTAATAACACTAACCTACAAAATGCAGGCAGTTTAACAACGTGAAAAAAAATCACTAATTCCCTTCTACATTACTCAGAAAGTATTAGCTTGATAGAATTATTAACAGAGGCGAGTGTTTAAAAAAATAAAAGAGCAGGGCTCATCCCAGTTGCTTCTTTCAAGGAACTGTGTGGATTTCAAAAGTGAAGAGTGGATTTGCAAGCTGCTGCTTGCCAGACTCACTAGTGACCGCCATGATTTATGGGGTGCTAATATAAATAGCCTGTGTAAGCAGTATGCAAGGAATAATTAAAAGGGCCGAATTGACAAGATTTCTGTGCGTAAAAAGGCCAAATTCTCATCTTATCTGGAGGGCTGCCTGCAATGAACCCGGAGGACCTGCAGGACCCCGAGCGAGTCACGTGGTGGCTGTAGGAGCGGGAGCCCTCGAATCAGAAGGCGGGCAGCTGGAGCTGCCAAACAGCAGTGAAGCAGAAGGGATGCAGTACGCATCCATTTATGATGCTGGCGTGTGCAGAGAAGTGTTCGGCAAGTAAGCGGAGCCCAGACGGTCTGCTTCCCGGCTACAGAGAAGGTGGCGGGAGCAGCAGGAACTGCCGCTGTTGAGACGCGAAGAGCCGATGAGTGTCCGAGGACACAGAAAGACTGAAGCACTCCGAGGGGACTGCAGGCAAGTAACGGTCCATGAACTTAAATGAATTAAACCACGTATATTGAATACCGGACGGAATAGAAAGTGCGATATTAATAAAAGCACAGCATATTGAATACCGAACGAACATTTGAAGTTAAGCAGACATATTGAATGTCAGACGGTACACAAGCAACATTGTGAGCAGAACGAAAACATATGGAAAATTGAACAATCACTTGAGTATTCTAACAACCAAGGTGAGAAAGAACCATAGGTCTGTGGCAAGGCAAAGCACAGATGCAGAAGAGTGTTACATTAACCAAAGAGAATACAAGTGTGAGAAATCAGAAGACTGAAGAAGAGTCTATGAAGGGGCCAAACAAGGAAAACAGGAACATCTGGTTGCGTTACCTGTAATGGGTGGACTGTGTGGTCGGACCACTGCGCCTAGACCGCAGAGCCCTAAATGGTGACAAGCAAAAGACCTTGTGAATAAACCACGGAGAACCGTGAATTAAATGCTAAAGCAAGCTAGAAGCCGGATCAAGTGGACCTATTGGTTTTCTTATAGTGAACATTGAACAAATGAAGGCAGTATAAGTACTACAGTGAAATCTTGGGGAAGGGAATAGGGAGCCCAAGAAGAACTTAGGCTGAGAGCAGCTGAGACTTTACTTTTGTACACTACTGTTTTGGCTAAAAAGAAGCCCCCACCATATTTATTTCTAGATGCGAGAACAAGCATAAGTTTTGAAAGAAGTTTGATTTGGACTTAGATACACACACAGACTTCACTTAGTTATCTTTAGGCAGTCAAAACCCCAACCTTCGTTATAGGGGAAATTAGGCCTTACACCATCCAGATATTGAGATAAAACATTCTTTGAAACTTGAGTTTGTGGTTTGTGTCATCTCTTGATACCATGCCGGTCTTACATAACTCATCGGTGTTTGAGTTCTCCATTAGACTTGAGACCAGGCAATGGTGTCCACATACCCATAAAGGTTGGAAAAATGATCATACCAAATAAAGACTTGAATTTCCAAGACAATCTCCAATTTTTGTTGGCGGCCTGAGACAAAAACAGGGAAATTGAAACCCAAACATTTCTTAGGAATGCATCTCTTGGAGACAGCACATCCTCTTGCTTTTTCTTAGCTAATAGTTGCCATTGATTAGGGAGAAAGGTCTATAGTTCAGTGGCAGCATTCTGTTGCCTTTTTGTTTTTTAAATTGGAATTAATATGCCTAGATACCACAGAAATTGCCCGACAGCTTTCGCTGTCTCTTGGCCCACTTCAACCCAGCCACCATATTGGTCAGATGAGAAAGAAAAAATAATAGTACACTTAACAAATGTAAGTTTCTCAAATAAAAAGATTCTGGGCAGACAGTCAACAATCTCTCTTTAGTGCCAATACAAAAACCATCTCCCAGGTAATGGGCAAGCAAGCACCTTTCCATAAAGAAGGCCCAGCCATACTCCAAACTCCAAGAACTGGTTTAAAAATTCTTGAAATCCCTTTGGGGTTGGGGAGGGGGTAGGGGCAGGGGCGGGTGGGTGAACGCCTGAAGAGAGCTGTGAGGCTTGTTAGGCAGAAATTCAAAGACCCTGCCAGAAAAGCAAATGTGTATTAACTACAAGGCCATTTTTAAAGACAAAACGTACTGACTGATTGGATGCAGTGACTGAAGGTGCCAACCACCCACAATAGCTCTTCATGCAAGTTCTACCGTTTATCATCACCAAGTGCAGCCACCACCTGCCCCGCCAACCCCCAATATAAATTGAAAAACTCTACCACAACTATACCTGCTTGTTATACAGGAAGTGGGAAACAAGCCATTTCTAACTTGGTTTGCACAAATCTAACTCATTAGAACCCAGAGCAGTACAAAGTGCACCTGCCAATAAGCACAATTCTCCAGGTAGAAGTCAACACCTTCTCACATCTCCGACGAGCATAGAGCCCAGTGGAACTCAGGATGTACAAGGCATAGGCAGCACAGTGTAGGTAAGCCAAAAAGGGAATTAGGGGAACCTCATATCTCCCATGCGCTAGAAGCTGCATCCTAACTCGAGCATTTGCATTGCTAGGACACTGACTGCAGCAGTGTTACTGTAAGACGAGGTTCATGGGAGTTTGAGGTGCGATAGAGCAATTTTTTTTACCTTCGTTATCATGGATGGGAGACAGTGTAGGATGAAACCCTTGTCGGCCCTCCAGAAAATACTGCCAATGGTCCAATGTTTAGTATGGTACACTAATTTGGTTTGAGGCTTGTTTAATACAGTCATGAACAGCTCTGATGCTTTGGTCACATTTGAGTGTTAGTGTGTATCTTTAATTTCACGTTTTATTAACATTGAATTTTGCCCACTTCTTATTGTTCATTGCTGCATTTGTCACCTAGATATCAATTTACTTTCCATTGAGCAAACTTGCCAATGTATCTTCTGCCTCATTACATAATCGCAACACACGATTCAGTCTGCACTTTACATACCTCTGAACGTTATAGGGCCCCAGGGCAGGTGGATTCAGACGATTTTCTTTTGGAAGGGCGAGAGCCATTGACTTATGTTGTCGAGTAATTAAACTATTTCCAGTGCGAAGTGTCTTAGCAAAGTGTTCCGCGAACAGTGAGCAGTATCTGGAAAAGCTTTACTCGTGGCAAGAACCGTGGCTGGCTCTTCAACACTTCCAAGAAGCAGCTCTACAGTACCCATCTCCAGCGCGAAGTACTTACGCGCATCGTGTTAGCAAAGTGTTCTGCTGATCGCTGGGGACGGCGAGACGGTGACTGATACGTCCCCGACTAGCCACGATAACGTACTCAATTTCTGTTTACATTTCGTTCTGGTACTATCTGCTTATCTCTGCGAGGGAGTGACTGCGGGCTGCCGCCTTTGAGCTCCGGCGCCGGCCATTGGTATCCTGGCTCTTGAACCCTGACTCTTTTCCTCACGTGGTGAACTGTGCGTAGTTGTGCTGCAGTCAAAAAGGGTTCTTCTGCTGTCCTTTACGAGGGAGGGACGGCGGGCTAACGACTGAGCTCCCCTGCAAGACATTGGGATCTCTTGCATGACACTGGTTTCTTGACCTATGAACCTTGACTAAATACCGCATTTGGGGGGCTTAGAAGTTGATATTATGTTCTGGTACCTCCTGCTCCTCTGATGATCTTTGTGAGGGAGTGACTGCTGGCTCATGCCTTTGAGCTCCCTTGCAAGACACTGGGATCCCAATTTCTATATTTTCTTTTGGAAACCATGTGTACGTGTGCTGTGGTTCCTGGAAGTTTTTCGAGACATATGTTGACTGATTACTAGTAACTCTGCTTATTCAAACGTCGGAGTGTCTGCGGGCTAATGCCTTTGAGCTCTGCCCTTTAATAGGCACTTCCTTGATTTGAAAGATCATTCTGTGACTTGATTTGAAGGTGTATTGGAAGCACAGAATGGTGATCAGTTTACTGGGATAGAGCCATTATCTACACAACGGTTTGATGTATTGGTTAGGCCTGGTGGTTTAATTAAATAAACATCATAGCTGAAACCCCAAGATTTAATATGCAAAACTAAAATCTATCGTGTTTTTGATTACAGTAAACCTTTCGTATGTAACAGCGCTCGGCTGTCAGATGCTCGGAGAGCAGAGTGCTTCTGTTGGGATTGTTTGAGCACACTGTTAACATTGTGACTGTGGGGCTGGGGCCTTTCAGCTCTCTCAGTTGACAATTTTTTATTAGTGTTTCTGAAAGTCGCTCCTTACCTTGAGTTTTCAAGATTTTAGTTTGAACACAAAATGTTTTAAAGTACTCTGTGAATCGCTTTCTCATTAAAAACAGCACATAGTTTTGGGCCTGTTGCTTAATCATCTTTTAATATAAAGCAACTTAAAACCTAATTATGTCATCGACCCAGACTAGATATAAACAGTGCAACATTTCAAAACAAGCGTTCATTAATGACAATTTGGTTGCTCGGGTGACTTAGGGTGCTCCACTTTTAACTAATGGAATGTGAGTTCCGAATGAAGCGGAAATAAATGCCCAGTTTAAACCAGAGTGTTAACTTAATCAGAGGATGAGTTGGTTCAATCTATCTGTTTGGATTTAGAAAAGCAGATTGACATAGTACACCATCAGAAGGCATTAGCTAACAGCTTGAACTTGGATGTAGCATCAGCCATGGGTTCGGGGGTCCTAGTTAAAACTAAAGCCAGGTTGAGACCTGCTCCAAACAAAACCACTGCACCTGCTCGATGCGGAAAGTAACATTTTTGTGGCCTTTATTTTAGAGAAACTTCAAATCTGGGCGGTGGACAATGATATTTTATCAAATCTTCAGACTGGCTTCAGGAAAAGGATGGCAACTAATATTAATGAATGGTCTCACCATCTCTGTATTAAACAATAAGATATGGTCTTCTAAGAAATCCGCCACCTTGACCCTCCATGTGGCCATGATCAGACTTCTCTAAGGCCTTTGATACAGTGAATCATCAAGTGCTCAGGCATAAACTGAAGAACTGGAATATACCTCCTCTCTTAGCGATTTTGGAACATATTCACACAAATACAATGGGGAAGGTCAGGTTAGATGCAGTGGGTCATTTAACAGATAATCTCATTACCACTAGAGGACTTCAGCAGTGTTGCATTCTTGCTCCCTGCCTTTTTAACATATATCTTGCTGACTTAGAAGAAGCTCTCCAGGTGGTTTCTTTGATTAGCCCAAAAATAGGCGGTCGAAGAATATATTGGCTAGCATATGCCGATGATGTGGCTCTTTTAGATCTAACTCCTATAGGGCTCCAAAGGATACTCACAGCACTAGGTACCTGTGCTAAAAAGAATGACTTGGTAATCAACCATATAAAGTGCAATCTCATCACATGTCAAAAATATAAGAATGTGGGTTGCAGCTTCAAATGATATTTAAATGGAATTAGAATTGCCGAGATCAGAGAGACCATCTGTTTGGGCTTCTATTTGCCAGAAAATCTCAGACTTGCGGTGATGAAAAGAAATGAGAAAATGTATGCTATACGGCCTGAAAATTGGGCCAGCGGCTCTCCATTTGCCTTGGGAGCGGTTGGAAGGTTTATTTATTTATTTACATTTATATAGCGCACAAGCAGCCCAGGGGCATTGAGGCGATGTTACTTGCAATGAACTTAGTTACATGGTACAGGTAAAATAGCGGATGTTGACACATTGTAAATGTTGCAGGATGACGTACTGTTGTTACAAGTATTGCTTTTGAACATATGATACGATATACATGGGATAATCGTGCTAGTATGTCTAGCCTTAAGTGAACAGGGTAGTCTTCAGCGTTTTGCGGAAGGTGGTGAGGGAGGCCTCTCTACGGATAGTGTGTGGTAGGGCATTCCAGTGTGAGGGCGCAAGGTAAGGGAAGCTGGATCCGCCCGCTTTTACTTTTTTTTACTAGAGGTACTGAGAGCATGTTGGTGTAGGGTGATCTGGTTGGCCTGGTGGTGGAGACAGGTTGTATCCTTTGTGAGAGGTATGCAGGTGCAGTGAGGTGGATGCACTTGTGGGTCAATGTCAGGGCTTTGAATAATATCCTTTCTTTTATTGGGAGCCAGTGGGCTAGTTTTCTGGCCTCAGAGATGTGTTCTCTTTTTGCAATACCTTGGGCTGCCCGGAGCGCGTTGTTCTGTATTACTTGTAGTCTCTCTAGGTTTTTTTTAGAGGTTCCTAGAAAGAGTAGGTTACAGTAGTCTAGCCTAGAGCCGGTGATGGCTCTGGCTATGTTAGTGCAGTTCTCTTTGGAGAGAAATGGTCTGACTGCATTGATAAGTTTGGCATGATATGCCGCTGCAGAGGCAATTGCATTGATTTGTCTGTCCATGGATAGGCTAGAATCCAGATAAACTCCCAGGGTTTTGACAGATTCGGAGACTGGAATTTTAATGGAATCAATGGTGAAGTGACTGAATTGGGCATCTAGATTCTTTAGGGTGTCGGGAGAGCCTACCAGTAGGAGTTCCGTCTTGTCAGAGTTGAGGCATAGACCGTTGTCTGCCATCTAGGCTTGGATGGTATTGTAAAGGTTGTTGAGGGCCAGGGAGTCAGTGTTGTAGTTGCCTGTGAGAGTGATGAGGATTTGTGTGTCGTCAGCGTAGTTGGTGTAAGAGATGCCCATGGCGATGAGGAAGAGGGGGCGTGTAAAAATGTTGTATAGCGTGGGGGAGAGGAGGCAGGAGCCTTGGGGCACCCGACAGAGTATAGTGGTTGGTGATGCGGCGGCTAAGTCGGAGAATACTTGCATGGTTCTGTCTTGTAGGAAGGAGGTGATCCATGCTGCAGCCTCTGGGGAGAATTTGGCCGTGGTGGTGAGGTGGTGGCATAGGACGCCATGATCCACAAGGTTGAAGGCCGCTGAGAGGTCTAGGAGTAGGAGGAGTGCAGGTTTGCCCAAGTCTCTCGCATCGTCCATCTGGTTTTTCAAGTCAAGTAGGGCGGTTTCTGTTCCGTGTCTGGGGCGGAAACCAGATTGGCGGAGACCAAGGAGTTTGTTCTCTTCAAGGAAGTGTTGAACCTGCAGGTAGGCTGCTTTGTCCAATATTTTGAGGAGGAACGGGACAGTGGTGATGGGTCTGTAGTTATTGGGGGAGGTGGGATCGAGCGTTGGCTTCTTTAGAAGAGGGCGGACCCAGGCTTCCTTGAGGGAGGCAGGGACTATCCCTGTGGTAAAAGAGGCATTTACAAAGGCTGTTAGGAAGGGGGCTAGCGGTTCTGCGCAGTCTTTGATAATGGAAGCTGGGCAAGCATCACCTTTGCAGTTAGAGGGTTTAATGTTCCTCATTATGTTGATGACGTCTTTTTCCTGAATGGGTTTGAAGGAGAAGGGTACGGGGGGGGATCAGGGGCGGGCGGTGGGACTGGGATGTGCTTACTCGGTAGAGCTTGTTTAGTGGCTAGTATTTTGTTTTTGAGGAGGCTAATTTTGGATTGCATGGCCTTCTGTATTCCGTCACACCAGTCCTTGTCTTTGGTGAAATTCTGGGAGGCGGGAGTGGGTGTTTCGAGTTCTCTGAAAATGGCGAATATTTCTTTAGTACTGGATTGGGCTTCCAAGATTCTGGATTCAAAGGATTTGGCTTTGGCTTGGGTGATTGCCTTTTTGTATTTGGTGGAAAGGGCTTTGAAGATCATCTTATCTTTTTCGGAGTGGGACCTTTGCCACTGTGGGTATGGGTATGGAAGTGTGTGTTGGGCCTTTCAAACTCTATGCCTGTGGCATCATTGAGGTATGAGCTAGGGCTATCCTCTTTACAGGTCTGGTACACTTTAAGATTGGCCTCACTTGTTGGGAAAATGTATTCTCCAATGAAAGACATCTGTATGATGTGGAATTACATATATAAACATTGAACTTACTAATTGCTATGAAAGCTCGTATATGTAATGTGCTAGATCACTGCGGGCAGGGATGGAAAGATTTAGTTGACAATTGAGTAGGAGTAAAAAAGAAAGTGAAGGAAATGGATTGGATGGATACGATAGTTAACCATGTCTTATAAAGTCCATTCCTCATTTACAAAGGTATAATAAGTCATTCATAATGTGCCAGTACACAAGCATTTCTAGGTAGATAAACCTTTTGGGCTCTCTACCTAAATATTTCGTCCAATTCCCTTGTTCCACCTCAAGAGAACAATGTTTGCGCGTCTATCTAGATCTAATGGCAACTGAGGACATTTTACATATTCTTTCTAAAAATAGGAATGGGAGCGATAATTGTTCAGGTTGCTGGTGCTATCCAAACTTTAAAACATATTTTGGTGAAATGCCCAATGCTGCTTGAGATCAGAACGAAATAGTTGAGGCGTTTTTTAGACTGTGTTCTGATGCGAATGTCGAAGAAATGTGGGACCCTATGAATGCAGGGCAGGATCTTTAACTACTGAGATTGTTAGGATGTTATTTTTATATAAATGAAATAATCTGTTTAATTTGTTGGGATATTTTAATAGTGAAAATGTCATCATCGGAATAGTATATATTTTTTGATACTATTGGTAGATCTGAATATATTTGAAAAATGCATTTCCTATTTTAACATTGATACATATCGTATTGGTGCTTTGGTAGAAGCATTCGAGCGCACACAGTAAGTTATGTTTTTCTCTCTGAAGCTATTTTAATAAGGGCTTCCCATGAGCAGGTTCTAAAAGTGCTCTGGTGCTCCTCCTGAGACGTGGTAAAACAAAAATTGTTCTGCCCAATAATTTTTATTCTTTCTCTAAAACAAAACACGGGGCTTGTCTTGCAGCACTGCAACCCCTGTGATCCCTCTTCCTTAGTTGTGACGGGCGGCACGGCACGGAGGCCTTCCAGGCAAGTGCAAATGGAAAATGAGCGGATCTTATCTATAGACACGTTCAAAACACAGATCGTGCAGATCAGAATAAAAAGCGTATACCAAAGCACTTGCTTGCAAGGTATCTCTGCCATCACGAGGAATATTCCCACAGCTAGAAAGCACTGATGCAAGTGCCAGGCAACCCCGATGTTTTATTTCAGGGAAAGCATATTTTAAATTGAAGTGAGATTTTTAAAATATTTTTACTCAAGTCAATGGGCAGAAGTGAGTGAGAAACACCATGAGCATTGAGGTCTGTTGCCTAGCAATCCCCTCCCCCAGAAGACATAACTACCTTCGGCCCATGCTACCAGCTAATAAAGCTTGCAGTGCTGCAGCATGCGCTCTGTTGCACATGCTAGGCAAGCTAAGGGCCCAGGGCTTAGCTAGCTGCTGGACTACTGTCACTGTCAGAGCGTGGGACATCTGGGACATGTGCCCCAGTGCTTGGTCGGTATTTATGGTGCATGTAACAGCAGCTGCGAACGGTCTGGTAAGAGCAGCATGCAAACTAGGACCGAGTTGTTCAACTCGACAGCACAACAACTAGACTTGTTGGACTGGAGTGCTGGTCTGGCACCAACAGAAGGTACTGGGAGGTTGAGGTTGGGGTGGACTCGTTACTGATGTTCATTGAGGCTTGCCTCTCTTATTGTTTGCATCTTGTGTGCATGGCATTCGCGTGCCATCGCATATGTCTCCGTTTATTGATTATTTGCAAAGCCTGCTGACGATTGAGATTGCACTAGTCACGGCAGCCAGCAAAGGTAATGTTTTGTGCAGCATGCAGCGCTACAGCCCACTGCATGCGAGATTTAAAATGAGGCAGAGTTTGATTTACATGGGGGAAAAGCAGGCGGACTATTAGACAGGAACCTGACCTCACTTTGCCCTATCTACAGGCAGAGATAGATGGTTAACAATTTTCAGTTTCTGGCCATACACCAAGCGATCTGTGCGAGTGTTGCCGAGATAATATTGGCTTTAAAGTCATAAAGATGAGCATGTAATGCAGTTGCATTGAATTTGAGCAATATCAGGGGATCCACTGTTACACCTTTACAACACACACATTTTATTTTTAAGGTTTGCTGTTGGTGGGTAATAAGGGAAAAGCATACTGTAAGGTAGCGCAGCAGGTTCAGTAACTGATGCTGAGATGCTAGTTCTTCTGCCTGCAGATTGGATTCCAGGGAATTTTCCTATCGATCTGTGTAGGGGCACGGCTCCCTCGATTTGTTTGAATCCAGAGTGGAGGTATTGCTGTACCGTAGCGAAAAATCACTTTACTTGCTGTCCCTCGGAGAAGATTGCAATGAGAAAAGCAGTGCCTATAGCCTTCTGTGCCCAAGCTCATTGCCTACATTTGCCATTGAAGACACTTAACTTGCAGTGCGTGCTTGGACTGGCACTGTCTCACAGAAGGTATGGGGGAGGCCGAGGGTGGGCCCGGCTCGGCGCTGACGCTTCTTGTCGTTTTTATTGTCTGTAGCTCATGTGCACACAGAATACGAGTGCCTCTGCTGGAATGATCTGGGCATTAAAAAAAAAAAAAGTTAACAGTGCCATGATGATGGCAATTTTTTGTTTCTTTTTTTGGTGTAGCGTGCAGTTGTGGCGGGTAACGGGGTTAGGTGCCCCCACCCTTCTGTCATCTTCTGTGCCTGAGCATGCACGCAAACTAGCCAGAATATTAAGAACGACTAGATGTCCTAACAATTTTCAGTTTCTGGCCATGCAACAATTTTCCTTGATACATAAAATACAATTGTCTTTAAGTCATAGATGAACTTCACGATTGCAGTGATTTTGAACAGTATCAGCGGATGCACTATTGCACACATACAGACCCGCCCCCCTCCTCCTGAGTTGTTTTTTAATGTTTGATGTTGATGTGTGTCCAGTGAAAAGCTGCAGGGAAGCAAGCACATCAGGTTAGGTAACTGTTGCTAAAATGACAGTCCTCCCGCCTGTAGATTCAAGGACCATCCCCGCCCCCATTCCATCTGAAAAATGTGCTATAAAATACTGGGTAGGGGCCAGGCTCCTTAGATTCTTTTGATTACGCAGCCGTTCGGAATTTTCTGTACCCTTATGGTGATCAGCGAGAGATTGGCTTGAGGAAATGTCCAATTCAGATCAGTTTTACCAGTGTCCAAGCCCATTTCCCACCTACAATTGCTGTTGACACCAGAACTTAAGCTCGCAGTCCTCACTCACTGTACTTACTTTTGTTGTAACAGGGTGCAGGATGAGTAAGCCAGGTTTACTCAGTTGGTCTTCGTTACCCTTATGATTTGCGTACTACGCAGTGCATTTTCACAATTAAATAAAGCTTGTGCCTTTAATAGGTTTGGCAGCTTTTGTAACAGATGTCTGTGTGATAGACTTTATTTTCATACCTTCATAAAGTGCTTGTGGTGGATTCGGAAGTGGAGAATCCAGTACGAAAAGAGCTACTAGTACATCTCAAAATCATGGCTCTCCTTTAAAGAAGGGGAGGTGTCACTGTCGGCTCCTTAGAAATGACAGGACAAGACAGTACTTGACAATACCATTAAGGGCAGTGGGATTTGGGTTGCAAGACCGTCGATTAAATGTTCGAGGGAGAAAATACAGAATTTTCTTTCTTCAGTAAATAACTTTTCTTCTCTCCCCTGAACATTGCAGCCTTTGCCCTTGCCCCCAAACCCCTACTTACCCGACTCGCTGTGTGCCTGCGATGCCTGTTCCCTTTCAATTCTGTGTAATCTGAAACCCGTCGCCGCAGGGGCAGGGTCCTTAACTTTTTTTTAATTTAAATATTTTACGGGACCGGCTGCGGGGGGACACCCTGGCAACCCCCACTCACAGTATAGTAAACAAGGGTGCGGGGTACACCCCGGCAGCCCTTACCACCGCATAGGGGATTTAGTCGAACCTTTCGGCAGTTCGGAATTTTCGAAACGGCCGAAATTAGGCCAAATCTCCCATTAAGGATTTTAAGCACAGTCTGTTTGGATGTTTCCAGGGCACTACACACATGCACACAGCAGTGCCGACTCACAGTATTGTGAGAAAATAAATAATTTACTTTATAAACCTTTGTTGGAAGCACCACAGCAAAACATTGACTGCAAGCAATTATTGAATGAGCAAGTGGCAAAAAACAGCCAGTGTAGTGTAGCAGTGATGGGTAGGATACGATTAGTGGTTGTTTGTCCAACTGTACTGTGCACGTGTGCTATATTGTGATAACCATTGTATACCGCCCTTTCACATGGAGATTTTACCATAAATAAATCAATACTGTGACACCCCTACTGAGATTTAGATACACTAACCTCACATTACTGTAAAGCTTGGAGATGATGCAGTGTTTTACAGTATCAACATTGTAATTATGCATTATGTAACAACTTATTTTTTTAGGAATGGAAATGCAGGACTGTCTTAAAAAAAAAAAACACATACTGGCCAGACAGAATAGGGTTAGCTTAATAAAAGTATTGTCCAATTACTTCTGGTTTGTAATTATTTTAAAAAAATCACTTCTTGCCTAGCACTACCACACAGGCCTGGGGTACTTAATGAATGAGAGGATTACTGCTGCACTCTCTCTCTCCATTAGCCCCTTTACACCTGCAGTGAACAGAGAAAAGAGGGTGCAGAGTGCCCCGGGGGCAAGAGAGGATTGCAGGATGAGTTGTGTGCTTTCATTGAACAGGGTAACTTAAATAGATAGCTTTGCACACACAAGTGGCAATTTGATTAGCAAACCTACAGAATTACATAGCAAATTGCTATGCAACACTGCTTATTTTAGGCCTTGGATCACAGGTTGAGGTGTAGGACCTATCCCTGTGCAATATTTTGCCTCGGCTGGCTCTAAAAAAACTGAGAACTGTGATTTTAATAGCTAGAGGCATTACTTTTGTGAAATGGGGCGTTTTGAGGGATCGTTTTTCACCAGAAAAAAACCTTCCCCTTTAAATTTAGAGGCGCGCAGGGGTGCGGCCCTGGGAGCATGCGCTGCCCTGACTGCGCCCTCTGGTGCCACACCTCAGTCCCCACTGACACGTCGACAATAGATTTAACATTGCCGAATTACACCAGTAGTATTAGGAGGGTGGATGGTGGGACGTATGGAGGAAAGGGGACTAAGAGTACGTTAATCACTATGGTGAGTAACTTCTAATTACTCTTATGTCCCGTCCCCATTTCCTCCATACTGTATGGGCAATTACAACTGAAGGTACACCCAGGGTGGAGAGGAGACCCTCCTTAAGCAAATAGGTTCCCGAGAACCGCCTGTCCGAAAGCCGCATCAGATCTAGAGCCGGCATCCAAACAGTAATGCTTGCAGAAAGCAGAGGGAGTGGGCCAAGTGGCCGCCCTGCTTATGACTTGACAAGGGACATGGTGCTGGAATGCGATGGCCGTTGCCTTGGCCCTGACTGGGTGGTTGTGCATGTTCATGGGAAGTGGCTTGTGCCTGACCTTGTATGCTTCTTGGATGGCCGAGACCATCCAGCAGGATATGGAGGCCTTGGAGGCCTGATGGCCTGGTCTTGCACCTCTGAAATTGACAAAACCGGGCATCTGATGTGCAGAAGCCCTTGGGCCTTCAAGGTAGAATTTCAGGGCACGCCTGACATCCAGGCAATGCAGAACTCTCTGTGCCTCGCCCTAAGGATTGGCAAAAAACGTAGGAAGGACTATTTCCTCGTTCAAATGGAAAGCAGATGGCACCTTAGGCAGAAATGCTGGATGAGTCCGCAGGACTACCTTGTCCATGTGAAAGGTAGTATATGGTTCTGAGGCGACCATCGCCTGGATTTCACAGACTCTGCGAGCCGAGGTGAGGCCGACTAGTAAGGCCGTCTTAATGGTGATCAGCCTGTTGTCCGCGGATGCCATTGGCTCAAATAGTTTGTGCGCCAGGTGCCCAAGACTATGTTCAGGTCCCACACGGGATGTGGCCTCTTGATGGGCGGGTAGGACCTTGCGAGCCCCGTCAAATGTTTGACAATCGGATTGGAGGAGAAGACCCCCTCCTCTGAGTTCCTGTAAGCCCCGATGTCTGCGAGGTAAGTGCAACAAGTGTCCACCTGCACGCCAGAGTGGGCGAGGTGTGCCGAAAAGCAGAGCACGTCGTCCACAGTACATGCCAGGGGGGGGTTGATATCCTTGGAGTCTGCCCAGTGGCAGAACCTGGTCCATTGACTTTTATACTGGGCCATCATCCATGGTGGCCTTGCTCCTTGTGCCCTGTATAATTTCCAGATTATTATGGGAGAGGCCGAGGTGCCTTAGCGTTACCTGTTCAGGAACCACGCTGTGAGGGCCAGATTCTGTGATCCAGGGTGGATGACCCTGCCCCCCTGCTGTGCCAACAGATGTGCAGGGTCAGTCGGAAGGTGAATCTGTGGCATCTCCGAGAGACTGAGCAGCTCCAAGAACCATGGCCTGGCCGGCCAACATGGAGCTATTAGAATGATGTTGAGCTGGAGAGACACCTTGATCTTGCAAATCACTCGAGTCAGCGGAGTGGGCGGGAAGGCGTACACAGTCATGCCCTTCCACTGAATCTGAAATGCATCCCCCAGGGAGCCGGGGGCCCTGTCCCTGCCAGGAGGCGAACTGAGGACACTTCTTGTTGTGCCAGGTGGCAAATAGATCCACCTGGGGTTGACCCCACCTGTTGAAGATCTCCTGAATAACGAGGTATTTTAGCTGCCACCAGAGACGTCTTTATGGGAGGGCCAAAGGGGCACTTGCTCAGGGCCCCCACCTTGGAGGGGGGGCCCCAAAAAGGCTGCCTGATCTGAAGACGTAAGATTACATTGTTATCCAGTCTTAAATTGCACACATCAGGATATTTTATGGGGTGCTGCCGAGTCCTTATACCCATTGCCTTTCTGTTTTGACAAGTACATTCTGCCTTGAGCAATTCATCATACATTGCTTTCTGTGTTCACTCTGGTATGCATAGTTTGTGTGTTCCTTATGGCACAACTCTGTAGCATTCTTTCCTTCCTGTGGGAATTATGTTGATCATGTGCAATAGGCAACAGTGAAAGGCATATTGATAAATTGAGTGTGACAATGGTTCAGAGGTTAGCTCAGTGTGTGAAGCACCCATTGCAGAGATATGTGTTCATATCCAAAATTAGAATATCATATTCCAGCAAGGCTGGCTGAGCTTTTCCTATGTCTGAAGTTTATAAAACTGCCTGCATGTGTACTTGGTTTTGCAGAACAACATCTGCTGGTATCAGCAATGTACCTGTACCAGATAGGGAATGCTATAAAAACTAACATGCCATCGTATGGTGAAGGTCTAGAAATTGGTTTGTTCAGATGAGTTATTGTACAACCTAGACAATCGCCTCCAACGATGGCATAAACTGTTAGTCCAAGAGGTGAATAAGTATCCAAATTCAAGACTATGGAACAAAAGCGTTCATGCTTGTATCCTGGCTTTGCCAGCAGACGATACAGTGATCCTGGTCAAATCATATAATATATATTACATTACTTTGCGGTCTTCTGTGAGGTTTGCCTTCTTGCATGCTTCTGGCATCGTTTAGCCCATTACTTGATCTTTCTTCTTATGTAGACCATTTGAGTGGAAGGGGTGGTAGACAGAAGAGAGCGGACCAGATGTTGCAGGCCTTAGGCAAGCATATTTCAAGGTCTGCTTGCTTGCCACAAAAAACAGTTAGCTTTTTGGTAAAGGTTTTTATGCACGTTTATAAATTAATATCTCACAAGCCATTGTTTTGGAAGTATTTAAAGCTTTAAAATACAAAATACAAACCCAGATTACATTTGTTAAATCACATCGATTGGTATGCTGGTACTTATATACTTCCCTTGATCATGGAGAGAACGAAGCTAGAACCATTCCCTTTTTGCATAGAACCCTTCTATAATATTTTGTTAAAAATGGTCATGCTTGGTAATGTGATTTGTGTACATTCCAAGTCCGTTTTTATAAAATGAGATTGTTTAAGTTAATGGTAAGAACTGGAAAAGAAAGTGTTCACATGCAGAAATTGCAGTGTTGGAACAAATCCCAGCTTCACCCCTTCAGCCCTTAACCAATGTGTGATCCTGGCCATCTCATTTCATTTTATATTGCCAGTCCCTAAACCTTTCAAAATTGTCAGCCCTTCAGAGTGATTTCCTTCTCATGGTACGATCTTCATAAAAGACTTATTCATGGTTTCACTGGCTATATGGTTGCTTCCACTTTAATAGTGAGCATATTTATATCGCACACCACAGGCATTTGTTCCTTTGATATCTAATGGCAACACTATTTGAAAACCATATCCCACTTCTAATCTCAATCTGTGTGGATAAAGACACCTTTCTGGTAGTTTCTAATCTGCATCCACTACCCATGCTACGGTATGTGTAGCGTTCTCTTTCCTTCCAATTGGTCTCCTCTGTTCATGCATGAACCCTTCTGCATTCTGTGAGGCAGCTAATGTGAGTTCTCTGTCTATTATGGGTGACATGTACCTTTTACATACGGTCCTGCATTAATACTACAGGCGGCACACCTTCCTGGATGTTATTGATAACAATTACCCTGTATGCACTAGAGCAGTAATTCGTAGACTGCTAATGTTAGTCTTCAAACGCTACTTGTTTATCATTCTGATTAGAGCAAGAATGAAGAAGGTAAGGAGACTTAAAGGGAGTAAATGTGCTCATTATGATGCGAGACAGCATATCAACCTATAGGTTGTGAGCGCAACGGGTAGGGGGGTCGGGGTGCAACCATTATTCTTGATCCCTTAATTCGTTTGGTTTGGTGGAGGGGGCCCCAAAGATGTCTGTGCCCAGGGCCCCAAAAGTGCTTGAGATGGCCCTGGCTGCCACTAGTAATTGTCCGCTCCCAACCTGCTGAGCCTGTCCGCCTCCAGGTTGGATTCCCCCGGAAGTTGGACTGCTGTGAGGTAGATGTCGTTTTCCAGGGCCCACTCCCACATGCCGATTGTCAGACTGCACAGTGAAGGGGATCTGGTGCCTCCCTGCTTGTTGACACAGTACATGCTGGTTGAGTTGTCTGTCTGGATGAGGACAACTTTGCCCCTGAGAAGTGGAAGTAATGCTCTGAGCGCTAGCCAGATGGCATACGGCTCCAACCAATTGATGTGGTATTCCTGCTTTCTGTCGAGTCCAGGTGCCATGGACCGAGAGATCGTCCAGGGTGGCTACCCAGCTCTCGAGGGAGGAGTCAGTGGTGGTGATGATGACCTGTGGGGTGGGCGGCCGTAAGTGCTTGCCCGCCCGTAGGTTGCAATCCCTGGACCACCATGTGAGGTCCGGGTGGAGAGATGGAGGAACATTGATCATCTCGGATTGGGAGCCCCGGTCCTGGTTCCATGAAGCCGCGAAGTGCAGCTGAATTATCCTCATCCTAAGTCGCATGTGTGGAACGGCAATAGGACTGCCGCCATGAGACCAAGGAGATGCTGGTACCACCAGGCCGAGGCCACTTCTCTGCTGATGAAGTGAGTGGTGGCCCTCCTGATGGCCGAGATCTTATCCTCAGGCGGAAATACCTTCTCGGAGCACGTGTCCCAGATGAGGCCCAAGAATGTCAGCGTCTGCGTGGGCTGCAGCTGCGACTTCTTGAGATTTAGCGAGAAGCCCAGATCGTGCAGAGTGTTCATAAGGGCATGGCAAGAGTGGTGAACCGCTTCCGCAGACGTAGCCCTGACGAGTCAGTCGTCGAGCTATGGGTAGATGTGAAGGCCCTGCGATCTGAGGAGGGCAGCCACAGTATTAATGAGTCTGGTAAAGACCCTGGGAGCCCAGTTGAGGCCGGAATGGTAGCCCGTGATCCTGAACCGTAGGAAGGAACAATAGGGCTGCCAAATCGGACGTGTAGGTACGCGTCCTTCAGATCCAGGGAGCACATCCAGTCTCCCTTGAACAATGCCTCAGCTATAAAAGCTGGCTTAACCATCTTGAATTTTGGTAGAGGTAAGGAGAAGTTGAGGGTGGAAAGGTACAGCACAACTCTAAGTCCCGCCTGGTTCTTTTTCTGAATGGCGAAAATCCTGGAGTAAAAACCCAAGCCTCACTGGGAGGCTGGGACTTTCTCCACAGCCTGGCTCTCTACGAGCAATCAGATCGCCGCCAAAAGAGTTGCTGTCCCAACTTGAGAGAGGAGAGGCTGGAATGGGTAGGCGGTACCCCGTGGATACTACGGAGAGGATCCAGGGGTCTGCGAAATTCTGGCACCAGAAATGTGCATGGAGAGCAAGCCTGTCCCCCACTGGAGACACGTGGACTCGAAGGGGCGTGTCATACCTTCTGTCCCTCAGAGGCTGTTGCTGAGGAGGGGGACTGGAAAAAGCCCTCCACCTCCCTTCTGTTGCTTGTGCCGATATGGAGTCGGCGAGCGGTCCGGCTGCCTGGACCTCTGGCCCTGGAAGCCGCGGAACGCCCCATACGTACGCCCCTTGTACGAGCGCTGCTGTGACTGGGTGTACGATTTGGGCATGGTCTTTGTCAAGATGGATAAAGACTTGGCCGTTTGTGAGCTGTTTTTCTTCTTGTCCAGCTCTTCGTCCGTTGTGGAGTGGAAGAGGTCACCCCCTTCGAACGGAAGATCCAAGATGCGTTACTGGACGTCCGGGTTGAATTTCGTTGCACGGAGCCAGGCTGTCCTTCTGATGTCCATAGTGATACAAATGGCACGGCCAGAGGTGTCAATATGGACCACAGTGGACTCCATGAGGTCCTGTGACACCAGCTTGGCCTCAGCCAGTCCCCCCCCCCCCCTTGAAACATGATTAGTTCCGGGAGGAAGTCTGCAATTTCCCGCCATAACCTTTGGTTAGCGGCAGCCAGCTTGGCATCGGCGTTGGCCTGACGAAGATGCAAGGATGCATTGGAATACAGCTTCTTCCCGTAAGCCTCCAAGATCATCTTCTCCTAGCCTAGCAGCGTCGCCGAGGAGGAGGCTGAGGCTTGGAGTACAGTGTTGCCGCAGCAATCACCAAGGAGTGGGGCTGAGGCTGGACCGATAACCAGAGTGCATCCCCCTCTATCTGCCTGTACTTGGCATCCAGGTGTCGATTGACCTGCAGAACAGAGTGGGGCTTGAGCCAACCCTTTTTTGCCAGGGAGACTACAGCGGTAGCTCGACCTTGGGTTGAGGCAGGCCCAGGTACTCCGCCAGCCCTGCAAGACGTTCTTGAGTCAGGATCCTCATACTCATCCGTGTCCTGTGGGTCAGGAAGATCCTGCGACGGTGGGGGGAGTAGCGGGAGCCTGCGGCTGGGCTACGGGGACCGGAGCCGGAGGCTGTTGAGGAGGCTAGTACGGAACCGCCTGAGAAATCGGCTGGGGCGCTGGAGGCAGAGGCTGCACCGGGGCCGCCGGCAGAGTAGCCCGAGGTGCTGGAAGCATTGGAGGGAGCACATCCCTGATGGCATCCCTGAGGATAACCCCATCCGAGGGGACTTCATGAGCCTGAGGAAGCTCTCAAAGAACCCGTCTTCACAGGCTATAGTAGTGGTAGGAGATATAGACAGGATAGCGGGAGGCTGCTGGAGCCGCTGCACACCCTACCCATACGGACTCAGCAGGAACCTGCCCTGCGCAAAAGAAGGATAGGCTGTAGGCCACGTACCTGGTTGAGGCCAGACCCACATTGACACTCGTTCCGCGCTGAACCCCTGGAATGGCGTTGGACGGGTTGCTGATGTCTGGCACAGTGGCCATTTTGTCGAGCTGCTTGCCACGTGCCTACGTTGTGTTGCTCGGCTCGCTGCCTCCTCCAGGACTAGAGTGTGGATCGCGAGGTCTACCCTGCTACTCGGGCCTAGAGCCGGCAGGTTTGACACCCTCAGCCCGGGGGCCGGTAGAGCTGTGTTTAGGCACCCCTTTGGACGTATTGCCAGTACAAGGGGGGAGCCCCGCGGGTGAAGACCCGGTACAAGAACCTTCCGGTCCCTCAACACTGCCACCGGGAGGATCCCTCCACCTGTAGGCCGGTAGCTGCAGCAGCCTCGATGCACGTGCTGGTATGAGAACCTGAGCGGTCCCTTCCGTGCGCCCAAGTCCTTGGGAAGGCGTCTCCCTTCCGGGGCGCGATGGACAATAGAGGCCCTACCTTGGGCCTGGATCGATGTTTCACGAAGTCCTTGGAGGTCCCCTGGAGGAGACTTCTGGAAGAGCTCCATCCACCTAACCAGTCCCTTCAGAGACATCGATGACAGGGAGTCGCACGCTGTAACAAGCTTGCCAACCGTGGTCTGGGCCAAGGTAACGTAGGCAGAGGGCGTGGGGGTCTGAAGCTGGGAAGAGCCCATCGCAGGATGGGCACCTGCTGAACCCTGTGGAAGTCGACATGCGCCGGGGAGGAGCGTGACGCCCGAGGAACGAGCACCTGCATGATAAAAGACAAAAAAGACAGAAGAACAAGTATCTGAGTGTGGAATTACATGGCCGAAGCCAAACCCAGGAACACTGATGAATTTGGCCTGTTACTGTCAACGCAGAAAAGGGGACTGGGGTGTGGCGCCGGAGGGCGGAGTCAGGGTAGGGCATGCTCCCATGGCTGCACCCCTGCACACCTCTAAATTTAAAGGGGAAGAAGATTTTTTCAGGTAAAAAGGTTCCGCCTCCCGTCCCTTGAAAGGGACACCCATGCAGTATGGAGGAAAGGGGAGGGGACGTAAGAGTACTAGATGTGTTTTTGACACTCCACAACCGCATGATGGCACAGAATCTGGCGTTGGGTGAGCAGGATTCTTATCCATCGTTCCAGGGCACGAAATTGAGATTCGATGAGCAGGAGCTAAAACCAACTCCTGGGTGTCAGGCATCATCCTGTAGGCTGGAGCTACCGCAGTGGAACCGGGAGCTACCAGAGATGCTCCTTTAACTTTTTATCCATTTTGTATGAACCATTGTGTTTAAATGTGTATTAGATGTTTGTTTTAATATTTATAATGCGCGGCAGACCCGAGGGTATCAGGGCGCAGAAAGAAGCAAGAATATTTTCATCTTAGGTTATAGTGCTGCACAGGTATATACATTAGGGATAAAGTCAACAATTTCAGAACAGTCACGTGGTCCAAAAAAAAAACATTAAATATTATATACAGACAGATAAGTTCCAATTCTTCGTCATGAACATTTTCAAATACGCAAAGTTAATGTCACACTTACATGTTTGGAAGGCACTAGTTGGCCCTAGGAGCCAAACGTAGCTACTGGTAGCTGTTGGCTTCAAGCTAACAAGGTTCTACTATTCTACAAGCAGGAGCTAAATAACTCCCAGCTCCCCTCAATTTCGAACCCTACATTTGCGGACCTTCCCGGGCGCTCTCGGCTGCTCCAGGACCAGTGGGAGCTCCCTTATGGCAGAAGAAATTGATAAGGCTATCAGTTTGTGCCTTAATCAGAAGGCCCGTCCCTAACGGATTTGCTCCATTGTTCTATAAAACCTTTAAGGCCCAGTTGTTAGATCCCTTGACTCCATTTTGCACTCTGTGGCTGTGTCGGGCAAGATGTGTGACTCTGTTGTGCTTGATTTTAAAACCAGTCAAAGATGCTATGATATGCAATTCCTATGCCCCATTTCCCTCCTCAACGCAGATGCCAAGATCTGTTCTCAAGTACTGGGCTGATGAGGGCTCTACCTCGTTTGATTCACCGAGATCAAACAGGAATTATTGTGGGTCGCAGTAGCATGACAATATTAGACTAGCTATAGATCTTGTGGAGGCAGGCAGTCGTGGGTGAGGCGGGGGAGAATACCAATGACGCTACTGGCACTTGATGCTATTAAAGCTTTTCACTTTGTGGATTGGGGCTTTATTCAGGCGACACTCCAGGAGTTTGCATATGGTCCTACATTTATTGCCGGAGTCTTAGCCTATTACAAATCCCCAAAAATGAGGATGTACCTTAATGGGCTTTATTCCCTTTATATACCGATCTCTAGAGGCACCCAGCATGGATGCCATCTATCCCCTACCACCCTCATCTTTGCCCTCATAATGGAACCGCTGGCCACCCGAATTAGAAAGAACCTGGGAATTAGCAGTATCCCGATTGAAAAGATGGACCATAAGGCTGACATGTATGCGGACCACCTCTTGATGTTGCATACTCACTTTTCATTGATGTCGGAACTAGACTAGTTTGACCAAACCTCCAACTTTCTTGTGAATTTGAGCAAATCCAGTGGACTAAATGTCTCGGAGTCCACAGGCGAAATTGCCAGGATTCAGAGCGAGTTTACCTTTACTTGAAGTGATGCTGGGTTAGACTATCTGGGGGTTAGGTTAACGGCAAAGTAAGCGGGCTTGTAATAGGCCAATATCCCCTCCTTGCTTAAAGATCTGGCTGAGGACTTGTTACAGTGGGGAAACCAGGAGATCACCTGGATGGGTCGGATCACGGCTGCCAAAATGAAAGTAGTTCCCAGACTTTTATTCAGCGATGGCTCTGCCGATCCCCAGCACTGCCATTCAATCCAAAAGATGACATTTGTGTGGTCGAATCGCAAGCCGTGGAAGGCCAGACAGGCACCTCAAGCTGACAAAATGGCAGAGGTTTGGGCTTTCAGGTTCTTCATCGCTATGTTATGGCAGGCAATTTATTGCACCTGTTGGAGTGGGGGTGGAGTGGACCACTGATGAGGCCCTTTGGGTGGATTTTAAGCAATCGTTCTCCACACACCCCTATGGGACTTACCACACTTATGTTGTGCTCTTCGGGCTGGTACTAAGACTCTCCTTCCCTCCTCGCTCGGGTCACTCTTATTGGGATAAGGCTATTAGGCTATGGAGGGTTCCCTGGGGGTATGGGCATGCTGTTACCTGTATTTAGTAACCCAGATTTTACCTCAGCTATGGCCAATGGGGCCTTTGGAACTTGGCGTGTGGGAGGACTTGGTCGACTGAGACAGCTGTATCAGGGGGACACTCCATTCACATTTGAGGAGTGTAAAGTTGAGCTTGGGGTCTCGGAGTCTGAGCCGCAGGGGTATTACCAACTAAGGCACTGGGAGAATAGTGCACAGCACGCAGGGCTGGAACATGGGCACCCACTGCGTTTGATGTCACTGCATGGGATGGTGGCTTACAAAAAAAGATAACTAGATTATCTACATTATTTGATAAATCAGACCAAGTGTTGTGGCTTTTCTGTAGGTCATAGTGGGAGAGGGATTTGTGACATACGAGTCCTGGTGCAGAATCTGGGCAAGGGCAACTGCGGCATCCCAGTGCGCGACGAACCAAGAGAATGCATATAAAGTCATGTTTCGGTGGTACATGTACCCGGCCCGTCTGAATAAGATGAACAAGTTACTTACCCCTGGTAACGTTCTTTTGATTGGATGTTCCTCCCACGTATTCCTCATTTTAGGATATATCTCGCCAGCTCTGCTGCTTCGGAAAAAAAATGTTCTCGGCAGAGGGCGCTGTATGCCATGTCGTCGCGTCACTGTCCCTCAAGGGCCTCCGTTGAGCGTGGAGGCCATCATCAGTATAAAAAGCGCATGCAGCGCCCGTTGGCTTCGGTTCTGTTTTTTCCTTTCCCCTTTTTCGAGGAATTAACCAGGCGTATCCAAGACCACAAGCTCGCAGAAAGCACAGAGTGTAATACACGTAAATTGGACGGCGGGGTAGGCTGCAAGGGGCTATGAGGAATACGTGGGAGGAACATCCAATCGAAAGAACATTACCAGGGGTAAGTGACTTCAAGTTGATTGTGTCCTCCCACAAATTCCTCATCTTATGATGGACTCCCAAAGCAGTGACAATTTGGAGGTGCGAGTATCAATCAATTTAATCATGAACCGTATGGAGGACTGCTTTAGCAAAAAGTCCTCCCTGTCTGGAAGAAGAATCCAGGCAGTAGTGTTTGACAAATGTACGAATGGATGACCAAGTGGCCGCTGAACGGATGTCATTAATTGGCACACCCCTTTGAAGGGATGCAGAGGTTGCCATGCCCCTTGTGGAATGAACCCTCAGGGGTCTGCAACCTGTGGCTCTCCAGATGTTTCGGACTACAACTCCCATGATCTCCTGACATTGACTATGCTGTACAGGCCGGATGGGAATGGTAGTCCAAACACATCTGGGAGCCAAAGGTTCCGGTGGGTCCTTTCCCGCAAGTCTTTAACATTCTCCAATGGCCAGTATGATCCACCTGGATAGTTAGTTTGGTGACTGCCAAAGAATTTAGCCATTCTTGACATGTAAAAGCTTAGAGCCCTTTTTGGGTCTTGCCTATGAAGTCTCTCTTGCAAGAAAGAGCCTGCAACTCACTTAGTCTGCGGGCTGATGTTCTTGCGATCAGTAGGACTGTTTTCAATGATCGGAGCCTTAAAGGACATGAATGTAAAGGCTCAAATGGGATACATGACAGGAGTTTTAATACAAATACAAGGTTTAAGTCCCAAACAGGTACATTAAATGGACAGGAGCGTATACATTAGTAAGTCCCTTCAGAAATTGTACAATCAAGGAGATTTTGAAATAGGAATCCTCTTCTGCGAAGTGCTTAAAAATGCAAAGCGCTGCCAGGTATCCTTTTATGGTTCCAATCTGGAGCCCCAGATTGGCTAAATGCAACAGGAAAGAAAGCACCATAGGTGTGCCACATTGGAATGGATCGACATTCTTATACTTGCACCAGTTACTGAATTTATTCCAACGACACCAGTACAAGAATTTGGTTGCTGGCCTTCTGGCCAAAAGCAAAATCTCCATTACGTCATCCGGGAGGTCCCAATCCTTGTATCTCAGCCTCTCAGAAACCATGTGTGAAGGCGGAGTGTTTTGACTTCTTGATGGAGAACCTGACCTTCCTCTAGGGGGAGAAGATCCTCTCATTGTGGTCGACGTATTGGTGGGCAGATGGACAGGTCCAGAAGGCCCAGGTACCACGTCCTCCTGGCCCAATCGGGAAAATTAGGCTCATGGATTTACCAAACTTTCTCAACCTCCTGATCACGTGTGGAATGACAGGGACTGAAGGAAACGCGTACAGGAGTGGAAATTCCCAGTCCACTCAGAATGCGTCCCCTAGAGATCCTCTTGGGGGAAATTCCCTGGAGCAATACAGTTCGCACTTCCGGTTGGTACCGGTCGCAAACAGGTCCACTTGAGGGGTTCCCCAAAGGATGAAGATCTCTTTAAGGACTTCCTGAGCTCGTTCCCACTCGTGGGAGATTGTACTCTGCCTGCTCAGAGCGTCCGCCGCCGTGTTCTCCTCTCCGGCTAGGTGAACTGCCGATAGAGAGATTCCTTCATGTGTTGTTCAGAACTAGAGCTGCATTGCATCTGCACAGTGGTAGTGACCCTACACCACCTCTCTTGTTGAGGTAGTACATGGCCACTGTGTTGTCCATCATTATCAGGGCATTCTTTCCCCGTACAGATAGCAGAAAGGCCTTCAATGCTAGTCTCATTGCCCTCAACTCCAACAGGTTGATGTGCAGTTTGGACGCCCGACAGAGACTAACGACCGCTGATAGTCAGTTCTTTGGTGTGGGCTCCCCACCCCGTGAGTGAGGCGCCCGTCACTACCGTCATCTCCGGCCATGGTTGCCAAAAAGATTCTCCCTTGAGAATGTTGTCCTTGCAAGCCTACCATAGAAGGTCCCGAGCAACTCTGCTCGGAACTTGCAGTTGGTCTGACATATTCCCTGAGAATTGGGATCACCGAGTCATAAGGGCCCATTGAAGGTCTTTCATTCTCAATTGTGCCTCTGGCACGAGAAAAATGCAGGATGCCATGATACCGAGCAACCTCAGAAAATCGAAGGCCGGAATATCCTGGGCATTATGGAATTTTGTTACCATTTGCTGAATGTGTTGAGTTCTCATCTCGGGAAGCAAGGCTTTCCGTGAGGAAGTATCCAGGAATGCTCCAATGAATTGGAGTCTTTGGTATGGTATCATATGGGATTTCTTGTAATTGAGGGAGAAGCCCATTCTTTGAAGTGGCAGGTGACAAAGAGATGTTCATGGGCTTGTTCGGGTGAACAAACCCTGATCATCCAATCATCCAGGTAGGGATAGACGTGAATCCGCCCCTCTCCTGAGACTTGCTGCCACTACCGCCATCAACTTGGTGAAAACCCTCGGGCGGAGGTCAGCCCGAATAGCAGAACTCGAAAATGATAATGAGAACCACCAACTGCAAATCTAAGCTACCTTCTGTGCATGAGATGGATTGGCATATGAAAGTAAGCATCCTGAAGGTCCAATGATACCATCCAGTCTTAGAGTTGAAGAGCCTGAAGTATCTGAGAAAGGGTAACCATCTTGAACTTGTCTTTCCTGAGGTTCTTGTTCAAGTTAAAGTCCACGATGGGTCTCAATCCTCTGTGCTTCTTGGGAATGAGAAAGTAGGGGGAATCCTCTGTGCTTCTTGGGAATGAGAAAGTAGGGGGGAATACCAACACTTGTTCCTCTCCGGCTACAGGTACATGTTCTATTGCGCCTTTCTCTAGCAGGCTTAACATTTTCTGCACAAGGAGCGGATCTGGAATTTTGACAGAGTTGGATCCCGGTGGATGATCGAGGCCTTTTTTGAAAAGGAAGGCAATAAACTTGGGCTACTGTTTCCAGTGCCCAAGCATCTGAAGTAATGCCCCGCCATTCGTTCAGATGCTGAGAAATTCTGCCTCCCATCGGGGTCTTGTGGGTCAAAGCCTCAGAGTGGCTTAGTGGCGGGTGGAGCAGTGGTTGAGGGTAAAGTTGCCGCTTCTGGGGCTGATTTAGCACCCCACCACGGGGGAATCTTCTTTGTCGCCTTTGTCCGGTCTGTCCTCTTCCTCTACCAATTGAGGAATAGAAATGAAAAGAATGACCCCTCCAGGAAGATGAGCCTGAATAGGGTTGTTGAGGTAGTTGAATGGAGGCGCTAAGAGATTTAGCTGCCGCCTTGGAGGTCTGCAGCTTCTCCAGACTCTAATCCGTCTTCCTGTCGAACAACCTCAACCCGTCAAAGGGCATGATGAGCAGTCTGGTCCGCACGTCCGGTGCAAACCCCGACTTGCTCAACCACAGAAATCTGCGTAGTACGGTGCTAGCAGCCATGGATCTGCTGATGCTGATGGCAGTATCCAAACCTGACTGGAGACATTCTCCCATTGCCTCCTTTACATCCTTAACTATAGCCAGGACCCAGTCTCTTTCTTCGCCTTCCAGGATGTGACCAGTCGCCATGGCAACACAGTCCCACAGGTTATAAGTGAATCTTAAGAGAGTACAGGTGACATTGCTAGATTTCATGGCCATGCTGTCAGACGTGAAAACCTTACGTGCCCAGGCATCTACTTTGTCATCTCTAACTGTGGGGGATAGAGGGGTGAGCCGATTGCCTGGTTGATGTGGTGGCTTGAGCTATCAAGCTCTCAGGTGTGGGGTGCTTGGTCAGGTATACTGGATCGCTGCTGGAAGGTCTGTACTGTACTGCAGGACCAGATTCCGGGGCTTCCCAATTTGCAGTGACCTTCCTCAAGGCCTTTGTGGAAGGGCAAAATTATGTCCTACTGAGGGCCTTGGTCTAGGATGTCTGTCATATCATCCTGTTCATAAGCAGAGGAAGCTCTGCTCCAACCCATATACTCAGTGACCCTATTCATGAGATTTCTATATGTCGAATCTGCATGCTTGGAAGGGTCAGGCCTGCCAAATTCCAGTTCTGGTGAGGTGTCAAGAGGACTAGCCGACTGGAGAGAATCACAAAGGTCTCTCATTTTGGACTCTTCATTAATGAACTCTTCTGGCGTATTAGGAGTGCCAAATTCTAACCAAAAAGGAGTGGAATCCTCTTCAGAGGGCTGTTCCTCCTCATATATTGAAGAATTAGATAAACCTTTTCCTGAATGGGCAAAGGCCTCGACAAAGTCGAAGTGGCCGTAGACGGCTTCGACAATGGCACCAGTTTATTCGGCATCGCCTTAGACGTTGAGATGTTGGACTCCAATGGAGTCAACACAGTTGTCAAGTTCTTTGACTATTTGTGTTTCTTCGATGGTATTGAAGATGGACTCTGATCCCAAGTTATACTCTCGACGACTTGTCGCTGGGTCGAGAACTCTCTCGATGTATTGCCGGCTTCATGCTTGGCTTTGAAGAAGTAGCCTTCGACTTCCCCGAGTCGTCCGAAGGAGCGACTGGGGCATGGCTTTTGTGCGATTCTTTCGAGGGGGGTCGAGGCTGCATTCTGGAAAATACGCATCATCTCTGATCTAAAAGCATCCCATTTTCTTGGGGAATCAGATTTTTTTGGGCATCCGATTACCTCAGTAGAGGAATCGGATAATGAAGAGGGAGACCTATGGCGTCTCTTCTTTGCCTTCTTTGAGGAAGAAGACAAAGACTGCCTCGATTGACTCCTCGAACGGGACCTCTTCGATTTCTTATGCCGGGAGGAGTCTCTGGACTTGCCAGACTTTTTTTTTTCTTTCATCAAAGCAGACTTCAAAGCCACCCTCCCCACTGCCAGTTTACCTCAGCGCTCCCGGTGAGCTTTCTCTGTCATGGCCTGAAAAGCCCTGCAGTCGTCGGTATGGTGCCTGGAGCACAGACACCACAAGCAGACGTTGTGAGGATCCCTAAATAGACATCTTCAACCCGCAGTCGTACCATTTCTTAAACCCAGACTTTGGTGTTGAAGGAGTCGAAGACATTTTCACAAAGAAAACTGAAGCGCGCCGTTAATAACTTGAATCGAAAGCTTTTTGAAAAACGGAACTGACGCCAACGGGTGCTGCATGCGCCATTTGTACAGACGATGACGTTGACGCTCGGCAGAGGTCCTCGGGGGGCATCGACGTGACAACATCGCATACAGCGCCCCCTGCCGAGAATGTCTTTTTCCGAAGCAGCAAAGCTGCCAAGATATAATAGAAAGGGAGGAATATGTGGGAGGACACAATCCATTCGAAAGATTTTATTTCTCCTTTGTGCTGCAGAGATTATGGGTTGGAGTGTGACTTTTTAAAACTTTGTTGGACCCGTGAGAGGGTCCAAGTATTCTGGAACGAAGTTCTGGCTTTGATAAAGCATATAACTGGGTTACAGTTGCCAATGAACCTTTTGGCGGTTCGGTTGAGTGAGACGGTAGAGCCCGCCTACCCCATGAAGGGGCACATGGTGTCATCGATTAGCCACCTATATTATTGGCGGCCGGGATTACATTGGCCAGGTGCTGGAAATCGAAGGAGGACCCACAAGTAAATATCTGGTGGCACAAAATCTGCAAAATAGCCTTGTTGGAAAAGATCGGTGCCACCATTCAGGGTCGTCTGGCTAGCCCCATTAAGGCTTGGCTTCCTTTCCATTTGTTTTGTGACGGGTATCCTCTTTTTCGGTTAAACCACAGCTGCTTAAATACTTCTAATTTAAACCTCAACTGTTTTAATGCTGATGGAGGGAGCGGGCCGGAATGGTAATGCGGAGTGAATGTCTGAAGCCTGTATTAAGAGTAGGAGTTTACATGGAACATTCTTCTGACCAGATTGCCAGTTACCCTGCTAGATCATTATTGTATTCTTGTGCAATTATATTTGCTTTTGTTTCTGTTTACATATGCTTTACATTTTGTTTGTTGAATTGGTTAAATTTTTGGGGGGCAAAACTTGATGAACTTTTTTTGTAAATAAAATTTAAAAAATAGCCAATGTAAACATAAATGGAGTGAGTGCATCAATCAAAAAGATGATCAAGCCTATTACACCTAGTACACTACAACACAAAGAGTGCAAAAAACAACCTGAAACACCACCAAATGTGCCAGATTGTGCAAGTCAGATGGAATTCATTGACTGTTCATTAAAGGCACTTTAGTAAGGCAAGGTTATCACAATACAATAGCAGATGTTGAGCAAAACAAGATCATATTACTAAAATAGTTGTTTATGAGAAACATATGATCAATACAATTCTTGAACAGGAAATAGGTCAACTATGATGTGCTTTCACATGCAGAAGCACGGGCCAACATGAATTCAAACATGAATATATTACTTTAAGATACTTAAGTACTGCAGAAAGCCATCCTGTACGAGACGAAGTAGACATTCAAAGGCACCCTCATGCAGGAGAAACATACAAAAGTACTACCAAAAGGAGTGTTAACCTTTTTCAAATGGTTTGTAGGAAGAATAATAGCTTGCAGGTTGAAAATAAACCCAACCCAGAAGGATGCTTTTTTGTCACAAATTCTTATGTACGATTGCCTAATCTAAAGGTAGACCTCATACAGTGATTTCACTTCCTTGAAGTCAAGGCACACATGAGCTGTGACTTCATGTTGCTGTTGGTCTAACAAAACCTGTAGCAAATTCTTGGGGCAGCTTATGAAGGTCTTGCTCAAAGTTCTCTGGCTTCAAACAAATGTAGCCAATTCACTTCTACACTACATACAAGATAATTGATGAGTATATCCAGCAGTGAACCTTGTGAAAGGTAGATGTACTGCGCTATTGATCGTGTGCACTTCCTTGAGGACACCTGAAGAAAAGGGTACCATTCTATCAACTGAAGAATATCATGACAAAAATTAATCATATTCCATAACATTGCATAAAATAAGCATCCTATCCTGCTACATGACAGACGTCATTGTCAACAATGCAACAAAGCTCAGAAAGCTAAAGAGTACAGTTCCTAAGGAATCTGGATTTAAAATACTTTACAGAAGTTTACATGGCATGATTTCTATAAAAAACATAAAGAACAGCTAATACCACTACTTTGAATGTCGAGAGCACAGGATCTGCAGGCAGGATAGATGATAATGCAATGGTTAAAGATTACTAAAATGAACCTTGGAAAATAAGTTCTTATCCTGAGTGTGTTACAACCTGGACTCTTTTTAATGCAACATTGCAAGACGTGCCGAAGCAAATAACTTTGAATTATGCCACCACACCCAACAGACTTTCTTGGCCAGTCTTGAAAATGTAACAAAACGTAGAACAGATTTAAACTTTGGAGTAACATTACATTTGAGTCTCTACAATCTTATGCAATAACTAATATTGTCTGTGTCTTCATGATCGGGTTGTCTTGTGGCCTAGTGAACTTTACATATACATGTATGCCAATACATTGTGCCACTGGTTCTTTTATAGAAGGATCCGGTATTCCTGAAATGTGGGATGTATGGCGTAGGGAGAGCAATGCACAACACATCACTGGCAAACATTTGACGTGCAAAAGCAGCACACATAAATGCACACTTGTGTCAATGTATAGATGCCTGGAATTGTACGAGTAGCATCCATGTGCATAAATTCTTAATAAAAGAATTACAAACAAAATGTCTCAAGAGCTGCAATATTGAAGACCTACTAGCAACTACGGATAAACAGGATAGGTCTGAAACCAAAATTTCAGGGACAGTCTCAACCAACATTTCAATGGTGCTGGAATACATAGCAACGTTGAAATCTTTGTTGCAAGTAATAAGTCTGTGTAACGTTGTGACTGGAACGCACACATTTCATCAATGGTAGCAATCAGACATTTATTTTCATTTAACTTTCAAAATGACTGGGATGATGGCACACTAGATTGAAGAAATTAGTGTTTTGTAAGAGTCAGATAATACAGTATGGGAAGAAAAGGGTAACTGGGCTATGAGGAAATCTATTCCATTCAGCATCACATGCACGTTTCACTAGGTACTTGTCGGCTTGGGAGCCAAAAGGTAACTGTTGGCTTCAAGCTAACCAGTTTCTCCTCGAACCTTGTAATGGTCATGTGACGCCGTATTCAGTGAACTCCTCCACAGGAGTCATTGGGTTGCCTAACAAGAGTGTAGCCCCGAAGGGTGTAAGCAGCTTAAAGCCGTCCCATGCCCTATTGCCCTATCCAGACTGGGAGGCGTGTATACATAAATTTAGTTAGTGAGCCCATTACGCAGATAGCCACCTGGGGGTAGATCGCCACAACCAGGCCTACAGATACGTGCTGCACGAGGGATTTTTACACATTAAAATCTGGTCAATTTGACAGCTTTATTCTTTTCCTGCATACATTTATGCACAGGTTTAGAGCAGAAGGCAGTGCAAAGGTGAGGTTACTTGACAAAAACAAGAACTCATATTTTGAATTGTATGTAAATGGATGTAATTGTAAGCCATGGATAAAAGCCTCTGAAACCAACATTTATTTATCTGAAGACTTTCAGAAAGAAAATGCACACAGTGATATAAGGCATGGTTTCTTTCTGTTCTGCTTCGGCTGTGTTTTGTCCGTAGATGTTAATGGAGCAAACAGAAGCATTGTTCATATTTATTTTCCCTAGCATTTTTGCATCCTATAATTAATAAGATGAAAAACTGAGTTGCAATTGAGAAAAGTTTTGTTTCTAATGGGGCCTATTCATTTTCATGTTTTGGTTGCCCGTTACATACTTTTACACTCTTGCGGAGGCAAATAATTTTTAAACTCATAATTGTCATTTACACTAATTATAAAAACTGTGTACAATGACTATGCAAGGTCAAGTATACATCCATTCAACCTAAACTTGCAGTCAATGGGGTACATTACTATAAATTATCTGCAGCAGCAGAGTCCTTGCTCAAGAGTGAGTGATTGTAATTACACAAATCACAGGTGTTACAGCCTCTTTCAAATGTTCAAGACTACAAATAAAACATCAAAAGCCTGAGTCTCCAAGAAGTTGAAGTCCTGTTCAAAAACAAAAAGTAAAATGAGTTACATTTGTAATTGAAATAGAAACTCAGCAAAACCTGTCCCTGTAGTGATAATCCATATAGGTATTTAACTTATTTTATGTAGCACTGCTTCATGCATGGTTCCTCCAACTTCTAGGCCACTGTGATTATACCTCAGATGTTAGTCAGTTTACCAACTTCTGAAGAAGGCTAGCCAGTAAGATAGTTTAGCCGGTTGAGCGCTCGCTGCTGCGATCCGTGCCTGGTCTGCAGTTACCAGGTACGAATACCAGCAAGGCCAACTCAGCCTTGCATCCTTCTAAGGTCAATAAATGAGTACCAACTTCGGTTGGGTGATAATTGTATATAAATATATTCTATGTGAGCACTTTGCCAAAAGTGCTACATAAATAATAAATCATTAACACTGTCCAACCATCCTGCTGCCCACTGCCTAGTTCCTAGCTAGGCTAGGAACCTCCTGCTTGTGCCCATAGCATGTGTGTATTTTATCCCGATCTGCCTGTATATAACCAGACTATATATTCTGCCTTGTTGGGAATTTGCAATTGTCTTCTTACGGCCTGTACATATCTGTATTTATCTGTACTTGCCTTTACTCTAATCTGTATTCTGTAACCATGTAACCCTAAATTTCACATAATCTGCAATGCTGCGCCCAGTTACCTTCAGGTCTAGTGCGCATTACAAGTAAATAAACAAACAAACAAAAAAATCTGTCCAGCCAAAATTTGTCCATGAGATTAGGTATGGAATTTACCATGGAGTCAATAAATCTCTCCACTGTTAATTCATAACATTGGCATACCATTAGGTAGTAGTAGTTCCATGAAATTAGGACCTTCATTAAACATAAGACAATTGCATCGAACCTCAATACACACAATACAATTCATGTATGCTTTACTGTATAATTGGCTAGGTTTTGTGTTTTAAAATTTAAAATATATACAGAAGAGATCAGATGGCAAGACCCTAGAGAAATAACGAAAGGCATATTATGTGATTTATCGCCCTGTATAAGAAACATCCACTTCTGCAACATGTTTTAGGAAGTGAACCAGCTGAGGGTGGCTGGGAATTCGTATAAAAATAATTTGTTTTTCTAAAGCTAAATTCCTTCCAATTATGTTTTATTGGATATCTACTATGCAAAGCTTTTCTAATTCGAGTTAGCCTGCATATTTTTTGACTAGTCACTATCAATGTTATATTTGTTCTATCTTTAAGGATCTTGCACTGCTAAGGCAATTAACTGTTCCTGTTCTCTCTGGGTGGTTCTCCCACGGCTGTATCGGTGAGGCACATGCTGGCCATGTTCTTTGCGACAGTAATTTGGAATGCTGAGGCCTATGATGTATCAGTTACATGTGAGTTTAGCTTGCACTGCTGTGTTGAGGAACTTAATTTACCTCTTCAGTGTGGGAGTGCTTGCCCTGCTACATCCCATACAGTTCTCTCTATTAAAGTGGAACTTACACTGGTGTGATCCACAATTTATCTGTTCGAAGTGTGGGAATATTGCATTGTTGAGACTCACAATGTTCCTGTTCTATGTGAGTAAAGCATGATCTATTGAGATCCATGGAATACATTTTCTATATTAGGAGTTGAGTGTGCACTACCAAGGCTGTGTTGCACCTGTTGCATACGAGAGGAGCTGCTACTGTGCAGAAACATTCCTGATCTGTGTGGAAATCTTCTACCCTTGCTGTACACCTTGCATTGATCGCCACCTTAGCACATAGTTAAACCTTGCATTGGATTTGCCTTGATTCGCCTTTTATGTTTGTATGGGTGAAGCCTGCACAGTTCCTACTCAAGCTGACCTGCCCTGTGTGAACAAAGCATTTAAAAGCTTAAACTGCTGTTGAACTCTTTCTTTATATGCAAGGGAAACTCTGTCTTGGTGCTCATTTGTTGCATTTATGAGAGGGTGTTTGTGCAACTGCACCATGTTCATTGTGATAAAAGCCTGCTTTTCAGTCACAATGCAGAAAGCTGCTGCATTGTAATGATTGCCATACAGTTTTCGCACACGTTGTCTGGATGTCACAAACTTGTTACTCTCTTGTAAAGAAGAAAACTAATTCTTACCCTCTTGAAATCACATCAACTCTCAAAGATTAAAAATAGGGAGTAAAATACTCCAAACTCAAAATCTTATCTGGGGCTCTGGCCACAACGGTAACCCAAATTGGTGAGGGAGCTGATAGACAATGAAGCTGAAATCAGGGTAGCGAACCATAGAGGTATGTTTTTGAGTTCAATTTGCCCAGTCCGATTAATCTTGCCTGTTTTTATTTGTAGGGCACATTTGGACTATTGAGGCCGTTTTACTGCCATGTCTTGTTTGTATGCTTTTTTATTTTCTATGCTTTGCTTAAATAGACCTTTTTATGCAGACTAGGTGGCTGGGAGTATATTTTAACATAGCATGCACAATGCTGAGATTATATTGCTAGTTGGCCATTTAGAGCTGCGGAATGGTGAGTAAACCAAAGATTAAGTGGTCGCAGCTGGGCAAGAAAGCAACTCTGCTGAAGCACACTATTCAGTACCATGCCTGGCTTTGTCGACTCTTAAATCAGTCAGAATGTTTCCAACTGTGTTAGAGGCCAACACATGCATTTAAATGATAACCAGGTTTCTGTCACTGTGCTCAAATTTAGAGTTGCTTTCCTCATTGCAGGAGCGGTCCACTAAGGATGAAGGACTAAGTGTAGGGAGGTTAATTCCCTGCAGTGTTGCGTAATCAACATGCATGAATTTAATGCCTTAGATCCAGAGGATGTCCTTTTACGTTGACTGAAGGATTAACACTTCTCTGTGAATGACTGGGTTGCTGGGCGCTGAGGGTATTGAGGATTCTGCTTGTGTTTTTCCAATCAAAGCTGGGCCTACTACAGCAATTGTACTTAAGGAAGCAGCCTTAGGGTTGGATTCTTCTATGGGAAATCCTACTTTGGATTCCATAGCCAAGACTTGCATGCAGACAGATGAGGCTGTTAAATAAACTCAGCCACCCGATCCACGGGGAAAATCTGTGCTGGAAGCTTTGAAGCGCACTACTAATCAACTGTATGCTGAGAACTGGCAAAACGTCTTGAGAATCCCTGCTACTAAGGAAGAGGGGATGGATAAGAAATCTATGACTGACAAGGGATATACTGGCACAATTTGACAATGGGATACGTTCTACTGTTGCATCTGTTGTGGAAATTCCATGCAACATGCTCAGCGCTCTACCCTTCATTAATATTTGCTGATACTCTTTCTATTCCACCTGTAGTCACAAATGTATGTACAGATTGGCCGATTGTTCCTTATGCCTGGTGGTTCCATGACAAGGATGGTGTGCAAAGGAGGGAGGATAGGAACACTGAAAGGGTGCACAACCAATAAATTATCTTGGTGCCTTTATTAGAGCCTAGAATAGCGTCTGTAACATGCAGCCTTCAGTTGAATGAATTCAACACTTCTAAGCTTGCTCTTCCGAAAGAGAACAAATGCTGCCTCACAGACATTTAGACTTGAAGGCTGAGAGCAGTTGGTCAGTTCCCCTTCAGCGACCATGAAGAGAGTGATTGTGTGTGTATCAAGAAAGAACGCCATGGCATCAGGTGGCACAATTCATTTCCGACAACTGGCCTTAGCAGTTCAGAGGTCCTCATGGAATCTTGCAGGCACTAATGTATGTCGCACTGGGCAAGAAGTAGCACTGCAATAATTTCCACTGCCTTCAAAAGGGTTGCGGGTCTATAGCGGAAATTGCAGTACTTTACAGTCTGACCCTTCTACTGTATAGATTCAGGTTGGGCAAATTTGTCAAATACATACTACCAAAAAGGGAGGTTGCTGGGAAGGTGGCTTTCCCTACTCAACAAAAACCATAAGTTTGATTACAAAGGAAACCTCTGCTCCCGACCCATTGGACGGTTGGTGAAAGTTAAATCTGATTTGTACGTTCAAAAGGTCAATTGCATGGGAATCGAACTCCTACAAGCAGGCTTTGATTAACGCTTTGAGCAGGGCACTATGTTCATCAGATATATCATTTAAGATTGTCACATGGGTGCAGAATTCGGACTAGATTTTGCGTAGGGTTACAATGTATTTTTGGAATTTAGTCATTCTTAACTTCATACTTGCATAATCAATTGTGAAGAAGATTTGGCAAAAAAAATTATTGAAATGTTTTCGAATGCTAAATTCTAACACTCATTTGCACAACTCCAGGTTGTGTAGTTGATTCTGGAATTAATGTGCCACCATTTGTAAAATCATGTCTGAATCCCAATACATCAACAACTGCGCCTTTTCTGAACTGAACCAAAAGAAAACCTATTAGTATCCGGTACATTGTGCCAGATACTAATCGCAATATTACCCTTGCAGGGGGCAGTGGGGGCATTACCAGGCCTGGTAATGCCCTGGGCCAACGGTAAAGCCATTGCTTTGCTCAGGCTTCTAGCTGGTCCGGGGCATTACGTGTCCAGTAATGCCCCCCCTACTAAAGTAATATTGCTTAATTATTGATCTAAAAATGAATTGGAGCATAAAACTCACATTTTTTAAGTGTTCTTTCAAAGCAAGTGAAAGTAGTAGCATGTTGGTGCATGACTCTTGTCCTTCCATTGAGTCCATATAGAGATCTTTCTGTGGCTACTAAATCTGGGTCACGTTTTAAAGAAAACATTACGGAATATTGCAGGGGTAAGGGAGAAGCTTTATGATGCAGGCGGACTCCATTTTTTAAAGACCTTCGATATGATTTGTTTTCAAGAAACTTGCTTTGCAGATTTTAGGTGAGGCAATTTATTCGTTTTCTCGGGTATAAGAACACTACTTCGCAAGTTACTTCTGATTTATTTACAAAGGATTATGAATGGGTGCAATCAGGCTGTTCTAGTCACTTTGGAAGACGTCTCTCATTATGGTCAAAAACTTGCTTTAATATTTGTATACCCCCTAAAGAGACAAGCGCATATATTCTGAGTAGTAAAAGTGTCTTGTGTGAATTACTTAAACACCCCTTTCGCAGTACTATCAGGGGCAGTAAGAACTCCAAGCACAGCCTTGTAATTTAGAGGATGTTGATAAAAGAAAACTGTCCAATTCCACCGTGGTATGTTTTAAATCTGAAGCATGAGGACTTACTTGCGACAGTGTTATGTTGACGTATGCATTGTTGGAGTAAAATGGATAGTGCCAAGTGTTAGGAAAGATTTCGTAATTGTAGGGAATTTTCCTTCCATGTGGCAACCCCTAAACTTTTTGCTATTGTTTTTAACCTTGTTCTTGACTTTGCCAGAGAAGTACAGCCTTCTGCCGCACTTCCCTGGGCTTTCGCTCCTTTTCTTATGGGGAAACTGACATGCCCTTAAGACAGTCAGTACCGGGGAACGCTGTTTCCCGTAGTTTCTTTTATCATGTTGCGGCTTTAGTGCAACATGACACAAGAGGGCACTGTAAGCTAAGTTACAGCTCTCTTGGGTCTCTAGCCTTCTACAGGCCCTAGATACTCTTTTAGGATGGTATTTGATCGGTGCAAGTCATTCAGGGACTGGAATGGTGGCAGCGATCGTTTTGTTTATTTTGAGCTCCTTTTGGCGTTCTGAGCACGTTTTTCGCACTGAACCCAAAATGGTGGCCTGGATCCCAAAATGGCCAGTCCACGAGGCTCCTTTGTCCTGTCCACTGACCGTCTTGCTCCCTTCACCTTCCCCAGGTCGGGCGACCCGGGGCCTTCCTTATTTGGGCATGTACTTTCCCGCGAAACGTGGTTGCTTTCGCGGGCTTCTACATGTCGTTTGTGTGCCTCCAGGGTGTGGGCTGGGATGTCTGGTCCCAATACACATCCTGGGTGCCAGAGAGTCTAGGGTGGTGTGAATGCCTGGGACCACCGTGGTCTGTGATTGGTCCACGTATGGTGTGTGTGTTGATGAGCGGATCTCCCATTGGCTCCCCTCTGTTTTGGCGCGAAGGGAACCGTGGATAAGAGGGAGCTGGAAACACCACTACCATGTCGATCTCCTGAGTTCTCACGAACGAAGGAATACAGGAGCCAAGTATCCTGCAACCCAGAGGCTGGACCGAGGAATCGCTGGTGACCCGCTGAAGGAATCCTCCTTTGCACTGCTGTCGTCCTGTGAAGCCCTTTCCTCCTTGGATCGAACCAGAAGGCCTGTACTGGTGCTTCGACCTTTGGAATAGCAGGAACAGCTATTCCCGGCGACTTCATCATCTCCTGCCAAGTAAGCCTTCGGAAGTGTCTCTGGGCCATCCAGTTGACTGACCAGCTTACAAGGGAGTCCTGCTCTGTAACTGCCGCCAGGTTGTGTTGTATTTCGAGTCCTTGTCACTCTCCCACGCTTCGTACACTTGGCGTTCCCAAGTCTGAAGGGAGGAGTGTACATTTGGCTTGAATACACACGGCCGCTCCGTTGTCCTGCTGCGGCAACAAACTGTGCTGGTTTCGTCGATTGGGACGTCTTTTTGCTCTACACGACTACGAGGCGTTCCCTGCTCTACTGAACCTGCCAGCTGCTGAAACTAACGTGGAGAAGCCTGGGTCTGCTTGCTTCGGGGACCGGTGAGTAGTTTAGCTAGGATCTGGTCGCCCTCCTGCAGTATCCCATTGCTTTTCCCTGCTGTGTAAAAACAGCACCCTTTTGGCCGTACTCGCGCTCTGCTTCTGCCCGCTGTGGAGGCTGCGCTTGAGTTGCGGAACCTGTTCTCCTTCTGCTGTGCACTAACCCGAACTGCCTGACTTCCTCCGAAGAGCTTCCCCTTTTGCCCGTTGGCACCGGCGTGGCAGGTACTTTGAGCACAAGGCTCCACTCTTCGCAGGGCTCGGACTTCCATCTAGTTAGGTGCCTCTGAAGGCGAACTGAGTCTAAAGCGTTATCGCACTGCCTGTTTTCCTTTCCTTTCAGGTGGACTACATATTTCGTGCTTTAAACGCTTGCGACTGTGTATTTGTATATATATTGTGTTGATATGGTATGTGTTGGTTTAATATGGTGATATTCCGATTTTCTCGCTACGGTCATTATTTTAAAGGCCTTAAAATAAATGTGTATCTATTTTTGATATAACAACTGTTTGGAGTAGTTTGTAAGCGCTCTTGCTTTGTGTGCTCATTGCGGGCTTTCAGTCACCCTCACCCCTCTTGAGACCTCGTCTTGACTGCCGCGATCGCTACCTTGATTGGTCTGGCTTGTCCAGAGGTTACCCTGTTCCAAGTAATTAGGTTGGCCTTCTGAACTTCTGCGCCACCTGGACAGAGTTCAGAAATCCGTCTTAACACCAAGGAGGGATTCCTGTCAAGGCTACTTTTAAATCTGGTAATAGGGCCTCTATTATTGGTTGGTTATTAGTTTAAAAACATACACAATTGTGTCATTCCAGTGTGATGTGAAAGTGACCAAAATCCTGTTAATGTTGCTTTGTGGTCAACTCCTCCATTTTTATCCATCAGCAAGGATACAAAATGTGCACTGACCACTAGCCGTTGGCTAGTGATATTGGACTCTTGGTGAGTAATACCTGGTGTGCTGTGTTTATGTATAGAATTGAGGTGGCAAGTGACATTGTGTGGCTGGCAAGTATCTTGCAACTTTACTTTTTGCCCCCTGCTTCAGCCATGAAGCTATTTCATTGGTTTACCACTCACATATGCCTAAATTGTGTAGAGAAGAGAGGGATGTACTTTTACAAAATAAAACTTATGACATATGGACATTTTTTTTAATGCAGAGTGTTGATCCAAAAGGTGTGGTAAACATGTTTTCGTTTTTCTTTGCAAACATTCATAAAATAGCATCTTTGCAATCTATAGTTGTGTCCGATTAAGAAGAATACTAATACTCACTGGTATGATTATGAATGTAGGGTCTTTAAGAGCAGGCTGAATAAAGAATCCAAGAGTCGTAACATTTTTCAATTGAAATAATCTTGTAAGAAACTTAATAATAAGAACATTATTTTATCTTGAAGCAATTATTTGATAGTGCAGTTCAGCTAGATACTAAAGTGTTTTGGAATATTAGTTTCGAAGGGTTTAAATACAGTTCTGTCCCTCCCTCTGTGCGGATTTCTGACTTTCATGGTATTTCTTTTAGAATTTGAACGAAAAGACAATTATTGATTTTCAAGGAAATAGGATTGTTTTCACTCAAAAAGATGTGAAATATTATCATAATGACATGTTTATTCAGAAAAATATGTTCCATAAAACATTCCAAAGCTTAACAAAATATATATTGACAATATTCATGTAAGGGAATAAAAAATAAATCTGGGGAAAAACAGAGTGCAATAATCAAAGGCTCTTTAAAATAAGACTGTGCACTAATGGCTGTTAGTTGTGTGTATAAATGGTTCAGACAAGGAATTTCAAGTACATTTGATTTGGATAATCGCACCTTAACAATGAGTTGGGTAAGCTAAGCTCTCTGGTTTTAACTATTGTATTAGGTCTGTTGAAAATGGGGAGGTAGTAGGCCCGGATGGTTCAAGATCGGATGTTTTTGTATGGTTCTCAAATAGGTGAGCACCACTGTCAGTGTGTTCTAATGAAATTGTTCATAAACATGAGTTATCTGCGTCTTGGAAAAGTAGTTCGCTAATCCACATGTTTGCAAAAGGATCTATCAGAACCGCATTATAACCATCCCATTTCATTCCCTGATGTGTCAAGTAATTGAAGTTGCACACTGTAGTGACTTGAGTACTCCTAGTCCTTAGTCCCCTTCCTTCCATCCTTGTGGGGACGGTACCAGAACCTTTGGCAGCGAAAAATTAGCTACACGTTTATTTAGCATAAAGGGAACGCCCCCGGGAACCTCCCCTCCGGTGCCTCACCTCAGTCCTTTTTACTTATCGGACACCGGACTACCTGGCTATGCTGATCATTTTAGCCCCTGGCATAGTAGCAAGGGAAGGTGGGTGGGACATATGGAGGAAAGGGGGCTCCTTTAGCCACTAGGGTGAGTAACTTTAATTACTCATACGTCCAGTGCCCTTTCCTCCATCCTTGTGGGGGATTCCACTGAACAAGACAATTGGGTGGAGGTGTGAAACTACCTCATCCTTAAGAAGCAAAAAGGTTCTTCAGAAGTGCCTGACTGAGCTCTGCATCTCACCTGGAGCTGGTACCAAGGGAATAGTGCTTACAGAACGCAGAGTGGCCCACATAGCCGCCTTGCTAACAACTTCCGAGGAAGCACATCTCTGAAAGGAGACAGCCGTAGCCTTTGCCCGGACCGTGTGGGCAAGAATCCCCACGTGAACAGTCTTACCCATGGCCACATTAGCCTCTGAAATGGCCTGGACCATCCAATGGGCCATGGAAGCTTTGGAAGCTTGGGTGCTGGGAGCAGAGCCCCAGAAGGTGATAAACAATGCCTCAGAGTTCCAGAAAGATCTCTTCCGGAAGAGAAGAGAACTTGAGCACCCTCCTCAAAATCTAAGGAGTGCAATGCTCTTTCAGCCTGTGGATTCGGAAAGACTACCGGCAGGCAGATTTCCTGGTTCAGACTGAAAGGAGAGACCAACTTGGGCAGCAAGAAGTATGGATGAGTGTGCAAGATGACCTTGTCATTATGGAAGGCAAATGGCTGGCACTACAACAGAGCCTGCAGCTCGCTGACTGCGTGCTGTGAGGAACCAGAGGGCGTCCTTGCTTCTTTTCCCCCTGTATCCTCCTTTCAGGTTGCCAGGGAAAGGCCATCGCTTTTGGATCCAGACCCTGGGGGTGGATATGCGAGAGAGGATCACCCGAGTAGAGGGAACTTGGGGAGTGGAGAGCAGACGTCCTTAGGTGAGATATGGTATCCTCCATTCCCTTTTCAGAAAGAACCCTCCATCCCTCAAGCATTTGTAGGCTACCGTCAGCCCTTTCCCTTTTTTCCCTCCAAAATGACCCCCAGAAATACCAGCTCAACACTGAGAGGAGGAGAATGCAACACAGAGTAATAAACACTTCCTTTATTAATTCAGACATCCCCAAACACCACTGGTACTGAGACAAAGAAGAGGACTATGGAGGCATACAGGTGGAATAGCCAGGCACGTCCACCTAATGGGTTTTGCCATAGTCAGGCAACTGGACTTAATGAACCACACCTGTGGTCACTTAACACACCCAACGCATATAAAAATGCGTGCGGCATGAGGCAAAGAGAAGCGGACTGAAGAGCAGGGACCTGGAGAGGGTTCTACGTGATTTCATCGCCGCACTTTTCATCGCAGGGTTTTTTGTGGTGGGGGGTGGGCAACCCCCTCAAACCCCTCTTTCTTTTTTGTCTTTTTTTTTTACATCCTGAACACGCAAACCCATTTTTAAAAAAATGTAGACCCCCAAAAAATTCGACAAAAAACCCTGTGATGAAAAGTGCGGCGATGAAATGACGGTATGCCCTGGAGAGGCGGGAGCCGTGTCAAGTAGGAGAAAGAGACACTGAGGCTGAGGGTCCCCCCCCCCCCCTTATCGGGTACACACAGCAGGACCTGTGGTATGCCAAAGAGCCCAACCACCACGAGAAACCAGGAGAGTGACCGGTGCTGTCTGTTTCCGAAAAGGAAAGGTGAATCCTCGGAAGCCGAAAGCAGAACGAGGAGCGGGGAGCTGCCATGTTCAACTGGTGAGGGTAAACCAGGGAACACTCATCTCGGGGCGCTCTGGGAACTTGAAATTAGCACTTTTCGATACCGAAATAACTGAAAGTTATTACAAGTACTTTTGAATGCCGAAACAAGTACTTATGAATACCAAACAAACTGAAATTCAATATAAGCACTTTTGAATGCAGCACAGAGTAGAAGAAAGTTTTGAAGCACTTTGGAATGCCACAAAGAGTAAAGACAAGTTTTGAGCACTCATGAGTGGAGGGAAAGAAAGGTGGTGCATGTTGCAGATACCATGGAATGTACTGTCTGAGAAAGTATCAGCAAAGCAAAGAGGATACCAAGAAGGGTATGAAATGAGAAGCAAGGTATTGGCCAAAGCTAAAAGAGTTCAAGGAACTGCAGCTTAAGAGGAAAGAGGAAACCTGTATTGGCAAGGGCCGGAAGGACACAGAAAAGTGTAGCAAATTGCATGGTGGCCAACCAAGCCACAGGAAAGTGTTAGAAGAGTGACACAGGAAATAACCAAACTGCACTATCAAAAGGAAACCAGTGGCCAATTGTTCATGGAAAGCAATCAAGAAGGGGTATCAGTTGCGTGCCCTATAATGGGTAGACTGTGTGGTCCGACAACTGCGCCTACAGTGCCTCCCTATATGGAAAAGCCAAGGAAAGTATCCATAAACAAGCTGGCATTTTGCAACAACCTCTTATGTGAAAAGTCAAGAAACAGAACTATGTGAACCAGTGACAAGTATTAATGTCAAAACAGCTGGGAAGTGCCCCAAGGAATTGTGTTTTGAAAATCTGGAAGATTTGAACTCTTGGGGAAGTTAACCCCGATACCTTGTGAACTGTTTTGAACTGGGGGAAAGGGAAGCGGATTACAAGCCAAGAGCTGGAAGAATCTCCAAACTTTATTTTGAACACTATTCATTTTGATGCGGACATCCTTACACATTGTATACAGTTAGTTGTGAGGGCGAATATAGGTTTTGGACACAGACATTTGATTTGGACTTCCCGATATAGCCTAGCCTTAGTTTTCCTTATGTAGGGAAATCCCACCTTAGCATAGGGCAAGTTAGGCCTTACTCCATCCTGCCTCTTAGGTTAACAAAACTATTGAGAAACCAATCTTGAACCTGTTGTCTGTGTCTACTTCATGGTGCCTTCAGAGTGCAGAAGTGATTGTTGCGAACAGTACTGCCTTCAGTGTCACTAGCCTGATGTCCACCGATGCCATTGGCTCAAAAGGTTTACACAGCAAAGCCGCAAGAACCACGTTGAAGTCCCAGGCTGCATGCAACCTATGTACCGGCGGAAAACACATGGACAACCCCTTGAGGTGAGCCTTAAGCACTGGGTTGGCCGTTGAAAAAAAGGTTATCTGAGGAATTCTTGTAGGCCCAATGGCCGCCAAATAGGCAAGACGGGTATCGACCTGGATGCCAGAACGAGCCAGATGTGCATAAAAGGCCAGAACGTTGTCTAGGGAGCAGGTGAAGGGGTCCAGCCCCATGTCGTGAGCCCAGTGGCATAACCTGGTACTCACTTTTGTACTGTTTACAACCCCACCACCTCGCTCTGCTCCATCAGGAATCCTCTGCTGGGGATCGGGAACTGTACAGGCCCCTTGGCACACAACTGCAGCAGGTTCGAGAACCAAGCCCTCAACGCCCAGTGGGGGCAATCAGGATGAGGTTGCAGCCTATGCAGCCTACTGAGAATCGAAATTTGCAGAGGGTCCACTGGAGCAACAGAGGAGAAGGAGGAGGAAACAACACCTACGGCAGTGCCAGCAGAGTTGTAACGCATCCCCCAGAGACCCCACCCATGAAGCGAAGAGGGGGCACTTGGAATTCAGAGGCGATGCGAATAAATCCAGATCCAGAAATCCTAATTTTCAGGAAAAGGGGCAACAAGCAGTTGATGTGCAACTCCCATTCGTAGGTGTTGAACCCCAAGCGGCTGAGCAGATCCGCTTTCACATTGTTGTCCCCCGGGAGATGGACCACAGAGAGGTGCCGCCCTGCTTATCAAGTAGAACAACGTTGTGGAATTGTCAGTCCCGACCAAAACCGCCTTGTTCCTGATGACAGATCTAAAAGACCCTGAGCGCCAGGCCCACTGCCCTGAGGTCCAGCAAATTGACATGCGGGAGGGCCTTTGTCCTGGGACATGCACCATGAATCGAATAGCCATCCAGGGTAGCCCCACTTCCCGACAGGGAGGAATCAGTCGTCACTGCCAGAGTGGTCTCCGGCTGGCTGAATAGGGTTCTCACTACCACATTGCAGTCGAAAAGCTACCAGTGAAGATCCGGAAGGGATAGGGAGCCCGTCTGATTGCACCCCGGTTTCCTAGTCCCAGTTGGACACCAGGTGGAGCTGGAGTCGTCTCAACTTGAGGCGGGCATGCCGCATTGTGAGCATGCATGACGCCATCATGCCCAGAAGATGCTGGAACCCCACGCCGATGTTGTCGAGTTGGCCAGAAAGTATCCTATTCCCTTGCGAAGGGACTGGAGCCTTTCCTAACGTGGAGGCTGTGTCCTAGCACACTCCAAGGTATACCAGGTCCTGGGCGGGGGTCACTGCAACTTGCGCTGGTTGAGGGAGAATCCTAGCTGGTGGGGAACATCCGGAAGTCGCTGGCAGGAGTGCACAGCCCCATCGGGTAAGCTCGCCCTCACCAGTCAGTCATCCAGATACGGGTATATGTGGCGGCCCTTCAGGCAAAGGAGGCCAGCCACCGCAGTCATGAGCTTTGTGAGCACACAATTGTGCGAATTGAGGCTGAACGGCAGTGACTTGTATTGGAAGTGGTGCAACATGATCGTGAACCGCAGGAATTTCCAGTGCGGCTGGTAGATGGGGACATGAAGTATGCATCTTTGAGGTCTAGGGAACACATCCAGTCCCCTGTGTACAGCGACTCCGCTATGTGTGCTGGGCTGACACCTTCCGACATCACGGTACAGTACCAAAAATGACAAAGTCCCCTCATGGCGATTGTTAGCGGCCTGCCACCATTCTGCGACAGTGATCTACAACAGGTTCCACCACACTTATGGACCACTAACCCCCCCGACCCCCCATGATTTAGGAATGCTAAAAGAAGTGACGCCAGTAAGGATAACACTCAAACTAGGTGCAGTACTCCCAAGGGTCAAACAGTACCCTCTGTCCAGAGAAGCGGATGAGGGAATTCAGGAAACATTGCAAGCCCTGTTACAGCAGGGGATAATGGGGCCCTCCACCTCACCATGCAGCACTGCTATCTATCCTATCAAGAAAGGTTAGTTGGAAGATGATCCATGACTTGCGCCCCCTTAATGACATTGTAGAGAAAGAATTTCCTCTTGTCCCTAACCCGGCCTCCTTCCTATGTAGTATCCCGAAACAGGCCAACCATTTCACTGTGGTGGACTTGAAAAGTGCACTCTTCTCAGTGCCCCTGGACCCCGAATCACAGTATCTAACAGCATTTACCCTGGGAGGGAAGTGAAAAACACCATCGCTTACCCCAGGGGTATTGTGAAAGCCCCAGTATCTTCAATAGAATTCTACATGAAGACCTTGGGAACATTCAGGTGCCCAGCAGGATCATTCTGTACATAGATGGCCTGCTGGTTTGCAGCGACAGTGAACGCAACTGTCGAACGGACTCCATTGCACTACTCCAGTTACTAGCACAGAAGAGGTACAAGGTGGATAAGCTCCAGTACTATTTACCAGTGGTGCTCTACTTGGGCAGCTCATCTCTAAAGATGGCAAGAGAATAATACCAGATAGAGCTGCCACGGAGTGTGCCACTTCCAGACCAATAACTGTGAAAGAAGTGCAATGATTTTTGGGATTTTGCAACTACTGCAGAGCCTGTATCTTAGATTATGCAGCATACACCAGGCCACTCCAGCAAGGCCTCAAGGAGGCACAAAAGGAGGACACCACAAACCAGTGGGCCGCAGAAATGATGCCTAGCTTTAATGATCTAATATCCACAGCTCCAGTTCTGGCGATCCCAGACTATACCCAGGAGTTCTACCAGTTTTCACATTCAAATGGCACCCTCATGACAGCGTTGCTAGTGCAGAAAAGTTCCATGGGGCACAAGCTTTTGGCATACTACAGCGGCACGCTCGATTCAGTAGGGCAGGGACAGTTGGCTTGCAAACAGGCCCACGCTGCCGCAGCCTTTGCTACAGAAAAATGTTCTACCATCGTGATGGGGTGCTCAGTAACACTATGTCGAACACTCATTCGCAATACTGGAACGATCAAAATCCACCCCAACTACAAAAAGAGCATCTGTATATGAAATGTTCTTGTTAAGCCCACATATTAATGTGGTGCGATGCAGAACAGTAAATCCAGCCAGGTCCCTTACAGAGCCATGTCCTGTCGAAGACATGCAACAACATGACTGTGCAACATATAAAGGGGAAGGAGATAACATCCCCCAAGCAAAAGATATTGCCTTAGCAGAAGGAGAAATACTTTTCGTTGATGGGTCAGCATCCATTGCCAGGACACGGGAAAAAACATGTTGGGGCAGTGGTGGCACGATTGGAAAAGGGAAGAGTACGAAACACTCAGGAAAAGATTACCCAGACATTATTCTGCACAGACAGCAGAGCTTGTAGCACTGATAGAGGCCTTGAGAGCATAAAATGGGTGCTGGGCTACCATTTATTCTGACACTGCGTACGTTGCCACAACTATGCATGCAGGTCTATTCTGGTGGAGGAAGGGGTGGGGGGGTTCAGAAGGGCAGATGGTTCCCCAGTACAACACGCAGATCTACTTAACACATTAATTTCGGCCCTCGCAGAGCCTTCTTTTTTACTTTACTTTACTGTATTTATATAGCGCAGCCATGGACCCTTAGGCTTTAGGGCGCATACAGGACAGATGACATAAAAACACAAAGGGAAGGGGAAGGCAAGTCATTGCGAGAAATAAATCAGATAAAAAGATGGGCAAAGTAATGTCACACAAGATTACGAAAACAGCCATGTTTTCAGTTTTTTTCTGAAGAGATTCAAGGAAGTCAGACCGCACAATTCAGGGGGAAGCAGGTTCCAAGCCTTCGGTAGCGGTCATGAAATGTATAGCTCACACCCAAAATACAGACAAAATATCACTGGGAAACGCTGCCGTGGCAGCCAAGGAAGCAGCATACCTCCCAATCTCTGAGTGCAGAATATGTCCCAACTACACCTGTAACGCCACAAACAGCAGAAGCATACACCACCCTCCCTGTAGCACAAATGACCAAATTGCAGCGCAGAACACCATTGGAAGAACAAGATCTATGGCTCAAACATGGATGCATTCAATCACCCACAGATGGCGTTTGGCGACAGCAAGCAACGGGAAAGTTTGTGATGCCCGTCGAGCTATTGTACACGGCATTTGAACAGTTACATTTTCCATCCCATAGTTGTAAACACCACATTGCTGCAGACCTCCAGGAAGATGGTTTTATTCCAAATCTGCAGGAACACCTAACCCAAATGGTGGTCCAATGTACCACATGTGAAGTGTTCAGCATTGGAACGACATGAAGGACTCTACGGGGCACAGCACATTAACCCACCCTGTTGGCCCTTTCTGTGAGATGCACATTGACTACGCAGACATGGGGGCGAGGTGCAATGGGGCACGATACCAGATTGTGGTGGTGTGCCCGTTCTCTCGTGGGTGGGGGCAGGACCATGCGCCCACCGTGACGCCAAGTGTGCTGCAAAGTTCCTTGTTAGAGAGGTTTTCCCCCTGATGGGGAGTGTGCGATGTCCTGCGATCAGACAACGGGACTCACTTTTTCAATGAACTGTTCAAAGACTTGACTACCCTATTGGGGGTGAAGCACTAAATGTGCTCCATTTACCACCACAAACCAATGAAATGGAAGAAAAAATAAACTGCCTGATCAAAAGTAGTGGTGTAATGGTATACGTGTATACCGTTAGATACTGTGAACAGCTTAATTGAACTATAATAACTGTCACGTTGTTTATACTGGTATACGGTTTTAAGGCCTGCAGCATAAAGTGAGCTTTTCAATCTGATTTGGAAAGGCTGCAGTAAGCAAGTGCTGTGCAGTCTGGATATGGCGTCTGCCAAAGGGGTCTCGTTTGGCAGACAAGAGCATAGGGAAAGTGAGGCCACATTAGTGAATGCAGCTTTGATGCTGTGACCGCTCTTTCTCTGATCAGTAGAGTCAGGTTAAAGATCAGCCGATTTGTAGTTTTGGCACCAATTTGAATGAACTGGATGCCCTTCTGATGCATGTCCAAAAAAGACGTTAGCTCAGTAGACTGTACAAACACTGGGCCCTTCAGTGCTTTGTGCTAGTATATAAACTGCCCCTCCCCCAGCCCCACCCCCACCCTCACCCTCACCCCCACTGTCCTCCCTGTAGATTTGCACATTGGCACTAGAGTTGTTGTTTCGCTTGATCCTTCACCTTCCTTCTGCATATGGCACTGGACTCAAGCAGGCAGGACAGATTCTACATTCAATTTGAAGTATCCAGAGCAATGGGGCGAGATATTTCTCGGGTTTATCCTCAATTTGGGACACCATCCATGAAAGCATTCCTCCGTCTCAACTCACATGACAAGGGTCCTAATGCGCTGAGACCTGGGGAAAATGGCAATGATGGGGCTGTGGTGAGGTGGTGGTCTAGATCATGTTTGTGCCAATATGTATTTTAACTGTCATTTTCAAAAGGTTTTTGTGCCACTATCTTTAAGAAGGTAAATTAGCATGTATTGAAAGAAATCAACAGCACCCACTGAACGCTGTCCTGTTAGGATTACATGGTCAGTGGCGACTCCAACATCAGACCTTTATAATACACCAGGCAGATGGTAAACAAGCTATAGTGATTTGATCAATATGCAACCTTTCTGTGAGTGTGTGTTGGCTATGACATTTTGACAGAAGAAACACAATTACATGGGCTTTCAGACCTCACATGGGTGACTTCTCCCTTTAATGGGATAAATCGTTATCAAAACAAACTTTTATGACTGATCGCAGCAAGGTGTCATGATGCCCATGCCATGTGGTTCCAAAATAATGCAGGTGGAGGCCGATTTTCAAAGCGATGACCTGTGAATGAGCAGCAAGCTCATTGCTCAAAATGTGCATTTTAACACTTCCTAGTCACTCTTTCATTCAAGGCGATCGAGTGAGCACCATGAAAGACCAAATCTGCAGCCGCCTTAGATTCCTGGAGGATCAGCTCAAAAAAGTGCAGAGACAAGTTTCAAAATGCTGACAATTTATGACCTTTAAGAAAATATTTGTTAAGATTAGTTAACTCCACCTGCTATACCGCGATAAACATGATATACCGTCATTTGGCAAGAAGGTTATCATACCGCCATAAAACCAATACTGTGACACCCCTAATCAAAAGCAGACTTTCTAAACTATGCAACACCCTGAAAAAGAATTGGGTGTACTGCTTGGCCGTGGCACTGTTTCAGTTGCGCACACAGCCAAGCAAGGACCACCACCTGTCCCCCCACGAAATAGTGACTGGCCGACTTATGCAAACACCACTGTCGCCAGTAAGACAAGCATCAGATGCCCATGGAGCTGCCACAATCCTAGGAGAGAATTCAAACAGTACATTACGCAACTCACACATGCAATAAGATGCATTTCAAAACAGATTGAACCACCCGACACAAAAGACAGAGAAACTACAAGTACCTCACTACCTGACACACCCCAACCCTTATTGCCCGGGGAGTGGATATGTGTCAGAGGTTTTATCTGAAAATGAAACACTCCCAGGTTCCATGGACCCTATGAAGTTGCGTTTTCAACACCTCTTTCAGTAAAAGTAAGGGGCTACGGTATTGGATACACCGCTCAGATGTTCACAAAGCCCCATAAAACACTGCACAAAGCACACCGACTGAGAACACCACCACTACCTCAACATAAGCAGCTCTATGCCAACAATATCTGTGCATGAGAAAATTAAAAACAGAACATGCATTGCATGAGCTACATCTCTCTCAATTTTTCCCTCTGTTCCACACCCCTTAACCTTTTTCTGCCTGCGCGTTCTTTCCTTTTCCGCAGGTGCACCGATTATGGAGAGGACACCGCGGGGAGACTCTTCAAATGTAGATAGAAATAGGAGTAGAATTAGCTTCACAAGAGTGTACAGCTATGATTGCGGATTGCAGTTTACCTCCATTTTATTCACCATTCTAATGTTTGCATTGGGGAACGTCTTATCTGGGCTGGCCATATAAAAGGGGGGGGGGGGCGGTAAATGGACAAGGGATGGATATAAGTAGACCTGGAATGGAAGCACCAACTTGAACCTCACAAGCCTATATCGAAATATGACAAAAACTGTACTACATGCTATTATGTTATCCAGAGATGTAACTATAATGCAAACAGAAACTCCAAATTCCACCTGCACCCCCCCTCCTTGGTGTCTAGTTCCCAAACGCCCACCTCTTTCCCTGGGATGATCAAACGTTCTTCACACTGAAAGAATGAATGCACATCTGCAGTGGATGATGGACAACCCATTGTGACAGCAAATCACACAATGTATAATAGTACCAACGTTACCTGTAGCAACCCCCAATCCACACTATGTAACGGTATAATGCTTCAACAATTAAAAGCACGCATACAACGATCTCTATGCAACACCAGTATCTCTCAAAAACAAAGTTGGTGGGGAAAATGTTCCCCTTGCGCAGTAATAGAAGGAAAAGACAAACACGCCAACATAAATATGAAGCTATCATGGCTTAGGATTTGATACAGTGGAAGACCTTCGCCATCCTGAGCACTCGGACAGCTGGTAATATAGGAGTGCAATGGGAAGGCGAACGACTAATGGGAGTTGCGACATTTGTTCCTTAATATCACATGCCTCTGGGGCGCCCAAGGTCTTAGTACCTCAAGAGGTACCCATGTAAAAAACACAATGTCTAATTCATCTTGCACTATGTAGAATCAAATGCACCTTTCAGGCATGCAGCGTACACCTAGAGCTTATTGATCCAGACCCACGAAAATGCAAAACAAGCCCAAGTAACCCAAAGTGCTTCAAGGAACCACACCTCCATATCAAAGGCAAACGATAGGTCAACAATGAATGGCAAGAAGCAACAAATTTGTGTATGGCAGGAGGCCTGTTGGGGTGACTTGAAGAAATCCCTTCACTCATTGCGCAGACCTGCAAACAAGTGTGGGCAAAGCACATCATAAACCTGACATGGGTCACGGCCCTCGAAAGGCCCATAAAAATATGCCCACCAGAATCATACGACCTGTGTTTTTACAGCGAAGGGACAACTGCTGTTGGATCAAACACACAATATAACCAAACTGCCATTGTCCCAGATCTCAAGAAAGGCACGGCTGCCATAATGGGCTATTATTGGATTTGCGGTTCAAGAGCGTATTTGCACGTCTCATCTTCCTGGAGGGGCTATTGTTCTCTGGCAACATTTCACTCAGCCCTGCTGGTTGTACCCGAAGAGCATCTAAAGGGGGGGTGCCATGCTTGAAGGTCCCACTGCCCCCCCCACCGAAAAACCTCCAGCAGCACAACAATTACCAACAACTCTTCATCTGCCCCCCGAAACACCCTGGGCAGTTGCAATGACAGAAAAGATCAAATTAAATATCCAAAGATTCATCTAACCTGCTCGCACAAATACCGGATGAATATAAACTCTAACTCAGCAGAGACATTTTTCCATCCCTAGTGCCCAGCATCCAAACAAGGGCCAATGCGAAGTGCCTTCAGATTGTTAGATGGGAAATGATCCAGTTGGCCAACGATACCGAAGAAGTATTCAACATCATCAAGGTGGAACTAAGGGCCCTCAGACTAATGACAATGCAAAACCGATACGTCCTTGACCTGTTGACATTCATGTTGCCTGTTCAGGCCTTCTGAAGACACTGAAAATGCGACACTGTCACATGTTATTGCAGCGGTGCATGAACTCTGGGTGAAAATAAAAAAGGAAGCTGGGATCCAGGAAGAAGATTGGTTTACAATGGCTTTCAGCTGGGTCCCATCATGGCACGGGAACAGTAGTAAAGATGCTGGTGCCTATCCTCGTGGTGCTCTTGGTGATTTTCTGCATGTGTCAGTTGGGTCTCCATTGTTGTGCCAAAGCCGTACCTAATAGTGCAACGATGATGGTGACAATTGGGAATAGTCCTAACAAAGTGCCTCTTGATGCACACGAAATAGAAACCTAAACAGATCAAGACGATGGCTCCAAACATTGCATGATCGCTCTGCCCCTTGGCGACGAGGTAGACACTCTGTACCACACGACTATTGTACCTCCCCCAGACCCTGAAAATTACAAAGAGGTATGGGTGGATTTAGCAGGGGATGGGGATATATATATTATATCCTGCACACCTGAACAGTATGCGTAGCATGAGGAAAGCCTAAGACGTGTATGCCAAGCATGGATGCTCATAAAGGGAACACCTGCGTGGGATGAGGCAGAGACACGTGCAAATTAATGGAAATATGGGGGAAGAGAATTCATTACTGTAGAATTAACGAAAGGGGGGAATGTTGGTATGGAAATGATAATATACAAGGGGGGAGTGATCCGCTTCATCAGGCATTGTAATGCCACTCTATAGCACTTAGAAGTAGGTTCAAGACACTGAAAATGCCCATTTCCCTTGACTCCATTTTGTGTTAGGCCTAGGCAGGGTAAACAGACTTAAATCCTCTCGTCCCTTCAGTGTTTTGCGAAGATTTAATATTTTTCACCGGAATGTGCCCTGCCACAGCGTGAGACGGCACTAGGCTCCGCACTGCATCCATTCAACTCCAATAACCTTCCAGGAGGCCTCTCAACCCCACCCAGCCAGGCCAGAGCCAGCCTCGCCGCATCGCCCGACCCCCAAACCTTTGCACTTCTTGACATGACTGTAGCCCCTAAGTTCCAACCCTCATCAAGTGCCCACAGGAGATACAAGTATGCGCTGCAATATTTCTCCTAAGCAACAACACAACCCATGTCACACAAGGTACTAGGAGGGATAAATTAGAGATCAAACCCCAGGGTGGGGACCTTAGAGTGCGCAAACTGTGGTATCAATGAGGGCCTGAATGCGTGGGTCAGAATGACTATTTTATCCTCCCTTTCCCTCGGCACCACTTCCCGTGCCGCCCAGGTGCCTGTCACAATGAGTTAATTTGCATGCTTTGTATGTTTAGTTTAGATAGAAACAAAGTGTAATGTGTGACCAGACTTTACTGCGAGGATGAGCCCAGCTGACCCATGTGGACGCTGATCAACGGGACAAGAACTAACCAATTACGGCCTGGCATACCCTATGGAGCAGACCAATGTGTAAGGTCCCGCAAATCGGTGGCACCAATTTCTAATGTAGACGATGACGTAATGTGCCTTCTTAAGCTGATGTTTGTAACTCTTAGAGCCAGAGCGCTCTCGGGCAGCAGAGTTCTTTGGTGGGATTTGTATTCTGTTTTATTAAACCTTGTTATCCTTGCAAAGCTATCTCTTGGCCCATTTCCACAGTGGGTTGTTTTTACTCTGGAGTGTGCGCATAGAGGGAAGTGCCTTCACTCTGGATACCCGGCTATATTTTTCAAAACATATCGGAACTTATTAACTCAGAGATTAACTGAATTATACAACTCCTTTGCAAATACTGGTCGTATTTCCCTCACCATGGAAGAGATGAAAATAGATATTCCCTAAGCCTGGCAAAGGCCAGAGTATCTGCGGGTCATATTGCCCAATTGCTCTAATAAATTTAGATGCAAAAGTCTTTACAAAAGTCCTTCCCAATAGGAAGGAGGATTTATTACCCTCATTAATACAGGCAGATCAGACAGGATTTATTAAACAACGGCAGACACATGATAATATAAGGAGAGTGGGTCACATCATACAGAAGGCAGAGAAGAAATGGATTCCTGCAGTGCTTCTCTCGAATTGACGCTGAAAAAGCTTTTGATTGGGTCGAAAGGTCGTTCCTCTTTTCCACCCTGGCAAAGATGGGTTTCGACCCAAAATGTGCAAATGACATTAAAGCCAACTATGTACAACCTGCTGCAAGACTACTATTTAACAATTAATTTTCCCTCATCATTATATTACAGAGTGGAACCAAACAAGGATGCCCCTTATCACCATTATTGTACGCTTTTCATCTGGAACCATTACTAGCCAGGATCAGCCAAACGGACGATATCAGGGGGATCGACTTTTGGGGCTCCACGCACAAAGTTATGGTTTACGCTGATGACATTCTTATGTTAGTCAAAAAGCACTTTGCATTCAGCAGCGTAGGAATTCGGGAGGTTTGGTAAAGTACACACACACAATGGGTGGGCACAGGGGGGGGAAATCACACTTCTAGGAGTAACAATAAACAAATAAATAAACAAAAAACCCCAACACGAACAGGATTGTATTTAGCTAACTACTCTCCCTTGTTGTAAACTGTTCAGGGTCAATTGTCAAGGTAGGGTACAATGTCGGTTTCTTGGCTCCGACAAATTAACTGGATAAAGATGGTCACATTGCCCAAGATACCTTATATGTTGTAAGCCCTGCCAATTCGGGTCCCCAGCTCATTTAAGCAATTGCATAAAGCAAACTTGAGGTTCATTTGGAATAACAAAGCCCAAAGGCTAACCTTAAAGACGTTAATGAATGACCACGCTGGATAAAGGTGGATTGGGTCTTCCCAATTTTAGGAAATATTAGGCGACACAAATTCAGGTACTTGGGGATTGGTGTGAGGGGGTGAGTGGAAGCGATGGAGCATGCGATTTATGGCTCACGGCTTGGGGACAATTTCTTGTTGCCAAAACAAGATCGACGTCCCAACCTGCACGCAAATGCCATCACAAAATTGGTTGAAGAGCTATGGGATAAGGCGGTCAAACAATATCACCTGATGACGTTCCCCTCACCTCTTAAACCAATCTTTTTCAATCCACAATTCACCCCCGGTCTAGACCCTAAGGCATTTGCTGAATGGAAACACAGATTGCAATAGACTGCAGCATATGTTTCAGGGACAGGACCCTAAATCCTTTCTATAGTGTAAACAGGAACTCGCTCTTCAGTAATCGAGTCAATTCTAATATTTCTGGATTTTAGCACCCCCGGTAAGAGACCTCACACCTTTTGAGAAATTTGTATCGTCCAACCCAGGAAATAAAGCCCTCATTTCGAACCTGCATAAACTTATGTACGACAACTCAGATTTCCTCACATAGATATAAACAGCAATGGTATCAAACATTAGGGGAGGAGATCTCTGAGGTAGAATGGGATGGGCTGTGGAAAGGAATACCTAAAATTAGCAGATTGCTGCAAATCAGAGAATTCTGGTTTAAATGAATGCAGCAAAAGCATTATACGCCGACACGTCTGTACAAAATGAAAACATCCCTATCAGACAGGTGTTGTAGGAAATGTGGAATGCTGGGAGACTGGCAATATGTATGGTGGGCTTGTCCGAAATTGGAAAAGTACTGGAAAGAAATCAATATGTATATGACTCGTATGTTTGCTTTGCATGAACCCAGATCTCTGCGATCCGGTATTTTAGTGTTTATAGAGGAGGAAATGGGCCACAGTTCTAAACAAAAGCATTTGTGATATTACAGTTGGCGGCTTTGTCGGCGATAGCTCAACATTGGAAGGCGGAAGATCCTTCACATATTAATGAATGGTTGGTAAAAGTTTGGAATTTTTTTGCACTAGAATGGTTGATGTATTGTATTCAGGGGGATCAGTCAAAATGTAATGTGGACTGGAGCTTGGTGTTAAGTGTTTTGCAACAAGACTTTAATGTGGTGTTTTGCCCCCGAAAACTTAGTATACTGGCACTGTATTGAGCAATAACTGGACTGTGAATACTCCGAGGAGATGTGACTTTTTGCTTGCACTTAATATGTACACCGGTAAGGGGTGGGAAAGATTGGCTGGGTGGTGGGATATGTACTGATGTTTATGAAAATGCAAATAAAAAGAAATAAAAAATGAATCTAATTTCTGACATCCCTTAGAGCTCTCTGGTACCTGCCAGTTTTTCAAAGAGTGCAATTGCAAAATCCTTGCAACATTTAGATACCTTTTGGGGGCAGAGGCCCAACTTACCTGCAAATACTGGCACTGCACGTACTACGCTCCATTGTGAAAACTGCGCTCCAGCCCTTCCTAGCTTATATACCCATGCCGGGGGACAGCAGCATGCATCTCGCTTGATGTTTTTGACTATGCCTCCCATGATCCCGCACCACTGAGTATAATGGATAGGACTGATGGAGTTGTAGTTCAAAACGTCTGGAGAAACAAAGGTTTCAGACTCAAAAAGCATGAAGGAAGGGCGCTGTTGTAAATCAAGTCCTGAAAATGGTGGTGTGGTATACTCTGAGGGCATGATTTACAAAGCGTACATCACACCACAATTTTCTCAGGTCGTGAAAGAAGCACCACCTCCCACAGCCTCTCTTCAAGAGAACAAGATATCTCAATCAATCTGATGATCTTATTTCCTTCAGTTGTCACTCCTGCACCTTATGGGGACCCCCTCCAAGAAAACTGGGTCTCAATATATGGCTAAGTTCTGCTACAGCGTGGGGGCCACTTCAGAAATCGCAGTGTAGCAGTTTCCCGCCACATCTCTTGGGACCGTCAGGTTGCTGTCTGTGCTTTCTGAAGTGCATACATGAACGAATAGTGATAAATGCATGAAACAGAAATGGAAACAGGCGAGGGGCGGCAAAATCTCATGGTTTCTGAAAGACACGTGAAGCCTAAAGTCCTGCTTTGTGGAAAGAGTGGATTTACGAGCATTCGGGTGCTATGCATTTCATTTTCCATGTCTTTTGAACAAACAAAGTTTTGGGTTTGTATGCGGTGGGAGGTGGGAGGTTAACTAGAAAGTTCTGGTTGAAATATATTTGTGAGTTTTAGGAGGTAATTCGCATAGATTTGGAAAGAAACTGAGATTTCCCTGCACGATGGTGGCTTTCTAAAATCCGAGCAGAAGCGTTTAGTCTTTACATAAAAAAATAACACACACGGATTGTCTGCTTTGAAACCCGTACTTTCTGTATATTCCCTTTCTGGCTGTGATCGGTTTGGCTACTCGAAATACGATTCCTGAACGATTATCAGAAATGCTTCTCTTCAGCGATTAATGTAAAAAGAAATGTAGCGCACGAACACCACATTGACTTAATACCTTTTAGTTTCTTTTTTTTTTAAATATAAAAATCTTTAAAAAAAATACATGTGTAATGGATTCCTTCTTTACAACGAAATCAAAATGATGCTAAAAAACGGTGCAATTTCATAAATTACTTTTATCAAAACCTAACATTCCAAGTTTGATGTGAAATACCAACATAAAACTGTAAACAACTACATTTCAAGATGGCGGCTATGTAGGAAAAAAAAATGGCTGACAAATTCAGCACGGTAAAGAGAGCAAAAAGGAGTGTGGATCGAGGGAAGATGTCTGGGCATGGGAAGCAAATCATATAGATTTGACTTGGAGATGGGCGTAAATGGGTGGGACACACAGCCGAACAACACAAATTCATCCTCATATGTCATTTGCATTGAAAAGCATTAGAGAACTTCATACAAAGCTCTTATGTTAAAGCTCTTATTTTAATGACAATAGTTTCAGCTCAAAGGGAGCGCTTTCAGAGCCACCTAATAGTCCAAACTAAAAATGGTATTGAGGACTGACTTAAGGACTCGATGGAATGCCGGTAAGGCAGCGCCAAGGGACTTGGTTATAGAGAAGGCCACCACTCAAACGACTGAGAATGGAATTAGATATTTGCCTAAGAAATAAAGTGAAAAATTCAACAAATGGGGAAAGAGGTTGCAGATGGAGATATTTCTTTGGAAGATCAGAGACTAACTCAACACAGAAAATAAAATGTAGCAGAGTACATACTACGAAAGGAGCACCAGATGTATTAAAAGAAAGGAGACAAGCAAAACATATTAATCTTTTGGTTAGGGCTAACTACTTATAATTAAACTGGGAAGTTTAAAGGCAAAGAGTCCAACAGTATACATCAGAATCTACAGAAGGCAATGCTTATTTGCTATTTTTATGAACCCCTACACAGGACGGAGTGGGAGGATGGACATGTCTGATCTATGGGAAGGTTCCTATCATACCTCTGTCTTCTGCCGGCTGCAGGAATTGTAGAGGAAGGGTCTTTCTACAGAGGAGGCCAGACTGACACCTCAGTGATGGAATCGGGGAGGTCAGCAGGGCTAGCTCCAAGCAGAGGTTCAGTTCTCAGAGGGGAAACCCTTTGGGGAAGAAAACCCCACTGACATAATTGTTGGATACAGAAGAAGACTTGACACTTCCAAGGAAAATGACTTGCAGGAGGGGCAACAACCAAGGCAAGATGAATTCCAACGTGGAAAAAAAGAGAACTAGAGGCAAGGACAAGCAACGCGAGGAAGGGAGAACAGAAAGCAAGACAAGAAGCCAGAGTATAGTGAGCTAGAACTGACAGAAAACATGCACAACAGCTTGACAGCAACTCACGATTAAGTTGCAATGCAGCGTCCCACTGCCGACATCCCAGGATATCCAGATCCGAATGGAAATCACTCCGTATGCGTCTGACGGTGAAGGGAGTGCGCAACGACTACACCATCACTTGAGTTTGCAGAACACACCGTAACGCGACCATGAAGTATGGCGGAAGCTCGCTGCAAGCGCATTCAGGACAGGCATCATAAGATGTTTCTAACCAAGTTGTCGCTTCCTGAGTTATACTCCTCTGATAAGAAATCATTGGCAGGCACAATCAGAGATTAAGATTACCCTTGCAATAAAAACTGTTTAAATCAAAGCCCATGACATGATGGTTTCAGGTTACATTTTCACAAGAAGACTCAAAAGGTAACTACTGGGAAAGTTGGTGGAGCCATTTAAGAATCTGAGGAGTTGTGTGGGGGTGGGGGGTCCCTGATAAGGGGGATACCACAACAGGGCAAGCCACAATCATGGTCCTCCTGAAAACTGGGAGTGTTCTTATTAACATACTGTCCTTCTAAATGTTGAAGTAAACCATCCGTAAATATTCAAGCCGACAGGTTGGATTCTGTCCTTCCTGGTATTATTTTTGGGTGGGTCAAATAATGTTTGTGAAGGTGAAACCGGTGGATGATAATTTGGGGACTCTGGTCATAGCCTAGGAATAGAGGCCCAGCAGTGAGCATTTAATTGTGTCTAATGGCCACTCTTGCAATGGCTATTGTCCAAAGTGGGGGATGGGTTTACCACAGTAATAATGGCAATCTAATCTCCCTGAACACAACAGTGTTAATGGGTACCTTTCTGCACCCTTCAAATTGTCCATGGGTACACTAAACAGGGTGGTACCCAGTCCCCGACATCTGCATTGTTAATGGAACCCATGCCTAGACTAATAACGGTAGGAAGACTATGCCAGTGAAGCACATAAGGTTTTACAACTCCATCTTTAAACTGAAGTGCTTAATCTGAGGCTGGAGGAAGATACATTTACAGCTCTGAAAAGAGGCTGCCCTGTTTAAGGTGGTCGACTTCGAATTTAAATATTTCATTTATTTGGAACTAAAATGTATGCAGATTTATATGTGGGTAAATGACCATGCAATCCTTTGCCAAATGAGTGAGGCCTTGTGATCCGGAAAGAAAATCCAATCCCACTCTGTGGGAGGCTGAAGGATTTAAATTAAAATCCTGCAGAGGCTGCTGTAGCCATTTCCAATACTACTGCCTGGTAAGACTTAAAGCAATTTGAGACATTAGGTTGTTCATTTGTTGGGATTCCATCAAATGGTAGCCAGTTTGACTATGTATTACCAGAAATCTGAAAGGCGATTGAATTGGCCAAACACGGATAAATATTATCAGGCCACATAGTCGCTCTTCATATGCTAGTGGCTGAACAAGGCCAAAAACAAGCTTTGTAAAAGGCTGAAAGAGAAGTTAAAAGGACAGAGACTTGGATGCATAACCTGGTTGCCAGGGATTGAGGGGCCACGGGGCCAGGTATGAATTTCCTGTTATGTTACGAGGTATTTGTGCTGTGCCCAACACAGGTGTAGTGGTCTCAAAGCACCAATACCTGTCTGGAAAGAGACGTATTCTTATGCAGCCGCATGGGGTAAACCAGACAATGGTCTATGTGCTCGCTCTCCCATCATCCCCCCTCTCCCGCTCTCTCTCAATCTCTACCCTACCAGCTCTCTACCTATCACCCTGTCTCTACCCATCACACTTTCTCTACCAGTCACCCACTCTCTCTCGCTGTCTCTCTCTCCACCTGTCATGCCCTCTTTCTCTCCAGTCGACATGACCCCCTTTTTCCCTACCCATCACCCCTCTCTCCGTCTCCACCAGTCACCCCCCCCCTGCACCCACCACGGTCCCCCAACATTACCCCCAATCCACCCCAGACCCTCCCCCCACCCCTCACTCTCGGTGGCTCCCACAGGTCTTTTACACCGATACTGTCCGTATTTAACCTCCGTCCTCCCCTCGTTAGGTCTGTGCTCCACCCGACTCTGGCTCACTTTCTAATCTAATGCTTCTAAAGCCAACAGAAAAAATGGTCGGGAGAGGGAAAAGTGAGCTACACTTATTGACTAGCTTCGTTTTCAAGGAACCAATTACTAATGTGGTGATAAAGACGCCCACCTTGCATAAATAGGATATAACATTATAAGTGAACTCCTTGCAAGGTGGGTGCACTCCCCTACAGGGGAATCTTAACTTAACACCTGCCTTTTCTCAATCTGAGTTTGAGAGATGGAGCAAACATGTAGCACACATTTTTAGGATGGGTGTATAAAGTATTTCAGGTAGTACAAAGAACACTTCCCTTTCTTAGAGAAAAGATGGATGCTTTATGCAACTAAGTCAACGCTGGTGGATTAACAAGGCCATGTGGGTAGTATTGATCAGACCCCTTAGTTTAAATCTTCTACAGGTAGAAGATATATTGGCTTGCTATTTATCTTGGTTCTGGGGTCTCTTATGAGACAAAAGGGACCCGGTACCAAGAAGCTCAAAGATTCAGCTGCCATAGTGATGAGCCCTTTATGCCCTCATAACACAAGTGAAAGTGTACGAAAGTTGAGCAGGTCATACAAAAAACGAGCTTTATTTTTTCACTGTACTTTCATTATTGCTATATCTGCTTACACTTGTAGGTTTCAAAATCCAATACAGATAACTTGAAAAAAAGATGGGTAGATTGTGTGAGAGACCAGCAACGAGTCCATTTATAGGCTGAAAAACATGCACTTTGAATGCTCAGGACTTTTCATGAATGATGGTCACTGCACTTTATCAGTAGTTTGTTGACAAATGAGGCAGTTGGTCAATTGAAAACTATGTTTTTACCTTCTTCCACTAGCTGTGCCATTATCATGCCAACAGGATAGCCGCCAACAAATTTAGTATTTAAATATGTCCTACAATGTCAATACATAACGTAACGCATGATCGATGCCCTCAATCACTGTTGGTTATGACAAAAGAGTTGGTCTTTCTCTACCCTTCCTTTTCCCAACTATGCAACCATTGCATCAACAACTGCATCGAGTTTGTCCATAATCAGTGGTGACAGAAACTGCATAATTAAGACTGTAGCCACTGAACATACAAGAAAAGGGTGTGACACTATTGCTGCCCTCCCTTAGCCCATGACAGCACTTATTGCGCCAAAAAGATGCCTGCACTGTAGAGATTATCCTTTAAGCTTGGAGAAGATCAATATGGCTGCTCAAGGAGACTAGCTGCACAGGGGAGCATACGCTGACAGGGAAGGAGAAAAAGTGGAGGTGCCATTGGACATAATGAACCCTGAACTGCATTGGGCATAAGGGTCATAATGGTGCAGAAACTAACACTCGTTCAAGTTGATCAGCAAAGACAGGTACCTGAGTAATTATGTGAGAAGGAGTAAAGATTATGCAAGTAATTAATGCAGTAAGAATAAGCACTTCTGCAAGGTCTAGTTGGTACCATGGCGATTAAAATAGTATATGAAGTTTGTTTCTATGACACAGCTAACGGTACAGCAAAGTGGGATCATTTGACATGAAAACAGTTTCATTGTGGAGAAAAGGGAAAACAAAATAAAATCGTAAAATTTTAATGAACATGATGCAACTACGATGACTTCAACAGATCTGCTAACGCATCCATACATAAATAGCTGCATCCCTGTGATAATGTTCTGACAATCCCGTTGAGTTTCGAAAATGTTCATTTTAAAAAAAATGTAATGTGTCAACTAGTTCATAGAACTATTTCACATATAAGAAAAAAGAATTTGAATGAAATATAAATATTAAAATTCCAAGCAATTCTTAACACATTTAAAAAACCTTCATTCGAATCAGTGTAATCAATATAATACAAGGCCTAGTTTATAGAGCAGGCGTGCTGTTTACTTTGCATCACTTGCCAAACATTATATAAATCAATCAACAAAGATGTGGTGCATGAGTGCACACAGTAGATCCAAAAATGTTAATTACAAACTGGCACAATGGTATGAACATACATTACACTGTCACAGACATTAAACTGTACTGCTCGTTTCTTACCTTCTGTGCTTAATCCTGGACTTGAAGTGAACTTTGCTACATCGACAATTTTCACTGCAAACTGCTGTCCTGTTTCCCGGTTGATACATCGCCGCACCACGCTGAAAGGGCCCCTGAAAAAAATACTGCGGTTAGTCTAGTTTCTTGGAAATGGGCTTTACTGTAATATGGCCGCAGTAACCATTTTCTTTAACACGTATCGGCAAAGAACTCCAAATAAATGCGGGAGCTGCAATTAAAGGTGGGTGCTTTGGGGATGTGGCCGTCCAAGTCGTGGGCAACACAGGGGGGAGGGAGCAACCAAATACTTGGCCATTTACGTACTGAGCATTTATGGCGTTAATCAATCTTCCAAGCCTGAAAACATTTTAAGTTGCAGGCCAGTAGCCATGCATACATCTTCACTAGCCCCCTCACTTCTCGACATGCACACAAAGCACACCAATTGTTACTACTCCCCACGAGTCCATTATCACTTAGACAATGGCTAGTGTACATTTTGAAGCCTGTTCTGTGGTGGCAACAGCTGCCAAATCTAAAATTGGTAGTTTCAGTCCAGAGCCCAGTGGAAGGCTTCACTGAACAAAACCCAATCTGCAGTCACAATTTGCTCAAATCTGTGGAATCAGACAACCAAGCAGTCAACCGAGCATGTTGCCATGAAGTCATGTGAGCAGGTTCGAAAACACAGGGAAGACCACTGCAAAGCATGTATTAAGGTTGGTTGCTTGAACCTTTGTAGTTTTATTTTTCGCCAAATACGATTTGGAGCTTTAAAATGTAGGGTACCACATTTTAAAATCTTTAGCTCTCCTCTTTTTTCCCCGAAATCACTCAGACATTAAAAGAGGATGACAATAGATAGTTACAGAAAGCTTAACACCTATTCCAAACGAAAGGTCTCTCTCTTTGTTCAGTTGCAAACTTTGAAGAGCTCCAACAGATTAAGTTCTCTGCACCAATCTGTGCAAAATGAAAGACCGATTCAACTCCTCGAGATTCAAACCCTCAAACTAACTGTAATTCAGCGCCTCGTACTGCTCATGTAGTCCCCAATCCACAGGGTGTGGCTTTTCCAGCAGGTGCCCGGCGATCCACTGTACTAATGTTCCCTTATTTGCCTGCTGCGAGCACGCACATCCCCCGTACATTATCTTGGACCCAGAAGACCGGTCACGTCTCGGCCTGCTTTCCTGCAGGCTAATATTACAAAGTCTTCTACTTCTTAGCATCTGATTTTGATCTACCTAAATTAATTTGCAACCATGTAACTCGTAACTTCTTGTAACTGTAACTAGCACCTAGATGCCCCATGACTGTGTGCTGCTATAAATGTAAAATAAACCTACAACTTACATAATTCTGAAGCGGAAGCATAACACCACATCTCACCAGCAATGCCATTGGCAACACAGAAATTGTATTAGTGAACACAGTCGATTCTTTGGTGCAGTAAGAGACTTGAAGACAGGCTCGGGCAGGCCTATAGGTTAATAGGCCCACAGCCGAACCAAAAACACAAAATACTTGTGTGGGCCAGTTTTTTTGGTTAAAGTGGCCCACTTTTTTGGCCAATTTGGGCCAATATGAGTTAATTCATTATGCGGGAAGTAGTTTTGACCAGTGTTGCTGAATAAATATTCTTTAAAATGCACAATTTGCAACACACTTTATCCAAAAAAAACCTTGGTTACTATTCAAACAGTGTCACAAAAGGAATGAATAGCCATTTGCAACAGTGAGCCACTTTTTCCACTGCTGCCCGAGATAGTTTTCTGGCCCAGTCCGACCCTGCTTGAAAATATGCATGTTGATGAGGGTGGTGTGCACCTTACACATTTCTCATATTTGCATTAACAGTTTATGACAACTACACACTTCTAGTTAAACGCAACATGACACAAAGGGAAACATCTAATCCTTTGCTTGGCTGATGTTTTAGAGCTACATCTGTACTGATGGTTTTAGAACAAAACTTAACACCAAGAACCACACAGGTGCAAATAAACCCATTGGAGGAGACACGTGAGAGATTTTATTTCACTAAATTCTCCTTTCAAAACATAGATAACAAATGCACTCGATGAAAAAACTTTTTTTTTATAAGGGGAAAACCTAAATACAGATGTGCACAAGACGGACAAGGTGGTTCATCCATCTGCCTTTTCCAACTAGAACACTACACTTCACTTCACTTCACTTCAACTAATCTATGTAAGGCGTCAAATGGACAGATGCCAATGTATTTGTCGGATTCAGGTTAGACAAAATGCTGAACAAAAATTGTTGAAGCAATGTGGCGATGTTGCAGTGGTCAATCAGCAGAGCCTGGGAAATGTTGAAAGCAGAAGCACATCCATCAGCTCTAAAACAGGCACAAGGAATGTATGACACTACAGCACCCCCATCAACGCTGGATCTGGAGGAATCACAACACAGCAGCTCTGCATGTGTTGCAACTCCTCCAGCCACCACGACAGAGTCAAGCAGAGTATGGATCAGTTGTGGCGCAGAGGCAGTACAAGCCTGGAGCCAATCTAGCCCTTCATATTAAATGGGTCATGCATGTGCAGGCATGATGTGCTCTGTCAGTGCTTGCGTTCTGCATACAACATATTGTGAGAAACCGGAGGGTGTTCTCCCAAGTAGATCCTGGGAACCCCTTATTCAGGTGGCCACACATGGACTGGCCGGCCCTCTCTTATATCAACCCTGAATGCAAACGAGCAGGGAAAGATCACCTGGGTAGGGGACCCCAGGGTTATGCTCAGGAGAATGCCCAAAGGGAGACGCAGTATGTTACTGAGGAAGGAGAAGAGGAGGATGAAGTCTCAGTCATTTATGGGCTGTGCCACATCTGCCCCCTTCTTCCCATTAAATCTCTTGTACATAAACCCAATAACCCCTCCGTACAGAACCAATCCCCTAGGATCTCAAACCCCTGACATCCTGTTTGCTATCTGAATACTCCCAATAATTTTTCTTCACGTCCCTCTGATTATATCCTGCACTCCCAATCTACTCAGATAAAATACTACAGTTCCCACAATTCCGCTTGTTTATTTCACGGCCCCAGCTATTCCCGTTTGCCACACAAACCCTGCCAGTCGCTCTGATTGTCATTTTCCGAACCCTCAGGCTGCTTTGACAACACACTACCATTGCCACAATTCCCCGTATTCAGGTCACGATGAGAAATTCAGTCATTCTCGGTTGTTTCATAAACCCCACCAATCTCACCCTTTCGACAATACCTTTTCTCCATCCTACCCTGTAGGATGCCTGAAAACTCTACCACCTTTTCTTTCTAACCCAAACACTTCTTTACTTTGTAACCGACCAGGGAAAATGCAACCGGTTTACCTGACCCGTCCCAACACAAGGGTCAGTCAAAGTCAGGCAATTAACCTGAATCACACACACCGGACGGCTGTTAGGTAAGATTTCTATGTATGTGTAATTTTCCCCCTCAGTTGTGAACCCCAACCTTTTGCTGTTGTCTGACCATCCTAGCCTGACTTTTGCCAGTGGAGCAGAGCCTTCTGCTGCACTCCACTGGGTTTTCGCTGACTTTGTTATGGGGAAACCTACACGCCCTTAAAGACAGTCAGTACTGGGAGACTGTTTGCCTTAGTCTTTCACTTTGTTGCTAGTTTTTAGCAGCATGTTACCAGTGCACAAAGTACCTTACAGTACAGTGCGCTGGGGTCTTCCTTTGATTTTTTTAAAGGATTTTTCGGTAGAACTACAAATGTGCCTTGGACAGAGCTGGTGGCAGCTGTCATTTTCCATACATTTCTAACCCTTTCTGGTGGTCCATATTGCATTTACTGTGTTTGGCCCAGGACAGTGGCTTGGAACCAAAATGGCCATTCCACAAAGTCTTTTGTTCTGCCTTTTGGCCATCTTGTCCCTTTGCCTTCTCCAGGTCGAGCAGACCCGGGGAAAACCTTATTTGGTCATGCAGATCCACACGCAAACCGAAGCTTTCGCTGGCTTCTGCATGGCTTGTGTGTACGCCTCAATGATGTGGGCTGGACTGTCTAGTTCCAATACACATCCTGGGTGCCAGAGAGTCTGGTATGCTGGGAATGACTGGCAACCACCGTGGTCTGTGATTGGTCCACATCTGGCATGGCTGTATGTGAGCAGATCTCTCATTGGGTCCTCTTTCGTTTTGACACAAAGGAGATTCTGGATAAGAGAAGGCCCTGAACACCCATAGCAGGTCGATCTCTTGTGTTCACAACAAACCTAGGATAGGATCCAAGTATCCTGAAACCACGAAGCAGAGTCGAGGAATCCATGGTGACCCGCTGGAAGATTTGGCACCCTGAACCCACTGTTGTCCCCCTGGATCCTTCAGTTTCTGATCGAACTTAGAAGGTCTGCAAAGGCGCTTGGACACATTTGAAAAGTGGGACCAACTATTCACGGCACTTCCACCTTAACCTGAAAGCAAGCTTTCTCAGAAGTGTTCATGGGCCAACCAGTGAACTGACCAGCTTGCACGGGCCCTTTGCCCTGGAACCACAGCTGTGTCGAGTTGACACTTGAGACTTTGGAGATCGTAAGCACTGGGTATAAGGCACTCTCCAGCAGAGTTTCGTACACCTAGGCGCCCTAGTTCTGGAATTAGGAGAGTACGCCTGAACCAGAGTGCACGTGGTCAACATGTCGCCCAGCCGTGGTGACGAACTTCGAGGGTGCCCTGCTTCTGTGCCCCCGAGAGGAGCTGCAGTGAATTTGAGCTGATCCCTTCATCAGTAGCGGAGAAATCGCCACTGTCCTGCCACAGAATCATCACTGGAACTCAGCCGCTGAAAGCCGCAGAACCACACAATTGCAGCATTTGAACCCACAACCGAAGTGGACTAGACTGTCAAAGTTAGGGGTGGAGTGCGCCTAGGGCCGGTGAGTACTTGCAACCCTTACCGGTGGTCCCTGGTGCATCAATCCAGTTTTATGCATGAGTGTCTCCTGAGGGCCACTCTTCTTTATCGAGGCAGCCTGAGCTACCGTGGTATTCCCAACTCTTGGATCCTGTTTCGCCCTCTTGGGGAGATGCTCCCCGAATATTGAGAACGTATTATTCACTGCCTCACCCACCTTCCTGAGTCGCTACAGCCCCTGCAAGAGACCCCGTTTTCACTGTACCGTAAGATTGCGTTTGTCTGCACCGAAAGTACGTTTGAGCGCAACGATCCACTCTTCTTAGGGATTGGACTGCCTCTTAGTTAGGGTTTGATAAGTCGAGGACATATTCGCACTGTATGCTCCCTTTCTTTACAGGTTGTGGACCCTTAGTGTGTGCTACTCCTTTAGGTCATTGGTAACTGTATAAATGTTTAAAAGTAGTGTTGTGTTGGTTTGAAATTTACTACTGATATTTGCTTGTGTTTGATTTAAAAGGTCTTTAATAAATGTATATGTATTTTTGATATACACCTGACAGAGTAATTTGTAGTGTTTACTTTGTGTGCTCATTGTGGGCTTTCAATCACTCGCACACCTCCTGAGACCTAGTCTTGACTGCCGCCAATGCTACCTTTATTGGTCTGGCTTGCCCAAAAAAAGGTTACCCTGTTCCAAGAAACTAGGCTGGCCTTCTAAACCTCTGCCCACCAGGTCAGAGTTCAGAAATCCATCTCAACAACGGCCCTTCCTTTTCCCCACAGGGATAAAAGGTGGAGCAAGAGAGCACAAGGGGGGCAAGGCAAGAAAGGCAAGCACGGCAGACAGCACGATGAGATGGCTAATCATGCACAACAGTTCAAGAGAAGGAGAGGTGAGCAAGGAGAGTAGTGAGCTTGCCCTTTCGTCCCAGGCCTGAGGAACCTACGTGGAAGAGAGCCTAAGACCGCAAACAATAGCACAAGTGTCGTGCAGCAGATGTCAATGGTACACAGGGCAAGCCTATGCTGATAAGCAGAAGCGAGGGAAGCTCCCGCGCCCGTGTTACCGGCTTTGACTCTAATGAAGAGGAAACCCAATCGGTTCATCACAGCCAGTGAGTCGAGGGGAGAACCAATAAGAACCGGGCTGTGTTAATTGAGAATCGCAAAGTGGCAAGTTTCAACCAAGTTAAATGAACTATGAAAGAACTGTAAAAGTATTCAGGCGAGACCACCTGCAGAGGGAAACAGCATCACGTGGGTGCCAACTCCAAAGACTGACTTGGAACTACAAATACTAGAAGGCCGTAGGAGAGCCACCAAAATAGGTCAAAGTGGTCATACCCATCCCTGTAAAATCGAAAGACTCATCTACAAACTGTGTGAAAGAAAGGGAAGTGAATCCCAGTGAGAGTACAAGGGACGCAAATCCCACCAACCTTGAAGTGAGTAAAAGACGACAAAAGTGAGCCTGACAGAGGGATACCAGTGAGAAGGGGCAAAGTCTAAAGTCCCAAGAAATACTTTATCGACAAAAGTGAACCCGGCCAAGGGATGTCCGCTGGAATGATTTAAAAAGACATTAAGATTTGTGAAGACGGAAAAGCCATAGTGAACCAGACCAAGGGAGACTAAAAACCAAGAGGGGTCCGAACCCGACAAAGATCCAGGGGTGAAGACTTCACCCAAGTATTGGCAGTCAAGAGGGATTCAAGTCCAACCAAGGGAGATCCAGGGGTGAAGCTATCATTCAAACTTTATTGAGAAAAGAACCAATATGTACATTGGGGAATATGATAAGTGAGGGGTCAGCACCCAGAAGGGGGGGAACCAGTGGTGAACCATTATCACCCTAACAAACTTTCATTTGGTTGAAGGAACTTTATTTTATTATTTTCAAGACGACAGTTCCTCGAAGGCAATCGACTTTCAAGTGAAACGAGATTGGCCATCGACGGCCCGGATATCTGAAAGCTGAACTGTCATCTTGTGCTGGGAAAGCTCAAGAGTCTGCTGTGCGCCAAAATCCCACCTTACCCAGTGTTCAAAACGTGGGGAAGGGAGACCCAGGCTACCTATTATTTGAGAACACTTTTCATTTTTTGAGAAGTGTCCCACCCCTCTTTTTGTATTAGTTTTAAGGTTTGGCAATAGGTTTCTTGGAATAGGCCCTTTTATTTGACACAATGCCACTAGGACTGTATTATTTTTCATTTGATGGTCGACCCTTGCTCCCATCTTAGATTTAGGTTTAGAATAGGCATTTCTCCAACCAGCATACAACATTCATTGTTCAATAAACACCCTTGAACTGTGATCACTTGTGTCTGTCTTACTTGTTGCCACCATGAGTTCCTTACAATACCTACAGGAATGGTGGACCAGAAGACCAAATACTCATCGGGGAAGCAAGCAGCCATAAATGTTAGGTTAGAGTCGGAGATGGTCACTTTTTTCATTTTTTTATTTTCTGTCATCTACTTCACCGGTTTAACAAGATATTAAATAAGGGGATCCATTACTAGAAAGTGGTTCATCTAAAAATTCATTTTGTCAAGTTTAAAGAGTGCATATTGGGCACTTAAACCTTGACATCCAAATTCAGGCTGGGCATTGGCAGTCTAGGGAAACTAAAATGACAGCAATCTAAATTACCCTTTGGTCACCCCTAGATGACCAATGCTCAGAGAGACTATAAATGGTAGGCCACTTCCATCATGAATCCGAATTCATAAAGTTTTTTTTTTCTTTAAACAATTTTATTGCATTTTTAACAAACAAAACCAATACAAACCAAACACTCAGTGCAAATATCAAAAGTACAATTTTCTCATTCTTCATTACACAGTTTTGGTCACTGCTCCCCTTGTCCCACCCCCCCTTACGAGCCTATTTATTCCATTCACTCTGTATCCGCACCGCGTGGTGGGGTCTCATTTTCAGTGGATTCCGTCAAATCTTGTATCATTCCAAACAGTTCCGCTACCAACGATTTCCATGCCATCAGGGTTCCCACCGCTTCTTCTCCTCCTATGTTGCTTGCCTCCTGCCATACCATGGTCTCCGCCTCCGCCCACTTCTGCAACTCATTCCACCACATCTCCACCCGTGGCCTATGACGAGCCTTCCATCCCATGGAAATCCTCCTTTTTGCGAGCACATAAGCTAAATCCTTCAATTTATTGGCATGCTTAACTTTCTGCAATCTGGGGAACCCCCCCCAGTAAGCAGGCTCAGGCTGAGTCTATGACAATAGTGACCCCCTTTTCCGCTACTTTCCCCGCTATTTGGCTCCAGAAGCACTCAATCACCGGGCAGGACCAGAACATATGTTCCATGTCAGCCTGTTCTTCATCACATTTGGGACATGCTTGTTTACCGGCATTTTCTAACCTCGATATCCTCAGGGGTGTCATGTAAGCCCTGTGCGTAATATATAATTGTATCTGTTTCAATCTGGCGTTTGACACCTTTTTATGGTACCCCAGGGCACGTTCCCACATCCCATCCTCTATCGGGGCTCCCACCTCCCAGTCTAGTCTCAGTTGCGTTCTTTCCCAACCTTGGACATCATTTCGTACAATGTAGAAATCTCATGCCCACCCTCCGTAATATCATACATCATGTCTACGGTAACATCTGGCTCTTCTTCCGGTACTGTCTCAGGCCAAGTTTTCTTAATTTCCTGCACCAATCTATGGTATGTAATATACTGACCCATGTGTAACCCCACTTCCTCACCTAGCTCTTCGAAATTTATGATGGTCCCCTCCCGCCAGACCTCTCCCATAGTTACCAACCCCATCGATTCCCAGTGGTTCCTAATTGTCATTTGTAGCTGCTCATCTCCTCCAGCCAGTGCTACCAGCGGTATCTGCGGGGAGCATGGGACTGGGTTTTCCATCATCTGGCATTCTAGGCGCCAGATCCTCCACCCAAGTATCATCATCATAATCATCTCAGGACGTGCTTTCATTTCTGTCTTGGGCAGCCAAATCATCTCTTTTAAATAATATGGGGCACAGTCTGCTCTAAACAACCTGGATTCAGGGGTCGTTTCGTCTGAGAGCCATTTAGCGATATATTGCAGTTGGGTCGCTACTCATAGTTAGGGAGCCTTATTCCCCCTTTTTCGTAAAAGTTCTGCAACTTCCATAGTGCCACCCTATTCCCGGTACCCTGCCAAGGAAATCCCTGCATATGCCGTTCAGTCTGCTGAAAAACTTCCTAGGTATGAGGTATGGAATGTTCCCAAAATAATGCAGAAGCCTGGGTAAGAACACCATCTTGAGCATTGCACTGCGCCCCATCATTGCTAGAGGCAACTTCACCCAAAATGTCATACTCTTTTCAATTTTCGCTATGGCTACCTCAGTATTATGCCTATGTTCTTTTTCCACCGTGTGGTACACATCTATCCCAAGGTACCGAAAAGTATCAACAGCCCAAGGAGCTAGCAGCACCGGCAAATGCCAGACAGGGATCTCCTTATAACTACCTAGCGGGAAAATAGATTTCTGAGAGTTCACCGCTATGCCAGACAGCCCCGCATACCTATCCATAACCTCCAGGATGTACTGGAGATTCTCCTCCGGGTAGATCTGGTGTCGCTCCACTCCCACTTCGATGCCTATAGTATCGTAATGTTGTCTGGTATATAGCCAAAGGCTCTAAAGCTAATATGTATAGCATAGGGGACCATGGGCACCCTTGTCTGGTGCCTCTGCCTAGTTGCCATCTCTCGGAAATCACGGCTCCTGTTTTGACTCTGTCCATCGGTTCACTGTATAGCATGTTTGCCCATCTTTTGTATCCAGGCCTCATCAGCTATGACCATTTGACAGAATCAAAGGCCTTCACCGCGTCTAGGGACACTATTGCGATTTCACCCTCGTTCTTGCTCGCCCATTCGACAACCCGATGGAGTCGCCTGTGATTATGTGTTATGTTCCTATTCAGAACATAGCCTGTCTGATTGGGGTGTATTAGTTTGCCAATGACTCTTCGCAGTCTGCTTGCCAAGACAGTTGTCAATATCTTGCTGTCGTGGTTCAGCATTGATAGTGGTCTATAGGAGCTGCAGCTATATCCAGAGTTGTTGGGCTTGGGAAGCGGTATTATAATCGCTTCTCTAAGTGACTCTGGCAGCCGTCCCATCTCAAACGCTTCATTTAGCATATCTAACATCGGGGGGAGAACTTCTGCTTTATACACTTTATAAAACTCACTTGGGAACCCGTCCGCCCCCGGGGTCTTACTAGTAGGTAGCTGTCTCACCGCTTCTTCTAACTCCTCCAAGGTTATCGGTGCATCGAGCTACTCTTTTTCTCCGACACTTATTGTGGGCAGACCTATGTCTTCTAGGGTTTCCTCATAACTGCTTCTCTCCACATCCCCATATAGTTCCCTGTAGTACTTTTCAAACTCCTGATTAACTCCCTCCTGGGTGTCAGCTACACTGCCATCTTCTCTTGTTATTGTCTTAATGGTTGGTCTAGGGATTTCGCTCTTGTATAACCATGCCAAAAGCCTTCTTGTTTTATCTCCTCCCGCATGCTGTCTCTCTATATATTTCTTATAATTAAGGTTACGCAGTCTATCCCATTGCTCCGCACATGTCTGTTGCAATTTAAGTATCATCTCTGTGTCTATTCCAGTGTCATCATTCCCTCTCTGCGCTTTTTCCAACTCCCTTTCTGCTTCATGTAGATCGGCCAGGATTCCTCCTTGCAGGCTTTTAGATTTTGCTATGGCTACGCCCCGCAACACCACCTTAAAAGCTTCCCATAGCGTGCTCGCTGCGTCCACGCTACCCGTATTCACCTCAAAGTAATTTATAATCTCCTCCCTTAAAGAACCCCTTTTTAGGGAAGATAAAAGCGCCACTGCCCGGAGACGCCATGTTGGAATCCTCGCTCTTGGGGGGCAGTATTGCCAGCCAATAACTAGGGGCGACTGGTCTGACAAGACCCTCGCTTTATATTCTGCCTGCACCGTTTCCATAATTATTTCCGACATGGCGAAGACATAGTCCAGCCACGTATACAACTGTTGTGGGGCAGAATAGTGCGAGTATTGTCTTTCTTGGGGGTGCTTCATTCTCCACACATCCGCCAGACCAAAGTCATCTAGCAGCATCTGCAGCGCTCTTGCTGTCAGGGCAGGTCTATCCAATTTCCGATCTGATCTGTCCACCCTAGGGTTTAGTACACAGTTAAAATCCCCAACCCAGATCACCGCACTTCCCATACACATGCTAAGATTAGTACTCAGGGTTCTGAAATATGTTGCCGTATTCTGATTGGGTGCGTATGTGTTCACAATACTCATCTCCCTATTCTCCACCAATCCCCTCAGTATGACCATTCTCCCATCAGCTTCCGCAGTTTCCTGCAACAGGTGAAAGGGGACATGCGGCGCCACCCAGATGAGCACTCCTCTGGCATAGGCAGAATATGTCGAGCCCGCCACGACCCCTTTCCATTTTTTCACAACCGTTCCTAGCTTTTCCCGTGTCAGATGGGTCTCTTGTAGCAGCGCAATATCTATCTTTTGTCTACACAGGTATAACATAACCTTGTTTCTTTTTAAGTAACTGTTGAGGCCCCTGACATTCCATGTGATTATCTTAAGGTCCCCCATGGCTCGTTATAGTTCCCACCACCCCCCCCCCCCATCAGTGCAGTCCGGCTTCGGCTTCCTCATAAGGGCCCTGCATGCACGCTCCACTGCAAATCCTTGCGAAAGTTTTCCGGCCCCTATTCCTTGTAAGAGTAGATTCTCAACGTAGTCTGTAGGGTCTTGGCCTTCCTCCCCCTCCGGCAGGCAGACCACGCGGATGTTGTTCCTCCTTGCTCTCCCTTCCGCTTCCTCCGCACGATTCTCCATGTTAGCTACCTGCTGCTTTACTATGTGAACCTCTTTTGCATTGTTGGCGCTAGTATCCGTGTTGGCTTTCACCGCACTCGCCAGGCTGCTTGTTCTCTCTGCCAATGCCCCGACATCTTGTCGCAGCAGGGTGACGTTAATGCCTACTGCATCTATCTTGGCCTCCAGGGAAGTGCGCAGGTCTGCCATCGCTGTCCCCCATGAGTCTCTCAGCTCCGTGATAGCAGTTACAATCTGGTGGTTTTTCATCGCTACGGTGCTCTCCGCCGGTGCTGTTGCACCTTTAGGCGCTGTGGTCGCAGGAGATCGTTGCGTCTTGGCGAATGCTTCCATTGTGGATTGTTTGTTCTTGTTCTTACTCATGGCCCATCGCCCAGTCATCTTGCAGCCTCAGTTTTGTGTCTGAGGTTGTTTGATCCCAGATGTGTCGATCTTGCTCCTCTGTTTTGATGTGGCCCCAGGTAGCACTTCAGGTCTGGGTCAATTGTTCAGAAGAACCTCTTTTTAGGCTCGTGTGTGCTGGGCTATTTCTGGAGTGGGTTGTGTTCTCCCACGTTTCAACCCGTCTTATTGCATCGTAGAAAGCCCTCTTTCTTTTGTCTTGTTCACCTGGCTTTTGGGCTCTGTGCACACTGCACAACTGCCTGTATCCTCAGCAGTCTTGCTTACTTCCTTATCAGCTTGAATCCACCCCACATGCCGTGCCTTTCTGTGGTGGCTTCCACTTTTTGACTCTGACTTCCCCAGGGTCATATGCTGGTCTACAATCCCCACGCATGCCCCCAGCTCCCAATGTTGCACACTCTTTTGTCCTTAAGACTGCAAGATCACCTCCATCAGTGCCAGCCCAGCGGTATCAAGATGTCCTCCAGTGGCCGTTATTGTTAGGTGCACAATTTCACGTTCCGTCTGCTGAATTTGTTGATGAGCAGCCGCCTTCTGCATCAGCTGCCCCTTCTGCTGAAGCACAATGCTCTGCCCCCAGCTCGGTTCTCACACGCTGCTACTGTTGCCTCACGCTCCCACTACAATGTATCAAGGGGCTCGGGCGCACGGCACTCACTGTTATACACAAAGGAGCTTTGGATGGGCGCTCCAGCTGATCTTTGTCTAGCGGCGCCGGCTGCATCTGCCTCGCCCGGCCCCCACCCGCACCCGCCGTTGGAACGCTCGGGGGCCTTGCTTGCGCTCCGGTATCAATTAATATCACAGCCCCCGGGCTTGCCTCGACCGGGTGTTTTGCTCAGCCGGGCGTCCCGTCCAAAGCGAGCTCCTCAGTCACTGTTCGCAGGACATCGCTCGAGCTACTGAAGCCATTTGATCTCCCTCTCCAAGGCTTTCTACGCACTGTAGCACATCGCAAATTGTTATTTCAATGATCAGATTATCCGCCGGGCACCTCATCAGATGGTAGCTTTCCGAGCATGGGTGTCAGGGGCTGCTCGCGCTCCTGTATCCCTTTAAGCCACCTCTCCCAGGCTTACCGCACACTGCAGCACGTCACGTGTTGTTATTCTAAGAATTAGATGTTCCACTCAGCTCCCCGTCTGGAGCGAGCCCTTCGATCACTGCTGGCAGCCCGGCTCAGTGATTCCGGCGGTCAGGGGACCCAATGCCTTTGTTAGCTGCCATTTTGTGGAACTGCGTGCTCCCCACGGCACACACAAAAGAGCTCATAGCTTGGGCATTCTTGCCACAAATTACTAGTCCTTTGCTGCTATGACAGGGAACACGTTCCAAACCTCCGCTCATGTTTCCAGAAACTTTCCAGTCCATTTAAGTGCTTTAGCACGGATCGTCGTCGGATGAATAGGAGCAGCCACTCCGGAGCACGTCCTACTCCATGGCTGGTTGGCCACGCCCCCTTGAATTCATAAAGTTAACAGGTTATTTCCAGCGGTCGAGTATAGAACCCCTTTTTACAGCTAATATGCTTTTTCATTTGACAGACGCTTAGCTAATTTTTTAAAAAGAAGAGACAGCAAAGGTTCAAGAGTGTCTGGTTAATGTTTGGGTATTCGAACATGATGTATTTAGAGGTTTTGGAATGTTCATTTTAATTTGTTGCTTGGCAATGACCATCCTCAGGCACTGGACTTGGGTACATGAAAATGCTGGCCTACTTATGCTCTATAACCACCCACACAGCTGCACTGGCTACAGTGTGCCTAGCTGGGCTAATCGGTCTGAGCTCCCACACTGAATAAAAAGGTGGTCTGAGGGCTGTGGCTTTCAAGCAAATCATCTTTATTATACATAGTAAAAACAAACAATACACAATCTTCACAGTACAACAAACCATTATGCCAACTTGTTTTGTGGACTTGCTACAAGACCTATGTTCCATTTAATCAACCCTTCCTTGAACAGTTTCCATTAATTCAACCAATGTAATCAGCTATTACAAACCGAAGTGTTCTTAATAACACACACAAAGCACAGTCTTCAGCCAGCTCCTAAATACGTTGTGTGTATAGGGAAAACGTTCATATCGGAATTGACAATAGAAATAAAAAAAAAGGTTTTAAACATCCCCCCCCCCCATTCCACCCAAACAGGATTAGCTTTCTGCCAATAAGTCTGGATGCATGGAGACAGACCACAATACTTATTTCAGAGTATTGACTTTTCTGCAGGCGGCATGCCCACATTGCATCGAAGTAAAATCAATTAACCCATGACCTTTTATAGCAATTCTAATTCAGACAACAGCCATCTGGTTTTCCCCAAGAGCATCTGTCAAGGTCCCCCAAACAGTCAACTCAACATGTCCAATGTTTTAACACTAACTTGGCTACAGACTTCTTAGGGATTCCTTAACGCCTTCCTTAACTAAGCTGAACAACTCTGAAGTTAAAGTCTAATTTCAGGCGCAACAAGGACACCAGCAGGGAGCACAGATGCTTAAAAGCCTTTTTCCATTAAGAGCCTTAAAGTATGCCCAAGAGTTTTCATATCTTGGGACAAAATCAAATAGAACTCCTGTACAATATTAGACACTTTAAAAATAGAAGCTTTCTTCAGAGATACGTGTAAGAGCAACATTTAAGCTTATAACTGCAATACACCTTGGAAAAGGCCTTCAGTTTTAACAAAGTTACTCACCATAGTGACTACCCTACTCCTTCCTAGTCCATAGTCCCCTTTCCTCCATACTTTTGGGACATTCCGTCCTTCGGAACGGAACCGGAGCACTTTGAAGCATCAAAAAACTACTTTTTGACCTTTTATTTTTACGTGGGGCCACCATACGTAGCCGTAACCCTGCCTTCGCGAACTCCGTCCCACGCATCACCCTTCAGTCTTTTTCTATCGCCAAAGTCGAAGGACCATTAGCAAATCGAGGAAACTAGAGGGGAAAGCAGGCGGGCGAATGGAGGAAACAGGACTAGGAGTAAGGTAGTAACTACAGTGAGTAACTTGGTTATACCTCTACGTCCCGTCCCCTTTCCTCCATACTTTTGGGAGATTCCCAAGCACTAACCAAAGAAACGGGAGGATGGACATTTCCCTTACTGGAACAGGTTTCTAAAGAACTGCCTGGCCAAACTGGGTACCAGTCCGGGAGCTCAGGTCAAGACAATAGTGTCTTCAAAAAGCTGAGGGAGAAGGCCACGTAGCAGCCTTGGCTATGGACTCCCAAGGGACATATTTTTGGAAGGCAACAACAGCCGCTTTGCCTGAAAGCTAATGTGCATGAAAGCGCTTTGGGGCCTGAAGGCCTTTAACTGTATAAGCCTCTGAGATGCACGAAGCGATCCATCGTGAAATGGAAGCTTTTGAGGCCAGTTTCCCTTTTGGGTCCCCAAAAGTAACAATTGTGGAGAGCTTCTGAAATCACTTGTTCTTTGAAGATAAAACTTCAGAGCTCTTCTGACATCCAGGTTTCACCTAAGCATCAGAGACCGGGTACGGAAAGAAAACCGGGAGGGAGATTTACTGGCTTATCTGAGACAATTTTTGGAAGGAAAGAAGGATGAGTGCGGAGCACAACCTTATCCTTGTTAAAGGTCAAGAACGGGTGTTCGACAGAGCTTGAAGCTCACTTATTCTTCTAGCAGATGCAACTGCAATTAAGAAGGCCATCTTCCAGGGGAGAAACTTGAGCTCTGTAGTGGCCAGTGGTTCGGACAGCTTTTGACAGTGTGGCAAGGACCACTTTTAGGTCCCATTTTGGGTGAGGAGGCCTGACTGGCGGAAAGAGGTGAAGGTGAAGGAGACCTGCGAAATTGTATTTTTTTTAGAGAACAAGAGCAATCATCTGTTGAAAGATAAGCTGCAATGGTTGATGGATAAGTTCTGCACAATAAGACGTGGATATCAGAGGCCGCAAGGTCCGATATGAATGACAGGACAGTCAATAGCAGCATGTCGGGGATGAAGCCGTTTAGCAAGACACTACTTACAAAAAAAAACGAAGCCATTTACTTTTGTACTGCGTTCTTGGAGGTGGCTTATGTGCCACCTGGATTATAGGCATATTATCCCCGAAAGGTTAAATTGTGCTAAGGACTTAAACTCGGGCACCAGACCTCCAAGTTGAAGGATTGTGGGCAGGGGTGTCGCACCTGGTGATTGCTCTGATGCAGAAGATTGGGGATGTGCAGTAAACCTGATTGGGTCGCATATTGATAGGTGCTGAAGCTCAGAGAATCATCAGAACCTGGATGGCCACCAAAGAGCTATGAACAGGAGAGTGCAGTTGGAGGCACTCCTGAGCTTCCAGAGTGAACAGTGAATCAACAGCAGAGGAGGGAAAGCATAAGTCATCATGCTGTCCCACAGAATCTCGAGCGCATCGTCCAAGGAAGATGTTCCGAGGCCATCCCTGGAGCCATAGGCTGGCAGTTTGTTGTTGGTTGCCGTCAAAAAGAGATCCACCGATGGGCATGCCCCAGAGATGGAAAAGTTTGGCAAGAAAATCGCTGTTTATTTGCCATTCACAGTTTGCCACAGACTGGCGGCTTAGAGAATCTGACACAACATTGTTCCATACCGGAATGTGCACGGCTTGTAGCCAGACATTGTTTTGGACTACCCAAATCCATATTCGGACTACTAGATCCACCAGAGGAGGAGCCCTGGTGCCACCCTGTTTGTTCACGTAGAACATAGCCACCGATTTGTCCATGCAAATTCGCAATATCTTGTGACGATGGAAGCCAGAAAACATTCAATGCCACCAAAAATTGCCAAACGTTCCAGGTAGTTGATATGAGACATCCTGTCTTAGGGTGTCCACAAATAATACTTCGAGATGACCCAACGTAGCCGCTCCCAACCCAGGAGAGAGGAGACCTTTGTGATCGTGACACACGTGTTCTCACTGAGCGGTTGTTGGTGGAGGTGGTTGCCCACCAGTGAAGATTCAACTGAATGGAAGGTGACATTGGCATCATTTTGGAGTCTGGGTCTAATGCTCGAGACCAACAGTTGCAAAGCGCTATCTGTGTGCGCCTCATTTTGAGTCTCGCCAGAGGCAGAGCTAGAACACATGAGGCCATAAGACCCAGTAGACTTTGGAACCACCAGGCTGACCTGTGAGAGGAGCTTAAAAAAAGATGGCATGTGGTTGACAAATCCACAATCCTGTCCTCTGTTAGGAAAATCCTGGCACGGATAGTATCCCAACGGAAACCTAGGAATTCAGTACTGAAGATTGACTGCCACATTTTGGGGGAAAAGGCTCTGCAGAAGCAAATTGTCTAAATATGGATAAACAGGAACTCCCTGCAGCCTGAGAAATGCGGCGATGATCGCCATTATCTTCGTAAAGTCTTGCAATGCTTACCTGAGACCAAATGTTAGCACCCGATATTTGAAATGCTCCGTTCCCATGGAAAATCGAAGCTATTTCCAATATGGGGCCAAAATTAGGATGTGCATTTAAGCGTGCTGGAGATCTACCACACTGAGCCAATCGCAATTCCGGAGAGAGGACATTATCTGGCAGGGTCTGATCATCTTGAATTTCTCTTGGGTAAGGAAAAGGTTGAGGCTGGCAAGGTCTAGGATAGTGTGCGGGCCAGCCTGGTTGGGAACTGTAAATAGACTGGAGTAATAGCCCTCCCCTTGCTGCCTCAAGGGAATAGGCTTCACAGCCCTGAGGTTCAAGAGTTTTTGTTCCTCAGCTACAAGGTAGGGGCACCCAGTCTGCTGAAGAGGAGAGTGAGAAGGTGGGGCAATGCCCTTCCCTCTCACTTCATTTATAAAACCCAGGACATCCTGTCCACCCTCTCCACCCACACCCGTCTCCATCTGTGCTTGCTGAACCTCCTTTAGCCACCCCCCTAACATCCTTCTCGTCCTTTCCTCTTTTCTCCACCGACGAGGTCGCTAGACTAGTCCAATCTATTAAAGCCTCGTCAAAACAGGATCATCCCCGTTCCTCTAAAACCATCAAGGACCACATTGACACCCTCGCTCCGGCCCTTGCTGATTTTTGCAACCACTCCTTTGTCTCTGGATCCTTCCCCTCTGAAGCACTCCTTTGTGCATCCTCTTCTCAATAAACCCACAGCCGATCCTTCTTGTCTAGCTAACTATCGCCCAATTTCCATTACTCCCTTTCTGGGTAAACTCCTGGAAAAGTTGGCCATCTCTCAGCTTAACCTTCAATCCAATTCTGTTGGCCGTCTCCATGACCACCAGTTTGGCTTCAGAGCTGCCAGAAGCACGGAAACTGCTCTCCTGAACATCCGTGAAGATCTTCTCTCCAACCTTGACTCTTACATTCCCTCTGTCCTCATCCTCCTCGATCTCTCTTCTGCCTTCGATACGGTCAACCATACCATCCTGCTCAACCGTCTCCGTGAAAACCTGGTTATCACTGATCAGGCTCTGTCCTGGCTGACCTCTTTCCTCTCAGATCGACCCTCCCAGGTCCAACGTGGGTCCTTCCTTTCATCCATCTTCCTCTCTACCTGTGGTATTCCCCAGGGGTCTAACCTCTCGCCCAGGCTTTTCAACCAATAACTGGCAACTCTCGCCCACTGCATTGCCACTTTCTGCTCAAATTTCCAATGCTACGCTGACGGCACAACTCATTTTCAGGCTTCGCTCTGCCACCTCCTCTCCCTCTCTCATCTCCGATTGCCTAACTGCCATTCAAGATTGGTGTGCCGCCAATGATCTTTGTCTGAAGGCCAGCAAGACGGAGATCCTCCTCATCGGCACACCTTCACCATCCTTTCCCCTCACTCTCTGGCTGGCCTCCCTTGGCCCTCCTCCTTCCCCCACCTGCAAGGCTAAGAACCTCAGGGTCATCTTTGACCCCACCCTTTCCTTCTCCGCCCACATCTCTGAGGTCTCGAAAAAGTCACATTTCCTACTGCACCTCCTCAGAGGTACTGTGCCTTTCCTCTCCTTCCCCCAGAAGCTCATGGTATCCCAAGCTCTGGTTCCCTCTAGCTTGGACTATTGCAACAGCCTCTTTCTAAATCTACCTGCCTCTACTCTCTGCCCTCTGCAACTAATCCAGAACAGGACTGCAAGGCTTGTCCTTGGCCTCAAGCCCAGGGATCGTATCTCTCCGGCTCTGAAATCTCTCCTCTCCATTGGCTCCCAGTGGATGCAAGGATTAAATTCAAAACCCTCTGCATTGTCCACAAGGCTTTCTGGGGCCTGGGTCCAAAATACCTTCAGCTATCCCTTCGCAAATACCTTCCCTCTCGAGCTCTTCGCTCCTCTACCTTCAACTCCCTCAGGGTCCGTCGTTTTACAGCAAAAACGAGCTGGGGGTAGATCTGTCTTCGGCTGGGGCCTCCCTCTGGAACAGCCTCCTTGCCACACTAAAACTTGGAGAACCATCTCTGGTTCCGGAAGCACCTGAAGACCTTCCTCTTTTCTTCTGCCTTTGCTCCCCCTCTCCCCTGCTGATCTGTTCTCTCTTGGCACCGTGCACCTGGCCACGCTCTGTCCTCCGGGCCCAGGTACCTGCTCACCCTGCCGCCCTCCCGCACTGCCTCACTGCCTCCGGGCCACCCCTTGCACTGGGGTCTGTATCTGTACCCATACAGCCACCCCCTTTTTCTTCCTGCACTTATCAGACCTACCCTGTCTGCTGCCTTCAACCTAGCACTTGCAAATTGCTGGCTGCACTACCACTGTTTGTTGCCTTTATCATTTATTTAATGTTATTTATCTGTTTCTCCTCTGCTTCGCACTTTCCACTTCTCCCCCCTTCCATGCACTTTTCCCTTCCCCCTCTCCCATGCACTTGCGCGTTTTCAAGGTCACTGGGCCTAGTAAGATCGCGGTTTTGTTCTCCCCTGTTCCCCTCCCTTGCCTTGTCACGCTCTGAAACACTTGTGTACGAGCGCGATAGAAATAGAATATCAATATCAATGAGGAAGGGGGAGCTGAAAGCTCACTTGGGCAACAGACAAAACCCATCAGTCTTCTGTTATGGCCTTCCAAGCCTCCAAATGAGACGATATACGTCCTTTCAACAGAGTCTCATGTGACTGATGGAAAGCATAATTTTGGTGATTTATCGTGGGCGAGAGTTCTTGCCGCAGAGGAGACGGCTGAGAACAGAAAAAATTGTCACTTTGTATCTGCTACTTGCGTCGAGGCCCACCAGAGGAGCCTTCTGCTCAGCGCGCTAGACGCTCATGGACACCTCTAAAACCTAAAAAGTACCTTGTTTGGGTCCCCGATCTTTGTGTATAGGCCGCTTTATCTGGAGACAGCTTTGCTTGGACTGACAAAGATGTAGCCGTCACTGTGCTTGCTTTTGTCTCGATGAGTTCCTCGTCGGTGGAGGAGTGGAAAAGCCCTTTCCCTTCAAAGGGAAGATAGAGTACTTTGTCTTGGACTTCCTTTGAGAACTTTGTAGCATGCAGTCCCTCCCGAAGGGAAATATCAATCCCGACCCGGGCAGACATGTCCACATGATGGGCCACACCCTCAAGTAGGTCTTGAGCCAGAACCCAGATAGGCCCTCTTTAAAAGCTTAAAAAGCCTGCATCTCACAGGACAATCTTGAAATTCTGACAGCTCTCTCTACAGCTTGAGGTTGCCTCCGGCCAGAATGCCTTCAGTATTCGCCTGGCGCAGCTGAAGACCTGCATTATAAAAAACCTTTTTCCCAATGCCATCCAGAATTTTGCTCTCCTTGGATAAGACCTGTGAGGCATCGGTGGAGAAGGTTGAAAGCGGCTTAGCCTGGAGTGTAGCCGCTACTACCGCTGAAGGAAGTGGGCAGGTAGCCAAGGGTATATCCTCTTATGCGTGGGGCTTATAGTGAGTGTCGATCCTTTATTCATCAGCTTCCCATTATGAGGCTTTGTCCAGACCTTACAAGCTTCAGCAGTACAGTCTTTTCGAAGAAAAAGACATGTGCGCTTCTGTGATGTAAGGGTTAGCGCTCCTGAGGGAACTCTCTTGTGGAGCCGGAGGTTCGGAATTGGAATTTCAAGCAACGCCATCATATCCAAAACCCGGTCAGGAAAAGCTCTGATGGAGTGGTGTGGGTCTTCACTATCCTGGTCCGTGTGCTCCTCGTCTCTTTTGGTGGGAACAGAAGGCTGATCCGCAACAGGCGGTATTCTCAGACATCTTGGGCACAGCCATTTGCACAACTGGCATTGGAAGCACCAGTGAACGTGGGGGCCATGGTGGCAGTGTAGGAGGAAGCTCCATTGGAAGCAGAGGAGGCACCACCGGAACCTGTTGAGGAGGAGGAGGAGGAGGAGGAGGAGGAAGAGGAGGAGGAGGAGCAGGCTGTTGCTCCAGAGGCTTAGGATACATATCCTTGAACAGATCCTCAAAGTAAGCCTTCATCAGGTCAGAGTGCTTGAGGGCCTGGAATCTGCCAAAGAATGCATCCTCTGAGGAAGGTCTAAGCAGAGGAGTGGGTTGAGGTCGCTATGGAGGGGCATATGCCCAAGACTGCATTGAGGCAGGTTGCCAAGATGCGCCACCTCCCCAGCTGGGTCAACATAAACCAGAGGAGCAACGTAGGAAGAATTGAGACTGAGTGGCAGCGGAAACCTTGCATGCCTGTTAGTTGGCAAACAAAAGGGGTTTCCATCATCCAGATTTGGTAAAAAAAACAAAAAAAAAAGGCTATTCGGCCCCCAACGTAGGCCCTCCTGCCCCAGTGGTTGAAAAAGTTGGTTTGGAGGAGCTCGTCAAAATGGCTGCCTCTGGCAGAGTGTGGGTTGGGCTGCTATTTTGTCACTGCCTGAAGCGATCTGTGTCACAGGTTTTTGAGAGGCCATTGTCACCACAGGAATTGTAGGAGCTTTGGAGTCAATTTCAGCCCTGTGACAGGAAACATCGGCAGAGTCGGTACTAGAAGACCTGGAACGTTTTTCAGCCCCTTTAGCATCGGAAACAGCGTTAGTCCTCTGTAAGGGAGCCTCAGCAGGATGGGTGCTTAAAGATGTAGGGCCTTTGCCCTCCTTTACCCCTTCAAAGGGACCGGTACAACCACAAAACTCCTTGTGGGAAAGCTTAGATTGACACCCGGTAGCCGGACTCCCAGAATAGGACCCCTCAATTCTGCTGGTTTTGATTATAGCCCCTATATGGGGCTCTGCGGGAGTGATATCAGTATTTCTAGTCACTTTAAAAGGAAACCTCGAGACTAGTCTTGGAATGTTTAGTCCCAGACTGCAAAGCCTCTGAAATACCCCCGGTTGAAGTCGCCCCAGAAAACATGGGCTTCTTTTTAGCCCACAGCGGAGAAACCTCTGAGGAAACTCCAGCAGATTTAGCCCCCTGCCAGGAAACCTCAGAGGAAACTCCGGTATCCAGGTTAGATCCCTTTTAGGATACCTCAATGAGAACCCTGGTAGAAGAGCCACTTGGACCTCTCCGGAACCCAGGAGACCCCGGAAATGAGTCCCCTGGCTGGGGTGCCCTAAAAAGGAAGGAACTTAGCGGACGCTTCCTTTTTTCTTCGATGAATTGCTGTGAATGAGGAGGAGGTAGCCGTTGGAATACTTCTCCCCCACCTGACGAACCTACGCTGGAGCGTCCGGACAGTGCACGAGTCACAGCAGAGATGAGTCCAACCGATGCTCCGGGCCCAAAAAAACTAAAAAGGACAAAAAGTACCTTTTTGATGCTTTAAAAGTGCTCCTGTCCCGTCCCGAAGGACGGAATGTCCCAAAAGCATGGAGGAAAGGGGATGGGACATAGAAGTATATACAATACAGAAATTAAATGTCCATAATACTTAAAGAACTTAGCATGTTTGACATTACACTCCCCCCCCCACCCACCCTCTCCCTGCCCTCCCCAAATATACTGAAAGTACATAGTTTATCTATTTTCAGAATTACTCAGTTCGATGGATTTTTGTTTTAGAGAGTGCTTCATAGATTTACTACTTTGCCCTTTGCAGGTTATACAACTAATGAAAGCCTGATTCTTCTGGCCCATGCGAACACAGTGATATGCATTGCATTGCATTTAGATTCATATTTAGGCTAGGTCTTCTTAGCACCATGCAGACTCAAAAGACATGTGTTAATGCTTAGCAAAGACTATTTGAGCCCAGGAGGGTCAGAAACAATACTAGGCCCCTCCCAAATACTTTTCTCTATAAGTAATCACGGTGGCATTACGTTTCTTTCAGTCACTCGTTTAGAGAAGATTTTAAAAAGCAAAGGCTTTCAATCCATCCTTTATGAAACAAAAGAAAAAAGTATTGGTACACTACTCTGGGATTTTTGCAACGAGATTGATGCCGCTTATCCAGAACAAGAGGATCGGAACCGCAAACAATATATTACAAAAAATGAACATATTTAACTCTCAAAATGAGATTTTACAAAATTCTAACAGAACAACAATTAAAATCTAGAGGTCAGCAACCCTTTCTTTAGCTATGGACCGTGGGATAACGATGTGGATTAGTTTTTGTAAAAAATGTGCATCCTTGGCCACCAGGGGACGCGGGCAAGATGGCCGCCTGAATCTCAAGCTCCCCGCATGGCCCCGGGAAACTCACGGTAAAACATGCCTTAAGTGCTTTCTAACTCCATCTATCAGCGATCCTCGAGAAGGGGAACCGCTGTGGACTACCCAGAAGCCGGTCCGGACTTCGGAGATGCCCCCGTTCCCGAGATAACGACTTGTGAACGGTGACCCCCCCTGCGCCCGAGGGAAGGCCCCGGATGGGAGCCGCACATCGCCTAGATACGTAGCGGTGGGAGGAGTCGAATTCCCCACCTGCTCTGACTCAACACACAGGGCCCAACGCCAGGCGGGCCTTCCGAGAAGTTCCAACGGCTGTCGGCGACCGGCCCATCCATTATTGGGGATACAGGGGTACCACCGCCACACCTACCGCTCTCACCACCGGTGCTTCGTCCATGCCCGAGCCGACGCAGTGGCGCGGAACCATCTCAACGGCCCACATTTCCGCACCTGACCACAGCCCCAACGCCCTACCTCCCCACAGCCCCCACGGGGCTCCGGATTAGTGGCAGAGGCGCCCACCCAACCCCCGGAGAAGGCTCAGGCTGTCGCGGGACCGCGCCTGGGCCACCCCGCCGACACCTCAGGAGATCGACACCCCATGAACTGGAGGGAGACCCTTGCGCAGTACCAATTCACGCTTGGGTCCCTCGAAATGGAGACCGGCCCTGTAGCATTGCAACCCGCGGACATGAATGCCATACAGAGTAACATCCAAACAATCCTAGAAGAGATTAGGGGCATGAGGACAGACATGGGGGCCAAGTTGGTGGACCTCACGGCCAAGGTTTCAACGCTGGAGGACTGGGTAGAAGGGGTCGAGTGAAACCAGGCATCGACGGACATCCTCGAGGCACAAATGGAAACCAGATTTCAGGAACTGCACCGCCGCGAGGAGGACCTCCGGCTCAAGGTCGACGACATGGAGAACCGGGAGAGGAGAAACAACTTGAGAATTTTTGGCCTTGAGGAAACAGAGGGAGAGACCCCGGTTGGTCTTGAAAGCAAAATCCAAGACATCATCAGGATCGTCCTGGGGTTGGACCTGGGGGAGACCCTCCTGCTTGATCGAGTCCATCCGGCCGGCGTAGGGGGTAGAGGTCCACGCTCAGTTCTTGCAAGATTTCACTACTATAAGGACAAGGCTAGGGTGTTGGAGAGGGCTAGAACCCTACGGGACATTCAACATGGTAACTCCAGAGTGACCATCTACCAGGATCTCTCGGCCCTCACTCTCCAGATGCGAAGGAAATGCGGCACTATCACCAGATGGCTACAAGAAAAGGGGACACGCTATCGCTGGGGCCACCCATTCCACCTAGCATTTGAATGGCAGGGCCAGAGATATCAACTAGTCACTGAGGCGGAAATCCGAAGGACCACCGAGGATCTCACAGGCGACATCGCGGGACCATCAGAAAATCGGGACGAAACCAACAGAGACCGCCCTTGTGCCCCTCGAGGCCCAGACTTATCCCAGGGGAAGCTAAAGGTTAAAGGCTCACGTAAATTCCGAAAAACCAAACATCCACCTACAGACCGAGGAGATCCTATATGAGCATACGAGCAGCAATCAAGGCTCGCCTTTCTGTACAGAAGGCCTGATCCACACCCCACGGGAGCATGCAACGATTCATGGAGCCCTCCGTTCATAGTGTTTTTGCCCCATGACCTGTGGAGGGTTCTTTGTTTAATCGACTTCGGTCAGGGTTGAAGTGTTGCCCATTTAGAGGCTGTTGTAGGGTTTTATTGGAAGATGCACGGCGACTCCACACGGACAACGGCCGGCGCCCCTCCAGGCCTCATGTCGTGATACGCCCTGCCAGGGGTAAAGGAGACACGACCAGGTACCAGGGCTGGGGGGGCCTGGCTCGGGAGTCGCTACAGCCGGTTCCCTGCCGCGGATCAGAAAGGTCCGGCGCTTAACGAAGAGAGACAGGTTGGAAAGCGCTACACCTAAGAAAATGTTTTCCGGAGGCAAGGGAAGCGACCCTGGTGGTTCGTTGCCAGTCACATCCCCACCCGGGGACCCGGTGGCGAACGCCCCACAAAACGGGTAAGTGGGAGTGAGGGGGGGAGGGGAGGTTGCCCCCCGTGGGGCTCGAGGGGAAAGGGAAAACCAGCTCAAACTATGGACATTTTTTAGCAACGGGCTCCGAGTAGCAGACACTTGGAGGCGATTTCAGTGCTCGTAACGAAAAATGACAATGATTGAAGCAAAGATAGGCACGTTGAACGTCAAGGGCCTCAACTCCCAGAACAAGAGATGTCTCACGAGCAACATGTTCCGTAAGCAACACCTAACGGTTCTTTTCCTACAGGAGACACATTACAGGCAAGCCAGGGAATCTAAGATCAAGGGGAAAGACATTGGGTGCAATTACTGGGCCTCACACAGAAGTTCTAAGAAGGAAGGGGTGGAAATCCTCCTGAACAGTACGTTCCATCTCACAGACATAGAAACCAAGAGGGGGTTTGGTGGTCGTTTTTTGGGCATTAAGGGAACCTGCGAGGGAGAGCGCATTACCCTGGCCACTCTATACGCGCCCAACTCAAAACAAATACACTTTCTCACCCAAGTCTTTCACGTCATGGACGAGTGGGCAGAGGGAGCCAAAGATACTGGGGGGGGACTTCAACCTCATAATGGACCCGAGGCTTGACTGGTGGTCCGCGAGAGGGGGGACACCCAGGGGTGTCTCCAAGGACAATCTGTCCCTGCAGGCCCTCCTCAGTGAGCACTATTGGGTCGACATCTGGCAAACAGCAAACCCGAACCAGGGTGGGTACACCTTCTTTTCGCCCCCTCATTGCACCTACACCAGAATCAACCTTTTGTTAATCTCGGAAGAGGGGAACGGGGTAGCACAACAGCCGAAGGTGGAAGCCATAACTTGGTCTGGCCACAAATTCCTCATAGCGAATTGGTCACTGCCCATCTCCCCAAGATCTTCCCGATGGCGTTGCAATGACACACTCCTCAGGGACCCAGTATTTTGTGATTTCATGAGGCAGGAAATGCTGGCCTATTTCGAGACAAACGACACCGGCGAGACAGATATGTCCATGGTGTGGGATGCCGCAAAAGACACTTTCAGGGGCCTTCTCATAGCGGAGGGTTTGAGACGTAAGCGGGAGAGAGGCCTAATCAAGGGTAAACTCCAGGCAGAGTTGGGTGCTCTGCGAGCCAGACTGGGCCTCCTGGGGTTGGATCGAGGGGCTCTCCTGGAGGAGATGCAGGGCAAAAGACAGGAACGCCATACGGTCCTCATTGGGGAAGTCTTCAAGAAAATGAGATACACTAAGCAGAGGTACTACGAACGGGGAGATAAGGTGGGGACCCTACTGGCGCAGAGGGCTCAGGGCTGCAGGGTTGAGAGAGGAGTACCTCGTCTCAGGGATGGAGTGGGCGGGATTCACGGGGGCCGCGTGGAAATAGCGGAGTGTTTCGCTGACTATTATAGCAAACTCTACTCCAAAAAGGCAGGCGAATCACTGGAGGATATCCGTGCCTACCTGGCAGAACACCCTCTGCCTAGGCTATTCGATGGCGAGCTAGAAGTCCTGGAGAGAGAGAGAGAGATATCGGAGGTGGAGGGCGCCATCAGAAGACTGAAGGTGGGAAAGGCACCGGGGGAAGACGGCTACACAGCCGATTTTTACAAATAGACCCAACCCGTCCTGTTGAAGCCCCTGGCCAAACTGTTTAACCAGATCAGGCACAGGGAGTCCATCCCACTGACATTTTTGCAGGCCCTCATTACCGTTCTACTCAAACCCGGCAAGGACCAGATGGAATGTGGGTCTTATAGACCCATCTCACTCCTCAATCTGGACTCTAAGATCTTTGCCAGAATCCTGGCCACTAGACTTGAGAGCTGCCTCCCGCGCCTAGTACACCCCGACCAAGCGGGATTTGTCTTGAATAGGCAGGGTTCCGATAATATGCGGAAGACGCTCCATGTGCTTGCCTCGAGAGGGGTCCGCGACGAAGGCGCGCTTCTGCTGGCAAATGGGACAGAGTCGAGGACATTCCCCCTCGAGCGTGGTACACGGCAGGGATGTCCTTTGTCCCCCCCTAATTTAAGTGCTTGTGATGGAACCATGGGCAATCTCGATCCGCAACGATGCGGTCATCAGGGGAGTAGAGGTCGGAGAAATGCAGTGCAAAGTCTGCCTTTTTGCTGACGATGCACTGCTCTATATCACAAACCCAACCCAAACAGTCCCCCGAATGCTGCAGGGCATCTTCCGCTATGGGGACCTATCGGGGTATAAAGTTATTCTGGAGAAATCGGTGGCGTTCGTAGGGGTAATATATCAGACGCAGAGATGACCTTTGTTAACGGGCTCCCCTTCAGGCTGAGAGACGACGGATTCCGGTACCTTGGAGTCCAGGTCACCCGTGACCCCGAGGGCCTATACCGGCCAATTCCCCTCCCCCCCCCTCTGGTCAGCAATTCGGAAAGACAGAGCGATGGTCAGGGTCGGGGCTCTCCTGGATGGCATGTCTCAACCTCATAAAAATGGTATTCCTTCCCAAGTTTTTATTTCTTTTCCAAATGCTCCCGGTGCTGATCCCCAAAAGGTTTTTCAAAGAAACGAAGCGAGTCCTCCTCAACTTTCTCTGGTCAGGGAAGAAACACAGAATCTCCTATGAGGTACTGACCAGACCTAAGGAAGATGGAGGGGTGGGATACCCTGACCTTGAAACATACCGTAGGGCCTCCCAACTGAGGGTCCTGGTCGACCACTTTGCCCCGGGGACGAAAAAACAATGGGTGGCCGTGGACAACGGGCCTCTCGCGCCCGTCACCATAGAGGAATGGCTCTGGGTCCCGAGGAAAAAGATCCCCAGAAGTGTCTTGTATCACCCAGTCCTAAAAGTGTTGTGGTCCCTATGGAAAGAGGGAGGGAGGGGGTTACTACCGCTGGCTCACAACCTGGCGCTCCCCCCTGAGCTGCATTTGGGCCCCCCCTTCCTGGCCAAGATAGCGGAGCCAGCAGCGTACCAGACGTGGTTCGAGGCAGGCCTTAGCAGGACTGGTCACCTCTGGGTGGGGGGCTCTTAATTACCCCTGAAAGATCTGGAGGGGGCCCTGTGGATAGGCACCCTGTCCCCCTTTCGCTACCTTCAACTTAAGGGAGTCCTGACTGAACCATCCTGGGGGGACACCCTCAGGAGACACCTTACTGACTTCGAAAAACTCCTCCTTTCGGCGAGGGGCTCCAAGGGAATAATATCCCGCCTCTACAAGCTCTTCCTCTTTTCTGTCCCGCGAGACCCCCCACCTGCACGCACGCAATGGGGAAAGGACCTGGGTGTGGAGACCGACGACGATCGGTGGAAGGAGATGTGTAGGAGGGCCAACCGCTCCACGGCCTCACTCCAGTATCGCCACCAGGCCCTCAAGGTATTGCATCGCTGGAACTACCCCCCGCAGAGGATAGCTGCAATGAGGCCGGGGTACGATCCACATTGCTGGAAGTGTAGGACCGAAACGGGGGGGATTATATACACATGTGGTGGAGGTGCCCGGTGGTCTAAAGGTATTGGGAGGAGGTTTTGACATGGATTAAGGGGGTAGACAGGGTGGAGCGGCCTTCCTGCCCCTGGCTTCTCCTTTTCGGAATTGACATTGGGGACTATCGTGAAAATACCAATGACCACATGCTCCAGGTCATGTTGGTGGCGGCCAGGTGCTGCCTGGCACAAAAATGGGAGAACCCCGGAATGCCCGGGGAAAAAGCATGGGTAACCAAGGTACGGGCCATTTACGACATGGAATTCCTCACGCATTTGCTTGACGAATCTAGATCCAACATCGAGGAAATATGGCTCCCCTTCTTCGAAAAATGCGGCCGCCCAGTGTAAGCTCAGGCTCCGGACCCGGAGACCCCCCCCCCCCCCTCTGGGGGCCTCAGGCCAGCGTTCATTGGTCCAACCCCGAACCCTTCAAAGCTCGGCCCATGACTTCGGCGTACCAAGTGCACAACATGTAGACTTTGCTATGCTCTTTTCGGAACCCGTCAAATACACAATTATTGAGAACTTGAACTGGTGGCCGGGTGGGGGGGTGGATGATTATAACGGGTTTCCTGTTTATTCATGTTTAAATATGCTCAGTATTGTTGTGACACAGGTGCGAAACCTAATAAAATTTGATTTAAAAAAAAAAAAACGTGTATTTATGATCCGTCCGGACCATCGCGATTACTTCTAACACCACATGGCTACTCTCTTTTACTCACAGGTTGACTTTTTAAAAAATAGAGACAGACATGCAATGTTTAAAAGTAATCTGAATGTGCATTTAACTAAAAGGAATACCATCAAAACCAAAAAATCCACGTTTGTCAAATTATAAATTACAGACATTCCAATTATTCCTTCATGCTCCTATATCTCCCACTGAGTAACTGTAAAAGGAAATTCGAAGTTGAACGAGATGATGCCTTATTGGCTCTTTCCCCCCATGTTACCTTCCATATGGTACTTGGTGAATTCAATATTTGGGCATATACCGCAAGATATGCAGGTGCAGGCCAACCACTCAAGCAGAACTGACATGCACTATGCTCTCAATATTGGGTCTTGCTCACCTTAAAGGACATACGTATAGATTGTCTTCTCACTAAGAATATTAACCATTTAATGTAACAGTTCTATATTACATTGATTATAAAGTATTCATTTAAGTCTATCTCCTAAAGCCCATTTCAAAACCAACTATTTCACTACCAAAACAAATTAGGCCATTTAAGTTTTTAATGATTACATTTTTTTCGTATCTGAAGCGTTTCCCCGGTGATCTGCTCAAATTGATTTTTACAATTTCACTCAATGTTTTTACAAACGAAGTTGCTCCTATGAAAACGAACTCAATGTAAAACAGCTCCTCAAAGATGACATACTTCAGAACTGTGCACCACATAAGCTCCAAGGTAACAAATATCTCCACAAAAGAGAAACAATTAAATAATTTCAATAAAGAAAAGTCTTCTCTGAAGAAATAATGAAAGCCAATAACTACTAAAGAAGCCTTATCTACACAAATTACTAGGTTGAAAACACATCTTTCTCCCACAAACACCGTTATACAATTGAGTGGCAACAGGAAATGCATAACTTCACACCGCACATTTCGTAATCTCTCACAATGCAGCTTCAACCATGCTATTCTTGACAATCTAATATTTTTTTCAATGCTCACAAATATAAGCAAAGTGAATTCTATGGATCCTATTCTTGTGAAACCACACAGGAAAATATAAAGATTTTTGGCCAGCATGAATACTACCTCAAGACCTAGAAACTCATACGCTACAGTTATTAAAAAGGACTGTCTTGATGATTAAACATTTCATCACTGCATTTATATAAGTAAATTTAGCTTTCGTAAAATGAGAACTTCTGAACAGAAATTGGACAAAATTGTCAATCTTCATTAATGTAAAAAAAATGTGTCAAGCTATTTGTGAATATTGATTTTAAACTGTTTTGGAGTGATTAGATGCAGAGTGAGGTTTACAGATATTTGCATTTCCTTTTGGTGCTTGTTAATATAGCATCTGATCAGAATATGTAGAAGAGGGGTAATTTCAAATGTCATGTCTGGCTTCTCATCCTTACAAGTAGCATACTATGGCAACTATCTCAAGCGTGCATGCAAGAGTAAAATACTTTGCCGAACATCTAAGACACATTTTTTTAAATTTTTTTTACTGCGCCAGTTCACCAGTGTAGAGTGATCTAAAAACGCATAACCTTGTCGGAGTTAAAGTGCATTTTGTCCCGGCTAATGACCGCAGGACCTTTGTCTCCTGCAAGGAAGTGACAGGAAAATGGTGTAAGCAAATGGAAGATATGGAATGTATGGTAATGTGAATGGTGTGGAATTTAAACATAAATGTCTAATGTAGTGATAAAATAAAAGATTGATGTATTGAAAGTGTACAAGTCTAGTTTGGGTGTGGGATGGGCTTGGGCAATCTCGAGTTTTTTGTGGGCAAATTTTAAAAAGTTAGGCTAGGAAGGTTTTCCATAGGCCTATGACACCAGAGTTCAAGGTGTATATTTTGCTTATGTAGAGTTGAAGCACAGTGGATTTTTGATGAGGTGAGTAAAAAGAGTAAGCAGAGAAGGCTTAAGCATTGGGAAGGGGGAATAGTTGAGGGATTGGGTAGATCCTTTAGCAAGCCGATCAATAGAACACATTTTTCCATGAAGTAGTAATTGAGATATACCATAACTTGTTCAAAGCATGGTGATCATTGCACTCACAAAAAGGCACGTTAATGCCCCAGCCTGAATGCTAAAAATGTTAATTGTAAAAGGAGGTAATTGTAATAACTCTGATAAATATATCTATCTAAATACGATAGACATATGTAAAACAACCTAGTGGCCAGAAAGGCTCTGAAACTGGGTGGGATTTATTGCGATTATGATCAGTAAGATTAAAAGTATATTAATATTCAGTGAGAAGTGTATATACGGTCATAGCAAGTTTATTTGGGAAATGTAAGAGAATAATGAAAATAAAAAGGAGACTATTTCAACATTGTCATCATATTTTAGCCAGAGCATAATACTGGAAAAGGAATAATATTAATCGCTAGTGGTAAGCAGTACTGTACAGAAGAGCATCACATGAACATGTAGATCGAGCCGAGTCGTGATTCCATATTAGACTACTGCCATGCAGTAAATTTTAACTATAATTAAGGTGATAGCTGTAGAACCACTGCATAGCATCACAGGAGATAGAGCGTGCCTACAGATTAAAAAGGCTGGCAAGTTGGTTGCAGTTTGATGAAGAATAAACGTAATACCGAAATTCGTGGAGCAGCTTCATGCGTTCCAGAGACTTGGGAGGATGGTTTTATGCCATATATTCTTGGTCATGTCAGTTATCGTCGTTAGTGGCCCGCAGTTTGATGGTATTGGATTAGAGCCATCTGTGACGGGAGCCCCTGGCAGCAGGGGTATTCCAAGACTATTTTTTAATATGGAGAATAGGCAGGAAAGAGAAAACCTATACATTACTTATCCTTTGTTGCAAGAGATGTGAAGGCTCAAAATGTAGGGGTGCCTGGACATTAGCGCATAACTTTAAAAGGGATAATTATTTGTGCTGGTACTAGGTCACCCAGATTCTTCATCATGCACCAATCATGAAAGTATGCGTTGCTCGAAAAATTGCAAACCCACATTTTGCTAGTTTCACCACTGCCGCAATGGTTGGTGTGGAATCTTAGGTCCTAACTTTTGTAAATGTTATCCTTGCGTAGAACAAGTTACTCTCTTACCTGGTAACGTTCTTTCGATGGGATGGTCCGACGACGTATTCCATATCTATGACAGTAATCACCACAGCTGAAAATCTTTCAGCGTCTGCGTCGATGACGTCGATACGCCGCTCGAGGACCTCCTCCGACGGCCGACGTCACTGGATGTTATAAGTAGGACGCACAACGCCCGTAGCCTCAGTTGTAGTTTTTTTCCCAAAACGTGTGGCACCAGTCTTCTGCCAGTCGGACCACAGAAAGCCTTGTAAGCTGCAATCGCATAAGAAATTCTGTAGCGGGGAAGGCAGTGAGGGAGCGATATGGAATATGTCGTCTGACCATCCCATCGAAAGAACGTTACCAGGTAAGAGAGTAACCTGTTCTTCGAGGAGATTGGGTCCTCCGACGTATTCCATATCTATGACAGACTCCCAAAGCAGTAGCAACGTAAGGAGGTGGGAAAAAGAATTTAGAAGATAGAAATTTAGAATGAACAATAAAATTGCAGATTAAAGGACCGCCTTGCAAAAGGCCAGATCCTGCCCACGGATACAATCAAGGGAGTAGTGACGTACAAAAGTATGGACTGAAGCCCAGGTGGCTGCATCACAGATGTTACGAATAGGGACACCCCTCTGCAGGGCAGTAGAGGCAGCCATACCCCTGGTAGAATGGGCCCGCAAGCCTATCGGAGGGTCCTTACCCGCCAAGCGGTAACATTCAGAAATTGCCAGGATAATCCATCAAGACAAAGTCTGCTTAGTAACAGCTTGTCCAAAATGCCTTCCAGCGCAATCAATAAAGAGTTGATCAGCCACTCTGACCCGGGACATGCGTGAAATATAAAAGCTTAAAGCTCTCCTAGGATCCAGCCTATGGAGCCTCTGCTCTTCCTTACCAGGATGCGGAGGAGGATAAAATGCCGGAAGAATTACCAGGTTACTCACCGTAGTGACCACCTTACTCCTAGTCCATAGTCCCCTTTCCTCCATACTTGTGGGACATCTCTCCGTCCTGTGGGACGGGACCAGAGCACTTTGTAAAAAGCATCCACATTTTTTTCAAAAATGTGTCCCTCCTCTCTTACCTTCACAGGGCCCGGCCCGCGCCCGTAACCCCGCCCACCTTGGCTCCGCCCCGCGCATCGCCCATCAGTCCTTTTCGATCGCAGGGTCCAAGACCCATTAGCAATAACAGAGGAACCTTATTAGGGGGACGGTGGGCGGGCGTACGGAGGAAAGGGGACTATGGACTAGGAGTAAGGTGGTCACTACGGTGAGTAACCTGGTAATACTCCTACGTCCCATCCCCTTTCCTCCATACTTGTGGGAGATTCCCATGCACTCCATACAGGAACTATGGGTGGATGGAAATACCCCTTACTGAAACAGGTTCTTTAGCACAGCCTGACCAAACTGAGTGTCAGCTCTAGAGCTCATATCGAGGCAGTAATGCTTACAGAAAGCAGATGGGGAGGCCCAAGAAGCTGCTTTAACAATGGACTCCCAGGGAACCCTGAGGGTTACCGAAGGTCACAAAAAGTTGAGAAGAACTCCGAAGCTCGGAAGTCCTGTCCAGGTAGAACTTAAGAGCTCTTCGGACGTCAAGACAGTGTAGAACCCTTTCAGCCTCCGAGGCAGGGTTCGGAAAAAAAACAGAAGCGAGATCGACTGATTCAGATGGAATTCGGTCACTACCTTTGGTAGGAAAGCCGGGTTTGTCCTAAGGACGGACTACCTTGTCTTTGTGAAAGACCAAGAAAGGATGCTCCACCGACAATGCCTGGAGCTCACTCACTCTCCTCGCTGACGTAACGGCGACCATAAAGGACACTTTCCAGGATAGGTAATTGAGGCCCACCGTGGCCATGGGTTCAAAAGGTTTATGAAACAGCCCAGTCAGGACTACATTTAGGTCCCACGGCGGGTGCGGACTACGAACCGAGGGTAGAGGCGTGTTAAGCCTGCAAAATGCCTCTTAACGACTGGGTTACTCAGAGAATAAGAGCATCGGTCTGTAGTAAGATAAGCGGAAACCGCTGAAAGTTAAGTTCTGCATGACAGAATGTGAACACCCGACTCTGCTAGGGAGGACACGAAGGACAGCACCGTGTCAATCGTAGCCACCCTTGGATCCAACTGCTTTTCCAAACACCAACGACAGAACCTGAGCCATTTACTCCTGTATTGGGATCTGGTCGAGGGTTCCCTGGCTGCCTGGATAATACACATGTTATCCGTAGACAAGTTAAAATGCTCTAAGACTTGAACTCAGACACCATGCCGCAAAGCTGAACGATTGTGGGGAGGGGTGCCACATCTGCTGCTCCCCTTGATGAAGAAGATCTGGGGTTACTGGTAACCTGATCAGCGGAAACACAGACAGGTGTTGAAGTTCTGAGAACCAAAACCTGGCCGGCCACCACGGGGCCATGAGCAGAAGGGAACAGTTCACAGAGTTCTTCAGCTTCCCAATTGCTCGATGAACTAGAGGCAGAGGCAGGAAGGCGTAAGCTCGAATGTAGTGCCATTGAATCTCAAGAGCATCCCCCAGAGAGGAGGCTCTCAGCCCCCCTCTGGAGACATACCGAGGAAGCTTCTGGTTTACCGCCGTAGCGAAGAGGTCCACCAACTGTGGGCCCCAACGCAAGAAAATCCATGAGAGGACCTCCGCCTTCAACTCCCACTCGTAGCTGACCACTGTCCGCCGGCTGAGGGCATCCGCTGTGACATTCAGCTGGCCCGGGATGTGCACCGCAAGCAGCGCAGCCAGACGCCATTAAGCATGGCCCACTCCTATATCTGGGTGGACAGCTCAACCAAAGGTGCCCACCCCGCAGGCAACGAAACATTGTGCAGAAGGTGTATCCAAGCATTCCGGTCATAAACTGACCGATAAGGATGCGCACACGGCCCAGAAACCAGCCCTACACCTGAGGCCGATGGCGTAGTTGTAGGGGTAGTACCTAAAATGGCCACCATGGTGGGAACGGCCCCCATTTTGTCTTCATCTGAGGGGAACTGCGGCACATGAGGAAGTGAGGCAGGGTTCCCCGTCGATGGGTCAGGGGTCTTAATTTTAGCCTTAACGTAAGGAACCTCGGCAGAGCCGGTACTATGAGGCCTGGAATGTTTCTGCGACATACCAACCGGCAACTGAGCCTTCGAAGGAAGGGCCTCGGCACTGCCGGTAAAAGAAGAACCTTTCTTCTTTGCCCCCTCAACAGATCTGGTGTCGCCACAAGAGCGGGAACAGTGAGCAACCGTTTTCACCGACAGGGCCTTGCCTGGCCCCTCAGAACTGTTGGTAGCCTTAGCCTCTGTACGAGGGACCTCGGACCTATGCCCGGTAAAAGCCTTATCGGCACGGGCCTAGAACATCCGTTCGGTAACCACAAGCCCAGCCAAGGCCTCGGGGCGCACCCCGGTTTTGTTTTTGAGGGAAGCCGAAAGAGGCCTCAGAGCAAGCTCCGGTACCCCATGACTCAGGAGAACTGGGCCTACAAACAGCCCCACAGGAGGGGCCTCGGAGCGTACTACGGTGTACACAGGCCCCTTACGGAGACCCTCGGAGAAAACTCTGGTAGAATTATTAGGCCCGACAGGCACCTCAGGGCGAACCCCGATAACAGAGCAATCAACGCCCCTCCCGGCCCGAGAGGAACCTGGGAAGGTATCCCCCGGTAGGGGTTCTCCGAAAAGTAAAGAACTTACCGGGCGTTTCTTCTTCTCGTCGATGAACGCCTGAAAATGAGAAGGAGGAGTTTGTCGGAACACTTCCTCCCACCGCTCCAACTGACGTTGAAGTGCCCGGACCGAAAGGCAGTCACAGTAAAAACAGGAGTCCCAACGGTGTTCCGGACCCAAACACTCTAAACAAGAGGATGGGGATCCGCCCTTGCGAATCGACGGTGACACGATGAATAGTCTGGAAAATCTAGTTTAAAAGACAGACTAGTAAACGAAGGCTAGCGAGAACCAGAGAGGAAAACAGGGAGGAAAATCTTCCGAGGATGCAAGTGTGTCCGGCCCCGATCGTACGGAGAAAAGGACAGATGGGCGATGCGCGGGGCGGAGCCAAGGTGGGCGGGGTTACGGCCGCGGGCCGGGCCCTGTGCAGGAAAGAGGAGGGACACATTTTTGAAAAAAATGTGGATGCTTTTTACAAAGTGCCCCGGTCCCGTCCCACAGGACGGAGAGATGTCCCACAAGTATGGAGGGAAGGGGGACGGGACGTAGGAGTATAACCTTCTGGCTTAAATGAAATTCCGACACCACCTTCGGAAGAATGGAAGGACGAACTCTAAGGACAACCCTGTCCTTGTGAAACACAGTGGCTTAACTGAAAGTGCCTGTAACTCACTCACTCTGCGAGCAGAAGTGGCTGCAACTAAAAATACAGTTTTAAGAGTCAACAGTCTCAAAGGGCAGGAATGCAAAGGCTCAAACGGAGCACCCATTAGAAATTTGAGAACAAGGTTCAAATCCCAACCGGGCACCTGGAATGGTGACAGAGGGAACACACTAGTGAGCCCTTTTAGAAACTGAGAAGTTAAACGAATTTTAAAATAAGAACACTCTTCAGATGAGCGCTTAAATATGGACAGCGTCACCAGGTAACCTTTAACGGTACCCACTTGCAGGCCCTTGTGGGCCAAAGAAAGCAAAAAAGACAGAACCACAGGAATGTCACATGAAAAAGGATCCACATTCTTAACCCTGTACCAGTCGCAGAACTTTCTCCAACGGCAACGGTACAGGGACTTTGTTGCCGGCCGCCTGGTCGAGAGCAACACCTTCATCACGTCTTCAGGGAGGTCCCAATTCTTATACCTCCTCCCGTGAGAGCAGATCGTCTCAATACGGAAGACGGCGTGGAGGGCAGATGGACAAGTCGAGAAGGTCAGAGTACCTCGTCCTCCTGGCCCATGCCAGAGCAATGACGATCATCCGAGAACCGAACCTCCGTAACCTCTGCAGCACTTGGGGAATGACGGGGACTGGAGGAAACGCGGAAAGCAGTGGGAATGACCACTCCACCACGAACGCATCTCCTAAGGCTCCTCTTGGAGGAAATTCCCACGAGCAGAACCTTTCACACTTCTGGTTGACACTGGAGGCGAACAGATCCACTCGAGGGGTCCCCCAAAGGGCGAAGATCTCCAGGAGAATCTCCTGAGCCAACTCCCACTCGTGAGAGATTGCGCTCTGCCTGCTCAGAGCGTCCGCCGTCTCGTTTTCTTCTCCGGCCAGATGAACTGCCGAGATCGAAATTCCCTGCTGGATTGCCCAAAACCAGAGCTGCATCGCCTCCCTGCACAGAGGAAGTGACCCAGCTCCCCCCCTTTTTGTTGAGGTAGTGCATGGCCACTGTGTTGTCTGTCAGAATAAGGACATTCTTCCCTCGCACAGTCGGCAGAAAAGCCTTCAGGGCAAGCCTGACGGCCCTCAGCTCCAACAGATTGATATGGAGTCTGGACTCCGACTGAGACCAACGGCCATTGACTGTCAACTCGTTGGCATGAGCTCCCCATCCCGTGAGGGATGCGTCCGTCACGATCGTCACCTCCAGCCAGGGTAGCCAAAATGGAGCCCCCTTCATCAGATTGCCTTCGATGCCCCCCACCACAGAAGGTCCTGGGCGACCAAGGTCAGCACCTGAACGGAGTCTGACATCCTGCCGGAGTACTGAGACCACTGGAGCTTGAGTGCCCATTGCAAAGATCTCATCCGCAACCTGGCCTCTGGCACTAGAAGAATACAGGATGCCATGAGGCCGAGCAATCTCAAGAACTCTAACGCAGGGAGACTCTGGGCATGTTGGAACTTTTGCACCATCTGCTGAATGTGATGAGCCCTCACCTGGGGAGGAAAACACTGCCCCAGAGACGTGTCGAGCACTGCTCCGATGTACTGAAGCCTCTGGGTTGGCGTCAATTAGGACTTCTTTAAGTTGAGGGAGAAGCCCAGATTGTGGAGGGAGTGGCAGGTCGACGGACAGATGATCCAGGACTTGCTCGGGAGAGCACGCCCTGATCAACCAATCGTCCAGGTAGGGGTAGACGTGAATCCCCCCTTTCCTGAGATGCGCTGCCAACACTACCATGAGCTTGGTGAAGACCCTCGGGGTGGAGGTCAATCCGAACGGCAGGACCCAAAACTGAAAGTGCGAGTCGCCAACCGCGAACCTCAGGTACTTCTTGTGCTTTGGATGGATCGGCACATGAAAATAAGCGTCCTTGAGGTCGAGAGACACCAACCAGTCCTGAAGGTGAAGGGCCTGGAGGACTTCAGAAAGAGTAACCATCTTGAACTTGTCCTTCCTGAGGAGTTTGTTCAAACCGCACAAGTCCATGATGGGTCTCAATCCCCAGTCTTTCTTTGAAATCAAAAAATAAGGGGAATACAATCCCTTGTTCCTCTCCGCTACAGGCATCAGTTCTATGGCGCCTTTCTCCAGCAGGGATTGAATTTCCTGCGCAAGCAGCGGATCCGGATTCTTCAAAGAGAGGTTCCCTGGTGGATTGTTGCAAGGCCTCTGCCAGAAAGGAAGACAGTAGCCGTGGGCTATGATCTCCAGAACCCACACATCTGAAGTAATGGCACGCCATTCGACAAGATGCTGCGCCAGCCTTCCCCCAACCGGCGAACCATGGGACATGGCCTCATGACTGAACTGAAGCGGCTGTGGCATTGCCTGAGGGCAAAGAGGTAACAGCCCGAGCAGCCTTGGCACCTCGAGTACCTTGTTTTCCACCTCTGGCACTCCTACGGTGGCCCCTTTGACTAGCAGCTCCTTTCGCTTTATCAGAGGATGAGTATTAACGAAAGGAACCTCCCCTCCATTGCTGTCCCCTAGGACAAAAAGGCAGAGGTTGGCGAACTGCAGCGCCCAACGAGTTTGCTGCAGCTTTTGAGGTCTGCAACCTCTCAAGGCTCTCGTCAGCCTTGCAGCCAAAAAGATGGACACCATCAAAGGGCATGTTGAGGAGCCGGGCTTTCACATCAGGAGCAAACCCCGACTTCCGCAACCACGCAAACCTGCGTATTACGGTGCTCGCCGCCATGGACTGGCTGACGCAATCTGCCATGTCCCAACAAACCCGACTGAGCGGCCTCACACATGGCATCCTGGACCATAGCAAGAAAACCATTCCGTTTGTCCCCTTCGGGAATATGTTCAGCCGCTAATGAAACAGTTCCACACAGTGTGCGTGAACGTGACAAGGCACATACGGAGTTGGCAGCCTGAAGAGCCATACCCGCTGAAGAAAACGCTTTCTTCGCCCAACCATCAAAACACTTGTCGTCCCTATCAGGAGGGATGGTAGGATACGACGCCTGCTTTGCTGGGGCCGTAGCTGCCTGCACCACCAAACTCTCCAGAGTGGGATGCTTGGTCAATTAGCAGGGGTCATGGCTGGATGGTATTTTCGCGGCTAAGACTTACCCACTGCTGGGAGACTCTCCGGAGCAGTCCAAGCCGCCGCCACCCTCCTCTGTAGAGCCATATGGAATGGCAGTACCGCGTCAGTTGGTGGACCTTGGTCGAGGATATCCGTGAGGTCATCCTGAAGAAAATCCCCTGGGGGAGCAGACCACCCAAAGTACTTGGTGACCCTTGACATAAGGCGCCAGTACGAGGAGTCGGCATGGGTGCCAGGCTCAGGCCTACAAAACTCCACCTCCGGAGAGGTGTCCAGACCACTGGCGTCATGCAGCGACTGACGCAGGTCCTCAATCTGACTATGTCCCGAGAGATTCTCATCTGGCACCGTATCGGGAACCATGCCATCATCAGAGCCCTCATCCACCTCCGAAATGTAATCAAGATGGTGGAAAGTGGGCACAGAATGGGGAACAAATCCATGCTTGGCCTTGGCCAGAGCCTTTCTAAAGGGTTCCACCGTACCCCAGGGTACCCCCATCGAAACAGCCTCGAAAGGCGTCGAGTGAATCGGCGTCGACGCGGCGCCGACAGCATTGACACAGGCCTCGAGGACAGCCCGGGCGCCGATGGCGTCGATGACTTCCTCGGAGGTGGAGCCTCGAGAGAGTCCCTCGACGACCTCAGCGCCACAGGCGTCGACGTCTTCTTCGAAGACATCCAAGGTGCATACGGTCTCGAGCGCTTCGAGGACCGGGACCTGGAACGGGCATGACTAGAACGATTCCCCTTGGGCCTTTCCCGCAAATCGTGCCAACAACCCGAGCCCGAAGGCGCACGAGCGGTGTCTCTAGTACGGTCACGCCCGACCCCACTCGGAGGCGCAGACAGACCGGTGCCCTGCGATTCAAGAATCGCCAGCATTTTCTTACCGAAGGAGTCGCATGCTTGGTGGGATAAGCGACCCGCCAACGGGCGGAGTCCTCGGTCGAGGACGGGGAAGGCAACCGATGACGGCGCTTCCGGGAGTGCCTCGAAGAGGCAGAGGAGTGGCGGGACCCACTCCGGGACCGACACCCCCTAGACTTACGATGACGATGCGGAGAGTCGCCCCTCGAATCGTCCGTCGAAAGCCCAGTGGACCTCGACTTCCGGGGCTTGGACACCTTACCGACCGACAGTTTCTTCTTGCGCTCCTGCAAGGCATTGGACGTAAGCGACTGGCAGTCGACACAATCATCCGTGTCGTGGGCCTCCCCGAGGCACCAGAGGCAGGCGTCTTGCAAGTACGTCACTGACATCTTGGAACCGCAGTCCCCGCATTTCTTGAAGCCCGGACGCAGGGTGGAAGAAGAGGAAGACATCTCGAAAACTTCACACAAACGAACAGGTTCGAAGGACCGAAAGAACAAACTCCAAAGAGCGCTGAGATCTCCGAAGCAAATACGTTCACAGAAAAAACAGAACTGAGGCTATGGGCGTCGTGCGTCCTACTTATAACATCCAGTGACGTCGGCCGTCGGAGGAGGTCCTCGAGGGCGGCGTATCGACGTCATCGACGCAGTAGCCGAAAGATTTTCAAAAGCAGCACAGCTGTGGTGATTACTGTCATAGATATGGAATACGTCGTAGGACCCAATTCCCCCCGAACTGTGGTGATATACAATATACACACACACCCACCAATAAAGTTATGGTGGGTTTAAAAAGGTTTTAAAAAAAAACCTTCACCTGAAATGTGAAAGTAGGAAAGCCCATTTGACTCAAGTATGAAATGTGTGACTTGGCTCAAATGGACTGTTGGATGGATGGATGGATGGATGGCTGCACGCTACTCTGGAATGCATGATGTCAGAGAGAGTGCTGACACATGGAGAATGTTGATGTAGGAGTAAGGGAATGCTGGTGTGCTGGCGTTCCAACCTGGCAATAAAAATACAGAAAAACCAACCGAAGTGGTAGCTGATCGCTAATTTGAATTTCATGGTCGTTTTCATTTTATACATGATCATCAACCGAAAACATACTTTAGACAAAGGATAAAGATCTCTTAATCTTAAATACAGTTGTCAAAAATAAATGCTATTGGAATTTATAGGAACAATGATTTGTGCATCAATTTGCGCATCCTGTATAAACCGTATAGATTTGGTAAAAACATAGCATCAACAAAACACAAGTGCAAAATTAGACAGTCATGTCTTAACCTCATACTAACTTTCTTGAGACAGGACATCATCTCTTCTCTCTGCATCTCAACCATTCACAAAGACCAGTCACTTCTAGCCCTACTTCAGTCACAACCGGGACACACTCCTAAGTCATAAGACCCACGTTAACCTAGATGAACTTGGTTACACGTTGCAATTATTACACACTTAGAACACCTACACATGTTTCAACAGAAAAAAGGGGGGGCTTGAATAATAAGTCCGAGTACATTAGTCAGAGAGTGACTTCAAATTGTGCAACTCCCGAGGGATGTCCAATTATGGGTAGTCGCTTGGACATCAGCCCTCACACATCTCGGTCAGGGTAATAATGTGTAAATGCATAACTGTAACAAGCACTGTTATGTATATTTGAAAGTGGGTATACTGAAAAATTCAGTCACTATAATCATCGCAATCTAATAAGAATCAGTCTTGTTCTCCTATTGCTGAGCTTCAAAGTCTTAGTGGGTCACCTTTTGACCTCGGCTCCCCAGAAGATCAACCAAATGGTCCGCCTGCCTGCTTCTTGAATGACGAAAAATGCTTTCTGTTGTTACCTTGACTGCTTCTGAAGCGTTCCAACCCAGGAAGTTGGAAGATGTAGCCTGGGTTGTGGGAGCCAGTGGGTTCCTCTATGCAACTAAGAGTAACTGGAATAAAGGACTTGCATGTCAACTTACCTGAAATGGCTGAGGACCTTCCATTATAATAAGAACAACCAGTTTCAATCAGGACTGCTCTCTTTAGTAAAGTGGAGAGAAACGGGTTGGTTATCTTAAATCAACAAGTCAGTAAGGCTGTAAATATAAGGATGGTGTTGCTTTAGCATAATATAGGTACTTGGAAATGTTTAAGCTCGTTCAGAGTACACAATTAGGGCACTGGGCCACTCCCAAATTAATGGCCTAGAGCATTGTGACCATAACTGTAAATCAAGCAAACACCTATCCACTAAAGGAATGTGGCTGTAGAAAATGTAAATTGACCTTAAGAAAGGCGTGGAGTGAGCCACAGTCCACTGGTGGCATCGGCAAACATATTGGATGTAGATTTATAAAGCAAAATGGGTGGTGCTTAGAGGGTAACATTACAAAGAGGGAGACCAACTAAGAGGACTTGCCACTGAGATCTAAAACGTCTTTCTTTATCCAAGTGTGGCCTTGTATGGCTGAACAAGGGTGACGAGGGGACGGTACAAGAGATGGCCATCCTTGGAGGCTAATCTAATTTTGAAAATGCAATCTGTTACTTTTTCTTTTTTCACTATGGAGTGGGAAGGATGGGCCTGGCTCCAGGGAAAATACTATGTTGTCAGGTGAATGTGGAAGCCCTCATTCGATCTGAGAAGGCAAGGAGCTGCTAAAAATGTAATTAAGTGTCAAACTGGAACATGTGTAGCACAAGGCATGACCAACCTTGAAACGGATAAGGTTCAGTAAGGGGGAGAGGATTACAGCAAGTTGTATGGTTTGACACTGCTGTTGCCCTAGCAAGCAGTTTGTATGAGAATAGCAGTAAAAGAAGGTCACAGTGATGAGCGATCTGACGAACGAATGGAGGATGTTGGATTATAGGAATAAAAAAATGGGCTTGTAGAGTATAAAATAGGATAGAGCTATGAGCTCATTCAACAACCTCACCCTAAAAGTGGATGGAACGTAAGATAGTTGGATGTTTGTGTTTATGGTTAGCTTGACCCAGGTTAAGAGATTGTGAACACATACTCTTTGAACAGTCGTAATTTGTGAAAGCAGAATATTTCCTTATTAGAAAATGGGAGAGAAGGATACGTTTTCAGAAAAGTGCAAAATCAGAATTTGCAGAGTGCATCATAGAGGGAATATCCCATTACTGCAAGAGCTGTATGGCCGTTAAACACAGCAAAGTAAGAAAACCTAACCCATGAAGCACTGGATGAACAAGATTGTAAATTGTCTCCTGAAATGTTAAATGGAATAGGGTGCTTTCCATTGTAACTGATCCACGAATGGTGCAAAGGTTTCCCTGGGAGAAGATAAAGGGAGTACAGGAGGAAACTAGGAAAGGGCAATTTCTACAGAAATCGAGATTCTTTTTATTTCTCAATTTTTATAAAGCACCAATACGCCCATGGGCCTCAAAGCACACATTAAACGGAACAGACAAACCACAAAAAGTGAGGGAGCTCAACAATCGGAAGCAGTGCCGACAGTCAGATGAAAGGAATCCGAGAATTAGCCAGGGTTAAGATTAAATATATGTGTTTTGATGGCCTTCTTGAATGTAGACAGATTAGCGATCTGACGCACAGAAGCAGGGAGCAAATTCCAAAGTAGGGGGCCTGCACATTAACACAGGTCCCTCCAAGACGATCTAGCCTGAATCTAGGGTGGACAAAAGTTGGAGCCGTAGAGGAACAAAGGTTCCTTGCGTTGAGATGCATCTTGACACGATCCGAGAGATAGACCGGGCAGGTTTTAGAATGGAACTTGAAGAGGAATTGTGATCAAGCAAACTGAAACAGTCTTACTTTAATCCATTATGAAATCTATTGAGATCAAGAGTGTATCGCAAGTACAGGGCCATACTTCAGTAACCTTGTTAGCTGGGCTTGCTGGACTCTCTGGAATAGACAAACCACAAGATTCAAGATCTTACGGAGCTCAATCTATCATTAGAAAGGTTTACTCTGCTAGCATGTTACCCCAATATTTCAGAAGCTGCTTAGTCAAAATACAACTGAGTGACTGGAATATTCCTACAACCATCACTAAGGACATTCCTAGCATGGGCGACATGCAGCAAATAAGCTGCACTTTTTACAAGCAAACGACACACACAAATGATACATAACTCTTACCTCATAAAATAGAGATGTGTTTGCACCCTAAAATGCAACATGATCACCATTCTGCCACAATCCCGAACCAGTCATGCACCTACCTGCTCCACCACATTTCACCCCCCTTCGGTCTGTATTTTTGCACAAATAACCACCAAAAGCAATCAATTGATAATACGAATACAAAACATCCAACAAAAATAACAGATGTGCAGATAAATGGAATACATAAATATCCCTAACGCAAACTGATGCTGAAAAAATGCAAACCGAGCTGCTTCTTTCAAATAGGAAGCAATGGGTTTATTATAGGGAGAAAATGAGTTATGGAGACTATCTCACGTTTAAGTGAGGGAGGTGCCAGAAAATGCATCATTTAGTCATGACTAGCTGCCATGGCAGGGTTGTGCTTACAAGATACCAATAATGACCTGCAGCATTAAGAAATATACCTCACAAATTGCATGCAGTTTCATACATACACCATGAACACCTTTATGAACTGACCCCCAAGACTGGGTTTTAAATTCATTTAAATCAACAGAAAGTTGGGCTCAAAACTCATTCCTTATAAATCATGGCAGTACCTCTCAGAATTGGAAAGAAGACTGGGTGGGTCAGAAATAAGAGGACAACGCATCCAGCGTTAGAAAGATGTGTTAAAGTGAAATGATAGGATGTCAACTATTCTGAATGGCGTACCTATGCACCTCCCTGCGGTACCTGCAAAAAGAAGCCATAATGAACCATTATTATATTCAAAATGTCACTAATGTACAGTATATTAGAATATTCATGTTCTTGAGTGTTTAAGCTGCAGTGTGATTTTATTCCTGTTCTGATGAGCACAAAAAGAATGAAGCCATTGAAATATGGTTTGACAAATTGGTTTATGTTTTGTAATTACAATACAAGTGAATAGGCCGTTCAGGCACACATACAGAAACATATGATGCGAGTTGGCTTGGTGCAATGCTGGACAGTTTTCCATTGAAATCACTGAAACTCACTTCACTTTGTGAGGGAGGTTAAGACACCCACAAGATTTACATTGACCATCTAGAATAACCGGTGTTTGCTTTTAATAATGGAAAACCCATTAAATCCTCAGGACAAAGGGCCCAGCGAACAGGCCTTCCGAGTTAATGAGCAGCCCCCCCGGCCGCCCCCTTTTACAAGCCCATTTAAGGACAAGATCTTCTTATAAATGTACACTAAAATACCGACATAAATGAAATTCATGTCGTTCACAGAGATTAAGATATGAAGTGATCAGAGTCCAGGCTCCGGTCTGACTTCAAAGCATACATTATTGAGCTTAGCATGTTCACCTTTTGACCCTGGCCTTATTAGATAGACTATATGGGTGTTCTCATGGAATGAGAACAAAGACCGATTTTAAGATAACTGAAACCATACCAATTCAAACAAGCCAAAGAACGCGTTGTCGTGAGACTCCTCTCAGATAAATCCAAATTAAAATGGCATACAATTTCTAAGTAATACAATTACTGATGTTCATAACTCCAACTGCTGAAAAGCAAGGGGATGACACTTTTCAAATACTTGTTTTGAACAAATATTAACTCACAAATCTTGATATGATCACATTTCTCAGCGATATAAAAAAACAGGTCAAAAAGTTCAAGCAGATATACAAGACATGTCAAAAAATCCTATATGAAAAAATAACCTGAAAAAGATTTGCTTACAGTGACCAGATGATTTAAGAAACTCGATCTTACCATCTATTCAAGCGGGCGTAGACCTGTTGGAATGTGAGAAAATGCTGAAAACATACCTTAAAAGAAACTTTCAGACAGAGAAGCATGAAGACCGACGGATAAGAACTCAGCTACTCAGGACTTACTCTACGTGCTTTCATGACATGCAATGTCACTTCTTTAATCCCTCTTCTCTCCTGATGTAAACTGTGCCCAGATGCAGTTAACTCGGCTCAGTAGCCACATTGGGGTTTTAAAGCACAGAAATTAAATCAAATATTTTTCAAAGGTGAAATGCAACTCCTTAAATCATTTTGGCTTCTGCGTGTTCATTTTTCAATCGCCATGCAGTACCTGTCTTTGGCCCCATGAAACTCATCACTACAGTGTCAGGTCATTTTTTGATAGCTGAGAACATATTTCCTTCCTGCTCCAAGAGTCTGGCTTCCGCTTAAATAGCTTTTTCCATCGACCAAAAAGTGCGCCCCATAGGCCCATACCCGAAAAGGATGCAAAGTAATAAACAGTGAGGGATGAATACATGGCAAAAACACTAATGGTCCAAAGCCGTGCAGCGCCACATCACCAGACAATGAGAACTCTGGAATTAATAAGAAGCTATGCACAGAAAGGCTATTAAGAGGTATGTTCTCAAATGCATAGCAAGTGGCATTGCCCTGGACATAAGGCATACCAATACATTCTCGGATAGTGACCTGAGAAATCCCTCATTGAACTGCAAGGTAACTCATAAATTAAGGATATTCTGAAATTGCTACTGATTGAGGCAACAACTGCGGCTGTTCAGCACGATACAAGTCAGCCAGCCAGAAATGCCACTGATCCACGTTATCCCAAATCCAACTGTTGGGGAAATTCTAGAAGTAATTGGCTAACATGCAAGACAAGGGGACAGAACCTCAGCAATTGCCTCAGCTTGTTTTAAAGGTTGTTTAAGGACTATATTTCCTGTAGGAAAACGTTATAGAAATGTGCCTTTTTTAAATAACTGCCATGCTGATTAACTTATACCAAAGACAACTGTAATCAAACGAGAAGGCAAACAAATGAAGCCATACTGCCTCATTTTAAGGCAACATACAGAATGATAAAACAGATGGTAGTTTTGGCACCAATAGAGGCCAAATCATGCAAGAGGTTGGCTGGAATTGTCTGGTCACAGCAACAAATACTTTATGGTCTTTCTCCTTTCACAGTTGCCAGAAATATCAGACGACTTACTACTTACTCCAAGTGTTGCTTTCTATCTTGAGGGACACATCGGCGTTGGATAGCCAGAGTTCCGGAGGCCTGGCTTTCATAGGCCATGTTGTTGCATTGTAAGTCTTGTGCTGTCACTGGCCTGGAATGCTTGCTATCAGAATGTTGATGTATGGATGTGCAGCTCAGGCGAATGTTGAGTGGATCTGTGTGTAAATGTTCCAGGAGTGTCAGTTGGGGCCCGAGATGGGTACGATAGGATGGCCGTTGGGTCGGCTCCTTTGTATGTAATGTAATTACCTATCCCTGTTCCTGTCCAGTCTTACATGCCACTGTAAATACCTCAAAAGTAACTGGTCTATGTACATGCTGTACATATGTATAAAAGCTACCACCTGGACAATACAATGGCTCCACAGCTGTGTCTGAGTGCTGAGCCACCTGAATGACAACAGTGAGAGTTCACAACACATGTCTGCTGAGGATTTGCTGAGTAGTCTTTTCTACTGGCTGCCATTTTTCACACCAGAAACTTATAACAATGTTCACGAGAAGGGTTCCAGTTGCCTGTGCCCCACCTGGACGCACCGGAGGCCACACACTGTCAGCAGGATCAGTCCTGCATCACCCACTCTCCAGCCCACTTTGCCATTGGTTGACAAGGGAGCAAACATCTGTGTTCCCCGCACACATGCCTATCAGAGCTCCTGGACAAAAGGAGAGGGGAAAACTGCAGTTCCCTTTTCTCCCATGCAGATGGCACCTCCACCCTTTGCAAAAGGAGAATGGCAGGTGGCTGGAACTGCCTGGAAGACTTCATATATTCCACTCCACTGAAACCAGCCATCCAGGACATGAGAATACCCAATAAAACAAAAGGAAGTTGCAGGCAAACAATGCGAACACCAATGGCAAACGATGGGAAGATTACAAAAGTCGTTCATAGCTGGGCCTTTAATGATCAAAACGGACGTATTTTGATTAGTTGTCCATTTTATTGAAATTGTTGGTATGTCGCCATCTAGAAGCATGGCATACTGATACTGAATATATTGCTTGATCAGCTATCACATGATGCAGTGATTTTCACAGGACCTTGGCCTTTTAAGTAATATCTTGAACCATCAAGTCCATTTTTTTTTTTTTTTATGAAGTTTGCTAAAGCAGATTTTGCCCTCCAAAAGGTAGGTTCGGTGCCCTGGAAAAGTGGAAAATTACCAGGCCTCTAAAATTATGCAGAGAACACGGGATGGTACGAGTACCTGGGCACATTAAAGCAAAACCTAGATATGAGATGAGCACCTTGCTATGTTATGGAGATGGCTGGCATGTAATGGTCATCTGTAGGAGCATGATGGCAATACCTTAGACATAGGGGCACCATTTGATCCGCCAAAGTGCTCCCACTCCCCCTGCCTACAAGGTTTTTCATAGAAAATCCAAAACGTCCAACTTGGGTAATTGGTATTTGTACCAGCGTCCATTTGTCATCTATTGGGTGAAAGGCAAAGGAAGTGGCCGACAGGCAGATGCTAGCAACAGATGCCATACCACTGAATTTAAGTGATGAGGACTGAAAAAAGCAGTACACGAGGTTCTGTACAACAGTTTGCAGTTGCTGCACTGCCGATTAGAGTAAGGGGATTCACGTGGGTGAGTGACCAGATTTGTCAACCTGTACTTGAGCAACGGGTGGGTCATTTCAGAAAATGAATGATATTAGAATATTGCTTCAACATGTTGAACACACTGCATGAGCAGGAAAAGGTTCATCCAGTTTCGATGCAACCGAGGAGCTGGGATAAGTACATTTGCAAGAAGGCTTTGCCTAGAAGATACTCCTACAGTAAAAAAGCACAACTTGCCATGCTAATAGCAGAAACGGTATACAAATACTTCCATATTTTGTTAGGGGGTTGTGAAAATAGCAGGTTTCATCTTTGTACTTCTCCGGGACTGCGAGGTATAAATTGATGTATTGAAACATTGAATTGGAGGGTTGTAAAATAACAGGCTTTATACCAATATTTTACGTGACCATTGTTACATGAAACGGCTGTAAAGCTATCTTCTTTAAAAGAAAACTGCAGAAGCTGACAGTTACCGCCCAAATTGTCACAATACAAATATGTGTTTACAAGGCAACAACAACATTTAATCGACAGGCCTTTCAGTAATTAGAGAAAGGCATTTTGTTGGGCGATGTATTTTGAAGGCTAGTAATTTACCAAAACATGCACTGCTCTTAAGACGCTGTACATGTGTATTATTTTAAACTAAGCAATGGAAGTAACGGTGTAAATCTTTAAACAAAGCCTTGACTCGGAGACCAGTATCCAGCATGCTTTTAGATTGTTAAAATACGTACCAAAGAAAACAAGCATTGGCAGTGCCAACAAATTGAGCTTTTCAATGGGCATGGGAAAAACACTTGCAAGGCACAGCTGTAATGTTATGAAATGCCCATTGATGATAGCAGATGGAAATAGTGCAAGTACCTGGGTGAACTTCTACCTTTTAAAATGGACTACATACAATTTAAAATAACAGCACAATAGAGTAATCTACTTATTGAAACATGCATATATTTTGAAATTATTAATCATTGTAAATCAATTTTTTTGTTAAAGTTAAAAAAAGGATCAGCTCTAGAAACACATTTTCTTAACTGTTTAGTAAAAAATAAATATTTTTTTAAAAAACGTCCTAGTTCTAGCAATCCCCGAAAACGTCCTATTTCTAGCTATATCTTGTGGGATGTTTTAACCCACTCTGCTCTGCCCTGCGGCATCACTGTGTGCTGGTGGCACCAGAATCATCAAAATGGCTGTGAAAACCCCATGCGCGCCAAAACCTAAAGAACTTGCGCTCTACCAAGCACAAAAAGATGGCTGCCAAATCTACAATGCTTGTTGTCAGTGGTGGAATCGAGACCACACTTCTGAAGCATGTCATTGGGCTGCCCAACATGTAAAAATGGAGCAAAGATGAAAAGCAGTGGTTGCTGAAAGAAATCCAAAATCTTGCAGTTAAATCTTTTTTTGGTTGCTGAAAATATGAAATGCTGGTCCTAAACACCCACAAGCATCCAATCTTCTTGCGGGGTGTCACATTTTACCGAAGTCAAGAAAGCATTGTGGAATTGCAATATCCCGGAAAGCTGAATAGGTAAAAAAAAATTACTATACAAAACACAAAGGACTGTTGTGGGTATTTCTACTGTGGGTTGCCCAATACTATGATCACACTCAGGAACACACAGTTTCTTTAATGGGATGGGTTAGGAAGAGTACAAATCTTTTTCTGAGCTTACAAGTGCATGTAGGTGCACTCCAGCATGCTAAAAACACATGTTAGGCCACTCGGGGCTGTCTATGTGTCTGCCAATATTCGGATGAAGTTCTTGAGACTTTAATGGGTTTTCTCCGTCAGGCAGGTGCAAGTATGTTTCTTAAAAAACTGGAGGGTGAGCATTATATTCTCCAGTTGGTTCCTCTTTTGCAAATTTAAGTTATACAAGTTGAAGAATCTTTGTTGGACCCTTAATGTTTATTCTACAAGGTCCTAGTACGGAAGATACTGCCTGTGCTTTTTTTCTTTGGCACTAGGTCAGGTCTCCCAATAGCCGACCGGTTTCTGTGGTATAAAGTGGTTAAACCACATTCCTCAGGGCTTAGGGGGGGGCTTAGATGTGGATGCCTCCTAGTTTACAGTGGCAGCGTGTATGCATTATTTAATGTCCTCTCCATGTAGGGACGACAGGAAGGGTGGGGGAAGAGAAAGGGGGAAAGGGCCCAGATTATTTAATCAATTGATTCCCACCTTTTTAAACTTGCATATAGTTTTGATTCTACATCAATCATCGTGACATATGGTAACGGTTTGTCCATATTGGCGCACTACAGCTATGATTGGAGCTCAGTACAGCGCCATGGTACATTACAAAATAAGTGCGCTTACATTATTGCAAGGAACTGTATGTATATACATATGTGCAAATGATTAGACATGTAGCATGCATCTATATATATGCGGCAGAGACTGGAATATCTCACAGTGCATCTGTTCACAATGTACTCTCAGTGGTAGTTCTGTGATCACAGTTGTCACCAATGGTAAACGGCACACAAGAAACACAAAGCACCACACCAAGGCACACAAGATGAGTTTATCGTCCGGGATAGATTCCGGGTGGCTCAGTACCACACTATTCAGGATGGCCAGCTAGTTCTGCTGCTATTCACATTGTTGCAAGGGTTTGCCAACTGGTTGGTTCATTGAGTCCAGTTTTATCAGTTTGCAAAAGGAAGATCCAAAGTTGTTCTCTTCTGTAGAGGAGATCATGGATGTTACCGCCCCTCGTGGATACTGCCATCTTCTCGATGATGGACCAAGTGAAGTCCGCTGGGTTGTGTCGGTGTTCAAGAAAATGTTACACCATTGGTGCAGTTGTCTTTTTTGTTCGTATGCAAGACCTATGTTCGGCAAGACGTGTTATGATGGGTCTCATTGTTATACCTACATAGCGTTTAGTACAAGGACATGTTATGATGTAAATTACATTGCAGCTGTTGCAGTTGGTAAGGTTCTTTTGTGTCCACGGAAAATGCCAGCCGATCTCAATGCTGGTTGATCTTTTGGTGCTCGAACATGCACTGCATGACCCACAAGGTGTGTGGCCAGTTGCTTGGGTTGTACCCCAGAGGGTGTTGGATCGGGGTGTTGTGTCCTTTATATGAATGTACAAGGGAATCCCTCAGGTTTTTCCGTCTTTTGATGGCAAATCTGGGGGTGTCCAGACCTTGGGTACCGACATTTAGGATGGCCCAGAGTTTAAGGACTTCCTTCTTGATTTTATTAGTGAGGGGTGAGAAGCTTAACACAGCTGTGATTTGCTCAGCAGATTCGTTTTGCTTTTTGTGGTGTTCCAGAGTTGTTTCTCTCGGGATGTTTCTGGCTCTTTTTCTAGTTTGTTTTACTAGCTGTTTAGGGTAACCCCTATTCTTCAATTTTGTAGCCAGATTCGATGATTGATGATTGTAGTCCGTTATTTGTGTGCAGTTTCGGCGATATCCGAGGAACTGGCCAAAAGGTAGGTTCTTTTTTAGGCTCGTGGATGGTAACTTTTGTAGGTGAGAAGCGAGTTCCTATCTGTAGTTTTGTTGTAAACGGTGCTATATGTTAAATCTATTGCGCGTCGACAATAGATTTAACATTGCCTAATGACACCAGTATTATTAGGGGGGAGGTTAGATTGACGTATGGAGCAAAGGGGACTATGGACTAAGTTTGTTAGTCACTACGGTAACTTATAATTACTCTTACGTCCTGTCCCCTTTCCTCCATACTGTATGGGCGATTACAACGGATTGCAGCCCCAGGGTGGAGAGGAGATCCTCCTTAAGCAAATAAGTTCCTGAGAACCATCCATCCGAAAGCCGCATCAGATCTAGAGTCGGCATCCAAACAGTAATGCTTGCAAAAAGCCGAGGGAGATCCCCAGGTGGCCCCCCTGCTTATGACTTGCCAAGGGACAGGGCGTTAGAATGCGATGGCCGTTGCCTTGGCCCCGAGTGAGTGGGCATGCGTGTCGGCCGGAAGTGGCTTGTGCTGGCCCTTGTACGCTTCTTTCATGGCAGAGACCATCCAGCGTGATATGGAGGCCTTAGAAGCCCGATATCCTGGTCTTGAGCCTCCAAAAGTGACAAACAGGGCGTCCGACTTGCGGAAGCCCTTGGTCTTGTTCAAGTAGAATTTCAGAGCACGCCTGACATCCAGGCAGTGCAGAACCCTTTGTGCTTCTCCTTAGGATCCAGAAAGAACGTATGAGGGACTATTTCCTCGTTAAGGTGGAGAGCAGACGGAACCTTGGGCAGAAAAGCCGGGTGCGTGCGCATGACTACCTTGTCCTTGTGAAAGGTGCTATATGGTTCTGAGGCGACCAGCGCCTGGCTCTCGCTGACTCTACAAGCTGAGGTAAAGCCGACTAGTAAGGCCGTCTTGATGGTGACCATCCTAATGTCCACAGACGTCATTGGCATTGGTGCACCCAAGACGATGTTGAGGTCCCACGCCGGGTGGTGTCTCTTGACAGGCGGGTAGAGCCTATCGCGACCAGTCAGATGTTTGACGATCGGGTTGGAGGAGGAAGAAATTCCCTTCTCCGAGTTCCTGTAAGCCCCAATGGCTGCAAGGTATGTGCGGCAGGTATCCACCTGCACGCCTGAATGAGCGAGGTGCGCTGAAAAGAAGAGCTTGTCGTCCAAGGTGCAAGCCAAGGGGTCAATTCCCTTGGCGTTTGCCCAGTGGCAGAATCTAGTCCATTTGCTTTTGTACTGGGCCCTGGTGGCTTTGCTCCTGGCGCCCTGTATGATCTCCAGATTGGCATGTGAGAGGCTAAAATGCCGAAGGGTTACCTGCTCAGGTACCACGCTGTGAAGGCTAATCTCCCTGGCGCAGGGTGGATGATTATGCCCCCCTGCTGTGCCAAAAGATGAGCTGGGCCCATCTGGAGGTGTATCAGGGGCACATCCGAGAGGCTGAGTAGCTCCGAAAACCATGGCCTGGCTGGCCACCATGGAGCTATCAGGATGATGAGGAGTCGGCGAGACTCCTTGATCTTCCAAATTACCCTGTGGATCAGGAGTGGGCAGAAAGGCGTAAGCTTTCATGCCATTCCACTGGAGGTAAAATGCATCGCCCAGAGAGCCGGGGCCCTGACCTTGCCAGGATGCGAACTGGGGACACTTCTTGTTGTGCCAGGAGGCAAAGAGATCCACGTGGGGGTGACCCCACCTGTTGAAGATCTCCTGAATAACAAGGTCATTTAGCTGCCACTCGTAATTGTCTGCTGCCAGCCTGCTGAGCCTGTCCGCTTCCAGGTTAGATTCGCCCGGGAGGTGGACTGCCCGGAGGAAGATGTCGTTTTCCAGGGCCCACTCCCACATGTTGATCGCAAGTCTGCACAGAGGAGGGGATCTGGTGACTACCTGCTTGTTGACGTAGTACATGCTGGTCGAGTTGTCCGTCTGGATGAGGACAACCTTGACCTTGGGAAGTGGTAGGAATGTTCTGAGCGCTAGTAGATGGCATTCAGCTCCAGCCAATTGATGTGGTATTCCTGCTCCTGCCGAGTCCAGGTGCCGGAGACCTAGAGATCGTCCAGGGTGGTTCGCGAGCCCTCGAGCGAGGAGTCTTTGGTGGTGGCCTGCGGAGAGGGCGGCCGAAAGGCATGCCCGTCCGTAGGTTGCAGTCCATGGACCACCAAGATAGGTCCGGGTGGAGCGATGGAGGAACGTTGATCATCTCGGATTGAGAGCCCGGCTCCTGATTCCATGAGGCCGCAAATTACAGCTGAATCCTTCTCATCCTTAGTCTTGTGTACAGCTCGGCTAGTAGAACTGGCGCTAGTAGACCCAGGAGATGTTGGTACCACCATGCCGAGGTCACCTCTCTGCTGAGGAAGTGGGCGGTGGACCTCTTGATGGCCGAGATCTTGTGCTCCGACGGGAAAACCCTCTCGGAGCACGTGTCCCAAATGAGTCCCAGGAATGTCAGAGACTGCATAGGGAGCAGCTGTGACTTCTTGAGGTTGAGCGAAAAGCCCAAGTCGTGCAGAATGTTCATAAGGGCCTGTGAAGAGTGGTGAACCGCTTCCGGAGAAGTAGCCCTGACGAGCCAGTCGTCGAGGTATGGGTAGATGTGGAGGCCCTGCGCTCTGAGGAGGGCCGCTACAGCGTTCATGAGTCTGGTGAAGACCCTGGGGGCCGAGCTGAGGCCAAACGTAAGGACTTTGTATTGGAAATGGTAGCCCATGACCCTGAACCGTAGGAAAGAACGATGGGGCTGCCAAATCGGGACGTGTAGGTACACGTCCTTCAGGTCCAGGGAGCACATCCAGTTGCCCTTGTCCAATGTCTCCTCTATCAAAGCTGGCGTAACCATCTTGAATTTTTGCAGGGGTAAGGAGAGGTTGAGGGTGGAAAGGTCCAGCACAATTCTCAGGACCGCCTGGTTCTTCTTCCAAATGGCAAAAATCCTGGAGTAGAAGCCAAAGCCTTGCTGGGAGGCTGGAACTTCCTCAACTGCCTGGCTCTCTATGAGCGACCGGATCTCCACCAAAAGAGTTGCTGTCCCAACCTGTGGGAGTGGATGGGAGGAGGGAGGAGAGGCTGGGATAGTAAGGCGGTACCCCATGGATACTCCGGAGAGTATCCAGGGGTCTGTGAAATTCTGGTGCCAGAAATGTGCATGGAGAGCAAGCCTGGCCCCCATCGGAGACACGTGGATCCGAAGGGGCATGTCATGCCTTCTTTCCCTCAGAGGCTGAGGGGACTGGAAAAAGTCCTTGCTTCCGGCCACCCTTTTTGTTGTTTGCGCTGGTTCTGAGACGGCGAGCGGTCCCGCTGCCTGGATCTGTGTTCCTGGAAGCCACGGAAGCCTCCATATGTACGACCGTTCTCCGAGCGCTGCTGAGATTGGGTGTAATCTTTGGGCATGGTCTTTGTAAGGTTGGATAAAGACTTTGCCGTTTGTGAGCTGATCTTTTTGTCCAGCTCTTCATCCGTTGAGGAGTGGAAGAGGTCCCCTACCTCGAACGGTAGATCTAGAATGCGCTCCTGGACGTCCGGATTGAATTTTGTCTCCCGGAGCCAGGCTGTGCGCCTCATGTCCGTGGCAGTGCAGAGGGCACGAACCGAGGTATCGATATGCGCCACTGTGGATTCCATGAGGTCATGAGCCACGGGCTTGGCCTCCACTAGCCCCGCCTTAAAGCGTGATTGGCATTGGGAGGGGAGTTCTGGGAGAAAGTCCGCTATTTCCCGCCATAACTATTGGTTGGCGGCAGCCAGCATGGCATCTGCGTTGGCCTGACGCAAGTGCAAATAAGTGTTGGAGTAGATCCTCTTGCCGTAACCCTCCAAGATCTTCTCCTTGCCTAACAGCGCTGCAGAGGAGGCGGCTGAGGAAGACTGAGGCTTGGAGTAAAATGATGCTGCAGCGATCACCGAGGAGTCAGGCTGAGGATGGATCGAGAGCAAGTGTGTGTCCCCCCCTCCATCTGCCTGTACTTGGCGTCCAGGCCTCAGTTGACCGGCTGGACTGAGTGGGGCCTGAGCCAACCCTTCTTGGCCAGGGAGACTACATCGTTTTGCAGTGGAATCCCCGTGATGGCAGAGGGGCGTTTTGTGAGGACTTCAGCCAGAACCCCCTCTGCCGGATGTTCAACCTCAGGTTGCGGGAGGCCCAGGTACTTCGTCAGGCCAGCAAGACATTCATGGAAGGCCCTGGCTGAGGATGGCGAGTCCAGATCCTCCTCCTGGTCCGTGTCCTGCATATCTGGAGGATCTTGTGGAGGAGGAGGGTTAGATGGTGCCGGGGATTGGGGTACAGGGACCGCAGCCGGAGGCTGAGGAGGTGGCAGAGGTTGCAGAGCTGGCTGTGGTGCCGGAGGAGGCAGCTACACCGGGGTCAGTGAGCCCGATGGAGGCACCTATGGTGCCATTAGCATGGCGGGGACTTCCCCGACTGCCTCCTTGATGATAGCCCCCCATCTGCGGAGACCTCATGAGGCAGAGGAATTTGTCGAAGTGCACCTCCTCACTGGCCGGAGAGGTGGTAGGGCGTACCGACGGGGTAGTGAGGGACTGCTGGAGCCGCTGCGTACCCAGTCCGTATGGACGCATGGGAAAGTTGCCCTGCGCATATGAAGGATAGACTGTAGGCCACGTACCTGGTTGCGACCAGTCCAACCTCGACACTCGTTCTTCACCGAATTCGTGGAATGGTGTTCCTGTTTGGCGCGGCGGACATTTTGTTGAGCTGCTTGCCACGTGCCTGCAATGTGTCCGGCCTCGTCCAAGACTCTCGCGTGTGGATCACTGTTAGGCAGAAACCTGTGCAGTTCCCTTAGAGACCACTGCAAAAGATTTAAGACTACAGGTGTTTGGCAGTAAAACCACTTGGTAGCAGTCTGTACCACACAGATTCACTTGGTAGCTGTGGCTGAGCAGTCAGACTTCCCTCAAGAAGAGTTAGGCAGTATGTAGAGTATACACAATAGGTACAGAGATACAGTAGCACAAGCAAACACTGACCAGAGCTTTGGTGTAAAAGTATATAATTATTTAAAGACACTTGTAAATTACACTAGCAAAAAGAGGTAAGTAAATTCAGCACACAGTCACCATCATATATATCCAACCCTATTCACTTATTAGACAAGTCTTAGTGAGAAACACCACTTATTTTCAGACAGAGGTGAGCCCTTAACATAAGATGGCACTCTAATAAGTTATAAAGAAAGGGAGGGAAAAAGGTAGAGTTAAGGAAGCACACAAGTTTCAATACTTTTAAAAGAACCACAGTAAGGCAGGATAGGCAAGAGTTCTACTGGAGAGCAAGGAAGTCAATTACAAGGCCCACTCTTGGCGAGAGCAAGCAGAAGGGGTCCAGGTTCACACAGTGGGGTTATGCCCAAAGAGTCTTGTAGATAGTTTGCACAAAAAGGATGAAAATAAAGTCAGGAAACGTTAGCTAGGTTGTCCCAGTTTACCCCCAGGTTAGAAAGTCGAGGCTTTACTGTCACCCCAAACGATCCGTCGCAAGGGAAGCCAGGCGGGACACTGTACCTTAAGTGTGAAGGAAGCTCCAGCGGGGGCAGTTGTTCCTGGCAGCAGGTGCAAGTCCGTGTTTCGTCCAGAGGAAGAAGAGGTCTCGCCGTGGAAGAAAGATGAAGGTCGTTGCACTGCCAGGGAAGAAACCAGCCGCAGAGTTCTTCGGTTAAAAGGTACTACCCTTCTCTTCGCGGTAGTGGTAAACCGTGGTATTCCGGTTGCCGGGGTGCTTGGCACAGGCGAGGCAGCCACGAGATGTTCCAGGAAGGTGAAAACAAGGCAAAACTCGTTATCCCCACCAGTCAAAGGAAGAAGACTGTCCGGACTGGAGATCCTCTCTGTCGTCGGGAAAAGTGGTGAGACGGTTCAGCAGGGCTCCACCGGTGGTGTCGTCGTTGCAGGTCGGCTCAGCTTCTCCCTCCTCGGATTCTTAGATCTTGTGGCGACTTCTGAAGTTCCAGTCCCCAAAGCCCCGCTTTTATGCAGCACACCCCCATTCACTCAGCCTAGCTGTCAATCAAACATACTAAGTGGTGAGCCGGCCCAATCACACAAGAGTGCGACTTGAGTTACCAAGGTAACTCAGTCCAGGGTGCCTAAACCCCCTCGTACGCCCCCTGTGGTACCCAGACAGAGTGGCACCACTTTTGGAGGCTTCTGTGGAGAAGCCCGCCAAACAGTGGAACAAAGGGCTCGACTTGGGTTGGAGTCACAGAAGAGAACACAAATGCCATTTTAGAATCGAGTTCTGGCAAAAAATACCAACCGGGGAATTAATATTAAATAAATAAACCAGCGGTATGTTCGAGGCTATAAGAATTAAATAATTAAAGTTGGTAGCCTCGAACAATGGGAAAATCCCATAGAGATATATTCGCAGTCGAATATAAAAAGTAGTATCCATTGCCATCAGCCAAAACTCGATCAGGGGGGATGGAGACGTGCCCCCTCGAACAACAGGCCCCGGGGCAACCGAATTGCCCCGACCAGTACGTCCACAATATGATGGCTTGTACTGGTATCTGTTCATAATTTGGGACTAGTAAAGCCAATGGTGACTTTATATGCCTTGGGAGACAGTAGTCACTCCCAGGGTAGTCTATGTTGGGGGGGGGGGGTCGCTACGACACCCCTGGGTTACGGCACGGAGGGTGCTGTGTAACCCACATCAAAAACACATGAGACCCTATGGAGTAAAAGACCCTATAGCCCCTAAAACACATTGAAAGATAAAGGAACACCTCAAATCATGTCTAAGAGTGGGAGTAAAAGAGTCTCACTCTTAGCAGGTGAAAAAATAAACCCCCAAAAAATCCAACAAAGCTAGGTTTGGGAAATTAGCCTTTACAGAGAATTCTCCCTAACAATCACTGGGCCTACCCAGCTCCTCGGGTCTCGGCCCGGTAGGTGCGACGCCCTCGACCCCGGGGGTCGGTAGAGCTACGTTTAGACGCCCCCTCGGATGTATTGCCGGTATTAGAGCGTAGCCCCTTGGACGTATCGCCAGTGCTAGGACTTAGCCCCTCGGCTATTGCGCCGGTAAAAGGGCAGAGCCCCTCGGGTGTAGGCCCGGTATAAGAACCTTCCGATCCCTCAACAATGCGTCTGAGAGGATCCGAGGACCCCTCGACCCGAGGGCCAGTAGCTGTAGCAGCCTCGGTGCCCGTGCCAGTGGAAGGACTCTGGCCGGTCCCTCCCACACGGGAGAGTCTCTGGAAAGGAGTCTCCCTTGCAGGGTGTGCTGGAAAATATCGGCCCTACCTTGGACCTGGGACGAAGCTTCACAAAGTTCTTGAAATTCTCTGGAGGCCACCTCTGGAAGAGCTCCCTCGACCTGACTAGTCTGTTCTTCAGCACCTTCAAAGACGGCGAGTCACACGCCGAACATGATTGCCAACCGTGGTCTGGGCCAAGGTAACGTAGGCAGAGGGCGTGGGGGTCTGAAGTTGGGAAGAGACCGTTGCAGGATGGACACCTGCTGAACCCTTTAGAAGTCGACATGCGCCGGGGAGGAGCGTGACGCCTAAGGACAGAGTACCTGAATTATAGAAAAGACAAAAAAGACAAAGAGAAGAAGTATCTGCGCGTGGAATTACATGGCCGAAGCCAAACCCAGGAGCGCTGGTGAATTCGGCCCGTTCCCGTCAACGCAGAAAAGGGGACTGAGGTGTGGCGCCGGAGGGCGGAGTCAGGGCAGCGCATGCTCCCTGGGCCGCGCGCCTCTAAATTTAAAGGGGAAGGTTTTTTCTGGTAAAAAAAGGTTCCATCTCCCGTCCCTTGGAAGGGACACCCATACAGTATGGAGGAAAGGAGACGGGACGTAAGAGTGTGGGTGGGAATGGACATAGGGATTAGCATGGGCAGGGAGGGGTGGGCTCAGAAACGTGAAACAAACATTGTCATGAGCGAAGAGACTATAAGAAAGGATAACAGCAAGATCTTCAACAAACCCTCATAAAGGGATAACTGTATGGGGAGATTGGTACAAGGAATAGTGTAAGTCAACAAACGAGTGCTAGTGAGAAAACACTGTTGTGCGATACTTAAGAAGAAAGTGAATGTGAAGAGAAGACCGATCAGGGTATCAGGAAGTGAAACCTTTTTGGAAACAGATACCGGTCAGGAGAGTAAACCAGGGGATCCAAGTGAACCAAGAGAGGGATATTCCTGTCAGAGGAGTAAACCAGGATTATCAAGAGTTTTCTGTTGAAGTTGGGATATTCCTGTCAGGAGAGTAAACCAGAATATCAAAGGTTTTCAGTTGATGAATTTCCTGGCAGGAGAGTGTACCGGGAAACTCACTTTCAATTGTTGTGTTGAAAAGAGACTTGGTCATATTAATTATTTTTTCCTTTGAACATTTCGTCAACCAGAAACTTTGAAAAGACTTGCCTTTTGCTATACTTGAACCTGTTAAGGAAAATACATTTGTTCTGCTATCCTGAAAAGTACTAAAGACTTTCCTTTGCCTTATTCAAAACTTTGGGAAAAAGATATTCTAAGAGACTAGGAGGATTTTCCTCTTTTGTAAAACAGTCTCATTGAAAGAACATTTGTTTTATCATCTCGAGGAGTGTTAGGTAAAAGAGACATTTGCAACATCTTTCAGAGACTGGTTTTGACACGGAGAATTGTGCATATTTCGGTGGAAACAATCCAGGGGAGGGGAGTCAACCCTTGGATACAAGAAGTGTTTTGTTGAAGTTATATGTTTGTGTTATAACACTTTTCTATTGAATTGTACTTTGAAATATTAACCTTGCACATTTGGTTTGAATGTATTAGTGTGAGGGTCAGATTGAGTTTGAACACCAGGTCATCCTACATTAGTTTTATTTCATAGGAAGGGACACTTGTTAGGATAGGGAAAGTTAGGCATGTATGCAACCCATTTTTATGTTAATAAAAATTCTGAGCTTGAGAAAAGTATCTTTGTGTCCACCACTCATTGCTGACCCCTCAGTACTAAAAGTGCTTCAAAACCTGAACTAGAAATAACTTACCATGACTTCACCATATTAAACACCATCAAATACATGTATTAGATTTGCCTAGAAGTCACGCCTTGTCCCCATTTCATTAATATGCAGTTTACCTTTAAAGACACTAAATAGCGAATGATGACATATTTTGAAAGGGTAGGCAGACTCGATTTGTTACAGCAGTCGCTATCTACCTACTGTCCATGCTGTTGTACTGAATAAAGAATGGGTTTTACATTTCGGCAACAATGCTGCCATAAAACCTATCCCTGTTCGATCTTTGAAATTAAACCCTGGTGGTGCTTCTGCACAAGTACTTGGTGTCTTCTTCGAGGGGCGCTCACTATACGAGCAGAACACTTTCTTTAAGCACATCTGCTGAGAAGATCTGCTGTGTAAGGACAACATCCTTTCATTCCGCATAACTGAACGGTTTCAGGCTTAGGTGTGGTTGCAAAAACTATTCTAAACAACTCTGATGCACGGCACTACCTATGACAAAGGCTTTTGCTAGGGTGACGAATCGTGGCCAGACCAGATCTTTTCAGGAACCATTAACCATGTTATTTTTTCAACGCAACCTAAAACGGCAGTTTTTCTCGTTGTGGAAGAAATGCAGGAAGTTGTTCATTTGTCAATGCAGTGAGTGACCAATGATTACATGTTGTTGAGACAACGCTACCAGTGGGAAGGCCGGCATGACAACTTGCCACGCCAAGTTTCACTGAACTAGAACAGCTGCAATGATGCTTTGAAGCAAACGGCTCGGAAGAAAGTCACAATTTACTAAAAAAGCAAATGTGCATAATGCAACACTGCTGGTTCAATAACGAGATTAGTATTTGAGCAATGCAGCATCGCTGGACTACTATTGCGATTAGTGAGCGAAAAGGCCAAGAGCAAGGTGCTAGATAGATGCATCAGAAAGAACAGAGGTGACATTTCGTAAGGGGCGCGAGAGGGCTGCTAAAAGAATGCCCGCCCATGTGTCAGGAGAGCAATGGACTATACTGTGCAGAAATCCAGGTTTTATGGAATTGGGGATTCACTAAAAAGTGTACAATGGTTTCATTTAGCGGTTTAAGGGTGATATAGCTTATATGTGATGCAGAAAAAGCTTTTGTTTCTATATTGAAAGTATTTACAGTTTTGAAATTGCTAATTAGTGGGTAAGGGTGACAGTGTCGACAAGTTATGATCTGTAGGTGCCTCGGAATCGCAGGAAATTAACTTTTGTGGGCATATGCCATAGTACTGGAATCTACAATGCTGCAGTGGGAGAGGAAGGGGGAGGGGCCAGCATGCATTGCATTCGTTTTTCCCCAGTCTTGCTAGCTGTGCAGTTTTGCAAGTGTACAGTGAGATTCAAACGCCACGAAAAAATGTGTAATCCTTAGTCCAGAATTCTATTATGAGAGAAAAGAAAAGGCTGGTGCGCAGGAGCAGACTGAGGAGTTTGAAAAATGTACTTGCATTAGTGACAACTGAACTCATAATATATAATCCTTTCATCTCTACTTGGGGATATTCGGTCATTGCGAGACGGAACTAGGGCGTTTGGGTAGTACAAAGTTATGTCCTTTGCAGTTTTGGCTGTTAGGGGGTACTAAGAAGCTGTACCTATTGCACTGGTAAACAACTCGTGAAAGATAGCATGTGAGGAGGGACTCACATAGCTAGTGGGTGTTTGGTTATGGGCTGCCCATGGCCATGCTAACTAATCCCTGTGGCCATTCACTCATCCTACCTGCCCAGAACACATCCTTTTGGGATCTCCGAGTTAGATCTATCAAGCAATAACAGTGTCCTGCCAGTGCCATTTCTAAGCAACCTGTTGATAGTTGATGGCTTATTTGCAGATATAAATGTCTACTAAATGCCTGGCAACCAGGCTGTCAAGGAGATCGACTGACTAGAGAGATGACCGATTCTGCCCATAGCTTGGTAATAATTATGTGATCCTTGCACTCCTGCTAAGTCCACAGATTGAAAACGTTTAGGTCTCGTAGTGTGGCAACCCACTCAAGCAAAGAGGAATCAGTTGTCATGGTGACCGGATGACTGGGGTCTACAAACAGATCCCCCATTAACTGTTTTTTCGAGCTCTAGAAGCTCGATCCTGCTGAATTTCTTCTGCAAAGGGGTCGACCTTGTTCTATGGCTCCCAGCGTCAAAACCATAAAGACCTCTGAAAAAGCAAGAGTTTCTATTTTTTTGGTTAGCCAGTGGAACAACCAACACAGGAGACCATGAGCCCTAGTAGCATCTTGAACCTCCAGACAGTACAACGTCCTTTCATTGACAGACTTTTTTCAATGGTTTTTTTAACATAGATTTTTCAAGCAGAATAACTAATTGAAAAATATAGGGGGTGGCAAAGTGCATGTAAGGTGTGGGGGGTCGCAAATAGAGATAAAACAAATAGGGGTTGGGGGACAACCCCCAAAAATGTTTTTTAAAATGCTGAGTTTTTGTTGAAAAATATTAATAAAAAAAAGCCATTGAAAAAAAAACATTAGTTGATGAAATGACATAGAACCCTTTCAGATGTACTGCAAAATCCCTTCCCACCGCTGACTGTACATGTGCAGGAGTATAAGATCTTGTTTTTTCTGTGAGAAGATGCAAGTTGAAACAAAATAAGAAACCGTTTTGTACGTCAGTCTAGTTCCAGGGTCCCCAACCAGTAGATCGCGAGCCTCTGGTAGCCTGCCTGACCCTTCCCAGTAGCTCTTTGCATCAGGCACCAAAATAAGCAGTGTGTGTGAAGAACCTGGACCTCATCCCCTGCCCTCCCCCCTCCACTTTTCCTGCAAAGAAAACAGTCAAAACTGAGTACACAGTGAGAGGGGCTGCGTCTGGGTTTGAAGGGCTCGGGACAGTGTCCCAACAAGGAGAGAACAATCAATATCAAAAGGTAAATAGGAAGTGTGATGTGGCCATTGTCACCAAGAGGTGCAAATGATGGCCGATAGGGAAGGGAAGGGTTGCATAAATGTGCATGCCAAGTGAAACAAAGATGTGGCTGTCATTGTTTCAGTCTCACTGCGTTTCTTTAGATTTATTTCGGTAAGCAATAATTCCATGCTGGTAATTGTAGCCTTTCAATTGCCTGTCTCTGTCAATCTGCCTTTTTTTTCAGACAAACTTCCTGAAATCAAAACTTTGATCCCACCTGACAGCATCCGAGTGCTGTTGCTGTTTCAAGCTACAAACCAGATTATCTGGCACTGGTGTATAGTATACAGTGTCAGACTTCACATTGATTTGCTTGGCTTCTCAGTCTTAAGTTGCCGAAGCCACTGCTGATGTTTGTAAGCAACGTGGCTAGTCAACTTGACAGCGAGACTGTCTCCCAGAAGATGCCACATTGTGGAAGAGCTCCTGTGGCATTAGTTCTTCCATTCTCAGCCTATCTTACCCATGTCACAATAGTATGGCCAAAAAGAGCACTCGGTCCACAACTGTCAGCACTGAATCTATGAATACACGTTACCATAGGATAAAACTAAGCCTGGCCACTCACATACACGGGAGAGAAAATAATGCGTAAGATGGTATCTTGCTGAAGTCGAGAAGAGTTTCAATGTTGTCAGCATGAGCGATTCTAAATGATTACACATCTTTCACCATAGTTCTTGGATATAGTCTATAGTCACTAAAAAAGGTAACTGAAGTGCTGGCTCTGTAGTACAGCTATATAATGTACATTAAGACTGCAAGCCACAGCTTGCTGGCCATGCACTGAATATATCTACCACATCTGTAGTGCCCACTGGCACTGTATCCCTTTCTGCAGCACCAATTGTTTACCAATTGTTGGTAGTTGAGTCACAGATTGTCCACTGCCGCTCCCCTGATAGCAGTGGTTGGCAATAACTGCTGCCATGATGCACATCTACATTTCTGGCAGTTCTGGCAGGATTTATCCAGACCGGATGTGGCTGCGTTAGGCCTGAGGAGAATGCCTGGCTGGGGGGTGCGTTTACTTAGAATGATGTGGAGTGTGCGGTGGATGTTGGTATGAGAACATTTATACCGAATGGTGCCATAGTATCTTTGTGTTCTAGTTGAGTGGTGATGTAAAGGGAAGAGTAAGCATGGTGGTATGAAATGATTGGTTATATGCTCTTTCAAATGTTCTCTGCATTCCAAACCATACTATATACGTCACGCAATTCTATGTGCTCCAGTCCGTTCTATGCACTCATATCCACTCCGTGCAGCCCAGTCTGCTCCACACACTCCGGTCCCCGTGCGCTCCAGTCAGCCCCGCGCGCTCCAGTCTGCCACACGCCAGCACTCTTGTCCGCCCCACGCCAGCACTCTTGTCCGCCCCATGGTCTACGCATTCAGTAGCTCTACGTACCCATCCATTCTACGCACTTGTCAGTACTGGATGCCGTCTGTGCTCGTTCGTTCTACGTACTCGTCCACTCTACGCAGCACGTCTGTTCGCTCCAGGCACTCGTTCGCTCCAGGCACTCGTTCGCTCCAGGCACTCGTTCGCTCCAGGCACTCGTTCGCTCCAGGCACTCGTTCGCTCCAGGCACTCGTTCGCTCCAGGCACTCGTTCGCTCCAGGCACTCGTTCCGCTTTATGCCTTCACACATGCTATGCATTCACCTGTTTTACGCACTCACCCCCTCTACGCACTCACCTGTTTTATGCACTCACCCCACTCACCTGTTTTACGCACTCACCCCCTCTACCCACTCACCTGTTTTATGCACTCACCCCACTCACCTGTTTTACGCACTCACCCCCTCTACGCACCCCTTTTTTCTTAAGCACTCATTCGCTCATATGCACTCGTCTGTTCTATATATTTGCCGGCCCTACCGACTAGTCTGTTCTATGTAGTCCTCCACTCTACACATTTTTCAGCTCAGCTCATCCATCCCGCTCCGCTCAACCATCCGTTCCCTGCACTCTGCGTGCATTCCGCATTCATCCGTTCTACATGCTTATCCGTTCTACGGACTCACCCGGTCTGTGTAACTCATCCGCTCTAGGCATTTGTCCGCTTTATCCCCTCGCATGCACTACACCTTCATCTGCTCCCCGCACTCACCCACCCTACGCAATCGCCTGCTCCCCGCACTCACCCACCCTACGCAATAGCCTGCTCCCCGCACTCACCCACCATACGCAATCACCCGCTCCCCGCACTCACCCGCTCTCACCCGCTCCCCGCACTAAAACTTCACGCATTCAACAGCAATATCCTGTTCCATATATTCATCTCTACACTCATATGCTCTATACCTTCATCCTCGCTCTATACACTCATCCTCGCTCTATACACTCGCCAGGTCTGTACATTCATCTGTTCCAGTGATCTACACACTCTCCGCACTTCCGTACTCATCCGCTATCCACACTCATGCGCTCTACATACTCCTCCGGTTTACGCTCATCTGCTCTGCATATTCATCTGTTTTACCCACTCCTGCGTTCTACTCGCTTCTCTGTATTTACGCATTCATCCGTGCTACACGGTTGTCCGCTCTACACGCTCATCCGCTCAACATGTTCATCCATTCTATACACTCATCCGATCTACATACACATTTGATTTCCTCACTAATTCGAACTATATAGTCATCTGTTCTTCCACTTGTGCATTCTTCTACTCAGCGCATTCATCTGTTCCACCTGCTTCATCCATTCTAACTATTTCATCCACGCCATTCACTCCTCATGCATTATGTCCATTTCAGGAGTTTAAACCTCTTTACCGTATCCGTATGATTTACTATTATTAACCATTTCACTACTTTGATCTACTTTATTCGTTTGATTCTGTTTGTCCTTCTAATTTATATTAGGGGTTATTAGCTGTCAATTTCTCGCATCAGGTAGTTTGTTGGATTGGTGTCATTGAGATGCTGTTAGTTTGTTTGGGTTAGTTTAGTACGGGTTGGTTTTAGGGGAAGAGCCAGGTTTTCAGCAGTTTGCGGAAAGACGTTAAATCCTCAGTTAGGCGAATGTGGGGTGGGAGTGAGTTCCATAGTGTGGGGGCCAAGGCCGAGAATGATGATCCGCCTAGCCTGACTGAGTTTGTCTTTGGTATGACAAGGAGGCCGGCTGAACTTGATCTTAGGGTGTGTGGGGGTGATAGGGTTTTAGCTTGTCTTGAAGATATTGAGGTCCGGTTTTATGCAGTGCTCGATGGGAGATGCATAAGGTTTTGAAAGTCACTCTTTGGGCTACTGGAAGCCAGTGCAGCATCTTAAGGGCTGGGGAGATGTGGTCTCTTGGGCCGAGCGCAAATAGCAATTTGGCTGCCGCGTTTTGTGCCCTTTGGAGTTTATTCAGTTGGTACGTGTGGACTCCGAGGTATAGGGGGTTTGCGTAGTCCAGTCTTGATATAACGATTGATTGGACCGCAGAGAATCTTTTGGGAAAGGAGAGATATGGAAAAATGCACCTAAGGGTTTTAAGGTGGTAGTGGCAGGACTTACGTTGTTGACTTGGCGCTAGAGTGTTAGGTTAGAGTCAAGGGTGCGTCCAAGATTTTTCACTGAGTTGGAGGGGGTCGGTGAGTTGCCCATGGCGGATGGCCATGGTAGTGGGTGCGTAAGAAGTTCGGAGTTGCCACATACCATGATTTCCATTTTGGAGGGGTTTAACAAGAGGTGGCTTTGGGTCATCCAGAGTTCTATGTCAAGGAGACAGGAGGCCAGGTCAGGCCGGGAGTTGGATTTTGAGTTCAGGAGTTTTAGAGTTAGTTGAGTGTCGTCAGCGTAGTTGTAACACAGGATGTTGTGTGAACGAATTATTGGTGGGAGGGTGATCAAGTAGAGATTGAACAGGAGGGCGGATAGGCATGCTCCTTGTGGGACTCCCGTGTCGACTGGTCGGGCTTGGGAGGTATAGGTGGAGAATATCTTTATTTGATACCTATCTTTGAGGAATGAACCTATCCATTTAAGAGCGGTTCCACAAATTCCTAGGGAGTGGAGGCTGTCTAGGAGGATTGAATGGTTGATTGTGTCAAAGGCGGCAGATAGGTCAAGAAGGATTAGTGCGGCGCATCCCGCAGAGTCTGCTGTCATTTTGAGGTCATCCCAGATTGAGGTTAGGGTGGTTTCGGTTCCGTGACGGGCTCTGAAACCTGATTGGGCGGGGTCTAGGAGATTGTTGGCTTTGACAAAGGCATTTAGTTGGGAGTAGGCGGTTCGGTCAATGAGTTTGGCAAGGAACCTGGTGTTTGAGATGTGGCGGTAGTTTTTGGGCTCGAGAGGGTCGAGCGAAGTTTTTTTAATTAGAGGTTTGACATGAACCATTTTGAATGCGTCGGGAAAGATACCAGAGGAAAGGGAGGCATTTATGATGGATCTTGCATGTTTTCCTGCGCAGGTGGAAGCGAACATTTCTTTGAGGATTGTGGCAGGGCAATGGTCTAGCGAGAGCCAGATGGTTTGCGGGCAGATAGAAGTTTGAGAAATTGCTCTGGTGATATTGGACTAAAGGATTCGAACATTGGTTGCGTAGTGGTCGCAGCTGGTGGACTGGCCGGTATGGGGGAAGAATTGCCTGGTGGATGTAAGAGCCAGTTTGGTGGCTAGAGTAGTTGTTCTTTCGAGAGCCGTGGTGTATAAGTGGAGGGATAGTGAGTCGCACAGTGAATGTGAGGGGGTCGGGACAGTCATGGTGCAAGCCGGATTGGTGAATTCGGAGACGATTTTGTGGCGTTCTTTGCTTCGGTTTTTGCAGTTTACGATTCGGGAGTTGTAGTGGGCTTTTTTTGCTTTCCGGATTTCGGCCTTGTACCGATAAAGGTGTCGGGCCAAGGTGGCCCTGCTCTCCAGGGTTCTGTCTTTCTGGCATTTGCGTTCTAGGTATTTATATAGTTGTTTAGTGAACCATCTGGGGAAGAGGCCACGGCGGGTTGATGGTTTGCAAGGGGGTGTGAGTTGCATCAGAGATGCGTTGAGCCATGAGTCAAAGGCGTCAGAGGTTAGGTTGATTGTTGAGTTGGCCGGTAGGTGGTGGAGACCTGAGGAGTGCGTCAGCTAGGTCCGGGACGATTATTAGTTTTTTCCAGCATTTGCGTAGATTCGGAGGTTCAGATTCGAGTACGGGAAGAGGGTCGGGTGAGCGAATGGTGAACGAGAGAATGAAGTGATCGGACCAGATGATAGGGATGGGGGGCTTTAAATGAATCAGGGTGTTGGAGCTAAAGATGGCCTCAAGATGTGTCCTTTATAGTGAGTCAGGCCATTTATGTGGGGTTGGAGGTTAATTGCGTCTAAACTTTCAACCAGAGAGTGCGTCATAGGGTTGGTGGGGATGTCGAGCCATATGTTGAAGTCTCCAAGAAGGGTGAGGTTGGGATGGTTTAGTTGAAGGGTGGCAAAAGAGTCGCAGAGGTTGTTTGCGAATTGTCTATCGTAGCCAGGGGGCCTGTAGATTATTAGGAAGCTGTATGAGAGTGACGGGGAGAGGGATAGTTTAACAAGGAGAGATTCGCAGGAAGGAATGGAAGGTTGGTTGTCAATGATTGAGGCGTGGAAGAGAGACTTGAAGACGAATGCTACTCCCCCTCCTCTAGAGGGACGGTTCAGTGGGATGAGGGAGTAGTCAGGGGGGAAGGCTTCATTAGCGATTGGGGCGAAGTCGCTAGAGAACCAAGTTTCGGTGATGAAAGCCAGGTCTGGTTTGTCAGAGACGAGGAGGTCAAAATGTAGTGTCTGTTTTTTGCTACGGATTGGGCATTAAATAGGATGCAGTTCACATTGGCAGGCAAGGTTGGTCTTGGAGCTGGAGCAGAAGGGGGTGGTGGCGGAGAGAGTGGAGACTGGGGAGGGGTAGGGGTAGGGTGGGTGATGATCGATGGGGATAGTGCGCGAGCAGAATAATTGGCGGGCTTCGGGCGGGATTGGGTGGCTGCGTGTGTTAGGATGATCGGGTTTGGTTCGAGGGATTTGAAGGTGGGGTGTGGGCGGTTAGGGGTTTCAGTTGCAGTTGATGAGAAATCGAAGGAGAGGGGTTTCAGGAAGGGTGAAGCCACGGGGGGAAGGAGGCGATTGCTGGAATGAGGTGGTGGGTCGAGATAGGAGGCGAAGAGTGCTGAGAGATTGAGGGGGACCAGGTACATTTTCTCTTTAGTTTCTTTGTTGTGATTGGAGTGTGAGAGAGGGTAGGGGGGTAAGAGGGGGAGAGGGATGCAGCTTCAGTTCTTGCTAGAGCTAGGCGTGCCGTTTTTAGGGAGGGGAAAGGGTGCGGTCGGGGGGAAGGTGGCGGGGGTTTGTGGGCAGGGCGGGGGGTGGATGATTGCAGGGCGGGGTGTGCCGGGTATGATAGTGAGGGAAGCGGGCATGGTTAACATTGGCAGGCCGGTGATGGGGTTCGGGGAGGAGTGGTCTTAGGGTGGTTGGCTCGCCATCCTGCCCCTCTGGCTTGGTGTTTGGAGAGGCGAATGGTAGGGAATGCGGAGGAGGGTGGGATGATTTGGGCAGGGGGGGGCGGGAGGGAAGGGAGATCGTGGAGTGGGGGCGGTGAACGGTGATCATTTCCAACAAACTCTGGTGGAGTGGGTGCACTCATGGTTGGTACAAGCTTTTAGGTGGACTTTCTAATTGTAGTTCTAAATTCAGTGGGGGCACGCTTTTAGCTACACTTCCAAGTTCAATTTGCACAGAGATGATATTAGACGCACTTCTATATTCAACTGTATACAGAGATGATATTAGGTCTACCTCTAGATTCAATTTTGTATAGATATGATATTAGGTCTATCTCTAGATTACATTTTTGTGTAGAGGGGATATTAGACTATTAGGCACACTTCTCTCAATTCGACTTTATACAGGGAGGGTATTAGGCATGATTCTAAAAACAACTTTGTACAGGGAGATTAGTCGGTTCAACCAGGCACGGTAATAGACTATTAGGATATTGGGCACACTTCTAACTTCAACTTCTAATGCACTTCTAAATTCAACTTTCACAGAGGGGCTATTGGGCACACTTCTAGTTTTGACTTTCACAGAGATGCGATTGGGTACATTTCTAAATTCGACTTCTAAATGCACTTCGCATCCAACTTTCACTTGGAAGCTATTGGGCACACTTATAAATTCAACTTCTAAATGCACTTCTAGATTCAACTTTTCACAGAGGGTATATTGGGCACGCTTCTAGATACAGCTTTCCATGCGCGGCTATTGGGTACACTTCTAAATACAACTTTCACAGAGGGGCAATTGGGACACTTCTAAATGCACTTCTAAGTCCAACTTTCACCTAGAAGCTATTGGGCATACTTCTGAATTCAACTTCTAATGCACTTCTAAATTCAACTTTCACAGAGTCTATTGAGTACACTTCTAGTTTCAGCTTTTACAGAGATGCTATTGGGTACACTTCTAAATTCGACTTCTAAAAGCACTACTAAATTCCACTTTCACGTAGAGTCTATTGAGCAAACTTCTAAATTCAACTTCTAAATGCACTTCTAGATTCAACTTTTCACAGAGAGGCTATTGGTCATACTTCTAGATTCGACTTCACAGAGATGCTATTGGGCACACTTCAAATTCAACTTTCCAGGAGAGGCTATTGGGCACACTTCTAAATACAACTTTGCACAGAGGTGTTACAGGGCACATTTCTAAATTCACAGAGGGGTTATTGGGCACACATCTAAATTAAACTTTGCACAGAGGTGTTACAGGGCACACTTCTAAATTGATAATTGACTCTTGGTGAGTAGGAAATGGTGTGCAGTCAGTATGAACAGTATTGAAGTGGCGAGTGACTTTATGGCAGACTAATCGCTTGCAACTTGAAGTTCTTACCCCTGAAGGGACCTATAATGCACTTCCTCCGGGCTCAGCAGGCAACCTTTAAATGAGCCGCAACAGTAAGCAGTTCATAATAATAATGGGATTTATATAGCATGCTTCACTGGATTGCACCAGCATTTAAGAACTATAAACAGTGTCACTATTGCCCACTCATGGTACTCAAATGTATCAACCTGGGGGAGTGGGGTGGTGTGACATGTGCGAAGCAGCAGGACATCAGGGTGCAACATTTGGACTTAAAATTAGCCATCGGCTAGTGGTAATTAACAACTGCCGCATTAGAAATGGTGGGCTTTGTGTTTGTGTAGAAACGTGGCAGCCAGTGACTTCTGTGAAGGCATCATGAAGCAAGGCACAGACCGATTCAGAATTAAAAATCACTTTTATTAACTTAAATGTCAGGATGGAAAAAGGCCCATCTTACCCTATGCGAAGGTGGGATTTTCCTACCTAAAGAAAACTAAGGAAAGTGAGTCAAAGAGTTCAACTGAAGAATCTGTGTGTGTCAAAAACCTGTACTTGCCTGCACAACTCAATCTATTCAATGTGTAGGGATGTCAGCAACCAAAAAGAAAGCTGTTTTAACAAAAAGTTCTGATCTTCATTACAGCTCTCCTCCTGCCCCCAAACTCTCCCCCCCCCCGGCCCACAAAGCGTAAAACAATTCCACAAAAAGTCTACAAAATGACCTTCCTTGGACAGGTCCCGGGGTTCTCTTCCCCAAGAGTTAAGTAACACTGTTCAAAAGAAGAACACAAGGTATTTTGTTTAAGTTCCAAAGTTCAATCAATTGTGTTTTTCAAACATTAGTTCCTTTAGTTTGTAACCTTCACACAAGTGGATATCAATGCTCCTTGTAATTTGTGAAGTTCCACTGGCAATAAAGATGCAACACCTTTTGTATGTATGTTCTTTAAAGTCACATTCACTGTATAACTCAACTTGCTGTGATTTGTTTATCCTTTAAAGTTGTATTCATTTCAGCATTATAACATAAAAATGTTCCAACCCTTCACACAACATTTTAATTTAAGGCTATTTCCCTGCCTTCCATTCCCTTTTGCTGTTATCCCTTTACTTCAGCATATTTAGATTGTTAATTTTCACATCATATTGCCTTTCTTCATATAGCACACAATGTGGAGTTCAAACAACATCGTTGCCCAACGCCAACCAATTCATAGCAATGGCAACCATGTATGACCCACATCATAGGGGTTTACAGAGCCTCCATTGTTAAAGCCTCATTTTCATACCCATTCCAAGCCTGATTTACACCCCAATAACTATTATTTCGGCTTCAAACATAGCTTTCTCTCTAAATGTATTGTGCGCGATTATGCAGGATTTTACTTTAGGGACATGCGCTTTCACAGCCATGGGACAAATTGTCACCATGGCCATTGATGCCAACCCCTATGGCTATTACCTCGACTTTTACTTCGGCTTTCAACCTAGCCATCCTCTATACACCTATTGCGCACCTGCGCAAGAATGCAGGACTCTTATGGGACATGCGCACTCCAGTGACAGCCATGGAATGCCTTGTCACCATGGACGCTGATGCCAACACAAACGCGGATGCACGATGGACCAGTGTCTTCACTTGAGGGCTGCGCACACAGCCCGGGCAACAATGCGGATGCCTATACCCAAGCACTGCTCACCATCGGCATTACAACGAACTGAGTGAGCAGTACACAGGCAGCAGGTAAGCCCGTAGGAGCCTCTACGCTCCGTAGCGCGAATCGCACCAAATACATTATTTCGATTCATAATTACGCTTCTGACCATTAGACTTAACTTCATGGGCACGTACAATTTGCGGTTAAAACCATCTTTAGGAGAGAATCGCACCAAATGCAACATTTTGTTCCAAAACACTGTTTCTGACCAAATAGACCGAATTATATGGGCAATTCAAATTGCGGATCAAATCATCTTCAGGGTCATATATTGGACTTGCTTTATAAGCGAAAGTATTCTCCTGCAACACATTTATTCTAAACACAATTTGGAAATGCAACTATACTTCCTTCCATATAGCATACCCTGCAACTATAGCCATCAATATAAATGGAACTAGACAGAACCCTGAAATTTAGCACTGTAATGCCTTACTTTAGCACAATGTTAACTTTTACCCATACAACACTCATCTTACAAACTTTCTTCTCTCAGCCTAACAACATTCCATACCAAATGGATTGATACCAGCCAAACGGCCATATGAATCACAGGGAATTTGCCCTCAAGAACCTTACCTATTTGGTAAGCTGCCATCGGGCATTTCATTTCTTTTCCATACCCATTACTTCAAATTTGAACCTCTTGAGCACAGGCATCGTTCCAATACATTTCCCTTTTTTGCTTCCTCCCACTTTTGTCTCTTTTCCTCCTCCTCCTCCTTCTCCTCCTTGCTGCACTGACCAAATGTTGTATTACTTTGCTCGATTTATCTTTGGATGCATTTAATTGATCGTTATCCTTGTTTAACTTAACCAATTTCACAACACATTGTCACAAATCACCACCTAATCTGTCATGAACCGCCGTTTGCATCCCTTCTGGACTTCATGGTCCCCGACCCATAGGGGACCGAATTCACTAGTCCTCCCAACATGGCCGCTGAACACGGAATGCTGTTTGCCAGTCTCTGCATTACACCCTCTACGTTCTACAAAGCAGACACGCCCCCGCGGCTCTGCGCGTCTCAACGCTACCGCTTGCAGTAGTCGGACGTGTGTTGCCGGAGCTCGTTCAGTGCTTACTTTTGATTCCTGGTTCCCTGAATTCCTGTTCTTCCTCCCTTCCCCTTATCCTTGCCTTTGTATATCCTGGATTTCTATCGCATTCGGTCTCCGAGTGCGAACCTCGTTATTTCCTGGTCTCCGACATCTGAACGTATCCTGGAGTTGGGTTACGAACCACACAATGGAATCCGAGGACCCACGCACAGGGTTATATAAATCCCGAACTGTGCGAAAGAAGACACCTCCGAAGATCACGAGTAAACAATACAAACAGGTGAGAAGGGGGGAGACTTGTGACACTATCACGATCCTTGGATCCTTAACACGATAACAATATGGGCACCATTGCCCCACAAAATTGTTAAATTGTGACGTGAAATAGTATTTCATTTGCAACAATTCAGCCTTGAGAAAGACCCTCAGGGGTTGAAACACGTGTCGGCTGACCTTCACTTAATGTGTCTAAACCATAATTCAATGTAAATAAAATACCCTCATGTAAAAGCCACAGCAGAAACGCGCAAGATCCTTTTATAAACAGGGGTCCAAATACCTACTGTGCAAGGTAACCAGGACATTCTTTCTGAAACTACCCCTTCAAGAGGTATTGGGTTTGCCTCTTCCAACCTGTGACCTTGCAGCAACTAACCAATTCCAAGAGAACTATACACAGAGCACAGCACATGAGTGATTACCTAGAACCCAGCTCTTTGTTTTCATTCTAACATACAATGGTTTGTTTAAATTTGAGGCTCAGTTCCCTTTCTAATTCTGATTAGAAAGGTTTTGATTCAATTCAGTATTTGATAATTATGCATTTAGGTTTTAGTTCAATTGCGCTTTAACTGTTGTTCAAAATGCACTTGTACCACTTTAATTGAATTGCCCAATGTTCGGAGACATTCGAAAACTTGTTTGACACACGCAACCACTCTGATACAAAGCATTCTCAGCTTTTCTCAGTACTTCAGTAATTAGGAACGAAGGATCGGAAACCTTCTAAAACATACTTATCCAAGCCACGCAACCACTTCAATACAAAGTATTCAATCAGTAATAAAGTTCACACATTCACCCACCGAGTTGCCCATTAATTAGAAAAGCAGTGGTCACTTTCAGAGTTCTTGTTGCAGTGCGGAACACTTCTACTTCAAGTGTCAGGGCTCCTGCCCCTCAGACACTCCTGGGTTGGTCCTCCAACACAGGCGAACAAGCATTCTGAACAACAAGGAAAGGGGCAGCCTTCCCTCACGGCTCCCTTCACCTTGTTCAGCCTAGTGCAGGGAGTCCCGGCTCCCACGCCATGCTTCCATGGACCACCTCTCCCTAATCCCCCAGCGTCTCTGTGCCCTGCTCCAGCTGCTTGCACCGGCCTCCTTGCTGCTTCTCCTGTCACCCTCTTTTCCATTGGGTTGGTCTCCTTTTATACACCTGCATCCCCTTGACAGGGCTAATTGGACATTCTCACTTGCAGCCTGTCTGTTCACAATCAAAGGGACATGCCTGACCTTCACAGTTCTTAGCAGACATCTTCCTCGTCCCAGTACAAGAGTGGTAAAAGAGCATAGTCGTCATTGCTCTTAGTTAGCCTCTTCTTTGTCCCAGTACTGTCAAGTGTCAATTGAGGGGAACTGGTGTATAACAGCCTATGAAGGTTGGGGAAGGGTTGGTTGTCAATAGGAAAAGGGGGATACCATGTCTCGCCCAAGAGTACCCCGCTCCCAAAGGACCCTCCACCCAGGTGTCCCTCCCTTGCTTCTCCACCCCCAGTATCGTGATCCAATGTCTATGGCCTTTCCCTGGCCACCTGCGTAGACGATTCAAGGGTTTTAGGATTCGAAATACCCTCCGTTTTCTTACATACCCCTTCCCCAATGCGACTTGGACCGAGGTGCTTCACAAGGAAACTGTAAGAGCGAGTCCACTTTACCTTGCTCTTGGCCTGTGCAGTGTTCAACTGTGAAGCGACCAGGTTGATGGGTGAAGAAACCCTGCATATCCCTCAAGTTAGATCCTCTTTGTTGACATATTGGTTTTATTTCCAAGAATAAACACTTCAATTCTCACAAGCTCTTCTTTTAAATTGAGGTGGTCTAGTTTCATGTGATAGAAGGTCCAACTATAGGAGTCTTGAGCTGCCCTTGAAAACTCATTGATCGAATTGGGGTATGTCCCTTCCTAGGACTAATTGAGCTAGCGAATTGCAAATCACTGCTACAGTCATGTCAAATTTCTTTCCCAAAATGGTAATCTAGATTTGGGTTAATGGGTATCTCTTCGTATGGCCATGTACACATGTTACCACCTCCTTTCCAACCTCTTTCCACCCCCGAGGAAGTAACTTTGTTCTTATGGCAGTTTCCCTACTTCCGGTATCCAATTCCGCCCAAACAGGGTTTTCCCCTAAAGTAACAGGGATTTTGTAGGTTTTTCCTTTGCTTTGATTCATACAGTCTCTTCCCTATCCATCTTCTTCCCTTCTAACATCCCACCCGAGGTTGCAAGTAAAACTCGTTATCATATGCTACTTCAAACCTTTCCCCGTTATTTCCTCGAGTCCTTTCAGGTTCTTTGGAAGATTAGGAAGGTCAATTATGTTATATGGATAACCCCTTTCAATGTGTCCAAACTCTTTACAAGAGTAACACTTCCGATAGGGGTCAAGAAATTGGTTTGTTACTGAAGGGTAACCCCGTTGCTCTGCTTGTTCCACTAGGGTTTCAAATCTTGTGACGCCCTTGTTCCAAGGTTGTCGTTATCTGGGGAAGATGTCGAGTAACCTTGGTGAGGACGATAGATAATCAAATGATTATTTGAGGCTCTCTCTGGTCTCTTCAGAAGTACTTACAGAGATTAAGTTCTCTCCCTCTTTTTCCCTGGCTTTCTGGATTCCAAAATGTTCTGGGAGAGTGGATAATTCTGATAACATACCTTCCCCAAGGGAGCATTGTCCTGCTGTTTTTAAAAAGAAACAAGACAAGACCTCGATTTCTTTCCTTGCCGGAGAATTTCTCCCGATAACATTCTTTGAAAAATGGATACTAGGAAGGTTCCCATAAGATTTAGTACCTTAAAATTCCTACCAACTGACCCAGTTTGATCTAAATGGGGTCATCAGAAAATTTGAAAGAACAAACTTCAATTCCTTTCCCCATGAGAGTATAGGCTGTATTCTCAATCATGTTACTTGAGGGGATAGTACATAGATGCCATACCATAAGGGAAGTTAAGCTGTAACCCCAAAGAGATTACAATTTTGTCCCTCTCCGGTACGTGAGAATCGTGGAGACAAAAAAGATGGAAATCATTTCCCTCTACAGACTTCCTGATGGTGCGGATGGCCTGCAAGTTTAAAGCCTGAAAGGCTACTCCTATCTGATGATCTACCCGATTGAGAGAGTTAGTGTTTTTCCAAGGACTCGTACTTTGTAGAGCTGACCCACAAGTATCTACTCTGTAAAGGATGTTTTTTATTTTTTATCTGAAGAGTCGTCCTGTCTCACGGCCCTCAGACCCCGATACTGCCTGCAAGAATGACTCTACCAACAATGCGTCATTTCTCTGAGCGAAATCTAAGTCAGGAAGTTTCTCTGGCTCTTCCACTGTAGGTTTTCTAGTTTCAGTTTTGGGGAGGCATTCAGTTGTTTCATCAGCCTCCCCAAAACCTTGAGTCCCCCAGTCTGTGCTTTCCTCACCTGATTTTTCCTTAAGCCTAGGAAATACTGCTTTTTCAAGAACTCGTTGAGAAATATCTCCTTGGTGGATCAGAAATAAAACCTTAGCATCACCTCAGAAGTCCGGATCCATCGCCCCCACTAAGACATCAATCCCAAATCTCCATGCTAACCCGGACTTGGATACTAGTCTTTAGTTTCTAAATGTTAGGTACAATATAGTACCTTCAGCCTTCGATACCGTTGTGTATTTAAGTCTATGGTTCCTGGGACATCTGGGCTGAATGCCAGGTCTCTCATTCTGTGCCTCCCTTATTCTGCATCCCTTATTCTACTGGGTATATCTGCAGCTTTTGACAGTCAGACAATCTAGCTTCATTGAGAGACTAAAAGGAAACTGGCCTCTGAGACAGTACTACTCTGGAGGAAATTGCCTGAGGATCAAGTCCATCATCTTTTCTTTTCAACATCTGCATCACTCCTTTAATACAATTCACCAAGAAGCACAGTCTCAGATGCTACGTAAAGGGCATGCAAATAGTTTTCAAACCCTCCACTGACAAAACCTCAACTTGATTGTGCTACACGTCACAACCATGTGGACTCGTGGATGACAAAAGACAGACATAACCCAAAGTGAACTGATATCATAACCTGCCCTACCACTACATCGATCCCCTGAACAAAGGGGATGGGAAACTGCCCATGTACTTAAGGAATCATAAACATGGCAATAATGTGGGATAACAATTCTGAAGCGTTAAATCAATGTCCTAGTCAAGAATGTTTTCACCTAGATGGACGAGGTTGTAGCTTTGCTTTCGTTACTTTTCCCAAATAACCCCTGCAATCACATCAACTGTCTTATTGAATCTAGATTTCGTGAACATCATTTATTTGGGCATCCCAGAAAGCATGATGAAGAATCGTAACCAGTTACTCACCAAAGTGACCACCTTACTCCTAGTCCATAGTCCCCTTTCCTCCATACTTATGAGACATTCCTCTGTCTTGAGGGACGGGACTGGAGCACTTTGAAAAAGTATCAAAAATTTTGCAAAAATGTTTAGTCCTTCCTCTCTTTCTGCACGGGGCACAGCACGCGGCCGTAACCCCGCCCATCTGGGCTCCGCTGCGCGCATCGCCCATCAGTCCTTTTGTATCGCCAGGTCAGAGACCTTTAAGCAATAACAGAGGAACATTATTAGAGGGGACGGCAGGTGGGCATATGGAGGAAAGGGGACTAGGAGTAAGGTGGTCACTACGGTGAGTAACCTGGTTATACTCCTACGTCCCTTCCCCTTTCCTCCATACTTATGGGAGATTACCAAGCACTCCTCACAGGAACTACTGGTGGATGGAAAACCCCCTACTGAAAAAGGTTCTTCAGCACAGCCTGGCCAAACTGAGCATCAGATCTGGAGCTCAGGTCTAGACAATAATGCTTACAAAAAGCCGATGGGGAGGCCCAAGTAGCCGCCTTTGCGATGGTCTCCCAGGGGACATATTTCTGAAAGGCAACTGCAGCTGCCTTGACCCGCACCAGGTGTGCATGAATACCTTTAGGAGGCTGCAGTCCTTGGACAGTGTAAGACTCCGTAATACAGGCAGCGATCCATCTGAAGATAGTCGCCTTAGAGGCCTGCTTACCTTGTGGATTAACAAAGGTCACCAACAGTTGAGAAGAGCTCCTGAATTCGGAAGTTCTGTCCAGATAGAATTTAAAAGCCCTTCTAACATCCAAGCAGTGCAGAACCCTTTGCGCTTCTGAAGCAGGGTTCGGGAAGAAGACCGGCAGGGAGATTGACTGATTTAGATGGAAATCAGAGACCACCTTCGGCAGGAAAGAAGGGTTTGTCCGTAGGACCACCTTATCCTTGTGAAAAACCAAGAAGGGATGCTCCACCGAGAAAGCCTGAAGCTCACTCACAAGCCTCACTGAGGTAACGGCACCCAAAAAGGACACCTTCCACGACAGGTGCTTGAGGTCCACAGTGGCCATTGGCTCGAAGAGTTTATGGCACAACGCCGTAAGGACCACATTTAGATCCCACGACGGGTGTGAATTACGAACCGGGGGATAAAGGCGCATCAAACCTGCAAAATGTCTCTTAACCACTGGATTAGACTGAGAGTAAGAGCATTGGTCCGTAGATAGGTAGGTAGGTAGGTGGATACCGCCGAAAGTTAAGTTCTGCATGACAGAATGCGAATTCCTGACTCTGCTGGTGGGATACAAAGGACAGTACCGTGCCAATCGTAGCCGCCCTTGGGTCCAGTTGTTTGTGTAAACACCAATGGCAGAACTTGAGCCATTTGCTTCTGTACTGAGACCTAGTTGAGGGTTTCCTGGCTGCCTGAATAATGCGCATGTTATCTGCAGACAGGCTGAGATGTTCTAAAGAACTCAGGCACCATGCCGCCAAGCTGAACGATTGTGGGGAGGGGTGCCACAGCTGTTGATCCTCCTGGTGAAGATCGGGACTCATCAGTAACCTGATCGGTGGATACACCGACAGGTGTTGAAGTTCTGAGAACCATAACCTAGCCGGCCACCACGGGTCTATGAGTAGAAGAGAACAGTTCACTGTGTTCTTCAGCTTGCAAATCATCTGATGAATCAGAGGCAGAGGCGGGAAAGCATAAGCCCTCATGTTGTGCCATGGAATCTCGAGACCATCCCCCAGAGAGGAGGCTCCCAGCCCGTTTCTGGAGACATACAGAGGAAGCTTCTTGTTTTGCCACTGTTGCGAATAGGTGCACTTCCGGAGTGCCCCAACGTAGGAAAATCCATGAGAGGATCTCTGCCTTCAATTCCCACTCGTAGCTGACCATTGACCGCCGACTGAGGGCATCTGCCGTGACATTCAGCTGGCCCGGAATGTGTACTGCAACTAGCCAGACACCAGGACGAACCGCTCACTCCCAAATCTGGACGGACAGGTCCACGAGAGGGGGAGACTTGGTGCCCCCTTGCTTGTTGATGTAATACATTGACACTACATTGTCTGTGCGGATACGGACCACTTTGTTGGCAATGATTGGTCTGAACGCCTTGAGCGCTAGGAAGATCGCCAGAAGCGCCAAGAACTCTGAAGAGCCATCTGAGTCCGCCTCATCTTGAGACGAGCAAGAGGAAGAGCCAATACGCAAGAGGCCATGAGGCCCAGACACCTCTGGAACCACCAGGCCGACATGCTCTCCGACTGCGCAAACATCTGACACGTGGCCAACAGATCCGCCATTCTGTCCCTGGTCAGATACACTCTGCAGTCGATCGTGTTCCAGCAAAAACCCAGGAAAATCGGGTCCTGCGAAACAGTCATGGAAGATTTCCGCCAGTTCACCGACAGCCCAAGATGGAACAGGAGCTGAAGGAGAGACTGAAGATTGCACGCGGCTTTCAACGGGCAAGGGCTGCATAAGAGCCAGTCGTCCAAATACAGATACACATGGATACCGTGCAGACGAAGATAGGCCGCAATCACCGACATCTTCGTGAAGACACGCGGCGCCGAGCTGAGGGCAAAAGGAAGCACTCGAAACTGGAAGTGCTCCTCTCCATCAGAGAAACAGAGATTTCTCCTGTGTGGATTCTAGATCAGAATATGCATGTAGGCATCCTGAAGGTCCACCACGCTGAGCCAATCGCCCATCTGCAAGGAGGACCGTATCTGGCCGGGCGTAATCATCTTGAATTTCTCTTGGGGTAGGAAAAGATTTAACTGCGAAAGGTCTAGGATGGTGCGCGGGCCAGCCTGGTTGGGTTTGGGCACTGTAAACAGCCAGGAGTAGAAGCCCTCCCCTCGCTCCCTAAGGGGAACAGGTCCCACAGCTTTGGAGGTCCAGCAGTTTCTGAACCTCGACTTTTAGGGAGGATGATCCCGACTGCTGGAAAGGAGGGTTGAAGGGTGGGGCAGGGGGTAAGGGTAAGCGGAAGCCCGCCCGAGCGACTGACAAGACCCATCTGTCCTTGGTGATGGTCTGCCACGCCTCCCAATAAGACGCAATGCGTCCTCCCACTGGGGTCTCATGCGAGTGCAGAAAACCCTCATTTGGCAGGCTGTTCAGTGGTGTTACCACCTGAACCTGAGGAGGAGGCTGAGGAGCGGGAGAAAAACCAAGTCCGTTGCTGCCTGCGGCGAGAATTACCCGAAGGGGTATCCACTCTGCAGGATTTCCGATCTAGAAACCCTCTGAAAGCAGAGGAAGGCCGGCTTCGCGATGATGGTTTCTGGGTTCTAAAAGGAGTTTTAACCAGGACGGACAAGGACTTAGCTGTCTGGGTGCTGTCCTTTGTTTTGGTCAGCTCCACATTCGTTGTGGAATGGAAAAGCTCCTTACTTTCAAACGGCAGGTCCAACACCTTGTCCTGCACCTCCTTTGAGAACTTGGTGGCATGCAACCACGCCTGTCGAGAGGTATCAACTCCCAGCATAAGGCCCAGAGCCGAAGTGTCGACGTGATGAGCCGCGGCCTCCAGCAGATCCTGGGCCAAGACCCTGGCATCGGACAATCCCGCCCTTAAGTCTTCCAGCTTCTCGACTGGAATGAACTCCTCGAACTCTGACAGACCTTTCTACATCTTCATATTCGCCCCCGCCAACACTAGTTCTGCATTGGCCTGCCTGAGCTGCAAGGCCGAGTTAGCAAAAATCTTCCTCCCAAGGGAGTCGAGGAGCTTGTCCTCTTTCCCCAGGACCCGAGTAGCCGTCGTAGAAGAGGATGCTGCAGGCCTGGACTGTAAAGTGGCCGCAGCCACCACCGTGGAGGAGGGGGGCAGAGAAGATGTTAGGGCCACCTCTTCCAAAGAATGCAGCCTGTATCGCGCGTCAATTTTCTTATTGACGAAAAGTCCAGAGTGTGGTTTTTCCCAGACTCTACGGACCTCGGCCAAAACATCCTTCTGCAAGAACAGCCCAGTACGCTCCGAAGGAGACAAGGTGAACGTCCCCGAAAGCGCACCCTCCTCTCAGGCACTGGAACATCCAATAGGCACATCATGTCCAGTACCCGGTCATGAAAAGCTCTAATAGAGCGGTGCTGGTCTTCGCTGTCCTGATCGCCCTGCGCATCATCTGACAGGTCAGGGTCCTGCTGAACCGTGTCAGGCATTGCTTTGTCCACGGGGGACAATGGAGGCAAGGGCGGGAGGGTCGGAGGAGGCACTGAAGGCAAGGGTGGCACCGGTGGAACCACCAAAGGTGCGGGTGGAGCCGGAGGCGCAGGCGGGCATATCTCCCTAAAAAGACCCTTGAAATACTCCCTCATGTGGTCAGTATGCATGAGGTCCTGAAATTTGCCGAAGAAAGCGTCCTCCGGAGAAAGCTTTGGAGCTGCCAGAGAAGGCCTCTCATGAGGGGGATAATTCCACCGACGCAGAGGGGAGGGTTGCCAAGCCGGACCATCCCCTGAGGTGTCCACATAAATCAAGGGTGCTGAACCCACAGGCAGCGAGATGTTATGCGGAAGGGGCATCCGAGAGTTCCAGCCGTAAACTGGACAGAAAGGGTGCGCAAACTGAACCTTAAGTTCAACTACAGAGAACCGCTCCCCACACCGGAGGCCGATGGCGTAGTTGTGGGAGAAGCACCCATAATGGCCGCCGTGGTCGTGGCAGGAACGGCTGCCATTTTGCCATCACCTGAGAGGAACTGCAGCACGTGTGGAAGTGAGGCAGAGGTCCCCGTCGGTGGATCAGGGGGTCTTCATTTTAGACTTTACACAAGGAACCTCGGCTGAGTCGGTAATATGTGGCCTTGAATGTTTCTGCGACATACCAATAGCCAAACTAGCCCTCACTGGAAGGACCTCAGCACTGCCAGTAAAGGAGGAACTTCCACTCCTTGCCCCCTCAACAGTTATGGCGTCGCCACAAGAGCGGGAACACTGAGAAACAGCTTTCACCGATAAGGCCTTATCAGGCCTCTCAGAAATGTTGGTTTCCTTAGCCTCTGTACGAGGGACCTCGGACCCAAGTCCGGTCGCAGCCTTTCCACCCCGGGCTTCGAACATGCGTTCGGTAACACCAAGCCCAGTCGAGGCCTCTGGGCACACCCCTGTACTTTTGAGGGAAGCCGATAAAGAGGCCTCAGAGCAAGCTCTGGTACCCCACGACTCAGTAGAACTAGGTATACAAGCAGCCCCCACAGGAGGGGCCTCAGAGCTTAATCCGGAACCTACAGGCCCCTTACGGAGACCCTCGGAGAAAACTCTGGTACACTTATTAGGCCCAGAAGGCACCTCGGGGCAAGCCCCGGTGATAGAGCGGTTGACGCTCCTCCCGGACCGGGAAGAACCCGGGAAGGTGTCTCCCAGCCGGGTTGCTCTGAAAAGTAAAGAACTTACCGGGTGTTTCTTCTTTTCGTCGATGAAGGATTGATAATGCGAAGGAAGAGTACGCTGGAACACCTTCCTCCCACCGCTCTAACCAACGTTGAAGTGCCCGGACCGAAAGGGAATCCCAATAAAAACCAGGAGTCCCAACAGTAATCCGGGCCCAAACACTCTAAACAAAGAGGATGGGGATACGCCTCGCGAAGCATCGATGACAAGAGGAACAATCTGGAAAGTCTAGTTTAAACGACAGACTATTACACGATCACTAGCGAGAGCCAGAGAGGAGGAAAAAAGGAAGAAATTCTTCCGCAGATGCAGGTGCGTCCAGTCCCTAACGAGCGGAGAATAGGACTGATGGGCGATGCGGAGCCGAGATGGGCGTGGTTACAGCCGTGTGCTGTGCCCCACGCAGAAAGAGAGGAAGGACTAAAAATGTTTGCAACATTTTTTATGCTTTTTCAAAGTACTCCGCGTCGGAGGAATATCCCATAAGTATGGAGGAAAGGGGACAGGACGTAGGCGTAACAAAGTAACAAAAATGCTGCAGCACGACAGACAGGATAAAAGAACATTGGATGAGAGCACTTGGAATGCTATTGGTCATACAAATAATACAATTCAAAGCACTCTGCATAGTTCGCTGCACTTTACACAAGAAGGTTGCAACATTCATCTGAAGGGAACGAAAACGCTCACCACCCAATGATTCCAAGATCGAGAAATTCTGCAATAAAGACAGTGTCTAGCTGCACCAGATAACACCATGGAGGTTAATCATTCTGTATCATGACAACCAAACTGTGGAACACAATACCAAAAGGAACTTACAAAAAAAAACAGATCACTTCACCTTCTCGGAAAACTCAAGAGATGGCGAATTAGAAGATCTGAACCTCATTTTATTCAGAGGAATGAAGTATCCAACAGAATCACTGAAAAACACATCCAGAACCAACCAAAAATGGAATACAATCAAAGCAATGTTATGGGCAAGACATTTCTTAATGGCACCAATCCTTTGACATTACCAATTATGCCGGCTGGGGCGCTTGGGCTAGAGGGATCAGCCTAAGCCAAGCATAAAAATCACACGTGCTCATTAACGAATTTATGTTTTGAAGGCAGCAGGCTGTCGGGACAGGTTTTCAATCAGTGAATAATCGTAACAAAACTGCAACTTTTTTCTTCCTTCACAGTAAAGTGATTTGGCTCTGTTTAATGTAAAAATACATTTGAGAAAAAGTTTTGGCAGGCATGTGTGTAAATAAATGCATCCTTGTTAAGGTTTGCAAAGTCAAAAACATGTTCCAAGTAGTTATTTGGGTGGGGTAAGCCAAGCAAGGCATGAGAACACTAACCACTTGCAATAGGCTAGCAGAAGGAACATCATCACCTCAAGACACATCCACGCTTACCTTGATGTATCGGTGGAGGGTTCGTTTAGTGATTAAGTCAAATAGCTCCCGACTTAACATTATATTGCAGATCCCATACAACCACACAAAAAGGAACCATTACCAACGGGAATTAACCACTGCTCCAGACAGCTCGAAACATTCCTAAAAGTTACATACCTAAGCCCGACATGTTAAAATCGGCACATGTTAACAATACAGCGGAAGGATCTGGCCTTGCTCTCTCTACCTCTACTCCGTTTTTCTCTTGCAGAACCTGAAGCGCCAAGGCACCATGAAAATTGCTGAAGTTGTGTTCAAGACCCAAAGAAAACAAAGGAAGAAGACATCACAGCAAAGGAACGAGTAGAGAAGGTGCTTTCTTGTTTAATAACTTTAAATTGCAACTTGCAAATGCCATTTTAAAAACATGAATGTAACATTTAATTCAGACAACTATTAATTCCAATGTTTGTTTTTCGTATTAACAGCACATTATAGAAACAGACCAAAAAACTAAAATAACGTATGTCGAAGCCTTACAATGCTCCCCCTCAGGCCCCTATTAGAGCTGAAATACCGAGTTACGGGAGACAAAGCAACAACAATAGCGAGGATGACAAAAAAAAATATATATATCACAAATGAGCCTCATGAGCGCTGCTTTAGACACAGACATGACAGTTACTACTCACATTAGTAAATTAAGCAGAAGTACTAAATGCACTGGAAATCTGCTTTGGGAGGATTGACAATTTAGATCAATGAACTTGCTTTGTTCGTGGGATAGCATGTACACCCGGTTTGTGCCATCGCATTCCTCTTCTTAATTCATCAGTTGAGAAGTTAAAAATGAAAATATCCCCTCTCCCTAACAGGAAAAGAAATAGGTCGTAGAAATAAAATAAAGGTTTACACAAATAGGTTATCCAAATGCGACTGACAAGCTGGTTTCCACAACATGATCAAGCCGAATACAAAAGTGTGACTGTGTGCATCAATATCAAGTGGACGAAACAAAATAGCTGACGTTTAAAAAAATCCCATAAAAAAAGCATCCGACTTTACCGGGTTTGAGCCCTTCCACTTCCTGCAGTTTGCCCACAGAGAGATGGGGATGAGGGTTAGTATGCAAGTGGTAAATGCTCCTCTACCACTGCCCTTTTACCTGCCTGACCGTGGACTACCACTGCATGATGCGTTGAGGGATTCGTTGTTCCACATCACAAACCTCTTTGCACGAAATATAAAGTGAAGGCTACTGGCTCTCAATGCCTTACAAACTAGGGGGCAGGCTCACCCCGGACTCAAGCGACATGCATGTCACTATTAAACCTCATTTTAAAACCCTTGTGAGATGGGAAAAACTATCGAGGTCACCAAGCGAGTACTGCACCATGAAAAGAAAAACTCGGTTTCGAGCTACAGAAGGTATCCAATTATTCACGGTAAAGCGATATGGAATTCTGTTTCATATATCGTGTGTGCTTTGACAATGTGTGACAATGTGTGCCATTTGTTCAAAGAGCTGCTACCAGTGAGGGCGTTTTTCGCATATAGATGCACAAGTATCATTATTCATTGACGCCAGTGTGATGGTAAATAACTCGTAAACCACTACTTTCCAAAGTGATTGTTAAATATGTGTTTTGAGTGGCAGCAATCAAACGTTGCAGCATACGTATATTAATTGCAACTATTGAAGTCCGACTAAAAATAACATTGATAAGTTAATCTTCATAGATACACATTGGTTGACTACACTGACCTTGTGCAAAGTGTATTAAAAACTAAACGGTAGCAAGCATACCATCATTCTAGCATAGGTGCTTAGAAGTGCGGAAAGTTAATCAAGTTTACCTGCGTTGGACCTTCATAAATATACAGTGGAATCTCATACCTTTTAAAGCAGTAATTTCCATCACTATTCTTTGGCCCCCATAGATGCATGAATTAACACCAAACTCCTCTAACTGATCCCCAGAAGAAAACGTCGTATTGCCTCTTTCCTGCAGACAGTATTTACCATTGAGTGAGGAGTAGGAAACTGGCTAGAGAAATTAGACTATTTTCTGTACGTGTCTGCCAGGCTGTGCTCACATACAGTGTTCCGACGTTGAGGTTCCAAGCTTACCTGCTGTGCTACGGGAGACCAAACTCCTAAGAAAAAAGAGATTCATTTTGCTTTGGTCAGGAGGCAGAGGATGGCACCTATACTGCTTCTTCCTGGGATTGGGCAAGGACAGTAGGCACAAAGTGGCCGGGGGCCGAAGGGGGTGACGCAGCGGTTGAGCTTGGGCACGGCGGGTCCTTACAGCTATTGAAGGGGTAGGGTTGAATAGTGAGAAGCAGCTTGGGTCCTCCAAGGCCGTACTAACTAAACCCCCGTACCACTGGACTTGGGCAACAGGGGCAAACCAAGTGGTGGAGAGGTTGGGGGGTGCAGACGGACCACTAATAGTTAACACACCAAATCCAGCTCCAGATGAAACTATCAAAAGGTTGCCAGAGAACGCATGAGCAGTTCACCAATTTGTATGTAGTTCGAGAAAGGCATGCAATACCACACCACCCACGCCTCCCACACAACCATAGAAGGAAAGGCCTCCCAAGTTAACAAGGTTATGGCCATTCTCCTTGAGGGCTGGAACTACTAGGTTGTTTTTTGGTGACAACCGTAGGGAGAGGCTGCACTCGTTACTTTCACAGACTGTTAACACACACAGATTCTCTGGTGAGTTAATGAGCAACCAAGAAGATGTGGTTTATTTACATAAATTCACACAGCCACAGCAGATGCATGCAGGGCTGGCATGAAGGCAATTACCAAACTATGTTATTTGCATGAAAGGAGCAGAAAGTACAAACATAGGGCTAATCATGCATTAAGGAAGTGGGCAGGGTCTCTGTTATTTTCAGCAATTGCAGCCTAATTCTCTGAGACGAAAGATTATTTATAATTAGTTCTCATAAGTAACGCAAGGGGAAAAGATGATACGAGATGATACGTCACTGATGACTTCACCTCCACACAGGATCATCATCCTGCACAGAAAAAAAGGAAAAGTTTGAAGTTCAGAATTCTCCATTCTGTTCATCTTCCTCATCCTCGTAATCAGATACACATCCCTACCGCAGAGTTTAAGTGGAGGCCGTGCCCAAGAGGGAACACCTGGGGAGACACGAAGCTCTGATGAGGGTCTTTTTACCCAAATAGCAGACAAGATGCTGTTTGACCATTCTAAAGAAGCTGATGCAGATGGAGAATGTCTAATACTGTTCAAGATTCCCTCCCCCTCCCACCCTTTAGGGATTCCAAATCATTTCGCAGGCAGAGGAATAATCAGTGTAGTATGGATTTCCCATGCACCAGCATACTAAACCGAGGTGCCAGATGCTGCTCGCTTGAGCAACCAGAGCCTTCCAAGTGCGTACGAGGGAAGGTTGCGAGAGGATAAGTGACCGCACAAGACATCTGCGCACCAATATATAAATGAAAAAGGGGCATGCACTGAGAGACTGCACCCAGTCCGCCACACCTTGAATACCAGTGGGTCATTTGATAGTACACAGAGCAGCTGTTGGGCGTGTGGAGATTTGGTGAACTGAGGATGGGGGTGGGAGGGGATAGCCTGTGCGACTAACAAATACTTACTACAGTAGCAGCCATTGCACACCCACAGTACTGCACGTGAGATAGGGTCCATAGTGTTGTCACAAAGGACCTTAGGCACTTGTCAAGTGTCTAATGGAGGAATTTGAGAAGCCAGTGCCTTGAGGCATAAGCTGTCCTTCCAACCTCAGCTTCAGAGAAGTCGCTTGTATGACACATGTTACTTACATTTTTTCAGGAGCTTATGTACGTTTAGAATCCCTTGTTCTACGTATATGGCTATCTGGTGGTTGGTCCGGAGCATCACAAGGTGTTTAATCCTATGTCCTGTCCCCTTTCCTCCATAATTTTAGGACATTCCATCCATCGGGATGGGACCGGAGCACTTTGGAAGCATCAAAAATAATTTTGTCCTTTTATTTTTACGCAGGCCCACCACACGTGACCATAGTCCCGCCTTCCTAAGCTCCGCCCCACGCATCACCCTTCAGTCCTTTTCTCTGTGCGTTCGGGGTCGGACGCACTTGCATCTTAATCTTTTCTTTTTGTTCCCTTGTCCATCTTCCTGCTCCAGTTCCATGGTCTCCTTTCCTCAGTCTATGGCGGAGCGTTTGGGATTTGTGTCCTGTTCTTCGTGCAAACGTTGTTTCGCGTGGGCGGATCCCCATTCTCTCTGGCTGGAGTGCTTTGGCTCGGAACATCGGTGTGACTCATACTTCTACTACGACTCCCTCTCCGTCCAGGAACTCGAGCATCAGCTCAGCACAATGTCTGGCTACAGGCCGTGCACATTCTGGGTCATATCAATGTTGCGGCAGACTCCCTGAACAGCCAATCTGTGGCAAATTATGGTTGGGAGATGTACAGCGATGTTCTTACCAATATTTTCCAGCCTGTACCGCTTTGCAACAGCAACAAACAGGAAACTGCCTCTTAATGCTTCCAGGGACGGTCTCAGAGCATCTTCCCTAGGGGATGCCCTCGAGATTCCTTTGGACACATGAAGGCTTACGCCATCACCGCCTTGCCGTTGATTCATCAGTCGCTCTGGAAACTATGGAGCGCTTTCAACTCCATTCTCCTCTTCAGAGCTCCTTGGTGGCCAGCCAGGTTCTGGTTTTCGGAGCTGCAGCACCTATCAATATGCAACCCGATCAGGTTGCCGCAGAATCCAGACCTCTTCCACCAGAGCAATCACCAGGTGTGGCTCCCCTCCCCACAATCCTTGATTTTGGCAGCCTGCTACCCGAGTTCAGGACGTTAGCGCAGTTTGCCCTTTCAGAGGATAATATGCACATAATTAAGGCAGCACGTAAGTCTTCTACGAGAGCTTAGTACACAAGCAAATGGCTTTGTTTTTGTCATTGGTGTCTAGCTAAACAGCTTGATCCTCGACAGGCTTCTGTTGACTGTCTTTGTTTTTTTATATCAGACATTGTGGCCTCTGGCATCCACGTCTTACAGACAGTTACTCTTTTTCACTGGCAAACCCAGTAATCAAGAGGCATTTCGCGGGTCTGCATCTCTTTCCTCCGGTCAGGCCTCCTCACCCGAAATGGGATTTGAACGTGGTCCTCACTGCTTTGTGTCAGACTCCCTTTTTTCCTGCACTTACCAGACACACTTGTCTGTTGCCTTAAACCCAGCACTTGCCACTTGCTGGCTGCACTACCACTGTTTGTTGCTTTTTATTATTTATCTGTTTTCCTTTGCTCAGCACACTCCACTCCCACCCCCCCCCCGCTTCCATGCACTTTTCCCCTTTGCCTCTCCCATGCACTTGCGTGTTCTCAATGTCACTGGGCTTAGTACGATCATTGTTTTGTTCACCCTTGTACCCCTCCCTTGCCGCGCTCTGAAACCCTTGTGTACGAGCGTGATACAATTAAAATATCAATTCAATTCAAAGCCATTTGGACCTATGGCCACTACTGAGCTGAAGTACCTTTCTTGGAAGGTGGCCTTCTTGATTGCCGTTACATCTGCGAGAAGAATAAGTGAGCTTCAAGCTCTCTCCGTCAAACATCCATTCCTAATTTTCCACAAGGATAAGGTTGTGCTTCGCACTTACCCTTTCCTTCCAAAAATTGGCTCGGAGTTCCACATAAATCAATCAATATCCTTACCGGTTTTCTTTACGAATCCGGTCTCTTATGCAGAGAGGGTTCTACATAACCTAGACGTCAGGGTTCTACATAACCTAGACGTCAAGCTGTGAAGATTTACCCCGACAGAAAAAGCAAACTTAGAAGTTCTTCACAACTCTTTTGTTACTTTAAGGTGACCAAAAAGGGACACCATCTTCGAAAGCGTCCATCTCACGCTGGATAGCTTCATGCATCTCAGAGGCTTACACAATTCAAGGCTTTCAGTCCCCAAAGGGCATTCATGCACATTTGGTCCGTGGCAAAGCGGCCACTGTTGCCTTCCAGAAATATGACCCTTTGGAGTCCATTGCCAGGGCTTCTACGTCGGATTCCCCTTCGGTTTTTCGCAAGACACTATTGTCTTGACCTGACCTGATCCAGGGCTGATGCAGAGTTTGGCCACGCAATTTTTAGGAACCTGTTCCAGTAAGGGAACTTTCCATCCTCCCATTTCTTTGGTCAGTGCTTGGGAATGTCCCAAAAGGATGGACTAGGAGTAAGGTGGTCACTACAGTGAGTAACTTTGTCAGTGTCAACATGAGCCCTCCTGTACTACAGGTGCAGACACCGATAATGCTTCTTGAGTTTTGACCTGAGATTGTTTTCCGTGATGTGTAACCCCCTGCGTGGCAGGGTGTAATCTCGATTTAGTAGGTTTATAGTTCATAAGGTTGTGAAGGTATAGATTTCCATTTTGTTTACTGCTCACTGGTTACTAACTTTAAAATAATGTTTTCCATGCCTTGTAGCAGGGAGTGTAGGAGGGCAAATGTGATTTTAAAAAGACACCAATTAATAGTCTTTCTGGAGCTTTCGAATCTGTTTAAATCCACATGCTATGCGTCAATTAATATTAGTGAGCAGTGTGTTACTGCGTGTGCATGTGTTAGTGTGTGCAGATGTTCGCGCAGTTGGTACGGTTGAATACAAAAGGTCATTGTATTGCCTCCACTACTTGTGAATCTGCTCCAGTTCGTGTGTCTAAGAAGCAGTGTTGAATGCACATGTATATTGTTCTCCATTTGGCGGTCCTGTATATTCCATCTATAAAAATATTCGTCAAAAATTAGAGTTGCTCCTTTCCCTCTGTGGAATGCCCTCTTGATGTAGATGGCAATATCTTTTGAACAAGGTTTTTGCATTCCAGAAAGCAGAGGAAAATCCCACTGCTAAGGCTCGATAGGTGTATGAAACTCCCCTCTCGTCCGATTTCAAAAGATACAAACAACTGAATGGTTTTGCCAAATTTCTTTTTCCTATCCACGTAAAACTCGACTACACTTGAACATGAGCAGGAAGAAGCTTGTGATCACTTTTGATGTGCATAATCTGCTAGAGTTATGGTGGTAAGAGGGAGCAGAAAACAAGAATTACAAACATAAATATGAACATTGAGGCCTATATTATATATCACATGAGAGGAAGAAAAGATTGGCTTTTGAACTGAATATTTTTTGTTGGCATATAGATAGCACGTTTTAAGAAGGTGCTGCCAAAGTATGCAGGCGGAGTTTCAAATGCCCCATTAATACCCGGCATTGCTAGCTAATGCATCATGTATTCACCAACTGTCATGTGATGCTTGATATCTCGCTGCTGCCACCGTATGTCATGTACAACCTCAAATCCCACAGTGATACCAGTAAAGTGTTTTAAGGATGGCAGTGTCATCAAAAGTAAAGTGCAGCCCTCCTGTTCATTTTCTGCAATCATATGGCAAGTGCAGCCTCAAATTGCCTCATTAATATAGTCCAATTCCAGTTAATGCCTCATATGCATGGTACAATTTGTGTTCTTGTACAGCGCTTCATGCCAGATTCCTCCCACTTCTAAGCGCTGTAAAAACAGGTATACCAATTTATGGTGCTCAATTGATCAACCTTGAAGGATGAAATGCCAAGTCGGCTCCTCTAAGATTCCAATTTGCAAAGGGCAGACAGACCCCATGTGAGAGGTGAGCACTTTACTTCAGAGGTATCCACCATGCCAGCTCACATCGTTACCCTGGGTAAGGTACTGTACAGCCTTGCACATCTATGTGTTACTATCACATGGCAAGAGTCTCAAAAGTGACAGAAATGCCACCAGATGGCTGTTAATACATCAGATATTTGGCATAGATGCAGGTGGCCTTAAAACCAAGGTATTACAATTTTCTAAACATTTCTTCAAGTTGTCCAACCCGGTATGTTTAAGAAAATAAATTTTAAAAAAAGTTTTTTATTGATAACCAACAGCAAACAAAGACAGGTTCAACTATGTCATTACCGTCATGAAGGCATACATCAATTCAAGACTTTTCTTGGTCTTGTTGTTCTTAACCCCTGTTCCCTCTTCCCGCCAAGCTCGACTTCTCCCTTTTAACTTCCCAGCTCTCTCATTTTGCTTGCGTGTGTTCTGTGCTCAGCTTCCAGGGGTCTACCCCATTAACCCCGACGCCCTCCTACTATGCTCCGTCAACTAGACTCGTCAAACTCGGTATGTTTCGTTTTAAAATCCCCATCACGTTTTTGCAGTGTTACTGGCTGAAAATGCTAAATACTTTGGTACTTTTTTTCTCACAATTAGTTCTTGTGGGAGGACTCGCAAACCTACCTACAAATTGAAATTTGCATCCTTTCATGTATTACTTATTTTACCCTCCAATGTCACACCATTCAGCTTATATTTTGCAACATAAAAGTGCAACATTTTTCAGCCCGCCAGGAGACTAACGCTCTCAAAAGAGAACTGATCTTATCCAAGGAAAGAACAGATGACCTAGCCAAAAGGTTATTACAGGCCCAGGCAGGGCACACTCCTTTACCTAATTCCGAAGACATTTCCACATCAATGGGTTTGAGTAACCCGGTACAAATTAATCTACCTGGACACATGCCTTTGGCCCCGCCTGAACGTTTTGCGGGGGATCCCAAGAAATATGCCGTCTTTATGAACCAATGTCGTTTACACTTTCTATGCAGACCCGGAGCCTTCCCTAACGACCAGACCAACGTAGCCTTTATACTATCTTACCTCAGTGGCAGTGCTGCCGATTGGTCTATTCCATTGGTAAATCAGGATGATCCCATTCTCCAGAATTTTCAGGGCTTCCAGGCCAGCATGGAAAGATTGTTCGCTCGACACTCTCAAGGACAGGCCCTTGATAACGAACTGCTATCCTTACGACAAGGTAATCAGGATCTTCTGTCCTACATAGCCATCTTTAACAGACTGGTTGTGGAAACTGGATGGCCAGAAAGCAAAAGGATCACATTGTTTCATCGAGGCCTACGCGGAGAGCTTAAGGATGTTCTAGCTCAGATAGTAAACCCACCCCAGGTCTGCGCAGACTACATTGACTTGATCGGTTCAAGTATGAAAACCGAGCACCGATCAAAACCCACGCTAACTCCAAGAGTACCGACGTATCTGAACCTATGCAAATTGGTGGTGTTAAAGGACCTTTAACGCAGAAAGAACGAGAGAGAAGGCGGCAAATGCAACTTTGTCGGTATTGCGGGACTTCCGGTCACTTTCTTCTTAATTGTCCAGTTAAACCACTTAAGAAGGTGGTTGGAGCTACTGATAACGAATTAATGACACCTGATTCGGGAAACGACCTAGCCCGGCAAGCGTACGGGTCCGCTTGCCAAGCTTGAAAACTAACTCTTTGACCTCGCATTTTGTCATGCCAATGGTGCTCGTGGACCCAAAACAGCCTCAGCAGTTGCATGCTATAAAAGCATACATCGACAGTGGAGCTATTGGAAATTACATAGACCGTGAATTGGCTTCCAGGATTAAGCTTCCTCTCCGCCCGAAAGTAACCCAAGATGTCATTACTACAGTAGATGGAACCGAAATAGCCTCAGGGCCTGTAACGCATTCCACTGTTGAAGTGACACTGGTGGGTCAGGATGGACATTGGGAAGCAATCGTGTTTGATGTGATCAAGGCCCCACAATTTCAAGTAATTCTTGGAATTCCTTGATTAGAAACACATAATCCCAGAATTGACTGGCGAGCAAAGAAGATAAGTTTTCCTGATTGTGAACCAACTTGTTATCCAAGAAATCCAGCTATGGGTCTAGCCTCAGCAACTTCCACCCCTGTACAGCTACCGTCAGAATACCAAGAATTCCAAGACGTTTTTCAGAAAGAACAGGCTAACACGTTACCTCCCCATCGGTCTTATGATTGCCAAATCGATCTGGTACCCAATGCTCAACTACCTTGTAGTAGGATTTATGCTCTTACGGAACCTGAGAACCTGCATTTGCGTCAGTATTTAGATCAGTACCTAGCCAATGGTTTTATTCGCCCATCCAAGTCTTCTGTCTCTTCAGCTCTGTTCTTCGTGCCAAAAAAGAAGGCGACCTTAGAACATGTATAGACTATCGCACCCTAAATCAATTAACGATTAAGAATCGTTATCCTCTGCCCTTGATCCCTGAGCTTATCGACCAGGTGAAAGACGCTTGTGTGTACACCAAGTTAGATCTCCGAGGAGCTTATCACCTGGTGCGCATAAAAGAAGGCGACGAATGGAAGACTGCATTCCGCACCAAATTTGGGCTCTTCGAATATCAGGTGATGCCCTTCGGTTTGTGCAATGCACCTGCCGCCTTTCAGTACTTTATGAATGATGTTCTTCGGGAACTTATCGATGCCTGTGTCATTGTTTACATTGACGACATCCTGGTGTACTCTTCTTCAGAATCTGATCACAGAAAACATGTTAGGGCAATTCTTGAGAAACTGCGCCAGCACAGACTATTTGCAAAACTCGAAAAATGCGTTTTTCATACCACAGAAGTTGAGTTTCTCGGATTCATCCTGACACCTCAAGGTGTCCGAATGGACTCGCAAAAGGTGGACACCATCCTCAAATGGCCATCTCCAAGCTCGGTGAAGGGAGTTCAGAGCATGCTCGGCTTTGCCAATTTCTATCGAAGATTCATCCCGGAATTTTCCCGAACAGTCCAACCCATCACCGCTCTACTAAAGAAAAACAAACGCATCGAATGGACTCTTGAGGCCGAACAAGCCTTCCAGGACCTGAAAACCAAATTCACCTCTGCACCTGTTTTGAAGCACCCGCACCCAGATCTCCCGTACATAATGGAAACCAATGCATCCAGTTCGGCCATGGGAGCTGTCCTGTCGCAAAGAGACCCAAAAACTAACCAACTACACCCAGTGGCCTTTTGGTCCAGAAAATTTTCTCCTCCTGAAATCAACTACGCAATTACCGATAAAGAGTTACTGGCCATCAAATCTGCTTTCAAGGCTTGGCGTCACTACCTTCTCGGGGCAAGACACACCATCACCGTAATTACGGACCACAGAAACTTACAGTATTTAAAGACGGCCAAAGCTCAATCTTCACGACATCTCCGATGGGCTCTATTCTTTGCGGAATTTGATTTTGTAATTACCTATCGCCCTGGCTGCAAGAATGGAAAAGCAGACGCCTTATCCCGGATTGGCATGGAAGAACCTAATTCGAGCTTAGAACCTGTGCTCATCATACCTGAGCAAAGAATCTTAGGCTTAACTTCATTGCAAACTATTGAGGATATCCAAACGCAAGTAAAACAACTTCTAGACTCTTCAACCTTACTGGAATGGAGTCAAAAGGGTCCTCATTACACCGTTAAGGATGACTTACCCTACTTCCAGGAGCGGTTGTTTCTGCCAAGTAAAGAATTGCAAGAACTTGTTATTGCCCATCATCATGAATCTTTAATGGAAGGACACCCTGGTATCGCTAAAACGGAGGAAAAAATCAAACGCCACTTCTGGTGGCCTTCTTGGAGAAAAGACAAAGTCTTTTGTACTGTCTTGTGGAATTTGCGCCCAAAACAAGGCTCAAAAGAAAAGGACAGGCGGCCTACTTCAACCCTTGGATATTCCACCGGCACCATGGCACACCCTGTCAATGGACTTTATAACAGATCTGCCTCCTTGTGCTGGTTACAACACAATCCTTGTAATTGTGGACCTATTCTCCAAAATGGCCCACTTTATCTCTTTAAAGGGTTTGCCTTCAGCTTCCACCTTGGCCAAGGAATTCCTGGAGAATATAGTTTGCATACATGGTTTCCCTTCCATATTAGTCTCGGATCGTGGAAGTCAATTTATCTCACATTTTTGGAAGAAGTGTTGCCAACTAGCACAAATAGATGTGCGGTTATCCACCAGCCACCACCCCCAAACCGACGGACAAACCGAGAGAACCAATCAGACTCTCGAGCAATATCTTCGGTGCATGTTACACCAATCCGAGTTAAATTGGAAAGACATCCTTTGGATCGCAGAATATGCATACAACAATTCAGTGCATTCTGGAACCGGACAAACCCCCTTTTATACTTTGTATGGTCACCATCCTCGGACCTCTGACCTAGATCCACCTCTGACCCTGGAAATGCCCGCAGTAAATCATCTGCATTCCACAATAACCCGAGCCTTCAAAGAAGCTGCAACTCATTTACAGCAAGCCAAGAAAAAGTATAAAGAAAACGCTGATTTGCACCGAAGTAAAACTCCTCCTTACCAAGTAGGAGACCAGGTATGGCTAGCAACTAAACATTTACCCCTCAAGGGCCCGCGAACCTTCAATCCCAGATTCATAGGACCTTATCCCATCAAAGCTATAATCAACCCAGTGGCCTTTAAACTGGATCTACCGTCCAACGTGCATATTCATCCAGTTTTTCATGCATCACTTTTGAAGCCAGTACAACCAGGAACCCTATTGTCCAAGCCTCCAGATCCAGTTCAAATTGAAGGGGAATTAGAATTCGAAGTTAGACATTTTAGACTCCAAGGTGGTAAAGTCGAAACTCTTCTATCTTGTTGACTGGAAGGGATATGGACCTCAGGAGAGATCGTGGAAGCCTAGTAACCATGTCCACGCACCTCGATTAGTACAAAGGTTTCACCAGAGATTTCCGAACAAGCCCAAACCCCCGGAGGGAAGAACCTTGGGAGGGGCCTTGAGGGGGGGTACGGTCATGATTCCTACCTCCAAGGAGCCAGGTCCGACCCAGCAACCCCAGAGGCGGGCATCATTTCCCCCAGGGGAGTGCCAGCGGGCCCAAGCTGGGGCCCTTTGGACGCAGTCCTGGTGCCTTAGGCGCCAGGCTCATGTTGGACCTCTGTCCTGGCGCCTTAGGCGCCAGGCTCATAAAGCTAGACATGTGTTCAAGTGTTTTAATGTGCACTTACCTGATGCAGACCATGCTGCCACATCCAGGCCCTCTTGAGGCCTGAATGGAACTACTTTACCTGTGGGACTACTTTCCACCCGGGTGTGGTCGGGGAAGGATACATACCTGATCGGAGGAAGGATACACACTTGGAACTTCTTCCAAAGCTATTTAAACCACACCCAATCAGCAACTCACGCTTCGCGTTGTTCTGCTCCTCGCAGCTGCACGCTCACCGTGTCAGCTCCTGCATCTGGACTTCAGCCACGCCTGTCAGCATCCTGGGTCACCTGCAAAGGGAGACAAGAGACCTACCAGCTAAATCTGCACCACGGAGACATCACCGACGATCCTGAAAGGGAAGACATTATTTTTAAAAGCATTTCGTTACAATCGCTGCAGCGCTGCATTTCACTCACCTTTCCTGGGTTCCTCCATCTTCAGCAGCGATCATCCGGATACACAGCCACTTCCCAGAGCCTAGAGAAAAAGACAAGAATAAGAGGTGAGAGAAGGAAGGGAATAAGACTTACCTGTTGGGTCATTCCCATTTCATTTCGAGTCTTGCCGCTTCCAGGCATTTTCCGGACCCCGGCACCTATGGGGAAAAAAGACAAAGACATTGAATGAGCGTATGCAAAGACAGTTCCCGAGCGCTCATCCAGAACTAACCTGCCATTTACTGGAACTGGAACTGCACGTTTCACTTCGGGTCGGCGCCATATCTCCGGCATTTCGAACCCCGGCCCCTAAGGGGAAAAAAGACATAAGCATTAGCACTTGCTGCAAAAAGACAATGAACATTATTATTAAGCTTGGACTTTTGAACTTGCAACAGAACTTTTACAGAGCCTTACCTGAATAGTCAAGCTTACCTGAACTCCCAACAATCCTCAATCCAGTGAAGTAACTGGGTTTCAACGCGCCCCTGCATCAGAAGCACCTTAGGGTCATCCTTCCTGACCCTAAGGTGAGACTTCACAGGGAATCGTGGAAGGGTATTCGTGGAGGGTTGGAAGAGAGTGGGAGGCTTGAGCATAACTCAGTCAGTAGTTAATACTCCCTTTTCACGCACAGGGGAATATTCCTGCAAGCCGGAGAAGCCAGAGTAGAGGGCCCTTCCTGTCCATCTTCAGAGTCCTGCGCTTCATCATTGAAAAAGCATCAGCACTCGAAGCCAGACCTGCGCCTCCGTGGGAATCAGGTGAGCGTTACAAACATAGGCAGCTATGGATCACTGACAGGGAAATGGATAGGAAGAAAGCTGATGAATGTAAAATATACAGCACCAATACCACAGCCGGTGACAATGCGTGCCTCAACCTGGTACACAAATCTCCGAAATAGCTTGGATGGAAACTTGCCATCCGATCACACCTAACAACTAGACGGACAAACTAAAATGACCAACGCCATAGGACATTCAGAGACGTGGACCAAGAAATGCAAAGACTAAGACAAAAAAAAAACACTAACCGAAAAGCTCATCTTTCTGCATACATCTCTCACACAAAAAAACCCACACAACCACAGCAAACCGCACGTACTTCACCTCAACAAACACAACAGCAAATGAGGAGCCACATCGATCCGATAATCACACCCAAGCTCAGCACACAGTGAAAATCGAACTGTAGATGCCAACAGGATAGCACTTTTGTCACTTTTCTACTCCCACTTCTCCCTACTAACCCCCCCACCCCTCCTTTTTTGTTTGCAGATCCGCCAGAGCACCTGGGGACCAATTCTGTTGGTGACGGTACACGCTATAAATACCGTTAACATGAACATTTCCTTCTATACACTCTGACTTTATTCAGCCCGCTGCAGAGGCCCCTCTGTTCTGTCACTAATCATCTTGCATCTTAACAGGACTCTAATATTTACGCTCATATCATTTGATGCATCAGCTGCTATCGACATAGTGGGTTTCCCTACATTTGATTCTTGCTTTGCCGGTTTCTGGATTCTGATATTTTTCTAGTTGCGTTTTTCCCAGTATTTTCGGTTATTCACTGCTCCACAGTCTTTCCCCTCCAGCACAACATCCATCACACGCTAGCTTCCCTGTGCCCTGCATTACTCTCAACTTACTCATCCTCACTATTCACAAATCATTTTTCTTTGCTCCATCACATATAAAAGATTCTGAAATAATGTTGTACTACTTCTCTCTCGCTCATTATATATGCTCTATAATACTAGATGACATCTGACTCTAGACACATCAATCCCACAAAAAAAACAGAAAAAAACAAACAAAAGAAACCCAGGATCTTTCATGTCCCTCAATCCTATACTGATCATACACCAGCTCTATTTTCACACATACTCATCCTCTCACCACCTCTAAAGGCACTGTCAGAATATATTTCCATTTTGCTTCAATTAGAATATTTTAGCAGTCTCACAAGTGCAGATTCAGGCTACAGAAGTCATAAGACCCCCATCCTGTATCGCTTATTCTTCCAGTGGTATGTCATGGCCTTCACTTTTTTTTTTTTGCTTCTCAGTCTCGCGCCTCAATCTACCCTCAATTTTAAAATCTGTTCTTTTCAGACTCTGGCCCCTTCTCTCATATCTTTCTGGACTTAATGATGTCACTTCTGTGGCTACATTTACAATCAGCCTTCAATTCTGGTTTCTTTATGTAGTTCACATATCTATCCATGATTCACATTTCTGATCTTACTAACCCCTTTGCTGCATGCATCTTTTGCGCAGCACTAAGAGCAACAAGCAGTGGATTAATTCACAATGTGTAGGTCAGAATTTTATCAGGGACGATAGTGCGAAGAACTTTACATACAGGCTCTCAGTACATGGGTTAAGCATTCCCGGCTGCTCGATCAGTCCTTTCTTATCAAACCTTCGTGGTTTAGCCAGCCACCCCTACTACTGCACCGTTCTTTGCACATTTCTCTATGCCTACATTCTGGAACCCTTAATTAGACATCCTTTTGTACAGAGCTTAGCTGCAACCTTCAATCTTTTGGCTTTCTCAGAAACAGTTCCCACAGAATGTGACCATCTTATGTTGCAATGTTCTTTTGCTTTAAAGAGCACTTTAGCAAAAGAGCCTAGTAAAATGAACTAAATTAAACCTGCACAGACAATATTGAAAGTTTACATAAAAATGTGCCATGTTTGCAAGGATAACCTGCAGCCCAATCGTCAAGCAATACAAAGCTGTGGGCAACTGCACAGCACAACTTACATCACAGTCTGTAACCTCAGCTAAAAATACATTCAACAGCTGTAATGTGCGCACTGCCAATTCATGTTTTTCTAATACGCTAATGACTCACACAGGAATTCAAACAAACCATTTACTTATCCAATCATCTAGCAACCACTGCATGGATGAGGTTATCAAAAACACAAAGGAACCGACCATTCAATAGGGATCCTAGTCTATCCTTACTCCACTTTTTTTTTAAAGGACACACATCTAAATACCAAAACCTGCCTGCAGAGACGGGACTAGAGACCAGCCCCTCTAGGATAGGTCAAGCATGCCTCGTCAAAAAAAAAAAAAAAAACGCACACACACACACATTTAGAATAAACAATGTCTATAACAGTAGGGCACGCATACATACCACTTATGTGCATCCTGAATCTCATTAAGACAGGATGTCCAATAATTCCATCTAACCCCTGCATGAATTCTTCGTTCAGGTTTACAAATGTCAAACTCCAACAGAGTTATTGATTTCCAAAGGCATCCCTTGTACCTATATCATGGTATGTCCTGAAATTCACGAGGATTCAGAGGAGAAGGGAGGTGGTGATGTAGAATTGGGAAGGAATCCTCGCTTCACAGAATGAAAGGGGGCTCACTGACAGCCTGGACACCGTAACAGCTATAAAGATGCACACCAAACAAAGTATTCTATTGTCGCCAAAGAACCTCCTAACCCAATTGCAACATTACTTTATTTCTGATCATTTCAAACTCAACAATCGGGACAAGAGCTGCACCAGCAATTGCTTTGAACAATGACATCTGCAAAACACTGGGGCGCACAAAGTTTTTCAAAATGCAGGCACAGTAAGCAAACATGAGAAGAGAAGGACTCTGCAAGTATGGAAGCTTGGTGGTATGCATGAGCTCACTACATGGTCATGCCAGTCAAAGGCAGAAACGCTTCCAGGAAGGTAGATGCAATATTGCCCTGTAAACCGATGTTATTACCCAATTCATTTGTACTACTTTTATCAACTTTGGAAGGATTAAAGGTTGGGATGACACACTGGCCATCAAACTGATCAGTTACAGTTTAATGCAGCAGCAGTTATGCTGGCCCCAGATCTGTATGTGCGTTTGAAAGTTGAGGTTTCTGTACCAGAGTTTTGTTAAATTAGGGAGACTGTTTAGTTTCTAAATCAGACAATACAAGACTGGGTAATTAATAATGTGGTGCATGCAATTCGTTTTACTAGCTTGTGCTTTATTTTAATCGAATTGATCATGCAAGCGCCAGCTTTTGCAAAATAAGCCCAAAAACGCAAGTGTCATTGTAGAATTTAACGGAATAGGTATGGCAAACCTGCTGTACATTCACTCCACACCACAGCCATTTATTGCAATAATTTTTTCTAAAGAGCATCACTTTTTCATGCCCTGGACCCACTGGGAGCCAGCTTTGGTTGGCACGGCCAGATTGTCTCAACAGACAGTCACACCTGGTAGAATTAACATAGAATGCTCCGCAGCAGAGATGGCTCACTCCCGGCTGTTGACGCATGTGGCCCCTGGTAAAAAACACTTAACATCTTCACACATCACATCACCCTAATAAGGCGGAAGACCATCTCGATGCCAACGGATATCGATAGTGTGTTCCTCCATTTTCACTTTCTCATCTTTGTTTGCATCTGGTGGCTTGCTCCCACTGAATGAAACTGTCTGCATCGTTATGAAAGCAACAAATGTAAGCATCTTCGATATTAGCCACACAGTATTTTCAATAAAAAATTATATATTTCGCTGATGCATGGTGGAAGTATTGTGGGATACAAAAGGATCGGCAAGTGGCATGCCTGCATTTCACCAAGTATTCTCAGGCAATCTGATTTTTTAAATAATGTATTTTCTTTTTCATTTTATTGCTCCTTGCTCAGCGCTTTACAACGAGAAGGTGCTAGCTTTGGGCTTGGATTTGATTCAGTAGTTCAGTACTGTTGTAGGGGGAACGGCAGGATTTTAATTCATCTAGCAGATATTGTTAAAGACAATGGTTTTTAGTGTTTTGCCGAACTGGAGGATAGTAGGGGCATTTTGGGCTTCTGCCCGGAATAAGTTCCAGATGATCACGAAGTGGCAGGAGAAGGACTCCTTGCGAGTCTTCTCTTTACAGCCTGGCTTAGACTTCAACCTTGGGATAGGTTTGCTACGTGAGGTGCGAGAGCCCCTAGAAGAGCAGAGGTTAGCCACCAAATACGCTGCTGTTCAGTTCGAGATGTCTAGCCATACGGTAGAGGAAGTTCTGTCTCTCCAAGTAGTTGTGGCAATTGGTTCTAAATGATTTAATGCGTTTATTCCATTGAACTACAACGACCATTTCCCAGCAGGAAATGTCCTTACTGCTTCCTGAAAGTAATCACAAGACAACTGTATGCCTTTCGCCATCATCTACTATTGCAGGCGGTGTGCTTTTTCCCCGCTGTTTCATGTGCCTTGGATTTGAAAATAAGACTAGGCCAGCATGTCACACCAGGGCTTGTTCCACTCTCAAGAAAGCACAACACGCTCATAGCAGTATCTTACTCTGATCTTGCAATGTAACTGCATGCAATTTAGCACTATCCACATTCGCAGACAGCTATACAATTCGTGTCTAGCAGGGCAATTGCAGGAAAAGAATCCACATAAAGCTACAAACTGCCCATCAAGGTTCCCACTCCATGCTGTACAACCAAATCAAAACCCCAGTTTATAAAATTGCAGTTGCATCCAAAGTGCATTCATGTGGTTAGGCGTTTTTCTTCTGCACCACGCATGAAACATAAGCAACTTTAAATAATATTTCGCATTATCCTTGCTTTCATTTCTTACTAACACAATTCTACCTGGGGCCTGACTGGGATACTATGGGTACCTTGTGCAATTGTTCAAACAGACCAATACGCTTTTTCAAATGTTACAAGTTACAAATCTGTGCACCGTGGATGAGGGAGGGGAAAGCGGACTCCAGGCTGCTAGTATCCAGCAGACTGCAGTCGCTGGGAACAGCATCCAGTGATGTCATCAAGGTCGGCGAACCAGTCCCACGGCTGCTCGTGGGAGCTGGGGAAATCAACTTAATGCAGAGGTCACTCGCATGGCACCAAGGCGGTTTCATATCACCCCTTGGCCAGCCGCTATGGGAACAGGGTATGTGAAATAAAAAGGGGCGCTCCAAGAAGAACTAATCAGACAGTATGTTTTGCCGTCCCTGGAAAGTAACAAGCCCTCAGTGTGCACAACAGTGTTTGCGAAGTTACTACCTAGTAGGTGACGTGTGAAAGTCTCCCTTCCCACTAGTTCAGGGTGTCTCGTGTTCCTTCCGTTCTGGTGCTGACCAATGGCAGTTTAATAATGAACCGCAGGTCAGCACGATTATGTTATTACTAATTGCAAACTGTTTGCCAGATGGAGCAGGAATCAACTTGGTGCCACAAGGGTAGGAGATTGACCAAAAGGGGGAAGGACTGTTTGCTCCAATCACGTCTGACTAATGTATGCCTAGCTATGAGGTTATGACTTAGTCCAACCAGTTAGCTTCTTTGGAACTGTGAAGATGCGAAGCTTGAAGTGCAACAGTTTCTAACTGAGCAAACATTGTATTAACACTATAAAACTACTGTTCGTTGTGAACCAGTTTGTCAGCTCTTTCAACCAGTTCTGTTCCACTGTGCTGTTTAATTTGTGCTCACCCAGCTGTAATAAACAGCATTATTTCTTGACCGGTGTGCGCTCCTTTTTGGATTACTACTGGTGACTCCCACCCCCCGATACAATTTTGAAGACCCCAGCAAGATCCTCAGTTCTCTCAGTCATTTTATGGTGTTTATGATGCATCCTCAAGGTGGGAGGACAATCGTAGAAGTGAACATGTGAGTGGGGGCACAACTGCATTAGAGCAGGAGGTGTGCGTAGTGAGGGCGGACCACGGTAGTTGGGAGTTGGACGTAATACCAGCGATTGTATAGTTGCGTTATTTAGGGGCGTCAGGTGTTTTTGTATAGTATAATTGTTGGACTTGCATTTTGAAGGAGTAGAGAGGGACGTGCGCATGATAGTAAGTGTTGTTTGTCTTATCTTTGCGGCGTTGGCCAAGGTGGAAGGGTCAGCACTGAAGGGTACATTGTGTATAATAGTGCATTTGGTATTGTAGCGGTAGGTGTAAGCAAAAGGAGGAAGTGACACAGCACCTGCCTTTACGAACACAGGGGAGGTGAGCCTGTGGAGAGGGCCGTTGCCTACTAACACGGAGTCAGTGGTCGGGCCTAAGGAGAAGGCCAGTGTGTTGGGTGGCATTGTGTGGGTGGGGCTGTGGAGAAGGCCAGAGCAAAAGGGGGGAATATGGGAGAGACAAGTGACTAAGGGTAAGTGTGGGTCTTACAGGAAGAAGGGTATACTAAGAGAGTGGGTGGCGGTGTCTGGGGAAAAATTAGGACACACAGGAAGGGCAACTAAAAGACATGAAATAAAGGCTGACCTAGATAGCCCCCCTGACCACGTGTAAAAAATGGCCCCATGTTGCGATAAAGTATCATTTTCAGTGGGTCCAGGAGACTGCATGCCAATGCTTCCATATAAGTGGCCCGCAGAAGGGACGTTCGATAGTAAAATAATAGAAAACATGTTCTCATACTTGTTAACAAAATACAAAGGCTCTGGGAGCTGTAAGAGGAAAAAAGAGGAACATATGAAGGAGGGAGAGGAGAAACATGAGGGGGGGGGGGGAAGAGGACCAAGCTCTCCACCCCCACCCTGTGATGTTTATCCAACACTACAGCTGTCGGTGGGGTATACAAACCCGCAGCGGGAGCGAAAAGAGGTAATAGAGAAAAAGAAGGATAGGGACACGACGGAACGAAGCACACAAAAGGGGGAAGAAGAAATACGTTGTGGACCCGACAACAGGTGTGTGTGCGTGCGTGTGTGACATTACTCACTGTAATCGTATTTCTGATGCTTGTATCTGCTTAGATTCAGATGCTGTGCATAGGCCAACATCTAGTGGAAGCTGCAGAGTATTAGTTTGTTTTTTTTTCGAAACTTGAAAAGGGGTGTCGAACAAGGGCGTGCCAGTAATACTATCCCTAGTGTGATGTCCCCTGTACCCATGATCCCTCATGCGTGTAGGACCCGCAGATTGCATTTTTTTCTGACATGAGGTAGCATGCAGAGTAGCGTGAGTACAGAGTATCCAAGCAGATAAGATAGGTAAGACTACAAGCATCCATGCGCCTTCTCTCAGAGGGGAGGAAAGGCGGGCGCATGTAAATCTAAGCAGAGACAAGCATCATAAATACGATTACGTTGAGTAATGTATCCCTTCTGAGGCTTGTGGAATCTGCTTAAATCACATGCTGTGCATAGATTAGCGAGCAGTGTTAGAAGAAGGAGGAGGTGGGATGTGAGAAGGTTCATGAGCGAACAGATGTCTTAGAACCGCTTGTCCCACTTGAGTATCTGTCTTGGAATGAGCGTCAATGCAGTAGTGCTGAGTAAAGGTGTGAATAGAGCTCCATGTAGCTGCTTTGCAAATGCTGTCAAGGGGTACATTTGCAATGAAAGCCAGAGTGGCTCCAGTACCTCTTGTAGAGTGGGCCCTTGGCGTAAAAGGCAGTGTTTTATGTGAAAGGGAATAGCACATTTGGATATATCTGGCTATCCACCTAGAGATGGCATGCTTAGAGACGCGATCTCCTTCTCTGCCTGTAGCTATGGAGACGAACAGCTGGTCTGTCTTTCTTAGTGGTCTGGTCTTGTCTACGTAGTACAGGACCGCCCTCCTTACATCTAGTGTGTGGAGTTTCACCTCAGAAGAGCTCTTGGGTTCTTGGAAGAAGGACGGTAGCTCAATAGACTGGTTAACATGGAATTTGGAAATTAACTTCGGTGAGAACCTAGGGTGAGTGCTTAAAACCAGTTTATCCTTATGAATAGTAAAGAAAGGATCCTGCACTGACAGAGCTTGAATTTGACTGACCCTTCTTATGGAGGTGATGGCTACTAAGAAGGCAGTTTTATAAGTCAGGTGTTTGAGACTAGATTTGTGCATGGGCTCAAAGGGAGGTCCCATAAGCTTAGCAAGTACCACATTAAGATCCCAACCTGGTGGTGAGTTAGAAATTGGAGGGTGGAGTATTTTTACCCCTTCCATAAATGCATTGACGACTGGCACTTCCCACCATGACACCTTGCTATGGGAAGTGGTGTAGGCTGATAAAGCTGCCAGGTGCACTTTTAGTGAGTTAAACACTAACCATGCATCCAGTAGGTGGAGCATATAGGTGACAACATTAGAAGGAGTACAATCAACTGGGTTAATTTGTTTATTCTGGCACCAAATTACGAATCATTTCCATTTGTCATGGTAACAGTGCCTCGTGTTAGGTTTTCTTGACTCTTTCAAAATATCCATAAATCTCTGGGGTAAATTGAGATGTCCGAACTCTAGGACTTCAGGAGCCATGCTGCCAAGTTCATCGATTTGGGCTGAGGATGCACGGTTAACCCCTCGCGCTGAGAGAGTAAGTTGTACGGGCACGGGAGTTTGATGGGGTCACACCGCCAGTTTGCGTAGGTGTGGATACCATGGTTGTCTCGCCCACATAGGAGCAACCAGGATGAGCGTCATCGATTCCCTGTGGATCTTGTTCACCACCTTCCTCAACAGAGGGGTTGGTGGAAAAGTGTAGGCAAACATCCCTGACCAACTCTTTCATAGGGCGTTCCCCTTGGATCCTGGGTGGGGGGAACCTGGATGCGAAGTTTGGTCATTGCCTGTTTTCGCTTGTGGCGAATAGGTCTTTAGTGGGGAAACCCCACTGAGAGTAGAGGTCTCCTACGACTTCCACTTGTGTTCTTCTGGGAGGAGATCCCTGCTCAGAGCATCTGCTAGTGAGTTGAGATCCCCTGGAACATGTTCGGATGCTAGGTAAATCCTCTGAGTGCCCATTTCCACATTTTCTGAGCAAGCTTGGACAGATTTTGCGAACGAGTGCCCCCTTGTTTGTTTAGGTAAAGCATTGCAGTCGTGCTGTTTGTTAGGATCTGTACTGACTGGTTGGATAGGAGGGGTTTGAATGCCCGAAGCGCTCTGAAGACTGCCAGAAGTTCTAGCAGATTGATGTGGTTCTGAGCCACTGTGTGAGACCAGAGACCCTGAGCTGTTTGGTGAAGATACTGGGCTCCCCACCCTGTTAGGGAGGCTCTGTTGTGACAACGGCCTCTATCTGTGGATCGTAGAAGGGTTTCCCCTTCAAAAGATTCTCTCTTGTCCACCAGCGAAGACTCTGTACTAGTGTTGGCAAAACGACCACTAGATCGTCCCACTGACCACTTGCTTGAGACCACTGTTTCGCCAACCATTCCTGCAGGGTCGCATGCGCAGGCGCACGTGGGGAACCAGGTAAATGCAAGATGCCATCATGCCTAGCAAACGCATCGCTTTGCGCACCCTTATTTGGCGACCAGCCTGATATTGAGGAATTTGCAACAACAGATTTCGAATTATTTCCTCTGATGGGAAGGTCAACCCCTCTTGGGTGTTTAGGACAGCTCCTAGGAACTGTTTTGGAGGTGGTTGGCACTAGGCTTGATTTTCTCTCATTGATCGAGAAGCCCAATTGGAAGAGGAGGTTGATTGTTCTTTGGATGATTAGCCTGCAAATCAAGGGGGATTCCCCTGTAATGAGCCATTCGTCCAGCTAAGGGTACACTGGGATTGCCTCCCTGCGTAGGTGCGCCGCCGCCACCACCACCACCACCACCGTGAATACCGGTAGTGCTGGCTGTCTATTTTGAAACGCAAGAATCTTCTGTGCGCTGGGAACATTGGAATGTGAAAATAAGCATCTTTCATATCCAATGTTGCCATGTAATCCTCCTTTTTTAGAAGGGGGATTACCTCTTGTAATGTAATCATGCAGAATTGTTGTGGCTTGACATACTTGTTTGCAGGGTGCAAATCTAATACTGGTCGCATTCTTAAATCTTTTTTTGGCCCAAGGAAGTAGGTTGAAGAAATACCCCCGTTTACCTGGTTACACAGGACGAGTTCTATGACGTCCATTGCAAGCAGAATGGCTTCGAGGAAGATTTTCTGGTGTTCCAACAAGTGTACCTTCTGTCTCGGAGGATGGTCGTGGGGGCACCCTAGTAGCTCTATACAGTATCCCGCGGACACCCTGGACATCACCCATCTGTCTAAAGTGATTCCCCTCCCATGCGTGGGTGAAGGTGGAAAAGCGCCCCCCTACTGGGAATGCATGGGAGGAGACCTGAAGCGGAACGTCACCGTTTACTGGGTGGCGTACCACCTCTGGCGTTGGTTCCTCTACCCCCTATGCGGCCTCTGAGCTTCCCTCTGGGGAAGCCTTGTGATGACAGATTGTTGCCCCATGAGGTTCCTTGATTTTGATAGTAGTTTGAACCCCTCTGAGAGCTTTGGCCCCGAATGCGACAAAAATTAGTGTTTCCCCTCTGTCTGGAGGGTTTGTTCGTGAGTTGTCAGAGATTTTAGGGTCTCATACTCGTCCTTAGCTGTTTTTAGGGCTTCCTCCTCTGCCTTGCCGAACAGTACGTTCGGTTCTACCGGCATGTCCATAAGGGTGGCTTGGGTCTCGGGTTTGAACTCTGACTGTCTTAACCATGCGTGACGCTTTATTACAGTGCGTTCTGCGATTAATCTTCCAGCATTATCTGCTGCATCAAAGTTTGTTTTCAGTATGCATCCTGATACTGATCTTCCATCTGCTGCCAGCTGAGCCAACTGGCTCTTCAGTGGTTCAGGTGCAGATGATAAAAGAGCAGCTACTTCTTCCCACGGATGGCAATTGTAGCTTGCCAAAAGAGTGGCACTGTTAGCAATTCGTGCCCGATAGGCGGAAGTGGAGGCAACTTTCCTGCCCAGAGCATATAGTCTTTTGCTCTCTTTATTGGGAGGTGCTTCAGATGAAGCAAGTGCTGTGCCTGCTCTCTTTCTGGTGGTTGTTACTACCAGGGAGTCGGGTTTTAACTGACCCCTAATGTACAGGGGATCGGAGGGTGTGGCACGGAATAGTTATTCAACGCGTGGATTAACCGCACAAGTAAGATTAAGCGGGTTACTCACCGTAGTGACCACCTTACTCCTAGTCCATAGTCCCCTTTCCTCCATACTTATGGGACATTTCTCCGTGCTGTGGGACAGGACCGGAGCAGTTTGTAAAAGCATCAAATTTTGTAAAAATGTTAGTCCTTCCTCTCTTTTACACGGGGTACTGCACACGGCAGTAACTCCGCCCATCTTAGCTCCGCCCCGCGCATCGCCCATCAATCCTTTTCTATTGCCAGGTCAGAGACCTTTAAGCAATATTAGAGGAATCTTATTAGAGGGGACGGCGGGCGTATGGAGAAAAGGGGACTAGGAGTTAGGTGGTCACTATGGTGAGTAACTTGGTTACACTCCTACGTCCCGTCCCCTTTCCTCCATACTTATGGGAGATTCCCAAGCACTCCTCACAGGAACTACGGGTGGATGGAAAACCCCTTATTGAAAAAGGTTCTTCAGCACAGCCTGGCCAAACTGAGCGTCAGATCTGGAGCTCAGGTCTAGACAATAAGGATTACAAAAAGCCGATGGGGAGGCCCATCTAGCTGCTTTTGCGATGGTCTCCCAGGGTACATATTTCTGAAAGGCAACTGCGGCTCCCTTGCCCCGCACCAGGTGTGCATGAATTCCTTTAGGAGGCTGCAGTCCTTGGACTGTGTAAGACTCCGTAATACAGGCAGCGATCCATCTGGAGATAGTCGCCTTAGAGGCCGGTCTACCTTGTGGATTACCAAAGGTCACCAACAGTTGAGAAGAGCTCCTAAATTCAGTTGTTCTGTCCAGATAGAACTTAAAAGCCCTTCTAACATCCAAACAATGTAGAACCCTTTCCGCTTCTGAAGCTGGGTTTGGAAAGAAGACCGGCAGGGCGACTGACTGATTCAGATGGAAATCAGAGACCACTTTTGGCAGGAAAGAAGGATTTGTCCGTAGGACCACCTTATCCTTGTGGAAAACCAAAAAGGGATGCTCCACCGACAGAGCTTGGAGCTCACTCACAAGCCTTGCTGAAGTAATGGCAACCAAAAAAGGACACCGTCCACCGTGGCCATTGGGTCGAAGGGTTTATGGCACAAAGCCGTAAGGACCACATTTAGATCCCACGTCGGGTGCAGCTTGGGAACCGGAGGATAAAGACACGTCAAACCTGCAAAGTGTCTCCTAATCACTGGATTTGACAGTGAATAAGAGCACTGGTCCGTGGATAGGTAGGCGGCTACCACAGAAAGAGAAGTTCTGCATGACAGAACATGAATGCCCGATTCTGCTAGGTAAGATACAAAGGACAGCATCGTGTCAATCATAGCCACCCTGGGGTCCAGCTGTTTGGCTAAGCACCAGTGACAGAACCAAAGCCACTTGCCCTTATACTGAGACCTCGTCGAGGGCTTCATGGCTGCCTGAATTATTCTCATGTTATCAGCAGACAGATTGAGATGTTCTAAAGATCTGAACTCAGGCACCAATGCCGGCAAGCTGAACGACTGTGGGGAGGGGTGCCAGAGCTGTCGATCCCTCTGATGAAGCAGATCAGGACTCGCTGGTAGCCTGATCGGTGCACACACCGACAGGTGTGGGAGTTCTGAGAACCAGAACCTGGCCGGCCACCATGGGGCTATGAGCAGAAGAGAACAGTTCACTGTGTTCCTCAGCTTGCAAAGCGTCCGATGAATCAGAGGCAGGGGAGGGAAAGCATAGGCCCTCAGTTTGTGCTAAGGAATCTCGAGAGCATCCCCCCAGAGAGGAGGCTCCCAGATAATTTCTGGAGGCATACATAGGAATCTTCTTGTTTGCAGATGTTGCAAAGAGGTCCACTTCCGGAGTGCCCCAACACAGGAATATCCATGAGAGCATGAGAGGATCTCCGCCTTCAATTCCCAGATTGAATTGTAAAAGGTCTAGAATGGAGCGCAGGCCAGCCTGGTTGGATTTGGGCACCGTAAACAGCCGGGAGTAGAAGCCCTCCCCTCGTTCCCCTAGGGGAACGGGTTCCACTGCACTGAGATCCAGTAACTTCTGAATCTCGGCCCTGAGGGAGGGCGAACCCGACTGCTGGAAAGGAGGACTGATGGGTGGGATAGGGAGAAGGGGTAAGCGGAAGCCCGCCCGAGCGACTGACAAGAATGACGTTTCTTGCTTGCCGATGTCGCGATGAGGTCCACTTCCGGAGTGCCCCAACACAGGAATATCTGCAAGAGGATCTCCGCCTTCAATTCCCACTCGTAGCTGACCATTGTTTGTCGGCTGAGGGAATCTGCCGTGACGTTCAGCTGGCCCGGAGTGTGTACTGCCACCAGCCAGACACCATGCTGAACCGCCGATTCCCAAATCTGAACGGCCAGATCCACAAGAGGAGGAGACTTGGTGCCCCCCCTGCTTGTTGATGTAAAACATGGACACCACATTGTCCGTGCGGACACAAACCACTTTGTTGGCAATGACTGGCCTGAACGCCTTGAGCGCCAGGAAAAATCGCCAGAAGCTCCAGATGATTTATATGAAGGAACTTGTCTTGTGGCGACCAGAGGTCGGAGACCTGAAGAAGATTCAACGTCGCTCCCCACCCCAGAAGGGAGGTGTCCGTTGTGATCGTTACCGTCAGAGCGAGGTCTTGGAAACCTGCACCAATCAACAGGTTGCTGAGAGACGACCACCACACCAGGTCCGCTCTCATGAAAGCCGGAATCGATCTTATCTTGCAGTCCGGATCCACAGCCTGATGCCAGGAACTCCGAAGAGCCATTTGCGTCCGCCTCATCTTAAGTCGAGAAAGGGGAAGAACCAATACGCACGAGGCCATGAGGCCCAGAAGCCTCTGGAACCACCAGGCCGACATGCTCTGCGACTGCCCAAACATCTGACACTTGGCTAACAGATTCCCCCCCCCCATTCTGTCCCCGGTCAGGTAAACCCTGCAGTCGATCGTGTTCCAACAAAAACCCAGGAAAGTCAGGTCCTGAGAGACCATCATGGAAGATTTCCGCCAGTTCACCGACAGCCCAAGGTGAAACAGGAGCTGGAGGGGAGAATGAAGATTGCTCGAGGCTTTCATCGGACAAGGACTGCGCAGCAGCCAATCGTCCAAATACGGATACACATGGATACACTGTAGCCGAAGATAAGCTGCGATAATCGATATCTTCGGAAAGACATGCGGTGCCGAGCTGAGGCCAAAAGGGAGCACTCGGAACTGGAAGTGCTCCTCGCCCACAGAAAACGGGAGGTATCTCCGATGCGGATATGCATATACGCATCCTGGAGGTCCACCACGCTGAGCCAATCGCCCTTCTGTAAAGAGGACTTTATCTGACAGGGCGTGATCATCTTGAATTTCTCTTGGGGTAGAGCGAGATTGAACCGGGAAAGGTCTAGAATGGTGCGCAGGCCAGCCGGTTGGATTTGTGCACCGTAAACAGCCGGAAGTAGACACCCTCGCCTCGTTCCCCTAGGGGGAACGGGTTCCACTGCACTGAGATGCAGTAACTTCTGAATCTCGGCTCTGAGGGAGGGCGACCCCAACTGCTGTAAGGGAGGATTGATGGGTGGGGTAGGGGTAAGCGGGGGGGGGGGGGAGCCCGCCCGAGCGACTGACAAGACCCACTGGTCCACAGTGATGGTCTGCCAAGCCTCCCAATGAGACGCAATACGTCCTCCCACCGGGGTCTCGTGCAGAAAACCCTAATTTTGTTGGTTTGTCGTGGCAGCACCACCTGACCCTGAGGAGGAGGCTGAAGAACGGGAGAAAAATCAACTCCGTTGCTGTCTTTGGCGGGAATTTCCCGAAGGGGTGTCAACCCTATGGAATTTCCGATCTAAAAAACCCCTGAAACCAGAGGGGGGCCGAGGGTTTGACAACGATCTCTATGTCCTGAAAGGAGGTTTAACCAGGACAGACAAGCACTTGGCGATCTGAGTGCTGTCCTTAGTTTTGGTTAGCTCCACGTCTGTTGTAGAATGAAAGCTCCTTGCCATCAAAAGGCAGGTCCAAAACCTTATCCTGCACTTCCTTGGTGGCGTGCAGCCAAGCTTGACGAGAGGAATCCACACCAAGCATAAGGCTCCGTGCCGAGGTGTCGACGTGGTGCCAAGACCCTGGCGTCTGACAAACCTGCTTTAAAATCTTCCAACTTTAACTTTTCAGCGGGAATGAACTCCTCAAACTCCGACAGACCTTCCCACATTTTCATATTCACCCCTGCTAACACCAGTTCTGCATTGGCTTGACGCAGCTGCAGAGCTGAGTTAGCGAAAATCTTTCTCCCAAGGGAGTCAAGAATCCTCTTGGCCAGAACCTGTGTAGCCATCGAAGAAGAGGATGACGCAGGTCTGGATTGCAAAGTGGCTGCCACCACTACCGTGGAGGAGGGGGGCGGACACAACGCTAAGGCCACCTCTTCCGGAAAATGGAGCCTGTAACGCGTGTCAATCTTCTTGTTGACAACAGTCCAGAGTGTGGCTTCTCCCAAACTTTACGGACCTCGGCCAAAACGTCCTTCTGCAAGAACAAGCCAGTACATTCCAAAGGAGAAAAGGTGAACGCCCTCCTGCAGAGCAGGTGCCAGAGGCACTGGAACATCTAACAGACACATGTCCAGCACCCGGTCATGAAAAGCTCTAACCGAGCAGGGCTGGTGTTCGCTGTCCTGATAGCCCAGTAAATCATCCGATAGGTCCGGATCAGGTTCAGTCACATCCAGCACCACAATAGCCTTGTCCACTGGGGACAATGGAGGCAGGGGTGGAAGAGTTTGGGGTGGCCCAGCCGGTAAAGGCGGCGGAGGCACAGGCACAGGCACTGCAGCCGAGACTGTCGGCGCAGGCAGGCAAATCTCCCTGAACAAGCCTCGAAAGTACTCCTTCATGGGGTCGAAACGCATCAGTTTCTGAAACTTGCCGAAAAAGACATCCTCCGCCGATTTAGGTGCGACAGGAGGAGGCATCTCATGAGCGGAGTAATCCCAGGGGCGTAAGGGAGAGGGTTGCCAAGAGGGCCCTTCCCCACTGTTGTCTACATAGATCAAGGGCGCCGATGCCGCAGGACGCGAGACATTGTGCGGTAGAGGCATCCGAGCGTTCCAGTCATAAACTGGACGAAACGGATGTGCACAAGGAAACCGATGTTCACCTGAAAAAGTGCCTCCTACACCTAGGGCCGATGGCGTAGTTGTAAGGGATGTATCCAAGGGATGTATTCAAAATGCCGCCGTGGTCTTGGCGGGAACGGCTGCCATTTTGTCGGCACCTGAGGAGAACTGCGACACGTGTGGAAGTGAAGCAGGGGTCCCCACAGGTGGGCCAGGGGTCTTCATTTTAGCCTTAACACAAGGAACCTCGGACTATCCGGTACTCTGTGGCCTAGAATGTTTCTGTAACATCGTAACAGCCAAACTAGCCTCCAAAGGAAGGACCTCGGCACTGCCAGTGACGGAGGGATTACAGTCCAAAACCTCACTCCGTGACCCCTCAACAGAACTGGGGTCTCCGCAAGAGCGGGAACGATGAGGAACACACCTCACCGACAAGACCTTAACAGGCCTCTCAGAACTGTTGGTCACCTTAGCCTCTAAATGACGGGCCTCGGACCCTAGTCCGGTAAAAGCCCCCACATGAGGGGCCTCGAACTTTAGTTTGGTGTCAACAACCTCAACCGAGGTCTCGGGGCATAGCCCACTGATTTCACGGGAAGCTCCAACCAAGGAGACCTCGAAGCAAGCTCCGGTACCCCATGCCCCAGTAGAACTGGGCCCACAAACAGCCCCCACAGGAGGTGGAATGCAATCCGGTGTCAATAGGCCCCTTACGGATGCCCCCGGAGAAAGCTCCGATAGAATTTTTAGGCCTGGAAGGCACCTCAGGGCAAGCCCCGGTAATAGAGCTTTTGATGCTCCTCCCGGACCGGGAAGACCCTGGAAAAGAGTCCCCCGGACGGGGTTCACTAAAAAGTAAACAACTCACCGGGCGTTTCTTTTTTCCAATCGATGAAAGTTTTAAAATGCACCGCAGGAGTACGTTGAAACGCCTCCTACCACCGCTCCAAATGACGTTGAAGCGCCCGGACCAAAAGGGAATCGCAATAAAGGCACGAGTCACACCGGTGGTCCGGACCCAAACACTCTAAGCACAGAGGATGGGAATCCGCCCTAGCGAAGCATCGCTGACAAGAACAACAATTTGGAAAGTCTAGCTGAAACGGCATGGACGGACTACCACGCGACCAATAAGCCAGAGCAAGAAAGGAGGAACTGGAAGGAAAAAAAATCTTCCAAAGATGCAAGTGCGCCCAGTCCTGAGCGAGCGGAGAAAAGGACTGGGAGACGCTCTGGGCGGAGCCAAGAAGGGCGGGGTTACGGCCGCGTGAGGTGCCCCGCGTAAAAAGAGAGGAAGGAAACATTTTTGAAAAATTGGATGCTTTTTTACAAAAGTGCTACAGTCCTGTCCCACAGGACGGAGGAATGTCCCATAAGAATGGCGGAAAGGGGGCGGGACATAGGAGTATAAAATATATATATATATATATATATATATATATATATATATATATATACACACAAACTTTTCCCGGCGACATTATGTACAGCGACCATATATATTGGAACATTATTATTATTTCATTGACAGGTTAGTGAAGCTATTAATCAACAGCCCATACTCTATTCTTTTCTTCAATTAATTTAGGGGTTTTGATGATCAACTCAATAATATTAACTTAGTAATACTATTCTAGATCAATCTTTTCAGAAAGAATCAACTGATATCAATACCTGAAGAAGGGTTTGCCTAACCTGAAACGCGCAATATAGGCCAGTAGACACAACATCAATTCTTCCTTGTCTAGATATCAGATTATAGTGTGTGTAAAACAGAGTTAAATTGAAAGAACTATTTGTTTTCCAAATGCTAATTGAATGAACAGCTTAAGTGATGTAAACTTAGCACCACCTACTTGCCAACTCAGTAAACAACTAATCCCTGACGCCTTTGACTCATGGCTCAACGCATCTCCGATGAGGCTCACACCCCCTTGCAAACCATCATCCCGCCGCGGCCTCTTCCCCAAATGGTTCACTCCTGAGTTGAAGACCACTAAGCAACTATATGAATACCTAGAATGCAAATGGCAGAAAGACAAAAACCAGAAGAGCAGAGCCACCTTGGCCCGACACCCATCAATACAAGGCCGAAATCCGGAAAGCAAAATAAGCCCACTACAACTCCAGAATCCCAAACTGCAAAAATCTGAGCAAAGAACTCCACAAAATCATCGCCGAATTCACCAAACCGGCTTGCACAACTACCATCCCAACCGCCTCGCAATCACTGTGTGACTCACTCTCCCTCCACTTTTACACTACAGCTCTCAAAAGAACAAATACTCTAGCCACCAAACTGGCACTCCTACATCTTCCAAGCAATACTACCCCCATACCGACCAGCCCACCAGCTGCAACCAATACGCAACCAACGTTCGAATCCTTTAGTCCAATATCACCTGAACAATTTGTCAAACTTCTATCTGCCTGCAAACCATCTGGCTCTCCGCTAGACCCTTGCTCAGCAACAACCCTCAAAGAAATATTAGCCTCCACCTGCGCAGGAGAACACGCAAGATCCATCATAAATGCCTCCCTTTCCTCTGGTATCTTTCCTGATGCATTCAAAACAGTCCATGTCAAACCTCTTATTAAAAAACCTTCCCTCGACCCTCTAGAGCCCAAAACTACCGCCCCATCTCAAACACCAGGTTCCTTGCCAAACTCCTTGACCGAACCGTCAACTCCCAACTAAATGCCTTTGTCGAAGCCAACAATCTCCTAGACCCTGCAAAATCAGGTTTCAGAGCCCGTCACAGAACTGAAACCACCCTAACCTCAATCTGGGATGACCTTTAAATGACAGCAGACTCTGCGGGATGCGCCGCACTAATCCTTCTTGACCTATCCGCAGCCTTCGACACAATCAATCACTCAATCCTCCTAGACCGCCTCCACTCCCTAGGAATTCGTGGAACCGCTCTTAAATGGATAGCTTCATTCCTCAAAGACAGGTACCAAATAACGATACTCTCCACATATACCTCCCAAGCCCGACAGTCGACACAGGAGTCCCACAAGGAGCATGCCTATCCGCCCTCCTGTTCAATCTCTACTTGATCACCCTCCCACCAATAATCCACTCCCACAACATCCTGTGTTTCAACTATGCTGACGACACCCAACTAATTCTAAAACTCCTGAACTCAAAACCCTACTCCTGACCTGACCTGGCCTCCTGCCTCTTTGACATAGATCTCTGGATGACCCAAAGCCACCTCTTTTTAAACCCCTCCAAAACAGAAATCATGGTTTGTGGCAACACTGATCTTCTTCCGCTCCCACTACCCTGGCCACCCACCATGGGCAACTCACCGACCCCCTCCAACTCAGTGAAAAATCTTGGATGCACACTCGACTCTGACCTAACTCTCTCGCGCCAAGTCAACAACGTCTCAAAGTCCTGCCACTACCACCTTAAAACCCTTAGGCGTATCTTTCCATATCTCTCCTTTCCCAACAGACTCTCCGCGGTCCAAGCAATCGTTATATCAAGATTGGACTATGCAAACCCCCTATACCTTGGAATCCATGCCTACCAACTGAATAAACTCCAAAGGGCACAAAATGCAGCAGCCAAAATGCTACTTGCACTCAGCCCAAGAGACCACAGCTCCCCAGCCCTTAGGACGCTGCACTGGCTTCCTGTAGCACGAAGGGCGACTTTCAAAACCTATGCATCTCCCATCAAGCACTGCATAAAACCGGACCTCAATATCTTCAAGACAAGCTAAAACCCTATCACCCCCCATGCACCCTAAGATCAAGCTCAGCCAGCCTCCTGGTCATACCCAAGACAAACACAGTCAGATTAGGCGGATCATCATTCTCAGCCTTGGCCCCCACCCTATGGAACTCACTTCCACCCCACATCCGCCTAACTGAGGATTTAATGTCTTTCCGCAAACTGCTGAAAGCCTGGCTCTTCCCCTAAAGCCAACCCATACCAGACTAATCCAGACAGACTACTAGAATCTCAATGACGCCAACCCAACAATCTACCGGATGTGAGAAATTGACCGCTAGTAAACCCTAAATAACCCGGATAACAAACTAAAAGGACAATCAGAAGTATCCAAATAAAATAGATCAAAACAACGAAGTGGTTAATAAGAATAAATCGTACGGAAACAGTAAAGAGACTTAAACTCCTGAAATAGACATAATGCATGAGGAGCGAATGAAAGAAATGGCGTGGACGAAATAGTCTGAACAGATGAAGCGTGTGGACCAGATGAATGCACTGAGTGAAAGAATGAATGAGTGTAAGAACAGACGACCATATAATTTAAAAGCGTGTACAAATCGAATGAATATCTAAATTGGATGAGTGTATAGAATGGATGATCAGGTTGAGCAGTTGGGTGTGGAGCGACTGAGTGCATGCAACGGCTGGGTGCGCGGGGTATATAAAGTTGATGGGGGTACCGAGTGGATGGGTGTACAGAGCGGATGGGTGTACAGAGCGGACAAATAGATAGAACAGGATTGCTGCGTATTAACGAATGACTTCTTAAGACTAATGGGTGCATATTGCTGTTGAATGCGCGGGGAGCGGAGGAGGGCGGGGAGCTGAGGAGGGCGGGGAGCGGAGGAGGGCGGATGAAAGGCAGAGGAGGGCGGATGAGAGGCGGGGGGCGGATGAGAGGCGGGGGGCGGATGGGTGCAGATAAGGGTGGAGGGCGGTTGAGGCGGAGTGCGGATGAGTGCAGAGGGCGGATGAGTGCATATGGAAAAAATGAAAAAATAAATAAAAAATGTAGAAGGAGATGACCGCGTAAATGGGGATGAGCGCGTAAATGGGGATGAGCGCGTAAATGGGGATGAGCGCGTAAATGGGGATGAGCGCGTAAATGGGGCTGAGCGCGTAAATGGGGCTGAGCGCGTAAATGGGGCTGAGCGCATAGAGGGGGCTGAGTGTGTTGTGCAGGCGAGTGCGTTGAGGGGGCGAGTGCAGAAAAAAGATGAATGCATAGTGCATGCGTGGGGCAGACTGAACACGCGGGACGGATTGGAGTGCATAAGTGCGTTGAGCGAACCGGAGTGTGTGGAGCAGATTGTGACGCATGGAGTGGATAGGAGTGCATGGAACAGACTGGAGCACATTGAATTGTGTGACGTATATAATATATAGTATGGTTTAGAATGCAGAGATCATTTTGAAAGAGCATACACCCAACATATCACACCACCACGCTTACTCTTCCCTCTACACCACCACTCAACTAGAACACAGAGATACTATGACACCATTCGGTATAACTGTTCTCATACCAACATCCTCCCCATTCTGCACATCACTGCTGGTTCCACACCCCCAGCCAGGTGTTCTCCTCAGGCCTAACGCAGCCACACTTGGTCTGGATAATTCCTGCCAGACCGAACACATACTCCTGATCTCTCAACCACAACACCTACCGCTAAGAAGCAGCTATTACATGAATACCGCACCAGCTGCACACATACCCGGTGCTCACACGCACCTTGACTCCCTCTACTCTCTCTACTGACCTGAACTTCGGTTCCCAAGGGCGTTCAACCTACCAGCGCCTTCAGACCATACCAATGGTATATAAGGCGCTATATAAATGCAAAATAACAATAACAAAGATACCAATTCAGATTAGGGGATTTCAAGATGGCTGCCGGCGTGTGAGGAACTACAGTTCTCAGCTCCGCTCCGGGCTGAGTATGCAAGCCACACTCATCAGTGCACCGGAGGCGGGCTGGGCAAAAAAAAACACCCAAGCAACAAACGAACAAGGCGGTGACCCACGTTGACAGCAAAGTGTGCCCCAACAACAAAAAGGAACAGGCCCTACTACACACAAACACGAAGGAGACAGTGGCACGTGGAGTCGGTAAAAGGGAGACATGAGAAGCAGGGGCATGGCAGTCGGAGGAATGGCAGCATATTAGGAGGTGGCCCCACACCTGGTAGGGGTGCAATAGCATTGAAGCAGAGACCCTGGTGGCACAGGAACGATCGAGCGAAGAACGCCTCCAAGGAAGGTAGGCCACCAAGTGGAGGTCACAGCAGATCTGGGGCCTAGATAGGGGATAAGCAAAATGTGGCAGATGCCCATGGGAGGAAGCTTGGGGGGAAACCCCTGAAGAAGGTACCTGGAGGGGGTGAAGGTGGCGAGAAGTAGAGGAAACACAGCTGAAAAGGGCGCATTGAGGGACTGGAGCGCATACTGTATTGCCAGAAAATAAGTAAAAGAAGCCAGGAAGTGGGGGAGAGGTCCACCTACAGAACAGGTGGCTGCCCCCCCCCCCCAATACAGGCAGTCAAGGAATTTCACATCGGTGGAGGGGCGCCCCCCAGATGCCAAAACCTAAAGAAAAGGGTACCCCGGTCAGAAGGAGGCAAACCTCAATGGCGCAGGAAGGACAGCTGGAGTGCTGTTGGAAGCAGCGGGCGACAGTACAGAAGGGGCAGAGGAAAGGGATGGCAAGGAGAAAGGGGCCACCCAAGAAAGCGTGGAGATGGCTCTCAGCAAGGAAGACCTTAAAGAACCTCTCAATGGCATGCAAGGGAGAATTACAAATATTTTTCAGGAGCAGTTCACATCGCTGAACTGAGGAACTCCCTCACTGAAGTGAAAGGGGAAGTGAAGGCATTGGGAGAGAGAGTGGAAGTGAAAGAACAGGGCCTAGCGGAGACGTCTGAAGAGGTACGACAGAACTGTGAACTGCTGGATCAGCTGGCTAGTGCTCAAATAACTTGAAATTGCAGGCTGAAGACCTGGAGAACCGGTCACGCCGGTCCAACATTCGGGTGGAAGGCTTAAGCGAATCAATAGTGGACACATACTTAATCCAACAATGCTTTGGGAATTTATTGATGGATGTACAGCTGGAGGATATTGGAATTGATCAGGTCCATAGATTGGGGCCGAGGAGAAGGGAGCAAGACCGAGAGATGTTCTGATTGCCCTTACTTCCTATGGTTTAAAAAGAGAATATTTTGCAAGCAGTGAGAACTGAAGGGACCGTCTCAGTGAATGGGGCTCATGTGCAGTTATTCCAAGACCTGGCCTTACTAACATTGCAAAAACTGAGACCTGGGAAGGTGATGCAGGCTCTCATTGCAAAACAAATTCCATACATGTGGACATTTCTGTTTGGCTTACTTTTCAACCTAGAGGGTGCGCCGCATTGTATCACATCATGTGCATAAGGCCTGGCATTGCTGAACTTGGAGGAGGAAGGTGGTCACGGAGAGAGATGAACAAGGCCCTCTTCCCAACGTGGGCTGAGACAATGGGACTGGTCTAAGGTGCAGGGGAAGATGGGAGGTAGGGAGGCAAGACTGAAAGGCCCACTGGGAGGAGGACAAGGGGGAGATCCGGAGGGGGGTGTGGAAGGTGTTTTGTAGTCGAATAAATGGTACAGCTAAAGGGATGGAGGGAGGTAGATAGATAATGGGTAAGACACTGGCTCATATTAACCCGGAGCCTGGTGCTGGTGAGCAATTCTTTGGAATCAGGGGGCGGTGTTAGAATGCTTCCCAATGCGGATGACCTCAGGTAATTTCTTAGGCCAATGCTTTGGGATTGGTTCCCGATGGTATAGGATCTCTGGCCTGGTCCTAATACCTAAGATGGTTTATCGCGGCGGTGAGGGGTGGGTGGGTACATGGATGGATGGGTGGCTTTGTTGGGGCAGTTGGGGGGGGGAGAAAGGTGGCAGAAAGTGGTGAGAAGCGCATATAGTTGGGGATGTGGGATTAACATAAGCGTAACAATAAGCATTTTCACTATACTTCACATTCAAAGTTGTACCATATAATGTGAGGGGTTTAAATTAACCTGTGAGGCCCTAGTAAAACGGAGCAGTGCAGATGTTATCATGCTGCAGGAGACACATAAAGAAGGCAGATAGATCTGCGGTGAGATGGCAGCAATTTTCCCCAGGTAGTCCAATGCGAAAGGGAAGACTTCAGGGGTTCCGATAGGGGTCAAAGATTTGCTTAAGGCTACAACTGTGCGACACCTGGCGAATGTTAAGAGGAGGTATCCGTTTGTATTAGTGCAGCTTGAACACAGACAACTTACCATGGCGACCGTATACGCACCCAATACAGGGCAGGATGGGTTCTTGAGGGAGGTGGCAGCTAAACTGGTGTGCTTTGCAGTAGGATTCTGTTAGCAGGCGACTTCAACCTGGCGTGAAACCCTACCATGGATAGAAGTGCGGGAGCAGGGAGGCATTCAGCACTCCCTTCACAGGTGTTAAAGGAAAGCTTTGAAACTATGACCCTACTGGATGCTTGGCAGACCAAGAGGGGAACTGAAAGGGCAAATATGTGTTTTTCGCATTAGGTTAATGGGTGAGGGAAATCGAATTGGGGTCCATTTCATTGTCTGACTATGTACCCCTGCTGGTGATGGTCAAGGAAATAGGGCCGCACGTGGGGCTATGGGCTTGGAATTTCCCAAGTGAATTGTTGAATGATGTGGTGGCGGCAGAAGATAATTGGGGACAAGATAGATGGGTATTTCTCAGCCAACGACAATCAAGAAGCCTCACCGGAGAGGACTTGGGATGCCTTTAAGGCAGTAATGTGAGGGGAACTTATTGAGTTGCGAGCTCAACGGGAAAAGCAGAGAGTCAGGATGGAAAAGGACTTGGAACTACTACGGACCTGTAGGGCAGAGACATCTTGATTGATCAAGCAGACGTAGTATATGCGGGCCAAAAAGCAGACAAGCCATTGGCTCGGCAGCAAAAGAGATCGGAAGCTGCTAAGACAGTCCTGCAAATTACGCAGCCCGATGGTTTGAATGCTATTGAGTCAGAGGCCATAATAGAGGCCTTTGCTAAATGTGATGAATCATACGCCTCGGAGTACCAGGCTCATCAGGCAATATTTTTCAGACATAACACATCAAAGATAACAGGGCTGGATGGGGATATAAGGGAGGAGGAGGCAGCTATCAAGGCACTACCGCAGGATAAAGCACTGGGACTGGATGGATTCTCAGCAGCATTTTACAAAACATATGCTCCGCAACGGATCCCAAGGCTGGTGGCGCTGACACCAACCAAGGGGGCTAACACCGACAATGACAGAGGTGAAAGTGGTGTTATTTGTGAAGCCGGGTAAAGACTTGATGAAATGCAGGTCGTACTGTACTATAGCATTAATGAATGTAGATTCAAAAGTGTACACTGGCATCTTGGCTGCAAGACTGGCTCCTCTTCTTCTGAACCTGATCGATGCAGACCAATCAGGGTTTAACATGGGGAGACAGACAGGGGACAACATTAGGAGGGTTGTACATTTGATTGAGAAGGTCAACACAAAGCAGATTCCATCAGTGCTAGTGTCATTAGATGCCAAAAACACGTTTGACCGGGTGGAGTGACCATTTTTATTTACTGCAGTGGAGCAGATGGGGATGGGAGCCAAGTTCATCTGGACAATATAAGCAAATTATTGAGCCCCCAAGACAGGCCTGTCAATTAATAAACATCTGTCCCGTAATATAGAAATAGGCTGTGCAACGAGGCAGGGATGCCCTTTGTTGCTGCTTCTCTACGCAATAAATTTGGAGCCATTTCTGAGTAAACTTCGAGTTCAGCCATACAGGGCATCCCTTTCAGAGGGAAGGAACATAAAAGGTAGTAGCCTTTGCGGATGACATACTAATAACAAACGCATGTGGAGCAGTTGATACCGGCACTAGTGGTGAAATTGACAGAAATAGAACAAGAAGCGGGTCTCAAGGTTAATATGAGGAGTTCGGAACTGTTGGACTTGGGGCTTCCGCTGACACAGAGGAAGGCTCTGCCATCTAACTTTCCGTCTGTAGTTGCAGGCAGTAGTATTAGGTATCTAGCGGTTAACATAGCTAATGCAGTGTCACAGATATATGATAAAAATTATCTGTGGTTGCTCCAAAAGGTGAAGGAGAATCTGGGGCGATGGACTCCACACTATTTCATGGCTGGCAATGGAGGCCACCATCAAGATGGTAACACTCCTGAGGGTACTATACCACTTTCAGGGTCTTCCGATTCCGGTCCTGCTCTTGTTTTTGTGGCATTGAATAAAATGGTCTTGAAATTCCTATGGCAAAATACACTACCGAGAGTAGCATTGCGTACTTTAATGGTACCCAGAGACAAAGGGCGAGTGAGTCTCCCGAATTTTATAAAATATTAGGATGCTGCACAGCTGCGAGTACTGTGTGAATGGTTTACGCAAGACATTTAGAAACCCAGGGCAAGGATGGATAGGGTGGTGACGAGGTGCCCCTTGGAGGGGTTCTGTGGCTAAATAGACGAAATAGGCCCCAGAACACACAGATTAGTCAGGTATTGGAAGTGGTGTGCGATATATGGTACCGACTACTTGAAAAGGGATGTTTATCTATGCACCCATCCCCTTTTACCTTTATATTTGGGAACCTGCAATTTCATCCAGGGAGCGTTTAGACAGTGGCAGAAGGTGGGGTGTACAAAACTGCGAGTTATGATGCAGGAAACCAATATTCGTACTTTTGTAGAATGTAAACAGCTTGTGGATCTTTCCGAAAAGGACAGATTGGAGTATTATCAAATGAGTCACTGGATAGCAAGCACTGGAGGGAAGGCAGCTGCGGGGAGAGTGCTTACAGCGTTTGAAAAATCTATTACCACACACACACACACACACACACACACACACACACACACAAATGGTGTTGAAGCTATATTCGATTTTGATGGAAGGTGAGTCGGGCTGGGTGTGGTGCTACATGCATAGATGGGAAATGACACTGGAGATGGATATCCCTAGAGATCATTGGGAACATCTATGGGCGAATATCCCCAAACTGACTAGGTCGATCCAGGTTCTGGAAGCGTGGTATAAAACAATGGTTCAGTGACATTAATCACGGGAGGGATTGCATAAAATGTTTCTGTCAACCTCAGAGAAGTGTTGGAGAGGATGTGGCATGAAAGTGGATTGGAAACACATCTGGTGGGCATGCCCGGACATGGGGTATTTGGGGAGGAGGTCACAACACAGAAATACAATGTAACCCCCCCCCTAATCCCCGCTGAGGTAAATCGGATACCCAGGGAATGGATGTGTGGTTTGTTGAACCCAGATATTCGATTTTCCACTAGGGCACATGGCAAAGCCTTCATGCTAATGACAATAGCGGTGTGGTTGGTGATCGCAAAATGTTGGAAACAAAAACATCTGCCAACGATAAGAGATTAGTTATTTAAATTGTGGGGCTTTATGGCAATGGAATGGATCACATAACTTCCAAGGCGAGACCGGGAATTTCGAACATGATTGGGTAATGGTTTTGGACTTTGTTTAAGGGGACTATGTACACCAGTGGTGTCCACACAATTTGAGAATATTGGACATTATGTAAAAAAGAACGACATCCCAAAGACTACCCAATATGTGGAAAGATATGGGAACGTTGTGGGGAAGGGGATAATGCAGTTTCAACTAAAATGCCAATAGAAATACATTTAAAAATAAAATTCAGATTAGGAGGACGAAGAAGGGAAAGAAGAGGAAGTAGGAGGAGATAAGGGTAGTGCAGACTAACATGAGGAAGAAATAGGGGGAGATTGTAACGATGGAGGGCGATGAATGGGCACCTGACAACGACATAAGGGGGAGAAAGCAAAAAAGACGGCAGGGCAGCAACGAGTACGGGAGGGACTGGTCAACCTCCCTTCTAGTAGGAAGGAGGTGGGGAAGGTAAAAGTAAGACTGGCTCAGGCCATAAAAAGGTGGCGGGGGGCCATGGCGAAGCAAATGCTGTGGTTACAAAAGGGTAAAGGGACGCACATTACGTACCATGGCAGACTATGGATCGAGACAACCTCATATGCAGCCTGCCCTCCATCGTAGCAGGGGGGCGTAAATGGATACAGGCACTTGAGAAAAAGACAGCTTGGGTGACACTGGCAATAGGGGATACGAAAAGTTTATTTGTGGCCATAATAGGAGAGCAGGGGGACAAAATATGAGAGCAGGCAGGGTACAGAGGGTGAAATTGATCACTAACACACACAATGGGGCTCCATTATTCTGAGAAGCATATACCCAGATGGCTACGACTTGGGAACAGAGATGGCACATGAAATGAAGGGAGATGAAGACCCAGCAGGATACATAAAACCCGTGCAGGATTCCTAGTCCCAGGAAACACAAAGGATCTGGGACAAATGCATACCCTTATTCTATCACATATTGGTTAAGGGATTGCCAGTAGACGTCCAGGCATCACTAGACAAGATTGTGGAAATAGAAGCAAAGGGATGGCCAGAGATGCAGGCAACTATAGTACACTAATGGAAGCAGAAGTAGGCAGAAAAACTGGTACAAAGAAATTGGCGCGGTATACAATGGAATGGGCAATGTTTGTGCTGGACACTGCCACAGTGGCACCCGCCCAACAGGGAGGGTTCCCTGTGGGGAGCGCAACACAGCAGGCGGTTATGTGCAGCCGCAGTACATGCCACAATGGGGAGCACCACAGCAGGGGAATTACATGCAGGGGGGTACTTTCCAATGGGGAGAGGGTACCCGCAATGACGAGGACGAGGAGGAGGGTAACCGCAATGACGAGGAGGAGGAGGAGGAGGATACAGGGGGGCAGGATACAAGGTCTCCGGACCATGCTTTATATGCGGGAACATGGTGCACTTTGCACACACATGCTCATTGGGCAACATGGTCAGACAAAAGCAATGCAAATGGCGCATCAGCAATGGTTTGTTACAGCACAGCCGCTGTAGCACAGCACAGCACAGCCCTCAGAGAGACCTAGAAGCAGAACTCAAACTAACTTAGCTGCAATAGCCCGTTGGCAAGCTGACTCGAGACAGAAAGGGCCCGCCCTTGAATTCTGCTACTAATACCTCCTACAGTGCAAACACCTGAGAACTTCACAGGAGTCGCCCATATTTTGAAAAACCAAAGGAACCTATAGTCTGATCACCAGCGGCCGGATCTCAGAGACAAGCATTCAGAAAACCGCACACACTGCATCTGGATTAGAGTATCCTACAGCCCGCCCCCAGGACCTCACTAGTCCCACTGCAACCAGCAGACCTGAACTCTAGGCATACGGGTGACCGAAAGGGTCCGTCCCTTGGAGCCCGCCCACCCCACCAAACCACCCCAGTCAGGCCAAGTGTGGACGGGAAAAGGTCTTTTACCGGGATCTCGCCCACCCCAGCGCAAACTGCCACAGTTTAACTAGAAATTAACGGGAGGCCGAAAGGGCTTGCCCCCTGGATCCCGCACCACAACAGCTTGGCTAGATCTAGCCTACAACCTGCCAGGAGACCGAAAGGGCTTGCCCCTTGGATCCCGCCCCACCACACTACAAACCACCACCGTTTGGCTAAATTTTGCTCAAAACTTGCCGGGAGACCGAAAGGGCCTGCCCCTTGGATCTCACCTACCTCATTGCAAACTATCATAGACTGGCCATAATTAGACGGGAGACCGAAAGGGCTTGCCCCTTGGATCCCGCTCTGGTCAGCTCCAAATTATTACAGTTGCCCTACCTTTTCTGTACAATTTGACGGACACTGACAGGGCTCGGCCCTTGGATCCCTCGCACCTCCGAATCGTGACATCTGACGCCAAACAACCTCGAACCAGAAGAAAACAAGCAATTTGTCTGTGCGAAGATTACAACCCTACACATACTTAATGTATAGCGTCTAATAAATACTATAGACTCATTTGTCCTCAACTTACCAACACGTGGATAAATCATCAGAACAGACAATCCAATTCTGGCGGGCTCAAAACCAGACTTGAGGAAAAGTAGGTGCACCTACTACAATCCAGCCTCCGTCGAATATTCTGCAGCTAACACTGGAACAATCGTTGCTGAGGCCAAAGTTAAAATAAAACCGCCCACGAATTTCCCAAGCTCAAGTCTGATCTCAATTTGAACAAACCACAACACTCTACAAGTTCAACTCACCTGCCTGCCTTCCCTCCACTGAGTTATAACAAACCCCTACTTGACTCGAGCCAGGCAGCTTTTCCAGATCATACCCCACCACCTACTCACCTGAAAGACACAAACTGAATATACAGAACTGCATCCTTGAGGACTCACTTCGGGACACTGATGTGTCGACTGTTGCCGAGCAAATTTCAGATCAGGCAATCTTCTCGGCCTCCCGGCCATTCGTCAATAAGCAACAAGCCCCAAGAGGATAATCAACCGAAGCCCCAGCAGCCGATCCAGGCAGCCCCAGAAAACCCAGCACAGCTGCAAATTTGCACATCAACTTTGGAGCAATGCTTGGAAAGACCGAATGGATCAACTACCCACCTACTAGAAGAACAGACAACCATACCCATAGAAAAACTTCAAAAACCAACAACCTCGAACAGTGACTACCCTCATCCGCCAAATCCCTCATCGCCCATAACAAATAAGAAAAAGCAAGACTTGCAAATTTAGCTTGGTTGCAAACCCACAAAACCTATAAAATAACATACCAATCTACTCCGGAACAATCAACAAGGGAAGCAACGAAAGTCGCCCGACTTTCCATGGACATAACAGAAATAGAATCAATCATTATTAATGCAGAAAGAAGGAAGTATTTGGCACCTCCACTCATATGGAACAACCAAACTCTACCTCACCCCCCCCCCTTACGAATCCAACTAATCTACACAACCCTTCAAAAACACATGTTAAAGTAGAACAAAAAAAAACACGTCAAGTTCCACAATCATGAATAAAAAAAGTTGTCTGATGAATCAGATGAATCTTTTCAAGCACCAAACACCAGCGGCTCTACAGTCCTCAGATGACAAAAACAGCAGTCCAACACCAGAAAACCTCTGTCCCAATGACCAAAACAATGTTAGGATCCCTACTACCATGTTGGACCTACAAAATATGCTGATTTCAATGATTTCTCAATCCATGATACCATTTTTAAAACTTCAAGAAAATATAAATAAATAGACAACATCCGTGATCAAGCGACCCTACTTGCCATGATCCACTCAAAGCAAATTTACACCGAAAATGTCATCAGTACCATTGAAAACCACCTGAATGCAGATGCACAGCAATCGTATCTCTGGCAGCAAAGACTATTTGAAATTGCTAGAAGCGATCAGAAGGAAGAATCCCAACTAACATCTGAGGTAATGTCTCTGCTAAAAGCTCATCACCACCATCAGGTGCCGATCCCCTCTTCTCAAACAGTCGAACAACCCAACCCGGGTCCCCTGATTGCAAACTTAGTCCAGGAATCCTTAATTCCAAAAATACCTACCACTTGCCGAGCTCCAAAAGAAACCATTGTAAACTTCTCCATCATGCACCCGACAACCTCAAATCCACCAATCAAGATTTCTGCAGATTCATACCAGATATTTACCCAGGCAAAAAAGATCCCTGAACCTAAAGCAAAAACAGCAAAAAAGCCCACTAAGAAACAGAACGGATCAAGAGCTTTCTTACGCAACATAACAAACCCGGAAACTAAACTGCCATCGACACAAAAAGAGTTGGAAAAAAGACCTGAGACGCAACCCAGGAAAACCCACTCCTGTCCACATCACACCCACAACAGAAGCCCTCCTTAATCTAACTACCCACACAGAACAACAAATCTCACTCATCTCTATACTCTCACACCAAAAAAAATGACTCAAGTCTTATAATTATCGACGAATATTGTATCAGTAATCCATCCTCAGAGTCATACAGCTACGAAAAAATCTCGGATGTCTCCATGCAAGATGAAAATCCAAGCTTAAACATTCTTGAACTTCAGCCTCACTGAAAAAGCTAAACGCTCTCCACATCTTTAATGTTTACTGTAAGACAACTGAAAGTTTATAAATAAACTACCTCATTTTAAATACAAATTTTAAACTTTAAAAAAAAAGGGTTCCCGAAACATTATGGACCAAAAGGGCCCCATGACGTAGGGGTACTGAAAGGAGTGGGGGCAATAAAGATGACGCTAAAGGAAGAGGCTCTGCGGCCCCAAGCAAAAACAATATCCATTGACCAGAGAAGCAGATGACGCAATATACTCTTGTCTACATGCACTATGGCAGCAGGGCATCATACAGACATCCTCATTACCATGCAACACACATATACCCGATAAAGAAATCAAAGGGGGGGGGGGGGAGGGGTTGTGAAGATTCATGTAATGGAAGAGTTTCCCTTGGTACCGAACCCCGCTACAATACTGTACAACGGCAAAGTACTTAATTGGTCATTGACTTGAAGAATGCCTTCTTTTCCATCCCAAGCCACGCAGACTCTAGTTATTTGACAGCGTTTACGTAACAGGAACCCGATTTGAACACACTAGACTGCCCCAGGCATTTTGCAAATCACCTAGCATTTTCACAGATGTATCTGAGAAACTTACTAATGTCAAGCACAGTGATCCAATATGTTGACTATTTGTTAGTATGCAGTGAGACAGAGGAAGAGTGTAGGGCATATTCGGTGCACCTTTTAACACTACTAGCAGTGAAGGTGTAACAAGGTGGATAAGGCAAAATTGCAATACTGCCAGGAGGAGGTTGTGTACCTGGGACAAATGATAACCGTTGAAGGCTGCAAAATAACACAGGAGGGTAGAGGCAACGCACTTGACAGCGCGGCCACACACAGTAAACGAAATGCATACGTTTCTAGGGTTATGCAATTACTGCAGGGCATGGGTCTTTGACTATTCTACATTTACAAAACTCTTACTACAGGGCCTTGAAGAAGCACGGAAGAGGGGGATAAAGTGCACATCAGAAATAAATGCGAGTTTCACAGAATTAAAAGAAGCATTGGTCCATGGACCAGCGATAACCACCTCAAACTACAAAGATATTTTACTTGCTATCCCACTCAGATGGCTCAGTGATGACAGCAGTCCTCATGCAAAAGAAGCCACAGGCACACAAACCACTGGCTTACTACAGTGGTATCCTAGACCCAGTTACGCAGGGACATTTCCCCCTGTGAATAAGCACTCTTGGCTGCAGCGTTTGCCATAGAAAAGGCAGCAACAATTACCACGGGTTGCCCCGTAGTACTGTATGTGGAACATTTGCCATTTTGGAGAAATCAAAGAGCACACTGACGAAACAAAGGGCATCAGGGTATACGGTTATACTGCCAAACCGTGCAATTGAGGTAGTGAGATGCTGTGTGGTAAACCCAGCAACATTCATTGCAGATCCGATGGAAGAAGGGGACTACATACATGACTGCGCAGCACACATGGACAGAACGGACGGGAACATATGGTTAAAAGAAGAAGAAATAGAAGGGGCAGACATGATCGTCATTGACGGGTCGTCAAGCATAGAGCGCAATACAGTAGGAAGACATACTGGAGCCGCAATAGTGAAGAACGGGGAATATGTAATAGCATCCCAGAAGAGATTACCATTGCATTATTCAGCGCAGGTAGCAGAGTTAGTGGCCATGATCGGCGCATAAAACATAACGTAAGGGGCATGCAGCTAACATATTCTCAGATTCAGCTTGCATAACATCCACAATACATTTGGGACAAGGACAATGGGAGAGAAGGGGGTTCAGGAACAATATGCAGCGTTCCTTGGGCAATTAATTGAGGCACTGGAATTGGCAGTGCAGGTGGTCATAGTAAAACGTGCAACTCATACACCGAATATCTCTAGGGAACGAAATGGCTGGGAGCAGCCAAAGAAGCGAACTACTTACTTGAGGAAAGTATGAGGTTATACCTGGGTTTGAAAGGGAGAATACAAATAATGGCGGCAGAGAGAACAAAGGGTCAAGAGGAAGAAAATGGGAAAAGCTTCAATACAATCTCAATTGTCCAGATTATAGAGCTACCGCACTCATTGCTGTCCTGCTGTCTTCTTTGCTGTCTCCCGCTTCTGTCCTTGTCAGGTGCCCATTCGTCACCCTCTCCATCGCTACAATCTCCCCCCATTTCTTCTGAGGCAGCACTATCCCCATCTGCCCTATGGCATCTTCTTCCCCTTCCTTGTCCTCATCTAGTATGACTTTTTGTCTCCCCAACAGCCATTCCCCCCCCCCCCATGTCTCCTTTATTTTCTCTCTGCACTGCCTCTTCTATCACTCTCTGTGCTTCGTTGAATAATGCATCCACCTGTTGACGTGTTCTTATTAATGTCTGCTAAGTATTTCCTCTATCCCTTTTTGTGTGCCTCATTCCGTTGGGTGTCCCTATCCTTTTTCTTCATCACCTCTTTTCCCTACTCTGAGCTTTCCCGCTGCGGGTTTGTATAGCCCACCACAGGATGTAATGTCAGATAAACACCATAAGGCGGGGACGGAGAGCTTGCTCCGTCCCCCTTCTTTGTCCCTTCTCCTTCCTTCCTCATCTGTTCCCCTTTTATTTCCTTGTACAGCTTCCAGAGTCCCAATATAGTCAGACTACTTTTTTACTTTGAGCCTTAGTGTTTTGTTAACAAGTACGCGAACACATTTTCGATTTTACTATCGAACGTTCGTTCTCCGAGTCCATGCATGGAAGCACTGACTTGCAGTGTCCTGGACCCACTGAAAATGATACTTTAATATTTTATCGCAATATTGGGGCAATTGTGTACACATGTGGTCAAGGGGGCTGTGTAGATATGCCATTATTTCCTGTCTTTTAGTCACCCTGCCTGTGTGTCCTAATTTTTCCACAGACACTGCCTCCCACTCTTCTCAGTATACCCTTATCCTTGTAAGACCAACACTTACCCTTAGTCACTCGCCACTCCCTTATTTCCCCCTTTCACTCTGGCCTTCTCCACAGGCCCACTCACACATTCTCACCCAACACACTGGTCTTCCCCTCAGGCCTGACCACTCACTCCAAGTTAGTAGGCAACGGCGCACTGCACGGGCTAACCTCCCCAATGTTAGTAAAGGCAGGTGCTGCGTCACCTCCCCTCCTTTTGCTTACACCCAAGTGTATAATGCCAAACGCACTATTATACACAAGGAACCTGTTGGTGGTGACCCTTCCATATTTCACAAAGCTGCAAAGATGAGACAAACAACACTTACTACCATGCGCATGCCCCTCTACTCCTTCAACATGCAAGTCTGACAATTATACTATACAATAACACTGACTCCCCTAAATGATGCATCTTTACAATCGCAGGTACTCCGTGCAACTCCCAACTACGGCAGTCCGCTCTCACTATGCGCCCCTCCTGCTCTAATGCAGTGATGCCCACACTCGCACATCCACTCCCAATTGGGTGCAACTACTTCGGCCGATCGTCCCTACCACCTTGAGGAGGTGTCCTAAACACCATAAAATACAGTCCCTCGCCCCTTTGTGTGATGCAACACTTTCTTGCACGGTCACAACCGCGTGTCGTAGAGGGGCTCACTCCTCCCCCGGAGCGCGGGCAGAGCTCGGGTCCAGGAAGACCTTTGTGAATTCTACGTCTGCAGGACCTCCTCTGTGTTGTGCATAGATCAAGTCTGGTCGGTGGACCTGTCCCCCCAGGGAGGGCGTCCAAAATACCCTCAGTTGACTCCCCCATCTCTAGTCCAAAAATGCATCAGGGGGTCTTCTTATAATTATTACGTTACCAGTAATAATCTAAAAAGGAGCGCACACCGGGCAAGAAGTAATGCCTTTTATTACAGCTGGGCGCGTACAAATCAAACGGCACAGTGGAACAGAACTGCTTGCTGAGAGTTGACAAACTGGTACACAACGAACAGTAGTTTTATACCGTTAATACAATGTTTGCGCAGTTCGAAACTGTTACACTTCAAGCTAAGCAGCTTCTCAGTTCGCAAGAAGCTAACTTGGTTGGACTACGTAATACCCCTATAGCTAGGCATAGATTACTCAGACGTGATTGGAGAAAACAGTCCTACACCATTTTGGCGCATCTTCTCCCCTTGTGGCATCACAATGCTTTCCTGCTCCATCCCGCAAACAGTTTGCAATTAGTAATAATGTAACTGTGTTGACCTCTGGTTCATTATTCCACTGCCATTGGTCAGCACCAGAAAGGAAGGAGCATGAGACACCCTGAACTACTGGGAAAGGAGACATTCACACGGCACCTGCAAGATTGCAACTTCGCAAACACTGTTGTGGGCTTGTTACATTCCAGGGACGCCAGAACTTTCCATCTGATTGGCTCTTCTTGGAGCGCCCCTTTATTCCACATGCCCCTTCCCATAACAGACATCCAAGTGGCGATTTGAAACTGCCTTAGTGCCATGCGAGTGTCCTCTGTATTAAGTCAATTTCCCTAGCTCCCACGAGCAGCCATGGGACTGGCCCACAGACCTCGATGACAACACTGGGTGCTGTTCCCAGCGACTGAAGTCTGCTGGAGAACAGCAGCCTGGAGTTAGCTCCCCCCCCCTCCCTCAGCTGCAGTGCACAGGCTGTGTATTTGAAGCTGATCCATGATGTGAGGCCCACCTGCGATAACCCCTGTAGTGAGCTTACCTGCAGTTTCACCATCCTCCCCTTTAAGTGGCATGTTCCCCTATATCCATGTTGCACGTTATATACAGTGTTTCCCTCCATGACTGGTCCTTGGGGCTGCTATAACTCCCAGTGGTCCACTTGTTTCCCCCAGGACGTCTCCCAACCCATCTGTTATTCCTGCAATTGGTAAGTGTGCCCTGCTGAATCAGCACCTTCATTACAGTTCGTTTATTTTGTTTGTTCTGGTGCCTGTAGTTATATGTTCCCTCAGCTATGTGGCACTGCAATAATAAGATACATTTATGATACATTATAATGAAAACTTGTACCATTTGAAAAAGCAGTATTGGTCCATTTGAACAATTGCACAAGGCACCGCAAGTATCCCAGTCAGGCCCCAGAAAGAATTGTGTTAATAAAACATTCAATTTAAAGCAAGGAAAATGCAAAATTATTAGTACATTAATGTAAATCTTCCCCAAAACATTATGAAAAAGTTGCTTACGCTTCATGCGTGGTGGAGAAAAACGTGTACCCACATGAATGCAACTGCTATTTTATAAAAAAAATGGGGTTTTGATTTGATTGTACAACATGGAGGGGGAACCTTGATGGGCAGTTTGTAGCTTTTTGTGGATTCATTGCCTGGGATTGCCCTGCTAGACACAATGTGTATAGCTGTCCATGAATGTTGATAGTGCTCAATAGCATGCAGTTACATTGCAAGATCAGGTTAAGATATTGCCATGAGCGGGATGTGCTTTCTTGAGAGTGGAACAACCCCTGTTGTGACATGCTGGGATAATCTTATTTGCAAATCCAAGGTGCATGAATCAGCAGGGGGGGGGGGGGGGGGGAAGCACGCCTCCTTCAATAGTAGATGATAGCAAAAGATAGTTGTTTTGGGATTACTTTCACAAGAGGCCCAGCAGCAGGAAAAAGATTTATGGATACAAAGAGGTTGTTCCCTTTCACCCATCCGTTTAATATGCAGGCGAAACAGCACAAGGAACACAGCTGCACTTTCCTGCCCACGTGTCTAAAGAAAACATAGCAGCAAAATAAAGGAAGGGTGGTAAGTACCAAATTCACATACGAGAGTGGCTGAATTTACGGGAAATTGTGTGGTGTGTCAGCAGTTTGTGGGGACATACTTTAAAGACTGAAGGGAAACATTTAAAGACTGAAGGGAAACTGTGCCGCAACCGGAAGGGCCTTTGCGGCACTTGCATATCGACTATGTTGATATGCAAGACAGACGTGCCGCTCATAGGTACATGCTAGCTGTAGCGTGTCATTTTCACGTTGGCTTGAGACAGGGCCCTGTGCTAAAATGACACAAAGTCATCTGCAAAATACCTAGTAAGAGGCGTTTTCAAGGTGGGGGCTATGCGATGAAATAAGGTCTGATAATGGGCAACATTTTGTAAATTTCCTCTTCAAAGAAGCAACGCACCTCTTGGGAATAAAACACAGACTATGCACAGTGTACCAGCTGCAAGCAAATGGGATTGTTGAGAGATTGTTGAGAGATTGTTGAGAGATTAAACAGCTTGCTTAAAGAACACTTAGCAAAGCTAACCACAACATTGTGCAAAAACTGGCTTCACTGCCTCACATGGGCTCTTTTTGCTCTTTCGCAACTCACATGGTGCGGATCAGCACTTGACTCAATTACGCAAAATTGTAACCAGCAGGTGAATGCATGTGCCTACTCCTCCTGCATGTTCAATTTGGGATGCACATAACACGGCACAGGTTCTGGGGGAGGTGGTGGGGGGCACAAGAGCTACAAAAGTACTTAACTGAAATTACAAGTGCCATCAAATACATTTCTACCAGGTCCACCGCTCAACAAGTCGGCCGACCAACGTTGAAGAAGAGACAAGTAGACACAGAGAGGAACAGTTCCCCGGGGGACAGAGTACTCGTCCGTAACATCGTACGGAGGTGGCAGGAGCCCAGGTTCATTGGACCTTACGAAGTAGTGTACGCAACATCCACACACGAAGATAAAAGAAAGAAGGGCATGGCTCCATACTTCCGATGTACACAACAGCACCTCGGAAGGAGAAGAGCAAAAGGCAACTTGATATGAAGTATAACAGAATTATCATTTAATTTCTTTACAGCTATCAGACTTTACCGAAAGCCCACAGTGGAAGAAGGTATAAATATGATGTGAAAAATATAGGGCTAGAATTGCTTGGTCTCTTTCTTGTTTCTCTTTTCCTGCTCTTCTAGTTTCTATTATACAAAGGAAGTAGGGGTGTGTTCACCAACAAAGGTAAGGGGATACGCACTAAAAGAAGTATATTAAGCATTGAAAAGTTCTACGATTCCATTGAGGGGGGAGACAGCATCTGAAAATGTGTGGTACGATGAAATGAAAAAGGTGGATCGAGAGAGCACTAATGGCAGTTGTTAGGTGTGCTAGCTAATCCTGCATGTTACACAGACGCCAAGACAATTCTTGCCACAAGACGAAGCAGCAGAGGCGGGGAGATGCCTGATGAACTCAGTGGCTGTTCCGGGAGCACACAGAAGTGCAATGGATAGACGAACGGGAGGAGGTGTATGCAGATAATTACATACAACTTGAAAGCATGGCCAGGGAAGAGACAACAAAGCTTATGATACTGGTATACAATACAGAAGGGACAAACAAAGGGGGGGCGCAAGTGGCTACTGCCCATTGGAGAATATATTGCAAAACCTCAAACGGGCATGATATTCTGTGGTGCCACACCAGACCCCTCATTCACGGTAAAAAGTGGGAACGGGGGAAGATGTAGTGTCGCGCAGAAGGGATGGTGGGATATGAAGAGAGGGTGGTAGAGAAAATAAAGAATGCAGGGGAATGTATCGATCAAACCATTCACACAGCATTCTCTATGTTTCAGAGCAGAGAGACAGGGCCGACTGTATTGGAGATGAATGCTGGCTGCGAGAAGACAATGAGCATCCTCAGGCTGCAGAGAGGAACAGCGGTCGTGATGGATTTCTGGTGGCCCCGTGGATCCAAAGCTTATACCCAGCCACCACCAGATTGGGGAGGGGTATGCACACTTGTGACCTTCCACAACCTTGCTTTGGTCATGCCCTGGCGAACTGGTTACCTTTCAATTAACTTTCTACATCATGGCAGAACAGCAAGGAAAAACAGCAGAAGGAGGTGAGAGACAAGCAAGGGCATATGATGAGAAAGAAAAGGAGCAGTAACTACATATATGCTGAATCAGCCCAGAGTTTGGACACAATACCACAGCACTTAAGACTCTTCAACAAAGCATCTGTTTTTTTACATCTATACTACTTCCTCGGGTGCAAGCAGCCACCAATGCCAAATGGCTGCAGATCAACCTCTACAAGGTTTGACAGCTGGAAAAGGCAACCGAGAAAGGACTGAACACAGTGCAAGGATAGCTCTGTGCTTGGTGGCCCTACAGAACAGATTTGTTCTCGATTGAATGACAGCCATGGAGGGTTCGGTCTGCCACAAGATCGGAAGCAGCTGTTGCACCGCAATACCCACCAACGATGCAACCAATGGAACTCTCACGGAGGCTGTCGAGGAGATATGTACACTACATGAGAAGATGGTAAAAGAAACACAATCCCGCCACAGACAGTTGGCTGGACTCATTTATCGCCTGGGTACCAAAGTGGCTAGCAGCTATGTTCAAAGAAACTGTCCCTGTGCTTGTCGTGATGCTCGTCGCCTTCTGCATCAGCCCGTGGGTCATCAGACAATACAAATGTTGCAATGGGGGGGAAGTACAGTATACAATGTCTGCTAATAAAATTGGTGATGAAGAGAACGAATTAGAGAGACAGCCACCCAGGGTGAATGAAGGGGGAGAACTGAGTGTGTGGTTTTTTCAGCGCCCCCACTAAATGCAGAAGACTGAAGCTTTTTGGGTAGCATGCTCCCCAGATGGACTGGATTGTTTAATAATTGGCGACAAGCTGGAAGGGTATGAGGAAAGAGGGGACTTGGACAGGGTAACACGCTTATGGATGCCCAAGGAACAAAGTAGGGAAATGATGGAGAAGGAAGTGTTGATCGATGGGGGGAACGTAATGAAGGTGCTGATTCAGAGCCAGACCGCAGGCGCACTTACCAATTGTGGGAATAACGGGATGGATTGAGACACCTCCTAGGTGGGGGGGGCAAGATGACCACTGGGAGCTGTAGCCAGTCTCAAGGAACAGGCATGGAGTGAAATAAGGGGGGGGGGACACTCTGTATATCACGCAACCTGGACACAGGGGAACCTGCCACATAAAGGCGAAGGTGGTAAAAATGCAGATAAGCTCACTTCACAGGTGGGCCTCACAAAACGGACCAGCTTGAAATACATGGCCTGTGCACTGTGGCTGTGGGAGGGTGGGGAAGCAGACTCCAGGCTGCTCGTCTTCAGCAGATCGCAATCACTGAGAACAGCACCCAGTGATGACATCAAGGTCTGCGAGCAAGTCGCCTAGCTGCTCGTGGGAGCTGGGGAAATCAACTTAAAATAGAGGGCACTCGCATGGCACCAAGGCAGTTTCAAATTACCTCTTGGCCGACTGGTATGGGAACGAGAATGTGGAATAAAGGGGCGCTCCAAGAAGAGCCAATCAGACGTCCCTAGAAAGTAAAAAGCCCTCAGAAGGTCCACAACTGTGTGTGCTAAGTTACCATCTTGCAAGTGCAGTATGAATGTCTCCCTTCCCACTAGTTCAGGGTGTCTTGTGTTGCTTCCTTTCTGGTGCTGACCAATGGCAATTGAATAAAGAACCAGAGTTCAGCACAATTATGTTATTACTAATTGCAAACTGCGGGATTGAGCAGGAAGCAATGTATCCCCTCCCCGTGAGGAGATGGGCCAAAAAGAGGGTAGGACTGATTGCTCCAATCATGTCTGACTAATGTATACCTAGCTATAGGGGCACGACATAGTGCAACCAGTTAGCTTCTTGGGAACCGAGAAGACGCAAAGCTTTAAGTGCAATTGTTTCCAACTGTGCAAACACTGTGTTAATGGTATAAAACTACTGTTCATTGTGAACCAGTTTGTCAGCTCTCATCAACCTGCACTGTGCAGTTTGCTTTGTGCTCGCCCAGCTGTAATAAACAGCATTACCTTCTGCCCGGTGTGCGCTTTTTGGATTACTACTGGTACCTTATTAAATATGAGTTCTAGAAGACACCCTCCCCGCCCCCCGGATACATTTTCATGGAAACGGATTCAGTCTGGTTGCAACAAAGATTCTTGGGAGACGTAGTCCTTGAACTCAGTATTACAAACTATGGACAGTAAACAAAAAGGCATACATGAAAAAGTTCCAGGCAGGAAGGTCTCCCATTTAGGTCACTCTAGAATTGAGGCTATTACTTCTTATTGGGGCCACAAGGTCTATCGGGATTTAAGGATTCTTCCTTTTGCCAAGTGTTCCACATGTCCTACTGATTCACTGGCTGGGGCCCTCCTTTTTGGTTACTTATTCCCCTCTTCCGTGGCCAAGGGGCTTCTCCCCTTCTGTTTTTTTACCCTGGGTTAGAGTGCCTTGCTCACTCACACTACTTCTCACCCCTCCCTTCGCAGGGCGTAGTGCTCCCTTTCTTTTGGTTATAAAGGACTCTCCTTCCCATCATCAAAGCCCACCCCTCTCCTAGGGTCCCAGGGGCTTACCTTTTCCTCACTGGCACACACCCCTCTTCAGAAGTTCAGGGGGCTCTTCTCTCCCCCACTGGAGCAGAGCTCTCATCGTGGGTCAAGAGGCTCCCCCTGCTCAGGTGCCCTCACTTCCTCAACAGGCTCCTGTCCTCAGCTCCCATCACAAAAGAGACGGTCTGTTTCTTAGCCTGAGTTTTAAAGCCCTCGTTTTCTTCCGTTGGCGGAGAAACATTTGAATTGATTGGTTAATTGGCTTCCTATTCTAAGCAAGGTGAATTAGTCTTTAAAGGGCTTGCCACCATCTTGGATTATTTCCTAGATGTCCCGCCACACAAAAGTTCATTTTGTGAGTTTCTTGTGGTTAAAAGACAATCGTAAAGGACAAGAAAACCTCTAGTAATTTCCCACCTGTGCAAAATAATTTTCTGTTTGGGAAAAGGCAACACAGTATTTCTCTTAAATGCTGCAGTTGCAGTTGAGTGAACACAGTGAAATGTGTCCCCTTGAGGATCAGCACCTGTTCACTGAGGGGTCTCTCTGGATGTGCTAGTGTTTCCTTATAGAGGACCTTTCCTTATAGCTTATCTTTCCCTGTATCACTGAAAGACAATCTCATATCCGCTCAGAATACCCAATTTTTTTGGGACCTAGTGGTTTTTGAACTAAATGCACGGTTAGGAATAGTTCAGGGTTGGTCCCATCAGTCCTACCCTCAGGTGGACTGGGTACTGGATGTGATGTTGGTGCTGTGACCATCACATGCATATTTTGCACTTGTTAATAAAATACCAGCTTGCATTATCATAATCTGTTGTCCGCACACTACACACAAGAAGCTATGCATCACACTACAGATCCCCTTATCCCCCATATAGTGGAACAATCCGGCAACTGTGGGCTTCAACTAAAGGACATGGAGGGGTACCGTTGAAATCTTGTTAGATAAGAGGAAATATTTGTTGGGTCTATAGTCGTCATTTGAGCGCAGGGATGAGAGTTTGAACAATTCATCAAAAAGGCTGCAGAGGTCTAAAAGATTAGTACCCATAGCTGTACAAGTGCTCTTTACACATAAGAAGTCTGCATTATATGTTTCGCCTTTAAGAAAGAAGTATGCCAGGGCTGTTTCTGTTTGTGTTGTACGGATGTCTGAACTGGAGCCATGTGAGGCCATTTTAGTAAATTTGTACAGGCCCCAAGGCCCTTAAACAACCCCTTTGCGCCTGATTCCCACCCCACGCCCTCTTCCTGTTTCCCCCCCCCTCCCGCCCCGCCCCCCTCCCCCCTCCCCCGCTTTCATTGGTGCCTGGACCGTGTGCCTGGAGTGGCCTGGCTCGCTAGCTTCCACCGGCTCCATTTGTGTCCCAGAGCACAGTGACTGTTGCCCCCGTTTGTGAGGCCATTTTAGTAAATGTGTGCAGGCCCCAAGGTGTTACTCTCACCTGGTTCCCACAGGGGCGTCGATCGGACCCGGACAGCTGCGGTCTCCACCAACGTGATGCGTAGTGCCAAGATGACTGTCTGGACTGGCCTGCCTAATCTCGTCTGCTTGATCCGTAGAAGTATTCTCCTGCAAGTGGAGAAAGGAATGTAGCCACCCGTGGATTTTAGTGATGGCCCCCTCCCACTGTTCTCGTTCTCCCCACTTGTCACCTCCAAATATCCCCTTTTAGTAACCTCACCTTATGTTTTTAAATGATGAGCTCTCCATCCTGCGTGGCATGCAGGGGCGCGTAGATACCAGTTAACTCACTGGTTTGAAGGTACTGGAGGAGTTCCGGAGGAATATTTACTCCAGGGGTTTATAAAGTTCAAAGACTTCAATATGTCCTATGTTCACTCTTGTTCCATTCCCCTGTTGAATTGCAGCTGGTCCAAAAGAATATTGCCTGAAGGCAGCTGATGGCATTCAGGTAAGAGTCTGTATTACCCAACACTGTCCGGTAAAAGTTGCATGAGTTTAACTTGTTGTTTTCTCTCCCTTTATAGGTGCGGCATATGAAGATGAGGCATATTAAAAGGGTAATGCCTCCGGTGGTAAATCAGGTACGCCTATGGTGGTAAGAGATTGTATTTGTCGGCTCTCTTGGCTCACCTTGTTATTTCTTTTGTTTTCCCCCCCAATTGCTGGAGTTCGACGAAGAAAATGATGGAGGCAGCGCCGAGTGGAAGGATGCTGTGGACTGGCGAGTATGACGCGGCGCTGCTGCTGGCGATGCGGCGCGTGCTGGAATAATGTCCTTTCCAGGCTCGGAGACGTGCTGGATCCGGAATCAGGTAAGGAATCAAAATAAAGTCCGTGATCTAACCTCTTCTCCTTCTTTCCCCTTTTTCTAGGAGCTCCAGATTCGAGGCAGGCGTGGCAGGAGACTGGATGCTGACTTGCAGGCACGGTGAGCGTTACGCTGCAGGATGCAGAATAACACGAAGCGTGTGCTGCTGTTCGGGCGTGGTTTAAATAGCCTCCAAAGTAGTTCCAGGTAAGAAGTTCCCCAGAACCACACCCGAGTAAAAAAATAGTCCCTGTAATAAGATAGTCCCATCCAGGCCTCACGTTGGCTTGGATTCATTTGCAGCATGGTCTGTATGAGGTAAGTAATGTGTATGAGCCTGGCGCCTATGGCGCCAGGACTGGGTAGTAAGAGGAGCCTGACGCCTAAGGCACCAGGACTGAACCCAAACAGCCCCCAGCCGGGGCTGCTGGGGTTTTAACAAGTATCTGGATGCCTGCTCCCGGGGCTGATGGACTTGATCCGGATGCCCGGGGTAGGCATCATGACACAAGGCCCTTAAACAACCCCTTTGCAGCCCGATTCCCACCCCGCGCCCTCTTCCTGTTTCCCCGTCCCTCCTGCCTCCCGACCCGCCCCCCCCCCCCCGCTTTCATTGGTCCCTGGACCGTGTGCCTGGAGTGGCCTGGCTCGCTAGCTTCCACCGGCTCCAATTGTGTCCCAGAGCACGGTGAGTGTTGCCCCCGTTTGTGAGATCATTTTAGAAAATTTGTGCAGGCCTCAAGGCCCTTAAACAACCCCTTTGCAGCCCGATTCCCACCCCGCGCCCTCTTCCTGTTTCCCCGTCCCTCCCGCCTCCCGACCCGCCCCCCCCCCCTGCTCTCATTGGTCCCCTCACCCTCTATCACTGGTCATCCCAGGGCAGCCCTCTGCCCGTGCAGCCCTGCGGCTAAGGGCCCAAGGCCAAGGGCGGCTCCAACAAAGGCGGCTCCAGGAAGTGTCAGCAGGTGTCCCCAGGGGAAGCCAGTGGCCAGCCGTCAACCAGCAAGGTAGGGTGGCTTGGGTTGGGGAGAGGTACAGCTCGACCCTAGGCAAAACCAACGGTCGTCAATGTGATCACCCCGGTTGCCCCAAACTGCATTGATAGCAGGGCCTCTGTGCCCAAATTGCATTGTGTAATCTCCAAACTGCATTGATGGGCCTCTCTCCCACTATACAGGTGTCTCAAACTTAGAAGGGCCTCTGTGCCCAAATTGCATTGTGTGATCTCCATACTGCATTGATAGCAGGGCCCAAATTGCATTGTGTGATCTCCAAACTGCATTGATAGCAGGGCCCAAATTCCATTGTGTGATCTCCAAACTGCATTGATAGGCCTCTCTCCCACTATACAGGTGTCTCAAACTTAGAAGGGCCGCTGTGCCCAAATTGCATTGTGTGATCTCCAAACTGCATTGATAGCAGGGCCCATGTTCCATTGTGTGATCTCGAAACTGCATTGATAGCAGGGCCTCGGTGCCCAAATTGCACTGTGTGATCTCCAAACTGCATTGATAACAGGGCCTCTGTGCCCAAACTGCATTGCGTGGTCTTCGGACTGCATTGATGGGCCTCTCTCCCACTATGCTGGTGTCTCAGGATTAGAGGGGCCTCTGTGCCCAGGCTGCACTGTGTGATCTCTGGGCTGCTTTGGTGGGCCTCTCTCCCACTGTACAGGTGTCTCAAACTTGGCGGGGCCTCTGTGCCCAAATTGCACTGTGTGATCTCCAAACTGCATTGATGGGCCTCTCTCCCATTATACAGGTGTCCAAACTTAGCAGGGCCTCTGTGCCCAAATTGCATGGTGTGATCTCCAAACTGCAGTAATAGCAGGGCCCCGTGCCCAAACAGCATTGTGTGATCTCCAAACTGCATTGATGGGCCTCTCCCACTATACAGGTGTCTCCAAATTCGATGGGCCTCTCTCCCACTGTACAGGTATCTCAAATTTAGTTCACGCTCAAATCTTGCTCACTCGCAAATTTAGTTAACTCTCAAGCGAGACAGAAGCCACCAGTGAATTACGGTGGTGGGTCACTCTGACTAGGGCCTCTCGCATCACAAGGCGAAAGTCTCAAGCTCTCCCCGTCCAAGCCACCCTCCCCAACCCACACAGCGAACCGCGCTCATGGAGACGGACAGAAAAAGAGCCACCGATAACACCCAACTTAATAACCCTTACCCCCCTAGGACAGCGACTGAACAAGTCGCCATCTCCAGCTGGAATACGACCTACAGACAGAGCCCAAACTAGTAGCGGACACCCCCTCACCCGTCACTACACCAAAAGACCACTAGACAACCAGACCAAAACAGGACCAACTAGACGTCACCAAACAAAGACTAAACAACTCTCAATCTTACAATGCAGCGCAAACGACCCATTCCAAGGAAAAGACGAAGAGATGAAAGAACAAACACTCCGGAACAGCAACTTAGAACAACAACCTTAGACTGGACCCCCACAGACAGGAACACAAACCGAAGAAACTCAGAAGAAAGAAAATCCCTCTACCTAACTCCATACCTCGCAGACAACTGGCCACTACGGCAATCCAACCCAACATTAGAAGCAGCAACACCAAACAACCCAACACAAGCAAGTAGAAGAAGGAAGACCAGCACAAACAACAAACAGACGACCGACGCAATAACCCCCTACATCACCGAAGCAAGAGGAACTTCCAAACAACCACCACAACCCCCGGAAGACGAACCTGATGAAAACACAAAAAACCCAACACAGAACCTGGAAGAACTCTTCGAAGACGCCGACACCCTGAATCCCACAGCCCAACAAGTGACCGACCAGGAAGGAAACCTCAACACTGAACAGAAGACTACCTCGACAAAGCCCAGACCAAACACCTCCAAACTTCACTGCAATCTAATAAACGCAAGATCCATGTCAAAACACAGATCTTTGACCTACTCGACGACAACGGAATTGACATCCTGTTCATCACAGAAACATGGCTGGGCGACAACTACAAAGTGACACTCCAAAGCTGCCTTCCGACCGACTTCAAATGCTTACAAATAAACAGAAAAAACAAAAGAGGAGGCATCGCTATAGCATTCAAAGAACACCTGAAAATAAAAACTGACGACCCACTCAACATCCTCAACTGCGAAACCATGGTAATACACCCAACAGCGAGCCCAAAAACCAACATCACATTCATCCTGGCATACAGACCGCTGACATAAGATGCAACATTCGTCGATAACTTCATAGAAGCCATCACCAACTTAGCCCATCAACGACGAACACCTAATCATCCTGGGGAACTTCAACATCTGGTTTGAAGACAGCCACGCCAACTCCCAAAACTCACTAATTAAACAACTCAGCATCATGAAACTACAACAACTAGTCAAAGGAGCAACGCACTCGGCAGGACACACCCTAGACACAATTTGCACCAAAGAAAAACTCATCACCACGGAACCTCCGATACAAATACTGTGGAGCGACCATCTCATCATCCCATTCGTGATCACCCTGCCTACCCAAGCTTACATCCAACATCTGAAACACACAACCACCACCAAAAGAAACTGGAAACACGTCAAAGAAAGCAACCTATTCGAACAACTGGAATTAACAAAACCCTCAGTTATAGAACTGGAGCTAGCTGACCTAGACAGGAAAGCAGAGATACTGCACAAATGGATCGCAGATACAATAGACAAGATCACCCCAGAAAAACCATTCACCCCATCCAAAAAAAGAGCAATGGCAAAATGGTTCACCCCTCTACTAAACGACATGAAAAAGGACAACAAAAAGATGGAATTGGAATGGAGGAAAGAATACAACCCAGGGAAAAAAACATTGTACCAGAAACAAATCCGTGCATACAAGAAGGATATTCAAAAGGCAAAGAGAAGACATTGCGATGACAGAATCAACAATGCCACCAACACACAAAAAGAAATGTTTATCATTGAAGAAATGAGAAACCCACCGGGCTGCGATAACAGCCCAAACCCCTCAGAAAAACTATGCAACGACCTGGCAGACCACTTAAAAAAAAGAAAAAATCAATTACATCCGACAAACCATACAAAAGCGACCAACCAACCACAACATACAACCCAACAAACCTAACACGGAACCACAGCACAAACTCCAAAGCTTTCCTGAAATATCAGCAGAGGCATTCGCAATGCTGGTAAAACGAAGCAAGAAAGCGGGATCACCCATGGACCCCCTGTCCCCCAGACATCTACAAATCAATCCTCGCGCAAGGATCACCAGCAGAACACTACAGAAACCTTCTAAATATATCACTATCGACAGGGACTGTACCGAAGATCTTCAAATCAGCATACATCAAGCCACTCTTGAAAAACACAAGTGGTGACGTAGATGACCTTTCCAACTACAGGCCGATCTCTAACATCCCCTACCCAGCAAAACTTCTAGAAACCTACCTATAGAAACTAACCCAAGAACATGTAGAAAAACACCACCTGCTGGACCGAGCTCAAATCGGTTTCCGACCGGCGAGAGGAACGGAAACAGCACTACTATCCATCTGGGACGACCTCAAAACTAACGCAGACTCAAATACTACCTCAGCCCTTATTCTGCTTGACCTCTCCGCAGCCTTTGACACAGTTAGCCACGACACCCTGACCAAAAGACTAGAAGACATAGGCATAAAAGACACAGCACTACGCTGGACCAAATCATTCCTAGCAGACAGAACAGAAACTGTATGGATAAAACCTTTCAAATCCACTCCACGAGTTAACGACTGTGGAGTGCCACGAGGATCTTCACTATCTCCACTATATTTCAACATCTATCAGACTCCGGTCATCAGAATCTTCAAAAAATACAACATTACATGTTACAACTACGCAGATGACACTCAGATCATCTACAAAAACAAAGATGCCGATGCCGACCATTCAACCCTAACCGACTGTCTAAAAGAAGTCTTAAACTGGATGGATGCCAACAACCTGAAAATCAACCCAGGAAAGACAGAAATCATGATCGTATCCAAAGACCAAGAGAACGAAACCCCCATCCCATGGCCTACGGAAATGGGAAACGCACCAACACCATCGAAGGTAGTAAAAAATCTGGGAGTCCTAATGGACAACACCCTAACCCTGGAACCACAAATAAATGCAACAGTGAAGAAATGTTTTTTCCTCCTCCACACAGCAAGAAGAATTCTACCTTTCCTCTCCTTCACGCACAAAAAACTCACTATCGTCGCCCTAATCATGTCAAAAATCGACTATGCTAACAGCCTCTACCTCGGAATACCAGAATACCTCCTGAAGAAAATGCAACGGATCCAAAAATGCAGCAGCAAGACTACTCCTCAAACTATCCAGAAGAGACCACATCACTCCAGCCCTAAAAACATTACACTGGCTCCCAGTAAAACATTGCATCACCTTCAAAACAATGTGCATAACGCACAGGGCAATCAGCGGACAAGGAGCAGAATTCTTACAAAAGAAAATAACAGTCTATAAACCAACGAGACCCCTCCGATCAAGCAACGAAATCCGCCGGGAACTCAAGCCATACCTTAAGAAAAAACTTGGAGGCACCTCCTTCTACCACTTAGCCGCAAACACCTGGAAAAACATCCCAAAGGAAATAAGAAACACTGAAGATCACCTAAAATTCAGGAAATCACTAAAAACCTGGCTCTTCAACACCACAGACTAAATCTGGAAACCAAAACTGGAAAAAGGATGACTAAACCGGAAAGGACACGGACATCCTCGACCCGAGAGGGTATCTCCCACAGCACCTGGATGGGTGACACCAGATAGACTGAACACAGGCGGCACGCACAGAGACTGAGTCAACCACCCCAGACAATCCCACCAACACTTTCGCCCACCCCTTAGTTAGCGCTAGGTACCACAGTGGTGTGGAATTGTCGAGATATTGGCAATCACCACACTACCAGAGAGGTTAGCATTGGCAGGTGCACTGGCCACAGGACTATGACGGGAGGACTGGGGGAGCTATGAGAGAGCTTGTTAGAGGTGGGGGCCAGAGGAGTAAGGAACTTGGTATGCCAGTCGGACCCAGCTCGGGGCAGGGCCACATCGGACGAGACTGCGCAGACCAAGCGCCTCAATTCGGGATGGAGATGCAAACTAACCAACCCTACTAACAATTTCCCTTTCTGCATACACCTCTCAAACTCCAAACCAAACACAACCAAAACCTACAGCACAACAAACTGCACAAACTTCCTTTTCACTTGACATGCTAGTCTGGGACAAGTTCTGTATTGTCACTATAAAGGTGTAGTCCCCCAAAGTAATCAAGAGTCCTGGAGCCAACAAAGGTAACGGGCAGTTACGGGGACCGGGAGGACAGCTCAGCGGCAACGTGCTCGCCTTGGAAGCAAGACGACACGGAGCAACCCAGGTTTGAATCCCGGATCCACGCTTAGAAACCTCTGGGTATTAAGCGTGTCATAAATAACTATCATATTATATAAATAAATAACCTATCATAACAGACGTAAGGAAAAGACCACTGACAGGCTAAGGAGAGCATGGGACTGTTTTAAAAGTTACTTAAAAGACAGGGGAAGGGAGCCAATCCCCCTGACCTCATTTGGAACTTTGTTGTGAGAGAACTTTACTTTTGATTAACACTCTTCAGCTGTAGTGTAAGGGACAGAGGTAGGGTTTTGACTCAGGACACGGTGGCTTTTTCAGTTTACAGACATTCTGACAGATCCTTTAGTTTGAGCCAAGGAAACCCCTCTTAGAGTTAGGGATAGCTGGGGTTTCTAATTCAAAACAGTCTTTGCCAACCACCATGACACCTCCTGGTCAGATGCCTTCTTTCTGCACCATTACATTTAGATGAAGTTAAGTAGTTTGGATTTAGTTGGAATGTGTAGATTGAGTTTTAGAAAGTATAGACATTAGTTGTATTGAGCAAGAGGTCCGCCATGTTGAAGCACACCATTGTTACAGGCTGCAGATCTTGTCATCCTAGGATGATCGGGCGCATTTTGGAGCGATGGTCATTTAATTGAAATTTCATTTTGCTGTTGGCCAGGAGGCTGTGAGCAGCCAAGGTCAGAATGGGAATGAGATGCCATACAGTGGTACGATGAGGAAAGTTCTCAGGAGCCTGAAATGGGGCTTGAGGCAGCAGGTGCCTTCCCAGATGATAGCCGAATGAATACATCATGGTTGTGAAGGACACAGTGAGACACAAAAGAAAGCACACACAGTAGCACTGCCAAATTAACTAGGATGTTTGCGCAGCGCCCCCACTGAGAGCAGGGCATTTGATCCGCAGGTAAAAGTGGCATGTTGAAACGGATAAAAAGAAGAACAACATTACCAGGAGCACGATCGCAGACACATTTTTTCATGCAGCTATTCATTGTAAGCAGATAATTACAAGGTCATATCCAGAGTTGGCAGCAGGTCTCAAGACGGGAGTTGCAGGTCCAAGGGAAGGAAAGCCAAAGAGCCAATCATGGGGAGGGGATGGTATTTTGACATCACAGATTTCAGCTCACAATATCATTGGTCCGTCTTGGTGGGATGTTACAGCCGAGCTGTCTCAGATGTCATTACCCAATTAGGACACAGCTTTGTTATCAACTGTATTCTCAAGAGTGCCAACCAATGGCAATGCAGAACTTTTTGCTTACTATTAGATTATGTGATGTTTGGGGTGGTATTTTAATGGTTAGGGGAAGGAAAACCTCCTTCAGATTGTTTAATGTGTAGTGCTCTTTTGGGGTTCAATGACGAATAGCCAATGAAAAAGGTTACAACTCTATATAATTCTGTGGTTTTCCGCCTTAAATATTGTAGCCCAGAACGGGAGTGTTGAGTTGACCATCAGTTTACTTTCACAGAGCGGTCCGATTCTCCTGGTCGTATTTGCAAATTAAAGGGTGTTCTACTTGCAAAGCTGTGCACTCCATTTTTGATTACTTTTGTGTTATTTCCTTGGATTACTTTGGGGGACGACACCTTTACAGTGACAATACAGAACTTGTCCCAGACTAGCATGTCAAGTGAAAAGGAAAGGTCTAAAACGTTTGAAGCAAAAGACACTGAAGGACCAAATGAGAGAATTGTATGGGAACCAGAATACATTGTTTTTGAGTGCTGTTGGGTTGATATTTTTAAGATGTCAAAATGCATCACATCAATTCATGGTATTCCTTGTGGGAAACCCTTGCTCGATGTGTTGCCTGAAACCAATCTACAAATGCAAAGGACCTGTCAGAAGAACCAGTAAAGCCTTTCCTGGTCCACTCAACTCATTTGCTGTTCCTTGCTGATTGAAGGATGTGCCCATTCATGGTAGTGTTGGCTTGCGTCCGACATATTTGTTTGCTGTAAGGTGCAAAAGTGACCATGAGTAGTTTTGTTAAATTTTTTACTAGTAGCATTGATTATCTTGGCCACTGATTGAAAAATATACTACACATTGTATTGATGTGTGAACTTCTATCGTATGACTGGGGTTAACTATGCTCTCACGTCTGTCGGTTGCTAGCATTTAATTTCTACTCTTTGAGTTTAATTTGCAGCTGTTCAATTTTGTAAAGCAGTGTTTCTCCATTGCAACAGATGAGGTACATTCTGCAGCCCAGACAACCACAGAGGTTATCATGTTGCTACTGTCCAATTCCTGAAAAGGAAGTGTAGAATATTTGTGACCAAAAACTGTACTGTCACTGACCACCAAACCAAAGCCTTTTTCCTGCAAGTGTTTTATTGTCCACTGCTGCCTGTTCTTTTCACAATGCTTCACCTATTTAAATGGAAGAGGATTCCTCTGATCATTCTGGTGTTATTGGAAATGAATTGCAGTTCTAAAAAATTGACAACATGTGGACATTGTGGTGAATAACCACTAACGAAACTGCACAGGAACTAAGCACATTACCTGCCTGTCTGATTCCCTTGGTTAATAGCTTGCTGTGCCGGTCATCACAAGTAATGCTTAAGGCATGACAGCCAAATATGAAGAAGTTTAATAAAGGCATCTTCCAAATTCAACTATATTAAAACGCAACAGACACTTTCTGGATTAATCTTCTACCAACTATAGCAGTTCACACATGGAGTACACCAAATTTGCTGTAGCACAGAATAGATCACTTATTTCAATTTTTTTTTATCGTTCAGAAGGATATTTTAATCAGAGGAGCACATCACCTCCATAGTGACCATACAGAACCAAAAGAAGAGTCTTTAAAAAAGCGTATGTCAAAGTCCTTTTTACAAAATAAATGTGTTAAATAGAGATATTTCCAACAGTCCAAATAAGCATTCATTTACCAAGTAGAAGTTAATAAAACCGTAGTTGGAGCCACGATAGTGGCTAAACACAACAAAAAAGAAATGGAATCCAACCGATCCAATCAATACTTTTTTCAGGTCTTGGGTTTCAATCACAATAAGCCTCCAATGTTAATGAAAACAGAAAATAACCTTATGTGAAACAGTGTCAAGCGTCAATAATTAGTATTGAAACAGAAAAAACGCATACGATTTGACCATGTACCATTTATTGTTAATTTCATCACAAGGCAGTTGCTCAAATCACAAGGGTAAGGCATTATACACATACACAATGGCTTCCCAAATACTCGGCAGAAAAACAAGAACACGTATAGGGGCGAGGGGGCATTTAATGTTCTACAAGGCACAAATTACTTAACTGTAACTATTGTTCTCCAGCATGGTCTTGCATGGATTCACATGCTCATGAATATTCACTGTCGTCAGGTTGGGAATTCTCGATAAAAGAAAAAACGGTTTCACTAACAAACTGTCTTGCTCATTTAAATCAATCACTGTCTTCTGGGTCATACTGCTCCCATCCAATGACAGTCCTCCTCCTCTGGCAGCCATTTTCAGATTTAACGTGGCAGTATGAACATGAAGCCTGCAGAGGGGATGGAGTGAGGGTTCACATGTGAATCCATGCCAGACCCATACAGGAGAACAATAGTTACAGGTAAGTAACTTGTACCTTCTCCGGCATGGGGTCTGGCATAACAGTACAACATTACACATGGGGTCTGGCATAACAGTACAACATTACACAACCACAGGCGGTGGCAAAGCTCAAAAGAAGAAATTACTCTTACCTCTGGAACAGACTCACCTCAAGCGAACATTCCTCCTTGGAGTCCTCATGAAGATGTGCATGGTACCGTCACGTAGCAGCCCTACAGATGTCCAGCAGGGGCACACCAGACATGAACGTTGTCGTTGCAGTAATCGCTCTGGTGGAGTGGGCTCTCGGACAGACGGGCAGTGGTCACTCCGCCAATCGACAACATTATACGATGCGGCCATATAGCCACCTTGAGATGGAAGCCTTGGTCAAGCCTTCCCATGATTCAAAGGACCAAAGTCCACAAACAGTTGTGAAGTCTTCTGAAAACTCTGTGTGTGTGCCACATAGAACTTTAAAGGCACGAGCAAGGTCCAGCGAGTGCAAAAGCCCTTTCAGCCGGCGACTAAGATTTAGTGAAAACAACAGTAACACCAAAGGCTCGTTGAGTTGGAATTCCGACAGAACCTTGCGCAAGAAAGAGGGGTGCGTCCGCAGCACCACCCTCGATTCGTGGAAAGTCAGGTATGGTTGCTTGCAGGATAGGGCCTGAATCTCACCCACCCTCCTGGCAGAGGTGATGGCCACATGAAAAGCAGTCTTCCAAGTGAGGAACTTGAGAGGGGCCTGAAGCATAGGCCCATCCCACGCTCCATGAGCCTTGTAAGAACCACGTTGAGTTCCCACGCCGTGGCAGGAGCCTTCCCCAGCGGGAAAGATCGTAAAAGTCCCTTGAGGAACTGCTTGACGAGTCCATGAGACTAGAGAGAAGATCTTCCTGAAGACCTTGTGTAGCAGGAAACAGCCACCAGATGCACCTTGATAGAAGTGTGTGCCAGGCCGGCTTTGGCCAAGGAGAGCAAATACGGAAGAATTTGCGACGCCGTGAGCCTCAGCGGGGTAATCTTCTGCGGCCAGTACCACATAGCGTAACACTTCCACTTGTGACCGTAGCACTTCATAGTCGATGACGCCGTGGCCTTAGTGAGGACCTCTCTGCAGTCACGTCATATCCACCAAACTCTAGGGCTGTGGAAGCCAAGCCCAAAGGTTCAGCGATCCTGGGTCGTGATGCAGGATTGCGCCTCAATCTCTGGTGAGACGATCCAGAACTATCGGTAGCTTGACCGGGTGCAACGCTGATGGACTGAGAAGGTATGGATACCAAATCTGCCTCTGCCACGCCGGGGCGATGAGAATCATCTTGCACGGACACCGTCTGAGCATGATAACTCGTAGCAGGAGAGGGAACGAGTATAGGAACCGTCCTTCCCACGGAAAGGAGAAAGCATCCCCCAGGCTCTTTGTCATGCAACGCTTTCCTAGCTGGCGTCTGTGGCCAGAGTGCGCTTGCATGCTTCCTGATTCATTTAACGCTCAGTAAACTTGGCGGTCTAGTTTTTCTCCGCTCGGGTGCACATAGCGTTACTTAGCCACGCCCGCTTCGCTGTTCTGTGCGTTGCTACCCTTCCTCGGTCAGCTGTGCTTTCCCTTGCTGCCGCGGTCTTGCAAAACGCTGTTGTTCTGCTCCTCCGAGCATTCTTTTCCCTACCTTTTTCTTCCTCTTACGTGCATTTCTCTTTTCCATTTCCCTTCCCAGTCTTTCCTGGTCATTTTTTCACAAGGCTCTCTTTCTGGCTCCTCCTCTATCCTTCTCTGAGCTGTTGCTTGCAGCCCATTGCTTCCAGAACTTGTTTTGGAGTTACCACTCCAGACCCTCCCTGTGTGCTGGGGTACTATTCTTGATTTTCCCTACTCTTCACACAAGCCAGCGCATACAAGCTCGGCTGCCATCAGGAGACCTGCCGGGCCTTTGTCAACAGTGGTTTTTTTTTTGCCTATATTTGGCTTTTCCTTCCCCTTTCTGTCCCTCCAGGGAGGGGGTCATGGCCAGGGCGTTTGTAACCGCCCTCACTGTGGCTTCCTCCTGTGGGAGACACAAGCAGCAAAGAAAAAAAGAAAAGCATTACAGAGCCTTTAGCCCAGTAGAGGAAGATTCAGACACTACAGGTGAGGAGGTAGAGGAGGGAAGTGGGGATTGTATCACCCTACCAGTGAAGGCGGCTGACACTCTTCAGCTGGTGGAACCTGCTGGCAAACTTCTTTGAGTTTGTTGCCGTCTCAAACAGCTCTATCTGGGGCCTGCCCCACTCGGCGAACAGGCGGTTCCCCTTGAACCTTGAAGAAGCTCCCACTCGTAGCAGGAGCGCAGTTCCCTGCTGAGGGAGTCTGCGATGGTGTTCTTGAATGCCGTCAGTTGAAGACAAAAAAGAAGCATCCCCTGCCCGACGGCCCATTGCCACAAGTCCTGCGCCTCTTGGTTTCCTGATGTAAAACATGGTGGGGGTTTTGTCAATGAAGATCTTTACCACCTTGCTTTACCACCTTGCTTTTCAGGGACGGGAGGAATGACTTGAGGGCCCAGAACACTGCCCGTAGCTCCAGGATGTTGATATGAAGACCGTTCTCCTCTGGCAAACACAGGCCTCTGGCATGCAGATGTCCAGTGTGCGCTTCCTGTCCCTCAAGGGAGGCATTGTGGTGACTGTCTTCTGGTATGGCTCTGATGCTGGAAATGCATCGGAGGGACAGGGCCTCCGTATCCTTGTCCTTTACTGCTCTTTATCGTGTGTTCTGTCATGTGAGACTCCTGGCGGTGCAGCTCTCTTTTTTTTGGATTGGTAAACGGACCTGTGGGATACCCTTATGGCACCCATGGGTGGGGGTACAACCCTGTGCCCCTAGTGTATGTTTTTGGGCACCTGTGGGTGGCCCGCAGAGCAGGGTATGGGCTGGTGGCAGCTCCATGCTGAATGTGACAGGTGCGCGGCGTATCCTCCATTTTGGGATACCCCGGCCCTGCCATTGGGATCCGTTGATTAACGAGGGAAAACAAGATGGCCCCTGTGGCCTCTTGCTTTCTATTCCTCAATACCTTGTTTTCCCAAAGTCCTGGGAAGCCCTGGCTCTGTCCCTTCCCCCTGACTGGCTGTTGGGTGGAAATGCCGTATATGGTGTTGTTGTGAAGGCCCGGCCAGACTAGCTGGAGCCTCCCCGGTGATGTATGTTGTGGGTACCTCCTGTGGGTGGGACCTGGGTGAATAGAGTGTGTGACGAATATGCATTCTGTGTTGTGGGTGTCTAGTATCTGGTGGTTGACACAATGACTGAGACAACCCTGCCTGAAACCGGTATGAACGCAGCTTGGAGTGTTGAATGGCTCGGTACTTGTCCCAATACACAACTTGTTGCGAGTGTCTGGAGAGAAGTGAATGGCCTGAATACCTTGTGTGCCTGATTGGCTGTCTGCCTGCATGAATGCTCGTAGTCATGATTGGATGCTTGAGTGTGACCCAGCGGAATGAATGGGAGATCAACAGTATATCTGGGGAACTCTCACTGCTAGGAATCGTGTTCAGAAGCTGAGGTCCACTACGAGTAACTGGAGTAACGGACACTTGACCTTGAAACCCCCGCTGGATGAGAAGGAGTGCTGTGGCTCTCCCTCACAATCTGAAGGCTGCTGTGTTTCCAAGGACTGACCCAGAGAGGACCTGGTAAGACACCCTCTTCCCGAGTTACGAGGGACCATCATGCACAACTGATCTTTGCCAACGCTCACTGGTAGACAGACCTTCGACATGCTGCCGACACGATACGGGGACTGCTACGGAACTCCAAGGAGAAGCACCCGGACTGTTGTCCGCCACTGTCGACGACCGCCGTTGCCGACCGGAGCCGCCATGCTCCCGTTTGCCTAAGAACTTTAATTGACCATCGGACGCTCTCGTCTGCATCGTCATCCGCTTGTCTCCTGCTGGAGAAGGCCCGACCATCGACGCGCCGAGGAGCATCCACCAGTGGGTTTCCCGCCACCTAAAGACCGCAGAGACACCGCCGACTCGACGCCCTTGCTGGGCCACAGTTCTTCATCATCTCTTTGCGGTTCAGAACTATCGTCACCGAGGTGCCCCGCACGCCTCTTCCTTGCAGGACGCCAACGCTCTGTCATCGACGAGCACCGCTAGGAACGAAGCTGCCACTTCCCTGCCGTAGTTCACCCTGTTCACGGTCAGACGTTCGACGACCCGTGACTCCCGCCTTAAAGGGAGGGCACTCAAGAAGGGCCGTCAATTCCCCGACACCGAACGCCAAGTTCCCCGACACCTCTCGACGATCCGTGGCTCCCGCCTGAAAGGGAGGCACTCAAGAAGGATTGGTCGATGCATCGTCAGAGAACTCTACTCCACCAGGTACATTGGGGGGGGTAAAAACCTTAATAGGAAGAAGTGAGACTATTGAACATATGGACTGGGCTTGTGCGATATATCTTATTTTACAGGTTGCCCAGGTGGGGGGGATCTCCACACAGAACTGTGTCTAGGGTACGGGGCCAGTATTCTGCCTACTGTTTCAACCATCTTGCGTTCCTTCCTATCTCTATTGCTGGTTTCCTCGTTATTAATCTGTGTGACATTTTAACCGTACAGTTGATGCACTTTAATGAGATTCGATAACACTAGTGGTACCACTTTAGAATTGTATATATTTATCATTATTGACTTCCGAGTACAAAGTGCGTTATTGTGATCGTGTACATACCTTTGAATATTATATAAAGGCTGTTTTCAGTAATACAGTGTGTGGGCATTCCTTTGTGGGGGTTCGGGGACTGCACTGTACTTAAGAACGCTCCCCATCACACCATCGCCGCCAGAACTAGTTGTTGAGCAAAAGCTCGTCAGTGAAGCTTCCAGACGCCTGTATCCAACGGGCGTCCAGAAAATTCCTGGAGGGACCACATCTGTAACCTGCAGAGACGGACGAGGTAGATGCAGGATGACATCATGCCCAGCAATGACTTGATGGCTCGCACTGTGGCTGTCCTCGTCGATGACAGCTGCTGCATCTTCCCCAGAATGGCTGCTGTCCTCTACTCCGAGGGGGAATGCCAGGCAATACACTGTATTGAGCCTGGTGCCTAGGCACAGCGCGTTCTGCAAAGGTGTCAAGCAGGACTTTGGATAGTTGACAGAGAGTCCCAGGTTTGTCAGTAGCCAGACGGTCAACTCAGTGTGTCTTTGGGCCAGCTACTGCGAGCGGGTGCAAATCAGCCAGTTGTCCAAGTATCCTTTAGGTGTAGATGGGCCACCACTGGTGCCAGGCACTTCATGAACACTCTGGGGGCCGGCTTCAAGCCGAAAGGTAGGGCCTTGAACTGATAGTGCTGTCCCTGCACTACAAAGCGTAGAAACTTTTGGAGTTTCTTGTGAATGGGAACGTGGATGTAGGAGTCCTCTAGGTCCAGCGATGTCAAGAAGTCTCCTTTTTCCAGTTGGCTGAGCACGTGTTGCAATGTGGCCATCCTGAATTTTTGGGACTGGAGGTATTTGTTCAGACGTCTTGGTCTAGAATGGGCCTCCAGCCCCCTCTCTTCTTTCTGACCAAAAAGTATCTGCAATAGACTCCGGAGCCCCAGAGTCACTGGGGAACTAGCTCTATTGCCCCTTTTTGGCAGCATGGCCTGTACTTCCTCCAGGAGCTGAGGGATGTGCTGCTCCTGATGGGCCACCGGAGGGATCCACGGACACCTGTGCTGAAACTCAAGGGTATGTCCTTGGGCGAGAGCGTCCAGCACCCATCTGTCAGTGATCTTTTTCAACTCGCTGACAAACTTAGTCAGTCGGCCTCCCACCGGGGTGCACAGATGGAGGCCCGACATCCTGGTTGGTTCAGGCTTGCTTCGGCAACGGCATCCTGCCCCGTTGGCCACACTGTCCTCTGCTACCATAAGCCTGGGAACGGCCTCTGTAGGCGTCCAGAGTTGTGAATCTGGAAGGCTGATGGTACGATGAGGAAAAACCTTAGGCAGACCTGCTCAACTTTCCTCTGGAGGAGCGAAAAGAAGATCAGTGCTGCTGGAGGGCGCCCAGGGAACAGGCCGTCTCCATATTCACCTTGATGGCCTGTAGGGACTTGTTGACGTCCTTCCCAAAAAGGTAATCTCTGTCGAAAGGCATGTCCAGTATCTTTGCTTGGACCTGCTGGCTAAAATGCGTGGCCTTCATCCAGCCTTGGCAACGAAGACAGACACTGTTCCCCATGTGCCAGAACCCTGTGTTGCCAATGTGAAGGCGTGATCAGACGCTACCTGCCCTTCCTGGAAGAGAGCCACTGCCTCCATCTTCTGATCTTCGGTAAGGAACTCTAAAAATCGGACCCAGCTTGTACCACAACTCCCTGTCGTACCTGGGTAGGGTTGCCACTGCGTTGGTCGCTTTTATGGTAGACGCCGCAGTGCAAATCAGCTTACTTCCCATGGCATCCATCTTCTTCCCCCTCACTGTCCGGAAGGACTGAAGACGAGGAGGGGTTAGCTGACCGTTTCCTTGTGGCCGCCGATACCACAGAATTCAGCGATGGTTGCAACCTCAGGCACTTGGGTGAGGATTCCAGTACCCGGTACTACTTCTTCAGCCTATCCCATTTGGCTGGAGCCGTGCAAGAGTTTAAGAGGGCCACGCCCTTCTCCCACACGTCCTCCAGAAGGGGCACCACCATGACTGTCTTCCTCTTGGCTTCACACCTCTGGTACAAGAAACCCCCCTTCCTGGTTTCTTCGGGTACAAGCTGGAAAGCTCAGAGGCTCTGGCGATCATGGAATGGAGCAGCACCACCTCAAACGGTGGGGACGGCCTAGGCTGCAGAGAACCACTGCCTGCTGCGACGATTTCCTTATCATCTGTCGTTGTCTTGGCCGTATCCATCCCAGTGACTGGGCCCGCTGGTGGAGCGGGGGCCCGACGCGGATGTGGAGGCTGAAATGGCGGTGTCAGATGGCGCTTCCTCTTCTTTGCTGGCGGCTGATCGGGTGTCTGGGGGGGGGGGGGCCATTGGAACCGGTGTTAATCTCACCTTAGCTCTGCAAGAACACCTGGGAACCTTCTCTCTCGGGAGCCAGTGTTGGGCTCTCTGGGGGAAGTCTGGAGCCTCAGGTGTGATTCTAAAAGAGATGTGCAAGAACTGTGCTATGGAAAGGTGTTGGCAGGGTCCTTCCTTCCACCCCATACCATCCCATCCCTGGCTCCTAACCCCCCCCCTTGGGCTGTGCTCCCCTTATTTAAATGGAAGTGAAGCTCTCCATCCTGCTGTCTCTCTAGCAGGGGTGCGGTAACCTGAAACCAGTTGCGTCACTGGTTGAAGGATCTGTACCGCACCCAGACCTGCTGTGGTGTGGATTGATGTCTTTTGAATGAAGAGTACAGTTTCTGCTCAATACCTGCAAAGTCTATTGTGTGCGTTTCAGTAGTCTGTTGCTTCGCACCCACTGTCCTTCTTGTGCTTTGTATCTGGGAAAAGTCTATGCTGTGCAATGCTGCCTCTCCGTGCACGTTGCCCTTTCAGAGGCGTTGCTTCCTTGGGACAAGTGCACTGGCTGCATGCGTTGCTGTAGAATGCTGCCCTTATTGCATGCCTTAGGTTCGTCCTTTCCGGAATTCTTTAAGCGCTGCTTTCCCTGCGCATGCTGATGGATTCACTTACTGAGCTTTGTTTGTTTCTCCAACAGGATCGGGTGAGTTGCGACGAGGAGGAAGTCCACTGACTGTTACTGAACAGGATTATCACAGGATCACAGCAAGGTGAGTGTTGCAGGGGTTGTGGGTTGGGTCCTTTGTAAAAGTATTCCAAGTAATTGATGTTTTCTTGTTTCTTCCTTGCAGGTCACAGGAGCGATGCCGGTGAGCATTACGCTGCATGAGCAGAATAACACTAAGCAGAGATTGCCTGCCTGGGTGTGGCTTATATAGGCAGCCACACCCAAAAAGAAGGACTGCAGCATGCTAATGCTGCTTAGACTGGTCCTCCTCCATGTTGGAGGAACAGGAAGTAGCTGAGCTCCTATTAATCCAATGGGAGATGAATGTGGCCCCAGGCTCAACAAGCTTGAACCCAACTCCCCTTCTTGCTCTTTCTTAGATTGGCACAGGGCACCCAGTGATGTTTTAGGGATACATGTGGTCGAGGAGGCCCGGGGCTGTGCGTCACTGTATATGCTGCTGGATTGAAACAGGGGTAGCCTTGAGGGACACCGCAGGGTATGGGTATAAGTGGTGCACTGGCATAGTCTGAGAACACGCTCATGGATCTTCCTTCCAGGAAGGAGGCTATCTAGGATGTTCGCTATCCTGTGAGAGGTTAGCTGCGCCTTTGAGGAGGTGGCACAGGATTTTGTGATCCACCAAGTCAAGACGGAGGAGCACTGGTTTATCCTCATCTCTAAACCAGTCTAGCTGACTTTTCAGGTCGAGGAGTGCAGATTCCGTGCTGTGGCCCGGTCGGAATCCCAACTGGTGAATCCCCAGGATGTGGTTGGTTTTAAGGTAGGATTAAATTTGATTGTATGTTGCCCTGTCCAGAATTTTTTTGCAGGAATGGTACAGTTGTGATCGGGTGTTAGTTCTCCGGTGCTGATGGGTCATGTGGCTTTTTTTTTTAAGCAGTGGAAGGACACAGGATTCTCTGAGGCTGGCCGGGACCAGACTGGAAGTGTAAGAGGTGTTGATAAACTTGGTAATGAACGGTAACAGGTTATTTGCGCAGTCTTTGGTGTTAGCTTGGCAGATGTCTCCTTTACATCTTGAGGGCTTTAGATGTTCAAGAATGTTGGTTGTTGTTAAGACGGATTTCTGAACACTCGCCTGGTGGGCAGAGGTTCACAAGGCCAGCCTAGTTTCTTGGAACAGGATAACCTTTTGGACAAGCCAGACCAATCAAGGTAGCATTGACGGCGGTCAAGACTAGGTCTCAGGAGGGGTGAGGGTGACTGAAAGACCTCAATGAGCACACACAGTAAAAGACACTTACAAATCACTCCCAGTCAGGTGTATATATATTAAAAAATACAAATACATGTATTCAAGGCCTTCAAGGCCTTTAACAGTAATACTTTTAAACAAACACAATCCTACTAAAATACATATATACAAGACCAAAAGGGACCTAAAGGGTTAATGCACGAAATGGGTCCACAACCTAGAAAAGGGAAGGAAGCAGGTGTGCAAATAGTCTTTAGGCAATTCGGCATCAAACACAATCCTAACTGAAAGGCAGTCCAGTCCCCAAGAAGAGGGGAGCCTATTGCTCAAATGTACTTGCAATGCCGACGCATGCGGTAACGCAGATGGGCAAAAACGGGGTCTCTTGAAGGGTCTGTAGCAGCTCAGGAAGGTAAGGTGAAGTGAAGTGAGGTGATGCAGATTAAGTTCCCACTATTCGTGGAGGGTCTCCCCCAACAGGGCAGGGCAGGTTCCAAGAGTTGGGAATAATTCGCTAGTTTGCACTAGCAGTGGAAAGGAGAGGGGCCCTTAGGGTCCACTGGTGCGTAAAAATGGACAAATGCGCTAGGGGCCACCGGTTAGGGTTGCAATTACTCACGACCCCCGACACACTCCGGACCAAACTTCGGCAGATGAGTCCTCTTCAGTTGCAGGTTCAAATGCGGCAATCTCGCGGCTCTGAGCGACAAAGATACAGCGTCGATTACCAAACGGGACAGTGGCGATTTCTCAGCTCCTGGTGGATGGATCAAGCCAGTTCCGCTGTAGCAGGCTTCGGAGCACATGAGGAGCACAGCTGCAATGAGTTTGCAAAATTCGTCACCACGGCTGGGTGACACGGTAGCCGTGTGTACTCTGGTTCGGGCGCTCTCTTTACTCCAGACCTGGGACCGCCAAGTGTACAAAATTCAGTGTGAGAGTGCAGTGAACACAGAGCTTGCGATGTACCAAGTACCTTGAAACAGCAGCGGTTTCAGAGCAAAGGTCCTGCACAAGCTGGTCAGCCCACTGGTTGGCCCAGGGACACTTCCGAGAAGGCTTACTTGCAGGGTTTGATGAAGGTGCCGAGAATAGTTGGTCCCACTATTCCAATGGGTCGAAGCGTCTTCGCAGACCTTCTAGGACGACCAGATGCAGAGGGGTCCAGCGGGATGACAGCGGGCTCAGAGTGCCGAACCCTCCAGCGGGTCACCAGCAGTTCCTCGACTCGACTTCTTAGTTTCAGGATACTTGCACCCTATCCTTTGTACAGTGAGAACTCCAGAGATCGACATGGTATGGGTGTTTGGAGCCTTCTCTTATCCAAAATCTCCTTTGCGCGAAAAAACGAAGAGGACCCAATGGAAGATCTGCTCACATACAGGCATACCATGCGTGGAACAGGCATTCACAGCACACCAGACTGGCACCCAGGATGTGTTTTGGAACCAGACAGTCCAGCCCACATCCTGGAAGCACACACACAAGGCATGCAGAAGCCCGCGAAAGCTTGGCTTTTCGCGAGAGAATGCATGCCCAAATAAGGACTGACCCGGGTCGGCTCGACCTGGGGAAGGTGAAGGGGCAAAATGGCCTAAGGACAGGACAAAGAACCTCATGGCATGGCCATTTTGGATTCAGGCCACCTATTCGTGCCAAACGCGGTAATCGCGGTTTACCTGGCAGGAAAGGGTTAAAAATACATGAAAAGATGAGCTCCACCAGCCCTGTCCAAGGCACACCTGCACTTCTCCTAAAAAATACTTTGAGAGTATCTAGGGCCTTTAGAAATGACAGGAAGACCCAAGTGCACTATACTGGAAGGTATATTGTGCACTTGCAACATGTTGCAGAAACGATTGCACCGACAAGGACTAAAGGAAGTACTGACTGTCTTTAAGGGCATGTCAGTTTCCCCATAATAAAGTGAGCGAAAATCCCAGGGGAGTGCAGCAGAAGGCTGTGCTCCTCTGGCAAAGTCAGACTATGGTGTTTAACATCAGGAAAAAGTTGGGGGGTACACAACTGGAGGGAAAATTACATATGAAATGAAAATCTTTCCTAACAGTCGTTTCCGTTTTGGAGATTTCTCAGAAGTGGAATTGGGGCGAGTCGACCAATTTACTGGATGTGGTGTGAAGCGGGGGAGATTTGATCAACGTTTTTCCCTTTTCAATTTTCTGTTGTAGGGTGCTTATCTTGGTGTCCATGGCGTTCTGGATACTAATGCACCAACTCTCATCTTTGGTAATGGTGGCGGGAGGGGAGGAGTGCAACTCTAGTTCTCTGGGGATTTTGAACATTTGTGAGTTGGAAATAGCCTTGGCTATACTTGCATTATAGTTTTCTGCTTTAGCTGAGAGGATGGCCTGCTTCTATTCTTTGGCTAGCCGGTTCATCGCAGTTTTTGAAGTGTCTGAAGGGTCTTTTCTCAAGAAGGCTTCCGCCTGTCTTTTTAAAAGCAAGGCCTGGAGGTCTGAGGTAAACCAAGCATTGATATGACTTGCTGATTTGGCTTTCCTAGGGACTAATGGGGCCACCAGGTTTATTGCTTTTGTTAAGTTGCTGGTGAAGATATCTACTAGGATGTTTGGGTCGGCAGAGTTGAGGTGTTCTGGGCAGAGTGGGATGAGGATGGGGGAGATAGATTCTTTAGATATCTTCCTATATGCGTTATTCATTCCCAGTTTCTGTGTCTTGTAACAAGTAACCTCTTGTGAGCACTAAATCACTACTCAAACAACTGGCTGCCCTGCAAAAATACTAATCTCACAATGGGCACTATACAGAAAAACAGGATTATTGCAGAGCGTGTTGTGACAAGATCTGGCTAAAGGGGACACAAGACAATAGCAATTTACAGGAAAATGAAGAAGCCTCTTTAACCCCCTCTTAAGGGGGTGAATTTCATTCTGAATTACACAGGAAAAAAAAGCAAGCTCAGAATATTGGGTTGAATGGATACGGGTGTCTAGTTGATGTTTGAATTAGACAGTTTATTTCAGGTAATTATGAAAAACTTGTCAAAACCTATTCCGAGGACCTTTGCTTTTGGAGCAGGAGTAAGGTGGGTTCCCCAAAGGCACTGGTCACTTGACTGGGAGGAACCTGGGATAAAGTTAACCAAAACAATATGTTTCCTCAGTCCAGTCTTAAAATGTGTAGCAAGGAGGAAATACTTTTTTCTGATTCCCTAGTTACAACGTCCACTAGGTCTGTGAATCGTCTGCATAGAATTGAACAGTGGATATTAACAATTGATTGGGGGGTTTGATTGGGCAGCTGATAAGGCTGGCTGCACTCTGAATGAGCACCAGCTCCCACTGCAGAGATCCTTTGATGTCATCCTTACATGCATGCATCGCCCAGCTCCTGCAGGATATCTAAACATCGGGTAGGCTATCCTGCTGTGCATACTGAACCAAGGATTGCTGGGTCCTTGCGCCGTCAGTGAAAGCAAGTCACTCTGGTCTGCTTGCAAGGCGTGAGGAGAGCAGCAATGTGGTGCAGTCAAAGCAAGGATTGTCTGGCGCATGGCAGGGAGAAACGAGGGGCTCATTCTGCCCCTTCAAACACACAAAAGTGAGTGCTGCTGGCCAAAATGAAGCAGCGACTGGCCCACTGCAGAGAACCAGGAATCAAGGGCCTGGAGGCAGCGGAGTTCAGACAACAGAGCCAGGCGGGATCTTCAACTTGCTAATCCACCAGAGCAACTGTGGAGAGATCGCAAGGCGAGTGGCATGCTTTTTCTGGCAGTACTGCTTACATCTTGCTTCTACATCTGGTGCACGAGATTGAAAGTATAATTATCAACTATCATTAACAGCTGGATTTCTGTGTCTTAAGACCGTCCCTCCATATAATGTATGGTAGCTGTCCGTGTTCAGTGCAGTCGAGACAAAAGGCTAGTTGGTTGTATCTAGAGATGCACCATTTATGCTGCACATGAGTAGACTGAAAGCCCCCTGCCTTGTTCTCGCTTGCAGAGCACTGAGCAATTCCTTTTATATGGATAATAGCTCAGAGTAGTCTAGCCTGGTGCATCCCCTCACTCGGGGTATGAATGAGATGGATCTAACTATATGTGTTAATAATAGGTGGGTGTACCCAAAACACAAACTACCGACAGCAAGGGGGATAGGGTGTACATGTGTATAAGCGGACTGATCTAGTAAGCCATCCTGCTAACCACTGGCAGTGGGTAGCTGTTCTTATTCTGCTGCACTGGAAATAGTTCTGTCAAGTCTGCTTACTGTAAAAGCAGACCAACTCGGATGGCTTTGCTAAAAACAAAAAATATCTGCTACTCGAGAACAGCACGGTGAATATGCGTCAGGCCCAGACCTAGATGCTCCCACACAAATCTCAGTTAACAGCACTGCTGAGACTCTGCAGTCATAAAGATAGCATTGGATCCATAGATCGAAAAATTGACAATCTCGCAGAGAAAGCTGAGCACTGAAATTTCAAATGCTCTGGTCAAAGGTCTATGAAGGTGAACCGAAAATGTGGGCTGTAGACATGCTGAAACATATCGAGTCAACGTTCGTCACACTTCAAGCAGAATCAGGCAAAATTCACCTCTTTCTTTGGAAAGTCTTGCAAACATCTGTGCATCTTTCTGGGGGGAGGAGAGGGTTAAGCAGCACAACGTGAGCGTTTCTTGGAAAAACGCGTCCGTGGCATTCACTTTGTTTCGTTTTCCCCAGGCCCACCTCTCTTCCCCCACCCACTGCCCGCCCTCAGAGCTGGATAGGTGCTTAGAAGAGTCATGTGACCCAGAACACCTCCACATAGGATAAACCCCAAGGCAGCCATGCCTGGACAGAGGCTAAGAGTGCCTTCCCGTTTGCCTTTCTCCCTAGCTCTGCAACGAATCTGGCTTCCCAACGCCAGCTGAATCCAAGTTCTCTCTACATCCGATTTCAGTGTGCAACAGACCGCATAGTAGAACAACAATATTTCCCACATAGAAAACACACAAGTCTATACACACTACACTGCTACCCATCACATCAACTAGGGAACACGACTAAAAACACAGCACAAGCTTCCAATTCACACCACTTCGCATTCTTCCCAATCAGAAGCCCCAAGAGAAACACCTCATAAGAACACTGCACTCTGAAACAACCCTATACATACCACACATAACCAACCCACTCTCTAAACTGTACTCCCAACATAACTCCCAAAAGCCTACAGTTACTCCGTCTCACACTCCTACACAAACCGCATCATTCTTTGATTCCAAACAGCCTACTCCCTGAGCACCTCATGGAGCCATTTAAGAATCTACTTATCCAGTACACAATTAGGTTGTCTTTAAACACACAACAGATAACAGGACTGGCCTACTGCAACCCCTCAAATACCAAGGACAGAGGAGTGAATTTGTTATGAATTGTCTTCATACCTACCATATTTCCAGGTCCTTCTACCATAACTGTAAGCTCAATGAACAAACAGCCTTACGTATTACGTAAACACTTGTCTATGGGCACGTTATAAATGCCATATCATATCCTATCTGTCACTAGAACTGTCCACAAACCTGACACAGCTGATCTTCTCTTCATAACAACCATCTATTTAGCTAGCCCATAGCAAAGCTATTCTTCTGAGAACAGCTCTGCATACCACAAAAAATATACCTGGGCGGTCCTTTTCTCCTATAACATCTGCACAACCAGCTGTTTCTATGCGTGTGGTTTCTCTAGTTTAACAGCCTGCGTACTAAAACATTGCAGAGCTGTTATAAAAACCACTTTGCACACCCAGCACCAGTAGTCTATTACAGTTTATCACAACATTAACACCGAATACATAGCTGGGCTGTTTTCTTGCACTATACCGGTCTGCATACCCAGCACAAAGCTGGGCCTATCGCAGGGAGCAAAATGTCAAGTTGCAAGCTACTAGGCAGCTGCAAAAAGTCCCTCGCCACGTCAAGTCTATAAATACAGACAGCACACCATGTTTTACTCGCCAAAAGTCAATTACGACTAGCCAATGGCTAGTGGCGAGTGCAAATGTCACAACCCGTCTGCATGCCCAGCACATAGTTAAGCGGCCTTGATACCACCCGTTTCTGTACCTAGCACATAGCTGAGCTGTTATAACCGCTGTGCACAGAAATCACCCACAGTTTATCACAACAGTTTACCTACCCAGCACATAGATTACAATTATCAGTATTACACTTATTTATTTATTTTTTATACTCATCTATATACCTAGCACACTCCTGAACCGTCTTTGTTGCAACCATCTCCCTACTCAGCACAAAGCTGTGCTCTCATTATAACCGTCTATATACCACTATATACCAGGCACACGACTGAACTGCCTTTACTACACTAATCTGCATAAACACATTGCTGTGTTATCATTCTCAGTCTACACACCTGACAATAGTTCTGGCCAACTCTTACTATAACTGTCTCCATACCAATTACCTAGTAGTCCCATCTCATCACAATTATTCTGTATACATAGCCAATAGCACGACTACTTTTACCATAACTCTACATACCCAACAGTCAGCTGACCTCTCTTTACCATCACCACAGACATACCAAGCACACAGCTAAACTACTATACCTAAAACTCCATGCTTCTTTATCAATGTTGTGCAGATGTTAGCTGGATTATCTAATTAAGGCTCTCTACGTACTTGATACATTGTGATTTGCCTTATTTGCAACTGCCGGTCTACCCGGCTTGAAATAAGTTGTCTGTAGAACAAAAAACGGTCTGCATGCTTGCATACTCCAAAGACACTACAACATTGCCGCACTACAAGACAGAAACAGACAAGAATAGAAAACCGAGCAAGAACGGAACGCAAGACAATCGTTAAACACCAATAACCACCAACTAAATCTGACACCACCACTGAAACACGTCAACCGCCATTGAATGAAGAAAACCATGCCACGAGAATGAGGCCCAAGACCTAATACATTGCATGATACCTCTCCATCTGCAAACCCCAGCGGATCAGCAACTGAAGAGGACTCGTCAGACGACCCTAATGACCATTGGTAGACTCAATACAGCAAAAACATCCCTCCCAATGGAATTTCACATCACTGTAAGCCCCAGTAAAAAGGTGATTTTATAAAACAGGCTGCACACGAGCTCAGCACTCTCAATTCCCCTATTATAACAAGAGATTGGAGAAGACACAACACAATGAAACTGCAGACCACCATGAAACAAGACAGATACCACACGCAATCTATTGGAATCTCGGCAGAGAAACTGACAAAACCATGACAAGCTCAAACACCTAGCTACACCCAGCCCACTGAGCAACAGCTCGGAAAAATCCCACCACCCTCACTGCTTCAAGAAGCATAAAATACACATCCAAAAAAGAAATCCAATATATTCAGCCTACACAGTACACAGCTTTAGTTAAATTGCAATGGAAAAAAAATCTATGCTCATAAACAAGCCACCCACATGTAACCCAAGTTTCGCTGCTGAATTAAGACACCATGGAAAGAAAAGTGATTAAAAATGACAGTATCATCATAATGGGAGACTTTAGCATCTGGTTTGAGAGAAAACAAAGCAGCATCAAACTCCCTCTCCACCCACCTCGAAAATCTACATATCAAACAAATGGTGAATAGGGCCACCCGCAGAGCCAGACACGCTCGTGCTCGATTCTCTGCAGGGATTGACTCACTACTACCGCCCCCTCCCCTCCAGTACCAATCTGGAGCAACCACCACATGATCTCTTTCCCTATCAAAATCTCAACTCGTGTACCGACCACAAACGCAAAACAAGGCAATTAAACTGGAAAAAACTCCATCACGAAAATCTAGAATATGTGAAGGGAAATAATAGACCCAACATCCACCAGCTGACCCAAATGATGGCAGACATCTTTGAAGATTAACTTCATACCTAGATCCCAAAATCGCTAGTTAGACTGACACCACTAAAAACCTTCAAAACAACAAAAAACATTGACAGCTATATGGCTCACGGAGGAATTGAGGATACTCAAGAAGACCCACAGAAAGATGGAAACATGGATAAAACACAACCAAAAGTTGAAGCACCAATGGCAGATTCGTCTGTATAAAGTAGTCGCGCTGAAAGACAAGAAAGCACATCACACCAAAAGAACCCAATCAACATCAAACCTACAAAAGAAAATGAATAAGATAATCAAGGAAATAAAAACCCAGTGTAATGCAGCAGCAGGCTTAGCGGGTAAGGTTAGAGGTGAAGAGACTCAAAGAAGGAGTACATATTTGCGCTGGCCCAAAAGAATGAGCAGAATTTTGGAGTAATCAAAAAGAACCTTATGGAGTAAAATATCAAATGTACGAAAAAGAGTACACCGTGCTGACTCGGCTGTCTCGCTGGTTCAGAAATGTTTTCCAATAACAAGTGCTTGCGTGTGCACGAAGTGTCTTTCAAGATAGTTTTGAAACCGTATTGTGGCTGTTCTTTTAAAAAATCAGAGCAACAAATACGAACTGCAGTACTGGATGGTAATTTGGAGCCAATGAAGAATGGACACTTTATTTAGAAGGAGAAATGACTGGTCTTACATCTTCCAGGATATGCTATTATACCACCATGTCCACCATTCATCAATCAATGTCAGGAGGTCTGAATTTATGAAGGGATGATGGCCTTGAAAATCTTTGTTAGCCACAGATCAAAGAGTGATAGAGATGCCAAAATCACTTAAGATTGAACAACTCGATGCAATCTAGCAGCTAAAATCGTGAAAAAGACGACTCTGTGCAAAGCCACAGAAAGTCATCTGCAGATGAGAGATTTATTTGATACCCCATAAGGTCTAAATGTTAGCCCAGATCAGGGAACTCTTTTTAACAGCAGAGAAGTGCAAAAAGATTGAAAGGGAGTAAAATGCACTCAGGGTGCAAAGATCCACTGAGGGTGCAGAAGTTTCAAGCTCTAAGCAGCTTGCTAACAGATAGGGGTTCAGGTAAGTAAATTGGCACAGAGATATTCGCATTCAGGGTGACTTGTGTGTACCTCATGAGCCCTGCAAGCAGATTTGTCGACTGGGGGTAAGCTTTTGCCATTTAAACTCAAAGCATTCCGCCTTGTTTAAGTTTGGCAAAGGTAGAACGGATCCAGTGATTTTTGCCACTGGTTTTTCAGATGGCACACGACATGAACACAAAGAAGTGATATCCAAGTAACGAGCCCATAGGTGTAGGTCGAAATCAGTCCCGAGTATACCATGTACATACCTCTGCTGACATAAATAATGACAATTATTAGGACTGGAGGATATACAATTACAAACGCTATGTAAAATAGTTTGTCAACTACGATAAGCTTTGGACATTTAAAAAAATGGTAAACAAAAAAAATTATGGCCAATACACACCGAAGTTAACTTTCTGGAAAAACAGCTACCCCAGATTAAAAAAAATCAGATCCAGCGGGTGGTCTTGATGCATGTGTGGGGAGATCCGTGCTACTGGGAAAAACAAAGTTATGAAGGTCCAAGCTGTGAGCAACTTGATAGCAATGTAAAAATTAAAACTGCTGGGGGCCAAATTGGTCCTGGCAATGAGAATACTTTCACAGATGAAAATGCAGTCAAAAGTGGGTAAGAGGCAAGAAGTCCATGCCATACGAATGGTAAATAATGACGTACTTTGAACATTTATGGCAAGATGTTCAGGAGAAGCAACTCTAGAAGTAGTTAGTGTGTGCACTTCAAAAAATCCTATTGATTATAAATTCCCCCAAACCACTCCCAGTAAGTAGTATAGGGTTTATAGAAAATGAAAACATTTGGGGGTAACCGATCATGTAAGGTTACGATTAAGTCTTTAATTAACCGTGCCTTAGCAAGGTTCGAAAGTGCTGGGAGCTTTTTAGCTCCCACTTCTAGCCCAGGAGAGCCTTGTTAGCTTGAAACAAACAGCTACCAGGAGCTAATTGTTGCTCCCCAGGCCAACTGGTGCCTTAGAAACATACATATGGTAACTGGGTATTTGAGAACGTTAATAAAAAAAAAATTAAAAAAGAATTGGGACACATCTAGTATACTTTTATAACATAATAGATAATTGTTAATGAGCAAAAAGTTCGAGTTTCATGTGGAAGTTGAATTTGTGGTGTGCAGTGTATATTCATTCCTGGTTACCGAGTGGTAGCTCCTGCCGAAGGGTGATACCCGATATCCAGGAGCTGGTTCTAGTGCCGGCTCAGTGACTCTTCATTTCAAAATCGATCTCATTAACTGCAAAAACTTCTCCGAATGCTTGTCCCTAAATCACAGTGGTGAAAAATACAGCCCCTAGGTGCTTGGTGATCCTCTTCCCAAGTTAATGGGTCAAGGGTCAGCGCATGGTCCGATCTGGGAATGGTCTTTTTCTCCACAACATCATCCTGGGAAAAATTAGTAAAATAAACTGTACTTGGTAACGGCACCTCAAATTCCAGCAGAGTATCACAACCTAATCTGCTGCAGCCGACTTCAGAAAGCTCTTGCGGTAAAGAGCCCAGTACCCCCTTCGCTAGATGTGCATTCACAGCTGCGAGTGTTGCTCCATAAATCACAGGAATGTGGCCCTATGCTTGCATGGCCCGCAAGTGAGCTTCAGGTCAGAGTGAAATGGAGGGATGTAGGCGAAGACACTCTTTTCCTTTCACAGTTTATGGGAGTGCCTGACCTAGCAATGTTCATTCAGGGTGGACAGTTCATGTATGCTGTATACCACAAGCCTCAACCAACTAAGGAATTTTGAACCCACACATGCAATCCAATCAATCAACACTTACCATGTTGACGAGAAGCCCTGCAGATGGACTTTGGTTTGGATGGGGGAGTGAACTGGAGCTGTCTTGCAGGATGGAGTGACTTTCCACCACCCCCCAAAACAAACGTGTCTGCCCAGTTCTCATTTTTAACATTCACAATTGAATAGAGGGACTGTCCTGGAGAATTCTACACTAGCCACTCACGGCTATATCTGCTATCCATCTTAAGAGGGTCTCATTTAAATGTGCTGCCGAGAAATGTAAAAAAGTATGCGTTAGGCCTCCCCAGCCAGGTCCTGCCTAAGGCGCTGCGCAAGCAGCGTCCAAGACAAAAGCTCCGGCATCAATCTGCTATGGCCTCTGGTGAAGAGCATCAAAGAGGAATGCACAGCCCACAAGAGGATCGGTCCCCCATGTCCAGCTGCCTCCCTGGCTTGCTCAGAGTCGGTCCTGCCGGCTGGCCTGCAAATGCAGAGCTGGAAAGGTCGCAAAGAAGATTGTTTTTTTTTAATCCAGAGAAAGGGCTGGATCCATTCATCGCAGGCAGAGGCTATGAACTTTATGTGATCTTTAGTCCCATACCTGACACAGACTGGCTCGAGGCACACATGGCTTGCACGCCAATATTACATGTTTGCTTTACTTGCATCTAAATCCACGGTGATACGTTCAACTGCTAGCAACTGACAATTCATTAAGCTCAACTGTACACGTTATTGACATGGTCTCTTAACCGACTATAAGCTATATTAACATTTATGAAATGTAAAGTTCACTCGAAATAAGATCTAGTGGAGATGGCTGCGCATCACAAGAAACACAACTCTAAAGCTCTCAAGTTTCAGGATGGGTCCTCCCATCAAGGTTTTCTTCCTTGGCCCATAGAATACTCTTCAGTTTATGCAAGTCTTTTTGCATAGCTTTGATTGTTTAAAAAGATACATAAGTTATTTTACCATTCAAATATGCTCAACTTTTTTTTTTTTTTTTTTACATTTGCCCATTGATTTATGAACTGGATGTATTTCGTACAACACTTTAGAAAAGGGCGCTTCGTAAAATAAAATGTTTTCCGCATTCCTTCTAGATCAGCAACGTATCCTTTTAAACAAGGCATTCATTGCTTATATGCAGGCGGGAGTAGAGCACCAGTCCATTTCACAACTTAATTGGCAATTCAATTGTTGAACTTTCCACCCGCGTGAGCCAGTGTCCTCTAAAAACCTGCCATGGGCATCATGCCAAAACAGCGTAGGGCCTTTCAACCTTTGCATTGAAATGGGTCCCGAGACTGGGGGTCCTGGGCAGCTTCCCGTGTTTTGCAGTCTTATAGCACGGCGACAAACCCTTAATTTAGGACATTAGATGTACGCTTATCGGCGTGCAAGTTAAAGGGTGCCTTTGCAGGTCGTCGCCTACCTCAGGTTTTTAGTATCCAGCAGAGTTCTTCTCACCTCCTTGCATTTGTCTCGGTTTACATAAGTAATGAGCACTTTACAGCACACTCGTTAGACGTCTTCATGTCATCATCTCTTTTGGGTTTTTCAGTATCCAGCAGCATTCTCCTCATCCCGTTGCCTTTTTGCTCAGTGTATCTCCATATTAACCAGTTGTTAGCGTTTCAGCTGCCCGCCCGCCTCTTTACAATATGCAGCACCGCTGCATTCTTTTCTCCATTGTAATTTAAGCACGGCCTCCGACTGTCTTTCCCCGCTGCAGCCTACGTGGGTCTGGGGGCCTCCAAAGATGTTGAAATGTATCCCCACCAGTCCCGACATATCTTCAGCTGTCCCTTGCAGCATGCACTTGCTGGGCCAAGGGCCGTATAAAATGAGGACGTCTTCTGAGACAATTTTCAATAAACTCCCAGATGAGCCCCCTTGCGGGATAAAAGTTGCTTGGCATCCAACATCTAACCACATTTTATAGACCCTGAATGAACTACTCTGTGATTTGGAACAATTTTCACTCGAAAATCATCCAAGTGCAAGGTTGGTTATTGCGTTGTGGGTGTACATCTGCATTTAATGTGCATGACCACATTGCTGTGCTTGGATGCATTTCCAGAATAATTCTGCTAACTGTATGTTGAGAAAAACACGGACAGTTGCCCGTTCCCTCCCCAACCCCCATCAGTAAACACCACCCAATCTTACCTGCGGGAGGGATAACCACACGAAGAACTACCTGCAAGCAAAATGCCTAGCACGTTTACCCATGAACTGCAACAACTTGAAGGCCAATAGGCAGTGCACGATGAGGGTATCAGAAGTAGGGATGGGTAAAGTAGCTGAATTTTGCACCACAGAAAAAACAGTGAATCTTGGGCAAAATCAGATTGCCATTTCTCGAGTTTTCAAATAAGGTTAACTACCAAACAGCGCCACTCACAAAAGAGGCATGCATCACTCCAGTGCTCAAGACCCAGACACAAGGAATATGGGTCGGAGACCACGAAATGCCAGTTGCAACACCAGCTAGTAGGAAACCTTTTTACCCATCATACGTGGAGGGAAACCATATGCCGAGTTGAAGGCGGTCAGGGGATAAAAAAAAATGAAAAATAAAACTCAAAAGTACAAAGGACAAAAAGCGGGTAATAAAATTGCTAGCTCCAAGCTCCCAGTCCTATCCACGTAGAGAAAATGACTGAATGCCCGTGGAGAATGGGCTATAGACACACATGTGCCTAGCTTAGAGATGGAAACTAAAGGACAAGATAGTTTTGGCACAACAAAAGATATCAGGCCTTGCCCCCATTAGACATAATGTTATGAAAGTAAGGAGGAAAGGGGACAGCAAGAGTAGTAAAGAGACTTAGCCAAGCTTCAGTAATAAAAGCAGGATAGTTTCCTACAATCTCATTGCCTCAAAGCAGTCCGGGATCAAACTATAGCTTTCACACCCCGCAGGCGGATGGGGGGGGGGCATCCATGGGCTTTAACGGCTCGCCAACCCGAACTTTGGTAGGCCCAAGCTGCGGGTCGTTAAAGCTCATGTGCAACCCCGTCCCCCGGATTTTTTTTTCTTTTTCCATCTGACAGGAGACCCGCTTTACGCGAGCCCATCTCGAATGCCATTGAAATGGAAAATGGACTGGGGCCCTTTCCGGGTGACGGCGGCCATGGAAAACGGTTACATGTTATTCACGATATTTTCAAACTGTGTTACTATTGGATGATTGCATGATAATTACTGACGAACGATTGTTGTGTACATTGACACATTAACACACAACTCCGATCTTGTGTGTTTCAAGATTATACAAGTTTATTCGTAGGAGCCCCGGAGAGACCACCCTCTTCCATCAACATCTTCGTGTATGCTTCCATCAACATTCTGGAACCATACACAAAGATGTTGTCGTAGCAACAGAATGTCACGCACATGCATCAAATGTGACTATTCTTACATCTCCCCTTCTAACAAAATAACAAAATAAAAAAAACTCATTAAACTAGAACACCCTTATTATATCTAACTGCTGTTGTATATATATACATTACTGTGCATAATAACTTGAACTATGTATATTAATAAAGGATACAGTATCTTCGTTATATCAGGGTTGTAATTCGTTATCTGGATCCAATCATTAAATATCAAATCTTCAATAGTACACATAGTCAGATTTACGGTTCCCACATCTTCTCCTGTGTCTTGGTATTGCCCAAGATTTGTCACTCCCTACTTCTTGTGGTCTACCTTGGGTTTTCTCCTCTTGTATATTATTTTTACATCTTACTCTTGTTTCTTCAATATCATCCTTGGATATCTTATTCCGGAATGTTTCCTCACACCAGCCTTGTTCTCCTTCATTTCTCCTCATCTCATTTTCCTTTGCCAAAACTACATCATCGCATGACCATTTTTTCCCATCCTCTAATATCACAGATTTCTTTGAGCACTCCTTCACTCTTTGAGGAGGACGATATCTTGATTCTCCTTTCATCACCCTGTTTGGCTCTTTGACTCTAACCCAATCACCTGATTCAATTTGGCTTTCTTGAACATGTTTTTGTTTGTCATAGTATCTTTTATACTCTTCTTGTTTTCTTTTTACTTTGCTGACAATGTCTTCCAAATTTATCTCCTTATTTCCTTTTCTCTCCATCCAAGCCGGTCTCAGTCTATTAGTAGATGTCCTTCCTCTCATCAACGTGAATGGCATTTCCTCAGTGACAGAGTGTGGCGTGACTTTGTATGTATTGAGAGCCTCTTTGAGTGTCTCTTTCCAGGGTAACTGATTTATCATGGCTAGCTGAATAATACCTTTTATAAAACGATTCATCCTCTCTACCAACCCATTTCCCATTGGATGGTATAAAGCTGTGGTGCTATGTTTAATAACTCTGTCCTTCAGAAACTTTTGCATTTCTACAGACATAAATTGAGTTCCATTGTCCGACACCAGTTCTTGCGGTTCACCTTCTCGGTTAAAGATTTCTTCCAGAAATTTCACTACTTTGATAGCTGACACTGAGTCCTCAACAATGCCACATTCCACCCACTTAGACGTATAATCTACCAATACTATGAGGAACACTTTATTCGACTCTAATGTCTCATAGGGCCCAGTTATATCAATGGCTAATTTTGTCCATACTGTACTAGGAATATTCACTGGTTGCAATGGGGTTGTAATTTTCAACTTACTCTTGTCACTCACTGCACATGCAGTACAATCTCTGACCAAAGTTTCCATTTCACTCCACATGTTAGGCCACCAATAAGCAGTTCTTACCCTTCTCTTTGTCAACATCCTTCCCACATGACCTTCATGGGCAATGTCCATAATTTTCCTCCTCAAATTCGTTGGAGGTATGATGCGTTCTCCTCGATAAACACAAACTTTGTCATTAGATAACTCATCCTTAAATTTCTCCCAGTATTTTGTATTGTCATCCATGTTTTGCCATCCACTCTCAATGGCTCTTCTCAACATTTCTTGTTCAGGGTCAGATTCACTAGCTCTTATCCATTCCTCCTTTGAAAAACTGGGATGCACTTGAGCAATAATACAGTCCATATTTTGTTCTTCCATCACTGTTTCACTTTCATCACCAACCTCTGCTACGTTCTCACACGGCAGGCGAGAAAAACAATCCGCTACCACATTGTTTTTTCCTGGAGTATATTTTATCCTCACATTGAACTGCATTATGATCAATAACCATCTTCTTATTCTTGGAGAGGTCATATGAGGATTTTTTGAATTCAACACATGTACAAGTGGTTTGTGATCTGTAATAATGTCCACCGGAATGCCCCAAATGAGACTTTTGAAATGTTCCAATATCCATTTAACCCCCAAAGCTTCTTTTTCAATTGTTGAATAATGTCTCTCAGCACCTCTTAACGTCCGTGAAGCGAAAGCAATTGGAACAACTTCTCCAGTCTGAACCTGTTCTAGAACTCCTCCCAGTCCTATGTTGCTTGCATCCACAGATATTCTTGTTTTTGCGCTTGAATCAAATAATTTTAGTACCGGTGCTTTATTGATCAGAATTTTGATTTGTTCAAATTCCTTTTTTATACCTTCAGTCCACTCAAATTTTACACCTTTGCACATTAAACTTCTCATTCTCTCTGTTCTGTCTGAATAATGGTCAACAAACTTCGAGTAGTATTCAGTTAATCCCATGAAACTCCTCAGTTGGTCCTTATTCTTGGGATCAGCAATTTTCAAAATGGTATCTACTAATGAGTCTTTTGGCTTTATTCCATCAGCAGTTATGCGATGACCCAAATATGTTACTTCACTTCTCTTGATTTTGCATTTCTCAATTTTTAAGGTCATTCCTTTTTGTTGTAATACTTGTAATACTCCCAATAACTTTGCATCATGTTCTTCTTGAGACATTCCTGACACCAATATGTCATCCTGAAAATAATGTACTCCTTGTAGACCCTCAAATAAATGATGCATCAGTCTCTGGAACACTGCAGCTGCTGAAGCCAACCCAAACGGCATTCTCTTGTACCGGAAGGCTCCTAAGGGTGTCACAAAAGACGTTAGATGTCTACTCTCTTCTTCCAGCAGCACCTGGTGATACGCTGACGATAAATCTAACGTTGTAAAATACTTTGCCGGTTTCATGGTAGTCAACATTTCCCCAATGTTCGGCAACGGATGGCGATCCACCCAAATGTTAGAATTTAAGTCTCTTAGGTCCACGCACATTCTAATGGACCCATCCTGTTTTTTGACAATCACAATGGGGGATAACCACTCCGAGCTTTCAATAGGTTCAATGACATCTTGCTTGCATAACCTTTCTAATTCAGCCTTCAATGCTTCTCTGGTACCAATGGGTATATTTCTCACTCTATGTACCACTGGCTTTGCACCCCTTTTTAGTATGATTCGATGCTCAAATCCTTTGAGTAAACCAATTTCCTCCTTAAAAACTTTCGGAAAGGCTTTTGCCAAATTTTCTGCTGTATCACAACTGCTCTCCGTAATGCATAAGATGGGTACCTTTTCACCAGGATGAATTCTGATTTTCAATGTTGCTTGCTCCCACCAACCTACTATTGAAAATCCATTCTCAGCCACCAATAATCTACAATATGTTTCTCTCCCTTCAAATTTCAGATGTACCCACACAAATCCTATAATGTTGATGGGTGTTTTTCCATATCCGGTTGCCTTGATTTTTGTCGTTTGTAATTCCCCCAAATTTTTTTTTAATACATTGACATACGTCTCTACATCAACCATTGTATAAGGAGAACCAGTATCCACCATTACTTGTAGCGTTATATCATTTATCTCCATGGCTACCCATGGTCCCATCTCTTTTTCACTTGATGCAAGAGTTAGTATTTGAACTTCATCTTCAAGCCGATCCTTGATTGCCAAAAAATTGCTCGGACCACCCATGTCTTCCATTGCTTTTATACTTGTCATCGCTGCACTTCTACCTCTATTGTAGCGTCCAGTATTTCTCCCAAACCGGCTGTTGAATCTTCCTCTTGATCTATTGTTGTGACACATTTTTCCAAAATGTCCCAATTGGCCACATCTGTAACATTCCGCTGACACAGCTGGACAATCTCTTTCTGTATCGGCATGTCTATGCCATCCACAATTCCAGCATCTGTTATTCTGTTTGAACACTCCACTCCTTCCTTGTCTACTTCCACCATTAACATCTGATTTGACCAACCTCTTGACAATAGCAACCAAATCATCTTCTTGACTGGTATATTTCCCAACCTCCATCTCTTGTACTGATTTAACTTCCACATTCTCCATTTTCTTTTGAACTTCCTTCATACATTTTTCCCCCAATTCCATAGATCTGGCTATCTCAATTGTTTTATCCAATGTGGGGTTTTTCGCTTGCCATAACCGTTGTTGAATCCGGGAATCTGCCACATGTAACACCACCTGATCTCTTAAATATTCATCTGCAACTCCTGTGAACGCACAAGTGGCCATCAACCCCCTCAATGCAGCTAAATACGAGTCTATATTTTCTTCCTTACTTTGTTTTCGCGTAAAGAATCTATATCTTTCCAATACTATATTAGTTTTATTTCCAAAATGTTTATTGAGTTTGGCCATTGCTGTGTCATATTTTCTGGCTCCACTCGACGATTCTTCCCAACTCACTTCATCCTGTACCAATTCAGGTAAAGTCCTAAAAATCCTTAGTGCCTCCGCACCTACACAACTTAGAAGAGTGGCCTCCTTCTGATCATCACTGTATCTTGACCCTCCAATTGCTCTCAGATATACTTGAAAATTATCCTGCCATTGTTCCCAAGGACATGTTGGATTCCCAGGCAATGGCAAAAACTTCACTGGAGCAGATATGGTCTGCATGATGTTCCCTATTTCCAACAGATGTTGCTAAAACTTCCTGGGGCACTTCACTTAATGTGCTGCACTCTTTATCAATAGACTTCCTGGGGCACCTTCACTTAATGTGCTGCACTCTATTTCAATAAGTATTGTCCACTTTTTTTTTTTTTTTAAATACACCACTTATATAACATCCACATTGTATCTGTACCTCTTTCCGTATGCTTCTCCGTTTTTTTTTTTTTTTTTTTTTTTTAAGATGGCGGCACGTTCAGCACGTACTAGGGTCCTTTCCTCTAATGCGATAGGCAGTTGGCCGCTCGCGCACGTCTCTCCTCCGCCGCTGCTCGTAAGTACAATTTAAAGTCTCTTTTTTCTTTTTTTTTTTTTTACTCGGTCTCCCGCTCCTCACCTCCTTCTCATGAGCGCATTTCTCTCTTTAATATGATTGCGATCGCCGTACCGTACCTCGTCACTGTAACGGCCGCGATCAACAGCTTCCTTTCACTACGAGCGCTGCGCCCGGGGCTCCTTCCATTAGGACATCCTCGTCGCCAATTGTTGTGTACATTGACACATTAACACACAACTCCGATCTTGTGTGTTTCAAGATTATACAAGTTTATTCGTAGGAGCCCCGGAGAGACCACCCTCTTCCATCAACATCTTCGTGTATGCTTCCATCAACATTCTGGAACCATACACGAAGATGTTGTCGTAGCAACAGAATGTCACGCACATGCATCAAATGTGACTATTCTTACAACGATGGATATTTTGCTGGCCGAGTGCCGACCGCAAACCTAAACAGATGCACTTCGCTTCAGTTTCGGAGGGCTGGGATAAGGGCCTCCTTTTGTTTGTGACGCAGCAGGCTAGAAACGATATACTTTTTTTTTGAGGGCCAGAAAGCACCCACTAGCGATTTTACCCTTAATTGGTAAATCCATTTACCCTTACATTGCGCAGGCGAAATGGGAAGACGCTTGGCATAGCAGCACTTTCCTCTCGCAAGGTATAGTGAGAGAAATGTGTTAAGTGTATGCTGCCACGCAGCACAGGACCTATAAATAAGGAATTTACAGTTTCAATTTACCTCTTATGATGGGTCACATACATGTTACCCTGTTGGCACATTACAATTACTTGCAGTTATAGCACTCAATCTTTAATAAGAAACAGCACGACTCGCATTTATTTTGTCAAAACATATAGCTACTTCAACGTGCCCAAAATGCGTGTTTGGTTTACATTAACACGTGTGGTCTTTTCAGTTAGCCCGCTATAGGTCTAAAGTCAGAGTAACCATACAGTCAATAGGACCAAAGTGTGGGGCAAAAAGATTTATATAGAGTACAAATACGAGAGGATGTGAGGAGGGATGCATAGTCTGTGGGTGTTGGTCTCCCTCCCCCGCCCCCGCCCAACCATTAACCGCCCATGACCATGTTAAGCCCTATAGCCATTACCAGATACAACCGGCCTTTCCCTGCCCAAAGCACACCTTCCTGGGAACTCTGCTACCTCCATCATCCAGTAACGTCCAACTATAGGCATTTATGGGGCAGCCATTTTTCTCTACAAGACTCCTTAAAGGTATGGCTTGACTGCAAGTCAGCTCCGAGAGTAATAAAAAAGGCCAGTTGATTTTCAACCAATAGGTGTGTACTTACATCTGCTGGCGTGGAATACCTGTTAAAAAAAAGAAAAAAAGCAAAGAAAAAGGAGTTGCAAAACCAACAGTTGTGGCTCTTTTAGAAGCAGTTTTCAGGCAGTCGCACAATTTGACTGCCGGTATGGTATGCCGAGGTAGAATCATTACGGCAGTGCCTGGCAAACGTCCAAACCATGCCTACACAAAATGCCAAAACGGTTAGCTTTGCATCAGATGAACTATGGGATATTTTAGAGTATCCCCAAACGCCTCTGCGTTTAAGTAAATCTTAATAGGCATTCCCAAATCCTAATTAACGATAGATACGGTTATTATGAAGGTATACCAACAGTAAATTTGCATTATTTTGTAGTTGTGCCTGTTTTATTTCAATCAAAGCACACATAAAATGTTGCCCATTTCAGTCGCTCGGCAGAAAAAGACCAGCGTGCTTCACAGGTTGCCATTACAGCTGCAGTCCCTAAAGTATACATGGCCTTCTTAAAGGTTGGCACAGCCCAGTGTGTGGGATCTAAGTGAAGCATCGTTGACATTTTCAAACATTTCCTCCGTATATTTGCGACACTGCAATCCTGCTGTGCAAACTGCTAACTCACACAGCAGGAATGACGCAGAAACACTTTACATGCGATTTTAATATACTTGGAGGAGCAGGTTTTCAAAATAATTTTAGAAACTAGATAGACCACCAACAAAAAGCCAGCACTATAATTTGAGAGTTACTGCACTTCAGTTTTGGGGGCCAGAGAGCAGGAGGGTTATTATACATTCTCATGTGCCGATTTGGCTGCGACCTTGAGAATGCTAGAGACAGGAGCTTTTTCCTATCATTGATATCCTCCTACGAAGGTGTGTTGCCAGTAATGTTCATAGTGCAGCAGTTCGTGCACATCGCTGGTAACCGAAAGGTTGCTCGTTCGAGGCCACCTAGGGACGCAGTCATCAGGTGATAAATGAGTCTATAAAATCACCATAACAATCATCCGTTTATTAATTTGATTGGCTAACCTGCTATTTAATCCGCCTCTGAGCAAGTGCTGCCCGTGTTCGCTGCCCGTGTTCGCTGCAACAGCTCAGCCACTTTAGATGCAGAGAGAGCACTTTAAAAAGTATGTCCTCTCGCTGCATTCACAAGCAGTGGGAGAAAACTCCTATGGGCATGCTCACTGGGCAGGCACCAGACCCTCTCCCAAAAAGCGTGACAGGTCTAAAAAAAAAAAAAAATGAAATACAATCTCTGAATGCCAGATATTTTAGTTCCCGGACAGTCCTGGCAAATATAGGATATCCGGTCACCCTGAATATACAACAAATGCTGAAGCTTTTACCCCTGTGCTGAATCCACGGGCGTAGCTTACGTAGCCCCCCCCTCAAATCCCCCCGTGGTGGGGGGATTTGAGGGGGGGGGGGGATGTTCTTTACACTATGTTCTCCAGTTTTCGATGAGCCCTGTGATCAGTCATGCAACTTCATTTCAGTGCGACAAATAAACATAGCCAAAGGGGACCTCTTGGCACCACGCCTGCTTGGAGGTTCAGAGACCTCATCTACTTCAAAGCAAGCTGCACTCTGGTTGGCCTCCCATTACAGGCGGCATGGTGATCACAATCAGGACAAGTTGCCTCGATAGTGCCAATGATGCTCCACTTACCTGTTCTCCTTAGTAGTGCCAACAACGTCTCCTGGGGTGACAGAGGACAAAGATGTTTCCCCAGCTTGGTGCCATACCCAACCCCTGAGGGCTCGACCTCCCATATGGGTGGAAATCTTTGCACTTTAGAAGTTAGGGACTACCAAAGAGTATCACATTCATTCTTCACCTACTTGTGCTACCTGCCTGGTCTCCTGCATTCACTCGGCTGGGAGGACACCTGCTCAATCTGATTCCACCCAAGATGTGTCTGATCATTACCGCATCACAAGAATTGCACAGAGACCACTGTGCTTTCTAGGGAGGGTTTTCCCTTCCATCCTTTATCAACATTGATATGAAACTTTGCAGACATGCTTTCCATTCTTTACTTTTGCGGTGGGGTGGGGGGCAGTATTTTCAGTCAGAATCCACAGAGAACAGCAGTTTAATGTTCTGGGGTGTACGAAATGTCTGTGGGCCAAATGTTTAACCATGAGATTTTGACAAGAGCTAGGAGTAAGGTAGTCACTACGGTGAGTAACTTTGTCATACTCCTACGTTCCATCCCCTTTCCTCCATACTTGTGGGAGATTCCCAAGCACTGACCATAGGTACTACGAGTGGATAGAAAATCACCTTATTGAAATATATTCGAGAACTGCCTGGCCAAATTGGGCATCAGCCCGGGAGCTCAGGTCGAGACAGTAATGTTTGTAAAAAGCAGATGGGGAGGCCCACATAGCCACCTTGGTGATGGACTCCCAAGGGACGTATCTTTGGAAAGCAACAGCAGCCGCTTTGCCACGGACCAGATGTGCATGGATGTCCTTTGGTGGCTGAAGGCCCTGAATGCTGTAGGCCTCAGAAATACATGGCGCAATCCAGCGGGAAATGGATGCTTTGGAGACTGGCTTCCCTTTGGGATCGCTGAACGTGACAAAGCATTGTGAGGAGCTTCCAAGTTCACTAGTTCTATCCAGGGCAACCTTCAGAGCTCTCCTAACGTCCAGATTATGCAGAACTCTCTCAGCATCAGAAGCTGGGTTCAGGAAGAAGACCGGTAAAGAAATTGACTGGTTCAAATGAAAATCAGTAACCACCTTAGGAAGAAAGAAAGGATGAGTGCGAAGCAATCCTTATCTTTGTGGAAAGTGAAGAACGGATGAAGAGCTTGGCGCTTGCTGACCCGCCTTGCTGATGCAATCAGAAAAGCAACCTTCGAAGAAAGTTATTTGAGATCAGTAGTGGCCAAGTCTTGTGGCATAAAGCAGTGAGGACTACATTCAGATCCCATTTGGGATGAGGAGTCCGAAACGGCAAAAAAAGATGAAGACCTGCAAAGTGCCTCTTGATGACCGGGTTAGTTGGTGAAAAAGAGCAGCTGTCCGTGGACAGGTAAGCTGCAATGGAGGACAAATAAGCCCTGCAAGACAAGACGTGTATACTAGAAGCTGCAAGGTCCAATATGAAAAACAAAACACAGTGTCGATAGATGCCTGCCTGGGGGTCTAGGCTCTTGGCCAAACAAACACCAGTGACAAAAACAGAGCCATTTGCTCCAGTATTGCGCTCTCGTAGGGGGCTTTCGCGCTGCTTGTATTATTTGCATGTTGTTCTCGAAGAGGTGGAACTGCGCTAATGACCGGAACTCATGCACCAGGCTGCCAAGCTGAGCGATTGTCAGGAGGGGTGCCAGAACTGGTGATTGCACTGGTGAAGAAAGTTGGGAATGTGCGGTAGCCTGATGAGAGAGGATCTCGACAGGTGCTGCAGGTCCGAAAACCAAAAACTGGCAGGCCACCACAGCGCTATGAAGAGGAGAGTTCAGTTGGATGCACTCCTGAGCTTCCAGAGTGACCGACGTATTAGTGGCAGAGGAGGGAATGCGTACGCACTCATGTTGTCCCACAGGATCTCAAGAGCATCCCACAAGGAGGATACTCTGAGCCTATCCCTGGAAACGTAAAGAGGAAGTTTGTTTGATGATGTCACAAAGAGATCCACCTTCTGGGGTGCCCCATTGCTGGAAGATTTCGGTGAGAACATGCGTGTTCAACTCCCAATTGTAACTCGCCGTAGATGGACGGCTGAGCGAGTCAGTAGTCACATTGATGTGGCCCAGGATGTGCACAGCTTGGAGCCAGACATTGTGCTGGATGGCCCATCCCAGATTTGGATAGCCAGATACACCAGTAGAGGAGACTTAAGTAGAGGAGACTTAAGTAGAGGAGACTTCGTGCCCCCCTGCTTGTTGATGTAAAACCTCACCATGGAATTGTCTGTGTGTATTTGCGCCACCCTGTTGGTTATTGAGGGCTGAAACGCTTGAGCGCCAGAAAAACTGCCAGGAGCTCCAGATAATATGTAAACGCCTTTCTTGGAGCATCCAACAATCGGACACTTCGAGGTGGAGCAGGGTAGCACTCCAAGAGGGATGAGTCCATGGTAACCGTTACTTGTGGGCATGGCTCCTGGAAGCAGGACCCCCACTGAGATGTTAAGGGATGACCACCATTGAAGATCCGCCATCATGCAGGATGGAACTGGAATCAACTTGGAATCCAGGTCCGTAGCCTGGGACCAGCAGCTCCAAAGAGCAAGCCGAGTGTGTCTCATTTTCAGGCATGCAAGAGGCAGAGCTAGCATGCAAGAGGCCATTAGGCCTAGAAGTCTCTGGAACTACCAGGCCGACATATGGGAGGACTGCAGGAAAAGCTGGCACATGGCTGAAAGGTCTGCAAACCTGTCCTTCGTCAGGAAGACTCTGGTACTGACGGTGTCCCAACGGAAACGCAGAAAGATCAGGTTTTGAGAGACCGTCATCGAAGTTGTCCGCCAGTTCACTATGGAACAAGAGCTGAAGAAGTGACTGGAGTTTGGTCAAGGAGGCTTGTGGGCAAGGATTGCGCCAAAGCCAAATCGTCAAAATATGGATATACATGAAACCCCTGTAGTCTGAGAAACGCTTCAATGACCAACATCATCTTCATAAAGACACGCAGTGGTGAGCTGAGACCAAATGGAAGCACACAATACTGAAAGTGGTCCGTTCCCACAGAGAACCAGAGATATTTTCGATGCAAACTCCAGAACAGAATATGCATGTATGCATCCTGAAGGTCCACCATGCTGAGTCACTCGCCCTTCCGGAGAGAGGACTTTATTTGGCACGGCATAATCATCTTGCATCTCTCTTGGGGTAGGGAGAGATTGAATTTGGAGAGGTTAAGAATAGTGGGCAGGCCAGCCAGGTAGGGTTTGGACACTGTAAACAGACGGGAGTAAAACCCCTCCCCTTGCTCCCCAATGGGGAACAGGTTCTACTGCTCTGTGGTCCACAACCTTCTGCACCTCTGCTCTGAAGGAGGGTGACCAAGTCTGCTGGAGATGAGGGTGGGAAGGTGGGGTAGGCGGGAGGGGCAAGCGAAAGCCCGCCCGAGCAACTGACAAAACCCATCAGTATTCAGTGATGGTCCGCCACGCCTCCAGATGAGACGAAATTTGCCCTCCCACCGGAGTCTCGTGTAACCGATTGAAAATATCATTTAACGGTTTCATCAGCAGAGAGACTGCTCGTTGCTGAGAAGGAGGCTGCTGGCCGAGAGAAAAACCGACAACCCTGACGTAGCAGTTTATGGCTAGGTCTGCCATTTGGAGCATCAGAGTGGCGTGCACAGCAGTTCTGAAACCCTCTGAAGCCAGAGAAGGACCTTGTCCGAGGCCCCAACCTCTGAGTGTAAGGTGCCTTTGCAGGTGTCTTTGTAAGTTCCTCGTCTGTGGAGGTGTGGAACAGTTCCCACCTTCAAAAGGGAGGTCAATCACCTTGTCCTGGACTTCCTTTGAAAACTTTGCAGCATGCAGCCACGCTTGGCGGGAGAGGTCAACCCGACCATAAAGCCTAGAGCAGAAGAGTCTACGTGATGGGCCACAGCTTTGAGCAGATCCTGTGCCAGAACAGCGAGCGTCTATCTTTCTGTTTAGGTGCTGCCCGGTATGAAGGGTTTTGCTCCCATACCTTACGGGCCTCAGTCATGCCATCCTTCTGTAGGAACAGGCCGCTGCGCTAATGCGCCAACAAGGTCAAGGCTCCAGAAAGTACGCCCTGCTGTGGAGCTGGGGGCTCAGGTATTAGAATGTCTAGCAGCACCATCATATCCAGCACCCGGTCGTGAAACGCTCTATTAATGCGGGGCGGACCGTCACCGTCCTAGTCCGCCTAGTCTTCATCCAGTGAAGCAGGAGCAGATGACTGGTCTACCGCACGTGGCGCCTCAGGTCCTGAAGTGGTGTTTGGCACAGCCACCAGAGTCTTTTCCACGGGGGAAGAGGAGGCAGATGAGGAAGTGGGGGGAGGAGGCCCCAGAGGAAGAGGTGGAGGAGGTGGAATTACCGGAATCAGCATACGAACTGCTGCAACAGGAGCCAATTCAGGCAGTTTAGGATACATTTCCTTAAATAAATCCTTAAAGTATGCCTTCATGGGTTCAGAATGCACAAGCGTCTGCAACTTCCCAAAAAACACATCCTCAGATGAGGGTCTGGTCCCTTTTCATTACGAATGGGAAGAGGCTGCTGGAAAGGGATATACCCCCAGGAATGCAGAGGATGGTTGCCATGAGGGTCCTCCACTAGCTGGATCTACATAGATCAAAAGGCACAGACGCAAGAGGGAGCAAGACTGTATGCAGCATCGGAGTCCGAGCACGCCAATCCATTGGAGGGCGGAACGGGTTCTTATTGTCCACGAAACGTGGAAAAGGCTGCTCTGCCCCAAAAAACAGACCCCTCAGCACCAGCCGTGGTGAACGTTGGTTTAAGAGAAAATGGCCACCGTGGACCGCAGTTTTGGACTGCCATTTTGTCAATGCCTGAGGCGAACTGTGTCAAAGGTGTAAGTGAGGCTGTGGTCACCACAGGGGGGTCAGCGGTCTTATGTGCCATCTTAGCCTTGTGACAAGGAACCTCGGTATAGCCGGTGCTAGCAGATCTAGAGAGTTTCTGGGATACCTTAGGGACTGCTGATAAATTAGCCCCTAATAGGGGAGCCTCGGCAGAGCCAGTACGAGTTATGGTGCATGACCGGCTTCTGTGCCCCCAAAGCCGGATTGGTTCCACCACAGGTGTGAGTGTGGGAGGCTTGGAGTCACTCCCCGAAGCCAGGACCCTCGAATGGGGCCCCTCAATCTTGCCGGTTTTAGAAACAGCCTCAAGCAGGGGAACTTCATGAGTAACCCTCGTACGTTTAGTCGTCGTGAGAGGGACCGCAAGCCAAGACTCGGTACACTTAGTTCCAGGAGTGGAGACTTTGGGGCTGACCCCAGTGAAAACAGCACAAGAACTGGGCCCAACTTTAACCCCCAAAGGGGGAACCACGGATGAAGATCTGGTCTTGGCAGCACCTTTACAGGTGTCCTCGAAGGATACTCCGAGGGGCCCCATTCGAGGGTCCAGCTTTGGGGAGTGACTCCAAGCCTCCCACACTCACACCTGTGGTGGAACCAATCCAGCTTTAAAAACAGTGCAATGCTCATAGGATATTGGATTGTAAATGCTCCTTTAGATAACTGGAATTCTCCTGCACAACTGCAAACAATAAATACAAATTCCGTGGCACCATCGAAAAGCGGCAACCACACAAGGCCAGGAGAAAAAATAAATAAATAACAGAGAGCCAAAAGACGCCCCAGTCAAGGAACATGTCTCTCGGCAGAAGCCCTCCAAAGCAGGATAGAGCCATCTCCCGCTCTTATAAACCAATACAAGAGTCAACGAAGAAAATAGACCATTACATTAGAAGACAAACTTGACTAAAAACAAACGAAAAATCCAAGCATGACATAAGCTTGTGTCCATGGAATACAAGAGAATTCTCGCACCTTTATAAAACAGGAAACCAAGCTCTAATGAACTATGAAATCATCTGTCTACAAGAAACCTGGCTACTCAACAAACCAACATGCAATGGCTACCGGAAATGCATCAATCCGGCACTTCTAAGGGAAAAAGGTTGACCATACGCTGGACTTATGACACTTTGGAAAATAGATGAAAACCTCCATCTGATAGAAACCTATAACCTTAAGAATTGGACACAAATCCCCATACTTGAACATGCAGGCATCAAGAAGCTGCTAAAAAAAACCAAAAAAAAACAAAAAAAAACGTGTGCCATAATTACCAACCGAATTGCGCTAGTGAACATATATTGGAACCCGAAAACAATGACAGATTCCGGTTTTATAGATGATCTCATAACCAGCATAGATGATCTTAGAATCATGTCTATTTTGCTGTATTTTATTCTATGTGGAGACATGAATATGCACCTATTCGATACATCTGGAACAAAAATACCAACTTCGAAAATGGACCAAAAAACAAAAACCTAGTCAAAAGAGATGGACATGCAAAACGTAACCTTACTGAATGGAAGAATTAAGGGTGATCCAACCTCCACGCTACACATGGTCCGAGGAGACTCAACAGCCCATCTCGACTATATATATATGCCTCTAATCAGATTGTTGAAGCATCCAAATGCTTATCCGTCATCCCGACAAACCAAAGTAACCACCATAAAGTTACCCTGACCTGGTCTTCCGAATACCAACCCCTATCCAAGGAAAACATCAGTAATATCCAAGTGAATGTGGTGCTAAACTGTTTGCTAATACCCAACTCCCGGGTACAAACGCTGAAAGAAACATTCCATTACTCCACCAAACCAGCGAAATGCAAAATTAATTACGAGTGGCTCTTGATTCCTTTCCAAATACATCAAATAGCCTCCCGGAACATCATCCCAGAATCATCCCATACAGAATGACGCTGAAAACATACTCAAAACCTTAGGAAACAAGAACACAAGAGAGCTATGGAAATTACTCAACAAGAATGACATAAACCAAGCCCGATTGTCAACAGTAGTCCCAGAAAAGAGCGTGGGTAGAGCACTTTACTAAACTCTACTGCGACCCGATAAACAAAAACACCACAGATACCTGTGATGAACATAGCAAGAACTGGTATAACACATGGGACCAAGAAGAAATCTTACAACATATCAAACACTTAAACTCCGAGAGTTCACGGGCCAGACGGGCTATGTAACCATAATATCAAACAGCAACCAGAAGACTGGACTGAGTTATGTCTTGACCTATTCAGATTAATTTCTCAACATAAATACATACCGCACACCTGGAAAACTGCCACACTTATTCCAGTTTACAAGCAAGGAGAAAAGAAATCTGCCAGCCAACTGCAGACCATTAGCCATGCTTGATCCTCTTGGCAAGATATTCGCATCAATGTTATTAGAGAGACTAAATGAATGGGCAACAAAAAACAACATATACGACCCGCGGCAGACTGGTTTCGTCAAGAACACTGGAACCAATATAAATTTGATAATCCTCAACATACTCAAACATGAAGCAAATAGAACTGGAACCGACGTCCATGCTGCTTTCATTGACCTACAAATGGTCTTTGACAGCATCAATAGAAGAACAAGTTACTTCTTACCTGGTAACGTTCTTTCGATGGGATGTTCCTCCAACGTATTCCTTATATTGATAGATCATCTCCAGCTTGCTGGCCTCGGAATTTTTTTTCAGTAGAGGGCGCTGCGCGTCAACGTCCCTCGAGCTGATGTCCCTCGACAGCCTTCGTATCGGTGCCGACGTCATCATGCATATAAATAGACTCGCGCAGCGTCCGTTGCTCAGTTCTGTTTTGACGTTTAACAGTTTTACATGAATTGGTTATTGACCCTGAAGGAGCGTAAGCTGTAACCACAAGGGAAGTCTTACTGAGGGGATGGATGGGAGGGGCGATAAGGAATACGTCGGAGGAACATCCGATCGAAAGAACGATACCAGGTAAGAAGTAACTTGTTCTTCGAAGGGATTGCGTCCTCCGACGTATTCCTTATCTTGATACACACCACTTCTATGGGAGTCTAACTGGAGGTGGGAGTAAAATTGCCATGTTTCCTTTCAATAATGAACAGAGTGCAACACAGCTTTGCCAAATCTAGTCTCTTGTCTAGAGGAGGAATCCAGGTTGTAACATTTTGTGAAGATATGTGCAGACGACCATGTGGCAGCCGCACATATGTCTCGAATCGGTACCCTTCTTTGGAGGGCCGAAGAGGCTGCGATACTCCTGGTTGAATGAGCCCTAAGATTTTGAGGAGGCTCTTTCCCTGCCAGTTTGTAACATTCCAGAATGGCCAAAATAATCCATCTGGAAATGGTCTGTTTTGTTATCGGTAATCCCAATTTGTGCCCTGAGTAACCTACGAACAGTTGGTCTGCTTGCCTAATCCTAGCAAGTCTGCTGATGTAAAAGCTCAAAGCCCGCCTTGGGTCCAGCCTATGTAGCCTTTCTTCCCCTTTCCCCGGATGGGGAGGGGGATAGAGTGAAGGTAAGGTAATCTTCTGAGTGATGTGGAATTCAGAAACCACCTTTGGGAGGAAATTAGGCTTAACTTGTAGGACAACTTTGTCTTTATGAAAAATTGTATGAGGGGGTTTACAAGACAGAGCTTGTAATTCGCTCACCCTCCTAGCAGATGTCAATGCCATTAATAAGACAGTTTTAAGGGTGAGAAATCTTAGCGAACAAGAGTGAAGTGGTTCAAAAGGAGTACCCATCAGGAAATTTCAGACTAAATTTAAGTCCCATAAGGGATCTTGGAATGGTCTTGGAGGATAGACATTGGTTAATCCCTTCAGAAATTGTATTACTAAGGGTAACTTGAAATACGATGGTTCCTCTGCAGTGCACTTGAAGATCGATAGCGCTGCAAGATAGCCCTTGATAGTGCCAACGTGAAGGCCCGAATTTGCCAAATAAGAGTAGAAAAGATAACACCGTTGGTGTACCACATGAAAAGGGATCGATATTCTTTTCTCTACACCAGCTGCAAAATGTGTTCCAACGGCAGCGGTATAAAGTCTTTGTTGCTGGCTTTCTGGCCGAAAGCAACACCTCCATGACATCATCTGGGAGGTCCCAATCCTTGCATCACAACCTTTCAGATACCAAGCGTGAAGGTTGAGGGTTCGGATGTCTGGATGGAGAACCTGACCTCCCTTCTGCGAGAGAAGATTCTCCTCGAGTGGAAGACGAATTGTAGGGCAGATGGACATGTCCAGAAGGTCCGGGTACCACGTTCTCCTGGCCCAGACCGGGGCAATTAGGATCATGGCTTTCCAGAAACTTCTCAACCTCCTGATCATTTGAGGAATGACAGGCACTGGAGGAAACGCATACAGAAGTGGAAACTCCCAGTCCACTACGAACGCGTCCCCTAGAGCTCCTCTCGGGGGAAATTCCCTTGAACAAAACTGATCGCACTTTCTGTTGATGCTGGTGGCGAACAGATCCACCTGAGGGGTTCCCCAAAGGGTGAAGATCTGTTGAAGGACTTCCTGAGCTAGTTCCCACTCGTGGGAGACTGTACTCTGCCTGCTCAGAGCTTCCGCCGTCAAGTTTTTCTCTCCGGCTAAGTGAACTGCCGATAGAGAGATTCCTTCTTGGATTGCCCAAAACCAGAGCTGCATCGCCTCTCTGCACAGAGGCAGTGATCCTACGCCTCCTCTTTTGTTGAGGTAGTGCATGGCCACTGTGTTGTCCATCATTAGGACATTTTTCCCCTATACAGATGGCAGAAAAGCCTTCAGCGCTAGTCTGATTGCTTTCAGCTCTAACAGGTTGATATGTAGTCTGGACTCCGATGGAGACCAACGACCGCTGATGGTCAAGTCGTAGGCATGGGCGCCCCACCCCGTGAGTGAGGCATCTGAGTACTGTTATCTCCGGCCATGGTTGCCAGAACAGTTCTCCTTTCAAAATGTTCTCCTGACAGGCCCACCACTGAAGGTCTCGAGCCACCTTGGTCGGAACCTGAAGGAGATCTTTCATTCTCCCTGAGAATTGCGACCACTGAGTTCTTAGTGCCCACTGAAGAGATCTCATTCTCAGGCGAGCCTCTGGCACAAAGAAGATGCAGGATGCCATGAGGCATAGCAACCTCAAAAAGTCGAAGGCTGGGAGACGTTGGGCATTTTGAAACTTGGTGACCATCTGCAGAATATCATGAGCCCTCACCTCTGGTGGCGAGGCTTTTCCCAGGGAAGTGTCCAGGACCGCTCCAATGAACTGGAGTCTCTGTGATGGTATCATCTGTGACTTCTTTAAATTGAGGGAGAAGCCCAGTTTGTGAAGGAAGTGGCAGACATAATCTAGCTGGATCTGAGCTTGTTCCGGAGATACAGCTCTGATCAGCCAATCGTCCAGGTAGCGGTAGACATGAATCCGTTCCCTCAGACTTGCAGCCACTACCGACATTAGCTTGGTGAAGACCCTCGGGCGGAGGTCAGCCCAAATGGCAGAACTCGAAATTGATAATGAGAGCCGCCAATTGCGAACCTCAGGTATTTCCTGTGTTTGAGATGGATTGGCACATGGAAATAAGCATCCGGAAGGTCCTGAGATACTAGCCAGTCCTGGAGCAGGAGGGCCTGAAGGATCTGAGGGAGAGTTACCATCTTGAACTTGTCCTTCCTGAGGAACTTGTTCAATTCTCGTAAGTCCAAGATAGGTCTCAGTCCTCCGTCCTTCTTCGGTATTAGGAAGTAGGGGGGAGTACCAGCCATTGTTCCTCTCCGCTACAGGTACCGGTTCTATGGCACCTTTCTCCAGCAGGCCTACAATTTCCTGCAAGAGGAACGGATCTGGAACTTTCAGAGAGCTGTTCCCCGGTGGATGACTGAGGAATGCGTAGAAAAGGCAGACAGTAACCTTGGGCAACTGTCTCCAATTCCCAAGCATCTGATGTAATAGCCTGCCATTCCGTCAGATGTTGAGTTAGCCTGCCCCCTACAGGTGTCTTGTGAGGAGAGTCCTCAGAGTGATTTAGAGGCGGCTGATGCAGATGCCGAGGGTAAAGGGGCACCTGCTGCTGCGGCTTTGGTATTTTTACCCCGTCCACCTCGGGTGAATCTTTTTTGACCTCTTTGAACCGACTGTCCTCTGCCTTTTCCGAATGCGGAATAAAAGCGAAAGGACTTAGCTCTCCAAGAGGTTCCTGAGGGGCGATATGGCGTTTGACGGATTGCAGCTCCCAGGGATTTTGCTGCTGCTTTGGATGTCTGTAACTTTTCTAGGCTGTCATCCGCCTTCTTACCATACAAAGAAGAGCCGTCAAAGGGCATATTTAAAAGTCTGGCTTGTACATCTGAAGCAAACCCAGACTTTTGCAACCACGCAAATCTGTGGCTTGTAGTACATGCCGCCATGGCCCTACTGATACTGTCAGCAGAATCAATGCCAGTTTGAAGGGATTCGCACATTGCGTCTTTACCATCCTTAATGATGTTTAGAAACGCTTCCCTTTCTTCTCCCTCTGGGAGGCAGTCAGCCGCTGATGAAGCACACTCCCAAAGTGTATGGCTAAACCTTGCGAGCGTACAAGTAGCGTTAATAGATTTAAATGCCATGCTACATGCAGAAAAGACTTTCTTAGCCATAGTCGTATCTTTTGTCATCCCTGTCCTGTGGAACAGTAGGGTACGCAGATCTACTGCCTGATGCAGTTGCTGCTTGAACAACCAGACTCTCTGGAGTTGGATGTTTAGACAAAAATTCAGGGTCAGGAGCAGATACCCTATATTTGGCTGATAAACTTCTTGTTAACCGCCGGGATAACCTCAGGAGTTTCCCAGTTAGCCAATATTTTTCTTTGTAATGCAGCGTGAAATGGAACCACTGGATGCTTCTGTGGGCCTTTAACTAAAATGTCTGTAAGGTCATCCTGTTGGAATGCAGGTGAAGGTGTTGACCAACCCATGAATTCTATAATCCTTCCCATTAAAATTGTGTAAGGGGTCTCGGCATGTTCCCCTGGGCCTGGTTTGGCAAATTCTATTTCTGGGGAAGTATCTAGCCCACTTGCCTCATGTAAGGATTCTCGAAGGTCCTTTAACCTATTTTCCTCAGATGTAAATTCCTCTAGTTCAGGTGTTGGAGTTCTCTGCAACCCAAAGGGTCTTTCATGATCAGAATCCTCCCCTTCTTCATAAATTGAAGAAAAAAAAGGTCTGAAATGATCAGACCTTGGAAATGGCTTAAATCTATTTCCAGAGCAGAAGGGGCCAAATTTGTCATAATTGGTTGAGAAAACGTTGATGTTGTTGACGCGGACGTTAAAGGCTTTGAAAACACTGAAAAAGGCATCGAGAAGATCGGAAGAGGCCTCGAAGAGCTTGAGAGGATCGGAATCCTACTCGAGGTTGTCGATGACATTCTCGAAGTCGTGTTAGAGGCCCTGGCTATGACCACTGGCTGTGAGGTGGTGACGGCCGTGGGTTTGTTCTTTTTCGGCATCGATACGATCGACCTATGTGTCGATGACGCAGATTTATGCGTCGAAGGGACTTTCGACGATGGCGTCGATGGCACAGTGCCTTTGCTCGAGGGTTCGTGATGCCGATACGGAGGCTGCCGAGGGACATTGGCTCGAGGGACGTCGACGCGCAGCGCCCTCTACTGAAAAAATGTTTCCGAGGCCAGCAAGCTGGAGATGATCTATCAAGATAAGGAATAAGTCGGAGGACACAATCCCTTTGGAATAAACTTTGGAACAAATTCAACACTTTGGAATGTCCACCAGAAATCCTAGAGCCAATTAAAGCTCTATATAGCAACATCTCTGTCAAAATCCAATTAACATCTTCTGGCACTGTGCCGGCTTCCATTCCAACAGCCAGGGGACTCAAACAAGGATCCCCTTGGCAGCCATACTTTTAAATTTTTATATCTCTTTGACATCATGGCCAGCCAAACCAGCATACCCTCCAAAAATTAATGGTACACAGATATCTTACATACTCTATGCTGATGATCTTGTGCTTCTTGACAAGACCAAAATCGGCTTACAAAGGAGACTTCGAGGACTTGAAAAATACATCGAAGACAAATGACATGTCAATCAACATCTCAAAAACACAAATAATGTCAGAATAACAAGGCAAAAACATACCACCTAATTCTGGATGAGAAACGTCTCGAATCAGTTAAAACTACAAAATACCTTGGGATCCGGCTGTATCAATCGCAAATCGAAGCACACTGGATGGACCATTTAAAAACTAAAAGCTAGTCACTTGCACAACAAGGACTAATTCTCCATAAGAAATATGGTCAATTCTCTCTAAAAACCGATCCTCACTTTCTACAACCAAAAAGTGATGCCTATACTCACATAGGGAAGCAAGAGCCTACTCAACATACCACGACAGATATGGAAGAAAAGTACTCTCTCTTCCAAAGTCATACCCAATAGTTAGAATTTGCGCTTTGAACTAGCAATTCAGTCGCTAGATTCTATAAATGCCTGGAAACACATTGCCCTCTATAGAAAGATCATAACAGACAAAGACATCCTGGCAATCAGATTTCTAAGAAACACCAACACAGAATTTAAGACGCCTACTGTGGACTCTTATATTCAGGACAATGCAATGCTGGGGAAAAAAACTAACAGAACTATATATCAACATTGATTAGACTTTGCAAACTTCATATCACTTTTTGTTTTTATCTTTTCCTTTTTTTTTAAAAAAAAAAAACATGTAAAGAGTCTAGTAAACAGAAAAGATCAGATGAAATGTTAAGTGTGTACACAAACTATAAAACATGAAATAAAATGTTTTTGAAAAAAAGAATTTTTGTTGCCAAAGACCATATTCAAAACAAGAAAAAAAAAAAAAAAGAAGAACATCGATTCGCCCTGAATAACATTGACACAACGTTAAATTGCAGGCCACCAAAACAAGAATTAGAGAAGGTTTTTAGAAAAAGAAATGACCAGGCAACAGTTGGTGGTAGCCCACTGAGATAGTAGTGCTGTGCCATGCCACATGCGCAACAGACCGTGACCAGTTGGGGTGCACAATGAGGTAGCTTGGAGTGTTTCTAACAAAGTCCCCTAGTTAGCTCGTTTTCTGCTCTCAGTTTCACCAGATCACTTGTTCGGAGGGGTGCAAGGGTGATGTACTCCACTTTCATGATTTATTGTTTGAGCAAGGACTGGATAGGTTTCCTCTACATTCTTCATGAGTGACAACAAAGTGGAGCAGAGTGGGTGGAAGATATGTATGTATGTATTTATGTTCAGGATTCCAATATGGTACTAGAGTGGTGGGGGGGGTCTTATAAAAACGTTTTTGTGAACATCAGCAAAAACACAGACTTGAAATCCAATTTCGAAAGGGCCACAAAACATACAAAGAAATTCTACTGTTATTACTAATCATTGCCAAGAATAGTGGCGACAGCCTAGCCCTATGTCACACCATAGCTGCAGATTTCTTATTGTTACCATGCAGATCCAGGTGGCTCGTAAACTTGGTATACTCCATAATCAACCTCTGAAGTGAGCGCAAGTTACGAGCTATTAGCACCATATCATCTGTGTATGCCAAGGTTGGTAGTGCCATAGACCCCATTTTTGGTATATTGGCTCCAAGAGATGTTAAGGCTGAGTGGAAGCCATTGACATATAAACGAACAAGTAGAGGTGCCATCACACAACCCTGCCAAACCCCCGTCCGTACCGCAAACGACTCAGTACAATGACCATGTACATCACTTATAACGCAGGCATGCTTGTTTTCGATGTAGGACCTCCTGTAAAGACAATATTTTTGGAGGGCAATTCATGGACATGAGCACATGCCACAATTTATGACAATTGACCTGGTCAAAGCCTATGCTCAGGTCAATCAAAGCCAAATAGATAGGCACATTTTTTATGTAAAGTGAGTTTGATATTATAAAATAGAAGTTTAAAGGATTGTTCGCTAACACCCAGACCGCTACGAAAACACAACTGTATTGGTGCTAGTACCTTCCTCCGTTTTACCCAATCCTTCAATTTGCCAGACAAAGCTCAGCTAAAGATTTTTAAATTAGAGTCAAAAAGCAAAAACAGATAAGACTGTGGTGACCCCATTGCACCTTTTTTTGTAGATTGGTTGGATAATCACAGTACCCCATGACTTCAGAATGAGCCCTGAGGAAGCCATGGCATTGTAAGCAATTACTAACACAGGAGCCCACAAATCTGTTTCAGCATTAAAAAGATCTGCATTTATACCACCTGGTCCTGGACAACAATTCAGCTGCCCAATTTGTATAGGTAATCAAAAACAGGGCTTGATGAAACAGAAGCAGCAGACCAATGAAAATGGTCAACTCACATCCGACTACGAACCACTGTCTCGGGGCCGGACCCAATTAGTTTGTGTTGTATCCCCAGAGTCGCCTATTACCTGAATCGAGTGCCCCTTAGTAGCTCCATCAATAAAATACTGATGGGAGTTTATCAAGTTCTCTTCCTCCTTGCTAATAGTATTTATTTGTAATTGGCTCTAGCCACATTTATCACTGGTTTAAATGAATGGGGGGTTCTTAACAAGGAGAGCAGGTCCGATTTAGCTCTAGCAGATTCACTATTGAACCATCATTTGCATACGCAAAATAGTTTCGTTTTGATCAGCTTCTGAAACCTTTCGTTAATGCCTAAAGCACACAATGCCTAAGGCATAAAGATAGAGACAGTGTGTGTGCTCTGCTAAATCAGGGCCATCTAATAGTGCCTTCATTAGGCCGTAGTTTAATGTAATAATGTTCTTCTGGATCACCAGTTGATCCATCATCCCCCATCGTAAAGTTCTTTTAGAGATTGGCAAGCTCGCCATTGATAAAATAAAAAAGATCAATGTTAATCAAATTATTGCCCCAGGTAAATATTAGCACAAGAGGATGGTGGTCACTAAAAGTTTCATCAACATAAAAATCCTTCAGAAAACCCCAAAACATGACTAGCAAGAGAAAATAGTCAATACAAGAACTTACCCGAGTTGCTTCATTTGTTCGATTCCCATGGTTGTAGTTTACTACATGCCTATTGATTGTGCATAGGGCCCCAGTCATGAAGCCACGTCCATAAGAGGAGACCATTCTTGGGTTGATCATTATTGGTTCAGAAATACCCACAAGCCTGTCTTCAGTATCCTCAAAAGATTAGCAGGAGAGCCATTACCAATTCTTATTGACATCCCCTCCCACAATCAAGATCACGTTTGAAGATCCCATTATAGTTATCAGCATATAAATTATTCATTAAAATTTTAAGAGAGTGATTCATATATTGCTTATGTGGGCGGTTATAAAGCTTTTAGCCATATTTCACTCTGGCCGTCCATTTTGACTTTCACCAACAGCAAAAAAGTAGGTGAGGAGTCTAAAATATGGGCCTTTCATACATACGCTGTCTTTATTAGAATTGCTACACCCACAAAGCATCTGCCACCCTTATTTTCTTTAGCCAGCAATTGGTGTGAAATAAAATAATTGAGAACCAGGATTTTCAGCAAGCCTCATCTCTTGGAGACAAACGATATCAGCCTGCTTGAAATATTCAGCTATGGCAGGGCATTCTAACTTGTTTTTTGTCTCAGCGATGTTGCAAGAGACAACAGTTACAATGTGTTGTTCCTGGGACACTCTCAGGCTCTTATTTGAGGGCAGGATGTTAGATAACACTGAACTTCCCTCAATAAAACCATATCCACCTCACTACAAACAGGTGGTCTTGGTGGAATTAGAGAGCTGCCATTGATTGATACATTATATGATATGGCATTTGTAACGCGCCTACACACAAGTGATTCAAGGCACGACGAGGCAAGGAAGGGGGACCAGAGGGAGGACAGAGACAACGATCTTACTAGGCCAAGTGACATTGAGATTGTGCAAGTGCAGGGGAGGGGAGGGGAAAAGTGCCAGGGGAAAGGGGAGTAGGCAGTTCTGTACATGGGATCAAAACAATAACAGGAAGTGCGGCCAGCAAGTGGCAGGTGCAAGGGTAAGTGCAGACAGCAGGTGTCCAAAAGTGCAGCTAGGGGGACTGTAGGGTTACAGATAAAGACCCAAGTGCAAGCGTTGCCAGGAGGCAGTGCAGGTGTGCAACTGGGTGGGCAGGTACCAGGGCCCGGAATCAGAGGGTAGCCAGGTGACCAGTGCAGTATCAAACACGAAATCAGCAGGGGAGAGGAAGAGAGAAGGCAGAAGCAAAGAGAAAAGTCTTTAGGTGCTTCCGGAACCAGAGATGGTTCTCCTTAAGTTTCAGAGAGGCATGGAGGCAGTTCCAGGGGGAGGCCCCAGCCGAAGAAAGATCTACCACCAACCCGTTGCTTGGAGAAGCGACAGACCCTGAGGGAGTTGGAGGTGGATGAGCGAAGAGCTCGAGTAGGAAGGTATTTATGAAGAGAGGGTTGGAGGTATTGAGGCCCCAGGCACCAGAAGGCCTTGTGGACAATGCAGAGGGTCTTGAACTTAATCCTTGCAGCCAATGCAGAGATGTCAGTGCTGAAGAGATACGATCCCTGGGCTTGAGGCAAAGGGCAAGTCTCGCAGTTCTGCTCTGGATGAGTTGCAAAGAGCAGAGTGTAGAAGCAGGCAGATTTAGAAGGAGGCTGTTGCAGTAGTCCAGCCTAGAGAGAACCAGGGCTCTAGAGACAGTGAGCTTCTGGGGGGAAGGAGAGAAAAGGAAGAATACCTCTGAGGAGGTGCAGTTGGTAGTTTTACTTCGTAGAGACGTCAGAGATGTGAGGAGAAAATTAGAGTGTGGAGTCGAAGATGACTGCAAGGTTCTTAGCCTCACAGGTGGGAGCAGGAAGAGGGCCAAGGGAGGCCGTCCAGGGAGTAACAGGAAAGGAGGGTGCAGGTGTGCCGATGAGGAGAATATCTGTCTTACTGGCATTAAGGCAGAGATCGTAGCAGCACACCACTCCTGGATAGCAGACAAATAGTCAGAGATGAGAGAAGGAGAAGAGGTGGCAGAGGGGAGCCTGAAAACGAGGCGTGTCATCCGCATAGCACTGAAAGTTGGAGCAGAGAGTGGCAATGCGGTGGGCGAGAGGTGCCAGGTATTGGTTGAACAGCAGGGAGAGAGGTCAAACCCCTAGAAAACACCACAGGTAGAGAGTGAGCTAGAGGAAAGGAAGGACCCAAGTTCGACCTCGAAGGGTCCAACAGAGAGGAAAGAAGTCAGCCAGGCCAGGGTCTATTCGGCGATACCCAGGTTATCACGGAGACGATTGAGCAGGATGGCATGGTTGACCATGTCAAAGGCAGAAGAGAGATTGAGTAAGATGAGGACAGAGGGGAGATTAGAATCAAGTTTATATAGCAGGTCTTCACATATGTTCAGAAGAGCAGTTTCCGTGCTTCTGGCTGCTCTGAAGCCAGACTAATGGTCATGGAGACAACCAACAGATTCAGTGTGAAGATTAAGCTGGGAGATGGCCAGCTTTTCCAGGAGATTGCCCAGGAAATGAGTGATGAGATCGGGTTATAGTTAGCCGGGCAAGAGGGGTCGACTGAGGATTTATTGAGAAGAGGGTGCACAAGAGAGTGCTTCAGGGGGGGAAGGGAAGGCACCAGTGGCAAAGGAGATGTTGCAGGAGCGAGGATGTCAATGTGGTCCTTGATGGTTTTGGAAGCACATGGAAGAACCTGTTTTGACGAGACTTTAATAGATTGGACTGGTCTAGAAACCCCATCAGGGGAGAACAGAGGAAAGAGGGAGGAGAAGAGGCCACAGAGGGGCCGGAAGTAGAGGAAAGAGTAACAACTGATTGGCATTGCCGAGGACCGAGGTAGTCCATCGATATTTAATCGGACAGGCAGTCAAAAACGTTTCTGTTGGTAGAACTCGAGAGTCCAAAATAGATCTGTTTAATACGTGAGGGTTGCTGCATGTGGTGTCTGAGAAGTCAGCATCCGAGATTTCAACTTAGTACATTTACCCCCAGTGGCTCACTCGTTGTGGAAATGGAGTTAGTTACTCCCCAAGCTAGTGTGGGAAGACTATTTGTTCATGGACGATTCAATGAGTAAAAATATGATGGGTAAAATTCTGGGACCAGGAATGGGGTTGCTGCAGCCAAGATTTTAATGGATGATAACATCTGTGATCCTTGGGTCTGTGAAGGTGATAACCATGGAGTTTCCTTGTAGACTTCTTTTTGGCATCACCCACCCACTGGGTTCTTATGTGCTGTGGGTCAATAGCTGGCGATTGTATATTGGTGTAAATCGTTTTGTTTATTAAAGAGCATGGTCCTTCGTTAGACCCAGGTAGTAAGGGGTGCCTCAACAATTATGTCCACAATTGGGAGGGTAGCAAAGACAGAACGTGTCCTGGGGGGCCCCTGCGTAATTTCCACTCATTGTTGTGAACCGTAGGTGTGCCGATGCAACATAGCCTATATAATAATAGATTGCGACGGTCACTGGTTAGATTCCAATCGGCTGATAGGAGATCGTACTTGATTAATAGATTAATTATTGGTTGCACCTACTACACACCTAGAGGGATTAACAGGATTTAGACCACCTGGTCCCTTGTCAGTAAAGGCATTGGTAAAATCCGTTTTCAATGTCCTCAGGAGGTCATCCAAAATCCCAAGAGTATTACAAATGTTAGATTTAAAATTTGCCTTAAAATCCATGATCGATTGTGCTGTAACTGTCAACTTTAGAGTAGCAGAATGAGTTTCCTTCACAAGTGCAAGCAAGGGGTCACCGGGTGGAACTACATGGCTATTTTTTGCTTAATCGCAGATAACCTTCTTTTCTCCATGCCGTCCTTGATGCCGAGCGTACTGGCAGGTGCGTAATAGGGGAGCAGGGATGGTGGTGTGGTGAAGATAGTAAGGGTAAAGGTACTTCAATAGCGTACCAGTAGGTGATCCAGAACAACTCAGGAGAAGCTAAGGCGCATGGAACAAAAAAAGATTGCAGAGAAGACAGTAAGTCAAGTTGGCCCAGCAGGAGCTCACCTGCGGACTGCGGAGGATGATACACTGCATTGTCACTGCCCAGCAGCGTGGGCAGCAGGGCATTCTTTGTAGCAAAAAAGGGCTAGTTTCAACGCCATTTGTTTTTAATTATGCCAGCTTTTTCTTTCAGAAAGCGGAGAGTGTCATTTGGGGGCTCACCTGGTTTCGACTCACTGTTTTGGTTTCCTGGTATAGGCTCTTGTAGTTGTCCCGCCTTTCTTTCTCGCATACTCATGCAAGTACCAGGGGACACGGGTGGGGGAGGGAATTCAAATGTCTTAGACCTGCAGTTACCCCTCAGTAAGGAGTAGGAGTTAATAAAATTTGTAAAAACAAAGTATTCCCATCCAGAACCTCTAGAGTGATGCAATAGCTGGGGACCAATTGAAAGGGCTACTCTCAGCAAGAATGAGAAAAAAAAATGCAATTTGGCAATTTAGTGAAGTTACCAGCTCGCTCTTTTCTCCAAGAACCAAACATGTAATTGCATATACACGATCCAGGTACAGGTTTTTATAACACCACATTGGACACAATTCCAATTGCAATTTACAAATAACCAGAACACCAGCACCAAAACCGGCTTTCGCCAGGCATCAGGGAGAGATACGGGATACAAATGCCAAGTACAAAAACAAGTTCAGAACATCAGTGGAATTTGAGTAATAATTAAGTAGTGAGTTCAGCTACTCTATTCTACTGTATAACATCTCTGCTTACATTGACCCATAGAACCAAAACAACCAAGCCACGGGAAAGAACGCCTCACCTTATGTTGTATTGGCACGTAGCACATAGCACCAATACCACCAAGCCACGGGAGCAGTTGTTTTCCAAAGCAGTTAAAGATATTCGAGGCTTCACATCAGGTAATGAGGGTGATGGAGCCACCATATGGTGCCAGAGAGAAACAGCAGTGAACAGCCGGTTGTTACCGGCTCCATTCTGCATATCGGGAACAACATTTTGCTAGCGTGTATGTTGAGCATTTAAAACTTATAAATACAGTGGTAAAAAACAGACATTTTAGGCTCAAATCAACTATTTTGGTACTATTGTACAGTAGTTCATTAGATGAAAACGGGGGTTGAAATTGGAATAGATGGAGTAGGAGGAGGAGGAAGTAGCTCCTCGGTGTTGGGAAGTTCCTCTTAACCAGGAGTTGATCTTCACGACCCAGGAGCTAATAAAGACTCATGAACAAGTTCACGACTCGGTACATTTAATGGAGGACTTAAAAAAAATATGTATATTAAAAAAGAAAAGCATGCAAGTAGGTTGAAAGAATTGCAGAGGTTGAACAGTTAAAATTGAGACGCGCAATAGTCTAAATAGCCACACTGACGTTGCCTGAAAGGTGGCAGAACTTGCTTTCCTCCTCCAACTTTGGTATGCATCTATAAAATGTAAAAACCATACACTCCTCTTTCAATAGCTAGATTGCCGTCTTTTGCTTTATTCTGATTTCATTGCACTCAATCACTTGCCATGTTGCTTTAAAGTCCTTTGGTTTTACTTCCTTTTCAGAAGGCCATTTCTTTTTCACTCATGCCTTCTGTCCAGCTGCTACCTTTCACTTCTCTTTTAGCCATACCCCGGATTTAATTTTTTTAAAGTTTCATCAAAATTGTTTATTAAGTAATTTGTGTCGTTTTCAAGTCATGTCTACCAAACAGCATAGAAGAACTAGTTACTCTTACCTTGTAACGTTCTTTCGATGGGATGTTCCTCCGACGTATTCCTTATCTTAGATAGAAATCCTTCAGCTTTGCTGGCCTCGGAAAATTTTTTCGCCAGAGGGCGCTGCGCGTCGATGATCGCCGAGTCGATGACCCTCGACGGCCTCCGTGCCGACGTCGACGTCATCCTGCCTATAAAGGCCGCGCGCAGCGTCCGTTGCTCAGTTCCGTTTTGTAGTCCCCAGTAATGTTTTTGGATTAGACTAATCACCTTGAAGGAGCATAGGCTGCAAACCCACAGGAAGTCATACTGCGGGGATGGATGGGAGGGTCGATAAGGAATACGTCGGAGGAACATCCCATCGAAAGAACGTTACAAGGTAAGAGTAACTAGTTCTTCGAAGGGATTGTGTCCTCCGACGTATTCCTTATCTTAGATAGACTCCCATAGCAGTGGTATTGTGACTGGAGGCGGGAGTAATAAAAGTTATGTTACCCTTCCAGAATGGACAGAGTGTAACACAGCCTTGCCGAATCTAGTTTCTTGACTAGAGGAGGAATCCAGGCTATAGAATTTGGTAAATGTATGTGCGGACGACCATGTGGCAGCCGCACATATATCTCGAATTGGCACCCCTCTTTGAAGGGCTGAGGATGTTGCGATACCCCTGGTAGAATGAGCCCTTAGATTTTGAGGAGGCTCCTTTCCTGCCAATTTGTAGCACTCCAGAATGGCTAAAATAATCCATCTGGAGATGGTTTGTTTTGTTATTGGAAGGCCCAACTTATGTCCTGCATAACCTACAAAGAGTTGGTCTGCTTGTCTGATCTTAGCCAATCTGCTGATATAGAAGCTCAAGGCTCGCTTAGGGTCCAGCCTGTGCAGTCTCTCTTCCTCCTTCCCCGGATGAGGAGGAGGGTAGAAAGAAGGTAATATAATCTTCTGAGTGATGTGAAACTCCGAGACTACCTTCGGGAGGAAGTTAGGCTTCACCTGAAGAACAACTTTGTCCTTGTAAAAGATTGTATGTGGAGGTTTACACGATAAGGCTTGCAACTCGCTAACCCTTCTAGCAGATGTCAATGCTATTAGCAAAACAGTTTTGAGGGTGAGAAGCTTCAATGAACAAGAGTGTAGTGGTTCAAAAGGGGCACCCTTTAGGAAGTTTAAAATTAGGTTTAAATCCCATAAGGGAACTTGAAAAGGTTTCGGGGGATAAACATTAGTTAATCCTTTTAGGTATTGTATTACCAATGGAATTTTGAAGTATGAAGGCTCCTCTGCAGTGCGCTTAAAGATTGATAGCGCTGCGAGATAGCCCTTAATTGTGCCAACCTGTAGGCCTGAATTAGCCAGGTAAAGTAAGAATGACAACACCATAGGTGTACCACAAGAAAAGGGTTCAATATTCTTTTCTCTGCACCAGCTGCAAAATTTGTTCCAACGGCAGCGGTATAGAGTTTTAGTTGCCGGCCTTCTGGCCGAAAGCAACACCTCCATAACATCATCCGGAAGGTCCCAATCCTTGTACCTCAACCTTTCAGACACCAAGCGTGAAGGTTGAGGGTCTTGATGGCTGGATGGAGAACCTGACCTTCCTTCTGCGAGAGAAGATCCTCTCTGTATGGCAGTCGAATTGGAGGGCAGATGGACATGTCTAGAAGGTCCGGGTACCACGTTCTCCTGGCCCAATCCGGGGCAATTAGGATCATGGTCTTCCGAAACCTTCTCAACCTCCTGATCATTTGAGGAATGACAGGGACCGGAGGGAACGCGTACAGAAGTGGGAACTCCCAGTCCACTACGAACGCATCTCCTAGAGCTCCTCTCGGGGGAAATTCCCTTGAGCAAAATCTGTCGCACTTCCTGTTGATACTGGTGGCGAACAGATCCACTTGAGGGGTTCCCCAAAGGGCGAAGATCTCTTGAAGGACTTCCTGAGCTATCTCCCACTCGTGAGAGACTGTGCTCTGCCTGCTCAGAGCGTCCGCTGTCAAGTTCTTCTCTCCGGCTAGGTGAATTGCCGATAGAGAGATTCCTTCCTGAATTGCCCAAAACCAGAGCTGCATCGCCTCTCTGCACAGTGGTAGTGAGCCTACGCCTCCTCTTTTGTTGAGGTAGTGCATGGCCACTGTATTGTCCGTCATTATTAGGACGTTTCTTCCCCGTACAGACGGCAGAAAAGCCTTCAGCGCTAGTCTGATGGCTCTCAGCTCCAACAGGTTGATATGTAGTCTGGACTCCGATGGAGACCAACGACCGCTGATGGTCAAGTCGTTGGCGTGAGCTCCCCACCCCGTGAGTGAGGCATCCGTGACTACTGTTATCTCCGGCCATGGTTGCCAAAACATTTCTCCTTTCAGGATGTTCTCCCGACAGGCCCACCACTGAAGGTCTCGGGCTACTTTGACCGGGATCCGAAGGAGATCTGTCATCCTTCCTGAGAACTGTGACCACTGAGTTCTCAGTGCCCACTGGAGGGATCTCATTCTCAGGCGAGCCTCCGGCACGAGGAATATGCAGGATGCCATGAGGCCTAGCAACCTCAGAAAGTCGTAGGCTGGGAGATATTGGGCATTCTGAAATCTGATGACCATCTGCAGAATATCTCGAGCCCTCACCTCTGGTGGCAAGGCTTTTCCCAGGGAAGTGTCCAGGACTGCTCCAATGAATTGGAGTCTCTGTGATGGTATCATCTGTGACTTCTTTAAATTGAGGGAGAAGCCCAGCTTGTGAAGGAAGTGGCAAACATAATCTAGTTGTCTCTGAGCCTGTTCCGAAGATACAGCTCTGATCAACCAATCGTCTAGGTAAGGGTAGACATGAATCCCTTCCCTCCTTAGACTTGCAGCCACAACCGACATTAGCTTGGTAAAGACCCTCGGGGCGGAGGTTAGCCCAAATGGCAGAACTCGAAATTGATAATGAGAGCTGCCAATTGCGAACCTCAGGTATCTCCTGTGCCTGGGATGGATCGGCACATGGAAATAAGCGTCCTGGAGGTCTAGAGATACCAACCAGTCCTGAAGCTGGAGGGCCTGAAGGATCTGAGAGAGAGTCACCATCTTGAACTTGTCCTTTCGGAGGAATTTGTTCAATTCCCGTAAGTCTAAGATGGGTCTCAGTCCTCCGTCCTTCTTCGGTATTATGAAGTAGGGGGAGTACCAACCCTTGTTCCTTTCCGCTACAGGTACCAGTTCTATGGCACCTTTCTCTAGCAGGTCTAAAACCTCCTGCAAGAGGAGCGGATCTGGAAGCTTCAAAGGGTTGTTCCCCGGTGGATGACTCTGAGGGATATGTAGGAAGGGCAGGCAGTAACCTTGGGCCACTGTCTCCAGAGCCCAAGCATCTGACGTAATAGCCTGCCATTCCGTCAGATGGTGAGTTAACCTGCCCCCTACTGGTGTTCTGTGAGGGGAGACCTCAGAGTGGTTTTGAAGCGGCTGATGCAGTTGCCGAAGGTAAAGTGGCTCCTGCTCCTGCGGGTGCGGCTTTCTTTCCCCTACCCCGTCCACCACGGGTAAATCTTCCTTGGCCTCTTTGAGCCGGTCGTCCCCTGCCCCTTCCATATGAGGAATAGTAACGAAAGGACCGTCCTCTCCACGATGATCCCGAAGGACGAAAGGTATTCTGACGGATAGCAGCTCCCAATGACTTGGCTGCTGCCTTGGACGTTTGCAGTTTCTCCAAACTGTCATCCGCCTTCTTTCCAAAGAGGGTAGAACCGTCAAAGGGCATATTCAAAAGCCTGGTCTGCACGTCAGAGGCAAAACCAGACTTCCTCAACCACGCATGCCTGCGGATTGTGGTACTTGCCGCCATGGCCCTGCTGATACTGTCAGCAGAATCTAGGCCAGTTTGTAGGGTCTCGCACATCGCATCTTTACCATCCCTGATGATGTTTAAAAATGCGTCCCTTTCCTCTCCTTCTTGGAGGCAGTCAGCCGCTGATGAAGCGCACTCCCAAAGGGTGTGGCTGAACCTAGCGAGCGTACAGGTCGCGTTAATAGACTTTAACGCCATGCTACAGGCAGAAAAAACCTTCTTAGCCATGGCATCATACTTTTTGTCATCCCTATCCTGCGGAGCAGTGGGGTATGCAGATGTGCTGCCTGATGAGGTTGCAGCCTGTACAACCAAGCTCTCAGGAGTAGGGTGTTTTGACAAATATTCAGGGTCAGAACTAGCCACCCTGTATTTTGTTGACAGTTTTTTATTTACTGCCGGGATAATTTCTGGCGTTTCCCAGTTTGTCAAAATCCTTCTCTGTAGAGCAGAGTGAAATGGAACCACAGGATCCTCCTGTGGGCCCTTGTCCAGTATGTCAGTGAGGTCATCCTGCTGAAAGGCAGGAGAAGGTGCAGACCAACCCATAAATTCTATGATTCTAGACATCAGAGCTCTATATGGAGTCTCCGCATGTTCTCCTGGGTCTGGTTTGATAAATTCTGCTTCAGGAGAAGTGTCCAAGCCACTAGCTTCCTGAAGTGCATCCTGAAGATTTTTTAATCTTCCTTCCTCAGAGGCGAAAGTCTCTGGCTCTGGTGATGTGGTCCTCTGTAAATCAATATCTTGGTCTGAATCCTCCCTTTCCTCAAAAATCGAGGTTAAAGGGGGATACATTGGTTTTTGGAATGGTATAAACCCCATTTCCAATGCAGAAGGAGCCATCATCACAGGCCTTGAAAACGTCGATGTCGTCGACACCGACGTGAAAGTACTCGAAGGCGCCGTGAAAAGCGTCGAGAAATGTGTACTAGGCCTCGAAGAACTCGAAAGGATCGGAGTCCTGCTCGAGAACGACGTCGACGTTCTCGGCGTCGAGTCGGAGGTCTTTTGTCTAACCGTTGGCTGTGGAGTAGCCGTGGTTCTTTCCTTCACCGGCGTCGATATCGGCGTCGACGTCGGCGTCGACTCGATCGACTGATGCGCCGATGAATCCTTCGACAACGGCGTCGATGGCGCCGACCTCTGTTTCGAAGGAGTTTTTGACTATGGCGTCGATGATGCTTTATCTCCCGATGGCTCGAGGCGCTTTCGGGTTGACTTTTCCGCCGGGTACTGCGACTCGCGGCGTTTAGATTTTTTGGGTTTTTTACCCGGGGTATCACCCTCAGCTGTCTTCGAGGGGGACGAGGCCGCTTTCTCGAAGACGCTTAGCATCTTTTTCCTGAATTCCTCCCACTCAGCTTGCGAGCTGCGTTTTGTGGGGCAATGAACTCTCTCAGGAGAACTCGACGAAGATGACGAAGGGGATCTCCTACGTCTCTTCTTCGAGTGTCTCGATGTCGACGAGTGGTGGGAGCCACTTCGTGATCTAGATCGAGAGTGTTTTTTATGGTGAGGAGACGAACGTCTCGACTCTACCGAAGAAGCTTTCGAGGAAGTTAAAGTTGACCTACCTCTCTCGAGCTTCCCCCTACGCTCCTTCAAGGCTTTCGCCGTCATGGAAAGGCATTCCTCACACTCCGAACTCTGGTGCGTGATTCCCAGACACCACAAACAGACCCTGTGAGGGTCCGTCAACGACATTTTCTTCCCGCAGTCTCGGCACTTTTTGAAACCGGACCGAGGGGTCGTCGGGTCGGAGGAGGATGCCATCGATATCGAGGTAAATAGTAGTTATTATATACGTTATCTTGACGAGAACTGAGCAACGGTGTTCCGAGGCACAACGAAGCGCGGAAAAACGGAACTGAGCAACGGACGCTGCGCGCGGCCTTTATAGGCAGGATGACGTCGACGTCGGCACGGAGGCCGTCGAGGGTCATCGACTCGGCGATCATCGACGCGCAGCGCCCTCTGGCGAAAAAATTTTCCGAGGCCAGCAAAGCTGAAGGATTTCTATCTAAGATAAGGAATACGTCGGAGGACACAATCCCTTCGAAATAAAGCATTCACAAATGTCGGATTGCATTAACAAGAGGAGGGAGACAAGAATGGTCACATATAGAAATAGACTAAGCCACAGAACGAAGGTAAATGATCCTGGCCAGCTCATTCAATCACATGGTCCACAACGTGTATAAATTACTGCTCACTAAATCGGTGATAATAATCACCACCAAGGAGTGAAAATGTTCCCCGAGGAAGAAAATCAGAAAAATATCACTGTATAAAGCTGCATCACATATACGAATGGTAACTGTTGATATGCTGCACACCACAAGCTAACAAGTTCCTTTGATCACTTAAAGACACCACTTGAAAAGGTGTCCCTCAGTCTGTATTGTGTGTATATACTGGTGTGTGTACAGTTTTAAAATGGCCATTGAAATGTGGGGCTGGACTATGGATTTGAATGGAGGACCAGTGCACCTGTAGCCTTTTGCCCAAGAGGCGCTGTTGTGAATGTTAGTGACTTAGCAGCTCCATGAAGAACAAAGGCATTAAAATGCTGTAAAGTTCTTGTAGCGACAGAGGCTGAAGTCTTGGCAGTTCACCCAGAAATTAATTGGTGTGTCAATTTGAGGCTGATGGGATCCTCATCAATTGTCCTACGCACAGTGGTCGAAGTGAGTGGGAACAGTAGGGAGCAGTGTTCCACTACTATTGTTTTTTACTGTTAACAGCTCCACTACTTTTTACAACCATTTGCACCATTCCAGAACTTTTCTTTATGAAATGAAAGCACACTTCTTCACTTTACCACCAGATATCAGTTAGATAAACTGAAATCTTTTTCAACTCAATTGGATGTCAACCAGCATGACTGCATCCCTTGAAAAATGTGTTGCACGGTGCTCCCTTCCTTCCTACCCTGTCCCCCGCTTGAGTCACAGTACCACTACTTTTCTGGTACACTTCTATCACTGCCTACGTAATGTAATTCGGCACACCCTAAAAAGAACTGCCTCCCAGTTCTCGACACCCGCCGTTGCTACTTTTGAAGGTTCCATTCATTTTAAGGAAACTATTAGTTTCATTTTTAAATGGGATCCAAATGAAGTTGGAACATGCGTGTTTTTTGAATCTCTCGCTGGTTAATAGCAGGTGCTGATATTTGCAGCGGCACGAAAAAAGTGACATTACAAAAGGAGTGGGTTTTTTTGTTTTTTTTTTTAGATAGGTTGTGTCCTTGGAATTCCAAACTAGGAAAAAGTAAAGCTCTGAAGGAGTATAAAAGTTTTTGTGAACACCTTAGAAATTTAACATGTAGGATGATTCACAATTGGTTTCTCAAGAACCATTTCAGTGCCATTACTGCCAAATGGATAAAAGCTCTTAATGGTGAAGATGATGACTGGTTTGCCCACAAGTGGTTCCCATTTCCAGTGCCACAATACAAATTCCGCTGTGAAATGCAGAAGAATGGGTATCGTTCGAAAACAAAAATGTGAAGCTATCACAGCCTGCCCTCAAAGTTGCCATACTAAAGAAGAACAAGTTACTTCTTACCTTGCAACGTTCTTTCGACGGGATGTTCCTCCGACGTATTCCTCATCTTAGATATCTCCTTCCAGCTCTGCTGGCCTCGGAAAATTTTTCTCTAGAGGGTGCTGCGCGTCGACGTCCTCCGAGTCGATGTCCCTCGACAGCCGCCGTATCGACGTCGACGTCATCCTGCCTATAAAGCCTATAAAGGCTGCACGCAGCGTCCGTTGCTCAGTTCCGTTTTGTAGCCCACAATAATACTTTCTGGACTAAACTAATCACCCTGAAGGAGCGTAAGCTGCAACAACAAGGGAAGTGGAACTGCGGGGATGGATGGGAGGGTCGATGAGGAATACGTCGGAGGAACATCCCGTTGAAAGAACGTTACAAGGTAAGAAGTAACTTGTTCTTCGAAGGGATTGTGTCCTCCGACGTATTCCTCATCTCAGATAGGCTCCCATAGCAGTATTCTATTATTGGAGGAGGGAGTACTGACTTCACGCTGTCTTCTATTGATGAATAGAATGCAGTACAGCCCTTCCAAACCTAGTCTCTTGACTGGAGGAAGAATCCAAATTGTAAAATCGTGTAAAGGTATGGACAGAGGACCATGTAGCGGCCGCACAGATGTCTTTAACCGGCACGCCTCTTTTGAGGGCCGATGAAGCTGCAATACCTCTGGTCGAATGAGCCCTAAGGTTTTGAGGGGGCTCTTTCCCTGCCAGTTTATAACATTCCAAAATGGCTAGAATGATCCATCTGGAAATGGTCTGCTTAGTTATTGGTAACCCCAGCTTGTGACCTGTGTAACCTACAAACAGCTGGTCTGCCTGTCTTATCCTGGCTAGTCTACTGATGTAAAAACTTAAAGCCCTTCTAGGGTCTAGCCTGTGTAACCTCTCTTCCTCTTTCCCCGGATGAGGAGGAGGAGGATAGAAAGATGGTAGGGTAATCTTCTGAGTGATATGGAATTCAGAAACCACCTTTGGGAGGAAATTAGGTTTCACTTGCAGGACAACTTTGTCTTTGTGAAATATTGTGTGAGGGGTTTACAAGAAAGAGCTTGTAATTCGCTCACCCTTCTAGCAGATGTAAGTGCTATTAATAAAACAGTTTTAAGGGTAAGGAATCTTAACGAACAAGAATGGAGTGGTTCGAAAGGTGTGCCCATCAGGAAAGTTAGGACTAAGTTTAAATCCCATAGGGGAACTTGGAATGGTCTTGGGGGATAAACATTGGTTAACCCCTTTAGAAACTGTATTACCAAGGGTAACTTGAAATAGGATGGTTCTTCCGCAGTGCGCTTAACGATGGATAGCGCTGCGAGATAGCCTTTAATGGTGCCAACTTGAAGGCCTGAATTCGCCAAATATAGAAGGAAGGACAAAACCATTGGTGTACCACATGAAAAAGGGTCGATATTCTGTTCTCTACACCAGCTGCAAAATCTGTTCCAACGGCAGCGGAATAAAGACTTTGTTGCTGGCCTCCTTGCCGAAAGCAACACCTCCATAACGTCATCAGGGAGGTCCCAATCCTTGTACCTCAACCTTTCAGAAGCCAAGAGTGAAGGTTGAGGGTTTTGATGTCTGGATGGAGAACCTGACCTCCCTTCTGTGAGAGTAGGTTCTCTCTGAGTGGAAGTCGAATTGGAGGGCAGATGGACAAGTCTAGAAGGTCCGGGTACCACGTTCTCCTGGCCCAATCCGGGGCAATTAGGATCATGGTTCTCCGGAATCTTCTCAACCTCCTGATCATTTGAGGAATGACAGGGACCGGTGGGAACGCGTACAGAAGCGGAAACTCCCAGTCCACTATGAACGCGTCTCCCAGAGCTCCTCTCGGGGGAAATTCCCTTGAGCAGAACAGATCGCATTTCCTGTTGACGCTGGTGGCGAACAGATCCACCTGAGGGGTTCCCCAAAGGGCGAAGATCTCTTGAAGGACTTCCTGAGCTAGTTCCCACTCGTGGGAGACTGTGCTCTGCCTGCTCAGAGCGTCCGCTGTCAAGTTCTTCTCTCCGGCTAGGTGAACCGCCGATAGAGAGATTCCTTCTTGGATTGCCCAAAACCAGAGCTGCATCGCCTCTCTGCACAGGGGTAGTGATCCTACGCCTCCTCTTTTGTTGAGGTAATGCATGGCCACTGTGTTGTCCGTCATTATCAGGACGGTTTTCCCTTGTACAGCTGGCAGGAACGCCTTCAGCGCAAGTCTGATGGCTCTCAGCTCTAACAGGTTGATATGTAGTCTGGACTCCGATGGAGACCAACGACCGCTGATGGTCAAGTCGTTGGCGTAGGCTCCCCACCCTGTGAATGAGGCATCCGTGACTACTGTTATCTCCGGCCAGGGTTGCCAAAACTGTTCTCCTTTCAGAATGTTCTCCTGACAGGCCCACCACTGAAGGTCTCGAGCCACCCTGTCGGGAACCTGAAGAAGATCTGTCATTTTCCCTGAGAATTGACACCACTGAGTCCTCAGTGCCCACTGGAGGGATCTCATTCTCAGGCGAGCCTCTGGCACTAGGAAAATGCAGGATGCCATGAGGCCTAGCAACCTCAAAAAGTCGAAGGCTGGGAGACGTTGGGCATCTTGGAACTTGGTAACCATCTGTAGAATATCTTGAGCCCTGACCTCTGGTGGCGAGGCTTTTCCCAGGGAAGTGTCCAGAATCGCTCCTATGAACTGGAGTCTCTGTGATGGTATCATTTGTGACTTCTTTAAATTGAGGGAGAAGCCCAGTTTGTGAAGGGATTGGCACACGTGATTTAGCTGGATCTGAGCTTGTTCCGAAGAGACAGCCCTGATCAACCAATCGTCCATGTAGGGGTAGACGTGAATCCCTTTCCTCCTTAGACTTGCCGCCACTACCGACATTAACTTGGTGAAGACCCTCGGGGCGGAGGTCAGCCCAAACGGCAGCACTCGAAATTGATAGTGAGAGTTGCCAATTGCGAACCTCAGGTATTTCCTGTGTTTGAGATGGATAGGCACATGGAAATAAGCATCCTGAAGGTCCAGAGATACCAACCAGTCCTGGAACTGAAGGGCCTGGAGGATCTGAGAAAGAGTGACCATCTTGAATTTGTCTTTCCTGAGGAATTTGTTCAATTCTCGCAAGTCCAAGATGGGTCTCAGTCCTCCGTCTTTCTTTGGAATGAGAAAATAAGTGGAGTACCAGCCCTTGTTCCTCTCCGCTACAGGTACCGGTTCTATGGCACCTTTCTCTAGCAGGTTGAAAATTTCCTGCAAGAGGAGCGGATCTGGAGCTTTCTGAGAGCTGATCCCCGGTGGATGACTCAGGTATGCGTAGGAGAGACAGGCAGTAACCTTGGGCAACTGTTTCCAATGCCCAAGCATCTGACGTGATAGCCTGCCATTCCGCCAGATGTTGAGTCAACCTGCCTCCTACAGGTGTCCTGTGAGGGAAGTCCTCAGAGTGGTTTTGGGGCGGCTGATGCGGATGCCGATGGTAAAGAGGCACCTGCTGTGGCTGCGGCTTTTGAATATCTACCCCGTCCACCTCGGGTAGTTCTTCTTTGTCCCCTTTGAGCCGGACGTCCTCTACCTCTTCCGAATGCGGAGTAGAAGCGAAAGGACTTGCCCCTCGCAGAGGTTCCCGTGGGACGAAAAGGTGTCTGACGGATTGCAGCGCCTAGGGATTTTGCTGCTGCTTTTGAAGTTTGCAGTTTCTCTAAACTGTCATCCGCCTTTTTCCCGAACAAAGAAGAGCCATCGAATGGCATGTACAAGAGCCTGGTTTGCACATCAGGGGCAAAACCAGACTTTCTCAACCAAGCGAATCTCCTGGTTGTTGTACTTGCCGCCATTGCTCTGCTGATACTGTCAGCCGAATCAATGCCAGTCTGGAGGGATTCGCACATAGCGTCTTTACCGTCCTGTATGATATTCAGGAACGCCTCCCTTTCTTCTCCCTCCGGGATGCAGTCAGCCGCTGTAGAAGCACACTCCCAAAGTGTATGGCTGAATCTAGCAAGGGTGCAAGTAGCATTAACAGATTTTAACGTCATGCTACATGCCGGAAAAAACTTTCTTTGCCATAGCATCATATTTTTTATCATCCCTGTCCTGTGGGACGGTAGGATAAGCCGTCTTGACATCGGTAGAAGATGCTGCCTGTACCACCAGACTTTCTGGGGATGGGTGTTTTGACAAAAACTCCGGGTCTGTAGAGGATACCCTATATTTTGTAGACAGTTTTTTATTTACTGCCGGGACGACATCTGGGGTTTCCCAGTTCGCCATAATCTTCCTCTGAAGAGCTTTATGAAAAGGCACCACAGGATCCTCTTGTGGGCCTTTGTCAAGAATGTCCGTGAGGTCATCTTGTTGGAAAGATTGTGAAGGTGCAGACCACCCCATAAACTCTGTGATCCTGGCCATTAAGGCTCTATAGGGGTTTTTAGCATGCTCCCCCGGGTCTGGCCTAGCAAACTCCACCTCAGGGGAAGTGTCTAACCCACTTGCCTCATGTAAGGAATCATGAAGATCCTTTAACCTGCGTTCTTCAGAGGAAAATTCCTCTCTAATTGGGGTTACAGGTCCCTGCAACTCAAATGTGTCTTCCTGTTCAGGCAATTCACCCTCTTCCATAATTGAGGACATAGTTCTCAATTGTTCTTAACTCAGAGGGTGCAAATCCCATTTCCAAGGCAGAAGGTGCCGAACTTGTCAAAATCGGCCTCGAAAACGTCTATGTCGTTGACGCCGAAGGCTTCGAGCGTGGCGTCGAAAACAAAGGCGCAGGCCTCGATGACCTCGACAGAATTGGGATTCTACTCGACAACCCCGAAGCCATCGCCATCGAGGACCTGGGGATAGTCACTGGGTGTGTCGTGACCGTGACTTTTCTTGGCGTCGACGCCGGTGTCGAAGCTGGCGTCGAGGAACCTTCGAGGAAGGTTTGGAGGTCATAGTCCTACTCGAGGGTTCGAGACACGCTCGAGAGGTTTCCTTCGCCGGGTACTGCGACTCGCGGCGTTTTTGACCTTCGGGTCTTTCGACCAGAGCATCGCTCTCGCCAGTCTTCAAGGGGGTGGAGGCCGCTTTCTCGAAGACGCTCATCATATTTCTGCGGAATTCCTCCGATTCAGCCCGGGAACTATGTTTCGTGGGGCAAGGGATTCTCTTTGGTGAAACAGAGGAAGAGGAAGACGGAGAAGGGGATCTTCGACGTCTCCTCTTCGAGTGCTTCGATCTCGAGGAGTGATGGGACCCACTCCGAGACCTGGAACGCGAATGGTGACGAGGAGACGAATGTCTCGACTTCGTCGACGAAGAAGAATCTTTAAAAGTCTGCCCTTTCTCCAGCTTCCCCCTACGCTCCTTCAGGTCCTTAGCTGTCATGGGCATACAGTCCTCGCACTCCGAACAATGGTGTTCAGCTCCCAAACACCACAGACAAACTCTGTGAGGGTCAGTCAGCGACATCTTTTTCCCACAATCTCGGCATTTTTTGAAGCCGGATCGAGGAGTTGTCGGTTCCGACAAAGAAGCCATCGAGTACGGATCGAATAACTCGAGGTAAATAGATTTAACCTGACAAAAACTGAGCATCGATATTCCGAGGCACTGAGTAAGCGCGGAAAAACGGAACTGAACAACGGACGCTGCGCGCGGCCTTTATAGGCAGGATGACGTCGATACGGCGGCTGTCGAGGGACATCGACTCTGAGGACGTCGACGCGCAGCGCCCTCTAGAGAAAAATTTTCCGAGGCCAGCAGAGCTGGAAGGAGATATCTAAGATGAGGAATACGTCGGAGGACACAATCCCTTCGAATGAACATGTTTTTCCGTCCCTTGGTTTCACAGATGGCCTAGTTTTTTTTATCTCGATTCAAAATGCTGCGAAGCAAAAGATGAGAAACTACTGACTCATTCAGAGACATTGTCACCAACACATCAGATTATATTTACATTAGATTTCGTTAGTCACAACAAAGTGTGTGGAGACTTCAAAGGACGGTATGGAAATGGTCATGTTTTTTGCATGTGCAGAATTGTTACTGTCCCGGCAGCTTTTTAATAGTGGTGTATTTCTACAATTGCATATTTATACAAATCCTAAAATTACTCTGTAGATTGCTGAAATCATACAATTATTGAAACAAAAGATTTTAAGATGAACAGAGAAAGGCAACGTTGATATGCATTACTAGAGTGCCTTCCACCTTACCATGGCAACACGTGATTGCATATATACGTAACAGTACAAAACAAGGGGCGTTCCCTCCAGTCTGTGCCGCGGGGGTGGTGTGTGTGTGTGGGGTGTGTATGTGCGTGCGTTTTCCATAGATCACACACTTCTCTATTAACTTCAACATTTCATGTGCAAACGTTTTGGCTCCCATAGGCATTTGCCAGCCACTTCCATCAAATGGTCAGGGACTCTCACCATTTGCCAACTGTTGCCATTTTATGGCCAGGAAGTAACATTACGGCAGAGACTGGCAAATGCCTATCCCGTGCCTACACAAAAGGCAAAAGGGTTTGCTTTGCCAATGCTTGTTACAGTTGTAACGGTGTGTTTATTTTGTGTTTTCTCACAAGAAATGCAAAACAAACCATAAACTAGGTTTTCCTCATGGCCCTCACGAAAGAGAAACAAAATCCTTATGGACTATTTTAATTATGTTTTTTGTCATTGCTGAAGTTCGGTTCAAATAGTGGTTATATACACACAGGTGATTTGTATTAGTGCATGACAGTGGCAGATGTATGGTTGCTTTATGACTGAGGTGTTGCAGTTATGGTCTCATTTTGGAATACATAACTGGTGAATTTCTTGGGTTTTGTTTTCTTACACCTGACCCATAAAGAAAATGTTTTCACCAAATTGTAATATACCAAGCTTGACCAGCAGCTTGACCAGCTGCCACTTTTTGAAGTGGTAGTGATATTATTTTACTACCTACTGGGAGTAAAATTATTTGTTAAGGGAGTAAAACAGAAAAAGAAAATCCCAATTGGGGAATGTTGAGGAGAGTACAAATACACCAACTGTAAAACAAATGCGATTTATAATTCGCTGCACAAATTATGGGGTGCACAGATATGCCTGTCCCACTGATTAATATGTATTCATGGTGCTGTGTGGGTGGGAGCAGGCTCCTCGTAGATCTCTTACTTTTTCTTTTGTTAGGAGTATTTTATGTCATTTTATGGCAGATGCGGCGGGGGAATCCAAGACACGCCCGTCGGGTATCCGCACAACCCACGTATTGGCTTTTCAGAGAAACAAGCCGTTTGGCAAGAGTACGCTGCTTCTTCTTGGGAGGAAATGTGGTGCAACAAGGAGGTAGGTGCCGTGGTGTAAGGTGAACTAACTTTGAATCTGGACGCCTGAAGTGGAGCATACTGTGCAATCCTGGGTAAATCCCTTTAAATTCTTGCAGAAGTTCCTGATCTGTGAAGATGTTAAGTAGTTGGGAACTAGCAAATGGACATAATATAAGAAAAACATTCTGCAATTAATAAAACCACGCTAGTTTTCTGTTATAACCAGTTCACTTCCATTTCGCGTTACTTTTTCTTTGGTGTGTGATTATAGTTCATGTTTTGCATTGCAATTCATTCTGGTTTGGCATGCTGACAGTACATAAAATAAACATATATATTACATTCTGACAATATGCCTAAATATACAACCAATCGCATGCTCGCAAGAAGTACAATCTAACAATTTGTCCAATTTCTTGAAAAAAAAAATATTTCATTCAGGAAACATGGACTGGCTAATTAACCGCACAAACTAATTTAGCTCTAGTATCTGTTATTGTTCTGCACGCAGCCAGACTGCCATAGTGCCCAGTAACCTTGCAATAGATAGATGGAGTTTCTACATCCATTTTGCAAGGTGAAACTGCAACTGACGTATTGTTTATTTTTAAAGCGCAATGTCTTGTTCATAAGCGAAATCATGTGATCAGTTTAGGAAGTGCTGAATTGAAAAGAAATCACAATACATATGCACTTCAAAACAGAGCCCAGATCTATTCTGTGTTACCATTAAAGCACTTCCAACTGAACTGGGCACATTTACATGGCAAGGCATATAATAAGCAGTGTTGCATGGCAATTTGCTGTGCAGTTCTGTAGGGTTGCTAATTAAATTGATACTTGTGTAGCAAAAATAGCTATTTAAGTAACCCTGTTCAATGAAAGCACAGCTCACTCTGCTCACGCTAAAAGACAGTCATGCAATTACATTTCTGAAAGTTTAAGTTGTTACATAATTACATGATTGCAACTGTAAAACACTGCATTGTCTATATTTTACAATAAAGTTCAGGTTAATGTATCTAAATCTAATAGTGTAAACTATATTTCATTTTGTTGGGGAACATCTATCATATTGACAAGTGAACACCTTTGAAAATGTACATGATCAAACGGCCAAATGCTTTTGATGGCAAACCTAGGTCTATGACCTGCTTGTTGAACACATCCGTGCAACTGGTGCTCAACCCATGAGCTGATTCCATACTCCTTGACATTCTATCCCATCACCCTGTTGCTTTATACCAGCTAACCTGAAAGTGAGATGGCAGCAAGCTACAATATTTCACCTAGTTTGCCCAGGTCTCTGCCCGCTACGCCATCCACTCGTAGTTCCTTACTTGCTTTCCTCTTACATAATGAATACACAAAGCTAACTAGTGTTTCCGCAAAGTAGTAATTAATAGGTTCATCCAGTCTGTACATCTACAGATCTATTGCAAAACAATAGACTGTTTAGCCTCCAGAGCTTACTTTGCTCTAGGATTATGATTGCTTTATATATTAACACCTGCAGGAGAGAGCTGGCCAAACGGTTTTCAGAGCCTTTTATTCATTTTTCATGTCCTTTTATGCGGCTAACCTTTTACATTTTACAGACACTAATCCAGGGCTTGCAAGAATTTGCAAGGCCTGACTCTTCTCACTAATGTTTTACTACAGCTGTACACAAAAATGCAGTATTGATGCTCATTTTATATCTTGGGTACAATTAACTTCTGGCGACATTGAAAATATTAGTATAACATTGCTAATCAAATGGGTTTGCTAATCAAAACAATTGTAATTAGCCACCTGTGCTAATCAATTTTTGAAAACTAATGTATGCCTTGCATGGGCTTGTACATTTGTCTCTTAATGTGCAATAATTGTTTTATTAAACAGTTGTGTGTCACAAATATGAAGTGGGTGGGTGGTAGTTTGTTTTTCACCTTGACGGCATTGCATATGTTCCTGTGGTCCAAAAATAATAGAACACTAACAATAATTGAACACAACTTGAACAAGGGGACAGAGCTTGTCTTAAAAGAGCACTTGTCTTAGGTCAATGCAGACCACAGCTTTGCAAAGTATTTCATGCATTTGGGTTCTTTGGTTAAACATGGCTTTTGAAAAGAGTGTGTTATGGGGTTATCAAACTTTTCTCAAACCCTTGAGCATAAAAACTGAAACATATTTAAGAGCTACAACTCAAAGCATCCAAACTTTTGAGGGAATTGATTTTGATAGTAGTTCTGACCTTTTAGTGACCTTGGACATCTGTTCACTGTATACCAGTATCCCTCAGGAACTGGCTACAGAGCGTATACACAGGTACCTGACCAACTTCGATGTCCAAACTAGAGTACCAGCAAACTTCATTATAGAATTACTTACACTTGCTCTATCTAAAAACTACTTCGAATATGACGGACAGTTTTATTTCCAATGCAAAGGGACAGCAATGGGGGCTAGTTTTGCACCCAGTTTGGCTATATTATTCATGGCAGACTTTGAAAAAACCAATATCCTATCTGAAAAGAATCCCTTCAAAGACCACATAAAAATTTGGAAAAGATACATAGACGACATTATCTGTATCTGGAAAGGGTCCAAATCAGATCTGAATAATTTTTTGGAATGGCTTAACAAGCTTGACCAAAATATTCAATTCACTATGGAGTTCAATGATTCCGAGATCAGCTTCCTTGACCTCAAAATTCAAACCAACAATGGCTCCTTGAATGCAATTTATTTCGCAAGCCCAGCGATAGAAATACTCGTTTGCATTTCAAAAGTGACCATCCTAGGCACATTAGGGAAAATTTACCCTTCGGTCAATACCTGCGAATAAGAAGGAATTGTACCGAACTTCAAGATTTCTATGCCCATGCCAATGACCTCGATCATAGATTGACCGAGAGAGGGTATCCACACCAATATCCAGATCAAGGAAAAGAGCCAGATTCTCTAACAGGGATACACTTCTGATGGATAAAAATGCCAATGGAAATGAGGAACCAAGAATGACCTGCGTTACATGGCACCCACACACCACTGATTCGAAAGTCCATAAACAAACACTGGACTATGGCAAAACTGTGCCTCCCCATTGAACCCATACCACGCTTCGCATACAAGTGGGGCAAAAATCTGCGAGAACAGTTGGTGCATTCCAAATTCTCAAACCCTGCCCCGAGATTGGGATTGTGGAATTTGAGATCACCAGTAGGACATTTCCCGTGTGGAAATTGCACATCATGCAAGTTTACAAAAAAGATCAAAGAATTTAAGATCGAGGATAGACACTGGAATTTAAGAAGCATGACAAACTGTAAAACCAAAAATGCCATCTACATCATACAATGCCCATGTGGTTTGAGATATGTCGGACATACAGAAAGACCAGTCCACATCCAGATCTGCGGACATCGTTCTCGCATAAGATGCAAACATGAGAGTGCCCCCTTGGTTAAACATTATCTTGCAAACAGGCACACAGCAGACGACATTTTATGGTGGGTGGTAGACACCATTACATCTTCCACAAACCTTAAAATGAGTCTACTACAGAGAGAGGCCCAATGGATTTATAGAGTTAATTCATTCCATCATGGCCTAAACGAAGAATACATTTGCCCTACCTGATTTGATTATTTCCAATTTGACCTTTATCATTATGGCTTGTTGACTCTTGCGCCACGGTGTATTCTTTAATGTCCAGTGCGCCCCATACACTTCAATTACTGCCCTACCTGACCTGATTATTCCTAACTTGACCTTTCCCGCTATGGCTTTTTGACTTTTGCGCCACGGTGGTTGCCTTAATGTCCAGTGCGCCACACTTTCTTCAACTTTCCATCTCGGCATTTTTTGCCGTACCGAGCAGTCTATCCCTGCTGGGTTTTTCTCATCTCCCAAGATACTCAGCTTCACTCGTAACCACGGAGCTAGTTTTTAACAGAGCGGGGACGTTCCATTATATCGATGGCCTGGTCCCACATGACACTTTGCAACTATTACTATGGGCTGGTCCCACCGGACGTTGCATCCCTTCTCAGTGATTTTCTTCTTTTTCTTTTCCATTGCCATTCCATTTAACGTTAATCTTGCTATCATTCACAAGGTTAACATATGGAAGGCACATACAGTAACCACCCCCAGGCTGTCTAGCGAATTGTTAGCTCCCAAGTACTCGGCATTCTGGGTTAGCAACAAAACCCATGGTTTCCATGACAAACTGGACGCCTCGTACGCGGCTCACAAGCAGACGCGACTAACCCGCTCCTCTTCTGGTGCTCCCAGCACTTCCTTACCTTCTGCATTGATTTTCCATGCGGTGAGTATCTACACCCTGGCACATCCAGATGCCCTTGCTTGCATTTCGCAATTGGCAAAAAAATTGACGTTCTTCCAACGTTCATTTTCCTTGTATTTTTCAGTGTCAAACACACACGCATTTTTAAGGCGGCTCCAACCACGAGTGCTCTCACAAACAGCGACTTTTGCACTACACGAGCTCCCCGGGTCTACAGCAAATTGCTGGCTCCAGAACTACAACTTTAAGGTACAGACCGCTTAGGAACCTTCCGGTCTCCTTTCCCTTTTTCACTAGCTACCACATGACTGCTAGCGCTGTTTATCCATGTACTCTCCATTGCTTACTCTCCTTGGCTGTACCATCATTCACAAGTGGTCCTCTGGTTAGGAATCCACCAACCCAATAGCACCCCATTCCCCTCTTTTCTTGCAATTTTGCATGTTTTTTATTGTTCGCACCATTTCAATTTTTTTACCATTAATAACGGTGGACCATTTTCACCTCCTTCCTTTCAGTGTGCCTCTATCAATATTGCTCCTGAAACCGGGTCCCTACTCGAAGACTCTAATCTTGCAGACGCAGGTTGTTAAGGAATCTGCCACCGTCAAATCCCATAGGCTGAAATCTCTGCACTGCCCTGTGCCGTATACAGGGCGAGTACAGTGCAGCAAGAATCCTTTCACCTTTTGGCTTTAAAAGGATCATCAGTACCATTATCCCATAATGTTTTATAAAAATAGGAATTCCTGTTTACATATTTGGGCCTATAGTATCCATTTATTGGATTGTGCTTTGTCACACACCTGCCTTACTTCTCTTACACTACAAAACCTTTACTGTTTCTCCTGGTCTTGGACTCTTTACAGATCCAATTGCCCTGAGGAAGGCTCTACAATCAATGCCAACATTAATGGCCACAAGCCGAAAACGTGCCCTTAGCACAGCCCATGTATTTTTGATTGTAAAACTGGGGCTATGTGTATGCATTATCTATCTACAGTTTAAAAACTGACACGTAGGCAGCTTTACTCAAAACATGATCAAATGCTGATCACGAGTACATACAAAGGATAGGTACCTTTGTCCACAAGAAAGTTTGATTCAGTATTTCAAACCTTGATTTCAATTGTGCATTTTGTTTGCTTTAATATGAAAGTATTTCTTTCCTTTTTTCTTTTTCCTTTATTGCATTTACACCTTGAATTATCTTGTTTGTAAATATCAACCATTTAAGTGGTCACCCTTTTGTTTTCCTTTGTTTAAGTTTTTTCTGAATATCTTATGTGTACATTTTCATGGCACTGCTCAGAACCATTATTCTTTACTTAAACTCAATGTATAATGAAAACATTTTAAACCTCCTTTTTTTGTTTACATTAATAAACAATATGTATGACTAAATATATACATGTAGTTTGCCCTAATTGTTCACTCTGGAAGTTTCCTTTTTTTTCTGACTTCTCAAGAAGCAGAACATTCATTGTTTGGGAAAATTAATATATTAACCTAGACCATAAACTGTTTGGTCATATGATAGTGAAAGTTACAACCCTCTGTTTATTTTTTGTCTTGCCCCGAACTCTCACTGAACACGCAGGGGGGCTCCCCCTCTTTTTGTAAAAAAAAAAAAAAGAAAAAAAGTGTTCAAACTTGCGACATTGAGAAATTATTCAGGAAGCAAACAGTCTCAAATGCCCTACCATTATATACAAAAAATATGCATGTGCCAAAATGTCAGGTGGTGTCTTCAAACAAACACTTTGCCACTCAGTCTCCCTTTGTCCATGTCCAGCATGCTTTATGAAAGATAAAGGCACAGCAGTACTAAATTAATGTTAAGTTTTACATTTGTAATACCTCCAACCAGTGTAGCTTTCAGCTCACAATCCTAGAAGAATGTTTAAGGCTTTTAACATGCCTAAATTAAAACATTTGTCATTAACTGGTCTTAACATTTCCTGGGCGAGAAATCCACGCATTCTGCAATATTTTTTATATTTTGCAATGTTTTTGAACAATTTTGCTGGCCTCCTGCATCTAGAAATGCACAGTTTCCCAATTAAATTTATTAAACCTTCTATTTAGATACCAACGTAATGTCGAATGATGTTAAAGGCCATTATGAATGGCATGGACTAGATTAAACTTGGATGAGATGAATTGCTGATCATTAACTTGTTCTATTAGCAGTATTGAGCTTAGTGTAGTTACGATTTGCGTTGCAATTATTTTACCACCAACTGAAGGCTCATATACGACAAAGTACTGAAGTTGCTCATCAGTCCATCTTACACGGAAATGTTGCTCATTGTTAACAAAAGGTTGGGGACCCCAGAGTTAGGCTATTTGCACCCCAAGGAAAATCCACTATGTGCTAAAAGTAATGCATTTGACAGAAATGAGTGGAGACAAGCATGTGACCCAATATTTCTGCCAAAGTATTCCTCGCCTAATATTGCTCTATGGAAAGGAGCCCCTTCTACAATTTTCATAGCAGATTGGGCAGGTGGTGAAATGAAGAGGTGTAGTGTCACAACAGAGTTGGGAGGGAAGAAAGGTGGATGCCGGATGCATGCATTTTGGGGCTTGGATCATGAATGTCAACCCATGTTTGGAGCAGCCAGATAGGCTGGCGCAACTCTCAAGAGTGCTAATGATCCATAACCCTGGTATTGAAACAGTTCAGTATGCAAAGGATAAAACCAGCCACTGCATTATCAGACTGCTAGAGATGGATTACTCTGATATTTCTTCTGCCCTCTAAATGAGGACAATCTTAAGTTCAAGAACCCTGAAACGATCTTAAGTCTCTGGCCTGTCCCTACAGTTTTCAGGGAAATATTTTTACTTATCCCCAGACCTTCTAATGGGCAGGAACATTCTATAATTTGAGAAGTTGACTACCAAAGAAATGCAAGTGTTCAAAACGTATTGGAGTTATATGATCAGTTGGAGGTTTGGTGAGCATTACATCCAGGTAAAAGGGAATGATCTTTGTTAGTCCTTTTATAATGCTTGCTCACACACCAATTTAGTTTATACAGGATATTTGACGATTAACAAAATTTAATGTCAGAGCATTATCCTTTCTGGTCATGCTCCTCAAGTCATTTTAAAGTGAAAACGAATGGACCCCCACAGAAGAGCTTGGGCATTTGCTCTTAAACTACTGAAGGACAGAGTATTTTGTGAATGGATTTGGGCGTAGTTGGTTGTATTGGTTGAATCCAATTCAAGCTATTCAGTAATGTGGGACTGTGTGAAGCCCGTTTTAGTTTGAACCTATACATACTGCTGCAAACGCTAAGAAAAAAAACAAAATTTGAAAGGTTAGAGCAAGCACACACTAAGGCAAGCCTGGTGAGTAGGAACAGACTAAGCGGGAAAAGCAACTGCTGGACGTATCAGTGATCGCAAAAAGGTTCCCAAACAACCTGAAATGGATTAAAGACTGAATATTCCTGAATAGTTTAAGTATGTAAAAGGTCCTGGAACAACGAGCCAATGGCCCCCACCGCCTATTTCTAATAGTGATTATATACCCTGAGGGAGGAACTACTTGCAAGCAGAGGCAGAGGAGATTTGCAAATTTTATGAAGACCCTTTATAATCAAAGAAAAGCTTGAGCACCCATCTTAGTCCCAAAAGCAAGAGGGTTCCATCTCAACCAACGAGCTAGCGGAGACGTTCTAAGGCCAGTGACATCCCTTGCAGGTATAAAGCAGCAAGGATAGGAGTTTCCAAGGTATTCAAATTGTATAATGATACTTCTAAGTAAATGGCCTAATGTTCCCTATAACTAGAGGGAATAACCCACCTATTTGAAGAAACTAAAAGGTGCTTGTCAGTCATCGGGAAGTCGAAGTAAAAATGTCCTCCATCCAAACTAACCCTACCACTATGTTTAATTAACTTAAATAGTCCAAAGGAATGTCTTGTCTTCGCCAGGTCTCTTCAGTTACTTTGATAGACTCTGTATTTATAGATCTTCTCTGTGATCGATATTTCTTGATATAATCTCCTTGGATAGTCTCTGCGATCAATTGTTGTAGCTCTTCAAAAGTACACTTATCCTTTGTAGTTTCTGTGGCCCCGACTTTGGAATAATTTCCTTTCAGACATTTGCTCACAATGTGATTATCACATATATTCTTCCCAGTCTTTCTTTACATCATTTCCTGAGGTGGGCTTCTCTTGGCCGCCCCCTTAACATCCATTGTGGCAACTTCTCTGCCTTACACTGCCTCTTTGCTTAGCTTGCTTATTCAGGCATTTTATATCCTGGTTATATCCTGGTTCCCATTAAATGTTTCTGCATTAGACTCCAGTGTTGAACTTGAAAGGAAGGTGGTTTCTTCCATTCATCCCAGGGAACTGTTTTCCAGTCTCTGTTAGTACCCCATCTGGGTTGCTTAACCCCCCCTCTTTTCTAGGCCTTTCATTATCTTACTTTGTTTCCTGCTTGATATCTCGTCCTATGGACTCAGACAAGTTACTCTTCATATAAGAACCCTCCTCCATGGCCGGGTTATTCTTTCACAACTCCAATAATGCAATTTCAGTTCTATTTTCTCATTCTTAGGACAAGCTTCTTCTGATCTATAATGGTGTCCATTCGGCCTCCTGCTTCTCCCAATACCTCCCTCTGTGCTGGGAACAGAGGCAGGGCTCGACAATCACTCAGGATTGTTTTCTCACTCTTCTCGGGTTCCTGTTCTCAGGTCTTCATCAGGTTCCTGCTCCGCACGGTTGCTGGCGGTTGGAATCAGCACATACTTCCAGTACCAGTGATCCCACCACGTTATTCTTGTGGTCACCCCACCACCTAGTTGTTGGTTCCTCCTTCGTTCCTTGCAATCTGCATACGCCGAGTCTCTGGCGTCTCGTACTGGCATGCTCTGCCTCATTGAAAGTCGCAGGCTGCGCCACCGCCATAAGGCATAATGATGTCAGCGGACTTTCCCTGCCCACAAGGCTCTCCTATTCTGCTCAACACAGTTAAATATACATCACTTGTTAAAGAGCCATCTTCCTTTTCTTAGATAGTTGGATTTCTTTTGCATTGCCTTCAGCCACACTAGCCTCCAAACTGTGGGATACCCTGCCCAACTTGCTGAGATCTGAACCCTCATTCCACTCCTTTAAATGCAAAAACAAATTGTGGCTAGCAGCATCTGACTATCCCCCCAACTGCTTAGATTCCACCCACGCTCGCCACTTCTCTGATAACAAGTGCTACTGTATATATTCTGAACCTATTGTACATTAATCTCTGTATATCATTCATGCATCCCGCACTGTTTATTTTGTAACTATCACCAGTTTGGAATGTTATCACTGCCAATCTGTGTAACTATTAACACTGTATTGTATTGTAGAGTGTATTGTAATCTGCATCCCGCATCGCTTATTTTGTATATTTAATTTTGTAATTATCACTAGTATGTAATCTTTCACTGCCAACTTTGTAACCATGAACATTTTGTATCATTATCACTCCAGCACTGTACATTGTACCACATGCTTCTGTAACCAAAATCAGGCACCCAGATGCCTTTGGGCCTGGTGCGCTTTACAAAAAAAGAAATACAAAATACAAAGATGCCACTTAAATTTACTTTCAGAGGCAGTCCCATGTATGTGGCTATTTTAGTTGGCTTAGGAGTTCCTCATAGCAACGGGAGTGCTTGTCCCCAAAAGGGGGAGTCTCTCCCAGTAAGGTCCCACTTGTCTACCCCTAGGGAGGGTTTTGCAGAGTGGCCTCACCTCACTAGGGTGATGCACCCCCAGGGTTCAAAATTGAGATTCGATGAGCAAGAGCTAAAAACCAGCACCTGGGTGTCAGGCATCAGCCTGTAGGCAGGAGCTACCACAGGGGAACTAGGAGCTACCAGAGATGCTCCTTTTAAAATTGTACCCATTTTGTATGAACCATTGTGTTTAAATGTGTATTAGATGTGTACTAATTCTGCTTTATTCACATTCTCAAAAACTGAAAGTTAATGTTACATTTACATGTTTGGAAGGCACCAGTTGGCCCTAGGAGCCACAAATTATCTTGGTAGCTGTTGGTTTCAAGCCTTTTCCCTCCTATATCTTGTGTATCGGTTGATATCAACTCCTCTCTCATGTCATTACTTTGGCTATATCTGTTTTGGTTGCTACTGTTTTTGATTATATTGCTTGCACTCTTTTATGTAATTGGCCTGCCTTTCTCTTGTCTGGATGTTCTATTTCCAGACGCCTCCCCCCCCCCTCCCTCCCTCCGAGAACTGCTATACTTGTAATGGCTCAGATCAGAACACACACACACACACACACACATCTCATCTGGGCTGCTATACCTGTATTGGCTCTGTACAAGCACGATGCAGGCAGAAGCAGTGCTGTATATATTTTCAGTGGCACAAATTGTACCGGTACCTCTCAACAGGACTGCTGTATATTCAGGCAAGGTAGACTAATCTATCAGCAGAGCTGCTATATGCACATCATGGCACATTGCCAATTATTCACAACAGGGCTGATTGCATCATGCCCACATTTCTTAGCAGGACTGCTATATTTTGGGACAGTACCTACATTTCTTAACAGAGCTGCTGTAATGACAAAGCATGAACATATGTTGGCATTTTCTGCAGCAAGCTAAAGTACTGAGCAAGAACAGTGTCTGAGCTCTTCCCATCGGTATTACTACAAAATATCGAATCCCATTACTTCAAGGTAGAAAACCTTGCATGGAAACAATGAATTTCTCCCAAATAACAGATGGGGGCCGAGTGGGTCAGGGGGTGGGAAGGGGTATTTAAGATAGTGGGGGTGGTGTGGTGGGAGGGCTGCAAGCGAGTCGTGTGGTTGCTGCAGAAGCGGGAGCCTTTGAATCAGAAGGCGGGCAGCTGGAACTGGAAAACAGCTACGAAACAGAAGGGACGTGGTATGCATCCATTTATGATGCTGGCATGTGCAGAGAAGTGGTTGGCAAATAAGCAGAGCCCAGGTGGTCTGCTTCCCGGCTACAGAGAAGGTGGCGGGAGCAGCAGGAACCGCTGCTGTGGGGACGCGAAGAGCCGAGTATCAGAGGACAAGAGAAGACTGGAGCACTCCCAGGGGACTGCAGGCAAGTAACAGTCCATGAACTTAAATGAATGAAACCAAGCATACTGAACTGAATGGAAAGTTCTACTTGGATAAAATCACAGCATATTGAATACCGAACAAACATTTGAAGTTAAGCAGACATATTGAATGGCAGACTGTATGTAAGCAACATTGCAAGAAGAACGAAAGCGTATGGAAAATTGAACAATCCCTTGAGTATTCTAACAACCAAGGTGAGAACGAACCACAGATCTGTGGCAAGGCAAAGCACTGATGCAGAAGAGCGTTACATTAACCAAAGGGAACACAAGTGTGAGAAATCGGAAACCTGAAGAAGAGCCTGTGAAGGGGCCAAACAAGGAAAACAGGAACTTCGGTTGCGTGACCTGTAATGGGTGGACTGTGTGTTCTGCAAACTGCGCATAGACCAGGGAGCCCTAAAAGGGGACAAGCAAAAAACCTTGTGAATAAACTACAGAGCTAGAAGCCGGACCAAGTGGACCTATTGTTTTCTTATAGAGAACATTGAGCAAGTGAAAGCAGTATATGTACTACAGGGAAATCTTGGAGAAGGGAACCCAGAAAACCAAAAGTACTGAGAAACACTGCCTTGGGGAAGGGAACCTCAAGACCTCCTGTTTGTGTGGACTGTACTGCATAGAACTTGGGGAAGAGAACCACAAGAACTGGCTGGACATGGTTGAGACAGGTAGCTAATGGAACTGTATTGAACTTGGGATAGGGAGCCCAAGAAGAACTTACGCTGAGAGCAGCTGAGACTTTACTTTTGAAAACTACTGTTTTGGCTAAAAAGAAGCCCCCAGCATATTTATTTCAAGATGCAAGGACAAGCATAGGTTTCGACAGACTTGATTTGGACTTGCAGACACACACAGACTTCACTTAGTTATCTTTAGACAGTCGAAACCCCTACCTTAGTTATAGGGCAAGTTAGACCTTACACCATCCCGATATTAAAATAAAACATTCTTTGAAACTGGACTTCTGTGGTCTGCGTCATCTCTCGTTACCATGCCTGTCTCACACAACTCATCAGTGTTCAATTTCTCTGTTAGACTTCAGAGGCCAGGGCTTCCCAATCTCCTCATAAATAGACCATTGTGCTATTTGGAAGGAGTGACATCCTTATTTGTTTGGTCTCAGGTTGTGGTGCAGTTATGGGTGTTAGGTGAAAAGTTGTCTGCCAGTTGTGGCGGTCCCCAGAGTTCTTCGCTCTTGCCTCTTTTGTTCAATCTCGGCATGAAACCATTAATTAGCATCTACACGAAATTTGGTATAAGTTTTCACTTTTATGCAGACGACACACCGAATTTCATGAAAGTTGGCAATTTCGAGGAATCATTTCAGAAAGTGGGTAACTGCTTGGACGAAGTCAGTCTTTGGATGGCTCAGAATCGGCGGCAGTTAAACGCCAATAAAACCAAAGTGGTACTGTTTGGACCCAAACATCTGTTAGCAGAGGCTTACAAGTGCCCCCACCCCTGCTTTGTGGGCTTGAGTTTCACTTAGACCTCAGTAATCAAAAACTTAGGATGTATTTGGCAAGCCAACCTCTGGAGTGAAAACCAGGTCGGAGCTAAGGTGCAGTCCGCTTCTATTCTCCAAGTCTTCTGCACCTCGCTTTCCTTTTATACTTTTTTTTGGCCTCCGCCCTAAACAGAGACCTTCCAAAAATTGGGTTTAACGCCTGCTGTCACTGACACACAAAGTGTAGTAACATTATGCTGGCGAAATTTCACCTGGAGTCAAAAAGATCACGGTATGGTAGTAGAAGCACTAGTTAACTCCTGTCTGGACTATGGTAATAGCTGGTTGGCAGGTAGCCTGTAGAGACAACTGATTAGACTCAGAGCACAGCACGCTGCAGTCCGGTTCATTTTCAAAGTCTGTAAATCGACTGTTATGCCATCTTTACACTGGCTTAGGGTGAAGGAAATAATTGATTTGAAGATACATTGTCTGGTCTTTAGAGGTTTACATAACCTTGTACCTTCATATCTTGCATAGAAATTGAGATGGCATCGACCAAGCCGACCACTTTGGGCAGCCTACAGGTTGTTGCTGGTGGTTCCACCCTCTCGCTACGTTTCTAAAGGAGATCGGTGCTTTGCAGGCTATGGCTCTAGATTGTGGAGCACCTTGCCCTGAGAATTACGAAACATGACCGAGCTAACATGATTCCGTAAATCCCTTAAAACATACCTGTTCAAATAAGCTTATGAGCACAAGGTAGATAAGTTTAGATTGCAGTCTGGCAGCCAAGTCTCAGAGTTGAAAATGTTCTCTCGGTCATCTGCGCACAGATGCAGTTCATTCCGCCAGGTTCAGCGCAATATAAATACCTCAAAATTCTATTCAGACAAACACCAGCTGTGCCTCAGTCTTTTTTCTTTTAGTCAAGTCATTGTTTTAACTGTGCAAGAGGAAGGACATAATATAATTTCTTGAGACTTGGTTGCAATCCTCTGAAGGGAGTATAAACAACTATTAGCTAAGAAAAAAGTAAGAGGATGTGCTCAACAAGTTTCTATCTCTAAGGGATGCATTTGTGAAAAATGTTTTGGGTTGCAATTGCTCTGTTTTTGTCTCGGGCCGCTGACAAAGATTAGAGCTTGCCTTGGAAATTCAATCTTTATTTGGTATGATCATTTTTCCAATCTTTATGGGTATGTGGACACCGCAGCAAATGAAACCATTGCAGGGTGTATTATATATCTTAATAACAATATAATTCACATCAGTGAATCAAAGGTTGCTTCAGTCACAAAAGGGAGGCACAACTTCAGGAATAGATAATATTCCAATTGACTTTGGTGAATCCAGTGTTTGAGTAACCATTTTAACCAAATTGTTTAATCTTATAAACAATACAGAACGCACCCATGTTGGAGAAGGAAAATAATAAGTCCAATACATTTTTTTTAAAAAAAAGGCAAAAAGGCAACAGAATGCTGCCACAGAACTATAGACCTTCCTCCCCCAATTAATTTACAAGAGGGTCCGACTGGATTCCCAGGAAAATTGGGTTGACAAGCACAACATTATATTTGATGTGCATAGAGGTTTCAAAAATGGGATGGGTACATCAGGCCTTTCAACTGTATTTGATTTAATATAAATCTATATATTTAAAGAAGGAACACATCTAGGTCACTTTTATCGATCTCCAGTCTTCGATATGGTAGACAAAGCAATCCCATTTTAGCCCAAGTAGGGGTAGGTTGGAATATACAAAGCCAAGCTCTAATTTCCGTTGGAGGCCTGTTAAGCGCGATCAAAAGAGTGCTACATTTGAATAATACTGCTGTGGTAAGATGGGGTAACTGCGGGGAAGATACTAAGACATTTGAGATGACAAATGGCATACAGGTACGACAGGGTTGCATGTTGGCACCTCTTCTGTCTCATATATAAACTATTCGGAAATTAGGGTTTGAACTCCAACACTTAAAAACCAATAATCGGCAAAAGGAAGAAGAGGATCCTCCCATATGCCGATGCTGTAATTGCTAAAACCCCCGTTGGACTCAGTAGAGAATTGCAAAACATTTCCAAGTTTTGTACAGAGCAGAAAATGGAAGTTAATTGACCTAAAACAGTTGTCATGGCATGTTGCAGGATTACCCACCTATGATATGAGGGCGCACGCCTGTAACAAGTAAATTGTTGCGACTGTTTAGGCATCAGGCTTACAAGTAATTTGTCATGGTCTCCTTAGACCTCCAAAAGCGTAGTTGCTCTGAAAAGGCAAAGTGGTGCTTTGCCAAGTGTAGATAGTCTAGGAAATGGCACTCCACTTATAAAGACTGATTTCTTTAAAGCCCAGGCATTATCTGCAGGATTATTTGGGGGAGACTGGGGAGCTAATATGTAATCGATTGAAATAAACTTCTTTAAAACCATAACACAGTTTTGCCTTACTAGTGGTACTCCTACTGCAACATGTAGCCTTGAGATGGGCAAAATGAGAGGTACTTCTTACGAAATGCAGCAAGACTAGTGTTACAGACTGGTTACGTCTGCATAGGCATGATAAATTAAAACATTAAGTCCACTCTTTGGGATATTTTACAAACATGTGGAGGCAAAACATGGATGTGATTTAGGCATACAAAAAACACCTTAGAAACATTAGGCTTTGCCCACCTGCTCCAAGACACAATCTTTGCCTAAAGACGCCTTTGGAATGTATGTACTCGAGTAGACTCATCGATAGAACCTATAGCGCAACATGCATATCCACCTGGAACAGTAGCCTACACACAAAGCCAATTGCCTTATTACTCGCATGCATCAAGACAACAGAAAAACTATCTTGCACTGCTACCTCTTATCATACTAACTAAACCCAACCAAATCTCTTGCAGTTCTTACTTGTCACTGGAGAAGTTTTGACCTTAACAACCAGTAAAAGAATGATGTGATGATGTGCATAATATTTTAACCAGTGTGGTTGTAGATCTTTTGATCGACATCCATTAGATAAGAGTCCATCCTAAATTAACTAATGCATGTCAACCAAAGAATGTTGATCTTTTATCCCAGTCAACCTACAATGCATTCTAAAAGTGTATTCTTGAGTTGTGTTTTAGTATTTCCAATATACGTTTCATTTCACTGATAAGCATGTATACAATATAGGGTTATGGTCAATTGATAGTCTTTGATGTAGATTTGGGAGCCAGCGAATTGAAGATTGGGTTTGATTACCTACGTCCATTAGGAGCAGCATTCATGCTTGTAGAATGATGCAGGTTTTGTAAAATGTTTTTCTTATCCATCATGATTGATAGTTGGCTAGGACCGTGTTTTTCCAGGGGGCAAAAATTAAAGATGCAATTTACTTGCCAGCCATAAAAAGTCACTTGCCACATCAGTTTTATACATACAACAGAGCATTTCTTACTCGCCAAGAAACACATCCATAGCTAGTATACATTTTGAACCTTGCTTTTTCATTATGATCATTAGAAGAATGATCAGGGAAGTTCACTGACTACATTCATAAAATCAGCATTTAGTTGCAGGCTATGCCAATGTTTAATACAACATTTATCAGTATTGTGCACTGCCACTAAATGATGTTATTAACATGATATGTGATTCTATTCTTTGCCTGTGTTCTTCAGATTTAGTTTTCCAGATACTTCTAGCATGAACCAATGCCTGGCATTCAAAACACGTGGGGATACAAATAAATAAGTTGGGTGAATACACCCAACCTTTTTCTTCAAACAAACTTTAACTTATCTCTAGTTTATAGACATAGGATATCTGGTCATAAGCGAAAATGGCACTAGATAAATGCAAAAGCTATGATGAGAAATACATCACAGAGCTATTATCTAAAACTTCATTTTTGGGAGGCTCTGCAGAAGCTACCACTCACATTACTAATTGGGATGAACTGAGCAATATGAAAAAAAGACTTATTAGAACAGAACTACATGGTTCTATCATGTTAGAGTATTTGAGGAAAGGAACCCTACCCCAAGGGTTGGTAGTCAGGAACGAACCAAGACTATTTCTGGACAACCAAAAGTTTATACTTGAATGGAGTTATGTAGCAAACAAATGCGGACGGGATTGGCTAATCTTGATAATTGATACCGCCACTGAAATGACAGAAAAGATTTTGATCGACCTCAAAAAACTTGAGGAAGAAATACAAAAAATTTTACCCCTAGACCTCTACAAAAAAAGATTGGATGACCTTATTGCCGAAATGAACATGTTTAAAGAAGATACATTACGCGAAAGGGTAAGAAGGATGAATAAAGATCTTACTAACTTTACACACGAGAAAGCCTTCCCCTACACACGAGATAACTACTTTACACAAGAAATAATGGATGATACCCCTACACTAAATGGACAAAGTAACAAGAAGAAAGTCTCATTTAGAAACACATCTTTTAGCTCAAGCGATGGAAGTTCATATGGAGACAATAAATCTTACCGTGGCAAACCTAATCGACGTAACATGAGGAGAGGAAACTCCCGAGGCCGTAGAGGTAATAATAGAAGAGGAAGCAACTTTAACGATAGACCTAATGCCCAACAACAACATTTTTTAGAGAACGGAGCGGAGACATGGGATCTGGAACCTCGAGTCACCCGAAGCATGGCAGCCTTGTGGTGAATCTTTCTGATTATCAACCGACATCACAAGAAATGAAATTACTTGAAAAAGGTATGGGTTATGTCCCAACGAATCGCCATAGTCCATTTACCTTTCGACAGGAATTCAACCATTTCATGAGAAAAATCCATCTATACCAATTCTTTGAGAATAAAACATACGAACAAGAAATATCGGACTCAGGTTTGATGAACAAATCAACCTTCTGTGTACCAACGGCAGCCCAGAGTCCAGAAGCTACGGTATTCAACAAAAGAGTATTAAAAGAAATTACAACCCTAGAACAACAGGCGAAGGGTAAGAAAATCTTTCAGATCATCAGTAAGAACGAAACTATTGCCCTTAAGCAACTCTCCAGTAATCACGAAATCATTATTCGCAGAGCTGATAAAGGAGGAGCTATAGTGATCCTCAATCGAGCAGAATACATAAGAGAATGCTATCGTCAGTTATTAGATCTCACATGCTACCAAACATTAACAAACGACCCCACTCCGCGACTGGTTAAAATGATTACCTTAAAAGTTACAAAAGCATACGAGAGAGGATGGATTAGTCGTAAAGAATGTGATTTCCTTATTAAAGATAAACCACAGATCCCGCAATTCTATATTTTACCGAAAATACACAAAGCGATGACCAACCCACCGGGTAGACCGATTGTTTCAGGAGTGAATTCCGTTTTAGAGCCATTGTCTAAATTCGCTGATACCTTTTTACAACCTTTGGTGAAAAAAATGGCTTCTTATATACAAGATACTACCCAGATTATATCAGAAGTAGAAAACTTGGACTTTGATTCACAAACAGAATTTCTAGTTGGTCTTGACGTAGTGGCCCTATACACGAGTATTCCTCAACAACTATCTTTAGAAGTACTCGAAGAAAAACTACTAACTGAACATACAGTGATAACTACCCCAGTATCATTTATCTTATGGTGTGCAGAGATGGCCTTAGTCGAGAGCTATTTCCATTTCAACGGAGAGTTCTTTAAACAGATACAAGGCACCGCTATGGGCGCCACTTTAGCGCCCAGTGTAGCTAATCTCTATATGGAAGGATTTGAAATCAATATTATCATGAACAACACAAATCCATTTATTAGCCATATTAAAAAATGGTGTCGGTATATAGACGACATTTTTATGATTTGGACAGGAAGTCTACAAGAACTGGAACTTTTTTATAAATGGATCGATGTACAAAACAGTTTCCTTAAATTTACCCACCAACACAGCACAACCTCGTTAGTCTTTCTAGATATTAAGATCAGCGCTGAACCTAATTCAAGAAGACTGTATGTTAAACCATATAATAAACCTTCTGACAAAAACTCCTTGCTACACTATTCAAGTTTCCACCCACGTCATGTGCGTGATAATCTACCCTTGGGACAATTTCTAAGACTTAAAAAGAACAGTACAAATAGAATTGATTTCCAAAATGAAGCAATGAAAATGAAAGAAAAACTAGAAGACAGGGGATACCCCAATAAAATCACCCAAAGTGCCTTGAAACGGGCAAAAAACAACAACAGAGAGGCTTTGTTAGAATACAAGACACAACGCACAAAACAAACTCAGCAAGAAGCCAACAAAAGACTTGTCTTTGTAAGTACCTATAATCACCTTTCTAACGGAATCAAAAAAATCATCGGCAAAAACTGGCACCTTTTGGAAAATTGTGAACATCCAATTGCGCGACCTATTATTGCATTCAAGAGAAGTCGCAATATAAAAGAAATTCTGACAAGAAATGATATAAGTAAAAAACAAACAACACAAATAACATTGCCGCAACAATGGGGTTTTCAAAACCTAACAGGCCACACACCATGCGGAAATTGCCGTTGTTGCCCTTTAACGTTTAAAAGTACAGCAGTCGATATTGGCTTACAAACACTATGGCAACAAAAAAGCCTTAGCAATTGCAACACCAAGATGGTTATATATGCAATATGGTGTCCGTGCAAAAAAATCTATATTGGCAAAACAAAGAAAAATTAAAATCAGAATAGGAGAACATAAAAGCTGTATTAGAAACAAAACCCTTAATGCACCTTTAGTTGAACATTGGTGTGAATTTAACCACAAAGTGGAAGAAATCAGCTGGACTGTACTTTTTAAACAAAGGTTAAGTATGGATATGAATAAAGATAAAAGAACACTTTTGAAAAAAGAACAACAGCTAATCTTCCTTACCAAAAGTATGCTTACTGGCCTGAATGAAAAAATCGATTTATTGACCTAGGATTGTAGAAATCTACAAATCTAAAGCCTCTTACTTCTCTACGACTGTTCCGCTGAAAGGTTTAACCCCGCCCATGTGGACTGTAGGGTTGTTTCGGGCTGCGGATGATTGGTTGCAATTTTAGCCGCCAGATCGTGTGGTGAACTTGGGCGTTAGGCTGCTAGTTAGAAGGATTGCGCCGACGCATGCGCACACGAGGAACGCTGTCATAAATAACCCGGATATGCCTTGAAACACTAGAGGCATAACCCGGAAATACTTACGCATCGATCGCTGAAGTATCGTAGGACACGGAAACACGGAGCCTAAAGGGCACCCCTCCACGGTAAGAAAAGCGAAGAACAAACAGATAGAATCTCCTAGCTACATATTCTTAGTCTATCTTGCATAGACGGGATCGTATGATGCAAAGATTTTTTAACTTAACGACTTAGATAAATCCTCCGCTATGGGGGGCCTTTCATCACAAACTAAATGATGGAACACTTGACAACTAGATTACTTAACCTGTGTTACCTCTACATCTACATGGATCGAGACAGTTCCAACTAACGTTTAGCCCTCTTTCAATTTTAGAAAGGAGCAAAGAGAGTATATACCCACAATTACAACACGGATGAACAGAACATACGTAACCATGATGTAATTATTGGAACCGGACGGAATATTTAACATTGCGAACATCTAAGGCTCAATGTAACACTAGAACTAAAGTAAGTGTCATAGTTTTTTAAAAAAAAAAAAAAAAAAAAGAAACTTCTTTAGAAAAATGACGATTTCTCCACAATATAGAACGATGAAGCAGATATTATTTTCTTTTGCAATTTTAGAAACCAATATAACCTATGTTACTGAATAGAATATAGAGACTCCATTTCGTTACCAACTCGAAGCCAACAAAATAATCTGAAAAAGAATACACTCGAGGTGAGTGGTAGAAATTAATCCTTCCTCTATATCAGTTGTATAAAAGATTTAAGGCTATTAGCCTCACTCTCTTTTTTTACATAAACCATTTCAATTAACATCTTTCAAATGTCTCCAACCGCTAGTAAGAAGACAAAATAATACTCCTGAAATTACATTACATCGTTAAAGAGACTTTGATGTCTCATGAATGCCACATCAAGTGTCTGTGTGTTTTTTTTGATTGCTAAACTGCCACTGAATATTGATAATTAATGTAGTTTATAGTAGCACGAATAGGTTACTAATACGCCTATTTCTTTTTCTGTTGCTTCCCGCTAGGTGGTTACTGCTTTGTCCAAATTGAATGGAAAACATGGGGAATAATAGTCCTACATAGTGAAGAGACCATCGAAACCTTATCAGATAATATTGATATAAGGATATTTGTAATATTTAACAATATAGTTTTATATTACATTACTGACAGAAATACATATGCTAAACTGGTTAATTTTCTTGTATTAGCCCCTGAAGAATTCCCTTACAATTACCATAGAAATAACAAAAACGGGAAGAAACATGTTGGGCATTATTTATGTTTTGAAAGGACGTGTGATAAATGCTGGGATATGAGAATGTATGAAACAAGTCTAAAAGAGATGTGTGAAACGATGTCTGAATGAACTTGAGAAACAATATAAACACACAAGTGTATCAAGCTCAAAAGAAATTTAGAATCTGTCTCTAAGAGCTTTTAGAACGAAGATCTTAACTTTTGCATCTGTTTCTCTGTCACATAAACTGTCTGTTTTAAATGTATGGGATAAACAATTAATTAAATGCTTATACTGTTGATGTTCTTAAAATTTGAGTATTTTTGATGAAATAAAAATATGTATATTTTTCTACGAATTAGTGTGCATTAGTCTATGAATTTCATATATAAAATAACTTGAGGATGTTAACCAAACACTTAACTAAGCAACCAGATAACTAGCGTTAAGCAACCGTAGGCACCAGCTTTATTGTCTAAAAATTTGAAAGGGTGATCCCCTTAATGTGAAGGGTATGCTGGTGACACATACCCCTTGATCTCTTCTTTGTTTATAATAAAGATTCAAAACACGTTTACATATTGCTCTGGGAAATGATTCACTCTTTTTTATGCATCAAAAATGTTTTACAGTGCTGTTTCAGGCTCAGGAATGTTCCTTTCAAGCTTATCAGTGATCATATATGACTGCTCTTACTGCTGCATTTTTCAAACGTATCCTGGTGGTCATCTTTTTTGTATAATTTATATCTAGTTCTTCAATCTTTACGAACCTGTTGATGGTTTATTATGAGAAAATTCCATGAAGCCAAGAACTAGCCCATCATATATGAACATGGATCCGATGTATAGATCATAGTAGGATTGTATGGAAAGGTTGAGATTCTTTGCTATAGGAATACTTCGTTTCAGTGGATTGCAGTAGAGCCAGAGCATGATGAAAGCATGACAAAGACAATATGAAAAATAACCTCTTCAACCTGCCGCACAGTCACCTGCGAGATGATAGGACTCCTACTCACTGTCCAACCTATACACTAGCTTCACGATCCTAACCTGCTGCCAATGGCCAAGGCCCTGCACATACATTTACTCTCTCAGACTCCAGAGCAGCTCATCAGAACAGGAGACTTATATTTTATGCCAGCGAATTCAGCAATGACCTTCATCAGGCAATTACCACACCTCTGCAACAGCCTCAAAGCGAAGGTCCTTCTCAAAAACACAAACAATGCATAGATACCACAGACATTGCCCGGCAGCTTTCGCTGTCTCTTGGCCCACTTCAACCCAGCCACCATATTGGTCAGATGAGAAAGAAAAAGAATACACTAAACAAATGTAAATGTCTACAAATAAAAGGATTCTGGGCAGACAGTCAACAATCTCTCCTCACCGCCATTATAAAAACCATCTCCCAGGTAACGGGCAAGTAAGCACCTTTCCATAAAGGCCCAGCTATACCCAAAGAACTGATTTAAAAACTCTTGCAATCCCTTTGGGGTTTGGGAGGTGGAGGGTGGACGCTTGAAGAGAGCTGCGAGACTGGTTAGTCAGAAATTCAAAGACCTTGCCAGCAAAGCAAATGTGTATTAACTACAAGGCAATTTTTAAAGACAAAACGTACTGCTCGGATGCAGTAACTAAAAAGGTGCCAACCACCCACAATAGCTCTTCAAAATAGTTCTAACGTTCATCACCACCAAGTGCAGCCACCACCTGCCCCACCAACCCCTAATATAAATCGAAAAACTCTACAACAACCATACCTGCTTTTTATACAGGAAGTGGGAAACAAGCTGTTTCTCACTTGTTTTGCACAAGTCAAACTCATTAGAACCTAGAACAGTACAAAGTGCACCTGCCAATAAGCACAATTCTCCAGGTAGAAGTCACCGTCTTCTCACATCACCTGCGAGCATAGACCTGAGCGGAACTCAGGATGTACAAGGCGTAGTCAGTACAGTGTAGGTAAGCTAAAAAAAGGGAATTGGTGGGGGAGGTGGATCCGCTTATCTCCCACGCACTAGAAGCGGCATCCTACCTCAAGCATTTGCATTGCTAGGACTCTCTTACATAGGACTCGTCTTGCAGTAACACTGCTGCAAGCTAAGTAGAGTCAACCTTTGATGAACAGGTTGGCGAACACTGTAATTTGGACTATATTTTGAAGTTTGTGTCTTTTTTTTGTTTTGGAGAGCTTAAACCTTTTTGTGAAGCTGTTGCACTTTTTGTTTTGAGGCTGATCAGAAGAGGAATCAGAGTTTTAGACAGTTATATGAACCTTTGTGCGCGCTAAAGTTAGTAGTTGTTAGTTTCTGCCTTTAGATTCACAATCCACTTTTTTTGGTGTATACATTTGAATCAAGACTCCTTGTTTTGTTTTGAGAAAATTGATTTTTAATAATGGTCCAAAATCAAAATGTAGTGCCCTCTACACGCGTTTCACTGCCATTCCATTATGTGGCAGATCCTCAGGAGGGATAATCCAACTTTGGGTTTCAATTGAGTTCAACTAAAATGTAAACAAACAAAAACACAGCTTAAATGTACATTTGTATGTGTTGCACTTCAAATTATTAATCAAAACATTACAGATCATTGCAATATTTAGATTCCAAATGTCAGGAAGATCAAGGTAAACTACCAATTGTTCTGAAAGGCAGAAAAAAACTGTTTTGCAAATGCTTTCACAATATAGGCATTTCTCTAGTTTTAACAAATTGCATTCAGTTGCACCCATAGTTAGCTTTGTTTGTAACAGTTTCATTTTCTCATGCTTGGTTTAAAACGTGTACTCACATTTGTTGTATGCTCTAGTTTACTAGAATGGATTCAGCACATTTTAGTGCGCAACAAATATTTTGTCCTTTTTATTTACCCACTTAAAGAAACTTTGGCTCTCACCAAAGTTTACTGGTTCCAGATAGCAGAAGCTAAAAGGGGTGAGTGAAGAAATACTTTAGTACTTTTACTCATTGTGCATATGCTCTATTTACAGATAATATTTATAAAAGTGGACTTGTTTGCCTACATATACAAATTTGGAGGCTGCTTCCCTTCTTTTCTTGTGGCTCCGCATTTGTTATTATTTCGGGAGAAACAGCATGCTAACCGGCTTCTTCCTAGTTCGGTGTGTGTTTTCCGGCTCCTCAATGGTGCCGCGATCATGCGTTTAACTCGTTCACGTGATCGCATCTTCTATTTTGGAATGGGAAAATGTATTACGTTAAGCACGGTTACTTACAGATGTGGGGCGCTTGTCTAAATTCCTTCTTAAGCTCACTTATTGATTCTATTTTTTATTTAAAAAAAGGATAAGAAAAAAGGCTACGTGCACGGTTTTGCTTAGTACTTGAATATTTTTACAAGTAATAATTAACCTTTTAACTGCCATGGGTTTTCCCCCTCAGTGCCAAGGCCTTTTTTGCTGATTTCGGTATTTCACCATGCAAAGCCTTCTAACATTTTCTCCTTCATTAACCCCTTAAGTGCCAAGGACAAGCTATCTCAAACATGTGAAGTACCGTTTTCATCGGGACACGTGTGGGGATGCGGGAAGGTAGGCCACGTGTTGTTGGCGGTGTGTTTCAGTAGGTGGCCAGAGCAAAATGTCTGAGAATGGTCTTCATTTCCAGCCAATTTCAGAAACATTTCCCTGTGTCCACTCACCGAAACTGGTCACCAACAACAGATATCATACCTTCCCGCGTTCCCACACGTGTCCCGATGAAAACGGTACGTCACATATGTGGGTGCACCTACCGGTGGTGCAAAAAGAAAAGGGTAACCTGCTGGTAACCCCAAGCCTTTCGCCACAGCACAATTTGTTCATGTGGGCAACCTACAGATTTGGGCCTAGGGTGTCAAAGCCAGCAAGGAAAACCGGGAACCCCATGCATTTCCCAAAAGGGGACACCCGTGGGAATGCGCAGAGGCCTGACTTGCACGAAGCGGTAAATATTACCCAGAACCCCCCGACAAAGTTCCCCACCAAATATCACAATTTGTCAGGGATTGTGGCTAATAAAAACTGGGGCAATTTGCGCAAGGCAGACCTGTGTATTCGTCGACGAATACAAGGCAGACCTCTTTTTATTCGTCGACGAAAAAGGTACCTCACATGTGTGGGTGCACCTACCGGGGGCGCAAAAGGAAAAGGGTAACCCGCTGGTAACCTCAAGCATTTCCCAAAAGAGGACACCCGTGGGAATGCACAGATAAACTGAGAAAGCCAACACTCGATCCAAAGAACTATTCGCCATCTACAATGAGCTAAACAGGTTATAAAATCAAAAACCTCCAAAAGAATATTAAGACTCAATTCGACAAACTGCCTAAAGCCACCTCACCCACATCTAAAACCCCCACCACCCTCCCATCCGCTAGCAGTCAACATGACACAAACACACCCAAACCCTTTGCATTCAGGGATGTAACAATCCCTGAGGTCCTAGGGATCATGAAACGCATCAAACCATCGCTATGTAAAGGTGACACATGCCCAGCCAACTTAGTCAAAGACTGTGCGACAGCCCTGGCCCCATTTGTCAATTTGTCACCACCTTCATCAATGCCTCCTTCACTACCAGCAACGTCCCACTTGCCCTTAAGGAAGCCTGGGTACGGCAACTTCTAAAAAAACACTCTTGACCCCGACTCCCCTAACAACTACCATCCAATTACCACTGTGCCATTCCTGCTGAAAATCTTGGACAAGGGTGCATATCTACAGATTCAGTTCTATCTGGAAACACACAACACCCTTGGTAAAAGACAGTCTGGCTTCCGCCCTCGTCACGGCACTGAATCAGCCCTACTCGACCTTAAGAATCAACTACTAGAAGCCATGGACAAAGGCAAATCCTCACTCCTACTTCTGGATCTCTCGGCGGCCTTTGACTTGCTTGACCACAAGATCCTGTGCAAACACCCCATTGACACTGCTCACTTCTCCAAAGAAGCCACAGCATGGATCACCACCTTCCTGGAGGGCCGAGCTATGAGAGTCTTCTCTGACCAGGCCTCAGCCTCTCCATCCCCCCATTGGGTGTGGAGTCCCTCAAGGATCCTGCACATCCCCCACCCTCTACTATCTATTCACTCTTCCCCTTTTCAGCGCTCTTGAGAAATTCGGCATAGCCTTTACGAACTATGCCGACGATACACAAACCCTGCTCCCCCTAACAGGTGACTATGAACAAGACCTCAACACCCTCCAGAAGACATATGCTTGCATACAGGCCTGGATGGCAGCCAATGGCCTATGTCTAAACAGGAAAAAACAGATATCCTACTGGTAGGCCCCAAAGAGTCCCTAAAAAAACTAGATAATAAATACAGCTCCTTCAGTATTGAGAACACTTATCACAGCATCTGCAGCAGTGAAAACACTAGGAGTATACCTTGACTCCACTCTTTCAATGGAAAGGTAAGTCAGCACCATCTCTTCATCGGGTGCACCCACTACTAAAATCATAAATGTAGTGAAATCCCACGTATCGCAAAATAACTGCCTCAACATTGCCAGAGCCACCATTGTTGCAAAGTTAAACTATTACGACATTCTACTTCTAGGCACCTCCATAAATAACATCAGACTTCAAACTGTGCAAAACAACGCCCTCAGAGCTGCGCTCAGTATCCCAAAGAGAGATCATATCTCCCAGGCGAGAAAAGATGCCCACTGGCTCCCCATCAAAGAACGCATAAAATCAAGGCCCTCACAATCACTCACAGGTGCCTCTCTCAGACTGCCCCAGCCTACCTAGCAGAATTAATACACCAGGCTCCAGCCCAGAGACCAAAACGAGACCAAAACGAGACCAAAACTCTCACCTACTCTCAGTCCCAGCTTTTAACAGAGCCAAAGCTGGCTGCACTAGCTTCGAAGTTCTAGCCCCAAAAGCCTGGAACACCCTCACGCGCAGCTTAAGAAACGAAGAATCTCTCACAGTGTTCAGAAAAATGCTAAAGACTGAACTTTTCAACTAGAACGCCAAACATATTGTCTCAAATTCTGTTCCTCTGTAACCTCGGAACACCCTTTAACAATGTTCATTACTTCTGTGTCTCTGTTTTTGTACTACTGCTTTCTAATGTTTGCCCTAAAACCTGCTACGTGAACATTCTGTAACAGCGCCACGATGCCTCCGTGCTGCTAGGTGCTTTATAAATCCAAATAAATAAATAAGTGCTGCATCTGGTGAGACAAACCTCTAACTCCATCATTCCCAGTCCCATGGCCAAAAGGGTTGCACACATCTAAAAAGGAGCACCGAATGGTAAAGATGCACTAGATTTGTGAGTGGAAAAGGCATTTTCAGTGTTATGAATATTTATTGGTGTTATGTCAAAAGACAAAAGGAGAGGAAGAGCAACTCTGAACCTACGCAATACAGATGAACCAAGTGGGGGTTAGGGCCGGGGGGGGGGCTGAGAACGTATTAGACAATCCAAAACAGGTATTCGAGCAACAGGAAGAAAGCCCCAAAAGCTACACAAGAGCAACAAAAAAGTGAGAATGGAAATAGAGGTAAATGGGACACACACACACAAAATAGGAGTGAGGGATAGAAGCAGAGCAAACGAGACATAAAGAGACAGTAAAATTAGAAAACACAGATGAACAGCAGACGGGAGAGCTGGAAATAGAAAATCCAGACTAGAGAAAGGCAGGCCAATACCATAAGAGGCAGTGCAAGAAAGATAATGAATAGGAGTAGTAACCACAACAGAGATATTGAAAAAACAGGTATAGCCAGAATAATGACATGATGGAAGAAGAGTAGTTGGATCAGCTGATACAGCACAATATAGGAGGGAAACAGCAACAATTCAATGCAGAGATGGGAGAGGCAGAGTAACAGAGCAACAGACCTCAAAACGTGGTACAGCAAAACTGAGGTAAGAGGTAGATCAGAAAGTGAGAGACAGGGTAAACAGAGTAGCAACGGGAAGGAGAGATGGAGCAAAAACATGGAGTGGTCGTCAAACAGGTAGTGCCAGGCAGCAACAATAGACACAAGAGGCAGAGAAGTGATGCTGGTAGAGTGAGGGACTTGATTTAACTAGCTGGCATCTGTAGTAGTTAACAGAGTTTTAGTGTCCAAGTATAACGAAGATGAAGCAGGGTAGTATGCAGACAAGTTCTTTGTCACTGATGTTTTCAAACCGTTTTAATTCTATGCACAAATTGGATAGTTGTCAGACACTTTTTTACTGTCTTGCGAAGGAGGAAACTCATTTTTATTCTCTTGGAATTGGATTTGCTCTCCAGTTCTAAAAATTGGGAGTAAAATACTTGCAAGTCAAAATCCTATCTGGAGCACTGGCTGTGATGGATTGACTTCTACTGTCCAAAAAAAAGTATGAGTGGCAAAGGTTATATGTAGATGCTGTGCCGAAATTCTGTATCATGCTAAACGTAGTGCTTCACCAGCACAGGGAAAGTTGAAAGGCTAACCTAACAAAAGTACATCATGGTGTTGCTTAATGGCGCTATGTTGCAAATGGCTCATTTCAGCCCACAAAATATTGAACAGTCCAAAAAGTTATGTTTGGAAATATTAGTAAAGTGCCATTTTTAGTCCCATAGACTAGTGACATTCTTGGCCTAGTAATTAAATCTGCTCGTTTTCTTGCCCAGGCAGTCAAGTTTCCTGGATCAGTGGTCCTCCAGGTTCTGCATCCTAAGGATTGACAAAGTCAGAGCCGTCGGTGTAATTTCAGAAGAGCATCCTAGCTGGCTAAAACAGCTGGTTTTTAGAGGATTAGGCACTTGGCAGTTACCTGGTTTTCCAATCTTAAGAGATGATGTTATTTATGTAATCAGTAGAAACTGATCATCTTCGTTATTTAGATCTGAAATTAAACCAAGTTGTTTTGATCGACCACATATGTATAAAGTGGAATGTTAACAAGGAAGACCTTTGACAAAGTACAGGACGTCCGTTGTCCAAAACAAACACTTTCAGCTTGTCTCAATTAAGCGTTTGTGATGGTTTGGGGTTTTATGTATGCTTGGACGCCTGTCTTTTTTGTTTAAATAACCAGCTTCAGATTATATGTACAAAAATTAAATAAAACCGATCATGATTTGCAGTCCAATTAATGTGCGTGTTTTACAATGTGCAACAAAATATTTTCTAAATGATTCTCTTGTTCAACAATTACTGTTCTTTTGTATTGTATTTCTGAACACTGTTTGGCTATATTTCTATAATAATGATGCTAAAAAAGTTGTCATTCCCCATCTGAAGAAAATCGACTCTTGACCCAGACAACATTACGGCCAGTGGCAGGTCTGCCATGGCCCAGAAAGATCTTATAAAAAGTAGCTACAACGCAGCTACAGGAAAAAGTGGAGCTGGAGTCCCTATTGGATCCCCTCCAATCTGGATGTCAAATGAAATGTGGGACCGAGACAGCTTTATTGGCTGTCTGGGGTGATCTTCAGGTTGCAGATCACAGAGATCTGTCACTTTTGGTTATGTTGGACCTATCGGACGGTTTTGACGCAGTGGATCACCATATTTTGCTTTGTCAACTCAGAAGTTGGAAATGTATCAGAGAAAACCATTAAATGGTTTAAATCTTCCCTATCCAACCATCGTCAATATGGGAGATTGGGAGGTTTTATTTCAGATCCACTGCCAGTGAACTGTTACGTACCTAAAAGGTCATCATTGTCGCCCTTGATATTCAATGTATATCTTCACCCATTAATGGACATTCTGAGGAGTCATAAGGTAAAGTTCCACTCTTATGCCAGTGACATCCAGGAGTTCATTAAAATTGACAATGCGGAGGAATTTTTTCTTAGGGTTAAGCAGTGTCTAGATGAAGTCAGCATTTGGATGCCTTTTGAGCTGGCTTCATAAGACTGAAGTTGCACTGTTTGGCCCCAGGCTCCAAGCACCTTCTTGCTTCCGAGAGGTGCCCTTACCCACCATGCTTTCTTGGGATCAAATTGAACTTTGCTGTCAAGATTCCAACATTTGGCAGGACAGTTTGAGTAGTGAAGCTCAGGTAGGGGCCAAGGTTCAGGCAATGTACTACTCATGCACTTATTACAGCAAGCGCTTCCTTTTGTGCCAGCCGAAGAGCAGCAGTAGTAGGAGCACTTGTGAACTCACAATTAGCCTAAGGCAACAACAGCCTCTTAACACGCATTCCGTATAAACATCATTGACTTTAAAAAGCACAAAATGCTGCAGTTAGATTGATTTTCAGAGTAAGGAAGACTTCTCCCATCTTGCATTGCTCCCTTCACTGGGTCGCTTTTGGAGGACAGAATTGATGTCAAGGTCCTATGCTTGATATGTACATGTCTGTATAATCTTGCACCATAATACTTGGTGGAAATAATGTGCAGATAGCCTGCCAGGGCATTACAGCCCAATGATAAATTGCTCCCGATAGTGCCAACTTCGGCCTGTGTCTCTAAGGGAGACCAGAGATTTGCAATATACGGCCCTAGATTGTTAAACAGACTATTGGCGATAACAGCACTTTAATCTTTTCTTCAGTTCCGTAAAAATCTCAAAAAGTATTTATTTAAATAAGAGATTTGAGGATCAAAGGAGTTGAATGTGGTCTGGTTTTACTAGCTGAGCTGCCTGCCTTCTCAGTATCGTTAGTACAATACTTGCGCCTAAATATGGTTAGGTCTGTCCTGCACGCTATATAAATGCCTCAAAAACATTTGCTTTGAAAATAAATTTATAAAAACAGAACAAGTAATAAGTGAGTCCTTTTGCTCAGTCCATATCCATTCTGTACTTTTTGCACAGAAACCTACAGTTTGAATGCACATTGCTGAAGTAGATTATAGTTAAAACTGGCTAACCTAATCACGCATTCCGAGAGGTTCAATAATGTTTTGTATATTTTCAATTGCTTGAAAAGAGAAAATTGTCCAAGGCAATAGTTGGAATCCACGTTTGTGAAATGTATTCATGTCAAAGTCAATAGGAATGTTCCATTTGTGGCTGTGGGCCTACATGACATGGCATGGCATATTAGAGGTGTTCAAATTAGAAGTGCATAATGCAATTTATGACAGACTGGATGCAGACAGCCTAAACAGCATGCAAATCATAGGTCCAACACCTGATTCACAAGCCCGAGTAGGAAAACAAGGCAGACAAAGTCTTTGTTGCAGTGAAGTAGCGATGGTGAACTGCAAATAGAAGTGAATGATCCAATGTCAGCAGTATAGGTGGCCAAGCACTGGTGCTATCCATGCTGCCGCAGCGGGGAATAATAGAGGGAAAGAGTCGGGGAGAATGGCAAAGCAATAGGTGTGAAATTGATGGCTGCAGCGCTTCATGGTCTTAATTATGTATACTAATATCAGGTGCTGCTTCACATAAGTAGTAAGCAAGTAACGTTTGCAGTGCCTATATATGATGTGTAGGGGAAGCCCCATCCTTCATGTTGGTGAAATATTAAGGTGCAAGGAGTTCTAAAATAATCTGCTGCGTTCTGCCTCACTAATCTACTTCACTACTGGTAAACACTACCCTTATGAGGGGTGAATTTAGTGGCTGCCTGCCTGATGGTTGGCTTTTCCAAAAAAGAACAAGAATTCTAATGCCATGCATCCCTGCCTGGCCTGTAGCCTGACCAGATTGCCCGAATGGGGTCAGGCGACACAGATGCTTGGACAATACATATCACATTTAATGTAGAGCAATCTGAAGAAATACACAGCTAGAGACCATAGGGAGGCAGCTTGGAACTGACAACAGTTAGTTACTTTTCAAGCTAATGTTGATGTTGCAGGTGGCCGGTGAACTCCCTCCTTGCCTCCTTTTGCCTGTGAGAAAAGCGTGCCAGACCCTAAAGGTGAGATCGTTTTCTTTTTTTTTCTTCTTTAAAACAGACATGGATTCTTCACCCCACCGCCAAATAAAGTGATGATTGTTAAAGCATAATTTATTGATGCAATAGCTTATTTCCAATATGTAAAAATGCGTCCTTTTGACCAATTACGATAATAATGTTAGTGGTACTGCAGTTGCACATTTATCCACAGGAGAAATTGCCAGAAAAACTGCTAAACCACTTATCCATTGAACCGCATAAAAAGGTGGCGAATCATGCACCGAGCACATTAATTGCCTTGAAAAAATATATATATTTTTCCTGTTGACCCATGACACTCCGAACTATACGTATCGACCCTAGATGTTGAATGCCATTCACGAACTACCTTATGACTTGCCTGCAATTTGTGATAGGGGGCGGTTAATCTTATCTGATGCAATGGTATATGGGAAATCCCACCTCTCGGAAGTAAACGTGGAGACTTCTGTTGCTACATTGGTTTTGCAGCACTGCACTTGAAAACACTTGTAGATGCTTAAAATGCCCCGCTGGATATTTTATGCCTGCTAAACTGTCATATTTGCCTGATCCAACTCTATTGTGATGTACTGGACATGGAAAGCTCGAACAGGCGCAGTAAGTTGTATGGTCCAGGTTTGCTGAAAAAATACATCTTGCAACGAAGAATATATATTTTTTCCTCAAAGACTAATCAAGAATACGGAAGACTGCCAGCTCTGTCCTACCATACTACTCCATCTTGAATTCCTACTAAGAATTTCCTGGAGTCAAAGAAGCAGGTTTTTAGGTCTGCTATATATAGCTTTCTCTCTTGTAGAGACTGACATGCCTAGCTCACAACCTCTATGGCCAATAAGCAGACATTCATTCCTTTTGAATGACCCAATCAAACGGACCAGAGCGTCGTTGCCAGATTGGTTTGAGGCCGATGCACACTTGAAGGTCACAAAATGTGCACTCGCCACTAGCCATTGGCTAGTGATATTTGACTCTTGGCGACTAAGAAATTGTGTGCCGATTGTGTGTGCAGAATCAAGGTGGCAAGTGACTTTTTTATGGATAGCTAGTAGCTTGAAATTTTAATTTGTGCATCGTTCCTTTATTATTAACTCTGTTTTTGAGACATGTGCTTGAGACCAATTCCTTTGCAGATTCCTGGAGTTGCCCACATTATCCCCATTTGCAAAAAATTAGACCGGTCTGAGCCACAAAATGATAGACCCATCTCTATATTAGATGCGGATAGTAACGTTTTTGCTTCCCATTTGCTACAGCGTCTGGAAGCTTATGCAAACGATTCTGCAATCCTAAAGAAATGGCAAACAGGGTTTAGGATGCACACTTCCACATCATTAAAAGGCTTTATGTTGAAATGTGTGCAGTCCCTCACCTGGTCCAAAAAATATATGCGTCGGTCTTTGTAGCTACTATTGACCTCAGCGTGGCATTTGACACAGTAAATAGGAAGCTTCTGTGGTCAAAGCTGCAACACTGGGGAATTCCACATGGGTTACTGAAGCTAATTATAGGGGTGCATGAGCACTCAGTGGTCCGGGTAAGACTGAACCGGAGTGGAGCTTTGTCCATAAGTAGTCTGACTAGCAGATTGCAAATTGGCCTTTGTCTTTTCAGTCTGTGTATGTTGGATCTGGGCGAATATCTGGGCCCAGTGGCATTTGCATCCCCCAAAATGAATGACCCGTTACATGGCTGACCTACGCAAATGACTAATTTATAATTGTACAAAAACAAAAAAAAAGTTTTAAAAAATGAAAAATCGGTCTCCAAAGCCTCATCACTGCCTTTTTTTAATTTGTTAACCAAAATCGCTTTGCCAATAAATCTGAAAAAATCCAAGATTTTATTGCAATGTATTTAAAAAAAATATATATTTTAAAAGACTTTCAAACATGCTTTAACCGAGCCGTGGGAAATCCAAGCCATCAACTTTCTCCAATCGTAGCCGAGCCGCAAATATCTCAGGTTTGGGAGTGGCTGAGAAGTAGATTGATTGCTTTGTCGGCCCAGCTGTTTTGTGTGGATGCCAGTTATGGGAAATGCTCTCCGCTACCAACCCCGAGATTTACAAAGGAAAAATTGTGGCAAAGCTGCTTTATGGTTTTGCGGTGTCTCCCCTTTGGCAAATGCACTTGCTCCCTATGCTTGAAGGTTTAATGTGCTGCAAGGTCTTGGATATTCAGATCGCTCTCTACCCTTGGCAGCTATCCAATATGAATTTCCTTTACAGCCAAGGTGAAGCCGAGAGTATTGTCATTATACTGTAACATCATTTGTCCTTTGGACAACTCATTAAAGATCTGCTCACCGCAACCCAGTCAACAAATGTGATATTCTTAAATGAATATGCAACCTTTTGGATTTCTTTGTTAAGTTCTCTTGGGCTGCAGGAGAATGACCACATTCAAAATCCTTTGAGGGTTAAGAAATGTTTGCATGATGTGGACTGGATACAAATCATGGAGGAATTTCATGGTTATGAATCATTAGATCACCTCAAACTTGATCATAAGAGACGGGACCCTGTGGCTCCTTTTCTTACTATCTATGCCAAATACATGGTCTAGATTTTGTAAGCTGGAGGACTCGGTGGAAACAATGCAACACCTGGTGATCAGCTGTCACGCCCTTGGCGCGAAACAGCAGTGCTATTTTGGGAAATACGTGCACAATCTACATGCTGATTGGGAGGGCAATTTTTGGGAGGGCAAGGTCAAGTAATTATGAAAAGAGAGCAAATCTTACACACACACACACACACACACACACTCACCACAGAAATTCGATTGTGAGTAATTTTTGATTGGTTGACAAATGAGTCCAGGCTCAATTGAAATGTACTAGGATTCTTTAATGGTGGCCCTTTATGATTACACGTGTTCGGCAATTCTCTGTGCCTTTTCAAAATAGGGCATGTCTAATTTATCCATCGTGCAAAAAGAAATTGTAAGAAATTACTCACAATCGAATTTCTGTGGTGCAGTGAGCGTGTGTGGAAGATTTACTCTCTTCTCTTTCTTCTTACAGAGTGGAGGAACTCTATGTCTTTCCAAATTGAATGCAAATTAAGTCGCAGAGGCTCCTAAATTGATATCCCACAAAAAGTTCCTCAATTTGAGATTTTTTCTTGCAAGTAATTACGAAGTTTTTAAACACAGAGCAGTGCAAGTTATTAATGACGCGAGCAGTTGACGTAAAACAACTGGCTGTTAGTTTCAGAAATGTTAAAATGTTGAGGGGGCACTCGAGAGCCCGAGTAAGATGTCCGCAGGGTGACGGAGCTCTGAAGAAGACTAGCTCAACCGCCCAAAGTCATCCCGTTTCCAGCGTCGGAACAGGCTAAAGAATGATTCCTACAGCTGGCTGAGGAGACTGAGCAACGGGGCCAACTGACAGCTCATATGGTGCCAATCTAACCAAGTCTACCGGGGTGGAAGGCCCATCTGCTTGCTGGCGCCGTGCTGCTTCCTGCCTCTGCCCGGTTGGTGCTGGAGTGGAGGAGTGGCTGGAGAAAAAGGAATGCATGGAGCGGAGAGCACTTGAGAGGCAGGCGGTCGGTCGCTTAGCGGGCCTGCCACCTGAAGCTGCGATCACCAGCAGCGTTGATCGCTCGTCACCGATGTGAAGATGAGAGATGCTGCCCTACGGATAACAAAGGGCGGACACGGCTCTTTCGGGGTTAAAGATATTAGCACAAAGATCGGGGCCAGCACAGGTGTAGGCCGCCATATGCACCATGGGGTATCTACTCAGATATGTTTTCCGAATGGGCCTAGTGGAACACGTTTGAAGAAGGGGGCACCCTATCCCATTGTGAATTGAGACGCTACAACGCCTGCATATACTCACTGCCTCGATACTAGCAGCAAAGGTATAAAGCAGTCAACCCAATAACAGCACAATTTAGCAGGGGCCTAGGGTAACAGGCATCCTACAGTTAACGCCTTGCGGGGCGCAACTAGTCTTACTTCTTCCCCTCAGGTGAGGCCACTGCACACCCCCATCTTCCACGGAGGTTGGGATAGGTGCCTCAATTAAAAGCCCTGAATCACACACCTGGGTTGCAACAGATTGCTCCCTGCAGCTACTGGTCACCAGCGATTACACCGCCCCCCCCCCCACCTCCGACGCATACTATTGGTGCCAAACACTGCATACACCTGCTTTCACGACTTCCTCAGGCGCAGGCTTGGAATGCCACGACGATGGGTGGACTTAAAGCCAGATAGTGTGGTGGACAGCACCTCCAGTAACACACCTCTGCACCTCCCATCCTGACTCCGCCCCACGATGGACATCCATGCGCAACTGCAAGCCATATTGACCGAGATGAAGATCATAGGCCAACCGGCGCAAGATGTGCACACACGCCTCAATGGCCAAGTTGAGCGAACCACAGACAATGCTGGAGGATAATTACGGCACAATCACCACAGACCTAGATGGGGTAATTAAGGAAGTGCAGCACCTAGGGGCCAAACTGGAAGAGCAGGAAAACCGGTCTAATCGCAACAACCTTTGCTTAGTAGGCCTACTGGAGAGCAATGTTCCCTCTACGCTGTGCGCATGTGCGCTCGCCCAGCTTCCTTCTGGGTGCCGCTCAGAAGATTTTCAGCAGCGCACACAGACAATTCTCACCTATACAAAAAGATTTGATAAGGCACAAGCCACAGCAATTACCTGACATTTTCTTTCTCTTAAAATAAGCAACTAGTCTAGATATTCTGCTAATATGCATTGCACTACTATGCACCTAAAATCCATAACAGCAAAATGCAACACAAGAGGTGTAAAACTAATAAGAAAAACAGGCTCCATGAACAGAAGAATCTAACCAAGATATATGCCTGCACACATTAACCAAAAATGTTCCCTCCCCACCCATGACTCCTCAACCTGACTCTACCACACGTTTACCTTACGACTAACATTTGCCCGAGAGTACATTAAGATACGACCGGACAACCTTGACTCTTCCTCTCTTGGCTCTGAAAGGTTAGCAGACGTGTACCTACATCAAATTGTTGTATGTTTGTTGTAACATGAATAACGTTCACGCGCCAGAATTTGTTACTCTTTGTGCCTTACCAAAAGCGTCATCCCAACTATATAATCGAATTACCAATTCAAAAATCGGATACAGACTGTAAGTAAGCAATCTACCTGGATGTGCAACCAAATCTCATTCTCCCTCTCCTTTGCACATATGTCACGCACGTGCTTTGAAGCAGCCCCCTTGTAAGTTAACCAATTATAAAACTCAAAAATGATTTTGCCCTCTAAAGATTTTGATAAGACAAATGTGATGCTCAGCGTCTCCTACTTTAGCATTACTAACATTACCCTACAATTAGAGAGCAACATGCAATATCATTTACGTAGCATACAAGGGATAATGGGTATGCACTATGCCTGGGATTACTCGTCCATAGCGTCATGGCACTGGATATTCAGACAGCAGAAGGCTTTTTCACACAATCTGCATTGTTTCCAAGTGTTGAGAGTTCGTTGGGCATATACCTTCACACATATATGGTAACTCGCTTCTATACAAAAACAGTTTCACTGAGCACTTGTGCAATCCTACACAATGATATACGGGTGGGGTATGTTGCAAACAATCTTGTATGCACTGCAAAAGATTTGTGTACATGCAGAGTCATGCCATTCTTAAAATGCACATCATATGTTAAGGCATTTAAATATGATTTGCTTGCAAAGTATGGTGGGTCTGCAAATATCCCAGTGAGTGTTTACTGCTACAATCCCTCACTTTTTGCGGTGCTCGATCAACTAGTATTGGAGGCAAGCACAGGGGCTGGGGTTGTGTATGGGTGGAAGCATCACTCCTTGCGGGTGATGAACAAAGCAGCACATTTCAAAGACCAAGTCAGACCTTTCAGCAGTACACTGAAGGAAATGTGTTGCTTGTTTGCTAAAGGATAGGAAATTCTAGTACCCATCTAGACAACATCACCATCTTTTTCTTTCTATGCTCAACTTCTGTGCGTGCAATCTCTAACATCTCCCTGCATCTTATTTAACTGATTACCAGAATTACAGAAGAGGGAACCATAGTTCAGAAGAAGGCACTCAATCAGTTGCATCTCTGATGAATTGATGCAATTAACTTAAAAGGCACATATGTGTGATTTGCTTCAACAGGGCTGCATAATAAACCGCAGGAAGGCTCTTGTTTAATTTTATCTATGCTGTAGTGCGGAAGGGTGGGCAAAACTATACACTTTATCATGTGCCCTGTCATTTCACTCCCTATGTCAACGGTACAAGCCGGGCTCTAATCAGATTTTGCTCCCTATATGGAGTCAAATGATTTTTCAAGGAGTACAATAATTTGCTTTGCTGATATCGATACTTTCTGCTTATTAAAAGATGTTCTTTCCCATAAAATTCCTCTTGAGATCAGTAATTCATATAATTAGGGTTCCTTCCTTCCTATGCCACTGCTCTACTGGTCACTAATTTGAAAAAATATCAGTGTTTATTGTTTCTCGTTTTTGTTAGGCACATTTTCCTTTTTTACCAAGTAAAAATGCATGGCGCATATGTCTCTTAACTCTAATGCTGGTGTTATCACTACCCACAGAAGAACGTAATATGGATAGTAAGCAGAGGCACAGGAATTGTAGATCATCATAGTCTAAGGTGTAGTTATTCTGATGCAATTATCATCCTTACACAGGTTATTAGAAGCATGTTCTCCTGGCCCTTGAATGACTTCATTAAAGTGGCACTTGAAGTCCTTTCAGCATGTTTTTGACACACTGCTTTTAATTTTCATTAATCCATCGGCAGATGTATTCTGAGTTTCTTGACAGCCACATCAGGTATGATCAGAGATATTTGTGTTTTGTAATATGAGTGATTTTCCAGTGGCATAAAACATGCGGCCTCATTACGACTTGGGGCGGTATCCTGGTGTAAATCCACCAGAATACCACCTTAACAAATTACTGTTACAGCCACTTGGTCCGGGGGAATTTCCGCTGGATTACAACTGGTGGTGGCGGTCTAGTTCCCCATTCATATCGAGTCCGGTGGTTTACGAGCAACTACGAGCCGACGTGCAACTATGGGTCGATCAAGTGCACACATGATCCCCAAACACAAACACCTGCTTAAACTCTGCACAGAATTAAAACAAGTATCCGCAACCCGCACTCAAAAATCCTTCACGAGCTGGTCGCAGACATTGTTCCGCGAAGGAAACAGGCCAACAAATATGACAGCTCTAGCACCGAGGAATAGGCAAATGGCACAAGTTATTGATTCCATTCATGACCCATAAAAAGGGGCGAGATTCGGGGGACTGTAGCTCCTATCACCACATCTCCTTGCTCAATTCCAATGCAAAAACCTTTGCAAAGTGCATGGCACAGCGGATAGAGGGGATCCTCCTGCTCCTGATTCATAGGGATCAAACAGGCTTCATTTGTGACAGACTCTCAACCGACAATGTGCGGCGGCTACGCCACATCATAGCAGGGGAATCAGACCCAGAGGATGCAATCGCCACCATGGATGCCGAAAAGGCATTTGACATGGTCCAATGGGATTTTCATTCATAAATTTGGTCTCCCACCTGCGTTTACAAAATTGGTCAAACTACTCTACACGGATCCCAAAGCCTCTGTGACCACGAATGGCACCCTTTTATTTGCACACAGGAACAGGACAGGGGTGCCCCTTATCCCCTCTTCTATATGCTCTAAGCATAGAGCCTTTAGCAACCAAGCTTTGGAATGATCCAGGGTGGGCGGGCATATCTAGGGAAAGGGAAGAACACCAGATTTGTTTGTATGTGGACGATCTACTTACACATACGTCCGTAAATGTATTGCCTTGCTTCCACAGATCCGGTAACTCCTTCAGTAATTCGGTCCCATGGCGGGCTACAAAATTAATTGGGATACATTGGAGATCCTTCCTCTGAGAACTGACATCCCCTGGGGCCCTGTTGGTATCACCCCTTTTAGACTGCAACTACACCGCATCAAATATATAAACATTAGTGCGTTACATAGCAAGATACTGAATCTAAACTATCCTCCAGTCCTTGACAAAATTAAACAAGACCTGAACCAGTAGGATTTGCTGGCTCTATCACTTACAAGTAGGATAAATAAACTCCCTACTGAAACAGATATCTGTCCACAATTATCCCCACAGTGCCTACCTGCCAAATGTTAAAGGCTTTAGACACTCGTATTTCCAAGTCCATATAGCGGGGAAAGACGGCACGGCTTCAATTCAATGTTTTACAGGGCTCAAAGGCAGATGGGGAACTAGCTCTCCCATCATGGAAGGGGTATTATCAGGCGGCACAAGTTTATTGGGCCAAGCGCTGGTTTAATCAGGATGACAGTACAAGCTGGAGGACGACAGAGCCGTCCTTACTGGTTCCATACTCCCCATAAGAGGTCCTAGCTATTCTGGCGACCAAATTACCCACGCAGATTAAGGTGCACCCTATAATAGGCCCGACACTTGGGCTATGCTGGACTCACCCATTCAAAAAGTTTCGAGTCTGGATCAGTATCAGAGCATTACCGTCATATGGGCTGGATCACAAACTGCACCCCAGACAGGACACAACATGACAACACGTTAAGTGTTATGCACCTATACGAGGGGGGGTGGAGGGGACCCACTGCCATTTAATGAGGCAAGTCAAGTCCTGGGGCTGACAAACTCGGGCTGGCTTTGGAATAGGACCCTCAAGTCTTTGATCGCCAGATTCACCACACAACGTTAACATGCTATACCAAACGCATCAACCACAACCACCAAGAGACAGACATTGCATAAGCTGAGAAAAAGAACAACAGACAATCCGAAGCCTAAACCAAACACTAGCCCACAGAACACACGGGGCAAACCATAGCACTCGACCTCATCAGAGACACCGACCAGATAAACGTGTGCATCCACATCAGGGGATACCCAGGCCACATCCCAAAGAATGAATGGTGGTTTAAAAAAACTAAATTTTATTTAACAGAGTAGTTTGCTTTAGGTCTGCAAGTATCAGCGCTACAGCAAAGTAATCCTATTTTAGTCCCTCTACTCCTGCAAGCCCTAAGAAGTGCAGGGATCATCAACATGGCAGCAAGTGCACTATATAAAACAACAACATACCAGGCCTCCCAGAGCCGATAGAAATGTACCACCACTATTGCCAGGTATTGAATAAAAATGCTATAGAAAAAAAGGGAAATAGAAAACCAAGCCAAAAAGAAGTAGGTCATGGCTATGTGCTTCTGGACTTTTCCCCTTATGAAGACACTTCGTCTCGTGTCCTTATATAGGTAAATCATCCCCACTTGTGGAGAGGGCAGGAGGCGCCACACCCACCAGGAACGAGGACCCGGCAAGGAGATCCCGGCGAGGAGCACGCTGCATCCGAGCGGCAGCCGGCCCTCCCCGCCCGCAGACACCAGCTGATGCTGCATCTTGCCCTGCCTGGGCACCCCATCGCCTCCCTGGCACCCTTGGCCCCCCATCTTCGCTTTAAAGCCGCACGCGCCGACATCCACCTTTTCAAAATGTCAGGCGCGATGCGGCACGGAAACGAGGCTGAGACGCCTCTACTAGGCAACGTGTATTTGTATTTCTACTTAAATACAAACATCCGCCGGCAGGCGGAAGAGCCGGCGGCCATCCGAAGGCCTCTTAAGGCCATTCGACCCTGTTTGCCCCTGTTCGCCGCTTTTCAGAGCGAAGTCCCTTGCAAAGGCGGAGGAATAGTGTTCTTCCAGCTATCGGCGGTCACCACCCGAGAGTACATCACTGCTGTAGAATCTCTACTCGCACAGCTAACAATCTCTATGGCAGCATCTCCTACCAGCATACTACCTTTGACCTACCTCTAACTTGGCATGTGCTTAATTCCGTACTAACTCCTCTGCCTATTACGATATGCGCACAACGTCATCTGCTTAACTACCGCCTTGCCTTGCAGCATACAGCTGCCTCATCGGATTATGCTATCCTGGCCTATTCATATCTCGTGTGCACTGTATCCTATGATGTGTATTCTGCCCCAGGGTCAATAACTATCCACCTATGACTATTGCTGTACCCTATGATCACTATCAGTATACACCGATTTGTGTCGCGCCATCTGATCACTACAGACCTCACCCGTCTTACTATAGCTGACTTTACTACCACAGCACTATAGGGGTCTCTCCGTGTTCTGCCTTCACCAAGCTTATGTCTTGACTAACCTGCAAGGCTATTGTACCATGCCGTATGGTCGCTATTGGACCACTGCAATTGTGTTGTGCCTTATGGTCGCTAACGGACCACTGCAATTGTGTTGTGCCTTATGGTCGATAACGGACCACTGTAATTATGTTGTGCCTTACGGTCGCTATCGGACCACTGCAATTGTGTTGTGCCTTATGGTCGCCAACGGACCACTGTGTTGTGCCTTATGGTCGCTAACGGACCACTGCAATTGTGTTGCGCCTTATGGTCGCTAACGGACCACTGCAATTGTGTTGTGCTTTATGGTCGCTAACGGACCACTGTAATTGTGTTGTGCCGTATGGTCGCTAACAGACCACTGCAATTGTGTTGTGCTTTATGGTCGCTAACGGACCACTGTAATTGTGTTGTGCCTTATGGTCGCTAACAGTCCACTGCAATTGTGTTGTGCCTTATGGTCGCTAAAGGACCACTACAACTGTGTTGTGCCGTATGGTCGCTAACAGACCACTGCAATTGTGTTGTGCCTTATGGTCGCTAACGGACCACTACAACTGTGTTGTGCCTTATGGTCGCTAACGAGCCACTACAACTGTGTTGTGCCTTATGGTCGCTAACGAGCCACTACAACTGTGTTGTGCCTTATGGTCGCTAACAGACCACTGCAATTGTGTTGTGCCTTATGGTCGCCCTCTTGGTCACTATCAGACCACTTGCTCCTAGACTATACTAGGTCAACATGCCGCTCACCAATAGTCTAATTGCTATAAACTCACCCATGTACACTTTCAGTGTCCTACTCACTAGATTACTGCCCACCTTTCTCCTCCTTATACTGCACTCTGGTTGGACCGTACTTAACCACACCACCGCCCCCGTCCTCCACTTTCACCTGCATCACACCACAACTATGCCATCCTACGCTCACCACACCAACCTCTACCTCAATAACCCAGCCCTTTGGATCCAACACTTTGCTACTAGACCTTTACCAAACATACCTTGCTCCATCACCTTGAGAAATGCCAGACTTGGCTCGCGACTCACCCACGCTTCCCATCACTCAGCGCATCGTAACAAACTGCCTCAGACCCCTACACCGTCCACACCTATGCCAAATCTTCCACCATCCCTTTCCAATCCCCCCAATTTAAGCAACGTCAATGGTGCGTTAATCAATGCCAGATCTCTCTCGGCTCACGCCCTAGAAGTAGCTGACCTCATCCTCAACCTCGACCTTGACTTTATCGCTATTACCGAAACCTGGCTCCATCCTGCCTCAGGTCCTCTTCTCTCCCTCGCTATCCCTCCAGACTATAACATTATCAGACATGATCGTAATTCAATCAGTCCAAAGGCGGTGGCATTGCCATCATCCACAAAAATGCCCTAAACCTCCACCTCTCTGCCACGCACCACTTTTCCACTCTGGAAGCACTGACAGCTAAATTAGCTGTTACCCCGAACCACTCTATCACCTTCCATCTACTCTACCGGCCACCTGGCCCGCTATCCACTTTCGCGGAGGACATCTCTAACATCATCACTCACAACACCAAAACCAATTCCCAGGTCACGATATTGGGGGATTTCAACCTAGGTCTTTCTGACCCCAAGGACACTGCTGCCACGACCATTGACAATATCCTTACGAAATGCTGGATTCACACAGTTCATAAACCAACCCACCCACGACAAGGGTAGAACCCTTGATTTGCTAGCCGCCCATAATTGTCCCATCAACATCACCTCCAACCAACAGTGCTCATGGACTGACCACAACTTAATTACATTCAATATCGGGTCCAAATCTGTCAGCCTCTCTCCTAGCATTGCACCTGCTACGGCCACTCGCAATAAACGTGACATCACCTGCGACAGACTCCTCCCTCTCCTCCTTCCGGCTCTCAATGACCAGGCTCTCTCATGCTCTGACCCCACGGCCTTGGTTGACGCCTTTAATCGGGCTATGCTTAAAGCCTTAGACACCATCGCACCCTCTAAACTGAGAAAATCCAAACCTCAAGCCCACCTGAACTCCTGGTTCTCACGCCAGCTTAGAACTTTACGCAAAGATAAACGAATTGCGGAATCTCATTGGAAAAGTAACCACTCTCCAGCCAACAAATCGCGTCTTCTTTTGGCCACCCTCTATTACAAGGAAGCCATACTCCAGGCAAAAAAAAGACACATACAATAAACGCATCGAACAAGCCAAATCCAACACCAAAGAACTGTTTAAAATCCTAAAAGAACTTGAAACTCCTGTTACTGCACCTGACACCTGTACCAAAGATAGCACCTGGTGCTCCAAAATCCAAGAGGCTCTCCTAGGCAAGATTGCCACTCTTCAAATTAAAATCAACAACAAACAAACTAGCCTTCAATCTAACCCTCCACCGATCCGTACACCCACTATAAACCACTCCTTCCCAGATTCTCTGACTCCTTTTAGCTTCTCTCCATTCCTGAAGTGGAAAAGATCATCGCCAGCCTTAAACCTTCCAACTGCCATGGTGACCTCTGTCCTGCGCCTATTATTAAGGAAGCAGCTCGTGACCTAGCACCATTCATCACTACACTCATTAACTCTTCCTTTAGCTCTGGGATTGTACCGGACAACCTGAAGGATGCCTGGGTCATCCCGCTCCTGAAAAAACCTACCTTGGATCCCAGCATACCCACAAACTACAGGCCAATCACCACTGTCCCATTTTTACTAAAAATCCTTGACCGTGCGCCATACCTCCAAAATCAAGAATACCTTGAATCAAACAAACTTCTGGGACTCAGGCAATCGGGGTTTCGGCCACGCCACGGTACTGAAACTGCCCTTATCGATTTAAAAACGCAGATCGAAGAACTCAAAGGCAAACTTGCGCGACTACTTCTCCTGGACCTCTTGGTGGCTTTTGATCTTGTTAACCATAAAATTCTTTGTCACCACTTCAAATCAGCTGCACACTTCAGACAAAGCCTCACCCTGGATCAGTTCCTTCCTCGATAACAGATCAATGCGTGTGTTCTCTCCATTAGCAGCCGCCCCACCGGCCCCGGTCGCCTGTGGCGTGCCTCAAGGGTCCTGTGTCTCGCCCACGTTATATAACGTGTTCACCAAACCCCTTTTTGATATTCTGGACCATCTGGGTGTCACGTACACCAATTACGCTGATGACACCCAGATACTAATCCCTATCACAGGTGACTACACGACTGACTCCCTCGCCATCAAAGCCATCTACCAGGTCATCCAAGCTTGGATGGCTCAACACGGACTTTGTCTAAATGATGAAAAGACAGAGCTCCTCATTCTTGGTTCACCACAAAAACTCACGAAACTTGACCCTGCTTTTAAGTCCTTCACCATTGACGGGAATACTATCCCTACTGCTAAGGACACTAAAACCTTAGGGATTTACATTGACTCGACATTATCCCTGACTAGACAAACCAACTCAGTCTCATCAGCAGCAGCTTATACTTGTAAGCTCATTACGGCCTGTCGCCCGTTCCTTTCCACAGCTAACTGCGTGACCTTGGCGAGGACCCTCGTACTGTCCAAGGTCGACTACTGCAATGCCCTTTACCTAGGTACTAATCGCTGTAACTTAAATAAGTTACAAATTGTCCAAAACAATGCGATCAGAGCGGCCCTCAACATTCCCAGGCGCCAGCACATTTCCGATACTAGGCGTAACCTTCACTGGCTCTCTATCCCACACCGCATTTCCTTGAAGTCTTTGGCTCTCACCCATAAATGCCTTCACAACCAAGCTCCCTGTTACTTGGCGAACAGATTTGCCTCCCATAGCTCCACTAGACCTCGCAGATCGGCCCAAGCCAATTGCCTTGTCATCCCACGATTCAATCTCCAAAGATCAGGTGGAAGCAGCTTCCCCATCTTGGCAGCCAAACTTTGGAACTCACTCCCTAATGAGCTGAGAGCAGAACCCTCCTTCCTGAAATTCAAACACCTTACCAAAGCCTGGCTGTCCTCCCAAGACATCTAACACTGGCTCACTGCCCTACTTGCACTTTGACAGACGCTTGTATATGCATTCTGCTTATCTTCTTACTGCTATTCTCCTGATTGTAAATTTTGAAATTCTGCTGTAAAAACATTTATACTGCCTTGTTATGCTTTCATCATGTTGTATCCAAGTTATGCGCCCGGTTGCCCCTTGGCCTGGTGCGCTATAGAAATAAATAAAATACAAATACAAAGATTAAAAGGGTTCTGATGTTATGGGGGCAGGCGCATGAACGTACTGCTGGGTGGGTTTTCCATCCGTTTCATTGTCCCAAAAAACAGCACCAGTACCAGACTAAATGATGCTAAGAGGAAATGCCCAAACAAACACATGTGCACCCACAGAAGTGGACATGGCAAAGGTGAAGTCCAAGCCACATTTGAACAAGGAGTTTCCTGCAATGAGATCCAATATGGATACTTTGTAACAATTGTCAAAGTCCCGTGATGTTAGGAATTGAAAAGAAAACCGCCAATTATTTCAATGTTGTTAAAAGGGAGGGGATGGAGGCCCCCTTTTACTCTTACTCGTTACTGGATCACAAAAAATATATGAAAACCTTATATGAAAGCATGCATGCAGACTTTTCCTATTCCAATAGTAACCAGTACACAATCAATTGTGACCATGGCAAGTTTCATATGCATAATTTAGTAACAGTAGTTCATATACAGGGCTCGAAATTAAGATTGCATAAACAGGAGGTAAAAGCAGCTCCTGGGTATCCAGCATTCACCAGCAACCAGGAGCTACTACTGAAGAAGCAGGAGCCAGTGCATAGCGTTCCGCAAATCCAATTTCCACATAAGATCCAAACATAACATTTTGTTCACTATTTATTACCCCTTACACTTTAAATGTTGTATAGATGTGTACTAACGTGTATTTTTACACTGTCCCAAACTCACAGAGATGGGTGTATTTGTTCGGCATCAGTTTGCCTGGGGAGCCGTAGCCCCGGGTTACTGTTCATAACCAGCTAACCTGACTACAAGCAGGAGCTAAATAGGTCCCAACTCCCCTCAATTTCAAACCTTGGTATAGTAAGGAACACAATACTGAAGCCAGTCCTTAAACGACCAGTTATTACGATAGTCGGCTCACCCCAACTATGACATTTTTACTGACTGGTACAGATAAAATGTTTAATCTTTACAACTATAATAGATATCCAAATATCTGCCACAAAAAAGACGATAAGTCTTTAAGCAACCTCAAATATAAAAAAAAATGAAATGGAACAAAAAAAGGTCATATTTGCTAAAACGTCTTTACAGTAGAAAGGAACTGCAAACCCCTCTCCGTGTGGATACAAGCTCAGGAGGCACACAGAGTTTAACAAACTCAAATAGTCTAGGCACATGACCTGTCACGCACTACCGGCGTTTACAAAACATTTAATTACACAAATCAAAATCAGTTAGCAGGACTACTGGACATTACACTCTGCCAGTGCACGCACCAACAGAAACCCCACAAATGCACAATCCTGTACAGTTTCCCTGACGCATCATTTACAGAGCAGGTTCACATTGTTCAGGCATAAAAAGTCAAATATGCAAAGACCAGTTGGAAAAACAAGTTTGCCTTGGACATTTAGTGGCACGTTTGGACACGCAGGTACACCTTCCATAACACAACACAAGGTATTGCGTCTGGTATTTTACCCAAAACGAACAGAACTCTCTGGCCATTTAAGAACCAGAGCAAAGCTCTACCTTTCGAATCAGCATTCACATCGACCTCTCAAAATACCGAAACTACTAGGGGTGACAAGTAAAAGCCTATAAAAAACAATGAAGGTCAGTAGAACATAGATTAAGGTGGCAAATTCAGAACACCCCCCTTCCACCACAACGTCATTAACTTGGGCGTCTTCACGTCGGCAGGATGCCTATTTTGAAGTAACTGCAACTTTTGGATTCAGAAGGGAAAGCCTAACATAATTAGAAGTCAAAAGAACATAATTGTTTTCGTTTCTGCTGTCTCTTTGGCTGTTCTTCAGAGATATGCTCCCCACTATTCAAATTGCAAGCTACAAGAAAGGTAGGTACCTTAAGTGGGCCCTTATACAGGGGGCGGGCCCAAACAAGGAAGCAAGTTAGCTTTGTTCTTCATATGCATCCAAAATTGACAATTTGTCCCAAACCAGGCCATGCAACCTTTGCAGCAATCCACATCCATATTAACTGGGGACAAACGTAACAGTTTACAGAACTCATCATTTCTTTTGGCCTGCAAACCACTAATAATAAAACAGCATCTGTAAACCTAACAGTTTTGGCTTTTGAGTAGACTTGAGCTAGGAATTTGCCAGCCACTGCCATAATCGTATTAACTGACCAGTTGGCAACAGCAGGAAAATTGTGCTATTGCCTGGGCATATGCTAGCAGTCCCTGGAAAACACCTATATGATACATGTATACAAGGCAACACTGTTAGCTTTGTCGATGCTGGTTTTAAAAAGACTTAAGTGCACAGGGCACATGAAGTGGCTTGAGGCACACGTGGTAAATACATAATTGTTATTACACCATTAACGCATTTACAGCAGAAATTAGCTATTGGCAAACTACTTTGCAACAACAATAGAAGGCCAACGTTTAATGGTACTACTTGATATGGCTGGCTCAAAAGAGCAGTCAATAGGTGGCTTAATAACCAAACACCCACAAAATGCGAGCGTCATCTCCATTCCAGCTGTATTCCAATGCAATAGGTGATGTCCACCTAAAAGTCAAAACTAAAAATGTGACCGTCAATTATTGCAGTTGCAATCTATTAGGAGGTTTCAAATTAACTCTTCAACACACACCAGTTTCGTAACAGTAGACAAAATGACAAGTACACAGGCCTCCTCTTGTATACAAGTTAACAGAAACAGGGTAAATAACACATCTGAGCCGCTTCTCCCTAGCAAAAAGGTAATACAAGCAAAGCCAGCAGAACTATTAATGAGATGTGCACTAGGAGCAAAACGATTTACAATACTACTGACATGGTGATAATTAATAGAAAACATATCAGAGGAAAAACAAAAGTTGCCCGAGTAGGCAAAATAATATGATTTTTCCAATGCTAGCCACTCGCAAACCTCTGCAGTACACCAAAGGGCACATAATTGACAGCAACGGTGGATTATAGGCGCACGTGAAGGCAACATACAATAATATTTAACTACTAAGGATCGTCATATATTTAACCTGGGTTGTGTGTGAGGCCAGTCAAAGCAGACATATCGTTCCTGCGCACAATACTGTCGAGTTTAACGAACATCCCACAACGTGGGTACGATGCAAGTGGTAAACATCGGTGTAATGGCTACAGTACTCAAGCCAACATTGACACACCCAGCATGAAAGCTGCATAATCTGCATTTAGGGAAAACTCCCGAAAAAAATACAATACAGCATCCAAGAGCAAACAGCAGTTCGGGAGTGAACGTCGTGTTTATAATTAACAAGACCAGACAATTGGGAAGCTCACCAGGACCCAAGACTTCACTGTCGGCAGGATGAGAGCTGTCAAACAAAACGTCTGTCCTTCTTGGACATGTGCACCAGAGTGTATTCGGGATCACAGTAAAAACCCTAGTCGTCGGATCAGCAAAACCAACCACCCGAGGGGCACATGCATTAAGCCCTAGAAAGGAGTGTCCAGGGACATGGCAATATCTGATCTGTGTACCATTAGCAGCACTGCACACTCCTGACAAATTCAATACAGGGTCCAGCCACCCCGTTCACGCACACACAGAACACAAGCATAGGACAGGCGCATACTGTTACCTTCATGCCTTTGCTAGGCAGGAGCAGCAAAGCTTTCTCCATGCACCACATGAGCACATCACCTAAACCCACGTCATTCTACATCAAATAAAGATAGAAGCACACCACAGCCTCACTTGCTCATGCCCAGGACCACTGCCTCCTCCAGACAGCATGAAGTACGGACTACAAGTTTACATTGAAGCTCGCGGTTAATTCATACCCAAACGCCAGTGGCTCAGCGTGCACTGTGAAAAGGAGAAGCAGAAGCACATAACCTTTTTACTGATGTATGCACGGGATCTGCTTTCTCCGTGCACAACAAACGACCCCGGTTAGGCACCGATGAGCATTTCAGCGTCCATCGTTTCCCAACCCTACACACAAACGCACATGGAAAAGGGAACCGTTCAATTGACCATGCACAAAAGAACCCGAATTTAGAGACCCTAGATTGTATATGCCCAAAAGCATTGGTCATGCATACACCAAACCCTCAACCACAAAACCATTTTAGGCCCTTCCGTGCTCTTTCCCCTCAATGTATGCATAGCGAACAAGCAAAGCAGTATCGTCGCTTTCAAGATTTCGTTCACCCAAATCACAATATGATGGATTTATGAATTCATACTGGTGGGCACACGCCCTCCAGCACCCCATTCATTTACTGTCAGCGGTACTTCGTGCAGCCTCCTATTTCCCCAAGGAAGAGAGCTGTTCCAAGAGAACTGGTCTACCCCTCAAATACGCTGTCATTGAAGGCGCTGGGCCTTAATCCATGAGCATATGGGGTGTAAACCAGGCCCCCATTTGTACGGTTGTCACCCCCAAGTGCCGGTGGTGTACAACTTACTTCCCGATGACCTCGCACAGCTCGTACACATCCTCGAAAAGCACGTCGTCGTCCGCCATGGTCCAGCTGGGTAATCACCAAGACAACCACAATCCTTTTGGTGAGGGGGCTTCCCCCGTTATAGGGCCGCACTCAGCGAAGGCGCTCTCTCTATTCACGGTTCCTCATCCGCCCAGGGCGCCCCGCCTCGCGCTCCTGGGTGGGGGGGTTATGGGGCTGCTGTGCCACTGCCAGGCTAGCAGGGCGGGGGAGGGGCTGCGGTGCCGCTCATCACTGGGGAGCACACAGATACCGGACGTTAATCCGTGTCACCGGGCGGGTGCGCTCACCGGAGGGGCGGGGGATGGCGTGGCTAGCTGACGTGCGCTCCCTCCTACCTCTCAGGCTGAGGATGAGGAGGAGGGGCGAAACAAGGGAGACGTTGCCCCGTGCGCGCCGCCGTCAACATCATAAAACACCTAGACGAGTCGGCCATGTTATGGACAGGCAAAACATCTCCCATATTAATATACATTGGCTGTCCACAATGTTCCACTGGTACCGCTCTTTGCCGCGGCCATATTAGAATCAGGAAATGTATCTGTTTCACTCAATGATCGTCGAGAACGCGCTCGTGGTCGTTCTTTGCACCCACCCTCTGACTTCCCCTGGGCGGGTCTCATTGAAAGGGTAGGCTTGTGTTGACCCTCTGCCACACCCATAAACAGACAGGCCGCCTCTGACCACTCCCCTTAACCCTCCTCGTGCTTCAGCTCCAGTGAAACAGATTCCTAGATCCGGATCGGGAGCTTTTTCCCCAAAAGCCACGCCTCTACTCCCTAGTGAAGGAGAGGCGCAGGCGCGGTCATGGGAGCGTCATAGCCCAGAGGCGCTGTAAAAAAGGAGCAAAGAACAAGAGAAAGATGGGGAGTGTCTGGAGCGAAGTAGAATGGCTTGGAAGGCGGATGTGATCCGAGCAATAAAGCAAACCAGAAGGCTGTGTATGTTGCTTTCGCCTATGCCTGAAGCGTTTCTTTAAAGTCTGCTGTTATTTAATTCCGACGAGCAAATCCTTACTAGAGTGGAGTGGCGTTCCCAATTTCACGTCAGTTAGGTGAGACTACAAGCCGTTTATGGTGCAAAATAGATTTTAGGTTTAACACATTTCCTCAACGTAAAATCTGGACGTGAGCCCCCACCCACACATCTATTGGCCCCGCCCCTTCGCGTCACCACTTTTCCTAGGGAAAGGTGCATCATGTCTTTGAAATCGCTAGAATTTAACAGGTTAGCATTCAAGTGAATGCCCTTGTGTTCTAAATGAAGATGGAAGTCTAGACGATGCAGTAGAGAGGCATGATGGAAGGTTGCTGGTTTATTGCATTTACTTCCAGGTAATTCAGGTATATGTTCTGGTTCTTGTACAAGTCTTTAACAAAGTAGTAGCAGTTACAGCCTGCATAAGGGCCACGTTATATGGGCACCTGGCAGGGCTCAAGTCGAGGGTACATGAGGGTGGACAGAGCCCCACACTTTTTTCAGAAGGCATCTTGGTATGCTTATTTCGGATGACGCCACCTTCAATTGGTATGCCAACGTTTCCCCCCACTTTTTTTTAGGACTGGATCTCTGGTATGCAAACCCCACCACAGTGGCGACTGCTGAATTTTGAAAGTGCAGGGGCGTAAATGAGCATGTAAAAAAAAAAAATACCATGCCACATTAAGAAAGTGGGCTAGCGGGGGGCACTGTTGAGTCCCGGCTGCTCTGCCGGGGCTACTGCAATACAAAGTTGAAATCCCGTTTGTGGGTTGGTTTTCCCAGCAATTTTATAACACTACGTCTGCGAAACTCCTCTGCTACATCCCCCCAGTAAAACTGGAGAAAATCGGAGCAGCGAAGCCCAGGATCAGGCGGATTCCACAAACCACAAAGAGACCACCCGCCATGCTGGCGTCCTGATTGAAAGTGGACCAAAGGCACCAAACAGCAGGAACAAACCTGGGCCCTAGTGTTAACCCGCAGTGATCAGTTGTCATGGCAGCCAGGCACAGAAGAGGGACAAACCCTGAGGTGTGGTCCAACCTTATGGACCACTTTGTCGTGTGTGTCCGAGCACTTGGAGGGGAGCCCGGCTGCTGGTGGCCGTGGAGGAGGCTTGTGAGACCTGCAAGAACCCGCCGAGGGGGCCACCGGTCAATCCCTGCCACCAGAGACCTAACCCGAAATTAGGAGCTGTCCAGCACAAACCCAGAATGCAGTGGTGAATGAAGCGAGTCCTGGTAGACCAGAGGGGGATAACGCTGGCGCACGGTGACCGAGGCACCATTACAAGTGACCAAGGGTGCAAGGTGGTGGCCTCCCCCTGCCGCAGAAGATCAACCGATCCGGCTGCTTGGATAGAACGGAGCATGGGGAGACCTGCTCTGGATAGAGACTAGAGTGCCTGGCAAAAGAGAAGATACACACAGCTGTGGGTCACCTGTGGCGCCAATTGCGCACAGTGGCATGGCTCTGTGAGAGCAGTGACCATCAGCTACACAAAACACCCTGGGTCGTGCTCCCCTGTACACGGCAGCCCCTGGTGCCCAACGCCCAGCCAGCAGGAGCACTGATCGCTCCTACTTGGGCGTGCTACACGCCCACAGGCCCAGAGAAGAAGCACTACATCTCACGACCTGGAGACCCTCGCTGGCTCACCCCCCCTCTCCTCACTGGTACATATACTGGGGCTGACAATCCACCGAGAACAGAGGGGGCCAGTAGGACTGAGTGTGGAGACTGCACGTTCCTGGAACCAACAACCCACACGGCTATGGTGAAAGGCACGCCCCGAAAAGGGACAGCGCAGACCAAAATAGACCGCTATATGACGAGTGTCCTGACACCCACTTCCTTGGAACGGGAGAAGATGGCTGTAGATGGGGAATGTGCAGAACCGGGGCAGATAATATCGCTCACAGACAGTATGGCCGCCATCGGTAAATCTAGATCATCAGTTGAAACCAAAATTGATGGTCTGCTCTCTGAAGTCTCCTTCCTACGGCAAGACCTATGCAATTTGACCTCGCTGGTGGGAGCGGCAGAACAGTGCATATTGGACAATGAGGATGCGCTAAAGAACATGGAGGAACGGCTGTCGTCAATGTCTCAGAAATTACTCACCTTAGAAAATCGGGCGGAGGACAATGAAGGCAGGTCCCTCCGCAATAACCTTTGCATACTCGGACTCCCGGAAAAGGAGGAAGGACACTTTATCAAATTATTTTTGGAACGCTGGCTACGGACCTTATGGCAACCAAGAAACTCTCAAACTTCTTTACAATTGAACGTGCGCACTGAGTCCCAATGGACCGACTTGTGCTGGAGGCCCCTCCACGCACTGTGATAGCGCATCTCCTGAATTATAGTGACAGAGACACGCTCCTACACAGGCCAAGGGTGACAATTACCTACAACGGCAACTGGATTGTCCTCTACCCAGACTACACAAGGGAAGTACAAAGATCACAGCATTAAATAACACACTTTTCTTTCTGGCCACACTCTTACTCTACTAAAATACTACGGTACACCTGTTTCACAGCCCCAAAGAGGTCTGGGACTGGCTGGAGACACACGTTCTCTCTGGCCTGTGCCGGGAAACACCAAAAGATCATCCAGTCCAGGGAGACATCACCGAAACATGGCTGGCCCCACTGGAGGTGGAGAAACCGCATGTTGAGGAGGTAGACAGTGGGACCCCAGGGAGTGGAAAAGCAGGTTGACTGTGCAGATGTGGAACACTGACACTCTGATGTGAGTTTGGAGAAGTTGCTTAACAAGCTTTCTGGGGCCCAAGATTGCTACTTTGATGAATCCTCCAGGCAGCAGCTCCCGACGGGGGACATCGAAGAGCTGAGGTGGTTCTCACAGACAACACCGTAAATGTTCTCACATGGCTTAGTTCCTACAGGTTTGGCAACAGGTACTTCTAGTTGGGGAGAAGTGCAGGGTGGGAGGGGACTCACAGTTGGTGTTGGGGAAGTGTGGCAAGGGGGGTACTGGTCAGTACCAAAGCTTGCCAATTGGGGCTTAAGAGTTGGGTTGAACTGGTCTACCCCACGTCCGCTTGATGATGTGGAGTTAGGGCGACAGGTGCTTCTGGTTGGGGGAGGCACAGGGTGGGGAGATAAGGGTGTTTTTTCTTCCAGTTCAGTTTGGTTGGTCGCTTAGTTTACCAGGGAGGCAGAGTGGACGGTACAGGCATACACTGCACCGACTAGCACAGGGTGTGTGGGTTGGCTTGGGTTCCCCAGGAATAGGGAGAAGGATACTGGCTCACAGGGCACACAAGACAAATCTCCGGGGATCCAATGGCACATGATGGGGTGTATCTCTGTTGACATGAAACATCAATGGGCTAGGCTCCAGCATTAAACAGAGATTGGTAATCCAGTTCTTTAACAGGCACTCACCGGACATCGTCCTCCTAACAGAAAGACATTTGGTCGACACAGAATGCAGAATATTCAAGAGGTCCAAGTATGCACTGGCCTATCACGCAGGTTTCCTGAGAGGGGCAAGGTGGACAATGGTTGTAAAACACAAGAGGCTACCATTCCAACTGAGGGTGGTGCTGGCGGATGCGAGAGGGCGATTCATGGTGGTAACCAGGGAAATGTGGGGGAATAGTTGGGGCACCGTGGCAGTATACGCACACCCCCACTGCTCACGCTTGAACTCCTGAATGATCTCCAAGCGACAATAATTACTGAACAAGCAGGCATGTGGGTGCGGGGGGGGACTCCAACAAAGTCATGGAAGTGGGTAGAGACAGATCACACACGGCCAATAGAAACCCCCACCTCCCAATCAAGCTACACTCCTTCGCAGCCGCACAGGGACTGGTGAACACATGGAGGGTCCTAAACGGCGCATAATCTGGGTTCTCGTTCTTCTCCAATGCACACAAGTCTCTGTACAGGATAGATGACTTCTTTGTCCCACAGTGCATGGCACACAAGTGGCGTGGCTGTCTGCAACATTTCTCTCCAGAGGCCTCTCGGACCACTCCCCTCTACTCATGGTACTGAAAGATGGGCGAACGAAACCTAGCACAGCCTGGCACCTCAACACGTACTACCTGGGTATGTCGGAGGTGATGGGGGGATCTATCCAGCAGGAAGGCGGGATACTTCACTCTAAACAAGGGCTCAGTTGACAGCCCCAATCACACTATGGGAAGACTACAAGGCAGTGCTTCGAGGGGATGTTCTCTCCCTTGTGTCGGCGCACTGCCGACAACATGCCAGGCAATAGAGGAGACAGAGGAGCTGGCGCCAAGGAAGGAGGAGGAGTTCCTCGAGTCGGGATCCCAGGCTTCACAAGAAGCTCTAGTCTCAGCACAGTAGGCCCTAAAAAACATAGCACTAGACAATGCTAGGGTAGCCCATTGGACGGTAGGTAGCCAAATACACGAAACGGGAGACAAGGCTGGGAAAACCCTGGCTTGGCTAGAAAGGCAGGACAGATGCAAGGGACAAGTACAGTCCATACAGGACTCAGGGGGAGGGATGATAACGGAAGACTCAGATATCGCTGAGGCATTTGCGACCTTTTGTGAAGACCTCCACTCCCCTCCCTGCCCCCCAGGCTCTAGCAATCGAGAAGGGCAGATCAAATATTCTCAACTCAATAACAATCCTCTGCCTCTCAGAACAGCAGGCGCTGGATCTCGAGGCTGAAATCACAGTGGAGGAGGTGGCGGCAGCACTGTCCCAGCTCCAATCTGGCAAGACCCCGGGACCCAACGGTTTTCCGGTGGAAACCTGCAAACAACTAGGTGAACTAGTGATAGGGCATATGCATCGTATGTTCATACAAAGCAGAAAGAACAGGCAACTCCCCCCAGACCTCAGGAATGCACGTATTGTGGTGATCGCCAAACCTGGGAAACCTCTGTGCCTCCTACAGGCCAATATCGCTAATTAATGGAGAGACCGAGGTCCTAGCATGGGTCTTAGCCAACAGGCTACTAGGCGTGATGGACTCCCTGATACACCCAGACCAATGCGGATTTATTCCCTCCAGGTCCACTAGGATGAATGTGCGCATGGTGCAGTTTGCCGTTGACCAGGCCGTAGCGATATCAGACCCACTAGCGCTTTTAGCTGTGGACGTCGAGGAGTCATTCGATTCGGTAGGGTGGGACACCTTACGGGACATCATGGGCCATATGGGATTTGGGGATAGCTTCATGTCTTCGGTCAGACTACTGTATGATTCTCTGGAAGAGGTGGTGCGGGTAAATAGGGTGTTCTCCAGGGCTTTCACATTGGGGTGGGAGCCAGGCAGGGCTGACCCTTCTCCCCCCTGCTGTTTACTCTTGCCATAGAGCGCTGGCGATAAAACTCAGGACGGCAGAGGAATGGTTGGGATTCACATGGCCGTGGGAGGGGGGTCCGGGTCTCGGGGACGATCTCCTTATCTATATAAGCAATCCTGTGACCTCCTGCCCTGTGGGGACACATATCCTCACAGAATACAAGCAGTTCTGTGGATTTAGGGTGAACAAACAAAAGACAGTCCTCTTTCCTCTTCGGGGGGAGATGGGGCAATCCCTAGACAGTGCCCATGCTCAGTCTCTGGCTTTGAATATTTAGGCACACGAATAAGCCCAGTTCCAGGCGACTTCCTACGCCTCAACTTGCAACCTGTGATAGATAATTCTTGGCCGATGTGATCAACTAGCAATTCCTCCCACTAACGCTGATGGGTAAGGCAGCCCTCTTTAAGAGGCTGACGCTCCTGAGATTGCTCCACACCCTCCAGAACACCCCACTTCCCATCCCCAAAGCAATCTTTACATCTATTGATGGCATCCTCCGGGGACTACTTTGGGGGGATAAACAACCCAGCATTGCTCTCAAAACCCTGCAGTGCTCAGTTGGGGATGGGGGAATTGGTCTGCCCTGTCTCCGGACCTATAACTCGGTGACAAAGTTGGGGGTGGTAAACGACTGGCTTCATGGTGATCCTGGGCTTCAACACACAGGGGGGGAAAAGGAGAATTAAACCAACTACACCCCTGCACGTACTGTAAGGAGACGGGAGGGGGACTGCAAAACTCCCAGAGATGAAGCAACACTTCCGTCAACCCTGGGTAGAAGCTCATCACCACATAGGCCGGGATGGGAGATCAACCCTGGACCAGCCCCTCTGGAACAATAGGCATATCCCAGTGGTCCTGAAAATGGGTAACATTGTGAACTGGAGGTTCAAGGGATTCGCACCCTTGCGGGCGTAGTACCGGAGGGGCGTATTCTGGCATTTGGGGCTCTGGAGGAGAAGATTAAACTGCCCAATAAGGACTACTACAGACACCTGCAATTAACGCACACCATTGGCTCTCAGTTCCCCGTGTTGGAGGAGGTCCCAAAATGCTCCCCCCCCCCGGAGGCTAATATTCTCCCAGCACGAATTCCAACTAAGGTCACCTCCACACTATAACAGGTCCTCACGGCTTTCGGGGTCCAGGAGTTGTCCCAGTTTAAAGAGAAATGAGAGAGAGAGGTGGGTACACTGGAGTCCGAGGAGTGGGTGGAGGCACTAATGTTCCCATGGGACATCAGAATAGATGCCAGGCTTTGCTTAATCCAGTACAAAATACTGCATCAGGCATATTACTCCCGCGCAGCGATGGCACGGTGGGGCGTAGTGGACAGCGGGGTGTGCCTTAGAAAGGTACCTTCTTCCACATCGTGTGGAGCTGTGACTTAATTCAGGACTTCTGGCGGAGGTGCATCCATAAGATATCTGGGGTGTTGGGGTCGTCAGTTCCGCAGCACCCGAAACATATGATACTGGGAATCTGGGGGAGGTGGAATTCAGCAGACATGAGAAGACATTTCTTGCTGTCGCACTGGGGCTGGGGAAGAGACTCACAGCTGCAAAATAGGGTTCTGCTGAAAGACAGCCTCAGCCGCTGGGCCAATGAGGTGGACAGACGCAAGTCTCTTGAAAAGCGAATATATAATGCGAGGGTTGCCCCTGGAAGTTTCTGAAGGTCTAGGGTAGATGGGCGGGAACTGTGTGAGAATTGAACAATGTACTGCCCTAATGGGTGGATATCGCTCCACATATCGAAGGAACTGTAGCCTGACACCATCCTTTCCCTGCTAACCTGGGATATTTATGTCTTCTATGCATTGTCTGATATTATTGATACGCTGTAACCAAGCTCTAGCGACCATTGTTGTTTCTTATGTGCTTTTATTGAAAACAATAAACAGATTTAGAAAAAAAAAGAAAGTGCGCAAGTGCAGTTACCTTTGCTTACCTGTGGTTCAAGTTTTGTTGATCATTGGAGTGGTGCTACCGGTGGTCCTGAAAGGCGGAGTTATGTGATGACCCAAATGAAATGCCAACACGCAAGTGGTTCGCGCATGTGCAGTCAGCAGTAAGAGGCAGGCTTAAGACCAGGTAAGCCCCAGGTAAGAAGGCTGAGAGAATCATTTTTTCGGCTTGGGTCATGGCTATTTGAGTTCCCTTCCTCTTTCTTCTACCAGAGAAGAGAGGCCATTTAATGAAATGTCCAATCAAGTAAATCAAGCCACTAAATGCAATCTGAGAAGTAAAATTACCAACTGTGCTGATCTTAACTCCCCCCTCTGTCTCATGTTTTAAGGATATTATCCCTGTTACTGACTTCGAGGTGGATAAAGAAGGATTACAGGTGAACAAAGTAAAGTCAATAGCGGTCTAGAACAAACGGGTGGGAAAAAATCACAGATTTTTTTAACTGACTGACTAAATCTGTGCTTGTTAAAACTCAAGCAGGCACTTGTCAGGTGGTATCAGCAAGTGTAAAGTAAAGGAGGGGCTCCAAACACTCGATTTCTCTTGGCAAGTCATTTCTTAAACTTTGTGCTGACCTATGTTGCAAGGGTGATACTATGAAGCTTGGGAATGATGGCAGAGGGGAGATTTTGATGTGTTCCACTGTGGGCTTGCGAGGCAGACCAAAATGGGGAAGGCTGTGTGGGAGACCCCAGGCAGAGCCACAGTTTTGGGCCAGGGATTAAAAGAGGAAGTGTTGTGTGTGCAGGCAGACTGTGTGCCCCCCTCTGGCAATAACAGGCATGCTACATGAAGAGTGGCAACACCAATTAAGGTCTTTGTTCAGGTCAGAAGTCAGGAACACATTTATTACTGGCAGAGTAGTAGACTTATTTCTTGCAAGTACATTGGGCACACTGAACACAGATGTTTGTCTGCACAGGCTCTGGGCACAAGGCAGACCATCAATGGCGGGCATATAGGCTAGGCACACCCACTTTCATGGGACCCAGAAGCCTGTGGAGTACCCTTGGATGCAAGGGGGAGAAGGGACAAGAAGGGACAAATAGAAGGGTTGGAGATGGAAAAGCAGAGTGGGGAGGCTGCCGGGAAGGAGAAGAGAGGGCAAGAGAGACTGGGGAGAAGAAATAATCGGCAGCTCGGGAGCGAAGAGAGATGGTGGTGAGCAAGGGAAAAAAATATCTGGTGAGGAGATAGTGGGAGAGGGAAGAGAAGGAGCTGGTAAAGAGGGAGAGAGAGGGGCAGAAAGGGAGAAGGGGAGAGAGAAAGAAAGAAAAGGAGCAGGGTAAGAAACAGCAGGGGCATGGGCTGCCAGGAGGCTGACTGGTGGACAATAGAGCAGGTTGAAAGGACAGCAAGGGGAGCGACAGGGGAGAAGGAGAAGGGCAGGCAGGGAGAAGGGTACCTGCTAAAGGGGCCTCTGCAGCTTCTCTGCCCCCACCCACATGTGCAGCACACCACTGCCAGCAACCAAAAAGCCTGAGTCCCTCTCTCCACACGCTTATGAGACTGTCACCCCTCCCCCTTTACTCCCTCCCTCGCGAGCCTGCCAACACAACCATGATAAACACAACAGGGGGAACTGGTTTCTGGGCTGTTCCCTGGGCACAAGGAGGCTTGGTGACAGAAAGGCATAGATAAATCACAGGGTGTAGGACAGGTGGGTAAACATAGGCAGGGACAATAGATGAAAAAGGAAACACCCATCCCCATGATGGAAACAACAAGGGGACATGGTTGCTGGGGTGTTCCCATGGTTCAAGAAGGCTTGGTGATAGAAAGAGAGGGAAATCAGAGGGCGTAGGACAAGTGGGCAAACACAGCCGGGGCAGTAGTTGAAAAGGGCACCCCCACCCACATGATGAACACAACCCGGGGAACTGGTTTCTGGGCTGTTCCCAGGGCTCAAGGGGACTTGGTTACAGAAAGGGGGAGGGAAATCACAGGGGGTAGGACAAGTGGACCAACATAGGCAGGGGCAATAGATGAAAAGGGCAGGCCAGATTGTTAGATTGCTGTTATTGGGGAGGGGAGGACGTTCTCAGGAAGAGATAAAAAGGGCCAGCCCTGGGCTGCAGATTACACTGGCTGTAAAGCTGGCAGCTGTTGCCTGGGCTTTGAATAGGTTTTGTTTTCAGGAGAGTTCGCTGGGTTTTACAGGAAATGGAGCACCCTTGTCTGGGCTTGTCTGGGCCAGAGCATGGCTGGAGTTCCACAACTCCCCACACATACCCATACTTAAATACACAGACACACACAGTGTACGGGACTCAGAGTGTAAGAACATAAGACTAAACATAAAACCAGCAACTCAAAACAAGTACACACAGCAACGCAGGGTCACACATACATACACTAAAGACACAATATGTCTGCTATCCATACAGTGCAGGAGCACAGGCTAAAAGGTGGGTCAATGTCCAGTGTGTCAGAAGACAAGCAACTACAGAGATCATAAAGTAACCATACAAAACGCAGTGAGCAGGCAATGTTTGAACCCAAGACCAGTGAAGCGTCCACGCAGTAACCAAATACGTATTCCGGTATGAAGTAACAAAAAAGGCAAGGAGGTTCAGGCTATAGTGAAAAAGGCAAGGAGGTATAGGTATTCTGTCCTGGACAAAATACAAAAACAGGAGAACAAGCAAGCACTTGGTACAAATAGACCACAAACACAGGAAATGCAGTAAATTAAATACAGGGAAAACACATTTACTGTTAAAATAAACACAGGCACAGAAACTGTAATCCGGGGTGGGTCCGTTTAGATTCATGCACAGGGAAAAGTAAATATTAAGCCACATACAGTGCAAGATGAAAAATGCATTCTTGAACAATGAAAAGTCATGCAATACATTGGTAAAATGAAAAATACAGAAATCCCACAGTAAACTCAAGGGACTTATATGTGAAACACAAGTGAAGGCTGCAAGGGGTACACACGTGGAGACTGCTATTTCCACACCTCACCCCAGAAAATGTTGAAATGCCTCATCGCATTACTGATTATTTATCTGGCAATTTCCAGATGTTAGAACTGATTTTCTATACTCTGGCCTGGGGTACAGATGTATAGAATGCCAACATATATTGTGACAGGGACAACTGTGGGTGCTGTAGCCAAACCAGTTCAAGGTACTAGTGACAAGTGGTCTATGCTAAGTCTCAAGAGGTGGCGAGCTTGTAGAGGGTCCACAATGAGTACTCACAATGGGAGTCACACATTAAACTTGGACAGTATGTATAAAAATATAGTTATTTATTTATGGCCAACAGCACTATGAAAAATGACTACTATCAGGTTTCACACAACACTAATAATAGAATACACGTACACAGTCATTAAAGTAGGGCATAATATAGATCAAACCCCTGTAACGGAAAGTGTAGATTAGTTTATGCAATACAGGTCCACAGAGAATTAACCCTAGCTTCAAAAGTCCTTCCATAAGTTGTCTGGGGCCTTATGCCCAAAAGTTCAGGAAAAGCTCCAACACAGTTTGTAACGCTAGAAACATGAGGGTCTCTGGGGCCCAGTGAACGATTCCAAGGGATAGAGGATAAGTTATTCAAACTAACAAAAGTATCCCCTACTTTCGGAAAGGCTTGCGCTTGGCTCCTGTTTCGGGTCCCCTTGGTACTAGGACTCTGACATTTCGCTGAGGTAAGTCTTGTAGGACAAGCTGAGGATCCCCCAAGTTCCAGGCCTCAATGCGGAATGGCAGGGTTCGAAATTGAGGGGAGCTGGAAGCTATTTAGCTCCTGCTTTTAGCCTAGAAGAGCCTGGTTAGCTTGACACCAACAGCTACCAGCAGCTACATTTGGCTCAACTGATGCCGAACATAAACACCTTTGTGAATTTAACTCTGTGCATTTCGGTCAATCTATAAATAATCCTTTGGACACATGTATATGACATTTAAAGCATAAGAGGTCATAAATAATGGATTCAATTATATATGGTTCCATGTTATGTGGAAATTAAATTTGCGGAATGCTATGTACTAGCTCCATGTTCCCGAGTGTAAGCTCCTGGTCACTGGTTAATGCTGAATACCCAAGAGCTGCTTTTAGCTCTTGCTTATCTAATCTGAATTTTGAGCCCTGAACAGTGATGTCAGCAGCACGGTAGCACCAACTCAGAGCTGGTCAGCCACAGGGCAGTCCCGGGGCACTTCCAAAGGCTCTTCTTCGCAGGGTACCCAGCAGATGTCAGGAATGGATGTTGCTTCCACTCCACGGGTCACAGCTCCCTTGCAGGACTACTGAAGATCGACAGCAAGACAGGGCTCCTCCAGGACAGCAGTAGAAGTTGGTTGCCAGGCCTCCTACAGACAGGTCTCCGGTCTCCTCGCAGGTTTCACAGCTAGACAGGAGTCTTGGCTCCTTCAGGTTTCTCCAGGATCTCTAGGGTGGGTGCAGGGGTCCTCTTCTTATCCCAAAAGCCAGGTAAGACCAGAAAGTCCCTCTAGCCAATAGCAGAACTAGCCCCACACACACCCCAGCATTGGTCCAATCGGGACCACTGGTGGGAACACTCATGCATAACACTCAGACACAGTGAACCCAATTTGTGGATTGGGACCAGACAGTCCCAGCCCACATCCTACCAGCAAACACACATAGCCCTCCAGTAGCCTGCCAAAAGCCTCTGCTTTCCCAGGCACTGGAAGTCCATGTAAGGATTTTCCTGGCCTCACAGGCCAGGAAGAAGGCTGAAAGACAAGATGGCCAAAGGACAAGCGAAAAAACTTGTGGCATGGTCATGTTTGGTCAATAGCCACAGTTAGTAGAGAAACGCGATGAAGGCGGTAAAGCTAAAATGAAAATCACCAAAAATAGTAAAAAGTCACTGCCTCCACCAGCTTGTCCATTTAGCACACCTAGAGTAACCAAATGACCTGTGAGTGTTAGTCTAGGGCAAACACAAAAGTGTACCCCATTGTACTGCCTTGTAGGATGTATTGTACAATGATACAAAGTTACCACAAGTGATAACAAGTTACCAAAAGTAGTAACAAAGTAATAAGACTAAAGGAAACAATGTTACTGACATCCTGAATGACATGTCAGTTTTCCCATTACAGATGAGCAAAAAACAGTGTAGTGAAGCTTAAGGCTTCACTGTACTGTAAAAATTACAGGTCATGAGCACAAATAAAAGCAAAACTTTTGGGGGTCCATTAAAATGGAAGGAAAGGTGCAATAAAGAGAAATCTTTCCTAACACCAGACTACTACTAAACCTGGACAAATCCATGCACATATTCCATTCCTTAATTCACTGGGACTGTCTTCCATCTCATTGTTGCACTTAGTTTTACAATCCCTGGTTACATTTTACGATAACATTAAACCATTTTACTCTCTTCCAGTTCTTCCAAACTCAACCAGGTAAAGATGCCATTAAACTAACCAATGAAAGGGATATAAAAGTAAATCACAATCTGGATGACGGCTCTCCCTAAATTCTTCCTCCTTCTCTAAACACGTTGCCACATTTGAGAAAAAGGGTCACTGGTGGGCTGGACAGCAGCCACTGCAACAGATTAAGTTGCTCTCCTGAGTTATTGAACACATCTTCAACTCATTCTCCAACAAAATCTTTGGAGATTGAGGAGTTGAACGAGAAAGCTGTGATTGTAGTTGAAGGACCGTCTGAGAAAAGGGAAAAAGCTCTAAAAAAGAAATGCAAAAAGAAATGCAAAAAACAAAAGGGATTCATTTGAAAAAAAGGTTCACCAAGGACATTTCTGAGAACTCTAACCTACCTGACGACCAAAGGAGCTCCTGTAGCTTGATCTAAAGCAAAAAAGAAAAACACTCCCAAAAAATAGCCAAAGAGAGATCACCAAATTATTTGCTCATACTTTCTTAGCTGAGAAGAGTCTGGACCTCACAATTCCAAATGAGATAAAAAAAAAGGGATCAGCACAAGACCACAACTTGATACCAGATAATATTGACAATACTAATGTTTCGTCAACAAATATTACAATGATGGAAAGAGGTAGCCTCCAATTTACAAGATTGTCAAGGATATGATGAAGCAAACCCTCTGTGAGCCTGGGAGCTGGATCAGTCTCTCTCTCTCTCTCTCTCTCTCTCTCTCGCTCTCTTTCTCTCTTGATTCTGTGGATATACAAATGGTAGAATTTCAAAATTAAAATTGCGAAAATGTTATTGTGTATTTTTACTCTAATATTGTGGCTAGAGGGTTATGGCAATAGATAAGACAGTTTTAGATGTATGTACATCGTTTTATACACGCAGTCACATCCAACATGCCCAAATAAGAACAACTTACCCTAATGTTCAAAGAATAAGCCTATTGTTGTAAATCATAAACTGTGTCTTGACTGGAGGGTGATGATTGGACCTGAATACCATCCATACTGCATTTAGCCAACCAAAATGGTAATATCTGACAATGCCTTTAGTTTGAAGCCATTTAAGCTAGTTTCATGGAACAGTAGAGGTCCCAACCATTTTATTCTAACTCAGAAGGGCTCTTTTGCTTTGTTGATTGTGATCTTATTCTGCTACAAGAAACATGGCTTATGGAACCACTCTATATTGAGGGTTATAACAGCTGGATCAAACCAGCTAAATATAAGGCTCAGGGGAGACCGAGTGGTGGCTTGGCTATTGCGGTTGATATAAATTTGAGACCCATTTGTGTGCCTTAAAAATGTCCATAAAGTCTGACTTGGGCAATATAGAAAATCATTTGCATAACTGGTTGGCAAATGGCTCTAGTAACAGTATAATCTTGTTGGGAAACCTAAATTGCTGTTGCCCTTTACATACTTGTAGTTCTCCGATCTAGGAACTGGGTGAGGTAAAAATCTATATTCTCAAAATAATAGAACAAGTGAAGAATGGTTTGATCTGATGGAAATGTGATGCTTAGAAATGCTTAGTCCTGCAGAGGAGGGAATCAACCAAGCACCTATTTGAGCCATCCACCCATGGCAGCCTTGCCCGGGCAACCGGCTATGGCCTCAGACAAAGGGCACCTACTTGGTGTAACAGATTTAAAGACACAGCACACTCTAGACCAGGACTCTTTCCACTGGTAAGGGATGTGGCGCACAATAAAATGTTTTTAAATGTATTAATTTCGAATTTTGCTTTGAGACAGCAGGCAACCCGTCTCACACCCCCCTTGACAAACACCCCGTGTCGCAATGGACCATGAACCAGGCCGGTGTGTAATAATGAAATATTTATTTACTTTGAAAATTCAAATGCAAAATCAAACAAATCAAATTTAGGGCAGCAATCACCAGTGTGGTGATACGATACAGCAAAATGTTATAATACAATTACTTTTACTTTCTAACATCAGTGACAGAATTGGAGGTGGAAGCAAGATCCCTCTTTGTCATACTTTTAGATTGCACTGCGGTTATGCACTCCCCCTACAACACTCCCCCAAACACCCGTTGACCAAGTTTTGTGTGGGTGGAAAGGAGTAGCAAGGAGTCAGAAATAAGAGGCACAAATCAGATTTGAATTCCGACCTACCACCCAAGATTGGGAAGCCAAAACGAAATGAAAAACCCCTGAAAAATGAGCAAAATGGTACTCGTAATTCACTGGATAGTTCGAGATCAGTTTACATGTGTGGTAGAATGAATAAAACAAGAATTTGTGTGGCCGGGCTAAAGAGGCAAGAAAGCTTACAAGCTACAAGGCAAGGTACTAAACAACACGAATACAGGTGAGGAAATTGACTTTGGGAAGGAAAGCAGTGCAGGAAAAATCACACGTGGCAAAATTGCAATTTCTTATTTTTGACGGATTTAAACAAGCACACAGCTAAGGATTTCCGCTAAACAGTCAAAATCGGAAATCGTTTTTTCTGATGGGGTATAAATGCACATAACAGATGGGATACTGAAATCTATGGGTTACTCTTATGGGGTGACAGTATGAGTTTTGTTATAGGAAAGGAAAATTGGATTTTAGAATGGAAACAATTTCACACGCAAACTCGGTTTTGTTAGCAAAATGATTCATTTTACTGAGACTATATTTTAGTGGCTAGATTATTAAAGAAATCCAGTGCACACAAGGAGGATAATTTGCAATGTTAACCTATTTGCGCCACGTTAACCCTTATGGGAAATTAATTTATTTAAAAATGGTACTACGGATTTACACAAAGGACTGAAATTATTTGAAAAGAATTACGCTAACACATGGAGACTAACAGAGATTCTTCCAAGAACAGATTACACAAAGGATGCTAACAATTTGGGAAGTTACTAGGGTAATTATAGGATTTATATAGGGTTTAGACAGAATGCAAGGCAACAGAGCGGGGTATGCAGTTTTTGTTACTGGGGAGGGTGATACTTACAAAATGCACTTGAGTTGGATAGTTTGGACAGCTAACCGGGTCTCTGGACAGCAGGACAAGGATCTGGTCACCTGGGCAGCGGCTGGGCTCTCCTTTAAGGGAACAGTGGGGTAACCAGGATCTGGTCACTGTGGACAGCGGGGAGCTGATGGGACTGAAGGCAGTGACATCAGTTTCGGTGTGTGTGTTTTATGACCCCTTTTGTTCAACAAGCCACTTTTGTTCACAAAAGGAGTTATGGAATACAACTTCATATTTTCAATAGTCACCATTATACAAATCAGATAGGCAAACTCCATATTTCACAAGGAATATGCCATTCCAAACGCCAAGTCTGTGCGATGCTGCTTTGTCCTTCAGGCACAATTTCACTGTTTTTCGTGGAAATAAAAAACCTATCTGGCTCCATATATACATATTACTTTTGGGCATATTTTCTTCAAATTTCATGTCTGAACCATTTATAATTCACACACGGAATACCATTTTTAGTGTTATTCTTTTTATCTAAAGATCCCATAACAACGGTTACAATTTCGCATTACTAATTAAACGGAGTATTGAAATAATTGTCTTAATGTAAAAAGTTATTTCAAGTCTTATGGGTGCCATTTGTCACTGTAGGGTGTTCCTTCAAATCTCCCCAGCCAGTCTGCCCCCTCTGTGTCAGTTCTGAACAACAGGGTTACTATAGCGCCCGTTGATCCTGGGCAGTTGAAGCTGAGGAGAGGTGTCAAAGGAATTCACACTTCTGTGACAGGGCTAGTTCCCCTTGGTCCATTGTTCCCTCCAGCAGAAATGCTGGTCAGTCTGACGAGGTTGCACATTTCCACACCTCTTGGCCCTTTCACATTTGTAAAGGGGCTTCCTTTCCCAATGGGGCTGGGCACCTTCAAAGTGCCTGCCTTGCCAAACTGGTTCTGGAGTCTTCAAACACATTTTTTTTCTTTTTCTCTTTTTCTTTCCCAGAACCCAAGTCTTTTGGTAAATAAATATAATATACATTTAAAATACTCCAGTCCCACGCATATAATACTGTTTCTGTTTGAGTATTTGGAATGATTTCACATTTTCCTTTCAGAGTGTCATTTCACTGCTTTGCAAAAACGGGGTTACAAGTGTGCTTCTTAGCTCATGTACATTCTACATTTTACAAAATGCAATTTTCCTTGCATTTTACTTTCTGAAGGCTTTCATAGCTCTGGTCAATTTGTATACACAGGGATATGCTTGGGAAATGGGTTCTTGGAAACTGACACCACGCAAAGTAGAGAGAGAGCTTCTTTTGAAGTGCTTTGCTTGTGTTCATTTGTTTCAAAAGTGAATGCTAGCTGTACGGACTGAAATGAAATTCCCTGCTTTTCGCAGACTTTATTTGACAAAACAACACTGTTCAGGGAAGGATGGCCCTCATTTGATGGTTCTCAACCAGAAATAGATGGACATGGCTGTGTTTTTACTAGAACCAAACTGTGTGATGTTTAAAGATGAAAGTAGCACCAGTGCAAGGTCGTTTAAACACAGGACATTTTCTTGTGCAGTTTTAAGCTTTTGAGATGACAGCACAGCAGCGCTGAGCCATTCTGCCTTTGAATTATTCTCTTTGAATTCACATGAAGAAAATAAAATGCAGCCATTTTCGGGGGGTCTATGTTCCATCTCGCCCCACATGTGCTCAGCAGACACAGCACAGCCATTATTTCTGTAACTGCTAAAATGCAGTTTTGTGTTGCAGGGGATTTCTAGTGGGCTGGTAAATGTACCCCACAGAATATCCCCTCCCCTGCTTTCCCGGGACTTCTTGTTGAGGGAGAGTAGGGCAAAGTGGGGTTCAGCTGGTGGAGTTCTTCTTTCATCAGAGAGCGGTACACCATCTTTCGGTTGGACAGTGTGGAACAGCATCCCCTTTCCTTCCTTCGCTTTCCAGGTTCCCGGGGACCCCGGGGGTCCTCATCAGTCTAGGAGGGAATGGAGTTAATAATCTAATAGGAGATAGATAAAAACAGGTTTTAGAATCTTTCACTGACAGTCTTCCCGGAAGGTTGACACCAGTGGAACAAGGCATACCTTTACAATTACCAGGGGTATTTGAACAATATCAACAAACAAATTACTTAACAAGGCAAAGACATGATTGAACTTTTCCACCATGATTTCATTATACATATTTGCAATACCATGAAGAAAAGTACTCCCTGTTAGATAGATATACCTATGGACCTCTATATTTTTTTTAGTTTTTTTTTTATTGAACTTTACTCAGTTATCACTAAGTTTTGTCAAAACCTTCTAGGTTCCGCTAGTAGCGACAGGAAAAGGAGGGTCATGCAAAAACCTCCCCAGAGGGGGCTGGCCAGGCCTCTGTAGCAGGAGAGAAACAGCTGACATGGCGGATTTAAGTCATCTTTCACTGGATCAGAACCCCAGACTGGGCCACCCTCAGGCTGTAGGCTGTTTATCTGATCAAACACAAGTTCGATCAGTTTGGCCAGGGCTTGGCTCCATCTTGTGTTCTCACCAGAGATTAGTCTGTTCCATAGTTCATCTGTTTGAAAAATCCACAGGTTTTCAGCCAATGCGGGGAGGTATAGCTTTCTACTTTCCGTCGTGCTGGGGCACTCTATCACCAGGTGCTTCAAAGTCTCGATGGCAAGATCTTCTTTACATAATCGACAGCACTTCTCGACACCATCTCCTCTGATTGTTATAATCTCTCTCGTAGGCAGGAGATTCAGTCTGGCTCTCATAATCGAGTTTCTCAGCTTCTTGTTAGGGAACTTTGCACAGTATTGCAAGGGTTTTTTCCCTTGTTGAAAGTCGGGGGTAGATGTTTTAACAGTTTATTCCCCACCGCTTTCTCTGTTGTCAAAATCCAGTCCATGTTTTCAATTTTTCTTTTAATTCGGTCTGGATTTTCTTTCAGGTCTTCCTCCGTACATTCGATTTTAGCCAGGTCATTCTTTCACCCATTTGTTCAGGGCCTCATATTTACCTAATTCAATTTCTTCTCGAATGATGTTGTATATCGGTAACGTGTCTGACATGATGATTCGTCTGTACAAGCGCGTAGCGCTTTGGTCGACCGTTGACACTAATGATATGAGGCCCAAGTCTCTCCTTATCGGCGGCATAGCAGTGGATTTGGGTAGACCTAAGACCGATTTCCACAGGTCGCCTTCAAGTTTGTTCCAAGTATTCCGCCGGCGGTATAACGCTGCCTCCGTTCCGTATGTCAACGCTGGGACCACTTTTGCGTTATAGAATGTTATGGCCGGAATCAAGGAGAATTTTCCGTATTTACGGTCCACTGCTCTTATTTGGGTCGTTAACCTTTTTGCTTTTTCCCATAGTTGGTTTAAGAGGCTCTTTTCTACTCCGGAGCTATCCATTTGTATCCCCAAGTATTTGAAACTAGTTACAATTTCAATTTTGGTCTTATCCAGGTAGATCTTTAGATTCTTCGTATTTTTGCTGGGGACTTTCTCAAACACCATAACTTTAGTCTTCGCTTTGTTGAGTTCAAGGTTGTTTTCCACAATATAGGACTCCAGATTGGAAAGTTTTCTTTGAAGGCCCACTTTCGTCTGATCGATCACGATAATGTCGTCTGCGTAGAGCAGCCGAGGGATCTCAGTTTTCCCAATTTTAGGGGGAAAAGATCTAATTTTTTCATTCGGAGAGTTGGTAATCGCCTAAGAATGCCATGAACAGTGCCGGCGCCAGAGGGCACCCCTGCTTAACTCCTCGGTTCACATTTATCTCCTCTGAGAGCGCGCCCTGTTGGTTTAGTTTGACTCTTATTTTAGTGTTCGAATGGAGGGCTTTTATAGGGTCCAGTATACTTGCAGGACAGTTCCAACCTTGAAGCTTAGCCCAAAGAGTTTGTCTGTCAATCTTGTCAAACGCCTTGGAGAGGTCCACGAAAGCTAGGTATACCTTGGGCGCTCCCTCTTTGACTTTTGCTTTCAAGATGCTGAGTAGCATGAGATTGATGGAGGTGCAACCATTTTTTTGAAAGCCTGTTTGGAGTTGATCTTTGGCCTGACTGTCTTTTTCCCATGTTCGAAGATGAACAAGGAGACGGGTAGCATAAAGTTTGCCTAGAATGTCCAGGAGGGCGATAGGTCTATAACTCGCCGGTTCTTGTCTCGGACCCTTTTTATAAATCGGGACTATCACCGCTTTTTGCCATGATTCCGGCACCATGTTCGTTCTGCCACATTCCGAAAAGATTTTGCTGATCATTTCCGCCCATTTTTCTGGAAACATTTTTAAGTCCATATTCATGAGTCCGTCCGGACCCGGGGCACTTGATGTTTTCAACTTCTGAATCGATGCTTCTATGTCTTCAATATTTGACAAGTCGACCCACGATGTCTCCGAGTTCTGCTGTGTCGTTAGTATGTCGGTTGTCGGACCTTCAAATTCCGCAGTAAAGTATTGGATCCAATTTTCTTCTGCTACTGCGTTAGACATAGAGGCGGACTGGGTGTCGTTCATCTCTTTTATCAACCTCCAGAATTCACTCGATTTTTTGGTTTATAATTTCTGCATCATTGCTTCGGCGTCGTTTTGATATTGTATGGCTCTGTGTTGTTTACGCCAGTTATTATAGCTTTTGATTTCCCTGCGCCAGATCTTCCAATCACACGCAGCGTTAGATTTCTTTGTTATTCTTAGCAGTCGAATTCTGCATAGAGCTGGTCTATCGTTTCAGAGATGTTATCGCAGAAAGTTTTGGTTGACATTCTCTGGGGATTCCAGTAACAGTTTATTATGGCCACTGTCTTCTGAAAGCCATTTTCCCTCTCGGCTTTTCCCTGGATTTGCGAGGTCAAGATGACTAGCATTTCGTAGGACTGTTTCCACTTTTTTGGTTCGCTCATTCCCGTACCTGTTTTTATGGCAGTTAGAAGACCCGATGACGGTCTACCTAAAAGGCCTTTGACTGCGGGGGAGACCATCACCGAGAACCCATCGAGAACTGGTTGGTAGACGAGCCAGGTTTCTTGTAGGCACAGGATGTCGAAGGAACCCAGATCGACATCGCCGGGTATCGTGAGGTGCATATGGCCTCTTGTGTTCCATGAGCCCAAAATATAGGATTCCTTTACGGGTTGCTTGCTGCTTTTATCGCGGAAATTTTCGCTGAAGTCGCTGAGGCAAGCTAACCCTGGTCGTTGCTATTTACCATCCTTTTTCAACCAGTTTGCCATTAGCCACTTCCATGGGCCTTTCGGATGTCTTTCGTCTGCCATTTTTTCCTGATGCAGGACCTCTCTATTTGTCGTGTCCTCTGAACGTTCACGATCTGACCTGGTGTGGGATCCGACGTATCTCTGTTCTTCTTTGTTGTAGCTTGTAGAATTCCCCGTAAAGTCGGTCTGATCTTTAGTGCGTTGGTAATGCCTTTGATTTGTGTGATCTCTCTCCGTCCGGTCCATGGGCCCTTTTATGTTCCGGCCTTGATGGTATGGACGTCTATACGTCTCCTGCCTTTCCTGAGTCTTATACCCTCGGATTTGCTGGTATAAATCCTCTGTTTTAGATCTGTAGTGGGATTGGCGTTTAGGGTTTTCCGTTTTTACCTCTTGAGGAGCTTGACTGTCCGTATTACTTTTATGTTCCATCAGGGAAAAGCCCAGTTGATCGAATTCTTCGTAGACTGACTCGTCGATATATTTGATGGCAGCTGCTTTTAGATGTAGATATGCTTTCACCTTCTTTTCCCTATGATAGGGTTCAACAAGCAGGAGGTCCTCTGTTCTGATCTTTTTCAAGGTTCTCATTCTCTTTGTTATTTGAAGTATTGTTGGTCTGTTTAGAATGCAGAAGTTTTTCTCCACTTCCTTTTGTTCCAGCTTAAAAACTCGTATCTCCTCTTTGGATTAATTTCTACTTTCCAATTCATTTTTTTCGGCTCGGTACTTCCGCGGGCTTCTTTGAGTATCCACTCTTTCACGGTGATCTCTCGACTGAGGAGGGCTTCTTCTTATTCTTGGCACATAGGTCTGAGGCTTCTCATTTTCCGGAGTTGCTTGGTTGCCAGCTCCTTGTGTAGCTGGCCGGCTTGGTACGCTCTTTTCCCTCTGGCTTGGTCGCTCCCTGTCCCTTTTGGGCTTGGCTGTGTGACATTCTGATCGATCTGAGGGGTTTTTCACCCCCACTTCTGTGGTGGATTCCTTTTGTTCCAGTGGCCCCTTTTCTGAGTGAGTAGAGATGTTCATTAGGTTGGTACAACCTATAAATTCCTCTATTGTTCTTGGCGATCTCGTGGGGCCGGTCTCCTCTGCGTTAGGTCTCGAGTCTTGTCGATTTTTGCTCGCTAGGGATTCGTCAAAGCCCTACACCCTCAGGTCTTCTTTGTCCGACGTGCTGACATCCTTTTTTGGATTTGATTTCCTTACGATCAAATCACTTTTCGGTGGCTGCGTTTTTTGTACTTTGGCCAGTGGCCTCCCTTCTGTTTTTTCTTGAGTCAAGATCAGCACAGTTTTCTTGTTTTCATTTGTCTGTGTCACAGGCTCATCTCCCACATCTTCGGAGGCCAATGGGCTTGTTGAGGACCTTTTATTCAAGAGTTCCAAGCTCTCAATCTTTTTTTCGAGCGCTTCAATTTTGGTTTCCCACATTGTCTTCCGATTTGGCAAAATCTGTGGTCCCTCTATCGGTCTTACTGGGTTAATTCCGATCGGGTTTTCCATGTTCTCCATCTTTTTCTCCAGCTCTGCAATTTTCCTTTCGCAGTGAGTTTTCTGATTGAATGGATTTTCAGGGTTTGTTGGTAGACGGGAGTCCATATGGGCTAATTTTGCCATTATGTTGGAAAGAATTGCTGTATTGTCTTGTACATTTTCTTTAATTGTTTCATACAGCTTACAGAAGGGAGCTAGAACAATGGTCATGGCCGACATGATGGCAATCATTTCTGGTTTCTTATTTGGCGATTCATTTTGTAGAGCCACTGCAATTTCGCTAAGTCGCCTCTTTTTCGGTGAGGCTTGGATGTTATCCGGTTTTTTCAAATTTACTAATGAGTTTATGTCCGGACATTCCCCTGTTAATCTTAGATTTCTATCGGTGTTTGTGGGGTATCTTGGTGATTCAAATTTCGTTGATGACAGGGGTGAAACCGAGGATAACCTCCTGGACAGATGTGGCTTTGTCCAGGCCAAACGATCCTCTCTGTCTTGTTGGGCCCGGTCCGTACGATTGTATCCCTCATCAGATTTTGCCCCCTTTGAGTCCTCTTCTTCCTGGTCATCATCCGAGACGAGGATCTCCTCTATAGTTTGGGGAACCCCATTAAGGGCATTTTGAGTTTGGGGAGTTCCGCTCCTCCCTCTCAGGTTGTCAATTATGCTCGAAAGGACCGGTTCCGGAGTCTCTGGGCCCTTTTCTTTTTCACTATCAATATGTAGATCATTTATGGGGATCGTGGCTTTTTCCTGCTGAAAACCGTTTGACTGGGCTTGTTTGTCTCTCGCCACTTTGGAAGGGTCAGTTTTCCTCTGTTTTTGTGCGGGCTGGGATTGCATTGCTATTTCCAGCATCTCCGCGTCTGATACTTCCGTATCAATGCTTTGTTTTCTTTTATGTTGCTGTGTAAAGAAAGCTTTTAGTGGGCGTGATAGCAGAGGATTTGGCAGTCCTTTTTTGTTAAGTTTTCTTATTTTTTGATCCCCCAGCATGGTGTTTTTTGGGAATCTCATTTTTGCGTTTTTTTTTCCCTCCTTGCGGCCTGGTTGTTCCTGGGGTATTCGATGTACCTCTTTTTTTTCTTTTAGGACCAGCTCCGGTTTTCAGTTGTTCACCGTCCGTTTCTTTATTAGAATCTTCTGATTCACCCTCCGTTTGTTTTTCACTGTCTGAGTCCTCTTCAACCGAATCTGTGTCTTTATCTGGATCGACGATTGTCACAGTGTCTCTGACTTCTCTAGCAAGGTTGAGTATCCTTGCCCTATTGTTGCCCCAGCCTTGCACGGTTTTCTCGCTGTCACGATCAGTCTCATCATAGCTTGAATGGATATCGCATTAGGCATGGGGTCGGATCTTACTGTTCCAGCTAGCAGATTGGCCGCCCTTTTTCCTTCCACCACGGGAGCATTTCTCTCCCCCTCAGAAGTATTTTGCTGAGTTTGGGTTTCTTTTTTTTTGGGTTCGTCCGTTGTCATTTCTTCAAACCCTGTCACCGTTCCCCCACTTGCATCTATGTGGCCAGCAGTGGGATTTCTGGCTTCTGTCCGCGTCTCGTCTGTGACAAGGTCTCGTATGGGAGGGGAGAGCACTCCAAGGCGATCTCGATCGGGTTGTTCGGGTTCCATGTCTTTCTCGCTGCCGCGGGCCGATAGCCTGCAAACGGGGACGGACACAGGCACAGGCGCCGGCTCGGGCACTTGCGCATTCGGGAGCTGCTCCTCCGCTCTTTCTTCCCCGGTCTTCCCCGACAGCGACGCCGACTGGGCTGCCGCTCCCCCTCCGGGCTCCTCCGCTTGCCCTCACGGGTCAGGTACGTTAGCGTTTCCTGGTTTGATGTTCGTCGGAGGCTCCTCCCCCGGTGCTTGAAATTTCATTGCAGCCAAGCTTGTGGCCTGTTTGGGAGATAACGGAGCCGTTTGTAACAACTCTAGGATAGAGGGGGACGCCATCGGGGTGGTCCTCGGTCTGGGAGCTGAGTCGGACTTACTCCTCCTTTTTCTCGGGCTTAGTTTCCCTCCCGAGTGTGATGTTTTTTTTAAAAAAAAGTACTTCAGGAAAGTTTTAGGACTTTTCAAAGCTTTCGGGGGATGTACCTCCGGCTCCATTCGGCTTTGGCTTCGCGTCTGCAGCGGACTGCTGCAGACTGGCTCACACCTCAGGCTCACAGCTCCGCTCACCGCTCCGCGGTGTTTCCCAGCAAAAATAGGCACTTCCTGGCGCTTCCACACAACGATGTGGACTGGTGCTGCAGTCTGGCTCACACCTCAGACTCACAGCTCCGCTCAACCATTTCCTTCTGCTTTTTCTTTTTCTTTCTTCTCGTTCTCCAGATGTCTCCTCTGTTTGATTTTCCTTTTGTCTCTTCAATCAGCTGCAAAGTGTGTCTGGGGTGACAACCTTTTAACTGATTAATGTGGACCCATTTCTCTTCTGACAGCTTTCCTTTGGAGATGCAGATTCTGTAGGCGACAGGTGAAATTTTGTCTACAATTTTCAAAGGACCGCGCCAGGAGGAGGGGAATTTTCTCTCCTTAGTCTGGTTCCTCTGAAAATTGTACAAGTAGACCCTGTCTCCTACTTGGTATTCTTTTTTGGTTGTTTTTAAGTCATAGTGAGTTTTCATCCCCTCTGCCGATTTCTACAGATTCCGCTGAGCGTATGCAAAAGCATGCTGAAAGTGTTTTCTTAGCTTCTCAGCATATTCATGTTATATCGAGGCGTTTATCAGTGTCTGCTCTTGTGTTCTATAGAGCAGATGCTAAGGTAGCACTATTTTATATCCAGTCATTAGTTCAAATGGAGACATTTTGGTCGCAGAAGATGGTGTAGATCTGATGGCCATCAGGACAAGCGGTAATCAGATGTCCATACTTGGCCCAGAATCTGCTACAAACTTTTTTAGAATGTTCACAATGGTTTTATTGTACCTCTGAACTCCCCCACTAGAGGATGGGTGATATACAATATGAAGCTTCCTTTTTACCCCAAGTATCTCCTACATCTTTGTCATTACTTCGCTGGTGAAGTGACTTCCTCGGCCAAAATGCGAGAAGATGTGGTTGATCATCAGGGAATAATCTGAATCAGTGATTATTACCAGTTCGTGGAGTCAGTGTTTCTTGGCAGTGAGGATGGCCTGGTGAACTGCCATCAACTCCGCCACCTGACTACAGTGGGGACCGATTTTGTACCCAGCAGAAGGCTCCGGGACATCATTCACCCAGGCATTCCCAACGCCGGCCACCAGTTGCTTTTCTCCGTTGTTGTCAACATGGTAGGAGCACCCGTCCACATAAACTGTGGGCCTCCCCTCACACTTGTCTTCTTCATAGACTTTGTGCGGGGAATTCAGGTACGCTTCCATATTGTCATGGGTCTTGAGACTCTCGTTGTTGAGACAGTTTTCTCTGGCACAATCATGCAAGCCAGCCAAACCTTGAGCGAGGGGACACTTCTCGTTTTGGCCATATCTGACCTCCACAGGAAAGCCTTGCATGGACAGAATCCAGGAAGTAATTCTGGAATTACTCACATTCCCTGACCGTATTTTGTCACTTTGGAGATATTGCAAAGGCTGGTGAGGAGTCTTGATGATGATGTGCTCCCCCTGGATGAACGGGCAGTAATTTTTCAATGCCCACACCGTTGCCAGGAGTGCCTTCTCACAATTGTAGAATTTTTCCTCCACAGAGGATAAAGTCTTACTCGCATAGTAGATGACTTTTTTGACCTTGTCATGATTTTGGTATAATATTGCTGTTAAGCACGTATACAAGAAGCCTGTTTCCAAGAAGAACTCCTTGTTTTTGACGGGGTAAGCTAGACAAGGCACTTGTGAGAGGCTTCTCTTCAGTTGTTTCACTGCCTCGGCTTGTTCTGGACCCCACTCCCACTTGACCCCTTCCTTTAACAAATTGACCAGGGTTCTCGTGACCTCTGCGTAATCCTCAACGAACTTCCTACTGTAATTAGTCAGTCCAAGAAGGCTCCTTCGTTCACGCAGAGTTGTGGGGTCTTTTAGTTTTAGTAGTGCTTCTACTTTTTTTGTCTGGGGACAGAGACCCTCAGGGGTGATGTCATGCCATAAGAAGTTCACATGGGTCCTACACTACTGTGCCTTCTGAAAGGACGTTTTGCTATGGCAACCTTCAACTGGGTCAGACATAGTGGATTTCTGCTATGTGTTCCTCCATAGTTGAGCTTTTAAATAGAACATCATCCACAAAGGCCAGGTTACCCCTTTCGCCCAAGTCAGGCATGGCCTTATGCAGAAACATGTTAAATTCATTGCCGGCGTTTATATATCCGAAGGGAGTTCGGGTTTATGTGTACTGCTGCCCCCCTGAGATGAAGGCCAGCTTGTACTGGTCTTCCCTACTTACGGGTAATATCAAGTATCCATTGGTCAGGTCAATGGCGGTGTACACCTTTGACCCCTGGATCTGGACCGAGAAAGACTGCAAAGTAGTGACAAGCCAAGAGACCCAAACCCCAATGTAAGGAAGGGAGAACATCTCAAGAGGGTTAAGAGACAGAGGGAAGGAGGGGCATAGAGGGTGAGAGAGAGAGGGAGGAGAGGACATTGTGTGGGGGAAGACAGGCTGAGAGTAACAGGGATGGAAAAAGCATGAGTGGAAAGCTTGCAGATGCAGGAATGAACTGGGAGACCGATAAAGGAGTGGGAAGGAGGCCATGTTTGGGAGGGAGAGGAACACAGAGAGAAATAGTACCAAGAGGAAACAGTTGTGAAACAGAAGCAGATGAGAGAGGGGAGCTATGCAATATGGGGGTGGGACTGGCAGTGGCAGGAAAAGGGGATGGATGAGATTGTGGGAATTTACCTACCGAAAGACTTTTTTCTTCAACGTTTTTGAAACGCAAACGCTGGACTTGTGTATATGATGTCCTCTTCGCGAACCTCTTTGCTCTCCTTGAGCATTTACATATTGCAGTGCCAGTACTAAGATTCTGGAGCACACAATGGTGTGGGTTACTTTCTTAAGCACTTCCGTGCTGTGTGACCTACAGGCCATGCTTTGGCTCTGCAGCTTGCCATCCCAATTAACTAGGCTGTCAATGTGTGTGTATGTAAATACTTTTTCAAACAGCTCTGTTGAAAGATTCTGCCATACTTTGCTTGGAGGCTTAAGTTAACTCCATTCTATACAGCGCTGCCTAGATAAAACACTTGATGAATGGAAAAGATTCACAGTCAGAAACTCGAATAGTGCACTTAAACTGAATAAACTTGAGGCAGTTAATAATAGGTGTGATCAGGTGCCAAACATATCAGAGCTCATACCTACAAGGGGCAGAGAGCCCTGTCGATGTACCTTCGATCAGCTGTTTGGTTGCTCACTGCCTGATCAGTGTATACAGGCATAGAGCAGCAGGTCGGTGCCTCAGCGAGCGATCTTCCACTAGCAGGCCACAAGCAGTCAGTTACGTTGTGGTGGTGGGCTTGGTCCAGTGGCTGGCCTACCTTGCTGCCCCTGCCTGGGCTTTGTTGAACCTCCCGAGCACGATGGAGAGGTTGCGTGCTGCTATCAAGATCCTTATCTCTTAGTCCCTGTCCGGCCGAAGTATGAAGCTGTGCAGCTGAGCTCAATCAATTACCCCCAACTAGACTGTACAGTGCATGCGTTGAGGAGGAGGCCTGTGTGATGGGCCAGCGATGGGTCCGGGAACTGATAAGAAACAAATGCTTTTAAGATCAAATGAAATGTAGGCCGGGCCAGGAATCTGGAGCTTGCAGACCCCAGGAGGTGCTAGTCTGGCTTCGCCCACACCGCTGCTGACAGCAGGCATGCTCCAGTGCACAGACTGAGTCTGATTTCATAGCACTTTTTTACATGTAGTAATAAAATAATTAAATAATGCAGCATCTTGCATTACTCTGATGTTGCTGGAGTTGGACAGGCGACCCCTAGAAACTGGCACATAAGACAGCCCCCTGCATTGCCTAATGCAGAGATTGGCCCTGAATAAGAGCATATCGCAAGTCGAGCACCACCAGAACGCTATGGTGGTCGCGATCTGGATGGAAATACGTTACTAATGATGATGTAATTACGTCACATGTGACAGTTATTATACCGCGACCAGTGAGATGTAAAGAAATATGAATTGATCCTGACGTTACAAAAATAAAAACTCTTCTTCTACCCTATGTCTAAATAGATATGCAACATTAGTGTATCCGAGCAGCCCGAAGATCTAATCAATGTATGGATTCTTTTGCGTAATAAGATATATTCATTTACCCTCAGTCTAATTGAGTTCTGGGGAGCCAGATAATATGACCACAAATTAATTATGTGCGTGCACTGAATCTTAAACGGGTACATAACATTTTGTATTCCTGGTAACCGAATAATACAACCAACATTTTATTTATTTATTGGATATTTGTAATGTACCTATACAGCAAATAGTGTTTCAAGGTGCCACAAAATTAAAAAGGGGGGGAGGCAGGGATGAAGTAAAACAAAAACAGACCTACTAGGCCTTGTGCCTATCGGATTGTGCAAGTGCAGTAACAGGAAGTGCAGAGGAGTGGGGTGGGGAGTGCTGGTCAGAGCGGAATGTGATAATGCTAAGGTGGGAAGGGAATGCAGGTCTGAGTGGAGAGTGTGCAAGTGCTGGTGGGGAGGAGGAGAGGGTAGGAGGGCCCCTGGGCTAGGCGAGTGCTAATGGGAGGCCAGGTGGACAAGTGACAGGGGAATGCAGGAAGTGCAGGGAATGAGGGTCCACGTGCTAAGTGTGAGGATGGGGCTGGACCGGGCTCAGTAAGTGTGCATGCCCTGCCAGGCTAGCACAGGGGGAGGGAGACTGATAGGGCAAGTGCAGGAACGGGGGGGCTTAGGGGAGACAAAGGTTATAGGGTAGATTGGGCAAGGAGGGGCTGGTACCCTGTAAGACTCAAAAGGGACCAGGCAGCCAGTCAAAAAGCGGCAAAGGGGTACATTAACAGCAGAGAGGGAAGGAAGAAGAGAAAAGGAGGGTCTTGAGAAGCTTCCGTAATTTAAGGATATCCAGCTCAAGCCTGAGAGAGGCAGAGAGGCCATTCCAGAAGGAGGCTCATGTGGAAGAGAAAGATCTACTCCCCACTCTCTGCTTGGAAAAGCGTATGATCTGCAGAGAGTTGGAGCTAGAAGACCGAAGGGCTCTAGCAGGGCGATATTTGGGGAGAGGGAGTTGGATGTAGCGGGATCCCAGGCTCCAGAAAGCCTTGTGGATGAAGCAGAGGGTCTTGAACTTGATCTTAGCTATAACCGGGAGCAAGTGGAGAGATGTTAGGTCTGGAGAGATGCGGTCCCTGGGTTTAAGGCCAAAGATAAGTCTTCCAGTCCTATCCTGCATTATTTGAAGAGGGGAAAGGGAGAATATAGGCAGATTGAGGAAAAGGTTGTTGCATTAGTCCAGCCTAGAGAGGACCAGAGCTCTGGAGACATTGAATTTCTGGGGGGAGGTGAGGAAAGAGAGAATGCCTATGAGGAGGTGCAGCTGAAAGTGGGCCTTCTTGGCAAGGTCTGCAATGTGAGGAGAGAAGGAGAGAAAGATGTCAAAAATGACACCAAGGTTTTTTGCCTCGCCACAGGGAAGAGAGGCGACCCGTGGAGGACGGCCAGATAGTAGGAGGGAAGGAGAGAGTTTGGGTCCCAATGAGAAGGATCTCAGTTTTACTGGTATTAAGCCACAGATTGTTAGCAGCACACCATGCCTGAATAGCAGTCATACAATCAGGAATCAGAGAGGAAGAAGAGGAGGCAGTGGAGGGAAGCTTGAAGGAGAGCTGCGTGTCTACTATTACACTACCTTTTTTATTTTCAATAGAAAATAATGTAAAATGTGTAAGATAACTTGAAAGCTGCAATACATATATTTTAAACCATCAATCAAGTGAAATAATTGTTAAATAACATTAAGAGATGGCGGCCGCCATTTTGGAAGTAAAATGGCTGACAAATTCACCACACAGAAGAAATTCAGCCAAAGAGTGCAAAAAGATGTGTGGTTGGAGGAAAAATGGGTGGGAACCGGAGGAAAATCCTATCGATTTCACTTAGCAATTTGCATTACATTGGTGGGCCACATACAAACTACATACATCCATCCTCATATGTCACCTGCATTGAAACACATTACACACCTACATTCAAAGCCCCTATATCAGGCTGTTACGTTGAAGTTCTTATTTTAATGACAATAGTTTCGGCTTTATAGGTAGCGCCTTCACCGTCACCTAATAGTCAAAACAAAAAAGGCCTTGCTCCTAGTTGGTGGTAAATGTTATAAAAGATTTGCATCTGAAAAACATAAACATGTCCCATATATTGCATCACACTGCAAATGAGGACATATGACAGAGATCAAATGGGCCAGAGGGGCAAGGTAGATGTTGAAGAGCCAAGGCGAGAGGATAGAGCCCTGAGGGACGCTGCAGGTCGAGAGTGTGATGGAGATAAGAAAAGGGCCCAGTTGAACCTGAGATGGTAGATCAGAGAGGAAGGAGGTCAACCAGTCTAGTGCCAGGTCTGTGATGCCAAGGGTATCACAGAGCCAATTTATAAGGGTTGTATGATTGACTGTGTCATAGGCAGAGGAAAGATCAAGAAGCATAAGAACAGAAGGAGAGTTGTAATCGAGATTTGAAAGCAAGTCTTAATGGGTGTTCAGGAGTGCAATTTCTGTGCCTCTGGCTGCTCTGAAGCCAGACTGGAGGTCGTGGAGACAACCAACAGATTCAGTGTGGTGGATCAGCTGGGAGATGATCAGATTCTCCAAGAGTTTGCCCAGCAAGGGGGTAATGGAGATAGGTCGGTAGTTAGCTGGGCAGGAGGGGTCAGCACAAGGCTTTTTGAGGAGAGTGTTGCGGTTTATAACATGGCACACGCCAGTTAGGGAACTCCTTCCCCTACAATGGATGTGGTGCACTATAAAGCTCTGTTTATTTTTAATATTCTACAGATTCTTTTTGAGGAGGCCTCCAACCTGTCTCGCACCCAACCTCCACAAATACCATGTGTCACAATGGACCAGAATCAGGCCGGTGTGTATCAATAAGATATTTATTAATTTACTATAGAATGAAAAAGGAAAATCAAACAATTTCACAGCCACCAATGTTGTGGCAGCACAAAATGCACTAATCTCTGCAAAACAATTAGGTGAAGATATCCTATTACAATTCACACAGTCTTTAATGGCAACACAGAAAAAGAACAATTTTTACAAATCGATGGCACCAACGGTTGAGCACTCCCCCTGCAACATCCACCCCCAAATATCAGCTAAACTTCATTCCTTTGAATGGAAGGCAGTGGCAAGGCGTAGGAATAGAGAGAGAAAATCAGATTTGGGGTAAAGCCCACCACCCCAAGATGGGAAGCCAGCAAAGAAAGTGAAAACTCGTTTTTGGAGAAAAAGGGCAGAATGGGATTTTGATTATACTCACAACTGCTAGGGGACAGAATGAAAGGAAATACATATTGCTTACACTTAAGGCGATATGGAAGCTTAGATCATACTAATCAGCACAACAGGGCAAATTACAAATGAAATGGAAAAATCGGTTTTGGGAGGAATCAAATGCAAAGGGAAAATACAGTGGCAAATGGAAATTCGTTTTACATTGGATTTACAATGACAGGCAGCGCAGGGAAGGGGTTTAGCTCAGAATAGAAAAATCGGTTTCAATGACAAGGACAGAGGCACATAACAGAAAGACTTGTGGGCAAAAGGGATTGCTCTCAATGGGACTACGGTTTGGGGGTTTAATAGGACAGATGCAAATAGGAATTTGTGGGGTAATGCACATAATACACAGACAAATTCGGTTTTCAGTTACAGGGAGACAAATTTTTTTGAGGCAACACTTTAATGACTATAATAGTTAAAGAAAGACGCCAGGGCCAAGAGGGCTGATTTTGAATTTCAACACTCTTGAACCATGAATTTCAAATAGGGGAATTAATTGATTTACTTGAGAAAAATACTAAGGATTTATCCATACAACTGAGAGGTTTACCAAAGGGAATACACTAACATACACAGGCTAAACACAGATTCTTCTATGGGCCGGTGACTGAATTTCAATGGAAATTTGGGGGTTTCAATGGGGTTTTCAATTGGGTTTTCAATGGAGGTTTCAATGGCGTGTTTTCAATGCTAAAAAAAGGAATGGCTTATGCAATATAGGGCTGGGGTTCTTTGCTACTTACAAAGTAAGACTTGGTTTGTGATTCTGGAAAGCCAGCTGGATCTCAAGACACTCTGTACAGCTAGGCAAGGGGTCTGGTCACTGCACTCTCAAATATGGTAAGGTTCAGCCGCCTTCTCTCTATCCTCCTGTATCCCCAGATTTTCTTTGTGTCCTCTAACCTAGTACTGTCCCCCTCATATAGCACAAATGACATCACTCACTTTACAATCTAGGGGTAATACTCTGTAATTACCCATACCGCTTGGATAGGGCAGTTTACCATTCCTCTCTCCGTCCCCTGGCATGATTGGTTCAATGGGCGAGAGCACCATCTGTCTGTTTGCCTTTATTACAATACTTTGTCCTCCTTGCCACTTTTTGACAAAAACCTGTTATGTCTCCTAACTTCATAATTCTACTAGCCCCTGACATATGAACTAGATATGTAGTTTTAGTTGGTCATAGGGAATTAGGTAAGCCAATTGCCAACTCTGTACGATGTAGCATGGCCCAGTGGCACATTTGTGTGCTTTTCACAAAATGTATAACAGTTATAACTCTGTAAATGATCAAGCATGTTTATAATTTCATTTTCCATCTTTCCACCAGTTGTCATATTTGTCCCATATTTAGATCAGCCAGAAAACTATTCTAACTGGTCGTTTTAGTTTCCAACGTCCTAGGAAAATGCACATTATCTCTTTAAAACTGCCTGGAAATGAAATGAGAAAATAGCATAAAACGAAATGAATCCTCATTTTAATTACTGCGAAAAATGCCTAAAATGAAATCAGTCTTTAAGTGTAAATTGGGAGGATATGTTCCCTCTGTGGGAGGGGGGATTCATCCCCCACAACCAGCTGTCTTCCCCTGGCTCAGCCGGTGACCAGAGATTTTTATGACCCCTTTTGAAGTTGTCAGTTTGTTTTTTGTAGTGGGTGCAGGAAGGGCTCACGGCTCCTAGTCATTCTCCAGTCACACTTTGCTTTCTTTGAACTCCCTGAGCCGCTGCCTTCAAGTATGGCAGAGCAGGGAATTATGACACCCTCGGTAGCATCACATTTTACTGCAGAATGGTTCACTGGTAGGTGCGACTTCCACTTAGAAGCAGGGCTTTTAATTGTGAAGTTTCCTGCTTTAGCCCAAACTGGTTTCTCCTGTATTGGGTGCCTCTTCAAAGGTGACTGAAGTCTTGTGGGTGGAAACATAATGGACATTGCTTTAGTCAACCCCCCACAGCATATTTCCCTGAAGCAGTGCTATCTTTTCAGTGGGGCTTTTTAAAGTCAGTTTTGTTTTTCACACGTGTGCAAGCCGTTTTTGCGTCTAATGTTTGAAATCCTGTCTTGTAGGTCATGGGATTCTTTAATTTCTGCTTTTTGAGAGCAAGTTTCCATTTGCTGTTGGTCCATTGATAATGAGGGGTAGGCTCCCTTCCACATGGTTCTTTAATTTCACGTGAACAAAAGAAAAAGCCAAGCTGTTTTTCATTTGCAATGTTGAAAGGGCTGCTGTTCAAGTGAAAGGGAAAGCAAAAGCCGTTTTTAGTTGTAGTGTTGAAATTCTAGCCCCTCATGTGAATGAAAAAATAAAACAAGGCAATTTATCGATGCAGCGTTTAACTTCTTGTCATTCAGGTGAAATAAAAGCAACGCAGGGCCGTTTTTGGATGCAGTGCATAACTTCTTGTCATTCAGGTATAATAAAAGCAAGGCAGGGCCGTTTTGGTGGCAATGTTTAAATGCAGCTTTTCGGTGAAAGGGATTTCTGTTTAGGGTCTTTAAATGCACCCCAGAAGAGGGTGCACAAGGGTGTGCTTGAGGGGTAGCGGGAAGGAGCCAGTGGCAAAGGAGTAATTGCAGAAATCAGCCAATGCTGGAGCAAGCGAGGCAATGCTGTACTTGATAGTTCTGGAGGAGCAGGCGAGCACTTGTTTGGAGGAGACTTTCATAGAGAGGACTTGTCTAGAGATCTCATCCGGTTCTATGTGGGAGAAAGAGGGGCGAATGAGGGAAGGGGAGTGGGGGGCCAGGCGAGGTCTGAGAGTTGGTGAGGGAGAAGGAGGGGTGTAGAGGAGAGTGAGGACAGGATGTCTTGAGTTTTGGTTATGAAGTGAGAGGCCAGTGCAATGCAGGGGGTGAGTGATGGCAGAGGAGAAGTGGAGACTGAAGTAGGATTGGCAAGTTCCTTGCGGATTTTGAACAGTTCAACTGTGTTGTTAGCGGCCCCAGAGATGCAGGCTTAGATATAGGCCTTCTTCTACGATTGGATGGTGAGTCTGTATTGCCTTTGTAGCAGGTGCCAGGCTAGACTGTAAGAGGATGTGCTCAAAGCCTGCCATTTTCGCTTTGCACTTGCGTTTTGGAGAGGCTGGGTCAGAGTCATACCAGGTGTTGTACTTAGAGGCAGGCTTCATGCAGATCCCTATGACAGGGGCAAGAATGTCAAGGGTGTTGGAGATGGAGAGGTGAAGGGTAGCAAGAGCTTTGTCAGTGTGAGAGTCAGCAGCTGGAGTGGGAGGGGGAATGAAAGTAGCGGCAAAGGCAGCAACTGTCACTCGCTTCATCAGTCGAATGTTGGAGAAGGAGACTGGCCGTGCAGGCAGAGGCTTGGCTTGGGAACCCAAGAGATCCAGGTGAGATGACAGGAGAGGATGGTCAGACCAGGAGAGAGGTGTAGTGAGAGAGTTGGAGATGGGGATGTCTGCTGAGAAGAGAGCATCCATGGTGTGTCGGACCGGAGGGAAGAATGGTGCGGAAAGAGAGTCACAGAGACTGTGGAAGAGTCCAGAAGCTGAATCAGGAGAGTCAAGGTGAATATTGAAGTCTCTGAGGAAGAGAAGCTGGGAAGTGGAGGCAAGAAGAAAAGAGGTGAGGTCAGACCACTCCAAAAGGAAAAGGGAGACCAGACCAGGGGTTCTATAGATGGTGGCATGAGTCAGCGAGAGGATTGGAGAGACACCAATCCTGCAGACGAGGCCTTCGACGGAAGAGTAGGTCTGAGTGGGTATGATAGTAGCAGGGACCCATTCAGGGAAGATCAGGGTCACTACGCCCCCAAACCGGCTAGGCCTGGGCTTAGAGAAGATCTTTTAGCCCTCCGGGAGGAGTATGTTGAAAACAGTGCAGGGCTGGCAGTGAAACCCATGTCTCGGTAAGTCTTCAAGGAGCTGACAGATGTCAGAGGAGTGTTTAACAACAGAGCGAGATTTGAGGATAGCTAAGTGAAGCTGGTTGCCACCTTTGAAGGTCTTCCGAGGAGGGGTACAGGGATGTGGCATGCTTGTCAGTGGTGGTGAAGGGGCCAGAGGGGTGGCAGAAGGAGGAGTGGCAGGAGAAGGGAGGGAGTTGATGGGAGATGGAAGACGCCAATCAAGAAGGATTAGGTTGGGCTGAAAGCCCTGGAACATGACAGTGCCATTCTGGTAGACATTAATAATGCCCCTAGAGGATGGGAAGTATGCCAAGAGTACTTCCCATTGCGTTCCACCATTAATGGGTGAAGAAGAGAAAGGGGAGAGGACTGAGACCATATGGGGAATCCAAAGGTCCAGAGAGAGGACGACAAAGAGGATGTCAGTGACTCTCTGCCTGGAAGAAGCATTGACGTAGGTGTCAGTGATGAGAAGGCCCCTAATTGGAGACCAGGAGATCGTTCTTGAACTTTTTCCTTCCAGTCTTAGAAGGAGACATAGGATAGGTGATATAGTAGCAGTTAGAGTAGAGGGGGGAGATGGAAAGCACCATAGAGGGAGAGAGCAGAGAGAGATGGAAAGGAGGAGAGAGGGAGGGACGGAGAAACTGCATGATGCAGGACAAACTCACCAGGTAGCCTAGCGGCAAGACAGGCCCAGACAAATCAGGTGCATGAGAGAGAGGTCCAGACTAGTGAAGAGAGTCCTGTGGGAGGCGGAGGGTGAGATTGGGAAGCTAATATAGATGATCCTTTGCCAGCCTTCCTTTGCCGAAACACCTAGGCGAGTCCACCCTGGGAGAGCGAGATTAAAGGGCAGAGGGTCTGGACACATGATGCGGGTGTCCAATCAGGCCGCGCTCACTCCTCAGAGGACATGCGAGGCAGGGCAGATGCTTGGGCCACCCCAGGCCAAAGGAATGACTAGCTTGTGCTGGAGTAGATCCACTGCGTCTCTCGGTGACCTGCCTTTTGAACACCATATATATGTTGATGGTTAAAATATCAGTACTTGCGACTCAAATTTGTCAATAAGTCCCTCAACGTGAGTACATTATTCAAATCCATTATTCTCTGGGCAAGAGTTTAGAATCACTACTAATGTCATTGGTGACAGTTTCTACTATCCACCAAAGGATATCATCTTCCTTGTGTAGTGATTACAAGTAATGTTTGACAAGTGGGGCTTCCATATTTAGCATATTCTAGATCAATGCTGAATGATTCTGTTGATGTCTGCTTGCATTGTTTTGCCAGTCTACCTATGGCCACTCAATACAGTAAATCGCATATTGTGTACTACAGTTAGTCATAAAATTCGAGTCCAGCCACAATTGCCAATGGAGAAATGTATTATTTTCTTTGTAAAACGGCATACACTACACGTGCCACATGGGTTGTCAGTGGCATGTGTCAAAATGGACTAATAAACATTTACTCAAGATAAATCTGACTCTTTAAAAAGCAGTTTGTAAGGGAGTCTTCCCATTGAAAAATGGTTTTGGAAACCAGGCCTTTTAGTAATTCGAAGCACATATAGTTTACCGCCATTTGAAGTAGTGGAAGCACCTTATTGTATTGTTGTTGTCACCTTATTGTGTTGTTGTTGGCGGTGGAGTAAGTAGCTTTAAACAACTCAAAGTCCAAGTCTTGAAGGCCAAAAATAAATATGTCGAACACAAGCGATTAGAAACAACAATATTGTCAAGGAAAAGGGGTTTGTTGATATTTATTAAACACAGAGGCGTCTTGCGCATTTCCATGGAGATGGGTCAATATATTGCCTACAGAGGACTTTTTTCTCTGTCGTGAACTAATGTCATGAAAGGGAAATTCTGGCATGTTGATGTCACATAGAGGGGCGCGTACTATGATTGTTTGCTGCCAGGGCACTTGAATTTAGGGAGATTGTGTAACGGATTAGATTAACACAAGATGGCGGTAGGGGTCCCTTGCGGTTCACAGGTATTAAGGTGATGAAATGTAAGATAAGATGCACTGAAAGAAAACATTTTAATAAATCGATATATGGCACAAGATTATTTTTTTTGGATTGGTCGATTTTAACTCTAAAGTGTACCTCTCCTTTCAGAAACTACTTTTCAAAGACCAATCACGGATTGCTGTACACAACCCTACTTCCCCCCCACTTCTCGGGATCCCCGCCTCCCCAGCCTTCCCCAAACCTCTGCTAAACGGAATACTAGCTGTACCCTCTGGGCGCGTCCCCTGTGTGCAGCCTTCTATTGCTTGCGGCTAGGTTTGCGTGTTACAAATCGCATACATGCATCAGCACGGCGTTTTAGGCCTGTCCAAAAGTGTTCAGGTAGTTACTCGGCATCTACAATGGTAGTTAGCATGAATAAAGGGGCTCACGCTCCTGTGCGCTGAGAAGACACGTGTATATGTTGCTGTTTCCCGTGCAGAGAAACCAGACACAGAAAGAGTGAACCCCTCCCGTTCTAATGATTGAGCGGGCGTCCTAGGTATAATTGTTACAGCAGCAACACGAGGAGCTGCCTCTGCTATCCATCACCGTACACTTCAGAGGTAAATTATCACCCAGGCTCCTGTGGCACACACATCCCTGCGCCAGAGCACAGAATTAATTGTTCTGCTTGGAACACCCCGACCTCTTCGTCAAACTGGCCCACAGCTTACATCTGGTGTGCGGGTCTTTGATGGCGAATCACCAAGAAGCCCCGCGAACCACGAGCTCCCCACAATTGGTTTTATTCGCTAATCTGACTGAGTAAAGCCTGGCAACTTCAACATCGCACAATGCTATACAGCGGAAAATCATAATTTGATTTTTCTTGTCAGAAGTCAGTTCTGTGCCTGGCGCAGCTGTAAAAAAAACATGCCATTCAGCTGTCAAACTTGAACACTAGTTAATCATATGACTTCTTAACATTCCTTTTCTAAAATGTCTTGCAGTCATAGGAGGTTGCTTGTTATTCTAAACCTATAGAGCTTTTTGAATTACTATCTGTCACGCGACCTAGTGAGGAATTACATTATTTTTACATGTCTTCTTTGGAGTAAAACACTTAGGGGGTAATTCATAGAATTCAGCGCACAAGTGGCGCACGCGGCTGGCGCACATTGTGAGCGTGCGAATCCATGCGCCAGCCGCGTGCGCTAAAATCCATTTCCGCGCACAGCGTATTCATGGATTCCAGCCACCAAAACCAGCCGTGGCGCACAGTGGCGCAGCGACCCTGCAGCAGGGCCAGTTACGCCCCCAAGAACGCCTCTCGCGCAGGGAAAAGCCATCAATATACCCAATCCAGCGCAAAGGGCTGCGCTAACCCTGTACCAGCACGGCAAGCGGGCTACGTGTATCACTGGGGTGCGCGGGAAGTACCTCACGCGATTGGCCCCGTGCGAGCAGGGTATGCGTATTTCAGGGGTGCGCGGGAAGTTCCACACGCGATTGGGCCCGTGCGAGCACGGTACGCCTATCTCAGGGGTGCGCAGGAAGTGCCACACGCGATTTCAGCAGGGTACGTGTATTTCAGGGGTGTGCGGGAATTTCCACACGCGATTGGGGGTACGCGTATCTCAGGGGTGCGCAGGAAGTGCCACACGTGATTTCAGCAGGGTATGTGTATTTCAGGGGTGCGCGGGAATTTCCACACGCAATTGGGAGTACGCGTATCTCAGGGGTGCGCAGGAAGTGCCACACGCGATTTCAGCAGGGTACGTGTATTTCAGGGGTGCACGGGAATTTCCACACGCGATTGGGGGTACGCGTATCTCAGGGGTGCGCGGGAAGTGCCACATGCGATTTCCGCAGGGTACGCGTATCTCAGGGGTGCGCGGGAATTTCCACACGCAATTGGGCCCGTGCGAGCAGGGTACGCGTATCTCAGGGGTGAGCAGGAAGTGCCACACGCGATTTCAGCAGGGTACATGTATTCCAGGGGTGCGCGGGAAGTTCCACACGCGATTCCATCAGGGTACGTGTATTACAGGGGTGCGCGGGGAGCACCACACGTGAATTGCACGTGTGGGTCCTCCCAGGTGTTCCCTCCACACCCTCCACGGCCCCTGCAGGTGGCTCACACCACAGGGGCCTACCCTGCACATGTCCTGCAGGCACACCATCCACCATGGCCATGACCCCCAGCCAACCCACATGTCAACTTGAACTACTGCCCACCAACGCATGTCCCCCTGCACCCCCAGTCACCAGGGGCACCCTCCACCAGGCCCCACCCATGTCTCCAAGCACCCCCACCCCCCAGCCACCAGGGGCAGCCTCCACCAGGCCCCCACCCATGTCTCCCATCACCCCCACCCCCCCAGTCACCAGGGGCAGCCCCCACCCATGTCTCCCACCACCCCCACCCCCCAGCAGTGCAGGGGCACCCACCACCAGGCCCCCACCCATGTCTCCCACCACCCCCACCCCCCAGCAGTGCAGGGGCAGCCTCCACCAGGCCCCCACCCATGTCTCCCACCACCCCCACCCCCCAGCACTGTGGGGCACCTGCCAGCAGGCCCCCACCCATGTCCAACTCATGTTCCCCACCACCCCCACCCCCAGCACTGTGGGGCACCTGCCAGCAGGCCCCCACCCATGTCTCCCACCACCCCCACCCCCAGCAGTGCAGGGGCACCCACCACCAGGCCCCCACCCATGTCTCCCACCACCCCCACCCCCCAGCACTGTGGGGCACCTGCCAGCAGGCCCCGCCCATGTCCAACGCATGTTCCCCACCACCCCCACCCCCCAGCAGTGCAGGGGCACCCACCACCAGGCCCCCACCCATGTCTCCCACCACCCCCACCCCCCAGCAGTGCAGGGGCACCAACCACCAGGCCCCCACCCATGTCTCCCACCACCCCCACCCCCCAGCACTGTGGGGCACCTGCCAGCAGGCCCCCACCCATGTCCAACTCATGTTCCCCACCACCCCCACCCCCAGCACTGTGGGGCACCTGCCAGCAGGCCCCCACCCATGTCTCCCACCACCCCCACCCCCCAGCAGTGCAGGGGCACCCACCACCAGGCCCACACCCATGTCTCCCACCACCCCCACCCCCAGCACTGTGGGGCACCTGCCAGCAGGCCCCACCCATGTCCAACGCATGTTCCCCACCACTCCCCCCCCAGCCACCAGGGGCACCCACCACCAGGCCCCCACCCATGTCTCCCAGCACCCCCACCCCCCAGCAGTGCAGGGGCAGCCTCCACCAGGCCCCCACCCATGTCCAACTCATGTCTCCCACCACCCCCACCCCCCAGCACCGTGGGGCACCTGCCAGCAGGCCCCCACCCATGTCCAACTCATGTTCCCCACCACCCCCACCCCCCAGCACTGTGGGGCACCTGCCAGCAGGCCCCCACCCATGTCCAACGCATGTTCCCCACCACCCCCACCCCCCAGCAGTGCAGGGGCAGCCACCACCAGGCCCCCACCCATGTCTCCCAGCACCCCCACCCCCAGCCACCAGGGACAGCCTCCACCAGGCCCCCACCCATGTCTCCCACAACCCCCACCCCCCCAGTCACCAGCGGCAGCCTCCACCAGGCCCCCACCCATGTCTCCCACCCCCCCCACCCCCCCAGTCACCAGGGGCAGCCTCCACCAGGCCCCCACCCATGTCTACCACCACCCCCACCCCCCCAGTCACCAGGGGCAGCCTCCACCAGGCCCACACCCATGTCTCCCACTACCCCCAACCCCCAGCAGTGCAGGGGCAGCCTCCACCAGGCCCCCACCCATGTCTCACACCACCCCCACCCCCCAGCCACCAGGGGCAGCCTCCACCAGGCTCCCACCCATGTCTCCCACCCCCCCCACCCCCCCAGTCACCAGGGGCAGCCTCCACCAGGCCCCCACCCATGTCTCCCACTACCCCCACCCCCCAGCAGTGCAGGGGCACCCACCACCAGGCCCCCACCCATGTCTCCCACCACCCCCACCCCCCAGCAGTGCAGGGGCAGCCTCCACCAGGCCCCCACCCATGTCTCCCACCACCCCCACCCCCCAGCACTGTGGGGCACCTGCCAGCAGGCCCCCACCCATGTCCAACTCATGTTCCCCACCACCCTCACCCCAAGCACTGTGGGGCACCTGCCAGCAGGCCCCCACCCATGTCTCCCACCACCCCACCCCCCAGCAGTGCAGGGGCACCCACCACCAGGCCCCCACCCATGTCTCCCACCACCCCCACCCCCCAGCAGTGCAGGGGCACCAACCACCAGGCCCCCACCCATGTCTCCCACCACCCCCACCCCCCAGCACTGTGGGGCACCTGCCAGCAGGCCCCCACCCATGTCCAACTCATGTTCCCCACCACCCCCACCCCCAGCACTGTGGGGCACCTGCCAGCAGGCCCCCACCCATGTCTCCCACCACCCCCACCCCCCAGCAGTGCAGGGGCACCCACCACCAGGCCCACACCCATGTCTCCCACCACCCCCACCCCCAGCACTGTGGGGCACCTGCCAGCAGGCCCCACCCATGTCCAACGCATGTTCCCCACCACTCCCCCCCCCAGCCACCAGGGGCACCCACCACCAGGCCCCCACCCATGTCTCCCAGCACCCCCACCCCCCAGCAGTGCAGGGGCAGCCTCCACCAGGCCCCCACCCATGTCCAACTCATGTCTCCCACCACCCCCACCCCCCAGCACCGTGGGGCACCTGCCAGCAGGCCCCCACCCATGTCCAACTCATGTTCCCCACCACCCCCACCCCCCAGCACTGTGGGGCACCTGCCAGCAGGCCCCCACCCATGTCCAACGCATGTTCCCCACCACCCCCACCCCCCAGCAGTGCAGGGGCAGCCACCACCAGGCCCCCACCCATGTCTCCCAGCACCCCCACCCCCAGCCACCAGGGACAGCCTCCACCAGGCCCCCACCCATGTCTCCCACAACCCCCACCCCCCCAGTCACCAGCGGCAGCCTCCACCAGGCCCCCACCCATGTCTCCCACCACCCCCACCCCCCCAGTCACCAGGGGCAGCCTCCACCAGGCCCCCACCCATGTCTACCACCACCCCCACCCCCCCAGTCACCAGGGGCAGCCTCCACCAGGCCCACACCCATGTCTCCCACTACCCCCAACCCCCAGCAGTGCAGGGGCAGCCTCCACCAGGCCCCCACCCATGTCTCACACCACCCCCACCCCCCAGCCACCAGGGGCAGCCTCCACCAGGCTCCCACCCATGTCTCCCACCCCCCCACCCCCCCAGTCACCAGGGGCAGCCTCCACCAGGCCCCCACCCATGTCTCCCACTACCCCCACCCCCCAGCAGTGCAGGGGCACCCACCACCAGGCCCCCACCCATGTCTCCCACCACCCCCACCCCCCAGCAGTGCAGGGGCAGCCTCCACCAGGCCCCCACCCATGTCTCCCACCACCCCCACCCCCCAGCACTGTGGGGCACCTGCCAGCAGGCCCCCACCCATGTCCAACTCATGTTCCCCACCACCCTCACCCCCAGCACTGTGGGGCACCTGCCAGCAGGCCCCCACCCATGTCTCCCACCACCCCACCCCCCAGCAGTGCAGGGGCACCCACCACCAGGCCCCCACCCATGTCTCCCACCACCCCCACCCCCCAGCACTGTGGGGCACCTGGCAGCAGGCCCCACCCATGTCCAACGCATGTTCCCCACCACCCCCACCCTCCAGCAGTGCAGGGGCACCCACCACCAGGCCCCCACCCATGTCTCCCACCACCCCACCCCCCAGCAGTGCAGGGGCACCCACCACCAGGCCCCCACCCATGTCTCCCACCACCCCCACCCCCCAGCACTGTGGGGCACCTGCCAGCAGGCCCCCACCCATGTCCAACTCATGTTCCCCACCACCCCCACCCCCAGCACTGTGGGGCACCTGCCAGCAGGCCCCCACCCATGTCTCCCACCACCCCCACCCCCCAGCAGTGCAGGGGCAGCCACCACCAGGCCCCCACCCATGTCTCCCAGAACCCCCACCCCCCCAGTCACCAGGGGCAGCCTTCACCAGGCCCCCACCCATGTCTCCCACCACCCCCACCCCCCAGCAGTGCAGGGGCAGCCTCCACCAGGCCCCCACCCATGTCTCCCACCCCCCAGCAGTGCAGGGGCAGCCTCCACCAGGCCCCCACCCATGTCTCACACCACCCCCACCCCCCAGCACTGTGGGGCACCTGCCAGCAGGCCCCCACCCATGTCCAACTCATGTCTCCCACCACCCCCACCCCCAGCACTGTGGGGCACCTGCCAGCAGGCCCCCACCCATGTCCAACTCATGTTCCCCACCACCCCCACCCCCAGCACTGTGGGGCACCTGCCAGCAGGCCCCCACCCATGTCTCCCACCACCCCCACCCCCCAGCAGTGCAGGGGCACCCACCACCAGGCCCCCACCCATGTCTCCCACCACCCCCACCCCCCAGCACTGTGGGGCACCTGGCAGCAGGCCCCACCCATGTCCAACGCATGTTCCCCACCACCCCCACCCCCCAGCAGTGCAGGGGCAGCCTCCACCAGGCCCCCACCCATGTCTCCCAGCACCCCCACACCCCAGCAGTGTAGGGGCAGCCTCCACCAGGCCCCCACCCATGTCTCACACCACCCCCACCCCCCAGCACTGTGGGGCACCTGCCAGCAGGCCCCCACCCATGTCCAACTCATGTCTCCCACCACCCCCCAGCACTGTGGGGCACCTGCCAGCAGGCCCCCACCCATGTCCAACGCATGTTCCCCACCACCCCCACCCCCCAGCAGTGCAGGGGCACCTGCCAGCAGGCCCCCACCCATGTGCAACTCATGTTCCCCAGCCAACATGTCATCACAATCTAGATCCCTGGTCCCTATGGTCAGCCTCCAAATGCAAAACACCCACCCGAGTATTGCATCCACCCACTCATAATTTGCAATTACATCACAGAACACCAATTGCAAGTTCCGAAACAAACACATTTCCCTCACATACACCCAATGGGTGTCAGTGAATCTCAAAACACATATCATGAAATGCATGAAACCAATGAGATACCACACATTGAAGTTCACCAAAAAAAATATGTATTAAAGGAAACATAAATAGAATAAAAAATGAAGAAACAGAAATGTGAATGTACAAAAATGAAAAGAAGCATGTCTGTTAAAAAAAGCAAAACCAAAAATAAAATTCCAAAGTAATGTTGTCCAAAGTCAATGTCCACAAAAGAAAATCCAATGGGAAATAAAAAAAAAGCCATTGCTCCATGGTTAAAAAGTGAAAAAATACAATCCAACTGTGAACTATGTACATGGGAACAAGCCAGGGTCCATTATCCCAACAAAATAAAGGAAACCTATCTAACTAGACTAACTAATAAAATAAACTATATACAAAAATGTGGCCAATGTCCGAAAGGTCCAAATAAAATAAAAACAAAAATGAAACCTAACACTACCTACATAACTATGTACAAGGGCAGTGGGCTAGTTTCACGGCTCACTTGTGGATGTCCCGGGCCAGGGCATCATCGAACTCCTCCTCAATGTCCCGGAGGCAGTCCTCCTCCATGGCCCGAGGGTCCGCAGGGCTGTCGACGTCTCCACCTCCAAACCCCTGCGGAATGCCTCGAGGCACTCGGCCCGCGGCCCGCCTCAGGGCCCTCCGCATGGAGTTCTCCGCCCTGACCATTGTGAGCCGTGCCTCTTCCGCCCGCTCCGCATCTATGGCGTGGCCCAACCGCTGCCACACGGAAGACACTCTCTGTCCTGGGTCCTCCTGCCCTCCGGCCGATGCCTGCCCCTCTGATGTTAAAGGCCCCGAGCCTTCATGGCTCCCACCACATTGCTGCTGCTGCTGTGCCTCTTCCTGTGCACTGCCTCCTGCTGCCTGCACATCCTCCGCCGGCTGGGGTGTAGTCGTAGATGTGGCCACCTCTGCTGGACGTCCCACTCCCGATTGTGGCAGGGATGCCTCCTCCACCAGACTGGCCGCACCGTCAGAGGCAGCTCCACAGGGCACCCAGGTGACTGATGGGTAGGAAGATGGCACAGAGGACGACTGGCGCGTAGGGGGTACAGTTGTAGGAGGGGGTCGTAGCAAGCCCCATCAGACGGAGGAATCCGGCCTGGGTGACCTGTCCCAGCAGGCTGACGTGGTCAACGAGCCATTCGAGATGACGTGCAGTCTCTTCATGAAAAGACTGCAGGTCACCTCGCATGGCCCGTTGACGCAACGCCACACCAGCCAGGACAGGCTCAACCCGGACCTGGATAGCCACGTCCGCAGGCAGAGGAAGGCCAGTTGACGTGAGCTCATCCCCTGCCTGAAAACGGGTCTGGACGTAGGCATCCCTGCTGGTGCAAGATGATGCAGGGACAGGATCAGGGACATGATTGCACACAGGCACCTCCGCGGCGGCCTGTGCTGCCTCCTGTCCCTGGTCCTGCACTGCACCACTAGCACCAGTGGGATCCCCACCTCCAGACGCCGTCTCTGGTGCTTGCACAGCCTCCTCCTCCACCAAACCCCCCACCAACCTGAATGACTCTGTGCCATCTTCCCCTGTTGGGCCCTGTGAGGTCCCAGCTGCCCCTTCTGCTGCCGAGGAGTCCAACTCCAACCTCCGCCTCTTGGACCTCCCCCCGGCAGCTGCGGCCTAGGACGCGGCACCGGACTCCTCACTCCCCGACGAGATGACAACATGGGAGGGGAGCCGGGCCTTGCGTCTCCGGCTGGCGGTGGGATCCCCGCCGCTGTGCTCCACAGCACCTTCTCCGCCCTCTTCATCAGTTGACGCTGCAGACAGGGAGAAACAAAACACAGGCATCAGGGCACTGTACATTGGACACATACACACATGACAGTTGTACATGAGTGGCATTGGCAAACCTCAGACATGTCATCACAATCCCCAACACACATGTCATTACAACTCGCACACATGAGCCATACCACAGCCATATCGCACTGCCACCACCATCCATACACATACAACAGCATGAGCAGCCAAAGGTGAGCCAGACATCACATGCAACACAGGAAGTGCACCACACATGTACACACACCACCACACTTGCATGCATGTGCACACCTCTGCCAAGTGTCGCAGTGTTCAGACGGGCATCCATGTCACATCTGCCAATCAGGCTTCCACATACCGCTGTCACATGCATCCATGTTGCATCACTGTTGCACTCTTGTCAAATACACACACATGCACATGTACACAGCGCTGATACATGCAGCCAAAAACAACATAAATGCGTGACATCACGGACATGTCTACTTACATACACATTCATCCAAACATGTGTGCCCACACAACTGCATTTGGCATGCAAGCCTACACACACAAGCACCATCCATGTCTCACACATTACAGCCCTCGCATGTGTCAGCCCCATGGCCCTGTACACCCCCACCCATACTCGACCCCATACAAACAGATGTGCAACCTGCACACTACTGAATAATCACCACACGCACTGCTCACAATCAGGATGCATGTACACTCACCGCTCGACTCCAGACGGGTCTGCTTCTCAAGGACCTGGACGTGGAGCGCTGGGGATATGCGTTGCAGGACCCTCATCTGTTCTTCCGACAAGTGGCCCCAGCGCCCCTTGGCATCCACTGCCTTCAAGAGGCGCCGGGCCTTGTTCAGGGTCCTGGACCTGAAGTCCTCCCAGCGCTTCTTGACATGTTGTAAGTCGCGGACTGCCACCCCCTCCGCGTTGATGGCAGTCACGATGTCAGTCCAGATCCGAGTCCGTCCTTCCTTGTCGGCACGGGAACTTCCAAAGAGGGCATCATACTGCCCCAGGACTTGCTCCACCAGGACACCAACTTCGGTGGCACTGAAGCTGGTGCCCCTCTGCCTCTCTGGCCGGGGGTTGTCAGTGGTCCCAGATGGTGTTTGCCCCGACATGACAACCCCAGAGGCAGGAGTGGGTGGGCAACTGGGTCCTGGGGCTGGGATGTGGAGCGATGGAATCCCAGTCGGGAGTCTTCGGTTCCAGCAGGGGTGGTCACAGCAACAGCACCCCTGGCTGATGTGCAGGCAGCAAATGGCAGGGCACGTGAAAAATCTGCACGTCAGCGTGTAATTCGAGGAAAGGCCCTTAGCGCGCAAGCGCGTCTGCACGCATACGCATTTTCATTGGACAGAAGGCCCCTCAAGCGCAAGCACCCCTGTGACGTGACGCGTACAGACGTGCATGGGCATTTCAGCGCGCGTGAAAAGCTGCACGTCCGCGTGTAATACGAGGAAAGGGCCCATGCGCGTAAGCGTGCGTGGAAAACTGCACGTCCGCGTGTAATACAAGGAAAGGGCCCATGCGCGTAAGTGACGTGACACGCGCGTGCGTTTCCCTCAGCACGGGTTAAAGGTGAGCAGGCCCAGCAATTCGCTGTACGTGCCTTTCGTGGAGACCGACGTGTGTTGCTGCTTCCTGTTGTTTCGCGCGCCATCACAACTTCACAGCTATCAAGGACGTATCTCTTCTTTTGGCAGGGGTATTGGCTATGCGTGTTTTTCTGCATCGCGCTAGTCAGACGGTGAGTCGCACACGCTCTTTTTCCCACTGCGGGTGCCCCTGTGTATCACACCCATTTTCGATGTCATAGTAGCCTGCGTGTCCCACGCGTACGCGTTATTCATGTTACTGGGTGCCACCGCGTACTGCGGGAGGTTGAATCCACGCACGTAGGCTGCAGGGTTGCGTGCATGGTTTTACTGCAGTTTTGGGGTGCCTGAGCGTTGCGTGACCCGTCACTACATCACCGGGGTCACATACAGCCTTGCAGGTGCAGGGGGGCTGTTAACATCTTGCTTCCCACCCCCTTCACCCCAATTGCCCAGGTCAATTGTGGTGTACACCTCCCATTGGCACCACTCCATCTGTGCCACCACTACTACATCTGTGCCGTGGTTGGGAGGCCACCAAAGTTGAGGGGCGTCTCAGCTGGGCGTACTCCTCGTGGCGGGCGTGGTCGGGGACGTGGCCGTGGTGACCAGGGAGTAGGGGGACTCCAGGGTGTCCAGGGCAGCCACAGAGGGGGAAGAGGCAGGGGTGCACCACTTGAGCACAATGTTGTGCCATGTGTCGGTGCAGCCATGCCACCACCCCCTGTGGTTCCGGGGGATGCAGCTCCTGCATCTGGCACTGGCACCCATATGACCCAGCAGTCCGTTCCATCGACTGCCACGGGCCCAAGGGTAGTGGTAGCTGCAGGTGCAGCTGTGGACACCGCCACCCAGGCTCAGGGTCTGCCAGCGCAGGCTGCGTTGGCACTTGAAGAGCCCTTGGTAGATCTCCAACAGGCCAGGGGGGAAACCATAGGGGCAGGCCGGGCTTCAGACCAAGACACGTGTCCCTGGGGCAGTCATGTCATCTGCTGCCCTGAACAGCCGGGTGTTGGCAAGTGCAGGGGCAGATGCACCCAACAGCACCCCGGTTGTGAGTCTGCGCAGGGTCCATTAGTGGGCACCCAGCTGCCACTGACACAAGTCAGGCCTTTGGTCATCCCTCCACCTGCCACTCCCTTGGCTCAATCCACCGAACCCACTGGCCATACTGGTCAGGGCGGCATTAGCCAGCCAGGGTCTACGCCACAGTCCAAGAGGAGGAAGGTTGCACCTGCAGCACAGGCTGGGACCCCACACACAGCCACGACCTCCTGCACGTCGAGGAAGAAGCCTTTCTGTAAGCAGGAACTGGACTTCCTCGTGGACTATGTGCGGGGCCACAGCCGTGACATGCTAGTGAGTGCCAATAGACAGACTACGGCTGCCCAACGTGACACCCACTGGAAGCATGTTGCGGAACATGTCAGTTCATTCGGCCATGAGGTGCGCACGGCGCAGGAGTGCAAAAAGCGTTGGAATGACATCAAGCGCAGCACTAAGGCCAAGCGTGCCTCAAATTACAACTTGACTCTGGTGACTGGCGGTGGGCCTGCACCAGAGGAGGAAGAACTCACTCCGCATGAGGCTCTCGTTGCGGAGTTCATACCACCTGAATTGGTCGAAGGAGTGGGAGAGATGCTGGACTTTGATGCCCAGTCCAGTGAGTGTTGATGCGTGTTTGTTGAGGACGTGTGTGTTTCACTTGTGGGATGTGTTGTGCATGATTGCTGCTACATGTGACGTGTACATGGTTCTGATGTGTAAGTAATGCAATGCTACCATCATGCATGTCTCCTCTGCCTGCATGCGGGACTCCATGTAGGCATGCTCCCTTGCCCCTCCTCCACCACTCTGCACCCCAGTTCCACCTTTGCACTGGTCTGCTTCAATCTTGCCAATGTGTACTTTCTTGTTCATGTGTCCTGTGTAGATGCTAACGTCCAGCGTAGAATCTGCCAGACATACGCCGTATGGTACAGCCTTAGTACTCGAAGCAGGGTATCTCACTTGTACTGTGCATGGGTCAGATGTCCCGCAGGGACATGAGTTCCCATTCATGCTCCATGTGCATTGCACGCATGCCCCTATGTGTCCTTGACAGGATGATCACTGTAATATAAGTCCTTGGTTACATACATTGCCTGCCATCTCATCAGCCTTCCCATGTCAACTGTGGCTCAGTCCTGCGTTGCACACATGTTTAGGCTCTGACAATCTGTGTGGCTCACAGGCCTCAGCCTGTTCAATGGCCAATGGCTCTGTCCAACTCTTGTTGTGTCTTCTTCACACGTGGGCGGCCTCCAGAGTTTCCATCATGTGTCCTGCCCACTGTCCCAGCATCATTTGCAGTGTTGTAATTTGAATCACATTAAGCTGTTGATGCCAGTCAACACTGCCAGTCAATACACAGGTGTATGGTCAGCCTTTTGATACCATGCTAGGCATCCCTGCTTTGGTACTGGGGTGGAGGGGTGCTTGGCTTCTAGACATGGTACACATTGAATGCACAATGCACGTGATGTCTGAATTTGACATTGCACTGCCTTCACATTTCCTGGCACACACCATGTAGTGCTTGTACATGTAGTGAGTGGCGTACACATTTTCTGCACTGCATAGACCCACTTCCATGGAAACTGCCACCTTTCAACAGGTCTGATCACAGAAGCTATTCAAAGTAGACCCAGCATGCATGCCAGGTCATATGTTGTGTGTCACATGTCTGCCGGATGCCTTTGCTGTCGGTGTGTGTGTGTGTCGTGTGCTTCTGACATGTGTATTGACCTTTTTCTCTCTATTTTTCAGGTGATGACGCAATGGAGGCGGAGGACGGTGTTGTCATGCCAGACACAGGGTTGGTAACACTACATCAACCCGGCACTAGTGGGGGTCGTGGGGTGGTAGGCCACGAAAACCCCCAAGTGCTGCAGTCCATCTTGTCTCTGGCTGCCTATGAGTCCAGCCTTGATGACGACTCTGACGTCCATGTTGAGTTGGATGAGCATCAAGTCCATGTGTCAGGGGTTAGTGATTCTGATGTGGACACTCCTCTGTCTGCGACACCTGCACTGAGGGATCAGACAGTCTTGGTTCCTCCGCCCGTGGTGGATCGGGACGCAGGGTCACCCTCCACACCAGTCACTGATGTGCCTGGGACATCACGTCGACGGGGGCATGTAGTCGTGCAGCCGCAGGCGGTGCCAACACAGCGAGGACCCCCGGTCCTTGGGTCCCGCAGGGGTCAAGCCCGGCAACGCGGTCGCCGTGCGCAACCGCTGTATACTGAGTGGGAGCAAGACATGACTGCCAATTTCGAACGGCAGGGGGCAGCAATGGAGAACATCGCTGAGAGCATGGAGCGTGTGGCCTGATCTGTGCTCCCCACTGCTAGGCAGGTGCTTCTCCAGCAGCAGGCGGCACGGTCCACGGCCCGCTCGCTCAGGCTGGGCATGGCGGCCTCAGACAGGGCACGCCAGGCTGAAATGTCGTCTCTGCGTCAAGCAATTGCTGCTCACGCAGAGGCGCACATGGATGCCCTGAGGGAGGAGTATGCTTCCCTCAGATCCACTTTGGGTGTCCTTATGATGTCCCAGAGGCAGCAGGCAGAGGAGAGGTTTGCACAGCTTGAGCGTACCATCTCGGCTGAGCTACAGGCTTGCCGGGAGGTGCAGCGGTTGTCCAGCCAGGCCTTGCAGGAGGAACTCCGTGTTACACGTGCTACCTTGCAAGAGGAAGCACGTGTATCACGTGAGGTTCTGCATGCAGACCTACATCACATCGCCACACAGAACCAGGCTCATCCGTCCGGCAGGCTTGCTGCCGATGAGGGGCAAGCTGCGGCTAGGCGTGGCCAGGCTACTGTGCCACGTCCTCCTTTCCAGGATGAGCCAGACTCGGACGACCATCTATCTCCCACATAGGTCGTGCTGTGCAGGCGTTGAGCCCATGGAGGATTTTTTTTTTGGCTCAGCATCATCGCATGTGGATGTTGAGCAGCACCCTGTACCTCCCCCCTCCTGGGTGCCTCCCCTCCCCCCGGGTCGTATGTGGCCATTTTTGATTTTTGTTTTAGTTTAGTTAGTTAAGTTTCTGTTTGATAGTTAGTTTAAATAGGTAATGTAGGTTTTCCATAGTTAGTGTAATTAGTTAATAGTTGAGTTAGTTTAAAATTGCTAGTCTATTGTGCTTTCATGTGACGGTGCGGTGCTTTGTGGCTTTTGAAGGCATCCACTGTCTGTTCCAGCTGGGCCCTTCATGGTTGTCTTGTGTATGTGTTTGCTGCTTGGGGTCCTTGACTCACATATGCCACTCCTGCCTCCCTTATCCATGGGCTTGCAAGGATGGTTCGGTGTTACATCATTTTACACAAGGGCTTTGGACTGTGATATCTGTGGCATGTCTGGTGCTGTGTGACATGTGTTGACACCCCTAGTGGGGATGATTTAGGTGTCATTGTCCACTGTTCAGCTTTTGCTAGATGGGGTGTGTCATGATTAATGTGGACATTGATTGCTATGCATTGTGTAGTATGTTTCATATCTTTCCTGTACATGTGCTTGTTGCAATTCATGCTGTAGATAGTGTTCCACACTTTGGAGGTGAAAGACGGACTGATGGTGTGATTTGTGATGTGACTCTCTGACATGGTCAAGTAATGAGATGTCTGATGAGACACACACAGATGACTTTGAAGCATTAATCATGTGTTTCATGCCCTTTCTGCAGGGGGATGAGCCTCCAGAGCACCTTTGCCAGCAGACATGGCCCATTGGACGACGGAATTCTGGACCCGTTTGTTGGTGCCCACATGCACATGTGTGCACAAGCAGAGGCACAGTGATTGCAGACCCACATCCTAGAACTGCTGACATGTTCCAAGGAACTCCAGGCAAGGTGAGCATCACAAGGGGGTCACGGCACAGCAAAGCTTGCACCAGGCGAGTTGCACATGCAGGCTTAGTCACAGCACTGAGGGTGAGCTTAGATGAATATTGGTGTTGAAGCACACAATGCAGCTCAGATGTGTTTGTGGACTGATGGCTGTTGATAGTAGGGTTGTCTGGGACACATGCAGGGGCAGTGGCACATACCCACCGGTACACCAAGGTCCATTGAGGCACTTGTATCAACCATGTAGCCTTCCGAGACATGGAAAGGGGCAGCTCACAGGGACATACAGCAAGGGACTTACTCGGGTGCAGTGCATGTCTTTTCCACATACTTCATGATAAATGCACTGCCAACTTTGTTTCGGTCATGGTGGTACGCAACTTGCTCTGTAGTCATGGCTTGCTATATGGGTCTGTCTGCTTACCCAGGGAAGATTGCATGTTGTGTGAATTGTGACACATTGGTGTTCCATTTGCCACGCACCCACCAGCGGCTGACTTACTGCATTGACTGTGTATGACCCGTCACAGGGGTGATGTTATATATGGGTACGAAGCATCAACCACAGATTGTCTGTTTGTAGAGTAGTTTGTTGCTATGGGGCATGTTTGGTGTTGTGTTTTTGTGTAATTGGCACGTACAGGTTGTTGACTGTGGCTCTCTTTGCAGCATTGCAGTGCTCCTGTAACCGGACCTGAGAGTGCGCAGGCAGGAGGCCAGCACTCAAAACCAGAGCTAAGTGTCTTGTTGTTTTTCTTACGAACTGCTCTGCATAGGCTTGCTGGGGAGTGTACTGATGCATGGATGTATGTGTGGTTCAATTTGGTATGTTTTTTTATCCCTAATCACCCGTGATCCTATGCAATTTTGAAACCTGTACCCTCTACCCGGTGTTCCTGCTTCCCGTGCCTATCCAAGCAACGTTCCCTGACCCTCTTTCCCCACTGGGGTTGCGGATGCCTGTGTAAGCCCCGAACCTGCAGGCGCCAAAACCCTAGAGGGGGTGGTTGGTTCATACCACTCCTGAGCCTGGACTACAGAAGGCCATGACAATGATGTCCAAGTTTGTTTGGATTGTGTATGTGTTCATGCAGGTTGTACATTTTCGTGCATTCCCTAGTTTCATGTGTCATTCCTCCTCCCCTCTCCTGCCACTCATTCCAGTCATCCAGTGTGTCAACACCTGTCCCGACTGCATATCCCTGAACCTCATTCCCCACCAGGGCCTCAGGGGCCTGTGTGAGTTTGACCTTGCAGGTACCCGGGACATGGTGGGGGTGGTTGTTTCGTGACACTCCCGCGCCTGTACAGGGGACCTGTGACAGTACACATCCATTCATGGTGCATCATCCTATGTCATGTACCACACATGTCTCACATCCTGTCGTGACATTCTTTTGCTGTGCTACCTTGGTTGTTGCATCATTGTGGTAGTACTTGGCCTTTGTGAGGTACTGCTACGTCAAGTCATCTACTGGAGGGTGTTCGGGTTCATTTTTATGCCTTGGATTTTGGGATTTTGGAAATGAGTGTGGATTCTGAGGGTTCAGGCATCTTTTTACACACAAGGTGGGAGATGGTGACGAAGGGTAAAGGTGATCCTGTGGCCAGGTGGAATTGAGGTTTGGAGGCTCCATGACCCAGGTGCAGTTGTTCAGTGGGTCATGGTCATTTGTGAGGGAGGGGGGGGTGTTGTTGATAGTTGCCTTGCCCTTCAGTGTGATGGGAACTCTGACATAGTAATGGTGGTATCCTATGTACATGTTGTGTTCTGCTGATCAATGCCTGTTCACGTGTTGTGTTTTCCTTTCAGGTGCGAGGGGATAGTTGTGGTTTGACATGCTGGGGTGTACACATGGTGGATGTTCACATGTGATGTGTAGGGAACACTGATGGTCACTTGAGTGCACATGCATATGTGGAGTGCATGTCCTTGCAGAACCACACACTTGCACTCTGATGCACTACATGTACTCCCACCCTTGCATATCCACGTGTACACTGTTTGCCTTCTGGTGCCAACTGTGTCCCAGCAGCACATGTTCTGTGACCGATCATGGATCCAGTACATGCCTAATTTGATGTTTGACGTGGTCTGTCAATTAGATGTGATGCTCAGGGTGTGCATCACACACAATGGCTGTTCACTGTGCTGTGCGCTGAGCAGTGTGATGCAGGAGTGGGACACTGCACACATGAGCTGCAGTGTTGATTTTGCAATGCATAATGTGCATGTAGACAGGCATTCATTGTGATGTTACGTCTACGACTGTTGTAATGCATTTGGAAATGACTTATTTTGGGTGGGAGATTTTGTTGGTCTGTCATTTCATCTGATTCCGGGTCAGGCAGCAGTGTCCGATGCCACTGTACATTTAGGACATGGCAATGTGTACCTTATCGTTACTGCATTGGTGTATGGGTATTGCTTGCCATGTCATGTTGATGTTTGGGAGGGTTTGAGTGACATGACAGTGATGGCCATGGCCTGTTTTGCAGGTGTGTGTGATGCACACCTTGCATGTCCGGGTCATCCGCTTCTCAGAGCAACTAGCTGGGGGTAGATTTCTCTCCGCAGCAGGGCCCTCCCCCTGGAACAGACTTCCGGCCTGACTTGAACTTGAGGGGAACCATCTCCAGTTCTGGAAGCACCTCAAGACCATCCTCTTTGCTTCTGCTTACTGTCTGCCTCTCCCTTGCAGAATTCTCCACTGGAACTGCACAGGAGCTGCAACTGGGCCACTCTCACCGACCTCGGTCCCTGGCCCAGCCACTCTCCACTTGCACTGCCTCCCTGGCAACCCCTGCACTGCAGTACTGTCTCTCTATCCCTACAGCCCTCCCTTCCCAGCACTTGTCTGCACTTACCTTTGTAGTTGCCACCAGGCGACCTATGTATTATTTTTTTGGGCTACTTCCCCTGTACTGGACTCCCCCCCACCCTTCCCCTTGCACTTTTCCCATTCCCCCTACCCCTGCACTTGCACGATCTCAATGACACCTGGCCTAGTAGTACCGTTCTCTGTGTTCCCTTGTTCCCCCCTCCCTGCCTCATTGCGCCTTGGAATACTTGTGTATGGCCCATATCATGTCATATGTCATATGTGTGCCTTTTGGTCACACAGGATAGCTTGTGTTTAAGTAGCTAGGGATGCAGACGATGTGGCACTTCCATGGCAACTATCTCAGGGTGGTAGGGTTGTGACAGTTGACTGTCTCTTTGTCATCATCGATTGTCACCTGGTATGTGCCAGGCCTGTGTGCACTCCGCAGGGGTGGGAGTTTAGGTGAAAAATGTGGCCACAAGCTGGGTCCGGGCTTCCTCGCCACGTGCCCTGTCCCCTCCCATGGGCAGCGCCTGTGCCTGTGGTTGGGGATGTGGGGGAACCACCATGTCCACCGGGACGCCCTGCCGTGTTGCAACATTGTGCAGGACACATGCTGCCACAATGATCCTGCACACTACTGGTGGTGCATAGAGTAGATGCCCACCAGAGCGGTCAAGGGAGCGGAAACGTGACTTGAGCACTCCGAATGTGCGCTCCACTATGCCCCTGGTTGCAATATGGGCGGCGTTGTATCTTACCTGGGGTGGTGTGGTGGGGTTCCGGATTGGCGTCACCATGTGGTTGCTCAGAGGGTAGGCACTGTCCCCTGGGGAGGTGATAATGGTTGAGATTATTAGGGTTTGGATATTTGTCTGTGTGTGACTTGCATGCATGTGCAAGGGCATTTGTCCTGACCTAGGAGCCATGTGTCGCCATGCTGCCCAGCTTCCAGGGCCCGGCTCAGGGCGGACATTCTGTATATGAAACTGTCATGGGTGGAGCCAGGGTAGTTTGCATAGACAGAGGTGATGATTCCCTTTGCATCGCATACCACCTGTACATTGATGGAATGCCAGTGCTTGCGGTTTCGGTAGATGTGCTCAATGGCCCTAGGTGGACGTAGGGCCACATGGGTGCAATCTATGGCACCGAGCACTTTGGGGAAGTGTGCCACCCTGAAAATATCCAGGACAACGGCCTGCATTTCTGCGGGTGTTCTGGGCATGTATATGTGCCTGCGGACTGAGGGGCGCGCTGTCATGATTGCCAGTACCTGGTGTAGGCAGCGTGACTGCGTGGCCTGTGAGACCCCCCCCACTATGGCAGTGGTCCGCTGAAATGACCCAGTGGCCAAAAAATGCAGGACATTGAGCAGCTTCTCCAAGGGGCTCAATGCTTGGGAGCAAAGGGTGGGGGATGTGAGGTCATCTTCCCACTCCCTGACCAGGTCTAGGATGATATGGGGTGGAAACCTATACCTGCCATAGACCTGGTCGTCAGGCATCCCAAAAAGGCTTGTCCGTGGTGCGAAAATGCGTGCCCTGGCTATTCTCCTCCTCCTGCGGTGTCCCACGATCAGTGCAGCGACAAATGGGGCATTCATCGTAGCTGTATATACGTGTTTGTTGTTTGCGCGCACTTTTATGCTGTGCGCGGGACGGCTCCACCTGCCTTCGTGTGGGCGGACGCGTTGTCGCCTGTGCACGTCTTTTGCTGTGCGCGGGTTTCCCGTATTCGGATACGGTCCGAGTGTCATCGCGTGTGATCGGAGGGGAGTGAGCGTACACGCAACTGGCCTGGGTACGTGTGTTTCGGGGTGCGCGGGAAGTTCCACACGCGATTAGCCTGGGTACGTGTGTTCCGAGGTGCCGGGAACTTTCACACGCGATTGGTGGAAATCCACGTGTGTTCTGTCATCACGTGCAATGAGGGAAGCACCTGCGCGCGTGACGCACTCACACGCTAAGGGCCTTTGGTCCAATGAAATTGCATATGCGTGCTGCCGTGCATACGCGCTAAGGGCCTTTCCTCGTATTACACGCGGACGTGCAGTTTTCCACGCGCGCTTACGCGCATGGGCCCTTTCCTCGTATTACACGCGGACGTGCAGTTTTTCACACGCGCTGAAATGCCCATGCACGTCTGTACGCGTCACGTCACAGGGGCGCTTGCGCTTGAGGGGCCTTCTGTCCAATGAAAATGCGTATGCGTGCAGACGCGCTTACGCGCTAAGGGCCTTTCCTCGAATTACACGCTGACGTGCAGATTTTTCACGTGCCCTGCCATTTGCTGCCTGCACATCAGCCAGGGGTGCTGTTGCTGTGACCACCCCTGCTGGAACCGAAGACTCCCGACTGGGATTCCATCGCTCCACAGCCCAGCCCCAGGACCCAGTTGCCCACCCACTACTGCCTCTGGGGTTGTCATGTCGGGGCAAACACCATCTGGGACCACTGACAACCCCCGGCCAGAGAGGCAGAGGGGCACCAGCTTCAGTGCCACCGAAGTTGGTGTCCTGGTGGAGCAAGTCCTGGGGCAGTATGATGCCCTCTTCGGAAGTTCCCGCGCCGACAAGGAAGGACGGACTCGGATCTGGACTGACATCGTGACTGCCATCAACACGGAGGGGGTGGCAGTCCGCGACTTAAAACATGTCAAGAAGCGCTGGGAGGACTTCAGGTCCAGGACCCTGAACAAGGCCCGGCGCCTCTTGAAGGCAGCGGATGCCAAGGGGCGCCAGGGCCACTTGTCGGAAGAACAGATGAGGGTCCTGGAACGCATATCCCCAGCGCTCCACGTCCAGGTCCTTGAGAAGCAGACCCGTCTGGAGTCGAGCGGTGAGTGTACATGCATCCTGATTGTGAGCAGTGCGTGTGGTGATTATTCAGTAGTGTGCAGGTTGCACATCTGTTTGTATGGGGTCGAGTATGGGTGGGGGTGTACAGGGCCGTGGGGCTGACACATGCGAGGGCTGTAATGTGTGAGACATGGATGGTGCTTGTGTGTGTAGGCTTGCATGCCAAATGCAGTTGTGTGGGCACACATGTTTGGATGAATGTGTATGTAAGTAGACATGTCCGTGATGTCACGCATGTATGTTATTTTTGGCTGCATGTATCAGCACTGTGTACATGTGCATGTGTGTGTACTTGACAAGAGTGCAACAGTGATGCAACATGGATGCATGTGACAGCGGTATGTGGAAGCCTGATTGACAGATGTGACATGGATGCCCGTCTGAACACTGCGACACTTGGCAGAGGTGTACACATGCATGCAAGTGTGGTGGTGTGTGTACATGTGTGGTGCACTTCCTGTGTTGCATGTGATGTCTGGCTCACCTTTGGCTGCTCATGCTGTTGTATGTGTATGGATGGTGTTGGCAGTTGCGATATGGCTGTGGTATGGCTCATGTGTGCGAGTTGTAATGACATGTGTGTTGGGGATTGTGATGACATGTCTGAGGTTTGCCAATGCCACTCATGTACAACTGTCATGTGTGTATGTGTCCATTGTACAGTACCCTGATGCCTGTATTTTGTTTCTCCCTGTCTGCAGCGTCAACTGATGAAGAGGGCGGAGAAGGTGCTGTGGATCACAGCGGCGGGGATCCCACCGCCAGCCGGAGGCGCAAGGCCCGGCTCCCCTCCCATGTTGTCATCTCGTCGGGGAGTGAGGAGTCCGGTGCCGCGTCCCAGGCCGCAGCTGCCGGGGGGAGGTCCAAGAGGCGGAGGTTGGAGTTGGACTCCTCGGCAGCAGAAGGGGCAGCTGGGACCCCACAGGGCCCAACAGGGGAAGATGGCACGGAGTCATCCAGGTTGGTGGGGGGTTTGGTGGAGGAGGAGGCCGTGCAAGCACCAGAGACGGGGTCTGGAGGTGGGGAACCCACTGGTGCTAGTGGTGCAGTGCAGGACCAGGGACAGGAGGCAGCACAGGCCGCCGCGGAGGTGCCTGTGTGCAATCCTGTCCCTGATCCTGTCCCTGCATCATCTTGCACCAGCAGGGATGCCTACGTCCAGACCCGTTTTCAGGCAGGGGATGAGCTCATGTCAACTGGCCTTCCTCTGCCTGCGGACGTGGCTATCCAGGTCCGGGTTGAGCCTGTCCTGGCTGGTGTGGCGTTGCGTCAACGGGCCATGCAAGGTGACCTGCAGTCTTTTCATGAAGAGACTGCACGTCATCTCGAATGGCTCGTTGACCACGTCAGCCTGCTGGGACAGGTCACCCAGGCCGGATTCCTCCGTCTGATGGGGTTTGCTACGACCCCCTCCTCAACTGGACCCCATACGCGCCAGTCGTCCTCTGTGCCATCTTCCCACCCATCAGTCACCTGGGTGCCCTGTGGAGCTGCCTCTGACGGTGCGGCCAGTCTGGTGGAGGAGGCATCCCTGCCACAGTCGGGAGTGGGACGTCCAGCAGGGGTGGCCACATCTACGACTGCACCCCAGCCGGCGGAGGATGTGCAGGCCGCAGGAGGCAGTGCACGGGCAGAGGCACAGCAGCAGCAGCAACGTGGTGGGAGCCATGAAGGCTCGGGGCCTTCAACATCGGAGGGGCAGGCATCGGCCGGAGGGCAGGAGGACCCAGGACAGAGAGTGTCTTCCGTGTGGCAGCGGTTGGGCCACGCCATAGATGCAGAGCGGCAGCGGGCGGAAGAGGCACGGCTCACAATGGTCAGGGCGGAGAACTCCATGCGGAGGGCCCTGAGGCGGGCCGAGTGCCTCGAGGCAATCCGCAGGGGTTTGGAGGTGGAGACGTCGACGGCCCTGCAGACCCTCGGGCCATGGAGGAGGACCGCCTCCGGGACATTGAGGAGTTCGATGATGCCCTGGCCCGGGACATCCACAAGTGACCCGTGAAACTAGCCCGCTGCCCTTGTACATAGTTATGTTGGTAGTGTTAGGTTTAATTTTTGTTTTTATTTTATTTGGACCTTTCGGATATTGGCCACATTTTTGTATATAGTTTATTTTATTAGTTAGTGTAGTTAGATAGGTTTCCTTTATTTTGTTGGGATAATGGACCCTGGCTTGTTCCCATGTACATAGTTCACAGTTGGATTGTATTTTTTTTCACTTTTTAACCATGGAGCAATGGCTTTCTTTTTTATTTCCCATTGGATTTTGTTTTGTGGACATTGACTTTGGACAACATTACTTTGGAATTTTATTTTTGGTTTTGCTTTTTTTAATGGACATGCTTCTTTTCATTTTTGTACATTCACATTTCTGTTTCTTCATTTTTTATTCTATTTATGTTTCCTTTAATACATATTTTTTTTGGTGAACTTCAATGTGTGGTATCTCATTGGTTTCATGCATTTCATGATATGTGTTTTGCGATTCACTGACACCCATTGGGTGTATGTGAGGGAAATGTGTTTGTTTCGGAACTTGCAATTGGTGTTCTGTGATGTAATTGCAAATTATGAGTGGGTGGATGCAATACTCGGGTGGGTGTTTTGCATTTGGAGGCTGACCATAGGGACCAGGGATCTAGATTGTGATGATATGTTGGCTGGGAAACATGAGTTGCACATGGGTGGGGGCCTGCTGGCAGGTGCCCCACAGTGCTGGGGGGTGGGGGTGGTGGGGAACATGAGTTGGACATGGGTGGGGGCCTGCTGGCAGGTGCCCCACAGTGCTGGGGGGTGGGGGTGGTGGGGAACATGAGTTGGACATGGGTGGGGGCCTGCTGGCAGGTGCCCCACAGTGCTGGGGGGTGGGGGTGGCGGGGAACATGAGTTGGACATGGGTGGGGGCCTGCTGGCAGGTGCCCCACAGTGCTGGGGGTGGTGGGGAACATGAATTGGACATGGGTGGGGGCCTGCTGGCAGGTGCCCCACAGTGCTGGGGGGTGGGGGTGGTGGGAGACATGGGTGGGGTCCTGGTGGAGGCTGCCCCTGCACTGCTGGGGGGTGGGGGTGGTGGGAGACATGGGTGGGGGCCTGGTGGATGCTGTCCCACAGTGCTGGGGGGAGGGGGTGGTGGGGAACATGAGTTGGACATGGGTGGGGGCCTGCTGGCAGGTGCCCCACAGTGCTGGGGGGTGGGGGTGGTGGGGAACATGAGTTGGACATGGGTGGGGGCCTGCTGGCAGGTGCCCCACAGTGCTGGGGGGTGGGGGTGGTGGGGAACATGAGTTGGACATAGGTGGGGGCCTGCTGGCAGGTGCCCCACAGTGCTGGGGGGTGGGGGTGGTGGGGAACATGAGTTGGACATGGGTGGGGGCCTGCTGGCAGGTGCCCCACAGTGCTGGGGGTTGGGGGTGGTGGGGAACATGAGTTGGACATGGGTCGGGGCCTGCTGGCAGGTGCCCCACAGTGCTGGGGGGTGGGGGTGGTGGGAGACATGGGTGGGGGCCTGGTGGAGGCTGCCCCTGCACTGCTGGGGGGTGGGGGTGGTGGGAGACATGGGTGGGGGCCTGGTGGATGCTGCCCCTGGTGGCTGGGGGGTGGGGGTGCTGGGAGACATGGGTGGGGGCCTGGTGGAGGCTGCCCCTGGTGACTGGGGGGGTGGGGGTGGTGGGAGACATGGGTGGGGGCCTGGTGGAGGCTGCCCCTGCACTGCTGGGGGGTGGGGGTGGTGGTCGACATGGGTGGGGGCCTGGTGGATGCTGCCCCTGGTGGCTGGGGGGTGGGGTGCTGGGAGACATGGGTGGGGGCCTGGTGGTGGGTGCCCCTGCACTGCTGGGGGGTGGGGGTGGTGGGAGACATGGGTGGGGGCCTGGTGGAGGCTGCCCCTGGGGAGTGGGGGGTGGGGGTGCTGGGAGACATGGGTGAGGACCTGGTGGAGGCTGCCCCTGGTGACTGGGGGTGGGGGTGGTGGGAGACATTGGTGGGGGCCATGAAGGATGCTGCCCCTGGTGGCTGGGGGTGGGGGTGCTGGGAGACATGGGTGGGGGCCTGGTGGAGGCTGCCCCTGCACTGCTGGGGGGTGGGGGGGTGGGAGACATGGGTGGGGGCCTGGTGGAGGCTGCCCCTGGGGAGTTAGGGGTGGGGGTGCTGGGAGACATGGGTGGGGGCCTGGTGGAGGCTGCCCCTGGTGACTAGGGGGGTGGGGGTGGTGGTCGACATGGGTGGGGGCCTGGCGGATGCTGCCCCTGGTGGCTGGGGGATGGGGGTGCTGGGAGACATGGGTGGGGGCCTGGTGGTGGGTGCCCCTGCACTGCTGGGGGGTGGGGGTGGTGGGGAACATGAGTTGGACATGGGTGGGGGCTTGCTGGCAGGTGCCCCACAGTGCTGGGGGGTGGGGGTGGTGGGGAACATGAGTTGGACATGGGTGGGGGCCTGCTGGCAGGTGCCACACAGTGCTGGGGGGTGGGGGTGGTGGGAGACATGGGTGGGGGCCTGGTGGAGGCTGCCCCTGGTGACTGGGGGGTGGGGGTGGTGGTCGACATGGGTGGGGGCCTGGTGGATGCTGCCCCTGGTGGCTGGGGGTTGGGGGTGCTGGGAGACATGGGTGGGGGCCTGGTGGTGGGTGCCCCTGCACTGCTGGGGGGGTGGGGGTGGTGGGGAACATGAGTTGGACATGGGTGGGGGCCTGCTGGCAGGTGCCCCACAGTGCTGGGGGGTGGGGGTGGTGGGGAACATGAGTTGGACATGGGTGGGGGCCTGCTGGCAGGTGCCCCACAGTGCTGGGGGTGGGGGGTGGTGGGAGACATGGGTGGGGGCCTGGTGGAGGCTGCCCCTGCACTGCTGGGGGGTGGGGGTGGTGGGAGACATGGGTGGGGGCCTGGTGGTGGGTGCCCCTGCACTGCTGGGGGGTGGGGGTGGTGGGGAACATGAGTTGGACATGGGTGGGGGCCTGCTGGCAGGTGCCCCACAGTGCTGGGGGGTGGGGGTGGTGGGGAACATGAGTTGGACATGGGTGGGGGCCTGCTGGCAGGTGCCCCACAGTGCTGGGGGGTGGGGGTGGTGGGGAACATGAGTTGGATATGGGTGGGGGCCTGCTGGCAGGTGCCCCACAGTGCTGGGATTTTGGGATTTTGGAAATGAGTGTGGATTCTGAGGGTTCAGGCATCTTTTTACACACAAGGTGGGAGATGGTGACGAAGGGTAAAGGTGATCCTGTGGCCAGGTGGAATTGAGGTTTGGAGGCTCCATGACCCAGGTGCAGTTGTTCAGTGGGTCATGGTCATTTGTGAGGGAGGGGGGGGTGTTGTTGATAGTTGCCTTGCCCTTCAGTGTGATGGGAACTCTGACATAGTAATGGTGGTATCCTATGTACATGTTGTGTTCTGCTGATCAATGCCTTTTCACGTGTTGTGTTTTCCTTTCAGGTGCGAGGGGATAGTTGTGGTTTGACATGCTGGGGTGTACACATGGTGGATGTTCACATGTGATGTGTAGGGAACACTGATGGTCACTTGAGTGCACATGCATATGTGGAGTGCATGTCCTTGCAGAACCACACACTTGCACTCTGATGCACTACATGTACTCCCACCCTTGCATATCCACGTGTACACTGTTTGCCTTCTGGTGCCAACTGTGTCCCAGCAGCACATGTTCTGTGACCGATCATGGATCCAGTACATGCCTAATTTGATGTTTGACGTGGTCTGTCACTTAGATGTGATGCTCAGGGTGTGCATCACACACAATGGCTGTTCACTGTGCTGTGCGCTGAGCAGTGTGATGCAGAGTGGGACACTGCACACATGAGCTGCAGTGTTGATTTTGCAATGCATAATGTGCATGTAGACAGGCATTCATTGTGATGTTACGTCTACGACTGTTATAATGCATTTGGAAATGACTTATTTTGGGTGGGAGATTTTGTTGGTCTGTCATTTCATCTGATTCCGGGTCAGGCAGCAGTGTCCGATGCCACTGTACATTTAGGACATGGCAATGTGTACCTTATTGTTACTGCATTGGTGTATGGGTATTGCTTGCCATGTCATGTTGATGTTTGGGAGGGTTTGAGTGACATGACAGTGATGGCCATGGCCTGTTTTGCAGGTGTGTGTGATGCACACCTTGCATGTCCGGGTCATCCGCTTCTCAGAGCAACTAGCTGGGGGTAGATTTCTCTCCGCAGCAGGGCCCTCCCCCTGGAACAGACTTCCGGCCTGACTTGAACTTGAGGGGAACCATCTCCAGTTCTGGAAGCACCTCAAGACCATCCTCTTTGCTTCTGCTTACTGTCTGCCTCTCCCTTGCAGAATTCTCCACTGGAACTGCACAGGAGCTGCAACTGGGCCACTCTCACCGACCTCGGTCCCTGGCCCAGCCACTCTCCACTTGCACTGCCTCCCTGGCAACCCCTGCACTGCAGTACTGTCTCTCTATCCCTACAGCCCTCCCTTCCCAGCACTTGTCTGCACTTACCTTTGTAGTTGCCACCAGGCGACCTATGTATTATTTTTTTGGGCTACTTCCCCTGTACTGGACTCCCCCCCACCCTTCCCCTTGCACTTTTCCCATTCCCCCTACCCCTGCACTTGCACGATCTCAATGACACCTGGCCTAGTAGTACCGTTCTCTGTGTTCCCTTGTTCCCCCCTCCCTGCCTCATTGCGCCTTGGAATACTTGTGTATGGCCCATATCATGTCATATGTCATATGTGTGCCTTTTGGTCACACAGGATAGCTTGTGTTTAAGTAGCTAGGGATGCAGACGATGTGGCACTTCCATGGCAACTATCTCAGGGTGGTAGGGTTGTGACAGTTGACTGTCTCTTTGTCATCATCGATTGTCACCTGGTATGTGCCAGGCCTGTGTGCACTCCGCAGGGGTGGGAGTTTAGGTGAAAAATGTGGCCACAAGCTGGGTCCGGGCTTCCTCGCCACGTGCCCTGTCCCCTCCCATGGGCAGCGCCTGTGCCTGTGGTTGGGGATGTGGGGGAACCACCATGTCCACCGGGACGCCCTGCCGTGTTGCAACATTGTGCAGGACACATGCTGCCACAATGATCCTGCACACTACTGGTGGTGCATAGAGTAGATGCCCACCAGAGCGGTCAAGGGAGCGGAAACGTGACTTGAGCACTCCGAATGTGCGCTCCACTATGCCCCTGGTTGCAATATGGGCGGCGTTGTATCTTACCTGGGGTGGTGTGGTGGGGTTCCGGATTGGCGTCACCATGTGGTTGCTCAGAGGGTAGGCACTGTCCCCTGGGGAGGTGATAATGGTTGAGATTATTAGGGTTTGGATATTTGTCTGTGTGTGACTTGCATGCATGTGCAAGGGCATTTGTACTGACCTAGGAGCCATGTGTCGCCATGCTGCCCAGCTTCCAGGGCCCGGCTCAGGGCGGACATTCTGTATATGAAACTGTCATGGGTGGAGCCAGGGTAGTTTGCATAGACAGAGGTGATGATTCCCTTTGCATCGCATACCACCTGTACATTGATGGAATGCCAGTGCTTGCGGTTTCGGTAGATGTGCTCAATGGCCCTAGGTGGACGTAGGGCCACATGGGTGCAATCTATGGCACCGAGCACTTTGGGGAAGTGTGCCACCCTGAAAATATCCAGGACAACGGCCTGCATTTCTGCGGGTGTTCTGGGCATGTATATGTGCCTGCGGACTGAGGGGCGCGCTGTCATGATTGCCAGTACCTGGTGTAGGCAGCGTGACTGCGTGGCCTGTGAGACCCCCCCCACTATGGCAGTGGTCCGCTGAAATGACCCAGTGGCCAAAAAATGCAGGACATTGAGCAGCTTCTCCAAGGGGCTCAATGCTTGGGAGAAAAGGGTGGGGGATGTGAGGTCATCTTCCCACTCCCTGACCAGGTCTAGGATGATATGGGGTGGAAACCTATACCTGCCATAGACCTGGTCGTCAGGCATCCCAAAAAGGCTTGTCCGTGGTGCGAAAATGCGTGCCCTGGCTATTCTCCTCCTCCTGCGGTGTCCCACGATCAGTGCAGCGACAAATGGGGCATTCATCGTAGCTGTATATACGCGTTTGTTGTTTGCGCGCACTTTTATGCTGTGCGCGGGACGGCTCCACCTGCCTTCGTGTGGGCGGACGCGTTGTCGCCTGTGCACGTCTTTTGCCGTGCGCGGGTTTCCCGTATTCGGATACGGTCCGAGTGTCATCGCGTGTGATCGGAGGGGAGTGAGCGTACACGCAACTGGCCTGGGTACGTGTGTTTCGGGGTGCGCGGGAAGTTCCACACGCGATTAGCCTGGGTACGTGTGTTCCGAGGTGCCGGGAACTTTCACACGCGATTGGTGGAAATCCACGTGTGTTCTGTCATCACGTGCAATGAGGGAAGCACCTGCGCGCGTGACGCACTCACACGCTAAGGGCCTTTGGTCCAATGAAATCGCATATGCGTGCTGCCGTGCATACGCGCTAAGGGCCTTTCCTCGTATTACACGCGGACGTGCAGTTTTCCACGCGCGCTTACGTGCATGGGCCCTTTCCTCGTATTACACGCGGACGTGCAGTTTTTCACACGCGCTGAAATGCCCATGCACGTCTGTACGCGTCACGTCACAGGGGCGCTTGCGCTTGAGGGGCCTTCTGTCCAATGAAAATGCGTATGCGTGCAGACGCGCTTACGCGCTAAGGGCCTTTCCTCGAATTACACGCTGACGTGCAGATTTTTCACGTGCCCTGCCATTTGCTGCCTGCACATCAGCCAGGGGTGCTGTTGCTGTGACCACCCCTGCTGGAACCGAAGACTCCCGACTGGGATTCCATCGCTCCACAGCCCAGCCCCAGGACCCAGTTGCCCACCCACTACTGCCTCTGGGGTTGTCATGTCGGGGCAAACACCATCTGGGACCACTGACAACCCCCGGCCAGAGAGGCAGAGGGGCACCAGCTTCAGTGCCACCGAAGTTGGTGTCCTGGTGGAGCAAGTCCTGGGGCAGTATGATGCCCTCTTCGGAAGTTCCCGCGCCGACAAGGAAGGACGGACTCGGATCTGGACTGACATCGTGACTGCCATCAACACGGAGGGGGTGGCAGTCCGCGACTTAAAACATGTCAAGAAGCGCTGGGAGGACTTCAGGTCCAGGACCCTGAACAAGGCCCGGCGCCTCTTGAAGGCAGCGGATGCCAAGGGGCGCCAGGGCCACTTGTCGGAAGAACAGATGAGGGTCCTGGAACGCATATCCCCAGCGCTCCACGTCCAGGTCCTTGAGAAGCAGACCCGTCTGGAGTCGAGCGGTGAGTGTACATGCATCCTGATTGTGAGCAGTGCGTGTGGTGATTATTCAGTAGTGTGCAGGTTGCACATCTGTTTGTATGGGGTCGAGTATGGGTGGGGGTGTACAGGGCCGTGGGGCTGACACATGCGAGGGCTGTAATGTGTGAGACATGGATGGTGCTTGTGTGTGTAGGCTTGCATGCCAAATGCAGTTGTGTGGGCACACATGTTTGGATGAATGTGTATGTAAGTAGACATGTCCGTGATGTCACGCATGTATGTTATTTTTGGCTGCATGTATCAGCACTGTGTACATGTGCATGTGTGTGTACTTGACAAGAGTGCAACAGTGATGCAACATGGATGCATGTGACAGCGGTATGTGGAAGCCTGATTGACAGATGTGACATGGATGCCCGTCTGAACACTGCGACACTTGGCAGAGGTGTACACATGCATGCAAGTGTGGTGGTGTGTGTACATGTGTGGTGCACTTCCTGTGTTGCATGTGATGTCTGGCTCACCTTTGGCTGCTCATGCTGTTGTATGTGTATGGATGGTGTTGGCAGTTGCGATATGGCTGTGGTATGGCTCATGTGTGCGAGTTGTAATGACATGTGTGTTGGGGATTGTGATGACATGTCTGAGGTTTGCCAATGCCACTCATGTACAACTGTCATGTGTGTATGTGTCCATTGTACAGTGCCCTGATGCCTGTATTTTGTTTCTCCCTGTCTGCAGCGTCAACTGATGAAGAGGGCGGAGAAGGTGCTGTGGATCACAGCGGCGGGGATCCCACCGCCAGCCGGAGGCGCAAGGCCCGGCTCCCCTCCCATGTTGTCATCTCGTCGGGGAGTGAGGAGTCCGGTGCCGCGTCCCAGGCCGCAGCTGCCGGGGGGAGGTCCAAGAGGCGGAGGTTGGAGTTGGACTCCTCGGCAGCAGAAGGGGCAGCTGGGACCCCACAGGGCCCAACAGGGGAAGATGGCACGGAGTCATCCAGGTTGGTGGGGGGTTTGGTGGAGGAGGAGGCCGTGCAAGCACCAGAGACGGGGTCTGGAGGTGGGGAACCCACTGGTGCTAGTGGTGCAGTGCAGGACCAGGGACAGGAGGCAGCACAGGCCGCCGCGGAGGTGCCTGTGTGCAATCCTGTCCCTGATCCTGTCCCTGCATCATCTTGCACCAGCAGGGATGCCTACGTCCAGACCCGTTTTCAGGCAGGGGATGAGCTCATGTCAACTGGCCTTCCTCTGCCTGCGGACGTGGCTATCCAGGTCCGGGTTGAGCCTGTCCTGGCTGGTGTGGCGTTGCGTCAACGGGCCATGCAAGGTGACCTGCAGTCTTTTCATGAAGAGACTGCACGTCATCTCGAATGGCTCGTTGACCACGTCAGCCTGCTGGGACAGGTCACCCAGGCCGGATTCCTCCGTCTGATGGGGTTTGCTACGACCCCCTCCTCAACTGGACCCCCTACGCGCCAGTCGTCCTCTGTGCCATCTTCCCACCCATCAGTCACCTGGGTGCCCTGTGGAGCTGCCTCTGACGGTGCGGCCAGTCTGGTGGAGGAGGCATCCCTGCCACAGTCGGGAGTGGGACGTCCAGCAGGGGTGGCCACATCTACGACTGCACCCCAGCCGGCGGAGGATGTGCAGGCCGCAGGAGGCAGTGCACGGGCAGAGGCACAGCAGCAGCAGCAACGTGGTGGGAGCCATGAAGGCTCGGGGCCTTCAACATCGGAGGGGCAGGCATCGGCCGGAGGGCAGGAGGACCCAGGACAGAGAGTGTCTTCCGTGTGGCAGCGGTTGGGCCACGCCATAGATGCAGAGCGGCAGCGGGCGGAAGAGGCACGGCTCACAATGGTCAGGGCGGAGAACTCCATGCGGAGGGCCCTGAGGCGGGCCGAGTGCCTCGAGGCAATCCGCAGGGGTTTGGAGGTGGAGACGTCGACGGCCCTGCGGACCCTCGGGCCATGGAGGAGGACCGCCTCCGGGACATTGAGGAGTTCGATGATGCCCTGGCCCGGGACATCCACAAGTGACCTGTGAAACTAGCCCGCTGCCCTTGTACATAGTTATGTTGGTAGTGTTAGGTTTAATTTTTGTTTTTATTTTATTTGGACCTTTCGGATATTGGCCACATTTTTGTATATAGTTTATTTTATTAGTTAGTGTAGTTAGATAGGTTTCCTTTATTTTGTTGGGATAATGGACCCTGGCTTGTTCCCATGTACATAGTTCACAGTTGGATTGTATTTTTTTTCACTTTTTAACCATGGAGCAATGGCTTTCTTTTTTATTTCCCATTGGATTTTGTTTTGTGGACATTGACTTTGGACAACATTACTTTGGAATTTTATTTTTGGTTTTGCTTTTTTTAATGGACATGCTTCTTTTCATTTTTGTACATTCACATTTCTGTTTCTTCATTTTTTATTCTATTTATGTTTCCTTTAATACATATTTTTTTTGGTGAACTTCAATGTGTGGTATCTCATTGGTTTCATGCATTTCATGATATGTGTTTTGCGATTCACTGACACCCATTGGGTGTATGTGAGGGAAATGTGTTTGTTTCGGAACTTGCAATTGGTGTTCTGTGATGTAATTGCAAATTATGAGTGGGTGGATGCAATACTCGGGTGGGTGTTTTGCATTTGGAGGCTGACCATAGGGACCAGGGATCTAGATTGTGATGATATGTTGGCTGGGAAACATGAGTTGCACATGGGTGGGGGCCTGCTGGCAGGTGCCCCACAGTGCTGGGGGGTGGGGGTGGTGGGGAACATGAGTTGGACATGGGTGGGGGCCTGCTGGCAGGTGCCCCACAGTGCTGGGGGGTGGGGGTGGTGGGGAACATGAGTTGGACATGGGTGGGGGCCTGCTGGCAGGTGCCCCACAGTGCTGGGGGGTGGGGGTGGCGGGGAACATGAGTTGGACATGGGTGGGGGCCTGCTGGCAGGTGCCCCACAGTGCTGGGGGTGGTGGGGAACATGAATTGGACATGGGTGGGGGCCTGCTGGCAGGTGCCCCACAGTGCTGGGGGGTGGGGGTGGTGGCAGACATGGGTGGGGGCCTGGTGGAGGCTGCCCCTGCACTGCTGGGGGGTGGGGGTGGTGGGAGACATGGGTGGGGGCCTGGTGGATGCTGCCCCACAGTGCTGGGGGGAGGGGGTGGTGGGGAACATGAGTTGGACATGGGTGGGGGCCTGCTGGCAGGTGCCCCACAGTGCTGGGGGGTGGGGGTGGTGGGGAACATGAGTTGGACATGGGTGGGGGCCTGCTGGCAGGTGCCCCACAGTGCTGGGGGGTGGGGGTGGTGGGGAACATGAGTTGGACATAGGTGGGGGCCTGCTGGCAGGTGCCCCACAGTGCTGGGGGGTGGGGGTGGTGGGGAACATGAGTTGGACATGGGTGGGGGCCTGCTGGCAGGTGCCCCACAGTGCTGGGGGTTGGGGGTGGTGGGGAACATGAGTTGGACATGGGTCGGGGCCTGCTGGCAGGTGCCCCACAGTGCTGGGGGGTGGGGGTGGTGGGAGACATGGGTGGGGGCCTGGTGGAGGCTGCCCCTGCACTGCTGGGGGGTGGGGGTGGTGGGAGACATGGGTGGGGGCCTGGTGGATGCTGCCCCTGGTGGCTGGGGGGTGGGGGTGCTGGGAGACATGGGTGGGGGCCTGGTGGAGGCTGCCCCTGGTGACTGGGGGGGTGGGGGTGGTGGGAGACATGGGTGGGGGCCTGGTGGAGGCTGCCCCTGCACTGCTGGGGGGTGGGGGTGGTGGTCGACATGGGTGGGGGCCTGGTGGATGCTGCCCCTGGTGGCTGGGGGGTGGGGTGCTGGGAGACATGGGTGGGGGCCTGGTGGTGGGTGCCCCTGCACTGCTGGGGGGTGGGGGTGGTGGGAGACATGGGTGGGGGCCTGGTGGAGGCTGCCCCTGGGGAGTGGGGGGTGGGGGTGCTGGGAGACATGGGTGAGGACCTGGTGGAGGCTGCCCCTGGTGACTGGGGGTGGGGGTGGTGGGAGACATTGGTGGGGGCCATGAAGGATGCTGCCCCTGGTGGCTGGGGGTGGGGGTGCTGGGAGACATGGGTGGGGGCCTGGTGGAGGCTGCCCCTGCACTGCTGGGGGGTGGGGGGGTGGGAGACATGGGTGGGGGCCTGGTGGAGGCTGCCCCTGGGGAGTTAGGGGTGGGGGTGCTGGGAGACATGGGTGGGGGCCTGGTGGAGGCTGCCCCTGGTGACTAGGGGGGTGGGGGTGGTGGTCGACATGGGTGGGGGCCTGGCGGATGCTGCCCCTGGTGGCTGGGGGATGGGGGTGCTGGGAGACATGGGTGGGGGCCTGGTGGTGGGTGCCCCTGCACTGCTGGGGGGTGGGGGTGGTGGGGAACATGAGTTGGACATGGGTGGGGGCTTGCTGGCAGGTGCCCCACAGTGCTGGGGGGTGGGGGTGGTGGGGAACATGAGTTGGACATGGGTGGGGGCCTGCTGGCAGGTGCCACACAGTGCTGGGGGGTGGGGGTGGTGGGAGACATGGGTGGGGGCCTGGTGGAGGCTGCCCCTGGTGACTGGGGGGGTGGGGGTGGTGGTCGACATGGGTGGGGGCCTGGTGGATGCTGCCCCTGGTGGCTGGGGGTTGGGGGTGCTGGGAGACATGGGTGGGGGCCTGGTGGTGGGTGCCCCTGCACTGCTGGGGGGGTGGGGGTGGTGGGGAACATGAGTTGGACATGGGTGGGGGCCTGCTGGCAGGTGCCCCACAGTGCTGGGGGGTGGGGGTGGTGGGGAACATGAGTTGGACATGGGTGGGGGCCTGCTGGCAGGTGCCCCACAGTGCTGGGGGTGGGGGGTGGTGGGAGACATGGGTGGGGGCCTGGTGGAGGCTGCCCCTGCACTGCTGGGGGGTGGGGGTGGTGGGAGACATGGGTGGGGGCCTGGTGGTGGGTGCCCCTGCACTGCTGGGGGGTGGGGGTGGTGGGGAACATGAGTTGGACATGGGTGGGGGCCTGCTGGCAGGTGCCCCACAGTGCTGGGGGGTGGGGGTGGTGGGGAACATGAGTTGGACATGGGTGGGGGCCTGCTGGCAGGTGCCCCACAGTGCTGGGGGGTGGGGGTGGTGGGGAACATGAGTTGGATATGGGTGGGGGCCTGCTGGCAGGTGCCCCACAGTGCTGGGGGGTGGGGGTGGTGGGAGACATGGGTGGGGGCCTGGTGGAGGCTGCCCCTGCACTGCTGGGGGGTGGGGGTGGTGGGAGACATGGGTGGGGGCCTGGTGGAGGCTGCCCCAGCACTGCTGGGGGTGGGGGTGGTGGGAGACATGGGTGGGGGCCTGGTGGAGGCTGCCCCTGCACTTCTGGGGGGTGGGGGTGGTGGGAGACATGGGTGGGGGTCTGGTGGAGGCTGCCCCTGGTGGCTGAGGTGTGGGGGTGCTGGGAGACATGGGTGGGGGCCTGGTGGTGGGTGCCCCTGCACTGCTGGGGGGTGGGGGTGGTGGGGAACATGAGTTGGACATGGGTGGGGGCCTGTTGGCAGGTGCCCCACAGTGCTGGGGGGTGGGGGTGGTGGGGAACATGAGTTGGACATGGGTGGGGGCCTGCTGGCAGGTGCCCCACAGTGCTGGGGGGTGGGGGTGGTGGGAGACATGGGTGGGGGCCTGGTGGAGGCTGCCCCTGCACTGCTGGGGGGTAGGGGTGGTGGGAGACATGGGTGGGGGCCTGGTGGTGGGTGCCCCTGCACTGCTGGGGGGTGGGGGTGGTGGGGAACATGAGTTGGCCGTGGGTGGGGGCCTGCTGGCAGGTGCCCCACAGTGCTGGGGGTGGGGCTGGTGGGGAACATGAGTTGGACATGGGTGGGGGCCTGCTGGCAGGTGCCCCACAGTGCTGGGGGGTGGAGGTGGTGGGAGGCATGGGTGGGGGCCTGGTGGAGGCTGCCCCTGCACTGCTGTGGGCTGGGGGTGGTGGGAGACATGGGTGGGGGCCTGGTGGAGGCTGCCCCTGCACTGCGGGGGGTGGGGGTGGTGGGAGACATGGGGGGGCCTGGTGGAGGCTGCCCCTGGTGGCTGGGGGGTGGGGGTGCTGGGAGACATGGGTGGGGGCCTGGTGGAGGCTGCCCCTGCACTGCTGGGGAGTGGGGGGGGGTGGGAGACATGGGTGGGGGCCTGGTGGAGGCTGCCCCTGGGGAGTGGGGGTGGGGGTGCTGGGAGACATGGGTGGGGGCCTGGTGGAGGCTGCCCCTGGTGACTGGGGGGGGTGGGGGTGGTGGGAGACATGGGTGGGGGTCTGGTGGAGGCTGCCCCTGCACTGCTGGGGGGTGGTGGTCCACATGGGTGGGGGCCTGGTGGATGCTGCCCCTGGTGGCTGGGGGGTGGGGGTGCTGGGAGACATGGGTGGGGGCCTGTTGGTGGGTGCCCCTGCACTGCTGGGGGGTGGGGTGGTGGGGAACATGAGTTGGACATGGGTGGGGTCCTGCTGGCAGGTGCCCCACAGTGCTGGGGGGTGGGGGTGGTGGGGAACATGAGTTGGACATGGGTGGGGGCCTGCTGGCAGGTGCCCCACAGTGCTGGGGGGTGGGGGTGGTGGGAGACATGGGTGGGGGCCTGGTGGAGGCTGCCCCTGCATTGCTGGGGGGTGGGGGTGGTGGGAGACATGGGTGGGGGCCTGGTGGTGGCTGCCCCTGCACTGCTGGGGGGTGGGGGTGGTGGGGAACATGAGTTGGACATGGGTGGGGGCCTGCAGGCAGGTGTCCCACAGTGCTGGGGGGTGGGGGTGGTGGGGAACATGAGTTGGACATGGGTGGGGGCCTGCTGGCAGGTGCCCCACAGTGCTGGGGGGTGGGGGTGGTGGGGAACATGAGTTGGACATGGGTGGGGGCCTGCTGGCAGGTGCCCCACAGTGCGGGGGGTGGGGGTGATGGGAGACATGGGGGGGGCCTGGTGGAGGCTGCCCCTACACTGCTGGGGGGTGGGTGGGTGGGAGACATGGGTGGGGGCCTGGTGGAGGGTGCCCCTGCACTGGTGGGGGGTGGGGGTGGTGGGAGTCATGGGTGGGGGCCTGGTGGAGGCTGCTCCTGGTGGCTGGGGGGTGGGGGTGCTGGGAGACATGGGTGGGGGCCTGGTGGAGGCTGCCCCTGCACTGCTGGGGGGTGGGGGTGGTGGGAGACATGGGTGGGGGCCTGGTGGAGGCTGCCCCTGGTGGCTGGGGGGTGGGGGTGGTGGAGACATGGGTGGGGGCCTGGTGGTGGGTGCCCCTGCACTGCTGGGGGGTGGGGTGGTGGGGAACATGAGTTGGACATGGGTGGGGGCCTGGTGGTGGGTGCCCCTGGTGGCTGGGGGTGCAGGGGGACATGCGTTGGTGGGCAGTAGTGCAAGTTGACATGTGGGTTGGCTGGTGGGCATGGCCATGGTGGATGGGGTGCCTGCAGGACATGTGCTGGGTAGGCCCCTATGGTGTGAGCCACCTGCAGGGGCCGTGGAGGGTGTAGAGGGAACACCTGGGAGGACCCACACGTGCAATTCACGTGTGCTGCTCCCGGCGCACCCCTGTAATACACGTACCCTGATGAGATCGCGTGTGGAACTTCCCACGCACCCCTGGAATACACGTACCCCGCTCAATCGCGTGTGTAACTTCCCGCGCACCCCTGAAATACACGTACCCCGCTCAATCGCGTTTGTAACTTCCCGCGCGCCCCCGAAATACACGTACCCCGCTCAATCGCGTGTGTGACTTCCCGCGCGCCCCCGAAATACACGTACCCCGCTCAATCGCATGTGTAACTTCCCGCGCGCCCCCGAAATACACGTACCCCGCTCAATCGCGTGTGTAACTTCCCGCACGCCCCCGAAATACACGTACCCCGCTCAATCGCGTGTGTAACTTCCCGCGTGCCCCCGAAATACACGTACCCCGCTCAATCGCGTGTGTAACTTCCAGTGCGCCACCGAAATACACGTACCCCGCTCGCACAGGCCCAATTGCTGTATGTTGCCACTTTTGTGATGCGCTGGGACTCTACCGCCTGCCTTCGTGTGGCGGACGTGTTTCAGCTTGTGCGTGTCTTTGGCTGTGCGTGGCTTTGCCCTATTCGATTCCATGAATACGTGTGGTTCGAGTGCGTGTGGGCCTTCCGGCTGCTTCCCTGCAGTACATCCCCAGTTACGTCCTTATTTTCGCGCGTTGTTCCCCATTCCGCGCGTTACGCCCCGTGTCCCGCCCACTTTCTGGTGTATGCGCCGAGGTTGTGCGCTTTCACTGTGCGCGTCGCGCACGCCTTTCGGGATGTTGCAGTGACTTGTGCGCCATGCACGGGTTTGGCGCACATCCCGAGGTGTACACGCGCAGGGACTTCTTGCGCCTGCTTGCGCGAAGATTTTCGGCGCACGTTTGTTCCATGAATCGGCCCCTTATTGTATTGTACTTATTTTGGCATTTTCACTTTCTCGTATAACGCAGATTTGCATGAGTGTTTGTCGTGTATTTTGCACCTGTGTCTGTGCTAAAGTAAATGTGGCACTGCGATGTGTTGGGATTTTCTCAGCATCATTTCGGAGAAAGCACAACCCATACATATTTCAGCATACACAACTAGAAAAAAAAGTCTCTGAATGCTAAGCAATCTCATGATCAGTTAGGAATGATTATCTCTAACAAAAGTCTAACATTTATTCACATTTTTTCAGGTTTTCATTTCCTGGCAGGTAGCCATTTTCCTACAGATATCTTCCTCAAAGTTCTCTAAGCATTCATGTGCTCTCCGTCAGAAATCCGATCCCCCCTTACATCGACCCCTGCTGCCCTTCAAGTCAATCTCTCAGCCTATCCACCTCCCGGGAGGACCTACCCCTATCATTTGATGTGCCAAACTGATGTTGCACTCCCACTCAACCCCTTTTCCCCAAATAATTAAATTAAAACTGCAGTTAGCTGAACTATCCTTTTCAACTTTAGCTCGCGCGTTTCAGGTACTTCAAAAAAGCCTTTGCTGACTACCCTGTCCCCTACACTTACCGCCATGTTGCCCACATTCCCTGATTTAGTCACCCCTGCCTGAAGCAGCCAACTCTCCTCTGTTCTCATACTGTCTATTGTATCTACTGCCCATGACGCTGTTGACCCCCGACATTCTCCTGTTCCTTCTACGTAGCCTTAGTATTATGGGCTCACCCCTAGATCACTAAGTGGTGAAACTCCCTTTTTATTGTTTATTTATATGAATTTCATAAACCAAGCAAGCAATGCAATAGTAAATGTCCCAGAAGCAATACAACATCCAATAATCAGGGCAGAGGGAGCCTCAGGAGTGGAGCATCTTCCATGAACAGCATTATACCCCCATTCCATGAGTTAACTATGAAGTATGTAACAATTGATAATTCCATTGGCCTGAATGGATGGGGACTATCCTAGGACCACCAGTATAATTGGACAAAGCCACTGAGCATAATACTGTCAGGTAATGAAAGGGTTATGTTTAAAAGGTTGGACAAAGAGGATGTTTACTTAAAGACCTGGGCTTTGTTAAATTAATTATATGCATAAGATCTAACGAGGTTGGGTTGCTAGGATTGAGTAGACTGGTTTTTGTACCTGTAATGCAGTCTTGTCTGTCTGTGTGTTGTGGAACCACATAGTCTCTTGTTTAAGCATAAACTGTATATTACTCCGTCTCTCTATCTATCCACTAAAGCTTCCTTGTCAGCCTTCTCCTGTCATACACAGCCTGTCTGGGCTGTTTCATCTAGTTTATTGGGTACAAATAAAAACAATTTGTTGACAACACTCAAATCGTCTCTCCCTTCATCCTACTTCCAGATCATATCACCAAGAATTTCTCCTGTGCGAGTCACTAGATTGTCCAATAAAGTCAGTTCGTTAACTAGGAAAACTGGAACCTTCTAGTTCTAAGCTTTGAAAGCCCCCCAAAACATAATTTCCACCATCTCTATTGTTTTTCCCTGACCTCATCTTTTCACACTTTTCCAAAGTTCCCTTTTACACTGAACAGACTCAACTTATTTACCATCCACACGACCACCCAGAAACACCCACTTAACACTTGCAAGACCATTCCCCTTCTCACACTGCAGTCAACAAAAGGCCTCAACACAGTTGTCCCTGGGAACTTACTTACTGCCTGGGATCCCCTCTCCCACAAAATGCTACTTCCAGCTAGCCACCCCAACCATGCATAAACTACTGCAAAATGGACCATCCTCTTACACCACAATTGCTGTTTCAACATCCTAAAAGACCATCTATGTTTTACTGCGTCCTCTTGTTCCATTCCCCCACTACATGCCACAGTCCGCTGGTCTCTGTCCCATTGCTCTGCCAATGCCCAATGTAAATGTGATTTTGTATTCTGCATGCGGTGCTTCTCTTTGAAATGGTCCACGAAATAAATAAATGCGAAACAGACAGGGATGCATGTTATATTCTTATAGTAGTCATATTGTTTTGCATGTATTGGAATGCATTGCTGTCAAACAAGCGTCAGGTGCTGCATCACAGGATGAGCTAGAATGTGGAATGTGAAGATGTCAATTGAACATTCTGAGGGGGACAGTTGGAAAGAAGCAATACAGACACCATGACACTTGGGTGCTTCATTTTATCTATGGATCATATCTATGAATACATGAGGAAATAAACAAGAACAATGTGAGATGGGTTATGTTCATCTAAGGGTAATTGCACGCAGGGGACACGCTCCGTTTGCACTTTTGGAAAAAAGTAATAGTCCAGGCAATTTTGCTATTTTCCACCACATAGTGGAAAAGTGAAGAGTAGAATAAAAGGCAAAATGGCCTTTATTCTTCAATTTTTGGGAAAAGTGTAAATGATTCTGACAATTGACAATTGTGGGAGGCATTTACAATGGATTCCTATGGAATCTGCCTGCTTTTACCAGGTGGAAGTTTCAGGCCGCTTTTATAGGAACCCATAGGTTTTCCAGCAGCATGAGGATATATTCTAGGGGGAAACCAAATGGAATTGGCAGGTGGACCTGGTAGACCGGTGGACATGTTAAATCCACTCTGCTTTCCAACTCCATCTGCCACAGATCGGTAAAAATTGCAGTAAAAATGTACCATCACTTTTACTGCCATTTTTACTGATATGCAGGACTTACAACATGACCCACAAGTAGAGCAACAGTGACTTCTGGTAGCTATACTGTAAGTGGTGTGGTGGAGCTTGTGGGAATGCTGGGAGCTTCAGAATGCAACAACAACATGCTCTGCAAATATAAAGTTGGTGAAAAGAGTTTGACAGGCATCCTAAAGAAAGTGACCTTATTGTTTGGAGCAACATCTTAATTACTGTTGATGCTTGATGAATGTGCTTTGATGAATGTGCTCTTGTGCCTCTGAATACGAGGATACATGAAAGAAAGGCACTAAATAGACAACGTGGGAATATTTTTGTGGTGTAGATCCTCAACCCATTTGTTCAATTAATTAGGTGTGCAGTCATGTGTGACTTTCCTAGTCCTAAAAGAATAACACAAATGCATTTACTAGATTCATATATATCAGCACCGACTACGCAAAATGTCTGTTTTGCACCTACGCTTGCCAACATAGGCTTTATTGCTGCCTTGTTTAGGATCAGAAGGGCAGTGTGTGTTAAATAGTTTATCTGAGATAAGAGACCTGCATGGTGATGAGTCACATGAGTTTGCATTTGTTTTAAGAAGTCTGACATGGACTAGAATGACAATGTGAATATCATCCTAAAGAGAAACAACCACGTTGGGATGCATGAGCAGTGTGATGGGGAAAGGGTTGAAGAGTTTTTCGCTGCTCTGGAGAGTCTAGTGGTGATATCTGAACTGGTGCAACACAGAACACATAAGGCATCAATTGATGCTTAGATGTAAAACAGCAAGATAATGGAAGAGCTTTGGTTAATGGGAAATCCCACTTTACATGAAGTAGGCATTAGCAATAAACTACAGAACAGTGATGCATTAGGAAGATCAGCAAATCACTTGTAAATGGTGTTGAATGAGACGTACTAAAGGTCAAAAAGGACAGAAACATTAAAAGTAACAAGAAATAAAGAGAGTACAACAGAGGCTACGGCTGGACAGGCATAATACAGTTGTGGCAAGTTTGAACACTTTGCCAACACCAAACAGTGTCCAGGCTGAAGTGTGGTGTATAGGACCTGTGGACATAAGAACACCATGCATGTGTGTGCAGACATTCTGGAAGACGGGGAGTGAATGATGTGCTTGACTTTCAGGAAATATCGGAGGATGTAGATTTGCATTTATGTGATGTTTGTGGGAAATCTAAACAATAACTGCATGCAGTCTCAACTGTAAACGGACAAGTTATTGTGTTGAGTTCTTTCTGACAAATTTTCTGAAAAGTTATGTTTCTTGAAACAACACTGAGAGTGTGTGTGATTCTGGTGGCAGCTAAAGTTAGAAACATTCCACTGTGTTTGGGGGCGATGTGTCAAGAGAACCAAAGACTGATGGAGTAAGATGGGATTGCAACCGTGGAAGTGATTGCATGTGTATCTCCACATACTTTAGCACGTAATTGTCAAGTCAGATGTGATTATCTTTGGACCTGATAGGCCTAAAGACGAGTACAGAGAGAGAGAGACATCCTCTTTCCTCGAAATTGATGAGTGGATCAGCCTTACTGATGAGGACAGTTTTCTCTGTACTGTCAATGAAACAATGGCCTATTGTTAGTTCAAACTGCATCTCTCTTCGAGATAATTCACAGCTTAGAAATCCCAAGGAGTTTGTCAATGCAACAGAATGCCATTGGTTGAGTGTGCACAGCATCTTTGTGTTAGAGGGCCATAGCTGTTCTTTTGGACAGATGACAGGAACTTTCTACATCCACGATGATATACCGATATGTAGAGAAGATATATAGGAGTGCGTGTGGGTGCAATGTTGACACAGAAACAAGATGGCATGTGAGGCATCAACAAATGCCAGACATTTCTGTAAGTGACTACATTTGGGGATAAGAGTGATCACAAACCAATTAAGTATATTTTTGCAAAGAAAGGGATACATGAATCATCTCACAGTACTGCTGTCCAGAGCCGTTTTTATGGGTGGGCAAATGAGGCAGGTGCGCCCGCCCCCACCATTGGGGTGGGACGACACTGCTTGGGGGAGAGGTGGAGTGGCACTTCATGGTGTGTGGCCAAGCCACGAGGCCCGAAAACATTTTGCGATCCTTCCTTCCTTCCTTCCTTCCTTCCTTCCTTCCTTCCTTCCTTCCTTCCTTCCTTCCTTCCTTCCTTCCTTCCTTCCTTCCTTCCTTCCTTCCTTCCCTCCCTCCCTCCCTCCCTCCCTCCCTCCCTCCCTCCCTCCCTCCCTCCCTCCCTCCCTCCCTCCCTCCTTCCTTCCTTCCTTCCTTCCTTCCTTCCTTCCTTCCTTCCTTCCTTCCTTCCTTCCTTCCTTCCTTCCTTCCTTCCTTCCTTCCTTCCTTCCTTCCTTCCTTCCTTCCTTCCTTCCTTCCTTCCTTCCTTCCTTCCTTCCTTCCTTCCTTCCTTCCTTCCTTCCTTCCTTCCTCATATGCTTTGTGCATGCATGCCTGCAGGCACATTTCACACAAACAGACGAAAATACAAATTGGCAATGCCAACAGTTTGGGCTTTTGTGTAGGCATGGGAAAGTCACTGCGCAGTGGTATTAACTGGCCATTGATTGTAGCAGGAGCAAAATGTTGTGAGTACCTGGGCACAAATAGCAGAGCCTGGCAAATGCCTAATACTTATTCACAAGCCAGAGCTGTTGGCTTTGCCAATGCTTGTTTTTAACAGGACTTCAGTGAAGGACACAAATAATGCTTATAAATCGAGTGGCACAAGGCAGACCTGGTTGACATTTTCATTACCCCAGTAGCGTGTTACAACTCAAATTAAGTAATTAATTATTCTCAGAAGACTGCAGGCACTGCAAGATCAAAGTTCGATGGTAAGGCTCGGATAAAGCAAGCTGAAGGAGTTCCCATGAGGAGGAGTTTTGGGTGGGGAGGGAATGGCCATAGGGATTAGCATTGCCATGGGAGTGAATGGGTGGGCAAATAGCCAAACAACACCTTGAAGCTTTGTGTCCCTCCTCATTTACCATTTTCCCCATCTGTACTGCAGTGCAGTAGTTATGGCTTATAGGTGGCTCTACCACCTAAAAGCCCAAATTAAGGAGATGGTCGTGCAGCCCCCACCAGATGGCAACCAATCAATCAGTTTGCTGAATGGACATGTGCTGCTCACTGCTGGCACCAGAGTAGGGAAGATATAAAAACAAGCATTGGCAATGGCAACAGTTTGGGCTTTTGTGCAGGCACAGGAAAGGCACTTGCTAGTGGTATTAACTGGCTATTGAGCAGGTGCAAAATTGTGCGAGTACCTAGCTGTCTAATATCAGTACCTGGAAATTCCTAACACTTAAACACAAGTCAAAACTGTTGGCTTTGCCAACGTTGTTTTCAACAGGCCTTCAGTGAAGGACACGCATACTGCTTATAAATCGAGTGGCTGAACGCAGACCTGGTTAAGACATTTTTATTACACCAGTAGCACATTTATTACTCCAATTAAGTAATTAAATCTCAGAAGACTGCTTCGAGAAAACACTGATAGGGGCATCGCTGCAATGTTTGATGGTAGAGCTTGAGTAAAGTGAGCTAAAAGAGTTCCCATGTGGAGGTGTTTTGGACAGGGACAGGCAGGAACTAGGTGGTAATGGCCATAGGGATTAGCATGACAATGGGCAGTTAATTGGTGGGCAAATAGCCAAATAACACCTACAAGTTTTGTGTCCCTCCTCATATGCGATTTCTCCCTATCAGTATTCTAATTCAATAGTTTTGGCTTATAGGCGGTGCTAAAGTGCCACCCAAATGCCCAAACTAAAAAAACATTAATGATGATTGACATGGAGGTGCTTGTGTTGTCTGATGGCCCTAACCCACCTTGCTGTGAGCCAACCATTTGTCACTGTTCTCTCTGCTTTCCCTGACTGGTGGGTGTGGCCATGATTGGGAAAGCGAGTGATCGCAACTGCGCGACCCTCCGCGCCAAGCAGCACAAGGCCGACGCTTTGAGATGCCCAGGTTTCTATCCTGATTCCTGCTTGCCTTGGATCAGATGCTTCCCCTCCTCCTTTGCGGGTGGCACAATGCAGCAGCTTACCTGAGGCAGCAGCTCTGCCTCTGCCCTCCCTCGGTGCATGGTGTAGCAGTCTGTGTAGTCCATGAACCGAACCATCATGTCCCCAAACCCCTCCGAGCTGGCTTTACAGCAGCTGGAGGGCCAAACCAGCCGAAGTTCTCTGTTCTACCAAATCAGTCGCTCCGTGGTTATTGCACCATGAATGAGAGGCAAGGTGCTGCCGTTGGCTTTTCGCTCCTCCACCAAGTCAAACTATTGCTTGCTCTTCGAACCAGCTTTACCCTGCCTCATGCCCTAGCTAAGTCCATCACCTGCTAGGCCCGTATTGACAGCTTGATGCCGGAATCCGATACAAATCACTGGGGAGTCACACACCGACTCTGACCAGGGGTTACAACCATGGCTAAGCCCAGCTAGCCTTTGGAAGGCCACCTTATTGACCTGTACATCGATGCCCCCCAAAGTCACCACTTCGACGACCGTTGCCTGTCGACTCGAACTGCTGGAGCGTCACTCACCGTCCCTTTCCAGTGGCTAAACCCTGACTCGGCCTGGCTCAAATGCAAAGCAATCCTGACACCGATCTGATCTGGGTCATTGAGAGCACCCCTTCTGCTGCACAGAGCGACCACATTCTCCCCTACTCTGCGCCCACCAAGAACTGAATTCAGGTACTGTTAACCCCAAACTGCTCCCTTGGTCCACTTGGGCCCAAGAGACTGGTTAGGTCACTATCACACCTTTTTTCAACATCGACATATCCTTTTTGTGGCTACTAATTCTTCTGGAGCCACGTTCAGAGTGCTAGTTTCTTCTTACATCTCTTTTCTTCCATTGGGGTGGGATTTTGTACAGTATTTTCTATTTATTCTATTACAGGTGGCATGTTTAATTTAAGTATATGTACTTTTATAGAACCTTGATTGGACACTGGTATATCTCTTACCTGTCCCTGTTTTTCCTTTATGATTGAGGCCAGCTTGAATTATTTGTCTCTGTTAAGCATTGAGTCTGGAATGGTTCAAGAAATAGAATTCTCTGACGTAATGATTTTGTAATATGCAAATCTAGTTGAAAATATATGGTTTAATTTTGGCAGTGTTTCATGGACATGGGCAAGAAAGCATATAATCACTGGGTGCTTCTCATTTCATTCTTTCTATGACAACTTGAATTTGTCTGCTGTGTGGGCATGAACTGAAATCCTAAGTGAATTTTGATGTTTGTTACATGCCTTTTTGCTTTCTCTGCTGCCTAGTCATGCAATGTTTTTTCAAGGCCATGTACTCTGGACCTGTTCATACAGAAAACTATGGTCAGGTTGAACTGTTAGGTTATCATTTTATTAAATACATTCTTGATAATGATGCTTTATTAAGGTTGCATGAGTGTTCCCTGGTTACCTGACACCCTGTGAGTCTCTCTACACTTAGGGTTGGAAGAGAAGGCAGAGCCATAAAAGACACTCATAGATGCGGGAGCGTCACAGGAGTGTGCGTGAGTGTTCCCTGGTGTTCCTTGAGTACACCAGGGGGGACTCACAGGGCTTTTAGAATCCTGTAGAATGGATATCAGCTGTAGCGGTAGAACACAGACCAGTTAGAAGCTGAGATCTGGGCATCACTTTGAACCACAAGTAAGTCTAACCGCAGCATATTTCAAAGACGCAGAAGGCTCATTTGTTTATGCATTGCAGAGGAGCTGTATAGGCACAGACTACTAGCAACAGAAACGGCATCACTGAATATACAAAAAAAAAACACACACACTATTACTGGGGGGACCACGAGGCATAAAGAGGGCTGTGCAAGTTATACTCTGCCTGGAATCCACACAAAAACTGAACAGCAAATTGAACTATTTCCATCTAAGCAAAGGACAAGAAGACAGACACGTCTGATGGCGGACCCTAAATATGGATTAATAGCTTCAAGAGACCCTCCTACGACAAGCCAGATTAAAATACAAAAAGATGCAGCCAACTGGAAGGGGGGACTCAGAAAAGGGCATTGAATGTGAAAACCTCAGTAAAACACTTAAGGCCAAAAATGCATCTGAGGGCGGAAGGCCCCCAGCAGAACTCTGATTGGATAACTCCTACCTATATAAGCTCCTGGAACAAAAGGCACATCACATTTCAAAGGATGCTCAAATAGACAAGATTCACAATTGTTTAAACACCTGAGCCAGCAGAGCATGTATGATCTGACGGATGCTGACATTTTAGAGGTAAATTTAGACCTATAGCTGGACCGAACCCCCCATAATGAAAGACACTAAGCATCCCGGTCGAAAATCAATTGAAAACAACATCACAGGAAGCAACTGAAGAAAAACTCCTGACACTGAAGAAAACTGAGGAAAACGCAAAGGGGAAGGAAGGGAAAAAGCCAGAGGAAACTTCCCTAGAACCAAAATCAGAATTAAGCAAGCAACTAGAAAAAAAATTAGGCCCTTTTCCCAGGAAAATAAACCACAGAAAGAGGAGGAACCATCAATTAAGACAACGGTAAACCCCAAACAAAGCTCAAAGGAACTAGAGGCATCTGGGAATAAGCAGATCTCCCCAGGGAAGCATCCTGGCATCGGGACGGTAAAAAATGACAAGGACAAAAGTGAAAGGAAGGAAATAGAGGAAATTCAAACAAATAAGGAAACACCAACACAAATCAAAAATGTATCCAAATCTCAAGGATCACACACACATAATGAAAACTCTCTAAACAAGGAAGAAAATAAAGATCCAAAGGGCTCTGCGATAACTCTTACCTCACTTGAGGATTTGGTCTTTTCCCCATGAAACTTGAATCTCAGTGGAAATCGAATGAACTCGACCCCTTTTCAGACACATTGCAACATAATGGCAGCAATAAACATATCACTAGCCCCATTTAAAAAAATGTACAAAATAATGAACTAAAACTATAAGGACCAACCAACAATAACAGCAATGGTACATACAAAATTAGTCTGTGTGGAGCAATTCATCACCATGTTGCAATCACGAGAAGACCAGGAAGCAGCTAGTGCAGCAGATCTACAAAGAAGAATGCAAGAAACCCTTAACATAGAAAGAGAGGAAAATAAAATGCTGCTGAACATGATGCTTGAAATTCTGAAAGAAAGGGAGGCCTATGCTCTGGAGGAAAAGAAAAGCAAAAATACATCAAATCAGGCTCCAATGGACACAGAGACAGTGAACGGAGAGGGGAAACTAGTGCCAGAAAACCACACCCAAGAAATCTGGGCCAAGGACCGTCCGAAAGAAACCCTAAAGGAAAACAAAGACCTCCAAGGGTAATCCCTATGGATAAGACGAGCAGTGCAGGGGAAGGGAAATTGAATGCTACCCAAAACAGACATGAAAACATTACAGATAATCTTAAACACTACCCTAGCGCAAATCAAAAGCTGACACAGGATGGGAACCAACACATTCCTTTACCAAGTATTTCAGAAAAATAAGATCCAAAAGGAGAAAGAGGAGGGGGATATGGCATATAACCCAGGAAAAAAAGTAGAAAAAAGACTGCAAAGAAAATAATCTAAATAAAATGGATCAATGGGCTTCTTCTGGAACATTTCATTTCCTCCAAAAGAAGTGAACACATTTATCAAAAACAGGAAGAAAGACACACCAACTGAACCCCTATGTGGGGGTTGATGAGAAATCTCCCTTACAAGATTCGGAAACTATGCAACTGACAACCAGGTCAAACCTAGGTAGGGAAGTTGGCTTTATGGAGGACATAGATTTAAGAAATCTCTCAACATACTCAATAGAGGACATAGAAGATTTAACATCTAGAAGAGAAACAGGCAAAGAATTGAAGTTGAGTGAAGAAACGTTGATGGCGGAAGGAGATTCTAATGAATGGGAGATCACTCAAGCAGATTCACCAACACTCTTCCTGACATTGGAAGAAAAAAGGCCTTTGCTGTTGAAAAGGTACAACCAGAGAAGTAAAGAAGGGAACGGCAAGGATCTAGAAGACAAGCAAAATATGGTAAGTGAACAAGATGACCGCCCAAGAGGCAAGAAAAAAATGATTGAGAGAGAAATAAAAGAAAAAAACAGTCAAAAACAAAATAAGATCTGAAAGGAATTATCAACAAAAAGAAACAAATCACAGGTATAAAGAAGCATCCCAAAAGGCAAAGTGCCCTGAAAAGGATGAAAGAAATCAGGGGACTCAACTATCATTCCTGAAATGTGAAAACAGAAACCCCAAAGCTAATACCAGAGGATTTGAGGCAGCGAGTCACTGCCTCCAACTGAATCGTATCCTAACCTCTCAGGATGGGCTGATCTTGAATCGATATAATGTTATTAAAGTATTACATCATGTGCCGGTATTCCGATTCATGAAATCAGCTGATATTAAAGCAGTTGAATATGCAAAGGAGGAATTAACAGATAAGGTAATCCTCTATTTACACTCAAAGGGAGTTAAAGTATCATTGATGGAAAATGCAGATCTACTATTGCCACTGGGTTTTAAGCTATTGGAGGGGAGAGGCACATAGCAAATACTGGAAAATAAAGAAACAAACATCAAAAAAACAGAAATGAAAAAAGAAAGAGCAAACAAGAAACAAAACTGGGGAATGAAGAGCCCACAGAAGATGATGAAAAAAAGGAATGAAGATGAATATTGGATGGAAGAGTTCAAGTGCAAGACACGAGCAATGAAAGGGAGAAACAACAAAGTGAGAGTGGAAACTGAAATTGACCCAAAGCCTACAGTAAGGCAATTGAAAAAAAATAACAAATAGCTAAAGAGCTTGAGATCGGTGGACCAACTCAGAATAATCTTATGGAATACAAGAGGATTCGCACATTTATTTAATGAAACAGAGCCCGAATTGAGAAAAACACAAGTGATATGCTTACAGCAGACCTGGATTACCACCCCTCCAGTGGTGGAGGGATACAGTATGAACTTTGATCCAGCATGTATGGGTTACAAGGGAAGACCATCTTCAGGTCTAATAATCCTCATACAAATGGGAATCAGCATCACTGTGATTAAGAACAGCAATATAAACCCATTTGTTCAAGAAGTGCTCCTGCTGCTCCTGGAGGAACCAAATAAACAGAATCAAAAATGCGTAATTCTCAATTTATATTGCAATCCGGAAGCAATGAAAGACAGAGACTTGGATAGTGTAACAGATGCAATAGATGACAACATAACAGGCTCAGACCAGCCCTAAATAATAATTTGTGGAGACTTGAACATAGCCTGCCTAGAGGTGGGGGGAAACCGGAAAGAAAATCCTCATACCATCAATAATAGAGCAGAGGAAAGAGCAGCCTTCTGGATAAATCCTATGGAACTTAGGAACTTATCAGTACTAAACGGACAAACAAAAGGAGGCCTTCAGGGAAACCCCACATGGATGAACAATACAGTTTTCAAAAACATTGGACTACCTCTTTGTATCTCAGGACATCCGCCAGCGGGTGAAAGAATTTAAAATAAAGAAATCAACAAAAAGTGATCATGCCCCGCTGAGAGTAATATTAAAGAAAAAAACGTACATGCTTGACAATGAACTCTGAATAAAAAAGAATTGAGGTAACGGAAGGAGGTAATAGACTTCGGATTACCTCAAAAGAAGCAGACAACTTTCCTTCTAGGTATATCACTGCAAAAAAAAAAACAATGGAGGGGTGCATTACATCCCACAATTCATGACATTCAAAGTAAGACCAAACGCTTGTGGAAAAAAAAGGTATTACACAAACATGTCCAAGATAATCAAGTAGCAGAACAGAAGAGATTCATAAGGGCAGACATCAGGACAATAAAAAAATGGGAACCTAAAGGATGAGAAGAGGCCCTGAAAAAAAGAAAGCAAAGAAACAAGAATTGGTTAAATTCCCACTAAGCTTACCAAAATCAGATGGATACTGAAATAATGACAGCAATGACATCGAAAAACATCAGGGTTATTTGGCAACTCATTAACCACACAAGACCAACACAGGCAGAGAGCCTAACAAATGCAGTAATAGAGGAGGCATGTTCTGGGTTTTACCAGAAACTATTTGCATTATCAACAACAACTGAGGCAGAACATTCACAGCAAGTAAATGCCAAATGGTCAATTAAATTTGACAAACTAGCCCTAGGGAATCTAATAAAGAAAGCAAATGCCGCATCCGCTCCAGGACCTGATGGTCTATCCTACATGACCATCAAGGCGAACCCCGAAGCATGGACTCCTTTCATAGACCATGTATTCAAAGACTTTCTAAAGAAACAAGAAATACCAGAAACCTGGAAGAAAGCGATTATAATCCCGATCTACAAAAAGGGCGAGAGAACAGACGCAAAGAACTACAGACCCATTGCACTATTGGACGTTCTGGGGAAGATGTTTGCAGCCATTGCACTCAAGCGCCTCCAGGAATGGGTACAAAAAGCACAAATAAACGATCAAAGTCAAACAGGATTTACAAAAGGCATGGGGATTCATTTGAGCCTATTCCTGATAAACCTATTAAAAACAAAGGCTATCACAACTGGGACAAAAATCTACGTGGCCTTTATCAACCTTAAAAAGGCCTTTGACACTGTAGAAAGAGATTGCCTATGGAAAAAATGGTCTGAATGGAAATGGCCGGCAAATATTTCAAACCCAATAAAAGCGTTATATATGGAAACCAAAGTCCAAATAAGATCGAGTTCGGATGGAATCCTAACAAGTGAAATTAAATCATGCAGAGGCCTCAAACAAGGTTGCCTGTTAACGCCAACCTTATTCAAATACTTTTTGGCAGGCCTGGGCGAGGAACTAAACAAAATTAGAGCTTTTCCACCAAAAATAAATTGCACTTAGATCTCTTGGGCTTTATATGCAGACGATTTGATCCTTGTGGACCAGACACCAATTGGTCTACAGAGACTCATCACCAGCCTCCAGGAGTATGTCGTACATAACAGTCTTCAAATCTATGAGAGCAAATCTACCATCATGGTCTTGACCAAGCAAGGGGGAAGAAAGAAGATCCCGTACAAATGGTCAATCAATAAAGTGGCTCTTCCACCAGTAACAGCAATTGAGTGTTTGGGAGTCATAACTAGCCGAGTAGTGAAAGCAGGCCATGGCAGAATGTTTTAAAGACTCATTTAAGAGTCCTAGCAGCCCAAGCAAGATTGTTGGACAAAAAATATGGGAAATATCCCCTTAAACCCACTTTGGACTTTTAGAAGATGAAAGTGGTGCCCATATTAACACATGGCGATGAGACACAAATAGCACTACCATGGACAATATGGAGGCAACTGGAGGGTACCTTTTGGAGATGAGTCTTAAACCTCATTAAAAGAGTATTTTCTGCATCAATAAGGCCTGAATTGACACTAATTTCAATCCATGGAATTGTTGCATGGAAGACCCTGTCATTATTCAGGAAATCCATCATGGAAGACACTCCGGACCCTTATACAATAATGAAGCACCATGACGCCCCACGTGGATATCTAGTGGAAGAATGGAAAAGGAGATGTCAGGAAATTATGAGAAGTGCAGGAATTACAAAAGCAATCCTAATCTCCAACCCAGATAAAGTAAAGCAAACATTATGGGAGGCGGATTGGATTGCGACCATACATACACTGGGATGACACACGCTACATTTGGAATGCTGGAGTGATCAAAGAACATATAATGATCTTCCACCATATTTGTCAAATTTCCCAGTAAAAGGATTCAGAGTATCTATCTGAGAATTCGATTAAACTGTCTCCCCACCAGAACCTTGTTAAAGACATTTGAAACCAACACTGAAGATTCAATCTGTAGATTCTGCAAAAGAAGGAACCAGAAGGAGACATTAAAACACATAATCCTGAGCTGTACAGCACTAACCACCAAAAGGACTAACCACCTGGGCAACATCTTATGGGAAAAACCCTCTTATTCACTGAAAGACTGGTGGGAGACAGTGGGTCAGGGAGATGACTTTAGCCTGATATGCGCTCTAGTAAAATTCATAATGGAGACCTTACTTTTGGCTGAAGATGCTCAGTGATGGAAAGGCTCAAACTTACCCACTTTCTCTCTTCCTTTTTCTATTTTAATAACTTGAATGGATGCGCTTGATTTAAGAGTGGACCGCCTGTGAGGCAAGGCACGAGGCGGGATGAAACCAGATGTGTGTAAATAGATAAAGGTTTGTAATGAAACCATGAATCTTAATTAAAAAATAAAATAAATGATCCTTTGCTTTCTTTTTAAATTAATATTTTGTTCAAAAAACAAACTGAACATGTCTTCAATATAGCACCCTCTTAGGTACACAGGTCACAGAAATGTGTAATGTTGATATTTTATTACCAACTAGATAACCAATTTAAAGCCTAGACGAGTTTCTGTTGAATTTGACTCAAGTTATATAATCCCTTAATTTTGCAGATTGGGAGGGGGCATGAGTTTCAGGAGGGTGACATGGGTGTCAGAGGGGCGTGGGAGGAGGGCATTGATTTCAACGGGGCGAGGGGGTGGGCCCAAGGCTGTCTGTGTCCCGTGCCCCAGTCACTGTTTAGATGAAACTGCTGCGGTCTGGTGACAACTTTGCCGGTTCATGATTTGCAGTTGAATGTGTATCGGGAGAAATAATTTAGCAGCAGATTTCCAATTAAGGAAAGCCCAAGATGATGCCGAAGAAAGGGGAGGACAGTGTTAATGTGAAACATTGTTTCTAGTAAATGTAGCGTTGATGGAGCAATAATGGATGAATGCATTGAAAGATGCTGAATTCTTTAGGCTTTGGAGTACATGTGGTTGGGATAGGTGTGTGTTCTTGCTGAGGAAGTTGTAAGCATTTTCAATAAGGTTAAGAAAATGTTTGGTTTTAATGAAATTTGGTATGTGACAGTGGGAGGTTGATTCCACCCAAACAAGTAAGAAGAAGAATTTTGGAACTGCCACACGAGGGAACAACAAAAGTGAAAAAGGGTGTGGTACGAGATTACCAATGGCTGAGTTCAGATAAAGAGACCGAAAACATGGAAAATGAATATGTGTATTCTATTCAGAGAGACAAAGTGTTGAAGATTTGCAGTGTACCTTTAAAATCCATGAAATCGCCTGATCCTCTGTGGAATTGCGTGTGCTTGGATGTAATGTGCTCCGTTGCAATCAGGAATACCCAAAGCAAATATATGGTTGCAATCACAGTTCCTCTCTTCAAATGTCCAAATGTGTATAAAGAGAAACGTTGACGTAGGTCACGAGAGACATCATTGTCCAATTATTTGAGAAAATGTTCAGGCAGAAATGGTATAACAACTAAATAGTCATGGCTAATGGTGTGCAACTAGTGTCCAACGAGATGGAGAGGTTTCTTAGTGAATCTGGAATCACTGATGAAAAGAATGTTGTTATCATCCAGAAACAAATGCTTTCCTAGAAAGTTCTAATTGTACAGTTTTGAACAGTGTGAGAACGTTGATTATGCGGAATTTAACATATACATTTGCTCCACATGCTTCAATGTGTTTTGCAGTGCTTAGAAGTAGAAATCCTGGTCTTAGGTTGGATCTGGGCTGGCTTGTGAGATCAAGGTGCGTGACATGGGATGAAAGAAAAGTATATGAGAGCTAGTAGAGCAGAAGAGTCGCGATAAAAGAAGTATTTTAATTCAAGAATTCTGCAAAAAAAGTTGTTGTTCAGATGGGAAATAAAGTAAAAATCAAGGAATGGTTATATTTCCCAAACAAAGAAAGTGATGAGATGTATGAAGAATGCTGTCTAAACGGAAGATGGATGCATGTGACACAGATAACACAAATGAGGTTTGCAGAAAAAAGTAGCTTGTGTTATCAATAGTCTTATTTTATTCAAAATATGTTAGTGATATTAGGAGGGATAAGTGTTTTATTTTCATAGTAGTCCTAGGACCTATTTTCATGTCTGTTGGTAGCTCGAAAACAGGCATTATTTTTGCAAAACCATCTGCTTTAGAAGCCATCACCTTACAACCCTGAGAGTATAGGTACCGCATGCTATTTCCTTGCATACAGCCGTTTTATAAGGTTGATTATCTTCAATTTGTGTCTTCACCCAAGAGGTGCAGGTAAATATTGTTAAATGTACTATCTTTTAGTTAAACGTTTTTACATGCACAGAAGCAGAGGATAAATGCTCCAGGGAAAAGCAACTTTTCCTATGGTGATATTATAAGGGGGTAACACAGGTACGTCATTTCACCAACATGCCAGGGGCAGCGGAAGTGACATCACATGACCCTTGACCTCTGTTGACATCACAGTTAGTGATGTCATTTGGCCCCACCCCAAAGTGACATCACAGGAAGCGATGGAACACGAAATTTCACCCCTTGACAAAACAGGAAGTGGTTACGATATCACTATCATGTGACATACACTATAATGTGACATACATTTCATACAAGAATGGATCACCATATGCATTGTTAATATTAGTGTGTATAGGTGCATATTAGCAAATTACTGTGAATGCAAGCAGACGTCCACAGCCAAACGATAATGATGTGTTAGTATATAGCACTTACGCTTACGAGCTTTGTATAGAACACATACATACAATATCCCCCAACCCTTGTTGGTACTCATTTATCGACCTCAGACGGATGAAAGGCTGGGTTGAGGTGTTTAAGGACAGACTAAATCAGTGACTCACCCCTTGAAGTGTGCCTGAAATAAACCTTTAATGAGTCTAGCAATTATGGTATAGAATTCCAGAAAGACAAATTATTTGTTATTCCTATTCTTTCTTATTTAGGGTCACTGCTCAAAATGTTATTTGTGGAACCACCTCTTTTTTTAAGTGGCCTGAACAAGAAAGTCAGCCACCCCAGAAACAAATAGCCACATGGCGCTGGCCACAGCCCAGGAGCTTACATCCCCATTTGGGGTAGCAAGGGAGACCACAGGGGTTGCAAGGGAGAACTCGGGGTCGCACCTGCGACCACAGGTGACCCCCAAGTGACATCCCTTGGGTAACAAAGTGGGACTCTCTGATGCCCACCCTATGACCACATTCACTGTGTAATGAATCAAAGGGCCAGATTGGACCATTTTGTGCAGTATAAAATGTACAGTAGCAGTATTTTTCACTTCTGTATTTAAGTTATCCACATGACGCCTGTGGATATATTGAAATATCTCCAATGGCAGTAAACATGCAATGAGGGATGGACCCTCAGATTACCACTGATGGTAATGGTAATTACCAGTGCTCAGAATCCTCAGGACAAATCTGCAGGGCCTGTACTGTAAGGCTGACAGAAATAACTTGAGCAGAGAGATACAGTCACCATGATGACTGAGGTCCTTTCTTTTTATCTAAGGATCTTATGTAAGAATAAATCTTTCCAATTCCAAGGTGCTCATTTGTTGGCAGAAGTGGCTGAGGTGAGTGCCGAGTGTGTGTGTGCGCACGCATTGGTAGAGGCGTGGGGCGGCGTGGCGCGCATGCCATAGGTATGGCTTGCCGGCTAGTTTCTCCCCAATCTTTCCCTGCTGGTGTCATTCTGCCGAGGTGAGGGTCCGTGCAGTGGGGCCCTAATAGGGAACTTTCCTGTGTGGCGGTTTAGGTTTTTGCCCGTTGTCTATCGCTTTGGCGCTGCCCTGTCTTGTGTGAGGGCTGCTGTTGGTTTTGGCGGGGTTGCCTGACTACTGGCATTCAGTTGTGGAAACACAGAGATGCAAAGATACAGAAGGCAGTGCTCTGCCTGTACAAAGGTATTTAGAGGGTTAGGCATGTGGCCCGTCGCACCTGTAAGGACCTTTTAGGTTATTGTTCTGTGCCAATCCCTTATGAGCCATTAAGAAGTGGAATGACTTTATATGGGTGTTCTTCCCTTTTTATTACAATTGGTCTGAAGTGATTTTTTATTACTGGTCAGATTGCATTTTATTGAAGTATTTACCTCAGATAAGGTGTGATAAGAAATAAATGTCCACTATGAAGCGTCATTACCACAAACTGTCTCCCGCATGTTTAGTGACTCCTCAGAGAGAAACAGAGGCTGAATTGTCTACCTTGACTCTCAATTTGAGGGTATCCCAGGTAGTTTAAAATCCCTGGGAAGTTTATCCTGTTTTATCAGAGCCTGTTAGTCCTCCTGCTCGCATGGTGTCTCGAGGGAACCGGCTGTCTGAGATTCTGGCAATGAGCACAAAGACAGTGTTTGAAAGAACAAAGAGTTGGAGACAGTGAGCTAACTCCTGAAAAACATATGAATCAAAAAAAGTGGAGATGGCTTTAGTCCCTGCAGTTTAGTCCTTGTTCCTGTTTCTGGAATCTTGGCACACTCATCAGTTCTTTATGTCATTTGCCATAATTACTACCAGGAAGGGGGAATAAAAACAGTGTGTGGGGTAATCATCTGGGGGGATCTCAGTTGGATCCACAGTGGGTATACTGCCAACAGGGACTATTGCATTACAGTCCCCAACACAAGCAAAGACAGATATGGAGATTAATGATTCTGCAAATTGGCTTTCCACAAAGGAGTGAATTATTTCTAAGCTTAAGCAATTGAATAATCTAAATGAGTTTCGTCTATGACTTGATACAGTGAAAAGGGGTGGGATCAAGGTCCTTCAAGGAACTGCAGATAAACTTTTTCAAACTATACTTTTTTTTGTAATCAAAATCTTTTTTATTGAAACATCAAAACATTGCATTCATCAATAAACAAGTCAGTGGCAAAATGGTTGATTAAACAATACATCGATCAGTCGCCCCCTTGGCGCCTGTCCCTTGAATCCCTTCCTGCCACTCATAAGGTTTCATAAAGTTCGGTGTTTGTCACTGTTCATACAACTTCAATTAATTTGTCACAATGCATTAACATTTCATTTTAACATCTTTACAATTCTTGGTATTAAAACTGATTCGTGGATATCCTTTTGGGGTATAGTATTATCGCTTTGTATTCCATAATGCACTTAATTGGAAGGGAGAAGGAAGGAAAAAAAAACATTTACAGTACCACTTTTCTCATAGTCACCGTTAAATTCATTTAGATTCAGTTCATATCAACCCCTTCTTCAATTTTCCCCTAGATCCAAGTGTTGTCCTCAATGTCCCTCGGGATCTCTGTCCTTGCTCTCCAATCAATGGATCCTTCCTTTATTCCCAAGGTGTTCAGGGTTGAAGAAGGAATTTAATCAGTCTAGGTTGGAAGAACATGTGTTCTTTTTCCTCAACGTGTTCTAGGAATGGACCCCAGGTATTCTGAAATTTGTTCAATCGGTTTTCCATAGTAGCTGTTAATTTCTCTACTCCCACAATGTCCCAGACTTTAACCCACCAGTGCGCAATGTGGGGTCCTTCTCGCTCTTTCCAGAATCGGGCGCGCGTGAGACGTGCCGCCATTAACAGCTGAGTGATTAGCCGTGCTCTGGGACCAGATTGAGGGTATGATCCGTCCTCTGGGGTGTCGCCCAGTACCATTATCAATGGATCCAAGGGGAGAAGAGTGCCGCAGATATCCTTAATTTTGGACCTGATCTCTAGCCAGAAGGATTGAATGATCGGGCAGTGCCACCACATGTGTCCCAAATCCCCCTTCGCCCCACAGCCATGCCAACAATCATCTGGGTAATCTACGTTTATTGCATGCAGCCTCTGTGGCGTAAAGTACCATCTATGACATATCTTAAGTGCACACTCTCTGGTAGTTGTGCATCTAGAGGACCTGTGTGCCCTGTCCCATATTCTCCGCCACGATTCTGGAGCTATCTCTCTCCCTATATCCCTTTCCCATGCTGTCACGTAAGACAATTTTTCTTCTTCTGGGACATGTTCTAGGAGGCGGTAGCAGGTTGCCACCTTGTGTGTTCGTTGCCCTTCCGCGACCGTCAATTCTAGACCCGTGGGCTGCCTAGAGGCCGCTTTCTTCACATTCGGGTTGGTGATCCAGTGTCTAAATTGTATGTATCTAAATCTCTCCGTCTCCGGGAGGCTACATTTTTCTTTACATTGGATAAATGTCAGGGGGTCATTATCAGCATATAGCTCCTGTAGTATCAGGGTCCCCGCTCCTGACCAATTATGGTAAGATTTAGAGTGGAGCCCTGGGGTGAACATTGGGTTCTGCGTGATCGGGGTCAGGGGGCCCAGTCCGGGGGCTAATCCTCTAAGAGCTATCTGCCTGTCCCAGCATCGGAGCGTGGAGCGCATAGTTGGGAGAAGGGGTCTCTGGGAACCCTGTGCTTCCCGTGGCAGAAAGGGGAGGTGAGAAAGGGGGGCCTTGCGAACAACTGTTCAATATCTTGCCATTTGGGGGGATCAACCTGAATTGCCCAGCTCAAGATGGGAGCAATTTGTGTGGCTCTATAGTATCTTAAAATCGAAGGGAGTCCTAGGCCTCCCAATTGTCTGCTTCTAGTGAGGATCCGGCGCTGGATTCTGGGTGTTTTGCGCTGCCAGATAAATCTGCCTATTTCCTTCTGCAGGTTATGTAAGTCTTGCTCCGGGATGTGAATTGGGAGCGCCTGAAATGTGTAAAGCATTCGGGGTAGTAGGGTCATCTTGATGGCTGTTACCCGTCCCAGCCAAGATATCTCCTGAGGGGCCCATTTTAATAGAGAATCCTTCGCCTCTTTCAACAAAGAAGGGATATTGGCTCTTACTAATCCTGCGTATGTTGGGTTAGGTGCACGCCCAGGTACATTATTTTGGAATTTACCCACCTAAGAGAAAAGGTGTCCTGTAGGACATTTAGCACCTCTGACGTTTCAGAAAGGTTTAGGCCTTTTGACTTCACCTTATTAATTGTGAAGCCCGCTATCTGTGCAAACCTTCCCAACAATCTCATGAGCGGAGGGACCGAAGTCTGAGCCTCTCTTAAAAAACAAAGGACATCATCTGCGTATAACGCCACTTTGTGGGTTTGGGCTCCCACCTCAAACCCTTGAATTTCAGGGTGCAGGCGAATATGTTGGGCTAAAGGTTCCATAGCTAAAGCGAAAACCAGAGGTGATAGGGGACATCCCTGCCTGGTCCCTTTACCCAGTCTTATCTGCGGTGTCCATTGGGCGTTGACCCGTATTCGAGTAGCGGGGATCTGAAAGTTGGCCAGGACCAATTTGGAGAAGTGTGGGCTGAAACCAAACCCCTCCAGAACTTGACGGAGGTAATCCCATGAAATACTATAAAAGGCCCGGTGGGTGTCTAGGGAGAGCAATGAAAGGGGACCAGGTATAGAGGGGGCTAGGACTATTAAATCTATTGCTCTCCGGATGTTATCATGGGTAGATCTTCCCAAAATAAATCCTGTCTGATCCCAGTCTATTAATGTAGGTAATATTCATCCTAATCGCTGTTTTTTGCTAAACAGTTTGGCGTCTGTATTGAGCAAGGCTATGGGTCGGTAGGAGGCACAATCTGCTCGGTCTTTTCGGGGTTTTAGAATTAGGATTGTGGTAGATTCAGCCATAGATTGGGTGACCGTTCCCGTTTCCCATAGGATGTTAACAGTTTTATAAGATGTGGTATGAGTTCCTTCGCAAACATTTTATAGTATTTATTTGTGAATCTGTCCAGACCCGGAGCCTTGCCCATAGGGAGAGTTTTGATGGCGAGTTCAACTTCTTCCGACAATATTGGGGCATCTAAGAGTTCTAAAGAGTATTGGGGCAGCTGTGGGAGGTCCGCCTTGGTTATAAATTCTTTAACAGCTTGCGGGTCCCCCTTATGTGAGGTCGTATGTTCCCTGAAAAAATCTTCTATAATGCGGCATTTGCTCTCCTCAGAATATGTGTCTTTGACTGATTTATCTCGCAGGAGGCCTATTCTGTTTTGTTTCATTTGTTTACCTAGTTTAGCTGCCAATAGTTTGTTAGCTTTGTTTCCTTTAGTGTAAAAAAATTGTTTAGTGCGCATAATGCTGTATGCCGCCTTTCCCATATGATGCGCTTCCAGGGCCTTTTTCGCCACTCTAAGGTCCCTTAATGAGCGCCGGGAGGGCTTTTTCTTGTGCGCCCCTTCAAGTCTGAGTACCTCCCCCTCTAATTGCTCTCCCAGGAGTCTCCTAGCTCTCCCTCGTTGTGTTGCCTGTTCTATCAAATGGCCCCTGAGCACTGCCTTACTCGCATCCCAAATCGTTCCCCAGCCCACCTCTCCCGTGTCATTCTCGCTAAAATATGCTTTGATAGTTTCTCTAATGTTGGCGCGGGTCAGTGGGTCATCTAACAGGAAGTCGTTTAGCTTCCAAGCAGGTTTCCTTGGTAGGGCCAGTCCAAGGGGGGCTATAGCCAACAGAACCGGAGAGTGATCTGCAAGCGCTTCGGGAAGTATGTCCACCATTCGAACATATTGAATCAGTGAGTCAGATATAAATAACATGTCTAACCTTGAGAATCCCCCATGGACCGCCGAATAATAAGTGTAATCCCTTTCTTCCTGATGCGAGTATCTCCATACCTCAATCAGGGAGTGGTCCTTCAGTAGAGAGGTGAGGGCCTTAAAATTGTTTCTATCATTAGCTGTTGGGGGTAGGGTTTTGTCAACTAGGGGACTGACCACAGCGTTGAAGTCCCCCCCAGAATCACTTCTCCCTCAGCATGATCAGATATCGCTTTTTGATAATTTCAGGAAGAATTGGCTTTGGTTACTATTGGGGGCATAGATGGAGATCAAAGTGACCTTACGGCCATCTAATATGGTGTTGATCAACTCCTCATCTCGGACCACTCCCTGAGTTTTAAATGAGATCCCCTTGCGCACCAGGATGGCAACCCCTCGCTTTTTCATCCCGCTAGAGGCAAAGAATTTGATGGGGTAGAGCTTATCGTTGAGGCAGAATTCATCAGCCGGTTGTAAATGGGTCTCCTGAAGGAATAAGAATGATGCATCTAGGGATTTTAATCTGTGGAAGAGGGCTTTGCGTTTCAGAGGGGAGTTTAATCCTTGAACATTGAGCGAGATTAATTTATAGCTAGGGGTTGCCATGGTGTATTTGCACAGGCTTTTGTCTAGCGTAACCTCCTTTAATTAAGTTCGGCGAACTGTAACTTTTGAGATTGAACTTTACAGTGCAGCACGACTGAGTGTAGTGGTAAATCAAAGCATAATAACCCCTCACCAGTTGCCAGATAGGGGTAAACACAAAAAAAACTAAGAAAATAATTATAATAGAAGCAGGTCATAACTAATGAGCATGTTACCTTCCTCAAAAATTGCATTATCCTTAGTCCCCAAGGTAATGTAAACTTAATACAAAACATGTCAGGCGTCATCCATTCCGACGCCCGGATCAACTTTCAAACAGGATTTTCAGAACTTTCAAGCCCAGGCTCGAGTCAATCTAACCATGAGCTCAAGGGGGTGGGGGGAGGGCGCATAAACGCCCAAGATCCTCTCAGTTTGCTATTGTGTTGTTGTAGACTCACGCCACTGCTTCAGGTTGCTGCCCAGCTTTCTCCCTCTGACGATGCTGGGCATGAGGCCTTTTCAGGGGTTCGGGTGTTTTCCCCAGGTCTGGTCCACGGTTTGTGGTCGTGGAGTGGTGCGGTCGACGTCGTGACCTTCCCCGCCTCGGTTTCGATGGGATACGTGGGGCGGAGTCATTCCCCTCCTGAGATTGTGGATTGTGGGCGTCATCTTCAGGTGGTATCTCGCCCATTATATCTCTCGCTTCCTCCTCTGAAGTGATTATGTGCTGTTGGTTATGAAGTTCAAAGATCAGCTTACATGGGAATCCCCAGCGGTAGCAGATTTTCCGGTCTCTCAACCAGGATGCCACTTTCTGTAGTCGCGGTCTGCGCGCTAGTGTGTAAGGGGCTAGGTCTTGAAACAATCAGATCTTCGTGCCCTGAAACCGTATTGCGTCTGAGTCTCTGGCTGCGGCCATGATTTCCTCCTTTTGGTGATAGAAGTGCACTCGAGTGAGATCATCTGGGATTAGGTTTTTCTACATCTGGGCTGATGAGTACACCCGATGTGTTTTATCCAGCTTAAGGTCCTCGTTTGGTGGTAGTTCCAAGAGGGCTCTGAAGAATGTCTCCACGTAGTCTGCCAGTTCCCGATCGGGTATCTTCCAGGGGATCCCCGCAGGCGCACGTTGTTTCTCCTTGATCTGTTTTCTAAGTCGGCTTGTTTTGCCCAGATCTCCTCAAGGTGTTCCTCAATGGCCTTTACTCTACCCGCCAGTACTTCGCTGTCATGAGATTGAACGCAGGTTACATTCTCCAAGTCGCTGACTCTGGATTCCAGCCCCCCAAGGTGGGATGTAAGATCTGCCAGTGATTGGGCCAGGGAGTCTTTGGAGCTTTTGATCTCCTTCTTTATTTCTTGAGTGATATCTTGTTTAAGTGATTTAAACATTCCCTCCAGATCCTCCCTGGATACCGCCATGTTGGTGGACCGGTTCAGGGGTGGGGGCAGGTGAGTTTCAGCCGTAATGCTACTTGTGTGAAGCGAGTCCTGGAGTTGTGGTCGTGGTTTCATATATGTCTGAATCCTCCATGGCTTTTTTTTGGCTATTGGTTTGGGCATCACTTGCCAAGGTAGCTGCTGTCGCCTAATTGCCTTCGCATATAGAACCTCCAGATGCTTCCCAGAGGTAAGGCGCGCAGGGGTTCCTCGCATATAATATACTGTTCATCGGGGCACTCCAGGACGTATGAGGCTTGAGTTATCTATTGGGGTGTCTGTTATCGTCCATTAGGATTGCCTCCCCGAGTTCTCTCTTGGAGCGTTGACTCTCCTCAGCCAGCCATACTCATCTTAATTCTGGGCCCCCCGCATTCATCTGCTCCCTAGTTCCCCATCAGACTCCAATACATCTCTCTCAGTTAACACGCCGGGTATCTCTGGCGCCGCCTGACCTGCTGGGTCTCCAGGCCCCCACCGGGCTCCAGTTCCAGCGAGCCATGGCAGTCCCTCTCGTGCCACTCCCAGGTTGTCAGCCTCACAGTCTCATCAGGGGGGAAGGGCAGGAAGGGCCCCTGCAGGTGCCGACTCCGGCGCCCCGCGCCACTCAGAACGAAGCGTCCCGGTGTCGGCAGGGTCGGCAGAGACAGCGAGTCGTAATCGGGCTGAGGGGGGGGCCACAGGACTCACCTCCCCCTCCGGGAGTCTTCTCTTCTTGGGCCGAAGGCCCCAGCTCCAGGACAGCTCTCAGGAGGGCGGGTCAGCGGCCCGCTGTCACCGCATAGCCGCTCGTCTCTCCAATGTGGTTCCCGTAGTTTGGGCCAAACGGACACCTAGCTTCTGTCGTGGCCGGGGTCCCTCGGGAATCGCCTTCCCCCATCCGGTCCTCCTCTCTCCGCCGTGGGTTCATCAGCCAGCGGAGAGGCGGCACAGGCTGATCACGATTGCGCCCCGCTCCCCCTCCCGATCGAGGTTCTCTCGCCGCTGCTGCTCTCGTTGGTCGCTCCGCCGACTTCATTCTCCCCTCGATCCCCAGCAGATCTCACGATGTGTTGCGCGGGCTCGGCGGGGTCCAGCGCAGGGCTCCACGTCTCAGTGGCAGCTCCGGGTGGCGTGCGCCGCCATTTTGTGGATCTCTCCCCGACCCGTCTTTCAACTCTAAATAAGGCTCCGGGTCGAGCGTTCAGGGGAAATGAGTTCAGCGAAAGATGCACCACCTTCTTGTTGTCATTTTCCTGTGGTCTTCGGGCGACAGTTACTCATTTTAAGGGCGAATTCAGCCGATCCGGGCGCCGTGACATGGCGCTCACGGGAAGCATGAACGCATGGCGTGCTGCCTAGCCCCGCCCCCGTCAAACTGTTCTTGAAGGAGTGGCTAATAAAAATGTGATAGTTGAAGATTCCGTCAAAGAGCAGGGTGTTCTGACAGGTTCTTCTGCCCCACCAGCATTAGTGTTTTTTCTAGCCAACTATTCCAGGTGGACCTGCTCAGTGTGATGAATTCTGCGGAACCATCACTAATTCCCCAGTGGCAGTCTCCCCCTCGATGACCAGGGAAAGGAAGGTGCTACCTTATCCTGACCCTGGAGGTGGTCTAAGGAGGGAGGATCATGGAGGAGGATATGAATACCGGGGAGAAGTGATGGCGCCAACAGGAGGGATGCAATATATTCCCCATTTTGATCAGGAGGAAACTTAAATACAGAATCTTTAATGGCATATTGTTGTGAAACATCTGATGTCTATGGTAATTGTAATGATATAACAACGGTACCATCATGTAATGCAAAATCCATTAAAACCTCCTTGAACTCAAAGTCCCAGAAATCCTCAAGTAATGTGACGAGGAAGAGAAGCAATGAGTTAATGTGGAAGAAATGTGACCTTGAGAACAATTTGCAGTATAGTTGTTACAAAGCTAATCTAATGCGCAGGATTTTTAAATGCTCAAATCACCTGCAGCTGGGAGAACAGGAAGAGAAATGGGAACGTGAACATGGATGGAGAGAGAAGGCAGGTTGCAGAGTATGAAACATGTGCTGGTGTCAGAAGAAATTCCACAAAGGACTGTCGGGAGAGAAACATGCCAGAGGTCATCTGGCGGTTTTTGGGACATTCAGAGAGGAGCTTCGTTCAAGAGGAAGCAGAGTGTGCACAGTGAAGCCGTGTGTGTAGACGTGGTTCTTAAAAGCAGAGCCAGTCTTGGCAGCGAAGGCTGGAAGAGCTGACGCAGACACCCGGCGGGACTCTGCCACTGAAGGGGAGCCAGCCCCTTGTGAGCAAGTCTCAAACGCAGCACAAAGAGCCAGTGAGTTAGCCTTATAGTGAAGGGGGGCCCAGGATGTGCGGATATCCTGATAAGCATATGAAAAGTACTTTTGGGTACCGACCTAATACAACTAAATGGAATAGGCAAATGTGGTGAGATGTCAGTTGGGGGAAACCTGAGACCAGCATTGCCTAAGCCAAGAGACATTGCCAAAAGAATAAAAGGGGCAACTATGGGGTCATTCTCCTGATTTAAGGAGGTCAGTTGGGAGATAATTGGAACAAGCATTGCCAAAAGTCAAGAGAGATTGCTAAAAGGAAAAGCTTGAACAAACCCCTAGATATTGGATGACGGTTTGGGGAAATTGGTACAAGTAACAGTTAAGGAGAAAGTGAATGTGCAATGGAGCCTGATAAGGATATCCGGTAGTGGAACCTTTCTGGACAAGGATACCTGACAGGAGAGTACACCAGGGGATCTCAGTGGGACAAAAGAGGGAAGTCCTGGCAGGAGAGTAAAGTAGAATATCAAGAGTTTAGAGGGGATATGTTTCCTGGCAGGAAAGTGTCCCGGGAAACTCACTTTGAATTGGTATGTGGAAAAGAGATTTATTCATCTTAAGTTCTCGTTTCCTTTGAACATTTTGTCAACCGGGAAATTTAAAAAGACATGCCTTTTGCCATGTTTGAACCTCTATTCTGAAAAAGACATTTGTTTTGCCATCCTGAAAAATAGTAAAGATTTTCCTTTACCTTATTTAAACCAACACTGTGGAAAGGATACTTTGTTTTGCCATTCTGAAAGGTCAGGAGAGATCTCCTCTTTTCCATATGAGTATCATGGAAAGAACATTTGTTTTATCACCTTGAGGAGAGTATTGAGAGAAAGAGACATTTGTAACGCCTTTAAGAGACTGGTTTTGACACCAAATATTATGAACAGTTTGCTTGAAATAATCTAGTGAAAGGGAGTCAACCCTTGGCTAACAGAAGTGTTTTGAAACTGTTTTTTATTAACATTTACAACAATGACATCTAACAATTACATCAAACAACAACCTGTACCCCGAACCCCTTCCCGCCCCCAATCCCTAACCCAAGTTGCACATATAGTTACCACAGTTAGACACTTACAAGGAGGAAAAATACATTCCAAATCGATTCACTTCTCAGCTTACAATTAGTTATTCACTTGCCCAGTCAAAAAAAATAATAATAATCGGCTTATCAGCAGCACAACCCCTTTCATCCATTCCGACATGCTGTCCAAATCAAACCGGCCAATATATTGAACACAGTTTTAACAGATTCTGGAAGTTATCAATTTCCCTCTTGAGTCTCATGGACAACACTTGGGCAATCCAGGGGCTTCTCCTGCTCAGACACATAATGCCTAAACAGGGCCCAGTAGTCCAAGGGTCTGCTGGTAGGAGGTAGTGTTTGACTATACAGTGCTTCACGCTTTTCACATCTGGACATTGAGGAGACCCATTCACAGAAGGCAGGAGTTCTCTTTGCATCCCAAGTTTTAGCAATTAACGATCTTGTTATTATCGAGGCCTTCTCACTTCTGGATCCGGATTCTATCAGGGCTAACAACCACACTGCCGGAGAGTGTGAGATTGGTGCGTTTAGTATAGTAGCCATTGTCTGCTTAATCCTTTACCATAGTGCCTGCACTGGGGGACACAACCAGGCCACGTGGTAAAAATCTGCCGGTGACTGCCCGCAGCGCTTACAGCTGGGGGACCTGTCTGGCTAAAGCTTGTTTAGGCGAGCTGGAGAGTAATACATTTGGTGTATATACTTAAAGTGTATCAAATGCAACCTGTTATTCATAGATATTTGCTTAGTTTGTGTGCACACTATGTCCAATTGAGCCCCTGGTAATGTAAAGCCCAGAATTTCCTCCCACCTATTCCTATATTGGCTCCCTAGTGAGGGCTTGTTGGTGCGTACTATTTTATATATTGTGGAGATCAATTTACTTTTATGTTGCGGGGCGGTGATGTACGTTAAGAACAGAGAGATGGTTGGGGCTATCGGGAAGGTTGGCCATTTGGAGTGCATCGTTTCCCTAAGTCTAAAGTAGAGAAACATTGTTATAGGTGTCCACTCCCCTCTCTCTTTAAGTTCGTCCCACGTTATAAATCTACGCTCCACCACCAGATCCCCCAACGTGAGTATGCAGAATTTCCTAAAGTGTTTACAAAAGGTTTCCTCCTGGGTGAGGGGATGCCCCGAACATGATAAATAGCCATGTCCGGAGAGTACCATTGATCTAGGCCTACTCTATCCACCAAGCAATCCAATGCTTTAAGCGTGGCTGCTATCGGCAGTACCTCCAACCGATTGCCTCGATTGCACGATCCCCCCTAGAACCCTCTCAAGCTGTATGGATACGTTATAGCCTTCTCTAAGCGTGTATGTGGGAGGTCAGAAGTGGTTGACCACCACCAAACAGCATACTGGGCCTGTGAGACCCGGTGGTAAAGGGGGTGATCTAGGACCTCAAACCCGCCCTGTGAGTATGGGCTTTATAGTTTATCCAAAGAGACTCTAGGGTGCCCCCCTGCCCATGTCAACCTATTCATCAGGCTTCTAAGTCGGGTTCAGAATCTCATTGGCGGCCAGATCGGCACGTTATTAAAAATGTCTAGAAATTTTGGTCGAATCACCATTTTAGATAGTGAGATTCTGGCCGCCTGGGAGATTGGGAGACGCATCCACGTTTCCACCTTATGTTCCATACTTTCCAGAACCGCCAAATAGTTTTCTTCATATAGCTGAATGGAAGACATAGAAACCCGGACACCCAAATACCGGATCCCCTGTGGGAACCATGCAAACTCATCACCGATGTTGTTTCGTGTTACATGTGTGGTCAGAGGGAGTATCTCTGACTTGGACCAGTTGATCTGTAGACTCAATAGGGTCCCGAAGTCTGCAATTTCCTTCACTATGAGGGTTAGGTTGACCCTTGGGTGCTTCACGTAAGTCAACAAGTCATCCGCATATAATGACACAATAGAAGTGCAGGAATGTAGACTTATACCCCTGTGTGAATGGAATTTGCGTAATGCACAGGCCACAGGCTCAATCGCTAAAGCGAACAGGACAGGGGAGAGGGGGCAACCCTGTCTGGTTCCTCGAGTAGGGAATATTGCTGCTGATTGTCTTTGGTTGGTATATACCAATGCCCTGAGGGCCGTGTACAGCAGGCAAATCCACTGCAGAAAGATGTTACCTAGACCTGCGAAGTCTTTCTCCGCATTGAGGGCCGTGACGGCCATTGGGATTTCAGTGTTGACGTTATGCATTAGTGAGAATAATCTCCGCAGATTATTCTGGGTGGACCGGCCCGGAACAAACCCGGCCTGATCTGGCAAGACCAGGGCAGGCATATGAGGAAGGAGTCCATCCGTCAGAATTTTGGCCAAGATCTTATTATCGGTGTTCATCAGGGATAGAGGCCTATATGAAGAGCACCTACCCAGATCCCTGCCAGGTTTAAGGAGTACTGTAACCAGGGCCGTCCTAGTGGTCTGGGAGTGTGCCTGCCGACCTGGCATGTTCGAACATGTTCCGCAGTGGCGGGATGAGAAGATCAGCGTATGCTTTATACATCTCAGCAGTAATGCCATCCGTGCCTGGGGCTTTGCCATTTGTGAGGGAGTTTATCGCTCTAAGAATTTCCTCATCAGTGGGCGAATTGTTCAGCCGCGCGCCCTGTTCTGAGTCCAGCCACCCCAATGCCACCCTATCTAAGTATTGGGTGATAATATCGTGGCCCACTGTCAGCCATGTAGAATACAGTTTCTCATAGAAGACCCGGAAGGTCTCATTAATTTTCTTGTTGTCCCTAACCCTATCCCTGTTTACAGTCTCTACTTCCAGTATAGGGTCAAGGTGCCGTTCCTGCCTAATCGCCTAGTGTGCATTCCACTAGGGCGGTCCCCCTCCCTGTATCTTGCCGCCACAATAGGGTCCTCCAAAAATTGCTCTTCACTATCCATTAGTGTGCGAATCTCAGCCCTCTTTTCCCCTAACAGAGACTGTAACTCCTGGGCATCGCCCTGCACTTGTTTCGTTTCCATGTCTTTGATATCCTTTTCAAGGGTTGAAATAGATCTGCAAATACATTTCAGAACACTCCCCTCCCTAGACATACAACATACCCGAATATAAACTTTAAAGGTTTCCCACACCATTCTGGGGTCTGGGACAGAGTCTGTATTTGCGTGGAAGTATTCTATTATGTCTCGGTGGATACCCTCCCTGAAGACGGTATCCTCCAGCGTCCAGGCTCTAAATCTCCATCTCAGCCTACTAATTGGGACTTTGGGCATTTTAAATTGAACGACTACTGGGGAGTGGTCCAATAGAGTACGAGGAAGGATGTGGGCTTTGTGGGTCAATCGGGCTATCTCTGGGGTCATCTGGATGTAGTCTATCCTGGACGAGCTGCCATGAACCCCCAAATAGAAAGTGAATTCACGGTCTTTAGGGTGTAACAACCTCCAAGTATCAATCAGGGAGTAGTCTTTTGCTATGGACCCCCACTTCTGAGCTGCCCGTGTGACGCGGTCTGGGTGGAAGAGGATCTGTCCATATCCAATGTGAGGGCGACATTGAAGTCCCCTGCCCAGACCACATCGTAACGGGGAAAGGTGCGTAAGTGATCCGCACACATTTGAAAGAAGTCTGGGTTGTCAAAGTTAGGGCCATATATATTAATAAAGAGAATGGGCCATCCAGATATTTCCCCCAGAACAAATCGGCCTTCTGTATCAGAAATTACTTTGTGCAATTTAAACTCCAGGGTTTGGTGTATGTAGATGGCCACTCCCTGGGATTGGGAGGAGTAGGAGGAACTGTACCTGTGGATCCCCCAACCAGGAAAATTGGGGAGTTTATATGCCCTACCCAAGTATGTCTCCTGGAGACATAGTAAGTTCATATGATTGTTCCTCGCATAATTTGTGATCAGGTGTGTTTTTTTACTATTTGTGAACACACGTATATTCCACGGTAATACAGTTATATCCCCCCGTACTGCCCTTCAGCCGTTACTGGGGATGCCATTCCTCTCCCTGATAGGGGGACATCACTACTGGTTGTATTATTAGACCGTTGGGATTTGGGTATCGTGTTTTGTCAGTTCCTGTGTCTGTTCTGATACTTTTGTCTGTACATATAGCAACTTGGAGTCCCTCCACCCCCCACCCATTTTAAATAACTCAAACAGACTTACATAGCTAAACCCTTGCTCCTCCCCCAGCCCACGCCACAAACCCCAACTTACTGGCCCCCTTGTCCCACCCACCTCCCTGTACCCATCAAACATTGACTAATATCAGGCTAAGTGGCCGCTAGGCACGGGGGGTGCTTGCGGCTTCTGCGGCTCCTGAAATTCGGAGGCTCTATACCTAAGTTACATACCAATTTTGGATACCCACTCTCTGGGTGTTTTAATGTATGTATTCCTGTGTTGCTTTGGGGATTACTGTTCCGCCATTGGATGCATTTGCCATTGAATCATTGCACTACCTGGTACGTGCACCTGAGGTGCCTCTGTCAAGGGGTCCCAGGGGAGGGAGGCCTGGGATCCGATATATTCATGGTGAACCTTTCAGCTGATTCAGGGGTTGAAAAGAAAGATACCCTGTCATCTTGCACCACTCTGAGTTTGGCCGGGTACATCATCGAGTAGCAAATCCCTCTGATCCTGCACTTGTTGACTAAAGTCAGGAAATAACCATATTATCGACAAGCCCCACTGCAGGTTCTTCTTCTCTCTCGCCACTCGCAGCAGGGTATCACGATCCCTGTAGTTGAAGATTCGGGCTATGATAGCCCTTTCCGGGGCTCCTGGGGGAGATCTAGCCGCAAGTGAGCGGTGGGCTCTTTCAACCATAAACATGCTTGTAACTGGTGGGTCGTCCAATACTTCTTTGAGGAGCTTTTCAACAAAAAGTTCCATGTTGTCGATATGAGTACTCTCGGTCACCCCTGTAATACGAATATTATTCCTCCTAGATCTCCCCTCGAGATCCTCATTTTTAGCAGTCACTTTCTTAACTATCTGTTGCAGGGAGGCTACCTCTCTTTGGAGTACAGAGATCTTATCCTAAATCTCCCCGATCCTCTGCTCTGCCTCCGACATCCTCCCACATAGTTTCTCTATCTGTATCGCAGACACGTACACCTTACAGGTTAACATGTCTATCTTTGCCATGAGAATGACAGTGCTGCCCTTCAGGGCCAATAGGGTTTGATTTAAGGCAGAAATGTCTATGTGGGTCTTGCTAGCCCCTTCCTCCTGCCCGGATGGGGCATAATCTGTCCTAGCAAATTGTTCCATCTTTGATTGCCGCTTCAGTTTGCCCATACTGGGAGATGCAGGGTGCGGTGTTCGGGGCCTGCGTACTCACCCCTGGGTCGTGGTTTTTAGAGCCGTGCCCAGGGACCGCTGACCCACCCAATGTCCCGAAGCGGGGAAGTCCACCTGCAGTTCACACCGTCACTGAGCGCAAAGAGATAGGATTTAGCAGGGAAACCAGTCTCCAAGGAGTGAAGGACTATTTTGCTAGATCCCTAAATCCAATGTGCGGAGGGACCGGGCCAGGTTCAGGCCAACCCGGCGGGGTTCCAGCTCTTTAATCCTCTCCCCCAAGGGCCCCAAGTTGCTCTATAGGATCTGCTGACCATGTGGGCGGTCCCACAGTGCTGGAGTCAGTTGAGTAAACACTTATATTGAGGCAAAGATTCCCCTCTTACAGACCCACCATGTGACAAAAGCCTCGACCTGCTCCACTCCTAGTAAGAAGTTACCGGCTCCATTACTGAAATCAAGCCATATGGCTAGCTCTCTGTGATCCCTGTTCAGCAGGCAGCTCGGGAGGTGGTGTTTCCCACTTGCAATAAACCATTCAAGGGGGGAGGGAGCAGCAAGCGCCGACCGGGAGAGGAGGAGAAACAATTGTGTCCCGGCCACAGGATTTCGTCTCCAGCTTCCAATCACAGGGGGAGCAGACACCCACCCCTGTCGGAACAGCATAGTCTGGGCTCCTCAAGCCCCCCGCCACCCGGGCCCCACTATCCTTGTCAGGAAGTATTAAGTGTTGGCACCCTGTTGTAATGCGCAGCAGTCCAGGAGGGCACAGGGAACGGACTCACGGAAGCACAAGCCGTTAAGCAAGGAGCTTGGGGGAGGGAAGGCATGCAACTCACCACCTGAGGCCCCCGCGGCCGCTTCTACTCACCCCTGAGATCCGATGCACACCAATCCTCGACGCAGGCAGGTCCACTGTGGGTCCAGCGAACGTTGGGGCCTGGTCACCTACAACAGTCCGGCATCCACCAGGGGCGTCCCAGCCACCGTCCTACGTGCGGGGAGCCCAAGTCTCCAGATGTGCAGGGTAATGACGATCTGGAGGCGCGGAGGTCCCCAGCAGTAAGAGCCCCCGCACCCAGGCACTGGAACCGCCGAAAAACTTCCAACGCCAAGATCTTCGCTAGGTGGGGGAGGGGCACTCCGTTCCCCCGTGGCCACAACGATCACAGGCCCCGAAGCAGCTCCCCGCAAGGCAATGCTGGATCGAGCTGCCAAAAGTACAGAGTGTTCCCAAGGCGGTCCGCAGCCGATGTAGGAGTTTTCCAAGTCTCCTGGGTCCGCAGTTTGCCCAGAGTGGAACAAAATTCCAGAGCCTCCGACGGAGCACTTTCAGGCCACGGCCCAGCGCCCCCCGTCTAACGGAAGTGTTTTGTTGAAGTTACATGTTTGAGTTATTGCAATTTTTTGTTGAGTTGGACCTTTGAAGGCGAGACATGGTATCTCCCTTTCCTTTATGAGAACCAACCTAACCCTCCCCTGCCCTTTATTGGATATTGTAAACCAGCTCTTCTCAGTTTCCTTCATTCAACCTACTTCAGTACTGGGATGAGGAAGAGGCCACTAGGAGTAGTGAACACTAGTAAAACATTTCACCACAGGAAGCTGCCTGCAGAGTATTGTGAAGGTCAGGCACGTTCCAAGTGCTACTCTAATTGCAGTCAGGGAGGAAATCAGCAACACTCAGACTAGCAGGGAATCCTGTTTGAGAGGAGGCAGCCGTGGTGGGTCCAGCAGGGAAGCCAGGATTCTGGCAGGCAATCCTAAGTACCTGTGAAGCCCAGAAGCAGACGGGCCGTACGAAAACCACAGGTTTGGGAGCCTCTTTGGTCACAGAAATTGTCATGATCTCTGCTTCCAAAAGTTCAGGACTTGCCCGACTCCCTTGGAAGCAGACCCATAACCCCGGTTCCGAGTGCCAGCCAGTCCCATTTGGGACCTTTTGGACCCTGTCCTGGCGCCAGTGGCACCAGGCTCATAAAGATGCCCAGTCCCAGTGCTGGAAGTGCCGGGCTCATAATGCTTGGGTGGACTTACCTGCAGCAGACCATGCTGCTTACTTACCTGCCAGTTGAACCCCTGATCCTCTTCTGTTTGGGACTACTTTTCCTGTTGGGTGGGGCAGGAGCCACTCCCTAGGTTCAGAACACTGGAACTCTTCTGGAAAGCAGGAACTCTTTTCTTACCTAGGCGTGGCTGTGGAAGGAGACACCTAAGCACTACAGGAGGCTATTTAAACCACACCCGATGGATGAATCTTGCTTTGCGTTATTCTGCATTCTCTGCAGCAGAACGCTCATCATGTCTTCTGCTTCTGATCCTGGGCCTAAGGGAACAAAGGCTTACCATCCTGGAATCCAGTCTTCAGCAGCACCTATAAAGACAAAGAAAGAACAGGTTAGCACTACGGTCTTCAGTGGAAGCGCATCTCTTACCTGGTCCATCGGCTGTCACCAACGCCTCGCGCTGCATTCTGGCATCTGAAAGACAAAGGCTTACCTACTCTTCGCATGCTCCGGAGGTCTTCGCACTGCATTCCGGCATCTGAAAGACAAAAGCTTACCAGCTCTTCGCACGCTCCGGAGGCCTTCGGCGCTGCATCCCGCATCTGAAAGACAAAAGAAGGTGCGTTTAAAGACATTGGGCAACTTTATTACTCACGTGCCATTACTCCTTCTCACGCCGAATCCAGTGGGTATTCCAGCACCCTTCAGCTTCTCTAAAGCTCCGAACTTGTACCTGCAAGATAAAAGGGACAGTTAGTGCGCATCGTGAAGCAGGCTACAAGCGCTTACTTACGTGCTTCCAGGCGCTTCTATTCCTCACGCGGGTTCGATCCTCAACTCTCATCAGCCCGCCATCCGCCATCGCCGGAACCCTGCAAAACAAGAGATATCATTACAAAAGACTTTTAAGACATTTGAAGTGCCCTGAACTTACCGTTCGTGCAGTTAACGACGGACAGCAGTCCTCTGAGGTCAAGAGGCCTGCACCCTTATCCAGTGAAGAAACTGGTTACGGCACCCTGCCCCGAGGCAGATGGAGAGCTCGGCGTTCACTTACCTAAGGTGAGGGCGTTAACCTTTGGGGTTCTACAGGAGAAGAGAAAGGGAAGAGGAGAGAGGCACCCAATAAACCCAGTTCATTAATCTCATATTTTCTATCTGCAGACATCTTACTCTTCGAGTCAGACATACAGTGCACAGAGGTCCAGCCCAAAGAGCCAACCGTGTGTTACACATCACCTTTGAAGATACGGCATTCACCCAGTCAAGACCGGCGCCTCTGCGGGAATCAGGTGAGCGTTACAGAACGCAAAGCCTACCGCAAAACTCCCACCCAGGCGCTATGGAAACCTCGGATACCGACCAGCTAGCCCAGTTACTTGGGGAACTAAGAGCAGAAGTGCATGCAGCCCGTCAGGAAACGAATGCTCTAAGAAGGGAACTGATTATTTCCAAGGAGCGAACAGACGATCTCGCTAGACAATTGCTACAGTCACAAGCCGGACAAACTCCGTTACCCGCATCAGGGGCAAATCTTCCTTCAACATCCTCTACGAACCCAGTGCAGATCAACCTACCTGGGAATGTACCTCTGGCTCCGCCCGAACGATTTTCTGGTGACCCAAAGAGGTTTGCAGTATTTATTAATCAGTGCCGGTTGCACTTCTTATGCCGGCCAGCAGCATTTCCAACTGATCAAGCTAAGGTAGCTTTCGTGCTTTCGTACGTTAGTGGCAATGCGGCAGACTGGTCGATCCCTCTAGTTAATCAAGATGATCCGGTTCTCCATGATTTTCAAGCTTTTCAGCTCAGTATGGAAAAACTGTTTGCAAGACATTCACAGGGGCAGGCCTTGGACAATGAGCTCCTTTCATTGCCACAGGGTAATCAAGACCTTTTGGCTTATATTGCGTCTTTCAACAGACTGATAGTGGAAACTCGATGGCCTGAGGACAAAAGGATTACGCTGTTTTATAGAGGTCTACGTGGAGAGCTCAAAGATGTGTTAGCCCAAGTAGTGAATCCCCCGCAAGACTGTTCGGACTATATTGACTTAGTCGTTCAAATTGACCACAGACTGCAGAACAGGAAGGCCGATCGTTCCAAGTTTGATGCTCGAGTATTTTCCAAACCACCAAATCCTACCAAAGGAGTAGACTCCGGGGAACCCATGCAAATAGGGGGCCTGAAAGGACCACTAACACAAAAGGAGCGGGAAAGGAGAAAACAGCTGCAATTATGCCTCTATTGCGGAAACTCGGGGCACTTTCTTCGAGACTGTCCGGTGAAACCAGCCAAGAAGGCAGTAGGAGCTGCAGTTACCAGGGTCACAAACTCTGAGCAGGGAAACGACCTCGCCCGACAAGAATAGAGGTCCTCTTGCCGAGCGTTAAAACCAGTTCCGTGACCTCGCATTTTGTGATACCTATGGTCCTCATTAGCCCTGAACATCCGGATCGATTACATGCGATTGAAGCTTACGTCGACAGCGGTGCCATCGGCAATTATGTGGATCATGAAATGGTTTTGAGGATGAATCTGACTCTTTGTCCAAAGGCTGTAAAGGACGTCATTACTACGGTGGATGGTACGGAGATAGCCTCCGGACCAGTAACGCATACCACCCAAGAAGTGACGCTAGTAAGTCAAGATGGACACCATGAGAAGATCATGTTCGATGTGATCAAGGCCCCTCAGTTCCAGATTATTATAGGAATTCCTTGGTTAGAGAAGCACAATCCTCAGATCGATTGGCAAGCAAGAACGGTTCAGTTTCCAGAATGTGTCTCTACTTGTCACCCTCGACCTGGTGTTGCACTGGCAGCAATTTCCTCGGAGGCTCCCCAGTTACCTCCTGAATACCTAGAATTCCAAGATGTTTTCCGGAAGGATCAGGCTAACTCTCTACCTCCTCATAGGTCTTATGACTGCCAGATAGACCTGATACCTGGATCTACTCCTCCTTGTAGTAGAATTTATGCCCTCACCGAGCCTGAGAATCTTCACCTCCGACAATACCTGGATCAATACCTAGCGAATGGGTTTATTCGTCCTTCCAAGTCCCCTGCTTCCTCAGCTTTGTTCTTCGTTCCAAAAAAAGAAGGGGACCTTAGAACTTGTATAGATTATCGCGCCCTGAACCAGATCACCGTTAAGAATAGATATCCGTTACCTTTGATCCCTGAACTCCTGGACCAAGTCAGAAAAGCATGCATATATACAAAGCTGGATCTTAGAGGAGCCTACCACTTGGTACGAGTAAAAGAGGGCGATGAATGGAAGACGGCCTTCCGCACCAAGTATGGGCTATTTGAATATCAGGTCATGCCCTTCGGACTTTGCAATGCCCCGGCCGCCTTTCAATATTTTATGAACGATGTCCTCAGAGAGCTCATAGATGTGTGTGTTGTTGTTTACATTGACGACATCCTCGTTTATTCTTCATCGGAAACTGAACATCGGAAACACGTGAAAATGGTCCTCGAGAGATTGCGTCATCACAAACTTTTCGCTAAGTTGGAAAAATGCGTTTTCAACGTGACTGAAGTTGAATTCTTGGGATTCATATTATCACCTAGCAGAGTGCGTATGGATTCAAAGAAGGTCGATGCAATTCTCAAATGGCCATCGCCATCCTCCGTAAAAGGTGTTCAAAGCATGTTAGGCTTCGCTAACTTTTACCGCAGGTTTATCCCCGAATTCTCTCGAATAGTCCAGCCCATCACCGCCTTGTTAAAGAAAAACAAACGTTTTGAATGGTCTACCGAGGCGGAACAAGCTTTCCAGAATTTGAAGACTAGATTTATCTCTGCACCGATCTTAAAACATCCTCACCCAGAACTCCCCTACATCGTTGAAACTGATGCTTCGAGCCTTGCCATGGGGGCAGTTCTATCACAAAAGGACCCAGTAACCAATCAGTTGCATCCCGTGGCATTTTGGTCCCGCAAATTCTCGCCTCCTGAAATCAATTACACTATTACTGATAAGGAACTTCTAGCTATCAAGTCCGCCTTTAAGGCTTGGCGGCATTATCTTCTGGGGGCCCGACACACCGTTACTGTGATTACAGATCACCGAAACCTGCAATATTTGAAAACCGCAAAAGCTCAATCCTCTAGGCAACTCCGTTGGGCACTATTCTTTGCCGAGTTTGACTTCATAATTACCTATCGACCTGGTACAAAAAACGGTAAAGCTGATGCCCTTTCTCGGATGGGAGTGGAAGAACATTTGATCAATCCTAAACCTGTACCTATCATTCCAGAACAAAGAATTCTAGGTGTAATCGCCACACAATCCATAGAGGAAGTTAAGGATAAAGCCAGGCTACTGGTAACTCCAGCAGACATACAGAATTGGCATCTGCAGGGAAAGGACTTTACGGTGAAGGACAACCTATTATATTTCCAAGAATGGTTATACCTGCCCAGCACAGATTTACAGAAAAAGGTAATCTCTTGTTATCACGATTCTTTAATGGAAGGACATCCCGGTATGACCAAGACCTCGGAAAAGATCAAGCGCTACTTCTGGTGGCCGTCTTGGAAAAAAGATATCAGAGACTTTATAATGTCCTGTGGAGTATGCGCCCAAAACAAGAGTCAAAAGGAAAAACCAGCCGGCCTCTTACGCCCTATTGACATCCCGCCTCGCCCTTGGCATACGCTTTCTATGGACTTCATCACCGATCTACCTCCATGCTCCGGATACAATACGATCCTAGTAATCGTGGACCTATTCTCCAAGATGGCGCATTTCATTCCACTCAAAGGCTTACCAACAGCAGCAACTCTGGCCCGAGAATTTCTCGAAAACATCGTCCGACTGCACGGTTTTCCTTCAGTTCTAATTTCGGATCGAGGTAGTCAATTTATTTCTCATTTTTGGCGAAGTTGCTGTCGGTCGGCTCAAATTGATGTGAGACTTTCGACCAGCCACCACCCTCAAACCGACGGACAAACCGAGAGGACCAATCAAACTCTGGAACAGTATTTGCGCTGCATGCTACAACAAACTGAAAAAACTTGGAAAGATAGCCTTTGGATAGCCGAATATGCCTACAATAACTCTGTCCACTCGGGAACTGGGAAGACCCCGTTTTTTCTTTTATACGGTAGTCACCCTCGAACCTCGGAGTTGGATCCACTCCAAGATCTTGGAACACCAGCAGTAGACCACCTTCATTCTACAATCACCCAAGCCTTTAAGGAAGCCGTTTCTCACCTTCAAAGGGCTAAAGAACAATACAAGAAAGGAGCAGACCAACATCTGAAGGAAGCCCCCCAATATCAACTAGGAGATCAAGTCTGGTTATCCACCAAATATCTACCTCTAAAAGGACCACGCACATTCAACCCAAGATACCTTGGTCCCTATTCCATCACTACCATAGTAAATCCAGTAGCGGTCAAGTTGGACTTGCCCCCTCACATGAAGATACATCCGGTCTTCCACGTCTCTCTATTAAAACCTGTGCAACCTCAAACCCGACTAACTACATATCCAAAACCTATTCTAGTTGATGGAGAACTCGAGTTTGAAGTCAAAAGCATCCTGGATTCCAAGATCTCCAAATCTAAACTATTTTACCTGATTGACTGGAAAGGCTACGGTCCCCAAGAAAGATCCTGGGAACCTGCAGAATATGTCCACGCGCCTCGTCTAATCAAAAGATTTCATCGAACATTTCCTAACAAGCCCAAACCCCCAGAGAAGCCCGGTTTGGGAGGGGCCGTGAGGGGGGGGTGCTGTCATGATCTCTGCTTCCAAAAGATCAGGACTTGCCCGACTCCCTTGGAAGCAGACCCATAACCCCGGTTCCGAGTGCCAGCCAGTCCCAATTGGGACCTTTTGGACCCTGTCCTGGCGCCAGTGGCACCAGGCTCATAAAGATGCCCAGTCCCAGCGCTGGAAGCGCCGGGCTCATAATGCTTGGGTGTACTTACCTGCAGCAGACCATGCTACTTACTTACCTGCCAGTTGAACCCCTGATCCTCTTCTGTTTGGGACTACTTTTCCTGTTGGGTGGGGCAGGAGCCACTCCCTAGGTTCAGAACACTGGAACTCTTCTGGAAAGCAGGAACTCTTTTCTTACCTTGGCGTGGCTGTGGAAGGAGACACCTAAGCACTACAGGAGGCTATTTAAACCACACCCGATGGATGAATCTTGCTTTGCGTTATTCTGCATTCTCTGCAGCAGAACGCTCATCGTGTCTTCTGCTTCTGATCCTGGGCCTAAGGGAACAAAGGCTTACCATCCTGGAATCCAGTCTTCAGCAGCACCTGTAAAGACAAAGAAAGAACAGGTTAGCACTACGGTCTTCAGTGGCACCGCATCTCTTACCTGGTCCATCGGCTGTCACCAACGCCTCGCGCTGCATTCCGGCATCTGAAAGACAAAGGCTTACCTACTCTTCGCATGCTCCGGAGGTCTTCGCACTGCATTCCGGCATCTGAAAGACAAAAGCTTACCAGCTCTTCGCACGCTCCGGAGGCCTTCGGCGCTGCATCCCGCATCTGAAAGACAAAAGAAGGTGCGTTTAAAGACATTGGGCAACTTTATTACTCACGTGCCATTACTCCTTCCCACGCCGAATCCAGTGGGTATTCCAGCACCCTTCAGCTTCTCTAAAGCTCCGAACTTGTACCTGCAAGATAAAAGGGACAGTTAGTGCGCATTGTGAAGCAGGCTACAAGCGCTTACTTGCGTGCTTCCAGGCGCTTCTATTCCTCACGCGGGTTCGATCCTCAACTCTCATCAGCCCGCCATCCGCCATCGCCGGAACCCTGCAAAACAAGACATATCATTACAAAAGACTTTTAAGACATTTGAAGTGCCCAGAACTTACCGTTCGTGCAGTTAACGACGGACAGCAGTCCTCTGAGGTCAAGAGGCCTGCACCCTTATCCAGTGAAGAAACTGGTTACGGCACCCTGCCCCGAGGCAGATGGAGAGCTCGGCGTTCACTTACCTAAGGTGAGGGCGTTAACCTTTGGGGTTCTACAGGAGAAGAGAAAGGGAAGAGGAGAGAGGCACCCAATAAACCCAGTTCATTAATCCCATATTTTCTATCTGCAGACATCTTACTCTTCGAGTCAGACATACAGTGCACAGAGGTCCAGCCCAAAGAGCCAACCGTGTGTTACACATCACCTTTGAAGATACGGCATTCACCCAGTCAAGACCGGCGCCTCTGCGGGAATCAGGTGAGCGTTACAGAAATGCAGACAGAACTGTGGGCGAAGAAGAGTAAACAAAACAGCTGCCAGTGTCCCAGGAAGCGAAGTAGAGCTGCCGGCGAGGACAGAAGAGCACCAGAAGTGCGAGCGGGGCTCACAGATATACAAAAAAAACAGGCAGAGCCGAAACCATACAGCATAGCTGCCTGAGGGGAACATCAGGGACCAGTGATTGAAGGGAGAAAGTCATTCAAAGAGGGGTGCTCCTGGGTGATGTGGGAAAACAAGGTGAATGCCAAGCGAACAAAACAGCATGATGATAATGAAATTAACCTGAGGCCGTGAGTTGGGTGAAAGTTAAGCGGCAAAACAGATAATGATGAATATTGAATACTGAACTGAATGAAACCTTTATGGGCAAAGTCATGACCAGATGACAAATTAATCTGAAGTGTAAGTATTGCCGGTTTGAAAGCAAATTAAGGGGCAAGAGGATCAGAGTGGAAGATTGCGAGAGAGCATGGTTGCAAGGTGGTAAAGGAGTCAAATTACCAGAAAGTGGCCTTTATTCATGAATACATTGTGGCAAGGCCAAAGACTGGTTAAGGATATGTAACACATTGTCGTAAAGCCAGGAGGCTAACAAGTAGAAGCCAAGTGAGGGAAAACCTTCACACAGGGGCAAATACAGAAGAACCTGTGTGGGTCAAAGAGCCTAGGGTTCCTGGTTGCGTGACTTGTACTGGGTGCACTGTGTGGTCTGACAACTGCTCCTAGACCAAGGAACCCTCAAGTGTGAAAGCCAAAGACTTTGTTGCAGCAAATGAGGAAGGAGTAAGCTTTTTGAATTGTTAAGCCTATTCAGAAGGAGTGTTAAGTTAATTTAGAGTTGTTTTGAACATTGAAAGACTGAAACCAAGTACAAGTTGGCAAGCTGAATTCTAGAGGAAGGGAACCTTGAGACTTGATGAACTTTAATGCTATCTTAAGGACAGAGGCTCAAGACTCTTTTCTTTGGAACTGTGTTGTCTTGAACTTGGGGAAAGGAACCCCAAGGATCTTTGGAACTTTCTTGAACTTGGGGAAGAGAGGCTGAAAAGGAAGGTAGGAGCTGGAAGAAGCTCAGAACTTTGTGTTGATCACTATTTCTTTTGTTACTGACATCCCTACACATTGTTTAGCTTTAGTTGTGATGGCAAGGGTAGGTTTTGGACACAAACCGACTTTTAAGTTGACCTTTCTGACTCAGACTTTCCTTAGTTTTGTTCAGGTAGGAATATCCTACCTTAGCATATGACAAGTTAGGCCTTCAACTATCCTGATATTTGAGTTAATAAACCATTGTATTCTGAACTTTGAATCTGCTGTCTGTGTCTTTCTTCATGATGCCTTCAAAGGGGGAATTAATTCAGCCTATGACCGATTTTTGGTGCCTACTGATTTGATTCCTATTCCCTCTCCTGGAACTTATATATAAACTAACCTCTAAATTGGGCTTGGCCTGGTCATTTTGTTTAGACCTGTTTGCTGATGTCATAGACCCTGATTATACAGGAGATGTAAATGTAATGATACAAAATAATGGAAATAAATCTTACCAAATCAAAGCTGGGGAGAGAAACCCCAAGAAATCAAGGGATGTGATGAAACTGGAAGAGGAACAAAGGGGTTTGGAGAAGCAGACATATAATCTTTACCGGAACCAACAAAAATAACCTCACTCTAGCAGAAGAGGAACCTGAGGTTATTCCGGAATTAGCTTTTGCCCAAAGAAATCACCCTTTATCAGTAGAACCCTTTCTTCAAGTATTACCTCAAGACGAAGGAAGAGAAAAGGGTGGACCATTTTTGTTTTTCTAAAGACTGGACTGTTATATCGGGGAGATGTTGGACCTGATGGTATCCCAAGGCCACAAACAGTGGTACCCAAAAGTCATAAAACAATTGTTTTAGAAATTGCTTATTCTCACCTGACAGGTGGACATTTAGGAACAGCTAAAACCCAATCCCAAATTGTGAATCGATTCTATTGGACAGGAATATATACTGACATAACAAATGTTGTCAGCACTTGTGCCCTTTGTCAGAAAAAGGGTACCCAACTACCTCACCCAGCTCCTTTACAACCTCTGCCTATTATTGATGTGCCATTTTCACGAATGGGAACGGATATAGTTGGACCTTTAGAAGCATTAAAGTTGGGAAACCGTTATATATTGGTTATAGAAGACTATGGAACCCGTTACACTGAAGCTTTTCCTTTATGTAAGAATACCTCACAAAACATTTTAAAACATTGAATCCCCTTCTTTTCAAGAGTGTGGTTTCCAAAAGAGCTCTTAACTGATCAAGAATATACTTTTATGAGTAAACATATGTTAGAGGTCAAATACATTCTTCATATTAAAACTTTGCGTACCTCCATCTATCACCCCCAAATTGACACATTAGTTGAACGCTTTAATGAAACCTTAAAGCACAATCTAAAGAAACCAGTGGAAGTAGATCCGAAAGAACTGGGATGTTATGACCCAATGGGCCCTTTTTGCTGTTAGGAAAACATCTCAATCTTCCATGGGATTTTCACCGATTGAATTGTTGTAGAGGAGAGAATCTACAAATGCATTAGACATGCTGAAAGAGAAGTGGGAATATAGAGAAAAAGCTGCCCTACCATTATCTCAAACAGCTCAGACATTGAAAGAATATATGACAGCGGTACACGCTAATATGATTAGAACTCAGGAACATCAGGAGAGTTACCATGATAAGAGAGCGGTATTAAGATCTTTCTCTCTTGGTCAGAAAGTATTAGTTTTTCTTCCCTCTTCAGAAAATAAAATGCTTTCTAAATGCCATGGGCCTTATGAAATCATAGAACAACCATGACCCTAAAATTATCGGGTATCACAGCCCGATAACATTGTTTAATTTGTGGGGGTGTTTGCAAGAGCTCATCCCCGGCACTTATTGTCTCAGACTCGGATTGATTATGAAGTAATGATAGCCAAAGCATCCATCAACCCCAAATGAGCAGGCGCAAGCTGTAGCTTAACCCCAAATGTGTGGAAACTGTGGTGAGCAGCTGTGGGTGGTGGTAGCAATGGTGGGGAACTGCCTGAGCGCAGTGTCACAAGCGTGCTAAAAAATATTTGGGCGCTAGCACTTATTTTTTTTACAAATTAAGCACACCAATAGAACAATTAAAACACACAGCTATCACATAAGTGTTCTTAAAGATTGGAAAGAAATCCCTAGTGAAAACATTTCAGTAATGCTAACTAGTTTTCTATCTGAAGGAAATGATAGTAAAACCTTGATTTCTTCAGATTTAGCTCAAAATAAAAACAGGACCTAATGGATCCCTCAGAACAATTCCCTTATGTTTATAGATCAGAATGTGGAAGAGTAAAAGGACTATACCATTATATTCATACCCCTCCTTGGAAGGTTGCTCATTTAAAACCTTATAGAATACATGAGAGTAGAAAGAACATCATTCAAGGGAAGTTGGAAACCATGTTAAAGACTGACATTATAGACCCCTGTCATAATCCCTGGTCTTCACCTATTGTTTTAGTTTCTAAACAGGATCAGTCATGGAGATTCTGCATTGACTTTAGGAAAGTTAAAGAGGTATCACAATTTGATAGGTATCCCATGCCTAGGATTGATGATCTCATTGATAGGTTGGGTGATGCAGTATATCTCTCTATGATTGATTTGCCAAAAGGATACTAGCAGGTTCCTGTTAATCCATCAGATAAACCAAAAAAAGCTTTTTCTACTCCCCAACATCTTTTCCAGTTAAGGTGCTACCTTTTAGTTTTCTCAGAGCTCCAGCCACATTTCAAAGATTCCCATACCGTTCTCATGGAAGCTTTTTCCTAGGTAGTCGTACAATACAACCTCTTCGATGGCGCAACACTTTATTTTGATATCTATGTCAGAAAGTTTAATAAACTTGGGTTTGAAAACCATGTACTTGGGTTTCTCGATTTTTAAAAACAGTTCCAAGTCCCCACATATCTTCAGACATGTGGGTAAAGTGGCTCTTATACCATGTGGTGATGTAGCTAAGAGCACGTTGTCATCTGCAAAAAACAAAGTCGAGTATATTTTTGGTCCCATTTTCGAAGGTTCTAAGCAATCTATCGGTAAAGCTGGGATGACTTCCTTGGTATATATATATATATATATATATATATATATATATATATATATATACAAAATGAAAGGGGGCAAGTACACAGTTCTCCATCACTCATTTTCCGACTTGGAAGGACTCTGTGACCTCCCCTGCTAATCTACAGCGGGCAACCGCTGTGTTCTGGAAGTACAGAGATTGCAGAATAGTTATCAGGGGATGCAGCATTTTACTTTTAATTAATGGTTGCCAAAGCAACTCACAGGGGACCTCCTCAAAAACTGTCCTAAGGTGCACAAAGATAGCCTAAAGCTTGGCCTTCAAAAACACAGTGTACTTTTGGATAAGTAGGTACATGTGGCCTAGTATGTTCTTACCCTGCTGGAACCCAGTTTGCAGGGTATGGATTATTTCATTGTTATCAGCGCATTGCTGAATATGTCTCAGGATTACCTTTGCAAAGGTTTTTCCTGAGCTATTTAGCAGAGATATTGGGCAGTAGTTGGCCGGCTGGTCTCCTCCCCCTTTTTTATAAACAGGGACAATCTGGGCTGACCTGCATGATGGGGGAACCGAGTTTGTGTTACTACATGTGTTGAAGAGTTTACACAGGACTGGGGTCCAGAATAATAGTTCATCTTTGAAGATATCAATGGGGACCATGTCCGGACCAGGGGCATTTTTGCCTTTTAGTGATTTGATGGCTTCAAGTACCTCCTTCAATCCTATCTATATCCTTTCCTCAATATTGGGAACTGGTCTATAGCTTTCTTTTACCCACCACCATAAAGTCTAGAGAAGTGGCTACACCAGGCATCAGAAGTATTGTTACACTGGAGAGCAACATAATCTTTGATCTCAGTACTGCAGACCATCTTCCAAAAGGCCCCACTATCATGATTTTCATACATTTCCAGGAGGCAATTCCATTCAGACCTTATATGCATATCTTTTTTTCTCTTTAACAATTATTTTATAGTTGGCTCTGCATGACCGCAAAAGGACTTTATCGACTGGAGGACCAGAAGATAAACTAGCGACCAGTGATCATTTCACTTTTCGGCAATCCTGGTCATACCACTTTGCTTTAAAGAATGCTTGGTTCTTTACAACCCCCCTAGGACAGGTTACACACTAATAAATGCCATTGACCACATCATTAAACTTAAGCATGACCTCGTAGTCAGAGGTCCCTTCCATACAGAATTTTTCTATGCACGGCAAAACTGCCCCATAAATCCTGGTTTAACGTCATGTTCTAGGACTATAACCCATTACACAGAACAGCCAGCATAGCCAGTGACAGACAGAACCTGTGTGTTACTGATAGCTGAACTTCGGTTCCCTCAATTGCACCAGGCATTATAAAAAATGATAAGGGCCTGTGGTTGTTTTCACAGTGTTCTAAGACCTCAAAGTGGGTGACTATGTTCCAGTCCCTAACTGACATCAGAATGTAATCGATAAGGGAGGAACTATTCGGCCAAGAAACATTTTGCCAGCTAGTTGATCTTTATTATGCCGACCATTAGAAGCTCTCAATTCTATGGCATACATGACTTGTGCAGTATTCAAGGCATGGCTATGTGTCTTTTTAGGATAGGTGCAACCAATGATGGAATTTCAAAAGCCTCACCCTGATCCTTTCATAACCCCTCCAGATCTTTCAGGGGTTCAAATTGCAGATTAAAACTTCCTGCAATGATAAAGTGAGTATTACTGAGGTCCGACCCTTCGTATAAATGGACCAAGTCATAGATTGTATTCATAATACTCATAAAATGGGTAGAATTCTGCCTATTATAAATATTAAACAACACAATGTGTTGACCCTCAGCCAAAAGGGCTTTGGTTTTGTGTCAACTTCTCTGTATGACAGCTTCAAAATGAGAAATGAACTACAACAATTGATGCGAAAAATACATTTAAAACAGTATTTCATGAATGAGACATTTGCCAACCCAGATAATCCTAGTGGTTTTTGAAATCCCTCGACGTTTTGCCCTCCTCCCTCTAGTCATACTTCCAAATCAGTTGTTTTTTAGAATCGTGTTATGTAATAGTTAGAAGCACTGGAGAACAAAGCTAAGACAAAAGACTTCCACAATAATTCTAAATGTGAGCGGCAGGTGACTAAGTCCCTGCAGAATAGTAAAGATATCATTCTTAGGAATGCAGATAAGGGGAAGAGCTATAGTGATGCTAGGCTGCCAACCTTATATTGAAGGATGTAATCGACAACTAAGTGATACATTATTCTAGGAAGAAATTAAAGATGACCCAACCAAAAAATTTAAGAAAATGTTCATGATAAAGGTTGAAAAGGTATGTCATAGAAAGTGGATCTCCAAACAAGAGGCAGAGTATTTGGTTGCGTTAAATCCAAGCATACCGACATTCTACATCTTGCCCAAGATCCATAAAACCCTTACAAACCCCCTGGGATGACCAATGGTGTAGGGGACGTTTTCGATTTTAGAACCACTTTTGAAATGTGCAGATTTTTATTTGAAACCTTATGTTTCGGAAATGATTTCATACATTCAAGATACTACAGAGGCAATAAGAATTTTCAAGGGTCATCCGTTTGATGGACAGCAGGAACTCCTAGTGGGACTGGACATAGTCTCACTATACACAAGAATTCCACTAGAAACAACGTTAAATATGGTTGAGGAATTACTGTACACGAAACAACATGGTTGACTCACCTCATATTCGTTTATTTTATGGTGTATAGAATAGTCACTAACTGAAAACTACTTTATGTTTCACAACAGTTTTTTTCACCAAATCCATGGCACTGCTATGCGCTCTGCCGTGGCCCCCACTTTATCGAATCTATATGTTGAGAGCCTTGAAACAAGTAACATCTTGACCAAGTATCATCCGTTCAAAGATTGTATTAAATTGTTGAAGCAATACATCGATGATGTCCTCAGGATTTGGAGCGGAGATGCACATAAGTGTGAACTATTTTTTGAGTGATTGAATAATGTAAACCCCTTCCTCAAATTCACTTCAAGTTACAATAAATCAGAAATACATGTTTTAGACATTACAACTGAACCTGTCGAAAATGTATTGATGACAACACTTTTTCAAAACAAAATTGACAAAAACTCATTATTGTCGTTCTCTAGTTTCCACCCTCGACATACCAGAGAGAACCTCTCTTTTGTACTGTTTTTACACCATATGCACAACAGTACTACATGCAAAGCATTTGATATTGAGGCTCACAACTTACATTCTAAACTATCACACAGAGGATATCCTAAAAACATCAAGATTGCATGAAAAAGAGCCTCAAATAATAATGGAGAAGCTCTTCTTGAGTACAAGAGGAGGGAGAATGAGAATGAAGAAATCAAATTTGTTAGCACTTTTAATTCTTTGTGTAACAACATCGGTAAGATTATCAGAAAAAACGGCATATTTTATCAGAAGGTAAATGCCCTGTGAATCAATCATGATGTGCCTATAGAAGAGGCAAAAATTTGAAGAATTGACTTACTCTGAATTATATTCATGAAACATTGGATAATCAACTCACTATACAGAACAATGGGGGATGACTAGACCCACAGGCCACACACCATGTGTAAGGTGTAGTTGTTGTGCACAGACTAAAAGAAGCCATGAAGTAGGTATTGGTTTAACGTGACCATGGCAACAGAAAGTACTAACCAATTGCAATACAACTATGGTTGTATATGCCATTTGGTGTCCATGCTAAAAACTGTAGATAGGGAAGACAGAATGCAAAATCAAAACTCGGATCTGTGAACACAAACGTTGCATAAGAAAACAAGTTTTAATAGCCACGAAGGTGGGACATTTTGTAGCTGCAGAAAACCATTGCGCAGAATTAATGTGGACAATATTGTTAAAAATGGAGTCTAGCAATACTAAAAGCCAGGACCAGAGAAGATTATTTGAGAAGGAACAACGTTTAATTTTTCTAGCAAAAAGTGTTTTAAGTGGTACACAGTTCAATCCTAAAATTACAAGAGGCTATTTTTGTAGCACGACCATTTGAAAAACCAAGCTATAATGGCCGCAGGAATCAAGTGACTATGGACTATGAGCTATAGAATAGTGTGTCCGCTATGTGGCCACTGCTATATGGATGCATGTGTGCTTCATTGGACCAAACATTCACTTTCCATAGTCCTGATTGTTATCACCATTTATGAAAATGATGGGACTTATTCAGTCCAACGCATGGTAACAGTCCGGATGAACCATGTCAAGATGGCTGCTGGTATTTAGACGCTCAAAACTGTTGCAGTTGAAGGCATTTCACACCAAGAGCCTAACCATCAAGTGATACTGTTGCGCCTGGATGATAACGCCGCGTCTACCAAGGAGTTAGTTGCAGACTTTCAAGTACAGAATTGGATGTCTCTGCTGAGCCGGTAAGAGATTACCCTGTAGTTAGAACAGTAATGTTAAGCACTTTATGTTGGTCCAATTTAAGCTTTTTCACAGCAAAGTGATACGGCTATACTTTTTTGATATCTTTGTAGACACTGCGCACCGAATTGCGCACCAATGAGAGGTGCTGCATACACTCAAGCTTTAGAACAAATGCAGTACTAGAGATTGAAAAGAGGGGGCGATTGGAGAGCCATTGAAGTTCATGCCAGTGGCTTAAAGTAAGTCTTCCATGTACCGAACATTTTCATATTCATACATAGTTGCCTGATTGTGTGATTATGGTGACGTGGAATCGATTTGAGTAAAGAGGTCTACTTGTTTTTAGGGGCAGTCGGTTAGAGAAGTTGATCTCAATACCTTATCATGAAACAAGAGATGGTGGTAAGAACTTTAAAATCAATCCCTTTCAGATAAGAGAAAGGCTCACATTGATGTTATGAACAGCACTTACATTAGCTGTTTGTTTGTGGCATAGGTGATTTGTAAATGAAGTGTTGTTGCACAACAGATGCTATTTGTGGAGAACGATTGGAATCTACAGCCGTATTGGACTCACCAATTGAAGTTTACAACATCACTGGTTACAGCCGTGTACCAAATTGATAATTAAGATCCTCCACCCCAGTATATTTGTGGAGAATATCACACCATACCAGTTAGATAGATGTGTCTGAAGCTTTTTGTTTAATCACTAGCTGATGTTTATGAGATCTATCACAGTATATTTAAGCTGTATTTGGTGATAAGACCCCTGAAGAAGTTCTGATAATAAGTTACTGTGGCTTACAGAACCAAACATGTCGGGCTATGTTGGAGTTACATTTGAATAGCCTGAGTAACTTACAAGTTTAGTATCGTACAGCTACACTTAGGTCAATGTGAAGAAAATATTTAGCTTTATTTATAAGTGCAGTGTAAAAAATTGTTCACACACACAGTAACATTATGGGGTGCACATGACACTTTAATGATTTTAAATTATAATGTTTAAAAAATATTTTGGGGAAATAAATATTTTTGATATAAGAATAATCATGTGTGACTATGAAACTCTGTTGCGCTATTATATGAAGAGTAGACAATTTTGTAAACCATAGGGGTTTCACAATTAATTTCTATAAAATACACCTGCGGGAAGCAGTTTGAGAGAGGGTCTGTTTGTGTAGTATTTCCTTAGCCATATGTACCACAATATGGTGTACGTCTGGTGAGCCTGGTGGCTGGATTCCTATCTGCATGTTCATGATGGGATCCGCCAAAGTAGGTAGACCACCACTAGGTCTGCCCATTGTTGCTTTCTGGGCTTGGGATCTGATATGATTGGAACCCTTGGATTTCCACGTTGCTAATTGCCCAGGTTTCTTGTGGCAGCACTAAATGATCTCCTCTAATAAGATCACACCAACTTGTATCATCCAGATGTTTCATATGATGGCTATGTTCCATGACAGTAATTTACAGGTTAGATCCTGTGAGCCTGCCTCTATACCGTATGACTGTCAACCATCCCCTCAAGGCCATCATTGTCAGAGGGAGTTTACTAGTGGTGGGGTTGCCAACAGTCAAAGGCATGGAGAATGCAATCCCAATTCCCCTGGCCCCTATGCTGAAGCCCTGGCCAATAGAATGAACAGAATGTTCAACAATCGGCGGATAGACTTTGAAGGTCATTAGAGAGTGGATAGAGTGGATAGGTTTGATAATCAATGCCCAGGAGCTCCTCATCCACATTCATGTTGTTAAAGAAAATCTGTATGCAATCCTCAGAGGAATTAGGCATTCCCAGGCGCACACATCTAGCAATGCCCGCCCTATGAACACACAACTGTTAACAAATCTGATTCCATGTCTGCCTATTATTTAGGTGTTTGTTGTATTTGATGTATTTTTGGTTTATATGTGTATATGTTTAAATAAGGCGCTATACAAATGGATAAATTAATAAATAAATACATAAATACATGAATGATGCAGGTGTATATACTATTTCAATGCAGTATAACAGTGCCTGAAGACGATGGCATGAATTCCCTTGGTATGTCCCTTACACCCAGCATCATCCATCTGAGCTTCAATGGGGGAATCCATATATCCACTATATACCAGCAAGCAGGCCCAGCTAACTTGATTTAACCTAGTAAATACTCATTGTAAACACACTCTGTGTGGCTGCAAGAATCCCGCTGCTTCATCCAAGCCACTGAAAGATATATTCTACTAATGATGAAAGGGAAAAATGAAATAAAAATCACTGCAAATAACGTTTACTGGTCAGATTAGATTGCTTGCCCACTGAACCCCATCACTAGTTATTAAATGTGTATAAACAATTCACCTGCTTGTGCTCTGTTATATAGGGTACCTCACTCAGAATTTGGCTAAAATACTGTATTGCAAAATATGTTCTGCTTAATGGCGTGGTACACTAAGTTCCCAGTCCAGTTTCTGCCGATGACAGGAATAGCCAAAGAACAATGGCAACAAACATTGGTAAAGCCAACAGTTTGGTATTTTGTGTAGACGTTTGGTAGGTATTTGTCATGCACTTCCATAATTGTACCATCTAGCCATAAGTTTGCAACAAATGTCAAAGAAGCATTAGACGCTGTGCCGTGTTACTTCAGTTTTAGAATCAGAAAAGTTGAGATTTTGATATCTTTTATTGGACTAACTGAACAATCTATGCAGAGATGGAACAAAACATTAGCTCAAAAAGTCCCACATATCTCTTCATTAGATGTTGCAGAGTGAAATGATTTGTAAAAGAAAGCCACAGCATAGATCATTCTAAAAATGAAAAAAAAGAACATTTCATTGGCTAGAGGAACAGAATGAACAGAATGTGGGCCGGGAATTGCTTTCTTATCTAAAAGGCCATGAGAGTAGTATTTAACAGAAAAAAGGAGACAAAACAGATTCTTTTCACATTTAACCATTAAGTTAGGTGCATTTCGGATGTTATTTTAAAAAGCGAATGGCAGTGAGACCTTTTGAAAATATATAATTGGGAAAAAGGGTCAGTTTGTATTTTAATTACTGAGTCTAAAAAAGTGTTTTGCAGCCTCTAAGTAGCGTCGGGGCATTTTAGTGATGCCAATGCAGCAGCTAAGGCTTCCTGGCTGGTATACAACTTGGCAATACAAAACTTTATCTACGGTTTAACTGATGCAGTCTCCAATGTTACCTCACTATTCCTGAAGCTTCACAATGGCTTCATGGCTTGCATACAGTGTGGCAAATGAAAAAAACATTACCCATTTTTTAATGGTCCAGTGTCTGCTGTTATCTCAGCTTGTCTCATGCTCGGTAATGGGTGCCAAATATTTGAGTTTAAACACCCAAGATTTCCGTTGTTGGTGTCCTCTGCCCCTCACACACTAGGGATCGTGAACAGTAGTGTCTGGCACCTGTTGGTGAGAAATGGTGCTGTAGGACTTTGTTGATGTGATTGCACTGCTGGACCTGGGCTTAAAGTTGGCCATTGTGTGTCATATATCCCATATTGATGTTAAGACCACTGTCTTTGACGTTAAGAAACTTTTACTTGAGCTCCCACAGCCTTCTGTGTGCGGTATTTGAGAGGCCAACTTTTAAAACCATCACTGATAGATCCTGCAATGAATGCCCATTCTGTTGTGTGGTTTGAGATGGTATATCTATGTTGGTTCATTCTTTCATGCAGCTCTGTCCAGGTCTCACCCAAGTAATTCCCTTAAATGTATTTTTTACATTGGATGAGGTATCCACCATTGGATGGTCTGCAGTTGTATGCCCCTTGTATCTGTATTTGTTGGTCCTGTGGGGTTGTTATGGCATATCTGCTGCAGATGTGTTGGCATGTTTTGCATTTCCTGATGTTGTAAGGGTACGTTCCAGTCATTCCTTGTTCTTGATCTAGTGGAAATGTACTCCTGATCAAAGACTGTGTAGGTTTCTCGGTTGCTTGTATGCAATTTGGGGAGCTTCTTTGAAGATGTCTCTCAGTTTCTCATCCCTGCTGAAAGTTTGCTGTAGCTCCTTAACAACCCTAGTTAGTTGGGTTAGTGCAGGTTGGTAGGTGACAATTAAAGGTATTTGTTCTATCTCTATTATGTCTCTGTATTGTAGCAGGTTGTCTCTGGCTATTTTCCAAGCACGGTCAAATTCCCTATCAATTTGCCTGGCCAGGTGACATTTTGCAAGAAGGGTGTGCAGAGTGTGGCAAGTTGCCTGTACCTTGTTTTCCTGTTGGAGCATATGGCTTGGTATCGAATGGCCTGGCTGTAGATAATGGACCGTTTTGTGTGGCTTGGGCAGAAACCTGCTCTGTGCAGGTATTTATTCCTGTCAGTGAGTTTCTTGTTCATAGCTGTTTCTAGATGGCCGTTTCTGCCAACCAAGATGGTTGTATCCAAGAAGTATATTCCATGGTGAACTTAATGCATTGGTGGAAGCCATTTAGTGATTTGTGTCATTGGTTAAGGGAGTCTTCACCTTCTGTCCAAATTACGAAGATTTCATCAATGTAGTGCATGTATGTTAGTGGTTTCAGGGTTGTTGTAAGAACTCCTGTTCACGATGCACCATGAAAAGGTTTCCATTCTGAGGTGCCATTTCTTTTCCCATGGCAGTTCCATTTTTTTGTAGGTGTCTTCCATTGAAGCAGAAATTGTTGTGCATGAGTAAGAATTTTATGAGATCTACAATAGCTGTGTTTGGGGTGTCTATCTTGGTGTTCACTTTTTTCAGGAATTTCTGACATGCCATAATTCCATCTTTATGTGGAATGTTGGATTCAAGTGCAGTGACATCCAGTGTGCCAGGAGTGCATCCGTTGGTACATAGTCTATCGCTTGAATCTTTCTGAGGAAGTGTGTTGTGTCCTGTATAAAGCTTTCTGTGTTCATCACGAGAGGTTTCAGGATGGATTCAATATATCCAGATATGGCTTTGGTTAATGTATTTGCTCCAGAGATGATCAGGTGGCCTGGATTTCCTTACCTGTTGATCTTTGGAAGCAAGTAAAAGGTCCCTGGAGTTTGAGTTTTCGGTATCATATGTTGGAGGTGTTCTTCGGTGCTGTTTGACATGGATTTGACAATTTGTTCTACAGTTTTTTTGTACTACATGGTGGGGTCGTCACTAGGTTCCAGGTACAAATGTGTGCCAAGAAGTTGTTTGTATGCTTCCATTTTGTTTTCCTGTATATCCATGACAACAACGGCACCACTTTTGTTGGCTGGTTTTATTATAATTTCCTTGTTTGTTTAGTGTGTTCCTGTTGCACTTCTCTCTTGGGGGTGAGGGTCTGTTTTGTCACATGCTGTTTGCTGTGTATGCCAGATCCTTGGCATTTTCTGAGACAGTTGATGTAGGTTTCAGGTTTTCAGCTGCTTCCACATGACGGTGTCCAGTTTGAGCGCTTTTTTGTGCCATCAGAATGTGAGGGAGCCCTTTGTTCGTTGTTTTGCCCATTGAAGTATTCTTTGAGACACAAGCATTGTGTATAGTCTTCAATTTGCCCACAGAGATGCATTTTGTCTAGTTCCTGGCTGGGGCAGAAGGTCGGTCCCTTGGAGAATACAGACTGTTCAGCATGTGTAAGTGCATGCCGAGAGAGGTTGATGGCTGATATTTGATTGGTGGCGAGGTCTCCTATCAGGTCCTCAGTATTGGTCCTGCTTGTTGTTAGTTCACTGGTGGGGAGTTCTCTCATCAGGGCCCCAGTGTTGATCCTGCTTGGTGTGTGGATCACTGTTTCACGGGAATAGCAGCAGACACAGGACCGTTCAAAAATGAGTGACGTTATTTTCATTTGCCACATTGTATGCAAGCCAGGAAGCCACTGTGAAGCTTCAGGCATAGTGCGGTAACAATGGAGACTGCATCAGTTAAACTTTAGAGCATATTTTTGTAGTGCCAAATTCTATACTAGCCAGGTACCCTGAGCTGCTGCATTGGAATTACTAAAATGCCAGAGGCTTCAAAACACTTTTTTTAGACTCTGTGATTAAAATACAGACTCTGTTCCTAATTATGTGTTTTCAAACCGCTCACTTCAATAAACCTTTTAAAATAACATCAGTTTTTTAATGAAACTAGCAGGGCCCACCTTAAGACTGCTTGCACCTATCGCAATGGTTACAAGTGAAAATGTGTACTGTTTTCAACCCCCTGTATCCGCAACTTTCAAGAGTCTTTATGGCCTTTTAGATAAGAAAGTAATTAAAGTCCCACATTCTATTCATTCTTATCCTCCAGCTAATGAAATGTTCTTTATTTTCGTTTTGAGAAGGATCTGTGCTGTGGCTTTCCTTTACAAATCATTTCACTCTGCAACATCTGATGAAGTGGTCTGTGGGATTTCGTAAGATAATGTTTTGTTCAATATCTGCATTGATTTTTCAGTTAGTTGAGTAAATGGTAAATAGGATACCTGCACGTATGATGGCAGTGTCTGGCCAATGCCTATACAACAGCCAATCACTGTTGGCTTGGCAGATGCTGGATTTTAGCAGGAAATCAATGAAAGGAACAGATGCTGGAAACACATGTTATAAGACTCAAAAAGTAGTTAATACAGCTCAAAATTGAGCTTTCATCACACATTGTTTTTTCCAGAGAACATAGTTTGTGTCACTATTATTTAAGCCAATTCAATTCCCTGTATCCACCTCCAGCATGCTCAAGGCACAATTTTAGGTTGCATACAGATCCCCCACCCTCTTTCTTCACTCACCTCCCAAATGCCACCTATGCCGCACCATTCACATAAACTGATTCGAAGGAGTATTCTAACGGTTAGGCAACGTTTTCACCCTTCATCTTTCTGGTCTTCTTTTCACATACATTGGATTCATATGTAAATCTTTTTTGTAGAAGTCTGCACGTGACGGTATATACAAGGAAAGTATTACAATCTCGAGTTTTTGTCTTTTCTTAAAATGCAAAAAATGTCTGTGAGGGTTATAATTACCTTAATGACATTGTGCGTGGAAAGTAGACACGAAAGATTAAGGATGAAAATGCCAGCCCATTAGAATACTCCTTCAAATCAATTTAAGTGAATGGTTGGCAACGATTTATACTCCTGATGAAGGTTCTACAATAAGGGGTTGTGAACTGCAACATGTGGAGTATTTTGTACAGTGATGTGTACTAATAATATATCATGAGACGAATGACATTGACTGTTCAAAAACCTCTTGTTTAAAATAATGACACATTTTATGACAATAATCAAGTGCTTCGGTTTAAGGTTACTGATGTGTTGCTGAATTAGTATTGGAATTATCAGAGGAGTTACATGATGAGTTTTGTGCAGGAGGATCATTTTATATATTTTTAGATTATTCTAACGCGTAAATGAGATGAGCACATTTATTGAAAATGAGTATATATATATATATATATATCACAAAGACATAGAGGAAGAAAACCGCACTCCAGGCGAGGTCGGCAGGTCCCATAAAAAAATAACACAAACTCAAAACCAAAATCAAGGCAAGTTTTAATAGGTGGCATCAAAAAATATATGAAAGGCAAAAAACACACAACAAGGCATAGCAGGACGCCAGAGCAGTGTCCTGAACGACGCGTTTCGCGCTCCTCCGAGCGCTTGGTCACGTTAGAGAGACATGAAAACACAGCCATTAGATAAATGCCGATTAGTCCTTCCTTCATGTTTCCTGATTGTGCAAGCTCCCTGTTGATGTCACTACAACAGAGCGGCCATGTTAGAATGTCGCAGTCACTTGCATTAGCCATGAATGTGATAAAATAAAGGGGCCAACATAGTGCTAAATATAGTCTACAGGGGACATATACAATATATAACTGTAGTCAAAAATACAAATGCAAGACCATGTCGGAATGCGGACATAATAGGCAAAGATGTGGCATATCACTGGAAAATAAAGTGCAAGTGCATATCTGACAGTACAGCAACATGATTCCTATGTCAGCATACGGACATGATATAAAATTGAGGCTACAAATAGCCGAAAAGTAAAGTGCAAGTGCAAATCTAACAGTATTATAGCACCATTACAATTACTAAAAGATGGTCAAGGAGCAACCTGTAGACCCCTCGTCACAACGGAATGTTCCTGACAAGGGATAAGATGCAGACAATGCAGCATCATGTACACATCGTCCCTGGTAGGCACAAAATAAGGCATTAGGTGCGCAAGAATAGAAACATGGCACATGACAATCAAATCATATGGCTAGAAAAATTAAAAATGCAAAGACAATCAGAATCCACATAGCAGTTGAAGTGACAGGATATGTAAAAAATCCGGGAGACACCATGCACAGAAAAATACGTCCCAATGATAAACATCTGCAGGCGATTACCAATAGTTGGTACCCGCCACCCTTAAAACAGAAGCAAAGTGCAAATACAGAAAGTAAAATGCATGGAAAAAAAAATATATATATTTTTTTATATACATAAACATTAGTAGAGACAACATCATAGGGACACAGTATAAAGTGCAAGTGCGTTAAACTGTGCAAACGTCAACCCGGCGAGATAGACATGTAGACATATTTAAAAGACGTAAAATACAAATGCAATAAAAGGGGGTGTTCCCTACAAGAAAAATAGTCAAAATCCAGCATTGAGTCGCTGCTGGTTTAGGAGCAAAATAAAGATAATGCATGCCCCAAAAGCATAGTGAACCAGCATTGGTTTAAAGGGCAGAGGCCCTCATGAAAAGGGAGCCATAATACAGACACAGGCCTGCAGAAAGATAGGACTAAAAGGAAGGTAAGGACCACAAGATGAAAAGAAAGGCAATATCATAAGGCAAAGGTAATAATCAAGAAATCACAGTGAAATCATAAAGACACATCTCCCCAATCAAACAAAAGGACACGGCAGCCAGAATAGACCAACCAAAAAAATGGATCAAGTTGACAAGTAAAAGTAAAACAAGTTAGCTCCAGGCCAGGACAGAAGATCAAGTAAGTAATTCAGAAAAGCAGAGCTACAGAATTCAAACACAGAATCAATCAGGACAATAAATTCATCAGAGGAACAAGATAGAAACATGTAAACAGGCAAGAGAATCAACTTCCCAAAAAAGTGTCCATCTCTTCATCCAAGTTGTGACCATTGGGATGCTTAGTGTCAAAATCCAGAATAAACCTGGTTTCCAATTGTCTCATTCTTAGAGCGCGATCTCCGCCTCTCGGATTTACTGGTACATGAGCCACAGCAAAGAATGTAAGCAACTGGACATCACCATCGTGTACCTGCCGGAAATGTTTGGCCATAGGGTACGTGGGGTCATAATTCTTAATTGCTCTAAGGTGCTGCAAGATACAGAGCTTAAGTATGCATGTAGTTGATCCCACGTACCATTTACGGCAAGGGCATACAAGAATGTACACTACAAAAGGTGTATCGCAGTTAATAAAATGTTTTAGCCAAACTACTGTGCCCGTGATGGGATGTATAAAAGATTTACAAATGGTGGCATGAGGGCAGGCTTTACATTTTTGACATTTAGTGAAACCTTTGGATAAACCAGGTAACCAGTTAGTCATAGTGGATTTTTTTTGGACAGGGGCTAAATAACTTGAGACCAGCCTGTCCTTTAGTGAAGGTGCCTGTTTAAAAGTTAAAATGGGGCATGTAGATAGTAATGGACCAAGATCTTTATCCAAGCTAAGAATATGCCAATGTTTCATGATGATCCTGTGAACATCATGAGAAGAATTATTGAAAGTCACAATCAGGCGAAGATCGTCCTGGTCATTCTTGTTCTTACTGCTGGTGGGGCCATGTAATAGCGATTCCCTAGACAGTACACATGCTTTGGAGAAGGCCATTTCTATAATCTTTTTATGGTACCCCTGTTGTAAGAAGTCTACGGCAGCCAAACTGCAACAACGATCAAATTCGTGTATATCGGTGCAGTTGCGCCGGAAACGAATAAACTCACCGTACGGGATACTATTCATGCATGAAAGTGGATGACAACTCGTAGCATGCAAGGGAAGGCCAGTATTAGTGGGTTTTTTGTGTAGGGAGGTATGAATGCCCAAATTGTCAAGTCTTACATTGACATCCAAGTATACAATCTCAAAAGAGCTGTGACATTCGGTAAATATCAGATTTACGACATTAGTGTTGATACTATCCACAAAAGAACCCAACTCAGTTTCAGTGCCCTTCCAAATTATAAAAATGTTATCAATGTACCTCCACCAACCAATAACTTGTGTGGGAAAACTAAGAAGAAGCAATTCAGACAAAAAAGTGGACTCCCACCACCCCATAGTCAAATTAGCATATGAGGGAGCAAAGGTACTGCCCATGGTGGTGCCTCGAACCAGATAATAAAAAGAACCCTCAAAGAAACAAACATTATTGTTGAGACAAAACAAAAGCATATCCAAAATCATACTACTGTGCCCCAAAAAATTCAAAGAACGAGTGTCCAAAAAGTGCTTGCACGCTGTTAACCCAGTCGTATGGTCTATGGAAGTACAAAGAGACACGACATCCAGGGTAGCCAGCATAAGCCCCTCCTCTCAGAAATATGGCTCAAGAAATCCTTAGTGTCTTGTAAATATGAGGGCAGGTCTCATCAATAAACTGAGCCATATGTTCCAGGAGAGAGCCACACAGGGTTACAATGGGCCTACCGGGCGGATGAGTCAAGGACTTATGAGTCTTGGGCAGAAAGTAGATGGTGGGGACGGTGTGGCTAGGAGGAACTAGAAACTTAACCAATTCATCCTCGATGAGGCCTTTCTCAGCCCACTTCATACATAGGGCCTCATCACGACTTCGGCGGTAACCCTTAAATCCGGCGCTAGCGCTATTACTGCCGGATTTAAGGGTCCGCTGAATCAGGGCTTCGGTGGATTTCACCCCAGCTCTGAGCTGGGGGGAAATCCGCCGAATATTCGCGCTATTACCGCCGGCGGGAAATCCACCGGCGGTATTAGCGTGAAGATTCCCCATTGAGCCCAATGGGGAATGGGGCATTCCCGAATGGGCTCAGTGGGGAATGGGGACTTACATTACCGCCGAACTCGTGAACCAGCGCTATTAGCGCCGGGGAGTTCGGCGGTAGGGCTAATACCGCCCGCGCTAATAGCATTACCGTTACCGCCCAAGTCGTGATGAGGCCCATAGAGAGGTAAGCTCCTGCTGTATTTCGCCAAATGGATTCTTGGATAACTTTAAATAGCAGCACAGATCCCGTAGTTGACGGTTAGCCTCAGACACATAAGCTTCTCTGTCCTGGATGACAATATTGGAACCCTTATCAGCAGGTTTTATTACGATACTGGACATGTTCTGTAATTCAGTGATAGCAGAGAGTTGAGAGCCGGTAAGATTCTGTTTATTGTTGAAGTGTTTTTTCCGAAGTTTGCGGAAATCATCCACACATAGGTCGTGAAATTCTTCGATACAACCTCCCACAGAAAATTGCGGATTAAACCTGGACTTGTTCTTTAATTTAGTCCGTATGTCCCAGTTGGGATCAATGTCAAAGTCAACCGGGTCAAAGGTGGAGGGATCAAAAAATTAATTATGGAGACAGGCCAGATTGGTGAGTGAGGGGATATCTGAGATACGAAGATCAGTTTGACCCACACGCGGCAAGGATGGTTTGGCCTGCGGAGGATTGATTGCAAAGAATGTTTTAAGTCTGACTTTGCGGAGAAATTTATCAAAGTCCAAACGTGACTGAACATAGTAAAACTTGGTACTCGGACAAAAATTCAGACCCAATGAAAGCAATGATATTTGTGGACCCGTGAGAATATGTGAAGACATGTTGATAATTTGTTGAATCTTCATGTTGTCGGTTGTGGCTTTTTTGCTCCAGAGCGCATTGACCTGCCCTGTTGGTGTACATTGGAGCCGCTTCCCACGACAGCCTCAACGGGTTTTTTTCCTTTTGATAATTTCTGTTTGTTTCCTCTTCCTTTCCCCCCACCTCTGTTGTTTCCACAACCTCTGCCTCTCTTTTGGTTTTTCCGGTCTTGACACAGAAGCCTCATTTTGTCTAAAAAATTAAGTTTGACAGGCATTTCATCATTATCTGAGGCGGAAATATCCGATTCTGAAGAGATAACTTCAATCTCACCTGGTTGTTTAGGTAGTGATTGTACATTGGAACCCTTACGTAATGAATCAAACCGTTTGGCAAAGGTAAAGATCCGTCCTGATTCGTAGTGAATTTTATCTCTGATAAACTTTCTATGTTTACGTTGTTTTATTTCTTCTTCGTAAACAATTAGATCTTCTTCAATCTTGGTATGTCATTTCTTACCCTCTTCAGTACTCGGAATCTCAAGTAATTCAGACTCTAGTTTGGTAAGATGAGAAAGAACAGTAGTACGATCTGACTTGGCATATTTGACTAGAATTTTCAAAAATTGCGCAGAGCAATGGCTACTAGCATCGCCCCACTCTTCCAACATGTTGGGATCCTGATCCTCGAACGATGGTGTTGTCATGATGCGCAAGCCGCGAGGCACACGCCCCACATCAAGGTAGTTTTGCAGGGAGTGTTCTTCCCACCACTTGGATATCTCCTTTTACGAGCTTTTTCAATTTCACAAAGTAATGTGACTTCAATGGAAGTGGTGGGGACAATTTTCTTAACCCCACTAATGGATGCCACTGTGGGTAGGTCCTGCTTTTCATCAAATAAGTCTTTGGCCTGGAGTAACCGGGCTGCTACCCTGGCGTCCTGCATGCTCGTGTGCGTAATTGCCAAAATAAACCAGAGGAAAAAAGAAAAATCCTTTGTTTAAGCCACAGAATATATGCAAATAGAATATATGAATGGGAAACGACCTCAGCAAAGCATGAAAAAACCTCACAAAAAATAAAGTGGGTCAGTATGCAGGAAAAGTAGATCCCAGCGCAGAGTGAGTGAAAAGGCAAATTCCCACAACGTAAGCCTTAGGGAAATAGAAAGAAACTGAGAAGACACCTACCTGCGAGCCATTGCTCTTGTGTCCTCCGGCACACATCACAGAAGCCAGCATCTGAATGAAATAAAAGTTTTTAATAATATATTGATCAAAGTGTGCAGTGCTCCAGAAAAGATTTGGAAGTGGGATTATTTTAGTACCTATTTTTTAAAGTTGGCAGTAAAATGATTTTTTAGGGTGTACAAATGTAAGTTCAAGTTCAATTCCCAATGGGTGTATTTTATAAGCAAGTCAAAATATGTTTTAACTGGAAAATTGCAATGTTTTTGTAATAATTATTTCTTTGTACTTAGTTATTCAAACACATAAAAAAACATGTTTACTTATTCCCATCAAGCAGCTACAGCAATGGTTTCTTCCTGTGGTACTACGTGCACTACTGGTTCAAACATATCCATATAGCTTTGTGAGGGAAAGGAGAGGCACAAGGTTCTATGTGTCTGTTTTCTATTTTTGGTTTGTAGTATTTTTACTCCCTTTTTTTGTATTTGCCTATTTTTAGGGAGCAAAAGTAGTCAATATACCCCTTATCTGTAGGGCTGAAAACGTGTATGAGTAATAGAAATCTGCAGTGATATATCCATGCTAGGTCTCATATACATGAGCAGGTCAATCACTTAGTCATAAAATCGAACAATTCTTATGTGCTAGGTTTTGGTATAGTTGGATCAAGAAAGAAGAAAAGCTTGGTACTTAAACCATACATCATATTAAACATCATTTGGTTTATCTCGCCTTTCACATTGCAAACTCAGTTGATGTCCAAAAGCTTCATGGGAGATTAAAACAGCCGATCGTGCCACAGATTATAACATTTTAAAACATACTTGAGTTTGCATGGTTTTCTGTCCATTGTGACGAATCTGGACAATTCTTCCCTTCTCCCCAGAGGGGAATCATCCACTTTGAGGCTGCGGAATTGAGCCCGCTCAGCAAGAACCTCCCTAGGGGTCTGGGCAAGTGAGAACTCACTGGAGGTGACTCCCATCTCGGGGACTGCGACTCCAATTCCAATAAGGAACTCCCAGTCCAGCATAAATTATCTGCCTATATGAGAATTGGAAAGTCTGTTGTTACTTCAGTCTTTGAAGCCACCGAATACTGACATGTCTTCAATCTCCTTGGCTTCACGCAATGCTGGATGTCGCCTGAGCTCCTGTTGGGCTCACCTGGTCTCTGCGGAGTCATTGGGGCACGGTTGCAGACCTCCCTGATCTTGAATCACCCCCTTCAGGCCTTTCCCTTGGTAGAAAACCTGTGAGCGGTGGTACGTGGTGATACTGCTCCTGCGTGGAGATAAGAGTGTGTGAGTGCGCCAATCTATGATTGTTGTACCTCTCGAATCCTTCTCACCAAAGTACGGTTTCTGTGAGCATACGCCGGCCCATAAAACTCACCTGTGAATTATGGAAGGTAAGCTCTCCGTCCTGCTACGTCTGGCAGGAGCGCGTTGAATGGGATCTAGTTCCTTCACTGATCCCTGATAAGGATTAATCCATTCCAGTCCAGCTGTGACTATGCTTCTCCTTATGATTGGTAAGTGTCTCTTGAGCTCTTGTGATTCTGTTCGTTCTGTTTAATGTCTGTATATGTTGCTCCTTATGCCCGCAATAATGTCTCTCTTCTGTTTTCTTCCCTTAGATGGAAATGTGGCCTCAATGCAGCTGTGAGACTTGAGACACGGCCGGATGGAAGATTGATGCTACCGCAACGTTTGACAGCAGGTAAGTGATGGTTTAAGGAAAAGCACGAAGTATGGTGAAGCGCGACCTTAAACTGACTGTTTTTTCAATGTCTAACCTTGTCTTCTGTTTTTCTTGCAGGCGCTTCTGTCGATGATGGAGCGTGTCGTGCTGCGGTGCCAAGATGAAGATATCGGTGTTCCGGAAAGTGTAAATATGAATGCTCGGTTTGCCGAAGAGATGGACAGGTAAGAACGGCTTCCCCCAGTTGGTACTTATGCTGGCAGGAAGCAGAATGTCCAGGAAGCAGGGTCTTCAAAGGTAAGCAGGCCTGACCTCAGGCGACTGTGAGCGTTACGCTGCTGGTAAGTGCAGAATAGCGCGAATCATCTGTCTTGAGGATCAGGGCAGCTTATATAGCTGTGAACCCATTAGCAGCCACACCCAAGAATGCACCTGGGGCTGCTTAATGGATGGAATGTTCCAGATTAATGCATCTGAAGTGCTTAATGGATGGAATGTTCAAGGTTAATGCATCTGAAGTGCTTAATGGATGGAATGTTCAAGTTAATGCATCTGATGTCCATAATAAAAGCGTTTTGGTGCTAAATGGATGTTCTTGTTTACTTTTGTTCATGAGCCGGGCGCCAAAGGCGTCAGGACAGTGTCCACCCAGGTCTCCTGTGCATGCGACCCCTGCATGCCCGTGCCCCTGACTTCATGACCATGACAGCATTCCCCCTCAAGGCCCCTCTCAATGGTGGTTATCCTCCCGGTCCTGGTTTGGTGGGATTATTGCGATGGAACTGTCTGATTAAACGCAGAGCATGGACATGTTCACTGGGTTCCCATGTTCGGTCTTGAGGTCCATAACCTTTCCAGTCAATTAGGTAATATAATTTTGATCGAACCACCTTGGAGTCCAGGATGGATTTAAGTTCATATTCTGGTTCTCCATCTATTACTTCGGGCTCTGGCGGAGAACTAAGCCATGTATTGGATTTCATTGGCTTGAGGAGAGAGACATGAAATACGGGGGGAATTTTCATGTGAGATGGTAACTCCCATTTCATGGCGACAGGATTGATTATGGACTTTATAGTGTAGGGGCCCAGGTATCTTAGGCGGAAAGCTCTTGGCCCCTTCAGGGGAATATATTTGGATGCTAACCACACATTTTCTCCAATCTGGTAGGCGCGAGCTTCCTTCCGATGCCGATCAACAAACAGTTTTTGTCTTTCCTTACACCTGGTCAGATGCTCTGTCGTCTCCTTAAGAACCTAAGTGATGGTTTATGCAAGTTTTTTTATGGCTGGCATTTCCAGGGTATCAGGTGGATCAAATACTGATGTCCTCAGATGTCTTCCATGCACAGTGTAGAATGGAGTTTGTCCTGCACTTGTGTGAACTGAGTTGTTGTAGGCATACTCAGCTATCCAGAGAATATTTTTCCAAGAATCCTCGGACTGTTGCAACATACACCTGAGATATTGCCCTAAAGTTTGGTTGGTTCGTTCTGTTTGCCCATCAGTTTGAGGGTGATGGCTTGTGGACAACCGGAGGTCGATTTAAGCAATTGTACAACACTTTCTCCAAAAGGCAGAAACAAACTAAGTTTTGCGAAAATATTTATGGAAATCAATGCAATCAAACAATTTGCTCTAGGAACACAGAAGTGAGAGTTGACGCAGTTGGGAGTCCCTTCAGAAGGATGAAATGGGCCATTTTGGAGAATAAATCCACAACGACTAATATTGTGTTGTATCCATTGCAGGGTGAAAGATCTGTGATGAAGTCCATTGATAAGGTATGCCAAGTTGCTAGTGGTACTGTTAGGGGATGTAGTAAGCCAGCGGGGTTCTGTTTCTGAGACTTGTGTTGCACACAGACTCCACAGGTTTCAATAAATTGGGCGATGTCTTTTCGCCAGGTTGGCCAGCATTAGTTTTGTTTTACCTTACCCTGAGTTTTGGATATTCCTGGGTGTCCTTCCACTAACGAATCATGGTAATTTGGGATGATTTGCTTTTGTAGTTCTTGGTCTTGGACATATAATCGTCCTTGAAAATACGGTAGATTGTCTTCGATGGTATAATGGTCACCTTTTAACAGCCATTCCTGTTGTGTTGATTGATCCATCAGGGATTGCAAACTGGTTCTTTGGTCCTCCACACATGTGGTGGCAGCTATTCTGGTTTGAATCCTTTCCTCAGGAATTATGGCCACGGGGTCGAATGCTGTAAAAGCCTCTTTTTCTTCACTCATGTGTGACAGAGTGTCTGCCTTCCCATTGCGTACTCCAGGTCTATAAGTGATAATGAAATTGTATTTTGCGAAAAAGGGGGCCCAACGAAGTTGGCGCGAGGATTGTTCTTTGGCGGTTTTCAAGTATTGCAAGTTACAGTGGTCCATGATGACAGTGACCGTAAGTCTCGCCCCAAGACGGTAATGTCACCAGGCCTTGAATACTGCCTTAATCACCAGTAATTCCTTATCCGTGATTGCATAGTTCAACTCGGGGGCTGACAATTTGCGGGACCAGAATGCGACTGGGTGTAATTGACCTGTTTCAGGGTCTCGTTGTGACAATACTGCTCCCATGACTACTTTTGAAGCATCTGTCTCAACTATGTGAGGTAGGTCTGGTCTTGTGTGTCGAAGGACTGGTGCTGTAGTGAATGCTAGTTTCAACTTCTGGGAGGCTTCTTCAGCTTCTGTCGACCAATGGAACATTTGATTTTTCTTTAACAAGGAGGTAATTGGATGTACAATTTGTGAAAACCCAGGTATAAACCGACGGTAAAAGTTGGCGAATCCGAGTACGCTTTGAACTCCTTTCGTGGAAGTTGGTGAGGGCCATTGGAGGATTGCATCCACCTTTCGTGTGTACATATGTACGCCTTGTGGTGTGAGCATGAAACTGAGAAACTCAACCTCAATTGCATGGAAAAAAATATTTTCCAACTTGGCATACAATTGGTGTTGTCAAAGCTTCTCTAAGACTGCCCAGACATGGCCTACATGTTCTTCCATGGAATTTGAGTAGATAAGAATGTCGTCAATGTAAACAAGAGCGCAAACGTTCAATAGTTCACGGAGTACATCATTCATAAAGAATTGGAATGCCGCAGGGGCATTACATAGCCCGAAGGGCATGACCTGGTATTCAAAGAGGCCATATTTCGTGTGGAAGGCCTTTTTCCACTTGTCTCCTTCTTTTACTCTTACAAGATGGTATGCTCCTCTAAAATCCAGTTTTGTGTAGATTTGATCATGTTTCACTTGATCCAGGAGCTCTGGTATAAGTGGTAAGGGATATCAATTTTTACTGTGATCTGATTGATGGCTCTATAGTCGATGCATGTTCTTAAGTCCCCCCCTTTTTAGGCACAAAGAATAAGGGCGAGGAGGCAGGTGACTTGGACGGGCGACTGAAACCGTTCGCCAGGTACTGATCCAGATAAGTTCTAAGATGCTGGTTTTCCTGTTCTGTTAGAGCGGAAATTCGGCTGCAAGGGATCTGGGCTCCGGGTATAAGATATATTTGACAATCATAGGATCTGTGCAGGGACAGAACATTGGCTTGCTCTTTTTTGAAGATATCCTGGTAATCTTGGTATTCAAGCAGTAAGAAGCTGATGAGGCCCAACATGATTCCTTTCTTCGGTTTCTGATTGGTGTCATCTTTTTTGTAACATGTGTCGGCACAATCATGAGGAAATGTCAGAACTCATTTCCGCCAGTCGATCCTAGGATTGTGGGTCTCCAGCCAGGCCATTCCCAATATCATCTGGAACTGAGGAGGACTGATGAGATCAAAAGTAATGTCCTCTTGATGCCCGTCCTGACACAGAAGCTTGACTTTCTCGGTGTATTGTGTCACCGGGCCGGATGATAGCTGAGAACCATCCAGAGCAGTGACATTTTCGGATTATTGCTTCTGTCTGAGAGGAAGGCCTAGTTGGAGAGCCAAATCTTGGTTAATGTAGTTAACCAAAGCTCCACAATCAATATATGCCTCCAAGGCATGTATTTGTAATGGTTGCTTGTGATTCACCAAAAGCTCTGGAAGGACTGGATGCGAGGTCTGCACTGATTCCTTTTTCATGCTCGACAAGCGGACACCTACACTTGCCGGGCATTGGCATTTCCCGAGTTCTGTTCTTCTTCTTCTTCATCAGTTTTGTCTGTTGCCCCAACCGTCTTCTTGGGTGGTTTTACTGGGCAGTCACGGAGGAAGTGACCTGCTTGTCCACAATATAAGCAAAGCTGTTGTTCTCTTCTTTTTTTCCTTTCTGCTTTGGCAAGGGGACTTCGTAATCCTCCAATTTGCATTGGCTCAGACTGTTCATGTGGTTTAGTCTGAGTCTCACGAGGTCGTACGGAAACTGACCGTCCCTCTGATCCAGCTCAATCCATTTTCCGATTCTACAACCTATGATCAAGTTGCACCGTCAGGTCTATGTAGTCCGCACACCTCTCAGCGGAATTCACCACTTGAGCCAGCACATCCTTAAGTTCTCTACGTAACCCTCAGTAAAAGAGTGTAGTCCTCTTCTCCTCTGGCCAGTTGGTCTGGGCTACGAGACGATTGAAGGTTGCTACATAGGTTAATAGATCTTGACTCCCTTGTCTGAGTGACAACAACTCGTTATCCAGAGCTTGTCCTTGAGTATGACGGGCAAACAACTTCTCCATCTCATGTTGGAAATTCCCAAAGTTCCAGAGTAAAGGGTCATCTTGGTTTACCAAAGGTATAGACCAGTCCGCTGCACTACCTCCTAAATACGAGAATACAAACGCCACTTTGGCTTGGTCATTAGGAAAGGCTCCTGGTCTGCACAAGAAATGAAGGCAACATTAGTTCATAAATATAGCGAACTTGTTTGGGTCGCCGATGAAGCGTTCGCAAGGGACTAGAAGCACTGCTCAAGGAAGAACCACCTGAACCGGTGTTGATTGCTGTGGTGTGGAAGAATGAGAAGAATTGTAACTCCAGGCAGTGGAACCTGTCCTGCTTGTGCTTGTAGCATTTGTCTTGCCAATTCGTCAGTTCTTTCTCGGGTTACAATAAGAGCCCTCCGTAATGCATTGGTTTCCTGTCTTGAAGCATGTACTTCAGTCCGTAATTCTCCTATTAAGAGGGCTAACTGATCTGTTTCTGAAGTTTCCATAATGCCCAGGCAGACAGTTTCTGAGGCTTCGCGTGCTGTTACGCTCACCTGGTCTCTGCAGAGGCATTGGGACACGGTTGCAAACCTCCCTGATCTTGAATCACCCCCTTCAGGCCTCTCCCTTGGTAGACAAGCTGTGAGCGGTGGTACGTGGTGATACTGCTCCTGCGTGGAGATAAGAGTGTGTGAGTGCACCAATCTGTGACTGTTGTACCTCTCGAACCCTTCTCCCCAAAGTACAGTTTTTGTGAGCATATGCCGACCCATAAACCTCATCTGTGAATTATGGAAGGTAAGCTCTCCGTCCTGCTACTTCTGGCAGGGGCGCGTTGAATGGGATCTAGTTCCTTCACTGATCCTTGATAAGGATTAGTCTAGTCCAGCTGCGACTATGCTTCTCCTTATGATTGGTAAGTGTCTCTTGAGCTCTTGTGATTCTGTTCGTTCTGTTTAATGTCTTTATATGTTGCTCCTTGTGCCCGCAATAATGTCTCTCTTCTGTTTTCTTCCCTTAGATGGAAATGTGGCCTCAATGCAGCTGTGAGACTCGAGACGCAGCCGGATGGAAGATTGATGCTACCGCAACGTTCGACAGCAGGTAAGTGATGGTTTAAGGAAAAGCGCAAAGTATGGCGAAGCGCGATCTTAAACTGACTGTTTTTTCGATGTCTAACCTTGTCTTCTGTTTTTCCTTGCAGGTGCTCCTGTCGATGATGGAGCGTGTCGTGCTGTGGTGCCAAGATGAAGATTTCCGTGTTGCGGAAAGTGTAAAGATGAATGCTCGGTTCGCCGAAGAGATGGACAGGTAAGAACAGCTTCCCCCAGTTGGTACGTATGCTGGCAGGAAGCAGGATGTCCAGGAAGCAGGGTCTTCAAAGGTAAGCAGGTCTGACCTCAGGCAACGGTGAGCGTTATGCTGCTGGTAAGTGCAGAATAACGCAAATCGTCTGTCTTGAGGATCAGGGCAGCTTATATAGCTGTGAATCCATTAGCAGCCACACCCAAGAATACACTTGGGGCTGCTTAATTGATGGAATGTTCAAGGTTAATGCATCTGAAGTGCTTAATGGATGGAATGTTCAAGGTTAATGCATATGAAGTGCATAATGGATGGAATGTTCAAGGTTAATGCATCTGATGTCCATAATAAAAGCTTTTTGGTGCTAAATGGATATTATTGTGTACTTTTGTTCATGAGCCTGGCGCCAAAGGCGCCAGGACAGTGTCCACCCAGGTCTCCTGTGCATGTAGATCCCTGCATGCCTGTGCCCCTGACTTCATGACCATGACAGCTCCACATTCAAAGAGGGGTGGAGCCATGCTGGACCACTGAGCCAGCGGTAGCTGGAGAGCAAAGGAGACGCTGGCAAGATGCTGGAAGGCTGACCTCCTTGACAGGCAAAGATGCCTGGGTCAGGGAGGAGTCAGGGACGGTAATACAACCATCTCGGTTGGTGGCACAACCACACAGAAGCTGTGGTGGGCCTGGTAATTGATGCCGAGACCAGGGCGCAGCATACCGACCATATCCTGAGCTACGCATTAGAGGTGCATTAGTTGTTGAGACAAGGAGCGGAAGGGATGCGAGCACTCCTGAAAAGGTAATTCCGTGGAGATGGGCGAGCAGAGTAATTTGAGGCTGGAAAAGCCACAAGGGTTACGGGAGCCAGATAAACCTGAACAGAGATAAAGTAATCCAAACAGAGGAAAACATGGCTTTAGAGAGCCCCCATAAATTGAGAGTTCTCGACATGCAAGGCTGGGAAAGCAACAAGGGTTACAGGAGCCAAATAAAACCCAACCAGATATAAATCAAGGCTACCGGAGAGCATAAGAAACTGAGAAACCGAAAGATTTGAACATCTGAAGCCGGGAAAGCCACAAGGGTTACAGGAGCCAGAAAAACCCGAACAGAGATAAAACACACCTATCCAAGGGCCAGAGGGTTTTGGAGAGCCCCGAGAAACTGAAAGACTTTAATATCCAAGATTGGAAAATTCGAGAGGGTTACAGGCACCAAAGCAAGACCCTGCCATGTAGTACACACAAAAGGCCAAGAGGACTTTTGGAAAGCCCTAGAATGGCAAAAACCTTGTGAGAAATATATTTCCTAAAACCTTCATTTGGAAAGACATTCAAAATTTGATGAACATTTGTTTAAAACCTTCTTACGGAAAGGGATCCAGAGTTTGACACATTTTTCTTTAAAATCTTCTTTTGGGAAGAGACCCAAAACTTGACGAACCTTGTATTTCCGGAGGAACTTTGCTGAACTTTTCCAAATCTGTTTCCTAAGGAAAAGGAATCCAGAATTTGACGAACTTGCACAACCTGCTTGGAGTAAGAATCCAAATGCTGGGCCAGGAAGAAGTCCAATGCAGAGGCATTGTCCTGGTCTCCTTTTTTTTGTTTGGTTTTCTAAAGTGGTAGGGCCAGTTAGTTGGTTAGAATTCGGACAGAGGACATTTATTTTAGATTTTCACATGCACCCTTAGTTATAATTTTGTCTGGTAGGGAACTTCCCTCATGGCAATAGGACTAGCTAGGTGTTTTTGTTTTTGAGGTATTTTGAGGTAGGTGTTTTTATTTTTAACTTTAATAAAAACCCTTCAACATGTCAGTAACTCGCCCGACTCCTTCTTCTGGTTCGCCACTGCAGTCACTAATTACTTTTTACCAACACATTATAACTTCAATTACTCTATGGTATAAAACACTCTCACACATTGCTCAGTCAAAGTTAGATTGTTTAGAAGGCTGAATTTGGAAATATGTATTAATGCTTTTACAGTCTACCAATTCAGGCCCTAATAACAGAACTAGGCCCTATCTTGTTATATTCCATGGCCATGATTAAAAGACTTGTATTTTATTTTCAGATATCTGTGCAGAGGAATATACAGTTTGATCAATGATTTTGTGTGAACATTTTAATGTGTGCTCTAAATTTAGACTCAAATGTGAAACATTTATGAATTTAGGGTGTTATGACTTTAAGATTTTCTTTTACAGCAAGTCAATGTTTGGAGTCTTAGAGACCTAAAGAAAAAGGCTTTTCATTGGGAGAGGTTGCATAATCATTCATACTTCTTAGGAAACTGGTGGCCTCAAAGAATATGTAAAATTCTATGCAAAATATAGAACCGGTCTGCCTTATTGACAAATATTTCCCAACAAACACATTGACAAATTGTATGTGCATTTTTGCTTTACAATTTGTTGCTAACTCATGAAATAATGGGGGCTTGCAATTGGGTAAGAAGAAACTTGTGATTTCTTTGCCTGTGTAAGGCCATGGGTAGCACTGACACCTTTAGGCACCTATATATCGAATGCCCCACACTACAGAATGTTATACATGTACTATTTAAGCTTTTTGTCCATAATGAAACACACTTATTAACCAAAGCTTTTTGGGCATGGCCAGTGGCATGCAGGCAGATCTCATTGATCATTGCGATTAGTTCTTATTTTATAAGAAACGCAAAACACAACAAGGAAAACAAATAAAGAGAACAAAACCAGCCAGACTCATATCTTTACTAAAGAAACCAAGTGCTGTCCCCAACAACCCCCTTTCTACAGACATGTCCTTCTGCTTTACTACCACTCTAAAATCCTTGAGTTGATTGTATTCCACCACGTAGTAAACTATCTTGAGGAATGCTCTCTCCCCAAACACTGCACAAAGACTGCACTCATCCAAGTCACCCATACTCTTACCACTGGCACCCACTCTCACCTCTCCTCCCTTTACATCCTTCTAGTCATTTCCGCTGACTTTGAGTGGATTATCGCACCCTCTTTCAAACTGTCTCCCTTCATGGCTGCAAGGACCCCATATTCTCTCACCGCTACTTCTACATCTCATTAGACTCCGAATTCTCCTCCATGACACCCTTTCCGATGGGTATTCCTCAGGTATTAGTCATAGGCCCACTCCTCTTCACTCTGTACACCCCCCTCAGCAATTTAATTTCCTCCTTTGACTTTAACTATCCCCTCTTCACTGACAAAACTCAGATATTCTCCTCCTTCCACTCCTTCACCCGTGCAATATCCAAACATATAGCCAGCTGCCTAACCACCATCTGCCAATGGATGGCGCTACGCTCCCCCATTTCAAACGCTTCAAAGACGGAAGTCATATTTCCTCTGCCTCCAAAGCTAACCACACTTTTCCCTCTGTTAGCTCTTTTCCCCCTGAAATCCTCACCCCCTCACCTATGGCTCGCAACCTGGGGCTTCTCTTTAACAGCGGTTATGAATCTCTTCCAGTTCACTGTAGCAGGACTCAATCTAAACAGTAGGAAAATCTGCCCACCCCTCTTGCAACACTCTACTGAAACCACTATCTCCACTCTTATGCTCTGCAAATTGGACTACTGCATGACCCTTCTTCTTGGTCTACCCCTGTACTCTTTTGCTATCCTCAGCAAAGTCCATAACTTTGCGATGCAATACCCGTTTCAACCAACCCAGTTCCTCTCACATCTACCGTCACCATTCTGGATGGTTCTCTCTAAAAATGACTGCTACTCTTCTATGAATCCATCCATGGTCATGGCCTCCAGTACCTTGCTGAATACATCACAGTGTACTCTCCCTCTCAAACTCTCCGCTCCTCATCCCGCAATTCACAAGTCGCCTGCCCAATGCTTCCTCCCACTGTCGCTCCTTTTCTCTACTTGCCCACTCCAATAAAAGGCTCACTCCCTGGACATCTACGAAAGCTCTAAAAAATGATGCTCAAACTACTCCTGATATCAATGGAATCAGTTCCACAAACTCCTTTCACACACCTATGCAAACTAACAGCCCAACCCACCTTTCCTTCATTCTGCCCTGGGGACTTCTCTATGTAATATGTAAATACTGGCCTCAAGTTCTCTATGTTAAAAATGCTGTAATGTTCTTTAGCCGTTGTCCCTGGTACATGCCCCCACTTTTACCCCTTCACCACCCGGTATACAATACTCAATTGAACAATGCTCTTAGGTAAAAGACAAATTGGCTGAGGAATGCCTCTGCTCTCTTTTATTGTCTAACTTGTAAGTATTTGCTGTTCAAAATTACACCCCGTTCCTAAATAAAAACCTATGCAAATCTCGCAGTAGATGCATTAACTCTTTTTTTATTGATTTAACTGATTTCTCAACTTTTCAATTTATACAAAATAAATAAATTACGATAAAAACATACTTGTTATCTTACAATAATATTGTGAAGCTTATAATGACAAAAAAATTAACAATGATGTTAATTATCATAACTTTGTCATCTTTACAGTCTTTCAAACTAAGTATACATAGTGTCGCCATATGTTTATCTTCACTGAGGACACTCTGAACTACTATTGCGTATTTTTCATCACAATTGCTGTTTATGTAAACCTTTGTCTGCATAATCGATAGGTGCATTATGCTTATTATGTTGATTCTGCAGTATTGTTTTCCTCATACAAATGTAATGCATTAAGGAAGTTAATCGTAGCGAAATGAATACTCATGTTTCGTGTTGCTACTATACTGGTCCATCTATATTCGGGAGACACAGTTGTAATCTGAAACATGTGTTTTACAAAATATTTACATCTCAAATCAGAAAATGCTTTACAATCTGTAACAGGATGTTCAAGCGTTTCTTTGATTAACAGATCAGCACAGAATCGACAATAATTTTCCTCTTGACTGATCTGTTTCCGTTGTGCCATGACCTCGCAAGTAGGCCATAAATTCAAACGTAATCGCGAGATCACAGAAAGTATTTGAGGATTTGGAGCTCTGCACACATAGGACTCTGTGACACCAAGCTTCTTTTCACCAAATGATTGCTGATTAAAGTGTTTATAGGTTAAACAGATTGATCGTGTAGCTATCCAATCTTGTAGAAAGATCTTATTTTTGGCTCTGTCAGGGTTGGTAAGCAGAATCTCCAATGACACGTCAGCAATTGCCATGATTTCCATAACGTTTCTAGTCCATTTTTGTACAAATTGATGTTTAGATGAAAACATGTAATTTGCCACTGTTGTTAGCACTGTATCAGTTTTAGAATATACCAGGCATTTACGAAACAGCACAGCACACATAGTTGCCAATGGTATTTGGCTTGTAAAGATGTGAGACCCAGCTCATATCTCAGCCAAGGTCCCAGCGTGCATTGGGGGACACCTAAAATTTGTCGCCAATATTTGGCTTCAAGTTTGTTAAAGAAATTGCCTTTAATGATGGTTCTTGACTCAAGGCCATATAGCAATGTTGGAATAATTTTCTGGCCCCAGAACAAAATTCCCGGGCTGATGAAAAATTTGCCAAATTTGTATAAAATTAGCTTAGTCTGAGATATAGCAAGGGTCACCTTGTTTTCAATAATAGTGATCTGTGAATTAACAGTTGGCATACCATCAAAAGCAAAACCTAAATAAGTGTAATTAGGTGCAATTTCTAGGTTCAAATTTTTAATTTTCCATTCCATCCTGTTTCTTGTAGAGCATTTAGGGGCATACATAACAATGTGAGATTTTAAATTAATGACAAGTTGATTATTGTCAAAATATTGAGTGATGGCTACGAGTAATTTCTGAATGCCAGTCGGGGTCTTTGATATTAAGACGAGATTGTCTGCATACAAGAGAACTTGTATTGCCACTTTATGCATCTTTGGGGAATCCGAAACAACACCCACAAAGGTTGCTCTTACATCGTGAATGAAAAAATTAAATAGGGCTGAAGCAAGTATGCAGCCTTGCTTCAGTACTCTTGCAGTTCGGACCACTGATGACAAAAGGCCCATTATTGAGAGTCTAATCTGCACCGATGTTGAGGAGTGCAATTTATAAATGATATCGTTTGGACGTGGTGGGCATTGTGCTTTGATGAGTTTTTCCATTAATTTTACTCTTGATACAGAGTCAAAAGCGGATTGGAGATCAATGAAAGCAAAGTAAATAGGAACTTTAGTGTCACGAGCCTGTTTTCTTTGTTGTTAATGCATTCAGTGTTAGTAGATTAATCACGGTCCCCATGCCTGCGACAAATCCTGTTTGGTTTGGATCCCGTTGTTTGGCTTCATCTGTCCAAAGATTAAAATTTCTCAGAACTAGGCGTGTGAAGATTTTGCCAGGAGTATCGAGGAGTGCTATCGGACGGTAATTTGACGGCACTCCTCGCTCACCTTTCTTGAAAATGGGGACAATGAGAGATGTACACCATGAATTTGGGATCTTTTGTGTTTGAAGTATATGTTTGAAAATATTGTTAAGGATGATGGCCCACTGTTTGGGATGTTTTTTCATCATATGATTTGTGAGGCCATCTGGGCCTGCTGCACGCGAGGTGGAGGATTTTATTATTAACTCTTCAATCATTTCCTCTGTACATTTCAGATTCCATGGTGGTTCTGATTGCATTAACTCAATGTAGTTGCATAATACTTATCAGGGCAACTGAACTGCACACCCTAAAATGCAAAGAGTAGTTGCTGAAAAGCCAGATCTGTCTCAAAGTTGCCAATTTTGCAGCTTTAATAGTATCTTGCCAAAATACTTCCCCTAGAAAATTATGTTGTTTCGTGTTATGGCAAAATAAAAATACCCACATATTTTGAACTCTGCAACATTTGAAAAAAGAAGCAGAGAAATCTATACAAGTGTAATGCTCAGTATTGGAGTAATCCTTCAATAATTTATCTGCACTACAAAATAAATTGTGGATTATGAAAATTTTACAAGCTGTTAACATGGATGTTCTTAAATTGCTGCTTTCTTCCTTGACTAATCCCTGGACATATATTTTTTATAATATGAAACCGAATTCTAAGCAAAAGAGGAAGCAAGGAAATTACAGACAGATATCAAATTGCACATAATCAGTTGAACAATCTTGTTGCAAGTAATGGCACATAACACAACCAGATAACCTTGACTCCGTAGAAGACACAAGGTATAACATTTGGTAAAATTGTGTCATAAAACAGTTACTTTTGTGACATCAATGAACATCCCAGATTCTCTTATTGAGTCTTGCCCCCAGAATACACTTTCGCAGAGGCACAACTCTAATCGTGAAACGAATAGGAGCTAAACAAGTTATAGAAGGTGGATGCTTTCCTTCCCGGAATAAAGTGTTTGTTACAAAAATGAATCCTGATTGGCAAACACAAGAAGATTGGTGGGGGAGAAAGGAGATGGGAGTTATGGTGTGAGAGTCAGGAGGCTGCAAAGGCGGAGATGGTAGCTCAGAGAGGAAAATAATTAGGGAGGAGGAAGATTGATGTGCATTCCACAGAAAAAAGGATGGAGACGAGTTCGAAAAAATAAATCTATGGGCATGCCCACAACCTACTAGAAGGAATCTATAGGAGCAGGACATTATTTCCCCTAAAATGTGATTCAGTGGGTCAGCCTGAATAATGGAACAGACCGACTACAATTGAACCAATGCACAACAGTGATCTCTACTGCACACTAGTAAACGTGTACACTGTGTTAAAAACAAAAAGAACTATACGACCCCATGGAATTAGTCAAAGTGCTCCGTTTGTATGAAATCAAGTTATGAAGGGCATCCTTTTTAAAAAAACAAAACAACTTTTTCGTATTATCAATGGATGGTAAGCAGGCCAATGTCATGTGAAGCCTTCAACCAGTCCTTGCCTTTTTGATAACAATACTTCACATGCTTGGAATGGGAACAGGCTTATTATGAGGACAATTGGTCCAATAATGCAAGGTGATGTTGGTTAAAAAGCTAGTACTGGCTATGGTGGGCCATTTTGAAGCTTTGATCGTCACTTGCCAAGTATTGGCTCTCTACAAACATTTGATGATTTGGCACCAATAACATCAACCTACACATTTAGAATTCTCTAAACATGAGGAAAAGAAACATGAAATGCGTATGTGTGTCCGTTCATTTGGGCAGCAACCATATATGCATATTTACACACATACAGCAATCACACAACATTATCCGAGAGCAACAAGCACTAATAAAAGGTGTGAATAATAAACATTTCACAAGCAGTTTACCCTGACGCTTTTCATTTTCTGCTTCTTTCCTGGACGAACATCTGGATATATTTATTTTTGTATATTCAAACATTAAATTCTATGGGAAACCGGATGGTGGAAGGGGGAAATTATGTAGGCACACTAAACATTTGCTTGGGATGTGAAACTACAAGTCATGCAGTGAGATGTGGTAACCAGAAGGCATTAGTCTGTGGAAAATGACACTAATATATGCTGAAAGATAACATCAGCATGGTTTCCACAGCTGTGCAGGAATGATCAGTACTATATTAGTAAACTGTAACAAGCAGAAATTGCTATTAAATGCACATTGAAGGTTTCTGGAGTTTAAAATAGATGCAGAAAAGCTTGCTTATTTATCAATTGGCTGAAGGCACACTTGGTTAAGACATTTGTAGTACACCAAGAATGCTTTGAAATGAGAGGGTGGTCTTGGGGTGTTGGCTGCAAATGACTTGAAAAAGGCATTGCCTTTTTCATGCAGATAGGCATCCACTGGTGGGGAAACAGCCACACAACACTTACTGGCTTTGTTTCCATCCCCACCCACCATCTCCTCCTGTTGAAAAACTCCTACACCATTAGTTTTGCCTCACAGTTTGTGCTAAAGCACCACCTATGAGCTAAAACTAAAAAGCATTTTCTTTTTCGCCAACATAGGTTGTCAGGAACATGTTTTTTCTGGGCTGATCATAGGTATCACCTCAACAAGAAAACTCACTCTCGACTCAAAGATTGCTCATCTTTCTTAACCAGACCATGATTCCGAGCTGATGCATTTTTGCTGTTTTTGACATAGCTAGAGGTTTTCCATTGTCAGCCAGCACATCTTCAACTCTTCAAATCTATCACACATTTTTTCTGTTGGCTAATCCTTTTCTACATGGTGCATCTTGCTTTTGCTAGAAACAATTTCCACAGACCTCTGCTCTTTGGCAGATGATCACAACTTTCCATTTCACATCACTGCTCTCCTGCGTACCTTCCCACAGTACCCTTTTATCAGGACTAATGACACTTTTCCAATTTATCTCCACCAGATCTCTCAAACAGGTCAAGCCTTTCTTACCTATTACCATAAAATTGGATAATTGTAGCAACATGGTAACTTTGTCCAATGTAATGAGGTGGTAACCCATAGTTTACACGTTCTGATCTGTAACCTTTCAGCTTGTCCCTATATGTTCAACACATCTGGCAAAAACTTACAAGGATGTTGTCAGGTCAAAAAACAATTAAAAAAAAATAGTTTTTTCCTTGGTTTTTCCATGCACCGCAAAAGACACTTCTTTGTGACGCAAATCTCAAAATTGCTTAATCTGAGAGTACACATATTTTGCAGACATGTAGCCTTTACCTGAAACGAGTGAACACGGCAAACATTCCAAACATCACATCAGCCAAACTGGGGATATCCACTTCTCAAACCGCCCAAATTGCATTTAAAGTTTAGAACTGCACATGTTTCTATAGTTTGGGTCTGAAAAAAAGAAAAAAGAAAAAGATAAAAGAAAAAGAGAAAAGAGGGTGCACAGCGAGTATAATGACTCTCCTTTCAGTATTATTTATTTTTCATACAACATCTATACCATTCAAGAGTAATCTTTAAATTATATTTCTGGTGCCCTGGGCAAAACTCCTAGGCTAACCTACTTAGACTAAGAAAACACACACACCAATGTAACCAAAATGGGAAGCCCTAGGCACTCATGTGGGATTAAACTTTGATGACAACTTTAACACCTATTAACAGAGTTAAGACATTCCTTCCTTTCTTAGGTTTAGTGATATAATTAAAACAATGAATTCAATGTTTTCACATTTTTCAAGTGTCAATCTGTAATGTATTTACACAAAACATAGGGTTTAGATAAACATCTTGTTTTCAAAAACAATTCAGACATCAAATATTTAAAACCAAGCAGTCCATATTAGGACATTGATCCAATACGTTTGAATGTACAGATCTTCTTCCCTTCTAAATCCTACGCGTTTTGGATAATATGTGAATTCTTCTTCAGGGAAATATCAACTACTTTCCTAAAAAGCACTATAGATACATTTTAATGGACAAATAAACTCATCAATATGTAACCAATCAATAATAATTGGATCCGAAGAATAAAGACCACTAGCCTCTTACTTCTCAAGTCTTTCACCAAAACAAGAGCAATAATACCAAACACTTAAAGGCAAAAACAATACTGATCAAAGTTACTGTCATCAATGGCACTAGTATTCAAACATTGCATATGTCTTATCTCCCATTACTAATGGCGTAGATCAAGCCAACCAGACCTCATTGAAACATTTTCTGAAACCTTCCACAGCAAGTTATGAGAGTCATCTCCTATGAGAAATACATTCAATCCCATCAGCAACCTCTGATTAGGAGTTCATGAGCCTAGAGTGGTACGTGCTTGGGCGTAATACAAGCTTACCCTAATCAGCTGAAAGAAACGGGAAGGAGCCAGCACTAAGGCACATCAGACTGGCGAGCCAGCCTTGCGCTCCATTCTCGCTCCTTAAATGCTTCAAAATGGCGGTCATGGATCATGCTGCATCTATTGTCACAGACGTGACGTGACTCTCGACAATGTGGCGAGTGCAGCCATCTTGAACAAGTGACTCCATAGTAATACAATTAATGTTACATCCTTAATGTGAAGAATCCTGTGGATCCCTCACTAAAACCCTGCCTAAAGTCTCCTCCCAGCTGGCCGGGGGGGGCAGACGCTTCCTGAACCCAACTCTGGGGGTGGTGTACTGTGGGAAGATCACCTGGGTGGAGACAAGGCCCAGGGTAGTGAGGAGATTCCCTGGGATGAGACGCAGTATTTTTCCTTTGATGGGAATGTTCCTGGCACTACGCCAGAGGAGGTTATGGCTTATTTACAGTTTAATATCTCTCAACCTCCAGTTAAAACTAAAGTGGGAAAACCCAAGTTTGTAACACCTAGCCCTATTATACCCAAGGAAAGAACCCTTTTTATGCCTAACAGCACATGTCGTCCTCAATATCAAAGTTACACTAGAAGGAATGATGAAAGTGTTGCCTTCACTACCAGATCACCTTCTAGTAGACCTAAAACTGATAGCATATCTTTTAAAAGTACTAAGGGAATTAAGCCAGAAGTAGAAAAATCTAACTTTGACAAATTGAACTTCATTTCCCAGAATCCTATAGGGACTGAACAAAGAAGACGGACGGCTGAAGAGGCATGCAGAAGTAGAGGCCAGGCAATCAGGCCTAACAGCCTTTGCCAGGGTCAGGCAATTAACACATTATAGCCTGCACTGGAAATTAATTGCCCCACGTAAGAGGCATAAAAGGATGCAGCAAGAAGGAACAGAGAGAAGGAGCTGGAAGGGGAGCTGGGGCAGGAGCTGGAAGGGTGGTAGAAGTAGTAGGAGGACAAGAGCATGAGGCTGGCAATTCGTGAGGAAGTGTGTTCACTGGAGGTACGCTGGGACGAGAGAAGAGCGGATTCCACCTGCAAGTTCTGACAGAGTCCTGTGTTCACAAACCCTGCCTTGCCGTGGCTGCACTGAGAGAGGCGTGCTGAATGAGAAGGCTTTCCCAGGTGTGTCTAGTGGCTGTAATTGCAGAGCTGTGCTGAAGCTCGAGGCCCATAGCAAGAAGCAAGCCGAGGGACAAAGGAGTGCAGCAGACACCGAGTTGGCATGGCTGGACCGGAGACACCAGTGCTGTAAAGGGTTTGGGTCCCAAGTGTGCCCAGAGCCATGGAAGAAGAATTGGAAGTCGGGAAGTGGAAGCAGCCTGCAGCCGCAGTGTTCCTGAAGCCAGTGAGTAATGCTTGGCATTCAGATTCACTTCTAAACTCCTGCTGGTAACTGTAACCAGTTCTAAAGTGGCTTGCGTAAGAGAAGAAGCAAATTGATCTCTTTCATTGTTGTGGAAGCTGAAGTTTGACAATGGAAATGTATTGCGTGCACTTCTGATAAAAGCTATAGTGCTCATGTATGGACAAAGCCTTTCATTTCCCATTGTTACATGATTGTCTAATACCGAAGTGGTCACGTGTCTTCTATTAAGAAGGGGCACGTTTTCGAGAAAGTCCCTGCAATCTTGAAAACTGACTTTCACACTTTGTTGCAAGCGCATTAAACATCAAAGGAAGGTCACGTGTGACCAATTTTGATTCCTAACCGGAGAAGGAAGTGTCTCTGTGTAAAGGTGAGAGAATACAGACTTTTACATACACATGAAGTTAAAAGTATACTGTAGAGAGTGGTCTTGTATACCTAAAAGTGGTTTTCCTGTGAAGACTGAGCCTCGTAACAATAAGAATGAACATTCCTTAAAAGTAGAAGTTGCTATATTAAGAAAGAAGACACACATTGCCCCACGCCAATAGGTTAACCCTTTCCATGATAAAGAAACCCCTGTTGAAAGCAAAACATCTAACAGGCAAAGTTGTAAAAGATCCCGTGTCCTCTGATACAAGGGAGACATTATTACCTGAAGTTGGAAGAGTGGCAATTGAGCTTCCAGGTAACTTACTGGAACCTAGACAGTTTGTGTAAAGCTGGGGAAGGGAGTTTGGTTCTTGTAAGAAGACTAAAACGGGTAGCCTGTAATGCAGAGACTGTTGAGGTGGGGAGGAAGTGAGTCTGGAAGCAGAGGCAGGTTATCCTGGTGGCAGAAAGGCAGACTGAAGCAGCAAAGAGGCTGCCCTTTTCTTGAAGCAGGGAAAAGAAGAGGGCCTTGCCTCTTGTAGAGGTCGAATTGTCTTGTATTTTGCCTAACTATTTGCACATACGAAGTTGAAGTAGAAGTAACCAGAACTGTGGTTTTGTATAAGACTGTTAGTCAATGTCATTTTAAAAGCGGTTGGAGTAGTAGCCCACTGTGGCACCAAGGAGTCGGTTTCTATAGTGACAGTAGTAAAAAGGGTGGTTGTTGAGAGGTAAACAACAATCCAAGACGAAACATCCTGACAAATATACCAGAGGTACTGCAGAGGTTACTAAGACTTGTAAAATTGCAGAAGGGGAATTGATTAATCTGTTTTCTGAACTGTGGCAAGCAATCCTACAAGAAACACATCCAGGATTACCATTGGTTCTAGGTCCTTGGCTAAAATGTGAAAGGGATCTTTTCAACAGGAAGCTGAAGAACTGATACCAGTGGATTTTTGTTTGGTGAACTTCTATTTAATGTGGAACTTAAAACTGGTTCAAGGCTTTGTTCCATTGCTTGGACATTTGGAGGAATTGACTGTGAACAATCCTGGAGAATGGATTTATCTAGGACAAGTGAAGGTCATCCAAATTTCTGGTTGTTTATTTGCTCATTTATGTCATTGGACATTCGCTTTATATGTTTTCTTGTTTAGTTTGAGGGCCAGTTGGTTTCTATAAGGAGTGGTCCCCTTAGTTTTTAGACTAGGTAGGCAACTCTCTCATACAGTAGGTTTAGCAAGGTTGTATTTGCGTTATTTTCTTTTAATAAAATGTTTAACACTGAGAACTATGCAAGCAGCTGTCTGCCTTGCATTACTGACCCCTCACATAAAATAGCAAAGACGATAAAAATCAATATAATATTTTTGGATACAACTTAATTCATAATATACATATGCTCAACTCTTATCAAGCAATTAAAGCAAAGACATTGGGCCTCATAATGTGGAAGGCGGCCGCGTAATGAACGGTGCCGGTAAGATACCGGCATCGTTCATTCCGGGCCACCTCATTATGAGGTCTGCAGCGTGTCCCGCTCTGGACGCCTGGCCAGACCAGGTATGCAGAGCAGGACCCGCTAGCAGACCAGGATGCTAACAATGGGCCCTGTTGTTAGCATCCTCCCCATTCCCATTGAGCCCTATGAGGGCTCAATGGGAATGGGGATGTACCGGGTCCGGGTCCCGTGAAAGGGAATTACTGGGCCCTCCAAGGTCGGAATGGCCCAGTAATTCCCCTTTTGGGGGACCGGGACCCGGTACTCAGTTTGGGGGTAGCCATGCCACTAAAAACGGCATGGCTACCTCCAAACTCGTAATGAGGCCCACTATGTTAATTATAGAGCATTGTCTCAATGTTTTACAATCATGTGTCAAGAAAGCAAGATAAATACGATTAATTGTTCATGACTTTGGAGTCATAGCATCAAGCTTCATGATCCAATACATTTCTTTTAGCAACAACAATGTATTCACTTTGCTTCCTCTCTTTGGAGTCACAATCTCTTCCAGAATCACAATTGTGCTATGTTATGGTGCTCTCTATTGAAATGTACAGCAACTGGTGATTTTTATTTTGTAATCTTACATTGGACGTGTGTTCTGTCCATCAAATCTTACCCTATTGAGTTGTTATCCGAACATAGAATATGCCACAAGGGCTCTTAAATCCATACACTACGTTTGAGGAGTCACACGTAGCTGAGTGATTAAAATTAATTTTCTTGCCACTATCGGGATGATTAATGTGGGAGCCTTTGATTACATTCCCACAATGTTGGCAATTGTTGCAGGGTCTTGTCCCTAATCCTAATCTTAATTGTGATGTACATGATTTAAATTCTGCCTAGATGGTCTCTGAAAGACTTGCTCCTTCTATAAGCAAATGTTAGAGATTTCGGGAAAAGATGACCCAGGAAAGCATCCAGTTTCAAAAGATTCCAATTATGTTTGATAACTTTCTTGATAATCTGACTATGTACAGAACAAGAAGTTATGTAACCCAACTCAGGGAATGGTTTACGGGTTTGTGCAGTTAACAAGGATTCTCATGTAATGTTTTCTGCACAGGATTGTGCAGTACCGATAACATCAGTTGTAGATTTCCTTTCTGCAAATGTATGCCTAGGTTCTCTTGATGTTATTGCAAATGCTGTACTATTGCTGCAAATCCTTCTGTACCATAACAATTGGCCAAGTGGGATGCTCTCCAAAGTTCTCTTTGGATGAAAAATGGTTGCCATAAAAGCTTTACAACAACAAAAGAAAACAGGTTGCCAATAAATAGCTATTTCTGTTGGTAGCTTTGGATGAAACTGTTGTCTGTAGTTCACCTCCTACAAAACTTATTTCAACATCCAAAAATTAGATCTTTGAAAAGCTATGATTTGTATCAAACCTGATATGCAGTTACAAATTATTTTTTTTTTATCAAAGACTTTATTGTTTTTGAAACATAGGAAAACAACTTAACAGTACGTGCATCTCTCTGTGTATCAGGGCTGGGAGCAAGGGAGCAATCATACAATCAACATTTTCAGGAGGGGGTAAGGAAAAGAGAGAGAAGCAGGTAAAAAACTAAAAACAACAAAAGAAAGGAAAGAAAAGAGAAAAAACCCTTGGTAACTGGGACTGCCGTCTAGTGGTCCGTCAGACTTTGCCAAAACAGGAGTTACTCGTGGCACGATTAGTACGTTCCTGGCTCGCTTCATTCGGCATCATGTGACCCTGTGCATTCTTAGCGTCTGCCGTGTCTCACCTGACTTCTAGCTGGCGTCTTTCCAGCGGCTCCATATTTTGTTCGCTTTTTGCGGGCACCCCCTTGCAGCATATACCCGATGTTCCATGTCAGCGCAGATGTCTACATCCACGACCCATTGGTCGTAGTCCGGAGTGCGTTCTGCGCCCCACAGTTGTGCTATATTCCGCCTGAGCACGGCCGTTGCAGTAGAGCAGAGTATCTTTTCATACCGGGACAGGTCGGTTTCATTGGAGATCCCCAGAAGGAGATGTTTTGGGCATCTTTCTATTGTCTTGCCTATAACGCTGGATAGTTTGTCACAGCATTTCTGCCAGAGTTGTTGGATATTATTGCATTCCCATAGGATATGGAAGAATGTGCCTTCCTCACGTTTGTAGCGCAGGCAACGTGCGTCTGTCGTCTTCCCCCAGCGGAAAAGGGCGACTCTTGGGTAGTAGACGCGGTGCAGGATCTTTAGTTGAACCAGTCTGAGTCTTGAAGAAATGGTTACCTTGCGCGGGTACATTAGGGCCTCCACCCAGTCTTCCGGCTGGAGCGATCCCACGTCCCGTTCCCATTTGGTCTTCAGGCTGGTCAGTTCTGGTGTCGCAAAGGATGTAATCACATTGTACATGGTGGAGGTGACTTTCTGTTCCACCTGGTCCGATACCATATTGCGCTCAAGGGGGGAGCTTTCCGGTATGTTCCGTATATTCTGTTGGTGGGTGCTCCACGCCTGTTGCAATTGCGTGTGGTGGCATCTTTCTGTGGCTGGGAGGGAAAATTCCTCTTGCAATGTTTCAGATGGTACAAGTTTGTCCTCCCGCAGCACAGCCCCAACGGTGGTGATTCCTCATTGGACCCATTCGGGCCATCTAGGTAGCTTTTGTAGTTCAGGAAGATGGCAATTGTTCCACAGGGGTTGGGCCAGTGTCAGTTTCCCATCCCATCCTAGGTGTTGGTGTACCTCTTTCCATATTCTCACAATGTGTGTCGCCATATCTGGTTTCGGTGGGCGACCCAGGCTTCGTAGAGATGTTCTAATGGTGCTGTTGTGTTGTGGGATTGATTGCTTTGATGTGCGGAAGTGTCCCATCTCCATGCAACATGTCATTGACCACCGTCAGCTGGCCGGCCCAGTAGTATGATTGCAGCCTGGGTAGTCCAATCCCTCCTTCCCATATGGACCTTTGGAGCGTGGAGAGAGCGATCCGCAGGTGCGCCCCTCCCCATAGCAGCTTTCTGAGGATACAGTCGAGCTTATGGAATTCTTGCTGCGGGATATATAGAGGGGCGTTTTGCAGGATGTACAAGAATTTGGGGAGGGCAATCATTTTGAATAGTGCAGCTCTACCCAACAATGTCAATGGCAGTGAGATCCAGTTGCGGGTATCTTCTGCAAATCTTGTTACGAGTGGGGCAAGGTTCAGGGATGTATAGTCTGCAAGTTGCTGCGTGATGCGTATCCCAAGATATTTGAACTGCTCCATTTCGATCTGGTAGGGGCCGTTCATTAGACTGGTTGCAGGCACGCCCCCTATGGGGAATAGCATGAATTTGGCCCAGTTCACTCGTAGGCCGCTGAATGCCCCATATTGCTCCACTATGCTCGGAACTCTGGAGCAGGAATTGGCTGGGTCCTTCAGGTAGATTAGCAGGTCATCAGCATAGAGCGATACTCTGTCCTCCCAGGTTGCTGACCAGCGGAAGCCTTCCCAGGTAGGTGTGTTTCTCAGGAGAATTACCAGGGGTTCTATTGCGATCGCAAAGATCATGGCTGACAGTGGGCAGCCCTGCCTCATTCCTCTCCCCAGCTCAAAGGGATCTGATTGCCATCCATTGATCCTGGTTTTGGCGGTTGGACAGTTGTATAGTAGGCGTACCCAACTCATAAAGTTCTCGCCGAAACCCATACGGTGCATTATGACCCAGATAGCCTCCCATCTCACTGAGTAGAAGGCCTTTTCAAAGTCAATTGCAAGTAAGGCTAGGGGGCCTTGTATGCTGTGGGCTCTTTCCAGGGCTGAATATAGTCTGTAAAGGTTCATGCGTGTTGATCTCTGTGGCATGAAGCCACACTGGTCCGGGTGTATCAGAGAGGGGATGACCTGTTGGAGGCGGTCTGCTAGTATTTTGGCCAGTATCTTTGTTTCGCTGTTGATAAGTGAGATAGGCCTGTATGAACTGCAGATTTCGGGGGGTTTGTCCGGTTTGGGTATCGCTATTATCGTTGCTTCACGTAGGTCAGGTGAGAGAATGCCCTTTTCACGTGCATACTGGTACATCCGTAACAGGTGTGGAGCGATCACATTGGTCCCCACCTTCCGCCATAGCTCGATCGGGAAGCCATTGGACCTGGGGATTTGCCGGTTTGGAGGCTGGATATGGCACTTAGAATCTCGTCCTCCGTGACGTCTCTCTCCAGTAGTTCCTGTTGCGCCCCATTTAAGGTAGGGATGACTATTTCCTCCATGATCGAGGCATCCATTCGAGTCCTGGGTGCCCCGTAGAGTTCTGCGTAATACTCTGCAAAGCCTTGTGTTATATCCTGGTCTGTTACGCGGGTGTTTTGCTCTCCTGTCTCCAGCCGCCAGACATGGCTACGCCCCTGCTCTTTCCTTTCCAGCCATGCCAGCATCTTCCCAGCTTTGTCTCCCGTTTCATAGATTCTCGCTCGCATCGCAGTATATGCATGCCTTGCATTATCCATTGCTGTATTTTGGAGCTTCTTTTGTGCTCGAAGCAGGGTGCGATTTGTGTCCGGTGTGTCTTCACTTATGTGCTTTTCCTCTGCCTGCTTCACTTGCTGTTCTGCTTCAAGTATTTTGCTAAAATGCTTTCTTTTTTTGGCAGTCGTCCATGATATTAGCTCGCCCCTTAGCACTGACTTGTAGGCCTCCCACAGTGTCTCAGGGTTTGAAGCAAACTGTGTATTAAGCTCAAAGTATGTGTTTGTGCTCTCCTGGAGTTTATCCACTAGCTCGGGGTCCCCTAGGTAGTAGTTATTTAGTCGCCAGCTCGGCGGGGGAATCGGCCTGGATGTTGTGATTTTCAGTTCAAGCGGGGAGTGGTCAGATATGCCCCTAGGAAGCAGGCCTGTTTCCTGTACCTTGTGTAAATCAGAGGCCGGGACGAAAAAATAGTCCAGCCTAGATAGGGAGGCAAGTACCCCTGAATGGAAAGAGTATTCCCTAGTGTCTGGGTGGAGTTCTCTCCATGTGTCGCATAGACCCAGTGCATTGGTGAATGTGGCGAGTCGGGTAGTTGCGTTGGGGTTCCTGTTGCGTAAGTGTGAGCGGTCTTAAGTTACATTCATGACTTTGTTGAAGTCTCCACCCAGGACCAACAGGTTGGGAGTGTTGTTTGTGATCAGCGGGGCAATATCTGTGAGCAGTTGGTCTAGTTGGGTTGGTGGTGCGTAGATGGCTAACAGTGCGATGGATTGATCCCACAGCGTGCCCGTCACATATACGTATCTGCCGCCAGTGTCCAGGCACACTGTGGTAAGTTGGAAAGGGAGGTTTTTGTGTATCAGGACCATGACTCACCTTGATCCCATTGTAAAGCCTGAGTGGAGTGTCAGCTTGTAGTGTGTGCGTTTGAACAGGGTGCATTCCGTGCCCGCAAGATGGGTCTCAGTCAGAAGCACTATGTCTGGTGCCCGTCTATTAAGGAATTGCCTAACCAGGCGCCGTTTGATTGCGTTGCCGAGGCCATTGACATTCCACGTCATGAGCCGGAGTGTTCTGAGGGCGTTAGCAGTGTTGTTATGTGATGCCATGTCTGCTTATGGGAGTGGATATCTGTGCTGCTGATGATGATGCATCGCGTCTCGCGAGCTTGTGCCCATAAGTTGTGATCGTACTGATTGGTCCTGATATGTTTCGTGTCTGACGTGTCCCGTGTGTAATTAAACTTAACAAACCCGTTACCCCCATCCCATACTCCTCCCAACTAGAAGCATCGGTAGCCCGAACCTAGAAAACCACTGGTGTCAACTGGACACCTTACATGCAATAAACTCAACTTGTGTACGTATGCTAGTCCCTGGCGGTGTGCGATCAGGGGTTAGCACGGCTGGGACTACTCTCTGATGTGTCTCGCGGGGGGGGCCCCTCTAACGTGTGGCTGCGAGTCGTCCCCGCGGCCGCAATTTTGGGAAGTGTATTGATTCGTGTCAGCAGGTACGGTTTGTGGATTGTGTTAGGGTATTGCATTGTGTACTCACTGGTATACTGCTGGGCGTCCCCAGGAGTGGTGTCAGGGGTCATCCATCGCTGTCCTCTGGTAGGTCTTGTTCCGGGGGCAGTCGGGGTGCATGTTGTTGGTCGGGGGGCGGTCTATTGTTTCTTCCCCTGCTGGCTCGGGGAGTTGACCAGTCCCCCTCTATATGTTGTTCCGCCCAGTGCCATGCTTCCTTCGGATCACTGAAATGGATTGATGTGCCTTTGTGGTAAATCTTGAGCTGTGCTGGGAAAAGTAGGCCATATTTGACCCCCAATGTTTGCAGGTGCTTTTTAAGTTGGTGGAAAGACTGCCTCGCTTTCTGCACCTCTCTCGTGTAGTCTGGAAAGAAGGCGATCCTTGAGCCGTTAAAGGTGATTGGGCCTTTGGTCCGTGCCAGTTGCAGTAGGGCGTCTCGGTCCCTGTAATTTAAGAGTCTCGCAATTACTGTGCGTGGTGGCGCCCCTGGTGTCGGTCTACCTGTGGGTACTCTATGTGCTCGTTCTATAGAGAAAAACTTGGAGAAGGAGCTCAGGTCATATAGGTCTGTTAGCCATTGTTCAAGGAAGAGCTCCATGCAGGCGCCTTCAGCTTTCTCAGGTATGCCAATTATGCGCACGTTATTGCGCCTTGAGCGGCCCTCACCGTCTTCAACTCGGCTTTCCAGCAGTTTGAGTTTCGAAGTGACGCTTCTGAGCTGGTGTTGCATGTCACGTACTCCATCTTCTGTAGTCGAGATGCGCTGTTCGACTTCGCCAGTACGTGCCGTCAGCTTTTGGAGATCATGTCTGAGGAGGGACACGTCCAGACTTATCCCATCCATTTTCTGCTCCATTGACGTACGGGAGTCCGCAATGGCGGCCATGATGTCCCTCAGAGAGATTGCGTTGTATGGTTGCCCTTCCTCCAGGGTGACCGGATGGTAGTCGGGGACCTGTGTCGAAGGGATTGTATATTGCTCCATTCTGCTCTGTGTCGGGGGTCTCTTAGCTTTATCTTTCCCCATTCCCTCCGATGCGTCCCAAGGCCACTGCAGTAGTTTAGTGAGGTGCGTTGTGGCCACACATGCTTGATTAGGTCGCACAATTGCGCCAGGGTACAGATGATCTCAGGCGGTGTTTGGCAGCTTCACAGGGCGGTCATTCGGTGTCGGTGTTCTTTGCGGGCTACCCAGGGTTGTTTTGCCTGGCTAACCAGGGCAGTTTTATGCTGATCTCTTCTCCCCCTCTTTGCTTCTATTGATGGGCTGTTGGTGTGGGCAATGTTCGGACTGGGGTATGTCCCCGCGCCTGCTCAGTTTCGTTAGTTGAGAGACTGATTCTACTGCCCGCAGCACTGACAAGGTAGCGGCGGATGAGACAGTAATTTATAGTTATTAGGCACCCGCTCCGCATTACGGGTGCGCCGTGCGCTGGGCTCGGGGGAAGTACGATCCTGTAGATAGTGCCGCTGTGAACGTATTGTGGCTGGAGCCGCAGTCCGCTCCGTTGCTACACTGCTTCCACCCCGGGTACGTACTGTATTCTCCCAGGTTCCTCGTCTTCCAGTGGCATCTCCAGCGGTATGCTGTGGTGAGTCTCCCTCATCCGCGCAGTGGGCTGTGCTGGCTCGCGGTCCCCGGCGGCGGGCACTGGCTGTCGATACGCGTCACCCCACGCTTGACAATGCGTGCGGAGGGGCGGAAAGTCAAATTGTAGTCAGGTACGAGTCACCGGTTTCAGCGCCGTCCTCTCGTACCCCGCGAGGGGTGGTTGCAGCTCACTGTGTGGCCCAGCCAGGGCCCAGGAGATACGCGGCGGCCATTTTGATTGCAGCAGCGTTTCAAAACGTGGCCTCAGAACAGAGTCGATGTTTCTCCTCCTCACGTATGCGTTTTGCCCCCAAAATTTACCAGGATGTAGAGCAGAACCTCCGCATTCCGTACGTTTGCTTATTTTTGGTCCATCTTGTCGAAATCAGGCAGGATGTTTCAGGATTATGTGGCGGCTCGCGGAGCGGTGCAGATTCACGTCTGCATCGTCTCGTAGCTGGCCACACCCCCCGCAGTTACAAATTATTAATTAATTCAAAAACATTTTGCAATTCTGAAAGGGGCCCACTCCAAATGCCAAAAATGTCCTCTGTATAACGAAAGCAACACTTCAGGTATTGCATCCAACAAGCACAATTAAGTATATTTTCAGTCTCAAAACACAGCATAAACGTATTGGCATAACTTAGGGCCATGTACAAAAGAAAGAGCAGTCCCTGCGCACCAACATATCAAACAGTGAGAGTCAAAGTTACTTATAATAATTTATTACAAAAATAGAATGATATTTAAAAAATGATATCATAAATTGGCTTCAAACAAGAATCAAAACCAAAGCAAGAAAAATACAGTCAATTAAAAAAAGGAAAAATTACATCATGTTGAATAACACCCACATATTGGAGATGATTAAATAAATTATCACAACATTAACACATAAACATAGTGTGGTGTGTCGCCTAGCCACCCTACCAGTGCATACATTCTGGAAAGATGCTGCAGTGAAATTAACAAAGTTTTGCAAGGGTTTCTAATAAATGCTTGCAGTTCAAAATGTTTATAATAAATCACACCTAAACAAAATAGGCATGTAAGTCGAAATTAGTATACTGGCATCCGAAATAATGGGATGTCAATTTAGACTTAGGGGTGAAAATCATTTATGCCGAAAATAATTATTTCATTGACAATGTACAAAATACCACACTAGACTATGGTGAGCGTTGGCTCAAGGCACTCGAGTTTCAGTAGAAAAGCGGTCTGACATCAGGGGATATAGTGGGCCCGTGTCTTCAGGCCGAACAAATATTTCGAGGTCAGGGCAACCTCATTGAGCAGGATGATGACCAATTAAGAGTTATAGTGATAGATGCCTGCAATGAAATGTAAAAACCGTATTGAAATTGGTGGCATCTTAAATTAAACTCATTCCTGGATGTTTAAAGTTAAGAAATTCTTTACAAGAGACAAACATTTGATCATGGTCAACACAGTGCAGACAATGCGCATGAAAACATACCTTAACTAGAAAATTAATAAAGATGTGCTGGGCATTCGTGTGATGGGACAAGTTAATAGGTTCACCCTGGTTATAATCACGGGTAACACTTCAAGAACGGACCATTCCTGCTGTGGAAGGGCTGTCCTATTTGGAGACACAAAAAATGTCTCAGTGTTTGATCGAACAATTGTTTGAAAATAGAAAATGTACGTGATGATAGCAGTCTGTGCAACTCATTTGCCCTCATCGATGTTCCAGAGATTTGTAAAAAATAGTGATCTTCAAACCTAAAGACGTTATTTAGAAGAACATTTTTCAGTAATGATAGAACAAATGCTATTATCAGAGAGGCATTTGTCAGTCGATAACAGTAAAACCATTCAACAGCCTCCAAGCCAGCTGTTTGAGGTATGTAAATGTCCTGTATCCATTATGTTTTAGTATTTTTTTTTTTAATATAGTTTGGACCTGTTCTCTAGGAATGAATTGCACAGAAAAATTGGCATTTGTAGATTACACTTGTCGTACATATCCACATGATGACTAGTGAAACAATGCTTGCAAAATACAATATGGTTGGAATACAGGAACATTAACAAACAATACACTCAGAACGATTATGCAAACACCCCTAACACACACACACTCACCGCAGCCACACACAAAACAAGAATCCACCAAAGTTGGCATAGGCACATGCGTACAGTTCGAAATTGTCAACTGGTATAGTTGAAATAATCACTCAAGCATATAATTAGCTTGGAATATAAGTAAGCACATACAGACAACATGGACATACATAAAACGCACTTGGAATGTGAATAAGTAAAATGTGCATATAAAATATGCACGAAACATAAGTGAGCACAATATGCACATACAGTACGCTGGAAATATGAGTAAGCACAATAAATACATGCAAAATGTACAGAATCGAACTGAGCACAGACAACATGCTCGAAATACCCAACAAAATACATGCAATACACACAAGCACACACACATAAATATTCAAAACACACTCGAGAAGAAGCGCAATCAGGAAGTTCAGAATGACTTGAAGGCAATGTTGAAGAAAAAGGCAATTGCCAAGAAATTGGGTGTTTCCATGATCCAGGCAGGCAGCCATAACTGTTTTTGAATCTACTAAGGGACTAAGGGGTTGGAAAGTGTGTGTGGTGATTGTTATACAGAGTGGGACAAGAAAATGGCCTGACCAGATAACAGGTAGCAGGGGAAAATAGTGAACTGAGTGATGTTGGCTAAAAATAAGGTCAACAGTGTGGCCATGCACTTGAGTAGCACCAGAGACAATGTGATGAAATCCAAGAGTGTGCAGGTTATCAGCGAGCATTTGTACAGAACAAATATGGAAATGTTCCCACCAAATGTTAAGGTCACCTACAATGACCATCTTTGCATGGGTAAGGGTCAAGTCAGAAGGTGGATTGGAAAATGTATCCGAGAAGTTGCCATCATTGCCCGGGTGGCCTTAATCCACTACAAAGGTGAGTGATTTATTGGGTGTAATGGATAATTTACCCAGGAGTAGTTCTGCTTCTGGAAAGGAAGGTAAGTGTGGGAGGGAAGACCCAAGATGGTCCTTATAAATAATGGCTACACTACCACCCAACTGATTAGTACAATCTATGTGTATATTTTGGAGTCAGTTGATAGTGTGGTCACTATGGCAGGCCCAACACATGTTGCGAGCCATATTTCAGTTGCTACTATAACATTTGGTGATGAAGTAGATAGCAGATGCATATGTTTTTTTATTACTCATTAAGTAACGTGTGTTAATCAGGAAACCTGAAATATGGTTACCAGTGGTACCAAAGACCACAGAAGGGTGTAACTTCTGTTTTATAATAATAGTGTTAAATAAGTGTCAAGCTAATATATTCCCGCAAGTAGGGTGTCACACAATTCTGAAGCGATGTGATGATCTGGGGAGATAAGATTAAACAAAAAGTTATTAGAGTACTTGAGTGATTGTAAGGGGGTAGTCTCTGATACAGTCTGCAAAAACGATACCATAGCAGCAGTGGTGTCTGTGTCTTCCAAGGCATGGGCCAGCACAGAAGGGCTTGCCTTAGTGCACCACTAGAATGCAGTCTCCATGCCCCTGCACTTGTCTGCTATCCAGTCGAGGAATAACAGCACACATAGAGCCTTCAATAAAGTCAGGTGACACTGTGTGCCAATCAGACCACCCTAGATGAGTGGATGCCGTTGACCATCTTCAGATGATCTAACAAGTATTTAAAGGCATGTAAACATAAAAGAAAGTGGAGCCCAGGCACACATCAACCTCTGTGTCGAGGTTTATAAGGAAACCAAAGTGAGGGCAGGGTGGAGCCAGACAACTCTGGGGAGAAATCAAAAAGGGAAAAAGTAACTTAAAACAGCAGCGGTGCATGCTAGCCTTCAGAGAGCCAGTCCTGAAGCAAAACTTAAAAACAGTTTAATATTCTAGCACAGGTAAAAAGAGATCAATTGAAATAATTACTTTCCCTTTTGTATGTTGCAAAGATATTATCTCCATGTCACCTTTACAGGTTCCTTGATGCAGTGACTGCACCTATTTACCAGAAAGTGTTTCTTCGTTCCCTTTACTTAGAGGAATGTCTTTGAATTTACCATCAAGTACTTATTCCTTCTTGCCAGGCTCATTGTCAGACAGTGTTATTGTCACCAACCGGCTCAGGATCGCCCTTCTGGGCTTGAGCCCCGCAGAGGTTGCTGCTTTTCTCCCTACATTTTGTTTTGGTGCTCTTCAGCAGCTAAGTTGCAGCCTTCATCAGGCGTTGGTTTCTCTCCTTCTGAGGCTTTCTGACTTCTCAATGTCTTCCTGGACCAATGTCCGAACTGTGTCATTTTGCGCTCTCTCCTGAGCTGTTATGCAGGGCTCTGAATAACTTTGTTTAATGGGATGGTTCCCTTCTCTCCCGGGTCCTTCTTTGAGCTTGCCTTGGTTTCTACCCCGAGTTTCCTTCATTTTTACAGTGTCTCCTCGTGTCTAATCAAATTACCCAGGTGTTAGGCTATACTCTTGTTCATCTTTTTCTTTGGCTCCCTACCCCATGTTCCTCCCATTGACCAAGGCTTCAAAACCCTGGTCTGTCATTTTGATGTCAGGCCCAAGTGGTTTTTGTGGTTCCATGCAACATTTCTGAACTCAGCTGCAGCAAAGGTGAGTGTGCCTGGGTCAGATTATGGGAAAAGAGGTGTTTGCAGGACCTCGGACCACAGAGGAATGGAAGTTCCTCACTAAGCATTCTTTGCCACTGGAGTGGTGGACCTCGGCTGGTTCGCAGAAGCCTTGTACACTGTAGTTTACCTGTGGTGTTGCATTGGGGAGGGCACACACAGGGCAGTCTCGCTTTTTGGAGAGGATGAGTGTGAGGAATTCGACCATCCGCACAGGCAGAGTGCGCTCGACTGGGCTTTTGATTTTTGTTTATTTAAAAGAATGAATGATGGGAGATCAACCTCTGGAAAATATGTGGGGCCATTTCTGCACATAATTTCCACGCTCACCGCACAGCAGAAAAATAGGCATGTACTCTGGGAGGACACAGTTTACCAGCGCCGGCCTCGCCTTTGTCGTGAGTAGTTGACACCTGAAAGCTGTGAGTACATGAAAAGCTTCTTATCGTGGGCAGCGTGATTAGCATTTCAAGGCCCCATGGATTAGCATCTCCATTGTTAAGCCTTGCTGGTGGCGGTGAATACTGAAGAATGTTAATTAGCAGGCCTCAGGGAGGCGTGGGTGCAGGAAGTGACAATGTAGATCAGAGACCAACACCTCTTTGTAATGCTATATGTCAACTTGGTACTAACATCCCTCATTGGTATGAAGGGGCAGTGGATGTCCTGTCTGGGACCACTCTATTCTGAGCAGGGAAGTATGTGAATTGTAGGAGATGAAAGTCTGCCTGCAACACCCTACTTCAAAGGAGCCCCATATTGTAACCAAGCGCTGCATAGGGATCAGCTAATTAGGGAGACACTTCGATGTACACCAGACTGGAAGATGGGTGGGACATAGAAGTATATGTTGTCATCCTTCCCCTCTCTGTTGCCAAGTGCTCTGATTCTGACCTGAAGCTTCACTGAAGATTGTTGGTGGGGACCCAGGATTGGTTCATTAAGGTGGGCTTAGCCTGCACCAATCACTGGGGGCTGTTAGACTTTAAAAGAGGGCTGAGCCCCTCACTGATCACATCATCTGAAGACTTTGCAAGGAGTAAGAAGAAGGACTCATTTGGACCCGAGCTGAAGGTTCAGTCTACCTTACATCTTCTTCCAGTAAAGGAAGGCCAGGAGTTCCAAGAGGGAAGTAAGATCCCTCTCCTAAACATCTCCCAGGGAACAGAGGGAGATACCAGACTCAGAGGACCCATCCAGCAGCTCTAGAACCGGTCCTAGGTGGGAAGTGCTGGAGAGTCTCTGAACAAAGGACAAGGCTGTTGCCTGCTAACACCCTCCTGAGCTTTGGACCATCCGCCTTGAAAGGACATGAGCCCTGCGATGAAGCAAAGAGGAGTGCCAGACAAGCATCATCCAGCGTCCATCTTTTTTTTTTTTTTATTTGAATTTTATTGGTTTTGTACAGGTTCAACAATCATGTACCCGCAAATTACATCTCTGAATCAAGAAGGAGAGCGTTTACAGCGAATATAATTATCAGATAACACGTATAGAGTCTCTGGAAATCAGACAATTTAACGAATAATGTCAACAAAACCCACACTCATTTCTCCCCCGCCCCCCACCCCCTCTCACTTAATATCAGACATGGGATGAAAAACAACAAAAAACAGTAGTAGCAGTCAACCGCCATTATACTCATGGCATCGGGCAATAAAAACGCAGCATGACTCAAAGAACCGGCACAGCGGACTCCGTTTGTCACTAACAAAATTGACACAAATTTCAACAGCGTTTTGCACACAATCCCTTTACAGGACGTATTTGGCACGAAACTCAGACCAAGCGCTCTCAACAATAGTGCGATCCCCGTGTAAGGCAGCAGTCAAGCATTCCATTCTATAGAGGCTCAAGGCAACCCCGAGCCATTCAGTTTTGCTGGGGAGCGTGGGCCTTTTCCATACCCTAGTAAGACAGGCTTGTGCAGCCATCAACAGACCGCATACCATTTCAGGTGCCTTAACGACCTTGTCCTCTGTTTCGGTCAGGCCAAATAAGATGAACAGCAGTTGCTTCTCTCTTTCGTCATCATCCAGGTCCCTGATCCAGCTAAGAACCTCTGACCAGTAAGTTTGAACCATTGCACATCCCCACCACATATGCCAGTAATCATCCCGCATCCCGCAGCCCCTCCAGCAGTATGGGCTAACCCCTTGATACATTTTGGCAAGCCTGATTGGGTCGTACTGCCATCTGTACAATAACTTGACGGTGTGTAGTTTATACTGGCAAGATATAGAGGATTTCGCCGTACGTCTGCAAATTTGTAGCCACAACTTATGTGAGATTTGCCTGCCCATATCTGATTCCCATCTGCTTTTGAGCACCAGGGAGGGTGTAATATCAGCCTCAATCAGTGCCAGGTACGTTGCGCTTATCAGACCTCTAGAGCCCGTGCATAGGTCAAGGATCCTTTCGAATGGGGTGAGATCTCTCTGTAATTGATCTTTCCATATCGGTCTTGTCATTACCCCCTTGAGTCTCAGATACAGGAAGACCGAGAGCGTGCCTATGCCGAGTGCTTCCTGAAGCTCCTGAATGGTTATAAAAGTGCCATTGCGCTGTAGTTGGCCCGCCCTTTCTAGCCCCACCTGGTACCAGGTTTCATAACTTTCTGGTTCAGGGATTGCGTCTCGGATCCCCGGTGACCAAAGGTGACCCAGAGGGGAGGGCCATGTCCTAACTCCCACCATTTTCTTGCCCGGTTTCCATATTGCCCATATTGTGCCTAAAATGGGGTGAGATTTGACGCTATTACGTAATTGAGGCCCAGGGACCCATAGCCATTCACACAGAATAAAGGGACGAAGGTGATAATTATCCAGCGCTATCCACTGTGGCTCTAACCGCTGCCTGAAATGTGGGACAAGTACCCTAACTTGAGCCGCCCCATAATATGTCTCTATGTCTGGAAGGCCCACCCCTGCGTTGTCTTTGCGAAGCTGGAGCAGGGATCTCGGGATTCTAGGCTTCTGGCCATGCCATAGGAAAGCTAATAACATTTTCCTCGTGTCCGCAAAGTATTCTGGGGCCATTTTGATGAGGAGCATTTGGAACAAATATAGTATCTTAGGGAGAAAGTCCATCTTTATGGCATTTAGACGGCCCATCCAAGAGATTGTGAGCTTTGACCACATTTGGATATCTTTTTGAAGGGTAATTGACAATGGAGGAAAATTAGCTTGATAGAGGGAGCCAAGATCACGAGTGACGTTAATACCCAGGTATCGGAGCCTGGTGAGACTGACTTTTACTCCTAAGGGGGCAAAGCGTTCGACCTCAGAATCTTTACTTTTGTCAATCGGGAGGAGGACAGATTTCCCTGTATTAATTTTTAGGCCAGCCAACTCACCGTATTCTTCAATTATGTTGAGCGCAGCTGGGACCGAGTCTAAGGGGTCAGTCAAGTGCAATAAAATATCATCGGCATATAGCCCCAATTTGTATTCTCGGTCACCCACTGTGATGCCTTTTACTCTACTATCGTGCCTTAATTTTTGCGCCAACGGTTCGAGTGACAGCACAAACAATATCGCTGACAGCGGGCAGCCTTGCCTCGTCCCCCTTTCAAGGGGAAACCAACGAGAATAGCCTCCGTTCACCGTCACTGATGTTGTGGGGGAACTGTACAGTGCTTTAATGGCGCGGCGGAGTTTTGGTCCTAACCCTGTTCGACACCAATACCCTTTCCAGAGAATCCCATGAGACCCTATCGAAACCCTTCTCGGCATCCAATGACAAAAGGGCTGGATCCCCCCCATTCCCTGTGCCTCATGGAGTAAATGAAGTGTTTTTCTCATAGTGTCCGTGCCCTGCCTACCGAGAACAAAGCCAACTTGGTCAGAGTGTATCAACCTAGGGAGGTGTGTTTCAAACCGAGCCGCAATGACTCTGGCGTATATCTTAGCGTCGATATTTAGGAGAGAGATGGGGCGATAAGAACTGCAGTATTTGGGGTCCCGGCCTCCCTTCGGAATAACAGCAAGGAGGGCTTGAGAGAAGGATGGAGGTGCTTGGCCTGTGTCAAAAATATGATTAAACAAAGATGCAAGGAAGTGGGCAATAAGGGTGGAGAATGTCTTATAAAAACCAGGCGTGAATCCGTCGTCCCCTGGGGCCCTCCCTGTTTTCAATCTCTTGATAGCATCTGCAACCTCCTCCTCTGTGACTGGCATATCTAGGGAATCGGCCTCTGTAATTGTGAGTGTGGGGATCCGCGCCTCCTTAAGGTATGCGTCTATGTTTCCCACAGGGAAGGGGGGGTCGCACATATATAAATCTTCGTAGAAGTAGGCAAATGCTTCCTGTATGTCCTCGGGGGATCTCACAGTCATGTCCGTGAGGGTGCCATCAGTCCTCTCAATCAGATCAACCCACCTCTCCGCCTTCTGTGCATGTAGACGAGCTGCCAACAGGGCATCCGCCTTATCGCCCTTCTCATAATATTTTTGCTTGAGGTACTGTAAGGTCTGGGCTGTTTTGCCCGCAATAAGTATTTTCAACTCTTCTCTGAGTCGTTTAGCTTCAGCTATATACCTGGGTCTGTCAGATGGAGAGGACTGCGCCAGGCCCTGAGCTACACCGAGCCTTTCCCTAATGCCCTTCTCTATCAAGGCACGTTCTCTTTTTTTTTGGGCCCCTTCCTTTATGAGAACCCCCCTCCAAGTTGCCTTGGCAGCTTCCCACACGGACGTCTTCCCTACCTCCCCTGCGTCGTTAGTAGCGAAGAATTGCTCGATCTCGGTTTCCAAAGTTTCCCTGAAGACCGAGTCAGCCCACAAGGAGTCATTACATCTCCATTTAGTATTCCGGGGGGCCAGATTGTTCAAAGTATGTCGACCATAACCATATCGTGGTCTGTCCATGCAGAGGGATATAGAGTGGCCACCTGCAGCATACGCAGGAGGCCAACAGAGAGGAAAATGTAATCGATACGCGTGAGTGTGTCATGAGGGAGGGAGTGGAAAGTGAAGCCTCTGTCCGTCGGGTGCAAGTGACGCCAGCTGTCAACGAGGCCATAAAGATCAAGGGTTCATTTAATGTCGGCCTCATTCCAGGTGCTGGGTGGGTCTACAGCATCGGCCTTAGTCTGTCTATCCATTGAACTGTCCATCCATGTATTAAAATCCCCACCAAGAACCGTGTGTCCCTTAGCCATGCCGAAAACCTTTTCAGTGATTTTGTGGAGGAACCTATTTTGCCCCTGATTAGGTGCGTAGAGCGTGGCAAGAGTGACTGTTGTGCCCCTTATGTTTCCCACAACTATGAGCGCCCTCCCCTCCCTATCCATCCATGTCTCAAGAATTGTCATTGGAGGCTTTTGCGAATCAGAATCCCCACTCCTGCCTTTTTTAGAATACCAGAGCTCCAACAAGCGGGTCCGATCTCCCGTGATGGAATCGCTCTCTCCTCACCCTTTCGATATCTCGTTTCTTGGAGGAACAGAATATCTATATTTGATCTCTTGAATTCCCTGGCCACCATTGATCTTTTTGTGGGAGAGTTCAGGCCTTTGACATTAAGTGTGCAAATGCGTAACGTGTTTTTACAGAATGTAGGTGCCATCCTAAGTTTTAGATAAGTTTGTAAACGGCCAGTTCGTCTGTTTCATGGCCCATGTCATGACGGTTATTACGATGTGTGGTTCATTGTTTTTGAAGTGGGTCTTAGTTAGTCCTGTAGAGGTCAAAGACCGACCTGTCCAGTGCATACAGTGCCCCTCTATGTACCCATATTGTGTCTTCACGCCCCTTAGGTCTGAACTGTGACAAAGTATGTGAATACCCTCCACCCCACCCTCCCGTCCCCCCCTATCCCACCTACATTCGGTGCCCGACCGCCCGGGTTGACATCACCCAGTCGAACTCGGACCACCAATGGAGACCGCAAAACAGGCGGTCCTATCGTAGTAGAAGTGCATATATCAGTGAGCCCCTAACTTTGTGCTCGCATAACAACATCAACAAATCAAAAGTAAGGTTATCGACCCCCGCGCAAGCATCGGCATAGCGTGAGTGTTACCTCACATCTCACTCTGGGCACCTTAAACATACAAGGCCAGGCACTCCATTCATAGGAAAGAATTAACACCTTGGAGTCTAATCCTCGGACCATCGGTGGAAACCGCAAAGCAGACGGCCATTTCTAAATATAGACCGGTATAACAGTGAACCATCCATCACATTCTCATAACACAACAGAACCAGTTTGTAAATACAACTTCTGAGTCCATTTTATGCATCCATCCAGTGTCTGCCTTACCTCATGAGTCCTTCAAGCAACCCAGGCATATTAGTCTAAGTTCGTTACCTGTTTGAATGAGGATGAACAGTAAGACAAGTGTTCTGACCATTGAGTCGAGTGTATCGGCGACATACGCCGAGGATTAGGTCCCTTTCAAATGAGTTAAGTTAGTCCAACCAGCAGTGGGTGACGTACCGGCTCCCAGCATCCTCTACACCAGTGCCCCATCATTTTTCGCATTATGTGGCGTGTCACTTGACTCCGGGCACTATATTAGTGTTCCATATCTTGGGAATTATTCATCCTCCGGAATTTCCTGGATCCTTGAATCCTCCTCCGCCATTGACCCTTGGTTATCCACTCACCATCAACTTTTTTCGAATTATCAAGGGAGGGGCCCTCCCCCTGGGGACCCGTCAGGTCCTCTATGCAGTCAACAATGTCTTTTTCTGAGACAAGTCTCATTGTCGAGCCTTCCCACTCAAAGGTGAGGGAGAATGGGTAGCCCCAACGGTATCTGATGCCTTTGTCTTTCAACATCTTCGTGATCGGGGAGCACTTTTTCCTCATTGCCAGCGTGAGAGATGATAAGTCGTGGTAGAGTGTAATATTGGAGCCTTGGGACGTTTCTGGCCTTGTCTAGGATTCGTGCTCTGTCAGCGTAATTATGAAATCACACTAAGACCGATCTTGGGCCTCCCGGTCTGCCTCCAGCTCTGTGGATACGGTCAATTCTAGGTTCGTCCACCGAATCATCCTTGAAAAGGAGCTTCAGAATAGTGTGTAAAGTTTGTTTCAGGTCAAGTTCGGTTTCGCCCTCTCTCTCGGGAACACCAAAGACTCGAATGTTATTACGACGCTCCCTGTTTTCGAGATCATCGACCTTGAGACGTATTTCTTCTTCTCTATGTTCTAACTCCGCAATGCAGTGATCCATTTGTGCCTCCAGTACGTTCAGGGATGTTTTATTGTGCTCGACCTGCTCCAGTCTGTCGTCCATTTTGTCCATCCTTTGTGTGATCTTGTCTATTTTGCTACCAATATCCACTCTCATGCCTCTAATTTCCGTAAGTAGATCAGCTACGTCCGCCTTGGTCGCAGCTGCTTCAGACCCTGCCATCGACTTTGTGGACTCTGTGAAGGACTCTGGAGATCTAGTGGTTGGTGAAAACTTGTATCTCGCTAGTTTGCTCTTAGGGTCCATGGAGGGTGGGTCTCAGATGGGTTTAGGAAGGTGATAGCGCGAGGATGGTCATATGTCGATAATGCGCCTGTGCTTGCGGGCTTCTGTCTTATGGTGGCCAAGGGTGGCTTAGGGTAGGGTGCCCCGGAAGGCTCCTTCGACATACAGCATTCCCCGTGTGATCAAGGGCCACTTGATTCCTTATATGTCTTGTTCCGTCTTAGTCTGGTGGGGATATGACGTGGCTCGGCAGAAGAGACCGGGTGTAGATCTTCCAGAAGGGGGGACAGCAGATCACGATCAGGACACGGCAACCTCAGATATTCCACATGTGAAAGGACCACTCCAGGGGGAAAACTGAGCTCGTGTTTCTATGTCCAGTGAACTTGAAGGTGTGTGTGGGGCCTGAGGAGGGCACACGCCCTGTCGAACAGGGGCCCAACCCTCAGCCCTTCGTCGCCCAGGGGAGATCCGCTAGTGTCCAGTTGCGGGTGGCCTGCGCGCGGTGTAGATTCTTTGTTCCCGGAGGGGGAAATGCGAAGTGACCCGTTAATATCGGCTGATTGATATGCAGGGCTACTTGAGGAGGCACACGCCCCTGTTATGGGGGCCCAACCCTCAGTCCTGGTGGCCCTCCGGTATGCAACTGGTTTTGGCGCAGGGCCACGTGGTCTGGCAGAGTGACGGCACTTTCCAATTGGTGGTATCCAGTGGGTACTATGCTGTCCGAGGGGCGGCTATCCACTGTGCCAATCCGCCTGCAAAGTGTCCAAAAAAATGTGGTCCCAATGCACCCAATGTTCACTGGGGAGTGCACAATGTAGGGCCCGTTGAGGTCTCTCCCCCCGCGGACCATCCACCTTCCTTTACCCTAGATGGGCTTCCCCTCCCCTCTTCACCCTCTCCCCTCACCCCCGAGTACACAGTTAGAACGTGTTATCACTTCGGAGGGGGGCGTCCATTCGTTTGGACGCGTAAGCACTCCTGCTGTCCCGTTCTTATGATCTCCGGGCCTCGGCTCCGTGGGAATGGAGGGAACTTGCATACCACGCGTGTTGCACAGCCTTCATTAGGAGTTGGGGGAAGGAGAGGGGGCAGCCCCGCTGCGCCGTCAGGCCGATTGCAAGCTGCCGAGATTTAGCAGCGCAGCGTGAGGCAGTTTCCGCTGAGGGGAGAAGGGGGGGGCGGCCGCTTACCTTGTCCCACTGGGGGAAACCCGTCAGGGTCCCGCCCGCGCGGCCGTAAGCGCGGATGCAAGTCTTGGCTCACGATGTCCGGCCCTGGGAGACGGGCAGGAGGACGAGCAAGGTCCAGGAGAGCGCCTCCAGCCGCGCAGAGCGACAGTCCGCGGCGGGCCCCTCTCCCAGCGCAAAGATCCGTGCAGGGACCGCCGTGTGGGGCAACCTTCCCTTCGTATGCCGGCACGTCCATGAGCCTTTAGTGTCAGGTCTTTGGTGCGCACGTCGCGGCAAGGGCCTCTCAACGTCGTCACCGATTTTACAGCAAAATCGCCTCCGATTTTCCACAAGCTTTTCACCAGATGGGGGGGGACACCTTCCGACGTCTCTTGCTCCGAAATTAGCTCTGGGGGGGTCGCAAAGTGGGGGCTCACGACCACTTTCTGGACCCTAGTTGCGGAGCTCACACGAAGAGCTGACTCATCCGTGCGCCCCCTGGTGGCCGACCTGGCGTCCATCTTTTTAAGGACAATTTCGAGACAGTCGAGTCTTCGAACCGCATCCGGCTGCACCGCTGACTGTAGTCATGCCGCAGTCAACAGAGCCGTCCGAGATGCCTCGACCAGCATTGCAGATCTGCCAACCTGCACAGAGACAACGATTCTTGGCCCTGAGATGCTGTACCGCAGAGCCTGCAGACGTCCGTCCAGCCTTGCTTGTCGATTGCCTGCCGCCTGGTACCCACAGTTGTCTCCCGCCACTAACTCTGTCTCACGGGCTGCGAAGCGCCCTAGGACCACCTCAACGCTGTTGAGCACCAAGAACTTTGTCAGCACCAGTTACATTGTGGTTCTGCCCCCCTGGTCCTTCTCTGAAGGCCCGTAGTGACAGTTATGACCCTTTGCCCCTTTGGTTTTGAAACCAAATAACCTTGAACAGTAAGACTGACCGCTTTACCAACTACCCTCCTGTCAGTATCCAGAGTGCATCCCTTTCCTTCGTGAAACTATCTGTCCTCTGTGTTCCTTTACAGTGTGCGTTGTAATTGTAGTGTGCTAGAACTGTCTGTTGTAGTAATAATAAAGTTGATATTTTTATACAACCTTGACCGGACAGTCCCTTTTATTATTGGGTAATAATTGTATTTTCGCTGTGTTTTAACTAACCAACGATTAATGACTTTGTGGAGATAAGCTTGCCATTCTGTCCACATTACCAAAAGGTCTTATAATTTGCTCCTATTCCAATCTGTTCGGATCCCTTCTGGTGTACAAGAGGTGTGGGGTTGATTGATGGTTTAGGAACCGATATTCATCTCTGGACCACTGGTGCCCCAGAAGTTGATTTTTTCGCAATGAGAATATCTTGACGACAATGAATGTCTTTGTGGTGATGGGGACAGTGTGCACTTTCCTCACATGGGGAGATCTGGAAGTTGAGTGACTGACCACCTGTGTGAATACTATGCTCCTTGGTGCTTAGCAAACACAAGTGGCTAGGCAATGATGAGGGACTCTTAGAGATCCCCTGTATACTTACTCAGGGTTTCTCATTGTACTGCGTGTGTGCATCTCCATCCCCCAGAGTCCTCCTAACCTTGGCATATGACTCCTCTAATGTCCCATTTACCATATATGCACTGGAAGCAATTGGGTGGTTCATGAGCAAGTAAGTGGGGACATGTTTAATTTGGCAGGCTAAGCAAAGAAGTATAAAAACCCAATGTTCTGTCTAATTCTCATCACAGCTCTGACTCTCACATACCCAAAGATTTCACAATGCACATTACCTTGAGTCCATGAACTGGGCTTTTACGAGTCAGTGCCATTTATACACAGGGTGACTCGGTGTGCTTGCTTCGAGGGCTGATCCCTTTCATACAAACAGAACATTTGCAGAGATCATGCCTGTACAGAGCTGAGTACATGTTTTCCACATCCATTCAAGAAAGTTAAATCTGTAACAAAATAGAGCTACATGTAGCGTGTGACTACAGCTTTAAAAATATTCTCACTAAATTGTGTTTGAGTTAATCATTGAACCGACATACATATAATTTATGCAAATTCACAGCTTCACATCTTCAAAACATTTTGAAATTAAACATTGTGGCTGACCACATTACAGAGAGCCTACATTCTTCAGATTGACAAAGATTCTGAACTGTTGCATACAAGTACATCTTACTTTTGACTCCAAGTTCCCAAGTTAAATCAGCAAGAAATGCTTCAGTTAACTCGGTCTGCACATTCAGGAACTACTCTTTTGACAGTGGTCAATGAAAGGAGACCACATCTTCAAATATTTGGAACATACATTTTTCATTGTAGTGGAAGCCTTCTTCATTGCTATGTTGTCCCATGTTTATGTGGAGAGCAAGGATAATTGGCCCCTTGTTTGCTTTCTAACTCTGAGCATGGAGAGCCTGGCTGTACTTAAGAGATACAAAATCTCCTTGGAGTTTTCATCTTTTAAGGTATATATATATAATTGTCTTCAAAATCACTAAAGAAAGCCACCAATGGCTTTGATGGGGGTTGAACCCCACACCTTATTTTGGCCACCACTTCCTTCTGAATAATTACGATTCTGGCTTTTTGCACCACATATAAAGAGTATTCTGCCATGTCCCCACATACTTTCCAGCACAGAGTTTGTGTGTTTGGGATTATTTTACTTAGGCCGTAGGACATGGGCACCATTTAAGACAATGGGCCTCATTACGAGGAAGGAGGTAACCAATGCCGCATTTTACGGCATGGCTACCCCCATTCCGGGTACCGGATCTGGGTCCCTTGAATGTGGAAATACCGGGCCATTCCGACTGTGGAGGGCCCGGTATTTCCCCATTCCAGGAACCCAGACCCTGTACATCCCCATTCCCATTCGAGCCCCCATATGGCTCAATGGGAATTGGGAACATGCTAACAACGGGCCCGTTAATGACGGACCTATTGTTAGCATGCTGGACCGCTCGCGGGACCCGCTAAGCAGGCGTCCTTAGCGGGTCCTGCGAGCGGACCTCGTAATGAGGCGGTAGGGGGTTAACGGGGCCGGTAGCTCTAGCGGCCCCGTTAACCCCCTACCGCCTTCCTCGTAATGAGGCCCAATGCCATAGGCCCCCTACGTCAAATGTGTTGCCAGGATTCGTAAGAGATATGATTTTGTACTTCATACTCGTATCTGTCTCTATGTTTAAATATAGTTTTCAAATTAATTACATTTGTTTCACAGGGGCCAAATTCTGAGGCCATAAGGAAAGTGGTGTCGAAGCTTAGCAAGCTTCCTGCACCACCATTCTAAGGTAGGGTCGTTTCTTAAACCATGCAAATGGTGGGAAAAGCCATTGTTCTGTGAAAAGCAGGAAAAACAGCATTAAAGCGCTAGTTTAATGTCCAGGACACCACTTTTCTATTTTGAAATAGCCTCCAAAACTTCACATCATTCTTCGCAAAACTTTGGGTAAATTAGAAAAGCATTGAGAGCTCTTGTAGGAAAAGATATCTAATGTTTACCTTCATTGTAGTTGGTTATGCAGAGGTTTCTAAGCGCGGACCGGGGATCAAACGTGCGTAGCTCTCCGTCATATTGCTTGTAAGGCGAGCGCGTTGACCCTGAGCTATCCTCCCGAGATTATAACCTGGACACTGGATTGCTTCACTTTGCAATATTTTTTGTATCTCTGCCCCTCACACCCAAACCCATCAATCACCTACTTATGATAATTATGAAAGGTTTTCCTGAAAATATGTTCTGGAACTTTTGGCAGTAATGAACGGGATGTTTAAAGGGGCAACAACAGTGACAACCAGTGGTCAGTTTATGTAACATAGGCAGTTGTGAAGAATACAGAAATCTATGTAACAACAGCAGCTGCAACAAAGCTCCATGGCCTAACGACAACTCACATTGTCCTGTCGTTTCATTCCTTTTTTCTTGTAATAAAAGTGGCGAGGTTTGAGAAGAATTCATTGTAGTGCTTGCACTACGATACTGGTGGCTGTTAGGGCTGTTGTCAGACTGCAAGGAGCAGAGGGGTAAGTAGTAGCTCCCTTGTGGAGACGGCTACCGCTGTGCAGCACCTGCTGCCTGAAAGAACGGAGACCCACAAACTTACTATTGCCTCAAATCCATCTTTATTCTTACTGCGCCACAACTCCCCTCGTTTCCCGTCATATCCTCTTCCCCGCTACCTCCCTAACCCCGCTTCCTAAATAACGATGTCGAGGTTGCCAAAAGCACCTTACAAAAATGGGAGTTGGGGTGCCCTTTTTAGGACTAGCAGCTGGGCACACTGCGATAATGGGCAAAAAGAAAATAAGCGCTGCGAAAAATGGTACTTCCAACCTAAAGGTAATGCTGTGTAGGTGAAATACCCCTCGTCGTGCCTGGACTAAATCAGAACCTGTCACCTCATTCGGTATATGATTTGTACAATAAAAAAACACACATGTTCTAACATATTAGGTAAAATATTGTTATAATTGTTATTCAGTATTTTGACAATGGACAATACATTTACAAAGCAATAGTAGAACAAAATGCACACAAAACCAAAATGAAAAAATGTTGTTGACACTCTTAATGTAATTCCTGTATCAAATTTGTGAACAAATCTCTAGTAAGCGGTCCACTGTAATGGGCGTACAAAGATGCAGGATCAAATTTCTCAAAACCAGTGATCAACAAAAAACACCAATCTTGGTTTAAAAATAGAGAGAAAAGAGTGATTGAATGTGGACAGAAACCCAGTGTTAAGGGAAAAGAGAACCGTGTCCCTAAAGTTGGTCACAGGTGATAGAAAAGAAAAGATGTAGGACAAAGAATAGACCTTGAACAACTGTAAATCAAAAAATTATGCCCTTAGTCTTCGATAGAGACTGGGCTCTCTCTCTATGCTAAAGTTTCTCGAGAGACTGCTAGGTGCCCATTACTCGGATATGTAGCAAAATCTTTTTCAATTGTATAACTGTTTTAATAGCTGCACTAAACAAGCAAACATACAAACTGCTCTTGGGTTAAAAAGTTAATAACAGTGTAGTTGATGAGGAAGGCTTACATTCGATCTGCCATACACTGGTTTTAATGGCTTTTGCTAATAAGTCTCTTGTTCTCAGCCAAACTAAAAGAAGATTAACTCCCGTATTGGAGAATCTGTGGCGGTTTGGTTCATGAATCAAAAAACGCTCATTGGGTCTGCTTACGCGTGCAGGGGATGGAAAACAGACTAGTCAATAGAAAACTACTGTCTCCTAGATACTCGAGTTTGTAAGGTAGTTCTGTAAATCCATGCTGACCACTGGTTGTCTACCAAACTAGGAGCCCGGTGGATCCCCCTTGCTGGAATCCGCGTTTCGGTGGTTCACAAAAAGACTTTTGTGGCCACCTTTGTCAGGGCAGAGTTGAAGTACCTATGAAGAAAGAATGAGGATTTAAGTGATTGTTTGCGACATGGTGCTGTTATGAATGCATGAAACCATGGTTAAAAACATGCATACTAGTAGTTCCAGGTAAATTTTACATGTAAGTAGAGTGTGATCCCTACTCAGGCAGAAAAGGTTTGTTACCGTGAGGGGAAGTTCAATCTTTGAAGATTCAAGATTGGTGCTGCATGCCACGGCCCGCGATGCCTCTGTGGCCGAAACCGAGTGGCCAAAACACTGCACGTCACAGGGTTCAGTACTTGGGTGAGCTGGGACTTGAATTAGAAGGCTGGGTCCCTGTGAAGGGTCAGAGGATATGTTGTGGGTTACATGTATCCTCTGTTTGTGCTACAGAGCGTGGTAGTTAATGAAGGTAAAGGTAAGTTATGCCTACTGTAGTTTCCTGATGTGCTCCCCTGGGCAGCTGCCCGTTTCTGTGTCCGTGTTGCGGAGCTGCTCCTAGTGAGTAGGGACTGGCGGGTTGTTAGTCCTCGCCTCATCTGCTCGTTAGTGCGAGTGACTCTAGATCCGCATGTAGTGGAAACAAGCTTACAGGGAGACAGAAGGGTAACCAGATGTCCTCGTTAGATCTACTACAGGGGTATCTCTGACCCACTTTCATGCCCCCTCTCTGAAAGCAAGGGACAGTAACTGTGCGGGCATGAGTCTGAATTCGAGAAAATCTACCTAATGAGACGTCTTGCGAACCCGAAAAGGTAGGCTAGCATGCATCCCAGTCTCCCGGGGACGCGAGTTTCCCTTTTCCTCACCGGCTCCTGTGCTGTTCATTGCTTGGAAACGGCGCCTCCGCGTGTTTGCCATAATCCAAGAGAACTAAAGGCCCTCGGCTCATTGCTAAGCAACTGAACGCTGGGGCGGAGTGGTTAACATGACGTGAGGTGGGTGCTGGTCCTGTCCTGCCAATCCATTAGTTAACACCCGAGGGTGTGTCCCCGTGCTTTTCGCTGCCTGTCTGTGGTGCGCGTTCGATTTTCTTGGAACGGACAAAGTTTGTACGTTCAGTGAGGAGTTAAGAAGGCTAAAGGAGGGTCTCGACTTTCCTGTGTCCACAAGAGACATAAAGAGCTCTGTTCCTTTTCTCCGCGCTAAATTACCCTCCAATACTGTGTCATGGGCGACGTTATGCCCGAGAGGATAAAAATGAAAGTGAACATACAGCGCAAAGGCTCCAATCATGTGCCGGCTGGCACTGATTATATATTGCTTAAAGATGCACACAGGCCCGAATGGCGGCCCCACTTGGCATGCAGGGAGAGAAGCATGCACCTGGTTGGCTCCGGGGAGAGCTAAAACCCCTTGATCACTGGTGAAGTGCAGTATAGAAAACTCCTGCTCGAGGACCTTGGTAGAGTCACAAGAAATAAAAACGAATGGGCATGCTGGAGAGGATGCCTAAACATGGATGACTCTAGAGAGAGCACAGACTCAGACTGCTGATTATGTGCAGAGTGGGGTATACTGCTCATTGAGGCCATTGTCCATGCTGTCCAATCTGTGGATCCATCGGCTCTCTAATCTCAATAAGTGTTGTTGTGTCCCCGGGCCAGTGGAGTAACTTTTCTGAAAATATTGGGGGGGACATGACATCTGAAGAAAAGGTGCCCCAGCCAAATGAATGGGAACAAAATGGTGTGCCATGAAAGTGGGGGGGGGGGACAAACACCCCTGTCCCCCCCTAAAATTACGCCCATGCCCCGGGCCTGACTTCACTTTCTCTAGTATCCACAATAAAAGATCATCAGGCGTGTGTCTCATTTGCAGATAGTGTTGTACCAAAGGTGATGTTTCATTTTTGCACCTGATTCTCGATCTGTGCTCTGAAATGCGGGTATTGGCACTACGCATAGTCTGCCCTACGTACTGCAACCCGCATGGATATTCAATGCAGTAAACCACTTGTGTTGATTTACAGTTAGTGAAATGCTTCAGTACCCATGTCTTATTTCCAAAGATTACATTTTGCATCTTCTTTGTATATTTACATGGCACACAAGAGCCACATTGGAAATGCCCTGTTAGTGTTCTGAGGTCCACGGCCCTCCTCTGGGGGGTTTCCTTGGTAAATGATGAATGTACCAAATATTCCTAGATGTTCCGGAATCTCTTGAATGCAAATCGGGCTCCATGGCCAATACTTACGAATGATGTTTTTGATAGCAAATGTATGTGGTCTATGTGTAAGTACACAAGTTAGTCTATTCTCCTTTTCTTTTTCTCTGCGTTCCTGTGGTTCCAGGATCAACTCTCGACACGTGAACCTTGCCCGCTTTCTGGATGTCATGATTAGTTTTTTCGGGTAACCTCTGTGTTTGAGCCTTTCCCCTAAATCTGCTGCGTTGCTGTAATAATCTTCCAGTAGAGTGCAATTCCTGCGTAAATGCAAGAATTGCCCGTAAGGCACATTTTCTTTCATGTGCATGGGATGATTGCTTGTGAAAAGTAGCAAAGTATTGCGGTCTGTAGGTTTTCTGACCAAATTGCCCATGAGTTTGCCATTCAAGTGGCTAATTGTTAAGTCCAGAAAATGTATAGTTTCCCTGTCGAATTGCATTGTAAACTGGATATCTGAGTCACAATTATTCAGCCACAGAAAGAAATTGCCTTCCCATATAAAGATGATATCGTCGATGAACCGACACCACCATTTTATGTGCGCTTGCCATGGGTTGCCTGCATTCTCAATATATTTTTTCTCAAAGGCTGCCATGTACAGGATAGCCATGCTCGGGGCAAAGGTTGCGCCCATTGCTGTCCCCTTGGTTTACAGATAGAATTGATTATTGAAGGTAAAGAAATGTTTACATAAGGCCAATGTCATGAGTTCATGTCATGATCCCTGTCCCTAGCCCGCTTAGGCAAAACACTGGAGCCAGGCCACGATCCCCCACATGGCCCTTAAAGGCCTCCCCATCTCATCTGAGACCCATTTGGAGTCAGACTTGGCGCCTGTGGCGCCAGGCTCATACATGACTCAGAAGACAGACTTGGCACTGGACTTGGCAATGCACTTTGGGCAATATGGATGCCCCCACATAACTCAGTTCCATGAACTGAGCTATGCGGTCTAGCTTTTTTGGTGTGGTTCGACCTAGGGATACCTGGGATACCTGGAGGCTATATAAACCATGCCTGGGCAGAGAAACACGCTTTGTGTTACTCTGCGCCTGCAGCGTGACACTCACCGTGTTCGGATCGGTCTCCTGAAGGCCTTCGCCTTTCCTTTGCATCCTGCGTACCTGAAAGAACAAGAACAGCATTAACATCACACTTACCTTGAGGAGAAACCTGCTCCCATCCATCGCACCTCCGGTCCTGTGGACAGCATTTCGGAGGTGTATTCTCCACCTCGGAATGCCGTACCCTGGAAGAAAAGAACGAAGGGAAAAGATATTAGTAAGCATGCTCATATCCCTGATTCTTCTAAAACAACAAGAAGAGTCAAACGCTTACCTGAACTTGAGCTGCTCATGGTAACTTCAGCTCTGGAGGACACCATCAGCCTACAAAGGGAAAAGACAACACAGGTTAGCACATAAAGGACAAGAAGGCGCCGCACATTGCGCTTTACTCACCGCACCGTATCTCTCAGCCGGCGGCCATACTGGGACATTGCAGGTCCTGCAAGGGACAAAGAGAGACACAGGTCAGCACAAGAAAAAGCAAACAGAGCAGTGTGTCGCGCTTTCACTCAGCGCTAGTGCTCAGCTTCCCTAAGCCGCACGACACCATCACCGACCCCCTCCAACACCTAAGGGAGAAGAGAAGACATTATTAAGGGGCAAGAGACTAGAAAAGGACAGTTCACCAAGAATCAACACACCTAACTTGTCGGGCTGGAGTTACAAGCCCAGACCCAATAGGCCCACACCAGTGAAGCAAGTAGGTTGCGCAACGCCCACATCTACCGACGCACCCCTGCACCGAAGAGCAGGACGGAGAGCACACGACACAAGAAAACAAGGTGAGGAGAGGACATAGGGGAAGGTTTGGTCCTCAAGGGAAGTGGGGGTCAAGCAACTAGAGACAATAAAGTTAAAATCTTGAAATCCTGTATTTCAGGCCCATTCCCCAGTCAAACAGATTTCAGGGAAGGGTTCAAGATCGTGAGTGGTCCAGACAGGCTGAGTGGCGTCCCCGTGGATATCAGGTGAGCGTTACAGAACACAAAGCCTCATACCATAATCCACCTGGACATCATGGAAACGTCAGAAACTGACCAGTTAGCCCAAATGCTGGGGCAGTTACGTGCTGAGGTACATGCAGCCAGGCAGGAGACCAATATCCTGAAGAGAGAGTTGATAGTCGCTAAAGGATGCACTGATGACTTGAGCCGGGAACTTCTCCAGTCATAAGCTGGACATGCACCGTTGCCGGTAACATGTCATCAATGCCAGTACCATCTGCCAACCCTGTACAGATAACCCTCCTTGGGGCAGTTCCTTTGGCCCCACCTGAGCGATTCACAGGAGATCCCAAGAAGTATGCAACATTTATGAACCAATGCCATCTGCATTTCCTTTGTAGGCCTGGGGCCTTTCCAAATGACCAATCCCGGGTTGCTTTCATGCTATCCTATCTGAGCGGCAGTGCTGCAGACTGGTCTGTACCCTTTGTCAGTCAGGATGATCCTTTGCTACAAGACTTCAGGGGTTTTCAGCAGGAGATGGAGAAACTCTTCGCTCGTCGTACCCATGGACAGGCATTAGACAACAAACTTTTGTCCCTTCATCAAGGAAACCAAGACCTATTAACATATGTAGCAACCTTCAATAGGCTCATGGTTGAAGCAGGATGGCCGGAGGAGAAGAGAACCACGTTATTTCATCGGGGTCTATGGGGGGAGTTAAAAGATGTTCTTGCTCAAGTGGTGGACCCCCCAAAAGACTGTGCAGTATTCATTAACCTTGTGGTTCAATTAGATCATCGGTTGCAAGACCGAAGAGCAGATTGAATCAAACTGGACACTCGCCCTATGAATGTATGATCAAAGGACAATGTTTACCGAACAACAGAAACTTCAGGGGAACCAATGCAGATCGGAGGGGTCAGGGCCTCCTTGACTAAGGCTGAAAGAGAAGGCAGCAGCAGTTATGTTTGTACTGTAGAAAGTCAGGTAATTTCCTTAAAGAGTGTCCAGTGAAACCACCAAGCTGAACTGTAGGGGCCACGGACAAAGAAGATACCAACAACGAATCGGAAAACTACCAAGCCCGGCAAGTGTAGGGGTCCATTTATCGAGTGAAGAAAGTGAACTACAGACCTCCCACTTTGCATTGTCTGTGATCTTGATCAACCACCAACAACCATCTCAGTTGCATGCCGTAAAAGCGTACAGAGACAGTGGAGCAGTTGGGAACTATATGGACCAAGATCTTGCAGCACAGATGGGGCTTCCTTTATGCCACTGACATTGTCACCACTGTTGATGGTATGGAAATAGCTTCTAGTCCAGTATCCCAATGCACCGCAGTGTTAACCCTTCTGTGCCAGGATGGATACCGGGAATCTATCGCTTTCGACCTCATCAAGGCGCCCCAGGACCGGTTGATTTTAGGAATGCCGTGGTTGGTAGCTCACAATCCTCGAATATATTGGCGTGCAAAAGAGTTGGCCTTTTCTGAAAGTTGTGCTCATACATGTTACCATCAAGGGAAAAAGTCAACTGATACTGGAACCCCTGGTCATGGAACAGTGGCAACAACTCTGGGGGTAACTGGTACCCTACCAAGTGAATACCAGGACTTTCAAGATGTATTTCAGAAAGAACAAGCTAATATCTTATCACTGCACAGACCATACGATTGCCAGATCGACCTGATACCCGGCGCACAGATCCCTTGTGGGCTCACAGAACCAGAAAACCAGCATCTAAAGTCCTACTTAGATCAATACCTGGCAAACGGATTCATCCGTCCCTCGAAGAATTGAGGACTTGCATCGACTATCGCGCATAAAACCAAATCACTGTGAAAAATCGCTACCCTCTATCACTCATTCCAGAACTACTAGAGCAGGTTAAAGACACCCAGATTTACACCAAGTTAGACCTTAGAGTAGCGTACCATCTCGTTTGAGTAAAAAAGGGCGACAAATGGAAAACTGCTTTTCGTACCAAATATGGCCTGTACAAATATCAGGCAATGCCCTTTGGCCTTTGCAACGCTCCCGCTGCATTTCAATTCTTCATGAACAATGTCTTAAGGGAATTAATCGATGTCTGTGCCCTAGTTTATATTGACGATATCTTGGTATATTCCGGCTCAAAACAGACCACGTTAAGCATGTTCAATCTGTTCTGGCAAAACTCCACCAACATCAGCTCTATACCAAACTCGAAAAATGCTCATTTCATGTCTCCGAAGTGGAGTTTCTTGGTTTTATCCTCACCCCAAAAGGAATTCGAATGGATGTACACAAGGTGGATGCTATCCCTAATTGGCCATCGCCAAATTCATTCAAGGGAGTCCAGAGCATGTTGGGTTTCGCAAATTTCTACCGCCAATTCATCCCGGGGTTTTAGCAAATAGTGCATCCAATAACATCATTGCTAAGAAAATGCAATAAGAAGTTCCAATGGACAGAAGAAGCAGAAAAAGCCTTCTGGGAACTCAAGGTGAGGTTCACTTCTGCCCCGATTCTACATCATGCTCACCCAGACCTCCCGTACGTGGTGGAGACGGACACCTCAAGTATGGCAATGGGAGCTGTTCTCTCACAAAAGGACCCAGAAATGGGTCAATTACACCCTGTTGTCTTCTGGTCGCATAAATTCACACCACCCGAGCTCAATTACGCTATCACGGACAAATAACTCCTAGCCATCAAGTCAGCCTTCAAGGCCTGGTGACATTATCTCCTAGGTGCAAGACACACAATCACTGTAATAACTGACCATCGAAATCTACAGTGCCTAAAAACAGCAAAGGCTCAATCTTCACGGCAGCTACGCTGGGCCCTTTTCTTCGCTGAATATGATTATGTGATCACGTTTTGACCGGGTGTTAAAAACGGAAAGGCTGATGCACTTTCCCGTATGGGTATTGACAAACAGGTATACAAGACCCCCGATCCAATAGCCATTATTCCAAGTGACAAACTCCTGGGAATTACAGCAACCATGACTCAGAGCGAGTTACATGAAAAAATCCGAAGCTTGATGAGTCCCGAGCAATTACAAGAGTGGAGTACACAAGGAGAACATCACACAATATAAAACCAACTACCCTATTTCAGGAACCGTTTATTCCTACTGAATAAAGAACTACAAGAACAAGTCATGTCCGTCTATTACGACTCCTTAATCGAGGGCCATCCTGGAATTGCAAAGACTCTAGCCAAGGTAAAACAAAGTTACCGGTGGCCCATGTGGCGTAAGGACATTATCCAATTCATCCTATCCTGTGGTGTATGTGCACAAAATAAATCATCAACGCAAAAACCAGCTGGACTCCTTCAACCATTGGAAATCCCACCAGCGCCCTGGCATATGCTATCCCTTGACTTTATTACCGATTTACCACCCAGTCAAGGATTTAACACCATTCTAGTGGTTGTGGACCTATTTTCAAAAATGGCACACTTCATTCCTCTTAAGGGTCTTCCAAACGCATCCACTTTGGCAAAAGTGTTTCTCAAACGCATCGTACAGCTCCATGGGTTTCCTTCGGTACTGGTCTCGGATCGAGGTACTCAATTCGTGTCCAACTTCTGGAGGAAGTGTTGTTCTATGGCCCAAATCGACATCCAATTATCCACCAGTCACCATCCCCAAACGGATGGTCAAACGGAGAGAACAAACCAAACGCTCGAGCAGTACCTACGCTGTATGCTACATCAAGTAGAAGGAAGTTGGACGGACCTGTTATGGATACCTGAATATGCCTATAATAATTCTCTACACACCAGTCCTGGGCAGACTCCCTTTTATACCATATATGGCAGGCATCCACGCACTACCGAACTAGATGCCCTTACTTCCTATGAAAGGCCAGCAATTAAAACCCTGCACGCGACTATTTCTCAAACCTTTAAAAGGCAAGTCGAACATCTACTCCAGGCTAAGAACCATCAAAAGAAATTTGCTGACCAGCGTCAAGCAAAGGCCCCCAATTACCAGGTTGGAGAGGAAGTCTGGTTGGCGTCTAAATATGTGCCCATAAAAGGAACCCAGACTTTCCGCCCACGATACCTAGGTCCTTTTGCCATCACCTCTGTGATAAATCCAGTAGCAGTCAAACTAGCCTTACCAGCCAACATGCAAATTCATCCTGTATTCCATGTATTGCTCCTGAAACCTGTTCAACCTGGAACCCGTGTTACAACACCACCGAAACCAGTAATGATCAATGGCGAACCAGAATTTGAGGTCAAGGATATTTTGGACTCAAAGTATGTCAGATCTAAACTTTACTATCTAGTGGACTGGAAAGGGTATGGGCCACAGACAGAACATGGGAACCATGCGAGTATATCCATGCACCTCGTTTGCTCAAAAGGTTCCATCAAAACCGTCCAACTAAACAAGGGCCAGACCGGAGAACCACCATGAGAGGGGCCTTAGGGGGGAGTGCTGTCATGATCCCTGTCCCTAGCCCGCTTAGGCAAAACACTGGAGCCAGGCCACGATCCCCCACATGGTCCTTAAAGGCCTCCACATCTCATCTGAGACCCACTTGGAGTCAGACATGGCGCCTGTGGCGCCAGGCTCATACATGACTCAGAGGACAGACTTGGCACTGGACTTGGTAATGCACTTTAGGCAATATGGATGCCCCACGTAACTCAGTTCCATGAACTGAGCAATGCTGTCTAGCTTTTTGGGTGTGGTTCGACCTAGGGATACCTGGGATACCTGAAGGCTAAATAAACCATGCCCAGGCAGAGGAACACCCTTTGTGTTACTCTGCGCCTGCAGCGTGACACTCACCATGTTCGGATCGGTCTCCTGAAGGCCTTCGCCTTTCCTCCGCATCCCGCGTACCTGAAAGAACAAGAACAGCATTAACATCACACTTACCTTGAGGAGAATCCTGCTCCCATCCATCGCTCCTCCGGTCCTGTGGACAACATTTCGGCGGTGTCTTCTCCATCTCGGAATGCCGCACCCTGGGAAGAAAAGAACAAAGGGAAAAGACATTAGTAAGCATGCTCGTATCCCCGATTCTTCTAAAACAGCAAGAAGAGTCAAACGCTTACCTGAACTCGAGCCGCTGATGGTAACTTCAGTTCCGGAGCACGCCTTCGACCTACAAAGGGAAAAGACAACACAGGTTAGCACATAAAGGACAAGAAGGCGCCACACATTGCGCTTTACTCACCGCACCGTATCTCTCAGCTGACGGCCATACTGGGACATTGCAGGGCCTGCAAGAGACAAAGAGAGACATAGGTCAGCACAAGAAAAAGTGAACAGCGCTGCGCATCGTGCTTTCACTCACCGCTAGTGCTCGGCTTCCCTAAGCCGCACAGCACCATCACCGACCCCCTCCAACACCTAAGGGAGAAGAGAAGACATTATTAAGGGGCAAGAGAAAAGAAAAGGACAGTTCACCAAGAATCAACAAACCTACCTTGTCGGGCTGGAGTTACAAGCCCAGACGCATTGGGCCCGCACCAGTGAAGCAACTAGGTTGCACAACGCCCACATTTACGGACGCACCCCTGCACCGAAGAGCAGGACGGAGAGCACATGACACAAGAAAACAAGGTGAGGAGAGGACATAGGGGAAGGTTTGGTCCTCAAAGGAAGTGGGGGTCAAGCAACCAGAGACCATAAAGTAAAAATCTGGAAATCTTGTATTTCAGACCCAGTCTCCAGTCAAACAGATTCCAGTGAAGGGTTTGAGATCGTGAGTGGTCCAGACAGGCTGAGTGGCGTCCCCGTGGATATCAGGTGAGCTTTACAGTTCAATGATGAACACTGGTGGGACTCTGGATTGTAAATTCGTCTCTGTCAAGTATTTGTAAATGCAGTCTAGAGCAGCTAATTGGGGGATGCTTGTGTACAATGCCTTAACGTCCATGGTTACCAAAATCTGGGAAGCGGGGTTGAAATCTAAGTTTTCAATTACCTGTATCATGTGGGTTGTATCCCGGGGATAGGAATTTGCTGCTCCAATCATTGGTTTGAGGAATTCGTCTATAAACTTGCACAGTGGCTCCAGAATGGACCCACACCCAGACACAATCGGTCTGCCCGGAGGATTAATCGAATCTTAATGCACTTTGGGTAGTGCGTACAGGCAAGGTGTATGGCCATCTGATGCTGTAAGGAAGCTCAACTCTGTCTGTCATCCATCCTCTGTCGAGAGCAAATTTAACTATTTACAAGATCTGTTTCTAGCTCCTTAGTTGGGTCCTTCTGTAGGGGCGGTAGCTTTCTCCATCACTTAAGAGTGTCATGACCATTGTTTTATATTGTTTTGACGTCATAATAACAATGCCACCCCCTTTGTCTGCTGGCTTGATTACAATGTCTTAATTTGCTGCTAATTGTGTCAGTGCCTCTTTTTCTGACTTAGTGCAATTGTGTCTAATGGGCACCTTTTTGTTAGATAGTTTTTTGAAGTCCTTCAGAATACATTTTTCAAAAGTTGTTAGGTCACTTGGTATCTGGTTTTCTGAGGGGCAAAAGGAAGATTTCGGGTGTAGACCTGTATCCTCTGTTGGTTCAGGTGTTTACCTGTCAAGAAAGAATGTGTGGAAACTCACTGTTCGTAGGAAGCGTCTTACTTCCATCTCAGTCTTGCACCAATCCGTGCCTGCTGTTGGTACAAAAGTCAGGCCCTTGCTCAAAACAGAGGTTTGTGCTGGTGTTAAGTTGAAGTTCGCAAGATTGAAGATGGGAATGTACTCCTCTCGGTTGTCCCCCTGTGTCACCTGCGACGGCGTCTCGGTCGTCGCCGATTGCCATATGGAGGCATGTTCCATGCTGGGGGCCCCCATCCCTCTCCTTGGCCGCCTCTGCCTAAAAAGGGCAGAAAGGTGGGGTTGTCAGGAGCTGTCCAAACTGATTGAAGACTCTGGGTTGGTAATTATATCCTGACCCGTCACCTGAAAAGCTGCTACTGGAGCCCAAAAAAGAGACCCACTTTCCTCTTCCTCCCGTTCTTGAAGCTGGTTGTGTTCATGATTTATTGAGGGAGTTAACCTGGTCTTCTCTTGTATATGGGTATACAAGTTCAGGTTTGAACTCTTTTATGTCATTTTGTAATTTGTTAGTTTTTCCTGTGAGTGTATTGGTTTTGAAGATATCAAACTGTTCCTCTAACTCTCGTAATTGCTCTTCTGCATTTGCAATAACCCTACTTGTTTTGAATTTGGATTCTTCGATATCTTATGTCTTCTGAATTTCCATGCTAATTCTCTGTGCTGTGGTGATCATAAGGACCATAAGGTCTCGGCTACATTTGGTTGCTATGTAGCTGAAATTAGTAGTATATTCTTTATCTGCAAGAAATAGGACCGGTTCATTACGTACAATGAGACCTGCCAGTATGATTTTGGCTTTAAGGTATTCCTGGAGGAAATGTCAGTGAAGTTCTGTGCGGAAACCTTTTTTCTTTAGTTTAAGTAGTTCTTCACCTGTATATGTATGACTACTCCCTATGTTCTGTCCTGAGGGGTTGAAGAAAGAGGGACCTACAGTAATTTCCAAAATGTGTTCTTCGGTGTAACTCAAGGTCGCATTTTCTGCCATAGTGTTGGGTACATCCAGTTGCGTCCCGTTTGCCTCGCGGAAACCTGCATGCAGCCTGTGGTGCAACAAACACCACTCACAAGTAAAACCTACCCATGGAAATAAATGTATTAATCAAACAAACCAGCTCACAGGTATATAATTTAGAATATGCCTGGTGTCCTGTACCAACTCAAACAAACCGGGTTGTCGAGAGAACCTTACAAAAATGGGAGTTGGGGTGCCCTTTTTAGGACTAGCAGCTGGGCACACTGCGATAATGGGCAAAAAGAAAATAAGCATTGTGAAAAATGGTACTTCCAACCTAAAAGTTATGCTGTGTAGGTGAAATACCCCTCGTCGTGCCTGGACTAAATCAGAACCCGGTCACCTCATTCGGTATATGATTTGTACAATAAAACAACAAACATGATGTAACATATTAGGTAAAATATTGTTATAATTGTTATTCAGTATTTTGACGATGGACAATACATTTACAAAGCAATAGTAGAACAAAATGCACACAAAACTAAAATGAAAAAATGTTGTTGACACTCTTAATGTAATTCCTGTATCAAATTTGTGAACAAATCTCTAGTATGCGGTCCACTGTAATGAGCGTATAAAGATGCAGGATCAAATTTCTCAAAACCAGGGATCAACAAAAAACCCCGATCTTGGTTTAAAAATAGAGAGAAAAGAGTGATTGAATATGGACAGAAACCCATTGTTAAGGGAAAAGAGAACCGTGTCTCCAAAGTTGGTCACAGCTGATAGAAAAGAAAAGATGTAGGGCAAAGAATAGATCTTGAACAACTGTAAATAAAAAAATGATACCCTTTGTCTTTGATAGAGACTGGGCTCTCTATGCTAAGGTTTCTCGAGAGACTGCTGGGTGCCTATTACTCAGATATGTGGCAAAATCTTTTTCAATTGTTTTAATAGCTGCACTAAACAAGGAAACATACCAGCTGCTCTTGGGTTGAAAGTTCATAACAGTGTAGTTCATGAGGAAGGCTTACATTTGATCTGCCATACACTGGTTTTAATGGCTTTTGCTAACAAATCTCTTATTCTCAGTCAAACTAAAAGATTAACTCTTGTGTTGGAGAATTCATGGCGGTTTGGTTCATGAATCAAAAAACCCTCATTGGATCTGCCTGCGCGTGCAGGGAATGGAAAACAGACTAGTTAATAGAAAACTACTGTCTCCTCAATACTTGAGTTTGTAAGGTAGTTCTGTTAATCCATGCAGACCACTGGTTGTCTACCAAACCAGGGGCCCGGTGGATCCCCCTTGCTGGAATCCGCGTTTCGGTGGTTCAGGAAAAGACTTGTGTGGCCACCTTCGTCAGGGCAGAGTTGAAGTACCCTATGAGGAAATAATGAGGACTTAAGTGATTGTTTGCAACATGGTGCTGTTATGAATGCATGAAATCATGGTTAAAAACATGCATATTAGTAGTTCTGGGTACATTTTACATGTAAATAGAGTGTGATCCTTGCTCAGGCCGAAAAGGTATCTTACCGTGAGGGGAAGTTCAATCTTTGAAGATTCAAGATTGGTGCTGCATGCAGGTGCCCGTAATGCCTCAGCAGCTGAAACCAAGTGGCCAAAACACTGCACGTCACAGGGTTCAGTCGTTGGGTGAGCTGGGACTTGAATCAGAAGGCTGGGTGCCCAAAAGCACAACATGTCAACCTTCCCCCTTTTTAACTAAATAATGAAACTGCGTCAACCCATTTCCTCGATGAGCCTTACAGGCTTAGTCTTGGTTCGGACGGGCCGACCTTCTTGTGCAAGTCCAGGATCATTGTGTGGAAGCTGGTTTGGTTTTCCTCTGTCTTCATCTTCGGATGCTTCTCCATCTCCCATGAATGAGTCCTTTGACTCCTCCCTGCGCAAAGCATTCTCTGGTTCCTCCCATGGGGCATCCCAGGGAATTAGATCGCCTTGACACTCTTTGAAGTGTGACACATTTCTTTTTATTTCACTTTGTTCATTGTCAGTCGCAGTGCTCATGATGCCCTTTACTCGTGCCACTGAGGGGCTCAGGCGCAAACCTTTGATCTTCTTTTCTCTTTTGAGTCTGACGTACCACCACCTGATCTCCTTCCTCAAAGATTGTCACTAAGCGCCCCTTCTTCGTCGGCCGCACTTTTAATTTTTTGCTTCCCCTCTGTCTCTTTGGCTCGGATCACCTGGTCCTCTGGTGTGGACGGCCCACCACGGGGGCCCTTGTGGCAGCTGTGTCAGTGGTTTCCATCTGAAGAGGAGATCTGCGGAGAATTCGCCTGTGGTACTGTGAGGCACGTGCCATTAGTACCTTAGGAGTTGGTGCAAAGTCTGTTCAAAAGGCTTGTGGGACAGGTGGGCAATTTGTAATGCTCTCTTAAGGTTTCCCATAAAGCACTCAACCAGACCATTGGCTTGTGGCCAGAAAGACATGTTCCTGCAATGTTTGAATCCCAAGCATTGAGCCAATTTGGTGAAATATGCACTGGTAAAAGGTGGCCCATTGTCCGAATTGAGCACCTGAGGACCACCATAGGCAGCGAAGATGCGGTTCAGCGGTAGAATGAACGCTGTCGCCCCCGTGGACTTCTGTATATCTTGAATTTTCATCAATCATTAACAGGGCGTACGAGCCATCGGGGAGGGGCAAAACAACTTGACCGCTAGTTCCTCCTATATCCCCCCTGAAAGTGGGGACATCAATAGGGGGTTTGGTCGTGAGGGCGGTGCCATTACACAGCACAGGGTGCACTTCTTCAGTGTGTCTTCCACCTGTTAGTTCAACCCAGGGAGCCAGATTTTATGCCGTAGTCATTTTTTAGAGGAGACAACCCCTCAGTGTCCCTCATGAGCCAGATCTACAACTTGTTGGCGTAGTGATTTGGGCAGCACAATATGCACCCTTTCATGATGAACTGATCCTCAGTAGTAGGGAGCTCCTGTTGTACCAGCACCATGGCTGCGATATCTGCCTGTAGCGTTGCACCGAGGTGTTTGGCCCTTTCCTTGGCATGTCTCATTTTGCCCTGATTGATGCACTGTGAGATAATTGCCAGCACCGAGTCGGCTTCTGACACTTGCTGCAGGGTTTTCCAGGCCACCAGAAACGGTTTCATCTGGTGGATGGCTTATTGTAGATATGCATCCACAACAGAGTGAACTGGGTGTGGAGGTCCATTTGGGTGGCATGAGAGATAATCAGCCGGGTTTTTGTCTTTGCTGGGCCGCTGTTGGATGGTGAACTTTTAGTCCCGAAAGCGGAGCCCCCATTGTTCAATTCACGGTGGCATCCAGGTTTGAGGGTTGCCTTAGATCATGCGGAGCGCTTGGTGGTCTGTTAATACTGTGAAAGCCTTACCGAAGAGAAACAAGTGGAAGGGTTAGCAGGCCAAGAACACCGCTAGACTCTCCTTTTCCGCCTGCAAGTATTTCTGGTCTGTGGCTGTCAGGCTTCAACTAGCGTATGAGATAATCTTCTTAATGTGTGGGGATCGGGGATTGTATTGTGCTAATATTGCACCAAGTCCAACTGGACTGGCATCCATCGTCACCTTAGTGTCCTTGGTCGAGCTGAAGTAGGCCATGTCTGTTGCTGCTGCAATTCATGTACGTACGTTCTTCACTCTGGCTTCACTTTCAGGCGTCCAAGTAAAATCTTGGTTGTCCTTGGTGAGTTCTCGTAGCAGGGTACTTATTGTTGTGAAGTTCTCAAGGTAGCAGGAAAAGTAGTTGGCTAGGCCCCAGAAGGACCTGAGGTCTGATGAATTGGCCGGGGGTGGGGCTTCCTGTAGTGCGTGACTTTATCGGCATCATGGCGTATGCCCTGGTCAGAAAATATATGTCCAAAGAACTTGAAGGATTTCTTCTGGAATTCACATTTGCCCTTATTGAGGGTTGTTGGGCTGTTTCCAGCACTGCACAGACCTTGTATAGTGTGTCGTAATGTTCTTGTTTTTTTTTCCGAACACTAGGATATCATCACTGTAATTCAAACTGTTTGGGATATGTTTGATTAGCTGATGGATCTCTTCTTGGAAGATTTTGGCCACTGACGTGATGCCAAAGTTTTGTCGTTTGTAGCGGTAAACATCCATGTGGGCCACAAAGGTGGTAATATATCAGGACTCCCGGGCTAGCTCCAGTTGGTGGTAGCTCTTGTTGAGATCTAGGTTGGAGAATACGGTCACCCCATTGAGGAGATGGATCATGTCTGTTATTCTCGGGGCTTGTTGACGTTCTCGCTATATGGCCATGTTGGGGAAATGGATCATGTCTGTTATTTGTGGGGCTTGGTGACGTTCTCACTGTATGGCCATGTTGGGTCGGCGCATATCCACGCATTACCATGGCTCCTTCGGCAGATCTTTTGGGAACAGGTACAGTTGGGGAGACCCATGAGGGGGGACCCGCAGCTAGCTCGATGATGTTGAGGTCAAGTAAAAGTAAACCCTGCTTTTGGATATTGATGGGGATACCCCTGTAGTGTTGGGCCACAGGCTTGACTGTCAGGTCAATATAAAGGCACACCTTGCAATTTCTCAGCTTGCCCAGGTCTTTGAAGAGATTCGGGAACGCCTGTGTGACATCTCCGTCTGGAGCCAGGTATTTGTGCGCCATCATGCGGTATAATATGTGGACAAGTCCCATGTGTATGGCCATCCTGAAGCTCAGGATGCACACGCTGTTGGCCTCAGTGGAGAGTACGTGCAGCCTGATCCGGAGCGTGTGCGACTTGTAGGCGCAGACCATCATGAAAGTTCCCTTGCATGGTAGGGGCTTGTTGGTGCCATAGGGAAACATGTCCACATGTGAGGGTCCTAGTTTGGGCGGGTGGGGAAGACGGTTGAAGGCCTCCTTGCTCATGACGTTGACCGTCGCCCTTGTATCGATCAAGAACTCTGTCGGTATGTTGTGGATTTGTAGGATCAGCATCGAGCTGTGTTCTTTTGCTGTCTTATTGCCCATGTGTAGCCTCGTATGCCACGTATTGCCATACATTAGCCATGCATAACCTCATTTTCTTTGGCTGTCTTGGTACGACGACGACTCGCTCCCTGATAGGGAGTGCACCTCTACATATCGAACGCTGCGTCGTGGCCTGTATGTTCCTCTCTGGCCTTGGGATCTTTGAGATCGTTGGGTCTGTTGCCTGCCCCCATCTCAGTCGACTTTGCAGTATCTCCTATATTCCCTGCCTGGCTTCCTGTCATCTGGGCGGTAAGAGGATTGGTGTCTGCTGCTTCTCAGGGAGCTGTCGTGGGTTCCTGGGGTAGGGGCATTCCATCAGACAGTCCGGAAATGGTCATCCTCCCCACAAGCTGCGCCTTTCTGCCCCAGGGCCGGGCACGTGCCTTTGTGAGGATATTCATAGCTGCACCTGAAACACGATTTGGTGGTGTGGTTGGCTTTGTCAGGTGGTGTCGGCGTCAACGTATTAACTGTCTCTTGGTCCCTGGGGTTTGATGAAATATTCACCTTACCCAGGTTGACCACCTACTGTGATACTGCCGAGGCAGTGTGCGCCATGGCCAAGATTTCATCGAGAGACCTCTGTTTTTGAAGTAGCTTCTTTTTGAATTCTGGGGACTCAAATCCCACAATTACTTGAGAGCGGAAGGGCCTCCTCATTTGAATAGCGGTGGAAAGCGCAATGTTTGATGCATATGCAGAATCTCATGATGTAGTTGTCGAGAGTCTCGCCCCTCTCTTGTATTGGGGTGTGAAAGATATGTCTTTCATAGTCTACGTTGGTGTGAAGGGCGAAATATGTAGCAAGGGCTTCCTGAATTTTTAAGAAGGATGCCTTTTCTTCATCGACTAGCTCATAGAGTATGTCCCGTATTGCTGCCCCCACTGCTTTTGTCAGAATATATTTCCTGCATTCATCATCCATGGGGCCCATTCCCCCTACATATACTTTGAAGTCCTTCATCCATCGGACCCACCTGGGTCCAGGGTTCCCAGTGTCGGTAAGATCAAAAGCAGGGGGTAGCTGCCATGACGTGATGTCACTCTGCGTGTGCTGAAACACCTCAGAGAGCCGGGCCGACACTGTGGGTGGGATATCTTCCTGCGACATAGTGGCTGTATTGGCAGCCTCCCTCTCGAGCTCAAAGGGTTGTCCATGTGCTGTGCCCCCTCCTCACCTTTAACTGTCATGCCAGGAGGTGTAAGGCAGCTGCCTTATGTGGGCCAGGGGCCCCTTGCCATGTGTGGCCGGTGTAGCTTTGTCAGGAGCGAGTGCTTTGGGCTTTCCAAGCCCTTCACAGCCATTGATGTGCCCCTTAGGGAGGGGACTGTCAGTGCGGGAACAGAAAAAGATCTCTGCTTCACTGTCGTTGCCCGGGCCAGGTAATAGTTGTGAGTGCCGTAGTGTGCGTGGTTAAGTGGGGAGGAAGATGCTCCTTGTGAAGTCCGGAGCGGCCCCCTTGGACCACCCACTGTGCGCCGACAGCACTGCAGGCTGCGCTCGTGACCCGATCCTGGTGCGAGCACATCACTGGTCCGGATCAGCCTTCGTCACCAGTGTTAAGTAGCGGATCCCTTGTGGAGAACGCTACGGCTGCACAGCACCTGCTGCCTGAAAGAACAGAGGCCCACACACGTACTGTTGCTTCAACTCTGTCTTTATTCTTACTGCCCCACAACTCCCCTGGTTTCCCACCATATCCACTTCCCAGCTCCCTCCCTGACCCCACCTCCTACATAACGATGTGGTGGTTCCCAATAGCACAACATGGCACAGAGGTGCCACAGTTAATGAAAGTTGCACATTTCATGCCGGCCCACCACTTTTGTTAGTAAACAGAAATGTGTGCACTTTAGAAAAGTGTCCTTCCTCCACTTATCAGCACTTGTCTACTTTTTCACAGTACTCAGGACCTCGTTCTGAGGTCCATCTTGTGATATTCAGGCTCACAGTTAGTGTGAGGGAAAGGAACCTCCCAACAATAAAGAAATACACAGGATTGATGTCGTCCAACAACATTCTTGTTTATTCTTTATTCTCCATCATAACGCTGCCCTCCCTTCCCCCCTTCATGTCACTTCCCTTTCTTCACTTTCCCTGGGCTGAACACAAAGCCACTTTGCCTATTTCTTCAATCCAGAGAACACGTTTGTTTCTTGTACTACCAGGGCATTCTTGTACTGTACAGGGGAGAGTCTCTTTCACAGTTACTTCATTTTCAGGACCGAACAGTTACTTAATTTTTAGGACCGAACTCAGTATCAGATTGCTCACTGTCTCGTGAGTAACAGAGTTCTGAATCACTGTTGGTGAAATCGGCCTGTTCAACATGTGACACATACTGTCATTTCTTGAAGAATTACTCATTCTGAGTAACCCCGTTCATGGCATTTCCAGCAGTTATCAGAGCACCTTTGGCCTTATTATCATGAGACTTAACTAGCAAAGTGTCATCTACTTATACATAAAACCTCTTTCCTCACCTTCTTTTTTCTGCATATCGTTTCATATCCTCCTTCGCCTTGGTATAATGTTATTTGATCAGATGATATTCTTAATATACATCCATGGATGTTGCAGTTGTGTTTGAATCGTTTTTCACAACATGATTTCTGATGTGCTATGTGGTGTGGTGACCTAGAATGAGGAGTTTGACCAAGTGAAGGCATGTTTGTTGCTATAGACTTTTATTCATCAAAAGTAAATGAAATCCTATCTATCCCCAGAGCTAAAGGTGTTTTTCCTACCTCAACAAAACTAAAACTCGAGTCTGTCAACAAGTCTGTGATGTCCAAACCAAAGGTACCGACCTAGTCAAAACTACTACTCCTACTCTATCCCTGTCACTTAAACACAAATCACTAAGCTAATGGAAGAGTTCTTATATTCTAATCCAGGAGAATGACTCCCTTCTCCTGGGTAAAAGTCTGTCACAGTTCGTGTTTCACAAAGTTCCATATATATCACTGGACTAGGAGAATAGCTCCCTTCTTCTAGTTTATAACCAGATTTCAGTAGGCTTTTCTTGACTAGAACACTGTCTCTCAACGTGCCCCGCCGGGCCTAGGGATATACTCCCTGAGCTCTCCTTGACTCTTCAATGTTTTCTTGAGTTTATTGCAATAATTTTAGCTTCTTAATCAATTCTTTAAGTTCTCTCCATGGATTTAGTGTAGTCCTTACTTGAACACTGCCCTTCAACTTGCCTCCACTGGGAAGAGTCCTTCTAGACTCTTCAATACCACAGTCTTATGGAACTCACAAGGGAGTTGAATCATGACATTATCTACTTCTCTCTTGTCTTTTGGTTTCGCCTTCACAGGTTTTCCCGGCCTACTCCGGGACTTACTACTGTTCCCATTACCTTCTCTCAGGGAACTCTTCACCGCTTTTGCCAGGGGTCACAGGTTCTTTCTTTCTCTTTCTTCTTCTGCTCTACTTTGGCCAGCTTGACGTTATGGCTTGTTACTGCTGGCAGCCTGGGTGCAAGTTTCAGACCAAACGGTCCATCCGTTACAGGTTGCGCAACCACCACAGTTCCTCGTACTTCCCATGAAATCGTCTATGTATCTCCTTAGTAGGATAGTGTTGGCGGTCTCAGCATAGTTGTTGGACCACACCGTCCACCCACCACAGGTCACGCCACCACCATACTGACTCTCAGCTTCAAGGGTGTCTATTCCCTGCCGGCTGCCGAGACGCTTTCCTGATGCCCCTCGGTTCACTCTTGTAACTCTGCACTGCTGCCTTGACGGAGCCTTTGAATGCCCGGTTTACAACTCACTGGCTTTTTGGCATCCTCCTAGGTTGTCAGCTTCTTCTTCCAGATGTTGCTCCTTCTCCGGTGGTTGCTTTCCTTGCCCTTACTTACTGTTTATCTCAAGTAGCTGGGACTGCCACTGTGTAATGTCCTTTTGATTGTCAACGGCCGGTCAAACACTCCTCATGCTTGACAGTAGCGTTCTTGGGTTCTTCATCATTATTGTGAGACTCTCTGACACATTACAGTAGCACATAGGGCCTCATTACATGGACGGCGATAACCATGGCGCTATTAGCGCCATGGTTGCCGCCGGTATTTTACCGATTCTGCCTTGGTGAAAGGGGGAATTACCGCCCCATTCCAAGGTTGACGGGCGGTAATTCCCCATTCATCAAGGCCCTTCCCCATTCCCATTTGAGCCCCCATAGGGCTCAATGGGAATGGGGAAGGAGCAAATAACGGTACTGCTACTAGCTGATGGTGTAGTGACATTATATGGAGGATCGTTACATACCCTTTCCCTTAAACCTTCGGCATCCCCATCCACTCCCTTTGGAAACTGAGATAGGAAGTCCACATTTCCCTGTTCCTTCTCCTTCATATGCTCAACATGGAAACAAAACTGCTGTAAGTCTAAAAACCAGTGCATGATGCAGGGGTTAGTGTTGTTACATAGGCTGAGCCAGGATAAGGGGGAGTGGTCTATCAACAGCTTGAATTTGCGACCAGAGAGGTAATAGCGCAGATGTCCTACAGTCCACTTAATGGCAAGGGCCTCCAATTCTATGGTGGCATAAGTATTTTCATGGGGAAAAAGTTTCCTACTTGTGTATAGGACCAGAGTTCCACCCCGTCAAACTCTTGTGACAGGACTGCCCAATGACCCACCTTAGAAGCATCCATCTGTAAAACAAACTATTTGTTAAAATTAGGTACTTTGAGCACTGGTTGGTCACAGAGGATGTGTTGCAGTGTGTCGAAACTGGCCTGGTCTTGTTTCTCCCATTGTATCTTTTGGGGCTCAGCATTCTTTAGCTTATCGGTCAAGCAAGATGTTATACTAGAGTATTTCGGAATAAACCTCCGATAATATCTGGTAAGGCCCAACAATGCTTGTGAGTCCCTCTTGGTTTTAGGGAGTGGGGTTTTACTAACAGCCTTAACCTTCTCAAGTTGAGGTCTCACCAAACCATACCCTGCAAAGAAACCCAGGTATCTCATGGCCGACTGGGGCAGGTGGCATTTCTTTGGGTTGGCCATCAATCTTGCCTACCGTAGGGCTCTTACGATCTCATAGAGGTGGCATAAGATTTCTTCGCAGGTTTGACTGTGGGTTACAATATCACCAAGATATGCGCCGCATAAGTGGGAAAAGAGACGCAATACCTTGTCCATAAGTCATTGGAAAGTCGCTGGGGTGCAATGGAGTCAGTCCAAGGGGTAGAACTTTGAAAAGGAATAATCCTTGAGGAGTGGAGAAAGAAGTTTTATGTTTGTCAGAGGGATTTAATGGTACGTGCCAATAGCCTTAGTCAGATCAATCATGGAAATGAAAACTGTGGTCTCGGCGCAGTTCTTAGACTGCATGGTCACGCCACCACCACACTGACTCTGAGCGTCAAGGTCTAAGCCGACGGCCAAGACGCTTTCCTGGCATCCCTTGGTTCCCTATAATCACGCTGCACTGTTGCCTTGACGCAGCCTTTGAACGCCCTGTTTCCAACCAGCAGGATATTTGGCGGTCTCCTGGCTCACCGACTTCTCTTTCCGATGTTGCTCCTGCTCCAGAGGTTACTCTCCTTGTCCTTCACTACTGTTTGGCTTAAGTAGCTGGGACTGCACAGCGTAATGTCAGTTTGCTTGACAGCAGCTAGTCGAACACTCCTCATGCTTGATGGTAGCGTTCTTGGTTTCTTCTTCGTTCCAGTACCTATCGTAGTGAGACTGTCTGACACATTACAGTAACACATAGTCTCGGACCTTACCATAGGTAAGGACGGGTGGGGTATTGTTTTTAGCCTATCGGGTTGGGAGATAAAGGGGCCGTGTCTCAGATGAAGACCCTTATCCCCAGGAGGGAAGTGTGAGGGGTCAGAAAGGTGAGGCGGACAACTTGGTAAAGGGTTTTTAACTACTGCCATTTCATTAAATAAAACAGGTTGAATAAACTGCACACAATCCCTACCCTAACGTGGATTTTCCATGCCTATTGTAAACTAAAAGGGAACACTCTTACAAAGGGATCTCTAACCCTCACACTTATATAACAATCAAAACCAAAAGGTATCAGATTACAACTATATTCAACAAATGCATACAACATATACCCTGGTTGACAGGATAGTCAATGTCTCTTGTCATGGACTGGGAAAACTCCCCTTCCCCAGACCCAAACAAGGGACATCGCCACAGTTCAAAAGAAAACCAAGGAAATCCAACCATTACACAAAGTTCTGTGGTTTCAATCAAGTACTAGAATGAGAAATCTACAAATGTATCTTGAAAGAAGAAGTCAAAAGCTCTCACACCTCCTGGAATGAGTACTCCTTCACATCTTCGGGCAACAACAAATGGCTTGGTCAGATGGTTTGATTCAATAATGACTGCAGAAAGAATTGTAACTTTGCCTCAAATATCACAACTTAATATGCTGCTTTCCACTTGCTTCTTCTTTCTCTACCTGGCGTAACCTTTGACCAGGTTTCTTCTGGACAATCACCTCTTGCCCTACGGGTCTCCTCGCCTGCCCGTCTATTTCATCAGAACCACAACCGATAAATGATTCAATGGTAATCTTCGCAGTAGAACAACAACCACTTCAATGGCCTTCTTTGGCATAAACATGTCAACAGCTTTCAGGGAATTCTTTGGCATAAACATGTCAACAGCTTTCAGGGAATAGCACATTCACACTGATCCTTATCCCGACCTCTCCACAACGATTCTCATCCCCCTCTGGATAACGACCCCCAGAAGGACAGCCATTGTGCCACCTTTCTTTCCCCTTTGCATCAATAACGATAGTAATGTTCAGGACTAAATCTTTTTCTGCTTGTATTTTGGCTGTAGCAATCTGATCTACAGCAACCACAATGATAGGAATCCCTGAACCTTATGGCCAACCTTTGCAACCTTGGGGCTTCTCACCATTCCCCTCTTGTGTTTGGCAACCTTTCTTGGACTGATATTGCCAGTTTCTCATGGTCTCTTGGCTGGGGTATTGGTGGTATGCATGGGTTTCTAGTATGACCTCCCCACCAGGTTGTTGGTGTTTGCCAAAATTCACACTTTCATTTCTGGACCTCGTTTGGTTTAATGCCAGCCCCTTTTCCAAGTCTGTGACAGTTCGATTTTCACACGACTTGTTAGCTTGCCTTTGGAAATGTGCAATGATTCGGTATTCGCAATATTTATTAGCTTGCCTTTATATGTTAACAACAGTTCGGCATTTTCTATGCTGTTTATTCTGCCTTTCACAGGCTGACGAGTAATCCCATCAGCATAGACCACATAGCCTGCACCAGAGCGCCCCGGAGTCACTCACATGGCTTAGACTCACTGGTTAAGTCGCTTGGAGGTGCTCCTCTCCGCGTTCGCAGGACTGCTTCAACTGTGCGTCCTGCCGACCAGGTGCACCTTCTTTCCTTGGTCGCCGCCGCCTCCACCATGTTGATTTGGAGTCGCTCTGACTCTGAGAGTCTCCAGTGCAACCCTGCCACCAGAGGCTTCTCGACTGCTCCCACTATGCCTGCTTCCCGCTCCGAAAGCTCTGCACAACGTAGTCTTACTGGGTAAGCATTTCTTCCACATGCTTCCCGTTGTTTGACCTCTGCAATTTAGGATGATAGAGGCACAGACCCTCTCAGGACTCGTAACGGCCCTGGCATCTTACAGCTCCTCTACTCTTGTCTCCTGACGCATACTTGGCCCACACTTCCTATGCTTCACCTGCTGCTTCTGCTGCATCTGCTTCTTCTCTACTACCTGCACTTGAGGGGCATTTTATGCCTCCCAGTCTCCCTCAGGTGTAGGTCATTCTTGTTAATGAGCTTACCTCTTCCACATCTTTGTTCCTCTGTATTACTCTCCCTCGTTCCAGTACTGAAGGAATGATGGCACTTGAAGTCCCGAATGAAAGAGTTTGGTTTCTTTACTCTTTCCACTTTACAATAAGCCATCAATATACTAGGCTCTCTGGGAAAGTTAAACAGGGGAATTTCCCCTTCCTTTTGATCTGCTTCCTCCCTCATGTGATCCTCCTGCAGAACATCACCCCCAAGGTCAGAATCAGGAAGCCTCTGCCTTTCCCTGGCCACATGAGGAAGGTTCCAGGACGAGGTTTTGGAGGTTTTGGGGGTATCACTACGGATTCATCACAGAAGTCCCTCTGCATGAGATCCACCCGCATGTTACCGCCCATAGGGAGTCTATCAGTTAGCGGCCTCACCTCCCTAACCTCATGGAAATGGGCTCCCTGCTGGGGGGAAGTGACGTCATCTGAAGGATTGTCACAAAGGGCTGTTTTGATAAACTCAGAACAGTTGTTAGAGCATTAGTTCCACTGGTCGGTTTGTGAAGCGAGGCACAAGCCAAATGCTTTCTTTATGTTGCTCATGGTGCGTTCCACTGTGCCATTCACTTGTGGCCACAGTGGCGTGACATGCCTGTCCCTGAATACCAGGTATTCAGAAAAGTTTCTAAAATATTGTTGAGAGCAGGAATGAGGTGTAGGCAGCGATTAGTGATTATCTGAGTCTCAGGGCACCTGGAGTGTTCATCCATTGCTACCTGAAAGTAGAGACCAGAGCGGTATGAGGAAATTGACTTCTATTTCTCCGCCACAGTTTGAGGTACAGGTGTCAGTCAGTAGTGAGTTTATCCAGATAAAAACATTCATAAAACCATTTACAAATAGCACAGACTATTCTTTGCATAGATAATATATAAACATTTCCAATTGATGTAACAATTTGCAAAGAGAGAGTTTCATTCCACATGAGCCAATACGTTTTTCCTGCACTTCATGGCATGCTTAAACATAGTCCACCCTACCAAAGGAGAATCCACTGTTAATAAATAAAATAAAGCAACCTGGCATTGAACAAACCCCTTAGTTCTCAGTGTGAGTACAAGTGTGACCACACTTATGTAATAATATGCTGGGCAGAAAAATACAAAATGAAGAAGATTTTCTTTTGTGGCCCCACAGAGTAAGCAAGTGTTATCTGCCAGGACACCTGACCAGACAGCAATGTTCGCTCTGAGAGGCAGACAATTAAATATGGCTCTAAATAGTATTGAGCGATCATAAAGATGGTTGAACCAGGTTAGGTATGGCTGTATCACATTAGAGGGAAAAGGGGTCAATGGTGCACACCTTGTAAGTTGAAGTATTAGATGGTTTTGTATATGTATTTGTTAATTCACAATTATTTTAGGTGCGGGGGAGGGACTGCGATCTTGGCACAAGACCCCTACAAAAGACAGAAAGAGAGGATTCAACCTAGGAATCCTCCCATCCCCTGCACACTATAAAACGTTGGTAAAAACCAATTACTCAAATGTTTAAATGACATGTATAGACAATCTCGTATACATATAGAAAATAATTACAAAACTGCAGAGCTTATGAAAAAATACTTTGGATATACAATGTTCTAATATATGTACAGATAGAAGCAAACAAAGTAGTCCGACTACTCTGTTTGCTTCTATCTGTACATATATTTGAAAAATGTATATCCAAAATATACCCAAAAAATATTTTTTTTTAAACTCTGGAGTTTTGTAATTCTTTTCTATATGTATACGAGATTGTCTATACATATCATTTAAACATTTGAGTAATTGTTTCTTACCAACGTTTGATAGTGTGCAGGCGACGGGAGGATTCCTAGGTTGAATCCTCTCTCTCTTTCTGTATCACATTAGAGAACATGGCAGAAGGCCTCAGATGATTGGGGGGTTTCCAAATTCTCATCCAATGAAATACTGGTTTTAAAGATAGGTTGTCCTCAATATAATTCAACCCCAATTCTTGGTGTACCGCATAATTTGAAGAGGCGAAGAAATGTTCAAAAAGTGCTTTTCCATGGGCTGTACAGCTGTTACAGGCCCAAAGCCCCACAATGAAGCCCCATAGTTGACAACCAACAAAGTTTTCTTTTTGAACACCTCTGATATCATGTTTAGTTGGTTACAACCTGCACATTTTGGAGTAGCGGAAAACCCATACAATAACCTGTTTGATTCTAGAGGTGTCATCTGAAGGGGTTTTGGTGCTGTGTGTGTGGATCCAACACCCTTGACTAGCATGTCCATCTTAGGGAACTAGACTTTCTAGTGTAGCATTCGCTTGGTCGATACTATCCCTCTATGGCCTTTGTGAGCCAATTCTATGACATGCTGATGCAAGGATGTCAGAATTACAATGTTGTTCCCCTTGAGTAATATGTTTGATTCTGTCGGACATAGACAGGTCATCCTCACTATCAAATGATTATTATGTTCACATCGTTCATCAATATATCTTGTCATGGCCATTGCCTTGGTATGTTTCCACTTGCCAGCCTGAAGACACTCCTTGATGATGTATATGGTCACATTTTGCTTGGATTTATGAGGTACACAGGAGCCAGGTCTCTCCAAACACCTTCTTCTTTATGCTCTGTCTTAACTCTATCCTCCCCTTCATGTCACTTCCCTTTCTTCACTTCCTCTACACAGTGTAACCTAAAAGGAACCCATCCTTCATAAACAAAATGTGGATAGGGACATACACACAATACAAAGACATGTAAAATTAGACAAGTGTCATTACATGGTGGGACCACACTTATCTTACTAAATAATCTCTGTGTGCATAAATATAGATAACAACCATATGGAACAAATAAGAAACGTTTAGTTTCATCACAGCGTGACATGTTTCTTATTTTACATGGAGCTTAGGCCCAGATTCCAAGTTCCGTATAAAATAAGAATAGTATCATTCCTTGATGGAAGGTGCATATAGTTGTTTCATCAACCACATTTACTTTTTTACCTACTCTTGTATGGTGTACGACCTACATACATACAGACATATATATATATATATATATTTTTTTTTTATTACACAGCCTGTGGTAGCGGTCGTGTAGTTATGGTTAAATTGCAAAATCTATAGGAAGAGCACTTTGCATAGTTTGGTGAGGTTTGGAGTAGGGGGGGGGCAAAGTTATAGGGGGGTACCAAAATGTATTTTTCCCATAGACTGAATGGAGAAAAACTTTGCTCATGCCTACAGCTTAAACCGCTGGACCGATTTTCACCAAATTTGTGGCAGGAGCGGCGGCTTGGTCTCGAAAGCGTGCTTTTGTAAATTTGGTGGAAATCCGTCCAGTAGTTATTTTTAAAATGCCCAAAACGTAGGTCCAAAAATCTGGGTCCGCTCCGAGGACACACTTCCCTGTTCGCTCCACGGACAAGACACCGATTGGTCAATGGGCTTACATCACGTCTGTGGACAAGTAACGTGTCCGCTGATTGGTTGCTGTGAAGCGTGAGGTCCGTCACATTTTCCCGATGCGCCCGCCATGTTGGATCCGCGGATATCCACGGACAGCGCGGCGTGGAATAGAGCGGAAATCTAATTTTGGGGAGTGTGTTGGTGTGGAAGAGTGGCTGGAGAGGGCGGGGGAGTGAGAGATGGGTCAAATACTGTATTTGTTTAGGTGGAAGAAGGCTGTGATGTGATTTCGGTGTCCGCGGTTACCACGGTTGTCCATGGACATACCAGCCACTGACCGCACAATTGGGTATTTTATTTTGCTCTGATATATTGGTTTTGGGTAGTTAGTCGAGTATTGGGTGGAGAGGGCATGCATTGAAGAGTTTGTGCATTGGCTGCAAGTACTGTCTTAGTATGTCAAGTGAAGTGGATAGAGCTTGAGGTGGTTGTGTCATGTTTTTGGGTTGTGGTCAGTTGGTAGATGTTTTTGATTGCATGGGTGTGTTATGCTGCGGTGGTTGTGGCAAGACTCTAGGCCCTGGCCACAACCACAGCAGCATAACACACCCATGCAAGCACACCTTTTGACTGTGGTATGAGGGCTGATTTGGGGGTATGTTTTCAAATGTTTGTGTACTGGTTGCCAGTAGTGTAATAGTATTTATAGGACCGTGGAAATGGTGGGTGTGTGGTAGTTGAATTGGGTCCAGAATGTTGGTACCTAAGACTCTAGGCATTTTGGGTTGTAGTTAGTGGTCAGGTGTTTGCTTGCATGGTTGTGTTATGTTGTGGTGGTTGTGACTCCAATCATTGTATACTTATTGTTTGTTTGTTTTGTTCAGGCTGTATGCAATGTTTTGGCCAGTCCATACACCTAAGGCTGTAGGCCTTGGCCATAACCACTGCCGCATAAGACACCCATGCAAGCAAACACTTTGGGTTGTGGTCAGTGGTCAGGTGTTTGCTTGCTTGGGTGTGTTATGTTGCGGTGTATGTGACTCCAATCATTGTATACTTACTGTTTGCTTTGTTGAGGCTGTATGCAGTTTTTTCATGGTATGGGAAATTGGAGTAGACATTGTTTTTTCATTCTCTGTGATAAAAGAAAAGATCACATGTTAGTGTAGGTAGTTTGTAATGTGTTATTGCATTGCATAGTAGACATTTCTGTACTTTTTCAACCCTCATAGTTAGTACTTTACAAGCACTATGCTTCAAAACAGTGTACTGTGCAATTTCCTCAGTTCCTGTGTTTGTTCGTAAAATCATAGGGTCTATGAGAAAAAAAATCCCTGCAAGATAAAAAAAAACCTTTCTACGTTATGGTACAATGTTTTTCAGTGGTTGATTCCAGTAGGAGGAATTGAATAGGTGTATGGTTTTTGGTTTGGAAGTGGTGGTACTATTGTTGCAATTAGATACCAGTTGGTGTATTCTAATGATTTATTTCTTGTTGCATTTTAGCCGTATTCATTTATCTGTTTGGTTGTTGCAGAATTTTGGGGCAGTTACATACCTGTTGGCATATTCTGAATATTTATTTCTTGTAGCATTTTAGAAATATTCATTTATCTGTTTGGTTGTTGCAGAATTTGGGGGCAGTTAGATACCTGTTGGTGTATTCTAACTGTTGATAGTTTTGAAGTTGTTGAGGATATTTTTATATGTAATAAATGTTGCAGGGTTTCCTTAGAAACATGCATATTGCAGTTTTCTGTTTGTAGTTAGATACCTGTTGGCGTATTCTAACTGTTTATAGTTTTTCACTGTTCGATAGCTGTTGTCTTATTCTATTAGTTTGTGGATTAAAAGGTTATTGAGGACATTTTGTAGATGTTTATACTCAGATTAGTGAATACATTTTGGACATAAGAATATTAAGTAAGCGTTTACAGGATTTGCTGGTAATCTCTGTTTTAGAGTAATGGAAGTATCATTACATTAGACCTATCCACATTTCTTTTTTATGTATGCAGTGTAGTGACCTGCATTGGTTGTGGCTCCTGCGTGGTAGATTATGTCTACTGTTGTGAAGGTTTTCTTATCAAGTGATACTTGTCCATGTGTGAATCCAGTCAGTTTGCAGTTGTTTTGGTACCAGCTGCATTGTAACGCAAAAGCATTACTATTACGTATTCACTATGTGACTGTATGTGTAAGGTGGAACAATTATCAGAATTGCAAGCAGTACATAATCTGCCATGGTTTGCATTTTGTACAAGTTGCTGAAATGGAATGAATTCATAATTAGCTAAGGATACATACACAAAGCGTTCATTAGGGACTTCTTCCTGTGCCACATGGTTACAGAGCGTGCATGTATGTTTCCACATGTATGAAATCTGGAAGATTTAATTAATAGGTATGTTTATGTTTTCCCGTACTTGTAGTAAGTACATTAGAAATTCTTGTGGATCTTGTTGTGTGTGTATAGTGAATCTGACCATTCCAGCACAGTAGTCCAATTCCTGCCTTATTCCAGAAACACTGTAAGTGTTTTCAGGATTGTTGGTTGCATTTCTGTGAAGGACTAACATTTGCATATATAATTGGTCTGTCCCATTTAAGTAAATGTTTTTAACAATTGGTGGTAATTGGAATAGAATATTGATTGCTACATTTGCATAGCAATTTACAACAATTGTATTTGAAAATTTGAATGGACCAGACAGTTCTGTGTCTAAGTTATTTGTTGGATTTGTTGGAAGTGCGTATTGTTTCTTTGAAGAGGTAGTTGGTTTTGTTTGTGCAGTAGATCCTTCTTTGGTTGTGGTCATTGATGAAGTATTAGCTTCTTTTAATTTCTTTGGAGGTATTGTTGTGAGATCCTGTATAATTTGAGTGTGAACTAGTTTTCTTTTACAAACTTTTGCTTTTTGAGGAACAGGATAGGTTTTGAGATGGGGTGCGTAGAGTGCACGTAGTCTATTGTATTCTACAATGCAAGGAATATCAGCGTTTACTTTACTTACATCAACGTTGACTAGAAATAGTCCTTCAAGTGTACGTACGCGTGATAGTGCTACATAGCTCATGTCTTCTTTAAACACTGTGCTTCAAATATCTATCAATGCTTGATCTGGGGTAAGACCTTGTGATTTATGAATGGTGACTGCGTAATGCTAGAGATAGAGAAAATTGTTCTCTGCGTACATACATGTCTTTGAAAAGAAGGAATCGGGTTGTTGAGCCTCCTATCCTTTTAACTTCTGACAGTTTGTCAAAGTGAATATTGACAAGCTGAATGTTGTCATGTGCGTATGTTTGAAAGCCAACAACTGTACCAAGTGCTCCATTAACTAGTCCTTGTTCCACGTCAAGGTTACATTTGAGCATTAGTCTACAGTTTGAAGATAATTTTAATATTTTCTCTAAACCAGTTGTGTTAGAGATAGAGTTTTCTAAGGTATTTAGTCATGCTGTGGCTTGTTCACACATGGGTAGTGGCATAACGTGCACATCCAGTCTGTCTGTGAAACAAATTTGAACTATTGGTTGCATTTCTTTTTTCAACATTGTTTCATTGAATTGTGTACAGCTTGCAAGAGTTGGCATCAAGGACATACAGTTTACATTTTTGTGTGCTAATTGTTCCATGACATCAGTAGCCCTTGGGTTATGGCCGTAGAGTGCATGGATGTGCCTGGTATTTAATATAGATTGTTCTTCCTTAGATAGTACACCAACTCTAATACTTTTTAAAATGTTGGCGTAGGTGAGGTCTGCAGACTGACGCATGTTTTCAGTTAAATTTTTGTAATGGAAATGTTGTAAAAGATTGATATTTCCTATGCTGCCAAGAGTTTTACGGCATAGTTTGTGCCCTAATAAGGTTTTAAAAATAGGTTCACCTTTAACTGGTGTTAATTGAAGAAGATCTCCAAAAACAATAATGTGTTTTCCTCCAAAGAGTTCTTCGTAGTCTGTTTTGAGGACCTCTTGTAATCTGAGGGGAATCAAAGCCAACATTAGGTTGGAGACCATGCTCACCTCATCTATTAGCAGCAATTTCATTTGTTTCAAAACTCTGCGTATTTCCATTGCAGCTTCTGGAGAAGGTTTGTAGTAGTCTAATTTGTTTTGGTGTTATACTGGAAAGAGTGGTAATCGGTGTAAAGTGACACCGCCTATTTTGTCGGTGGCTAAACTTGTGGGGGCAGTTACAACAGCTGACAGTTTGTTGTTTGTTAATTGTTGGAGGAACTTGCTGATGATTTTTATTAAGAATGTTTTCCTTGACCAGCTTGACCACTCACATACAGCAGTATAGGTTTATAGTCTTGATAGGTACAAGTTTTAGTTTTGTGCTACATACCATGTTCAATTTTATTTCAAGGAAACTGCTTTGCTGTTCATTGTTTAATTGAGATTTGAGTACAGCAAAGTCTTCTGTAGAACCTCCATACTGGTACATGGGGTTTTCTACTTCATTCATCGCTAATTTAGCCTCATTTGGTATGATTGACTGTCCAGGTGGTTCTTGGCTTCCTGTTAGAGAAGGGTGACTGCTGTCAGGAGTGTATATATTTAGTTGTGCCTGGAGTTGTTCTTCTTGCTGCTGTTCATTGTCTAACATTGTTTTGTACTGCGTAAAGTTTGTCTGTTATAGTGCTTTCATTTGCTTTGAAAGCATCTTCATAGGCATCATGGGTATCTAATAAATCTTCTTCTTTTCTCCATGGTTTAAAATGTTGTAGTAGGGGCATGTAATACAGTTCTTTATGTTGAGGAGTTTTTAATGACAATTTCATATCATTAATTAAGCTGCGTTTGATAAGTTTCACTAGGCCGCCTTCACAATTTTTTACTCTGTATCTACCTTTCTTCTCATCTGGTTTAATATTATTTTTGTATGTGAAGTTGTGGGCTACGTGGTATAGACACATGGTTTCGAAAGCAGTACACCTGTTTGGGTAGTATGTGTCTAGTAAGTTGTTTTTCAAAATGTCTTGGCTGTTGGGATACTTTTTGGCTATTGTTTCTATGTCTTCATATGATTTGAGAACTCTTTTTCTGGATTTAGCAGGACCAAGGCTTAGCCATACTATGTTTTCAGATTTTCCATACAAGGCAGTACCGGTTAAACAGTCTGCGGCTTCGTAGCAGCCACATTCTCTATTGGAGAGCATTTTTATGCCTAAATTGTACATTTTCTGTGTCAGATGATATGTCGTCCCAGAAGTCTTTGAGCTCTGTCTTTTCTGCTTTGGTCAAGTAGGCTGTGACATATCGTGCAACTGCAGTGGAATTGTCTGCAATGTATTGCACATCTATATTTGCATTCCATAGGAGGGCAATGATTGCATTGTAATCATTGATGTACTTTGATCCTTCTGTTCTTTTTATGCATTATGCGTTCTTAGCTGATTTACCTTTGACACTATGTCTAACTGAAGACATGAAGTTGTTCACTTGACCTGTTGTTGAAACTGGTCTAGGGAAACCAAAGAGGCATTTGGTATAGTATTTCCCTTTGTTTTTATATTTGCGCCGACAATACTTCCCACACTTGTGTCTTTGAAATTGCAAAATTTGTCCATGTAGGTCACTATGTGTAATTTGTGAAGGGATTTCACAAGTGACATATTTTTGAATGAACTGCAAAACAATGGCATCACTGTCCTGACCAAATTTAGGAGCATCTTTTAATCGACAAAAGTATGTGGATGCATGGTGCTCCTCTGGCTTGGTATTCCTTTCTCCAAAAGAAGTGTTGCACTTCTCCGAAGGGAGGCACTGTTTTATTACAATTTAAGTGTAGCATGGCAATAAAGTGATGATGGAAATATTTTGATATGTTTACAGGATCTAGAGAGCAGAGTTCTCCTGGTGTTTTTATATCTATATTTGTTTTGTTTTTGTTTGCTATGCGTAGGAAAACGTGCAAATCTTCCCATGCATATTCTGCACAACTTACTGTCACAACCTTGTGGGTGGGCCAAGGTTTCTTATCATACAGCGTACTTCTGCATGTCGTTGGAACCAGTATTCTTTTGTACTACGCATGTTTGCTAAAAGATTTGTAATGCTTGACTGTAAAACCTAGGGCCTCATTACACGGAAGGCGGTAAGGGTTAACGGTCACCGGTAATGGTACCGGTGACCGTTAACCCTTACCACCTTACTACGAGGTCCCTTTGCGGGTTGGTACTTTAACACCTGCTTTTTGCACCAACCAACCCGCAAAGGGACCTTGGTGCTAATTACGGCACCGCAAATTTGCGGTACCGTAATTAGCACCTTCCCCATTCCCATTATGCCCTATGGGGCAAAAATGGGAATGGGGAAGGGCAATGGTGGAAGGGGGAATTACCGCCCCGCCAACCTTGGAATAGGGCGGTAATTCCCCTTTCCTCCAAGGCGGTGCCGGTAATTTACCGGCATGGACCAAGGTGCTAATAGCACCTTGGTTTACCGCCTTCCGTGTAATGAGGCCCTTAATCTTTTTCTTGCACTTTTTGTAGTAATTGCATAGCAGACATATTTTGAAAATTGGTACGTGATTTCAATGTGTGTGCAACTCCGTAGCATAGAGTTGCTAGTTTACTTTAAAAGAGAATGTGGAATATGTATTCCACATTTTGTCTGAATCTAGGGACTTCAGAATACATTTGTAAAGAGCGGTATTCTAATGCTGTTATTTGTATGGGTCTTTCATCGTACCTTCCTCCTTTTCCAGTAAGAAAGAGTAGAGTAAAGACTTGTGCTTCTATACTTTTTTCCCATATGCTGATTGGAGATCCTTTGGCTTGCCGCATTTGGTAAGTTTCCAGTGCATCTTCTATGGTGTCTTTAGAGTGCAATGGGTGAATTTTAAAATGGTCTAAAATATTGGATTCTGTCGGAAGATCTAGAAGTTGAAATTGGCCAGTTCCTGACGAGTCTTGAATTATTTCGGTGGTTTCCCTCAGGTTTTCTTCAATGTCTATTTCTTTGTCATATTCATTGTTGTCTTTTAGATATTTCAGGGCTTCTCTGACTTTATGTAAGTCCACTAGTTGCTGCCAAATATTTGTGTCTTTTGTAGGTACTCCATTTACCAGGATAATCAAAGATTGATCTATTGGCCGTTGCACTCCCAGAGTGTGTACATTTTCTTTGAGATCTAATGGCAAATAAACTACTTTGCCACAAATGCCTTTCAGTAATTCAGAGGAAGGTAGTTTTGCTGTTTTTGGTTGAAGGCATATTATTGCTTGAAATGGGTGCACTGTTTGAATTATAATGCTCTCATACAAGTTAAGTTACTGCAGTGATTTTGGTAGTGGGAATAATTCCAAGTTATTAGTGATAGCAAGTGAAGGTATTTGGTTGTTGTCAAGTTTTGCAGTGCTGTATCTGCAAAGTATTGAGGGGTTAGTAATTTTGTATTTGTTTTATGCTATAAGATAGAGAGCTAATTGGAACCACTTGGAATCTTCATTGTCTTCTATTGTGTACATTATGTCTACAGTTTTTGTGCTATTTTTATAAAATAGATCTGCGGCAACGCACACACACATGGTTTGGTGCTTCAGCAGATGTGCTATTAAAATTTAGTATTTCGTATTTGCATGTGTGTAGTAGAAGGTTGCCATCTGTGAAATTGTTGTTACTCTGTTCTAAAGATATTAATTTTTTTTAATGGCTTTCACTTCCAAAATATTTTCTCTGGATGTGCTCTATTTCTTATAGTAGTTATTTGGCTGTACCATGTAGAAGAATGTCATTTGAAGTGGCCAGTGCTAAAGCAGGACTTTTGGCATAGTACAGTTTATGACCGGGATTTCTTACAGTTGAATGGTGTGTTCCTATCATTTTGATATGGTGGAAGGTGCTTTTGCAAATATGTCCAGAAATGCAGGCTAATGAATGTCCTTGTAGTCCTGTGTATTTTCACACTGGACATGAGTCCATAGTTTGTAATAGTTTTATTTTCAATTTGTCTTTGCCTTTCACATACTGATTGAGGAACTGGCATAAATATGTGAAAGATTTTTTGCCTATGTTACATATTGATGTGCATGGCCATTTGTAGACTGGACGCATTGGTTCAGTGGAATGGCGAGTTGATGCTAAGTTTGCTGGAGATATTTGTGTGAGCAGCATTTCTTGTTCCATGATGGTATTATTAACCTTTTCATACCCTCAGCCACGGCTATGTATGGCAATTGGGTTTGTTTGCTTTTGTTTGTATGCTTCTTCATTGAAATATGGTTCTTTGCTGGTGGTGTTTGTTTGTTTATTTATTTGTATGACACACCTGACACAAGGGTATCTGGACACCTTGCACAATGGAAGTTACAGTATTGCTTTAGACTTTGTTACAGTGGTTACAAAAATAAAATAACACCAAGAAGAGAATGATACAGGGGTAAATGTCAAGTCAAACCACATACAGGAGGGTATATACATATGTACAGGATAATGCAGGTAGCTTCTTAATCAGCAGAGGAGGTTAGAAAAAATCAGAATGGAGGGGATAATCATAGTCCTTGAATGTGTGGGGCTAAGTCTGACCATGGGTGTCGTTGTTGACGAGCCATTTTATAGTGTTATGCCTAAACATGTGGAATGGTTGATCAGCTCTCACTGAGTGGGGTAAGGCATTCCATGCTTGAGCTGCCATGACAGGGAAGCTCATTCCCCCTGCCTTTTTTTTGCTTAAATCTGGGCACAACTAGGCGTGCTGAATTAATAGTCCTAGTGGGTCATTTGGAGGATTGTTTAGTGATTCTCTCAGAGAAGTAGGTAGGTGCTGCGTGATTGAGGCATTTGTGTGTTAGGCATAGGGTTTTGAGCATGATTTTGTTCTTAGTTGAGAGCCATTTGATATGTCTCCTAAAATGTGAGATATGTTCTTTACTTGGTATACCATGTTCCGCTCTAAGGGCGTTATTTTGCAGAGTTTGGATTTTCTTGATGAGGTATTTATTGGCCCCAAGATCCAGAACTTTACAATAATCCAACTTGGAAAGTATGAGTGCTCTTGCTAGGGTGGTGCAGCTATCTTTCGATAAGAAAGGTCTACAAGCTCTAATCACCTTATAAGTGTAGGCTGTGGCAGAAGCCATGGCACTGACGTGTTTGTTAAGAGTAAAGGCGTAATCAAGGTAAAAATCTAGGGTTTTTACTTCTCTAGCCACTTTAATATTTTTGCCATCAATATTAAAGGTGTTGTAGTTCGAGCCTGGTTTATTAAGGTTGGAAGTGGAGCCGAGTATTAGCAGTTCGGTCTTATCATCGTTCAGGCAAAGGCTGTGTGCTGCTATCCAGGCCTGGATGATAAGGTATATTTTGTTCACCAGAGCCAGGTCCTTGTCATACTTGCCCGAGAGGGGTATGAGGATCTGGGTGTCATCTGCATAATTAGTGTAGGAGACACCCAGATGGTCTAGGTTGTCGAACAATGGCTTTGTAAAAATATTGTACAATGTGGGGGAAACGCAAGAACCTTGTGGCACACCACAGGTTATGGGGATCGGGTCGGCTGTTGCGCGTGGCGAAAAGACTCTCATGGTCCTGTTATTGAGAAATGTTTTAATCTAGGTAATGGCACTTTGTGAGAAATGCGCAGCTGAGGCCAGATGATTGCAGAGAACTTGGTGGTCCACCAGGTCAAAGGTGGCTGAGAGGTCGAGAAGTAACAGCAAGGCCGTTTTACCCTTATCCTTTAGTTTGTCAATCTGTGTTTTTAAGTCTATAGTGCTGTTTCGGTGCCTTGACGGGGTCTAAATCCCGATTGTTGGGCACCAGGGAGATGGTTTGACTCGAGGTACTCCTGAATTTGAATATAGGCAACTTCATCAAGGATCTTAAGTAGAAAAGGTACAGTGGTGATTGGCCTATAGTTGGTGGGGATTGAAGGATCCAAGGTTTGTTTTTTCTTGAGGGGTAGGACCCATGACTCCTTGAGGTTATTAGGGACAGTGCCAGAAGTAAATGAGGAATTGATTAATTTGGTTATGAATGGCGCAAGGTCTCTGGCAGCATCTTTGATAATCTGTGCACTGCAGCTGTCTCCTTGGCAATTAGAGGGTTTGAGAGATAGGATTACTTTTATAACCTCAAGAATAGAGACTTGATAGAATTTGAACTGGTTGAGGGGTTTGTTGACGGCGACATTAGTGGGGCTGTATTTATCTGAGATGGGAAGTATAGCTCTTTTGTTAGCAATCTTACTTTGGAGTAGGGCAATTTTGTTCTGTGGGGCGTTCTGGATACTTGTGCACCAGAGTTTGTCTTTTAGGCAGTTGTCTGTCTGTGGGATGGGCGCTTCCAGTTCCCTTAGAATGGAAAACAATTCCCCAGTACTTGAGCTGGTTTTATTGATCCTCTTGTTGTAGGATGCTTGTTTGGCTCATATAATTTCCTTTTTGTAAAGGGATGCTAGGTTGACTAGGTTGTTTTGTTTTCGACAGCGATTCAAGTTTTCTTTTTTAATTTCTCAGATTTTTTCAGTGGGGAGTAAACCATGAATTCAAGTGGGCTTTTGGTTTGCTTTTTCGCATTTTAAGTGGAGCAATTTCATCAAGGGATTTTGTCATAGCAGCAATATAGGCATTTATTAGGATATCTGGGCTGGTTGAGTTGGGAAGTAGATTCAGGGACGGCATGATAAGTGGAATGATCTTATCTGCAGTTATGTTCTTTTTGTTTCTCGTAAGGAGGAGTGGTGCTATAGGAATAACCTTGTGTTTAGTGTCAATGGCAGGAATGGTGAAAGATATCAGACAATGAGCTGTCGAAGCTAGGGGTGATATCAATGTGATGGATGTTACGCAGTTGTGGTCTACTACGCAGGCGACGGTTCTTCCTTTGTCGTGGGTGGCTTGAGCCACTCTTTGGGTGAACCCCTGTTCTGTTAGAGTGTTGGCGACGGCCAAGGCTTGGTGATTGTTAGCCCTAGATTGAAGTCTCCAAGCAGGAGAATTTGGGAGGTTGGTTTAGTATTCTCAGAGAGGATGGGCGAGAGGTCTTCTTCAAATGTACCAATCGGTCCAGGTGGTCTATATATCAGATAGATTGTTAGGTGTCAGTATTAGAGGTCACAAGTTTAGCTGTGAGTAGTTCACATGAGCTGGTGGCAGGAGAAGGGGCAATTCTTAGGGCCAAGTCGGATTTGGCGATAAGAGCAATGCCTCCACCTCTGGAGTCAGTTCTATCTGCTCTTATAATTTCATAGTTGTCTGGAATAGCTAGGAGGAGGGTGGGGCCAGCGGCAACGTGAAGCCAGGATTCTGTTATAGCGAGAAAGTCATAGTTTTCATCGGTAATCAGGTCTGTTATGCCACTAGGGATCTTGTGTTAATTAAGGCACCCTTAGTTTGGGGGTAGATGGTAGCGTTAAGGGTGGCAGGTGAGTTAGTGTGGCAGATTTTGAGTGTAGGGGCTGGAATGATAATGATAATGATGTTTATTTATATAGTGCCTTAATCCAAAGCGCTTTACAGAGCACATATTTTATATCACCAACCGAAATTGGTACTAATTTTTCGACCTCGGAAGGATGACAGGCTGAGGTGGAAGCCATGGTTGCCATCTGGGATGTAGCACAGCAGGCAGAGGAATGGCACAGCAGACACAGCACACACAGCAAAGCAGGCAGAGGTCAGCAGCCAATGCAATGTAGCACACCAATATTGAGCAATGCTCTCTCTGGTAGCCAAAAACAGAATGAGGAGCAGCTTTAGGGTGTGGCCTTTTATAGGGGTGCTGGATCGTGCTTCACGGACAGTGCGGCTGTCCGCGAACACTTTGAACACCAAAAAGGGCTCAAAAAGTTACAAAAAGTATTCAGATTGCTAGGGGCATGGTCTGGTACATGTGCAAGGGTGAAGTTTCAGAGTAAAACACCTTGCGTTGCTCAAAAGAACTTTTTTCGTGTCCGGGGGCCCGGACTGTGCTCGCAGACAAGGACCTATGCTCAGCATGGGTGCGTTCACATGATGACGTTGCAGACATGTTTGCGAATGGGACGGCTGTCCATAGGACACCTATTCCACGCGATCGGTTGTATGCATGCGTACGCGTGTTCTATGGACAGGTTTTGTGTCCCCGAACTAATTAACAGTGCAACACACGTGCAACGGAGAGTTACAGACAGGCGCAATGTTCGTAGGACCCCGAGGGTGGGATGCGCATGTGCACAAGTGTCCGCCAGACAGGGTTCAGGTCCCTGAACTAATTAAAGGTGCGTCACAACTTTGCGGATATGCGGACGGGTTATGCGTTCTACGGACACCTCCATTTTGATTGTGGACAATACGAACAGGGAGAGTGTCCTTAGGACACCCCCATTTTGGTTAATTATAGACGGGCGGACAGGTTACGTGTCCTACGGACACCCCCATTTTGATTGCGAACAGTACGAACAGGCATAGTGTCCTTAGGACGCCCCCATTTTGGGTAATTACGGACAGGTGGACAGGTTATGTGTCCTACAGACACGCCCATTTTGATTGCGGACATTATGAACAGGTATAGTGTCCTTAGGACACTCCCATTTTGGTTAATTGCAGACATCCCGGACAGTCGCACCGCGCAGACTCCCAAACAGCCTTTTTTTAAAAAAAAAAAAACAGAGACACATATAGGAACGTTATGCATAATACTTTATTAATATACAAAAATATAGAAATTATGAAAGAGATGGGGTAGCAGAAATGGAGACATATACAGGGGAATTAGGGGGTAAGGGAGGAAGGGATTGAGGTCTCATCATAACGTTTTTGGTGATGGGGAATTATTGGGGATGGTTGACTGGGGTATGGAGAAGGGGTACAGGTGCACATAGGACAGTGATATTTAATTTTTTCCATTAAATGGTTTTCTACAAAGTTCTTCAAAATAATGAAAATGGTCATTAATTGATCCATTTTTTGTTCTAAATGCTGTAGATGATGTTCCACAGTGTCTGTTTGTTTGTTGTTCCATTATTACATGATGTACTGTTTGAATATTATTATTATTTTCTGTATGTACTGTTAAGGAAACGAAAAAATGTGTTAGGTACATGTGAAATGATGTGTATTACTTGGCTTACTTTGAAAACTGTAGTGCCTACCATTAGTATCACTGTTTTCAGTCATTTCATCTCGGGGAAAATTTTCTTCAAGCCACTCCACAGTGCTGGCCATTTCTGTGTAAAAAAAGATACATTATTTTTTAGTGTATCCTACTAAAGAATGTTTATAACTATAGGAATTAATGTAGTGTACTTACCAGTTTTTTTTTCAGTTTTGCTGTTACTGCTTTGTAGGTGTGCTGGTGATATTTGATGTGCAGTTTCTGTATAAAGCATTAGTGAGGTAATTCTGCTGGAGGCATTTGTTATTTTTTTTTGGTATGTTCCATTAGGTTTCATATGCTATGAAATTGGACTATTGGTGTCTCACATATATAGCTTGTACTTCTTATTTATTTATGCTGCTCTTTGAACATGTTCAGTGTGTTTGTTGTATGATACAACAATTTAAGATACCCCCTGAGTTAGTGGACAGTGTTGATGTTGACCGAGTCCGTCCACGGACATTCACATGGTCCGCGGACATTGCAGCCACTAGCATGGGACAGGGGGTTTATTATGTTGTATGGTATATCTAAATAAACTAAGGGTATCCTAGTAAAAACCTATCAAATTCACGATATCTATATCTATATTCAGTGGAAAAAAATGTGTTCAAGGGATATTATGATTAAGTTGCGCTACTAAAAACCTATGAAATTCAGTGAAAAAACGTTGTTAAAGGGACGTTATGGTTAAGTTGCACTACTAAAAACCTATCAAATTCAGTGAAAAAACTTTGTTAAAGGGACGTTATGGTTACAAGTAAAACCGAAAAACCCCTGAAATTCGCCAGTTATGGTAAGCTAAGCAACCATAACTCACGCCGCCACCGTGCACTGCTAACAATAACACCCATGACATCAAAGATGACATCACAAATATCATTCATGACATCACTGATGACATCACATGTGCATTTACTTTTCATAGGAAGTCCCTACAAGGGGTTGTGAATATAATGTTGGTATAAAATTGACAGGGGTGATCGGGAGATGTGTGATGAACTACATACTTCATTATGCAATGTACTGCTCCAAAGAACATTCCATTGCAGTGTTGTTTCTAGTACAAGAACCTGCTCATCCAGAAACATAGGCATTGGCTGCAGCATACACCACAGAGGTGTAATATTTGTAATTTTCCAATGTTGAACATGGCAGTGATGTCCTTCTGCTTACATTCTTTGCTGTAGCTCATGTGCCGATCGACCCAAGAGGAGGTGATCGCACGCTAAGATTAAGACAACTGGAAACCAGGTTTATTTTGGATTTTGATACTAAATATCCCAATGGTCACAACTTGGATGAGGAGATGCATACCTTTGTGGGTATTTGACTTTTCTGCCTGTCACTGTGTTCCTACCCTACTCTTTCTCTTATTGTGTTGCTTTGTTTGATCCTGGTTTTCTATTACTCAATACTGCTTTTTTTCTTGGTTATCATTTAGATTTCTTGTCCTGGCCTGGAGTTGCCCTACCTGTTTTAGTTATATTATCTGTGTTATCCAACTTGATTTACTTTCTTGTTGGTTTAGTTTGGCTGTCTTGCCTTCCTGATGTATTAGAGAGATGTGATTTTGTGAGTACACCATGACATTTGTATTCCAAATTCCTGTCTTTGATAGTGCCTTCCTTATTACTTCCCTGTCCTTATTTTGCCACAAGTTTCATTGCTGTGCAGGTATGTTTCTTTACTGTGGTTCTTCTTTATGTGGGCATTTGAACCAATAACCAACACTGGTTTATTCGATTCCAGGGTGCATATGGTTTTTATTTGCTTCTGAACCAGTAGTCTATTATATTTGACTATGGTCACATATATTAGGAGGACATTGGTATCTGTTGCACTTGTACTGTTTGATTGTTAATTTGTCTGCCTGTCAATTGTTGCCAGGTCAATATATGTACAGTCCTATGCACTTGCACTTTATATTGCAGCCTTGGGCTAATGTCTTCATGAACTCCTACTATTTGCACTTTATGGATCTTGCCAGAAACATGTTTTTATTCTAAGGATTGCAAATATTAACTGCCTGTAACTGTCAAATGAGTTCCCACATTTGACAGCATTATACTGTCCTTATATGTTGCCATGTTGAGCCAGATATGCACTTGCACTTTATCTTTTAGCCATTTGCTGCATCTTCATGTACCTCGCTCATATGTTTACATAAGAAATGCATTTTAAACCTTGCTCATATGTTTATGGTAGGAATGCACTTTATACTGTAGCCCTGGGCTGATGTTTTTACGAAGTTCTGCGATTTGCACCTTATGGTTTTTGCTTGAAACATGTTTTTTATATTAAGGGTTGCATATATTGACTGTCTACAATTGTCATTTGAGATTCCATATTATACAGTATTATTCCGTCCTTGCTGTTTTCCCCATTGAATATTCATATCATGTTGCCATGCTTAGCTAGATATGCACTTGCACTTTATCTTTCAGCTATTTGCTGCATCATCATGTACCTTGTTCATATGTTGACATAGGAATGCACTTGCACTTTATGCTACGGTTGTGAATTGGTGTGCTTTTCTCTATTAGCGAGATCTGTTGACACTTTTCTCATTATGCGTCCCTTTTATTTTATTAGGATGATTATCCTGCATGTTTCGTGATGCATTTCATTATATTCTGCATTATTCTGGTTCTTTTAAATCTGTTTGGTAATGGCCAATGCAGGGCTCTGCTACATTCCAATATGGCTGCCATGGTTTCGTGACAAAGTTGTCAGTATGTGGAATAAGGCAACATGGGAAAAGGACTAACTTGCAATATGTATTGTGATCGTTTTCACGTCTCCCTAACATGATCAAGCGCTCGGAGGAGCGCGAAACGCGTCGTTCAGGACAATGCCCCGGCATCCTGTTTTGTTTTGCTGTGTGTTTTTTGCCTAATACTTCTTTTATTATGAATTAAACTCGTTCTGCATATTAGATTCGAGTTTGTCATGTTTTTATTGGGACCTGCTGACCTCATGCTTGGAGTGCGGTTTTCCTTTCCTCCATGTCTTCACGATATATATATATTTAGATATGTATGTTGAGTGGGGCTATGAGGAGGGAGAGGGTGAGGATGGGGTGAGGGTAGTCTGGTGTGTTTTAAGGGGGAATCCCCGATTTAAAAAATAATCATATGAGTTGCAATAGTAGACCAATACATAGTCAAAGGAAATGTGGGCAATGAAATCACATAGAACCATCAGAAGGACACTTTTCTTATTTGATCCACATTCTGTATCGATATAAATATAGGCACTTAACACAAATAAGAAATATGTCGATGGATCAAGGAATTACACTTTTCTTATTTTACATGGTGCTCAGAATGAAGCTCGCAGTTTAGTTCTTCACAAAGATTAGAAATGTGTCTTTTTCAAAGCTCACCTGGTTCTTAACACAGAAATCTTGTCTCCACTAGCTAATCCGTGCTTGAGTTGGGTTTAAATGGACTGGATGCTTTGTTTTGTCTGTAATCTCACTTTGTTTTGTTCAAATGTATTCTATCAACTGCCCACAATCAAATATTTGGCCTATCCATTTATCCGCTCCGTAAACCCAATTGGTGAATGCAGAGCAAGATAGCTATGGAGTAATTTCCTTATTCCCAAAGACCTGGGTTAAAAGACCACTGGAGGGATTTTTCCTGATTGACTTGTCTGCCTGTCCTAGTTATTCTGGGTAGATATGATTGATCCTATGTTTTCAGCTCCTACCATTAATCTTTTTGAGTCTACAAAGACTACCTGCCCAAAGGGGAGTTTGGAATCTCTCTTTTGTAGTACTAACCACCTTTTTCCAAACCTTTCAAACACTAGAGATACACAGACTGGAGCACCAGGTATTGCTTCCATGAAACCTTTTTTGGATGTTTTTAAGTCCGGAAAAGCCAAAGTACTTCAATAAAATCCACAGTACTTAAAATGTACCTTCCAGTTGTGGAACATCAGAAGTAGCCTTGTTATCTCCCTCAGATTACTTCTATCGGACCCTGCCCAAGCTATCCGACTTCTAACCTCCTTGCGATAGACTTGGGTTCATTAAGAGCTATAGGTTTGTCTAAACCCTTTAAAGAATATAACAGCCATAGCACTCAAAGGAGAATAAGATAACAATGCAAATAATGGACCAAGCCCCCACCCTGGGTTTTTGGGAAAGATCAATTCAAGAATTCAAGAATTATCCCAGAGGAGGCCCCCTCCAATGTTTGTAATGTTGTGTGCTAGAATGAGGATTGGCTTTCCATCCTAGATAAAGAGCAGATAATCTGCTTTCAATAAACATGGTCAACATCTCCAATCACCAAGAGCGGGGTTTATAAACCTTTATGCAGTGGCCGTTGAAGGTCCTAAAGGGCAACCAAGTGGGGGCCTGACAATAAGGATTAAGCAATTGGAAATGACTGTGATTCCAGTAGAAACCTCTAACTCCTATCAATTGTGTATAAAATGTTATCACTCCGATGTACTCATTTTAGTGTTGTTTAATATTTATCTGAGATCAGCGTGTGTTTGAATCAATTTCAGTGTTATACGTGTATTGGATGAGATTTTACCATAGTTACGGCTTTTAAATAGTGATTATCTATATATTTTAGCCAGGGATATGAATGTACAATATGAAATCCCTATGTTCCCTCACGAGTTATACAAACAAGATGTCACTGTGTTCAATTGTTTTCATGTGTCTAAAAGTAGGCCTAAGGGTATACCCAGACACCAAGAATTTGGCTACCAAATTCGCAGGGCTAAGTCTGTGTGCAGGTAATGGTCGGTTGTCAGGTGACTGTCCGCCCAATCCTACCTCTAGATGAGGATGCTCGCAGCCTCACGTTTAAATGTGATCACAAGAGCGGAAAGTGATCATGATCGATTAATCCTAGGCCTTAGTCTGTCATGCCTGTCTAAGAAGGGCATGAAGTTAGATAAGGACTCAGACGCTCACCCATGTTTGATCAGGAAACCTCAGAAGTGGGATACAATTAACGTTGAGACTCATTATCCCAGATCTACAGGGCTTTTATAGCAATCTTTGAATCCCTGCAGATAGATCTGGAAAATAACTCGATCCTTATAGAACTCACATTTAATATCTTGTGCAAATCTATTTCCACCATTCATTGTATTATTATTATAAAGCACCACAATCGCATAACAGATCGAGTAATACATGGTTCAATGGGGAATGCAGGAAAATGAAAACAAATCTTAATAATGAGCTAAGGGTTAATAAAACTGATTCCTGCGAAATTATCCAAGTGATACGTGCCGAATATAAGAAACTATTGAAATCAAAAGAGGGTGGGATAAATAATATGTGGAGGATGCTTATTGAGACTTCTGTTTCCAACGATAGTAAACTATTTTGGAAAATGATCTCAAGGGGCCTGAGCCCCTCCACCCGATGGTTTGGCAGCTGGTTCGAGAATACAACCTGGGGATTGGACAGCGTATTTTTCCAGTGCTATGGGCAGTTGAAAACTCCACAAGGGACCCCGCCCAGCTAATGTTAACACTTAATCCCCTCCCTCCACTAACCTTCACAGAAAAAGAGGTGAATTAAACTTTGTTATCCCAGTCCAGTGGAAAGGCTTCCAGATCGGGCAACCTCCCAGTCAATACTTACATATTTTAACTGAAAATCTGATCCCCTGTTTTGACTGCATTCTTTAAAGCTATGATTATTAAAAAAGAGATTCCAGAAAGTTGGTGATGTGCAGAGATTAGACCAATATTTAAAAAAGGGGACAAGGAATTACTTAGTAATTATCGGCCGATTTCGCTGATAGATTTATCAGCCAAATATATAGTAAAGTTATTCTCAATAGACTAGAGAATTGGGTTAATGATAACGAGGTGATATCTGTGTTGCAGGGGGGTTTCCGTAGATAACGTTGCACAACTGAGCACACTTTTATTTTGGCCTCGTTACTCCAAATGTTTGTGTTCACCAAAAAAAATCCCTTTGTATTTTGTATTGATGATTTTAAAACTGCCTTCAACAGTGTTGATAGATCTAGCTTGTGGCCAGTATTATATAAACTGGGAATTCCCCAGAATTCGATCAGTGTGTTTGCCCTGCATAGTAAGAATGTGGCAACGGTGAGGTATGGGCCGGATGCAGAGTTTTCAAATAACTTCGAAGTACAGGGCGGAGTAAGGCAAGGCTACGTCCTTGCACCGTTACTCTTTTTCCTCTACATCAATAGAGTGGCCAAGCTAATTGAGCACTTGGACCGCAATGCTCGGCTTATTGGGGGCAAGAAGTTGTCATTGCTTTTTCATGCCGACGATGTAGTACTTATAGCAAAGACCCCAAACAGCATGAAGAGGAAAATGGGAAAACTTGAGCAATTTTATATTCAGTACTCCCTCAGGGTAAACACTGCAAAACTCGTCTTGATGGTTTGCAATTATTCCAAAACTTTAAAATGCAATTTTGATCTCAATAAGGACAAAATCTATCAAGTACCGTTTTTTTTATTATTTGGGGAATCAAATACACCAGAATGGCTCTTTGCATTAGCACATGGAGTGATGTGAATTATTATTTACAAAACCAATGGTGCATTAACTCCGTTCCCAACAAGATTTAAAAATAGAGCGGTTTTAACTTTACTAGATACTTACAGGGCTTATGCGCGAACCGCAGCTCTTTATGGACCCGAGCTATGGAGGCATTGTGGATGTGAGCCTCTGGATCTTTTGGAACAAAGCTTTCTAAAAAGATTGTTATTTTTACTGTGAAAAAACCTGAAGGCGTCTCCCTAGCCAGTCCCGGGGATCTGTCATCCAAGTGGCCAGGACACAGGCATCGCTATTGGATCCAGTTTCTAGGGGTGGATCAGTGAGGGAGGATCACCTGGATGGGGGTCCTCGGGGAGTGGGACACCGACGGGTCAGACATGGTATCCCCCGTTCTTTCAACATCTTTCCCCCATCCTACCACATAGGACATTAAAAACCACTCCCCCCCTTTCCGTCACAAACACTTTTTCACGACACTCAAGAGAAAGGACTAACACCAGAGCTGTTTACCTGACATGTCCCAATACAAGGGTCAGGCAAAGTCAGGCAATTGATCAGAATTACACACAGCTGACGCCCTTACCCTTCCCCACAGGGATAAAAGGTGTAGCAAGAGAGCACAGTACGAGCAAGGCAGACCGCATGACGAGACAGCTATCGAGACCCGGCAGTTCAAGAGGAGGAGAAAAGCGACAAACATCAAGAGGATGACGAGGAGAGACACAACCTTGCCCTTTTTGGCAAAACCCTGCAAAACCTGCAGAAGGAATCATAAGACCGAGGACAATAGCCGAACTGTGTTGCAGCAGATGTCAACGGAACACGCAGTGTATCAATGCTGATAAGCCGGAGCGAGGGAGACTCCTGCTACCGTGGTACCGGCCTTGACTCCAGCTACAAGGAAAGCCAAGCAGTTCATCACAGCCGGTGAGTCGAAGGAAGAACCGATAAAAAACAGGCTGTGGTGAATCAAAGTCACAAAGTGAGAGAATTTCAAAGAACTGCAAGATTGTAAAGGGGAGCCCAGCTGCAATAAGGGGACCGGCACCACGTGGGTGCTGCGCCGAGAAACTCTGGTCGATCCCCATCTGAGTAAAACTAAAGATACCAGAAGGCCCTAGGAGATCCGCCAAGATAGGTTAAAGTGGCCATAGAGGAGGTCAAGCAAAATCACAAGCCTTTGACCTAAGAACTATAAAGAAAGCAAGGGAAGTGAATACCGTAAACATTAGAAGTAAATGTGAAGGTGAAGTTGGCAAGAGTGACCACGGAAGAGGGATGCTGACGAGAAGGGGCCAAAGTCTAAAGTCCCAAGAAACAGTGTGTTGACTAAAATGAACTCGGCCGAGGGATGTCCACTGGAACTTCTTAAGAAGACATTAAGATTGGTGAATAAAGGACAAGCCATAGTGAACCCGGAGGAGGGAGGTTGAAAGTAAAGAGCGATCAACGCCCAGAAGAGGGAGACCCAGGGGTGAAGAATCCTCACCAGAAGTAAAACCAGGAAACAAACTTTCATTTTTGTTGAGGGAACTTTTGTTTTGTTATTGAATACGTCAGGCCCTCGAAAGCAAGAGACTTTCAAAATAAACAAGACGACTTTCAAGAGAAGTGAGAATTGGCCATCGACGGCCCTGATAGCTGCAAGTGAAAATGTCGTCTCGTGCTGGGGAAGCTTGAGAGTGTACTGTGCTCCAAGATCCCACGTTACACCATGCTCAAAACGTGGGGAAGGAAGATCCAAGCTACCGCATCCTGACATATTATTTGTGAACACTTCCACTTCTTTCTTTTCTTGAAAACCATCCCACACCCTTTTTGTATTAGTTGTAAGGTTCGGCAATAGGTTTCTTAGTATAGGCCCTTTTTATTTGTCACAACGCCACTAGGACTGCCTTATTTTCATTTGATGGCCGACGCTTGCTCCCATCTTAGAATTAAGTTTTGATTAGGCATGTTTTCAACCTGCATAGAGTTTCTTTTATTTTTTTAACTCTTTTTATTGACATTTTGTAAACTTACATAGTTAGAACATGCAAAATGGACAGACAGATGAAAGAGAAGACGCACTGTGTGTTGCCAGATCTTGAGGATCTCCAGTTTCGGTGATTTAAATCCATTTGGGTCCCTATTTGGTAATAGTTTTATGCTCTTTCATGGTGATGTATCTTAGTTAGCACTCAGTTGAATTGCCTTCCGGACCTTTCCCTCCCCCCCAGTTGTGTTAGATAGAGTTGGGTGATAGGCCCACGCGGCAGTTCTCTTTCCTTCATATTAACCTGACGATTGCTGCTGTGCGCGGTTACGTCAACCCACGGCTCTCACTTTTCTTCTTCACCGTGACTCAGCAGGTAATGTATATACAGATCCCAAATATTTGGTGCGCTTGTGCGATAGGCTGACAGGCCTCTGTATCCAGCTTCCATGTCGTTACATTTCACCACATCTGAGTGCCAGTCCTTTATTTGGGGATGCGCTGGACCCTTCCAGTGTATTGGCACTCTCCTCTTGGTTAGGAGCCGGAGTAGCCCTGTAAGTCTTCTTCTTCCCTTGGGGATGGTTCTAGTGGGACCCAGGAGTGCTGTCATGGGGTTCAGATCTAGTTCAACTCCAATAATATCCCCCACCACTTTGTTTACCATTTCCCAAAACCTTTGTACTGCGGGGCACCCCCTTGCCACGTGTATGAAATCTGCCTCTGATTCTGTGCATCTTGTGCATCCGGTGGGTGCCTCCGGGAAGTAGCTGTGAAGTTGGTTGAGGCTATAGTAAAATTGATGTATTTCCAGTGAATTAGTTTGTATCTGGCATTTATTGCTTATTGCTACCTTCCTCGTTCCTTCACAGCAATATCTCCAGTCCTCCCCTGATATCTCATGTCCCAGGGCCAGTTTCCATTTTTCCCTCGGTGATGAAGGCTGCTGCCTGCCGTTCAGAGTCAAACTATACAGGACCGATATCACCCTGTTGTGTTGCACCCCTGCAATTATCCTGTCAAGTGTCGAGGCTATTGCTGGTTGTTCCAGGAATGTCAGGAATTTCCCCTGGAGCGCTTTCTTTAGCCTATAATACAAGAACACCTGCAGGGGACTGAGATCCGCCCTGGTCTTTAATGTGTCTAGCGCTACAAATCTTCCTTCAGGGAACAAGTCACGGAAACTGTTTATTTCCAGCTTCCACATCAGGTCAACAAATCTCTTTTTAGATGTGAGTGGAATACCCGGGGTGAACTGGACCGGCAGCGCCAGAGAATAAAACACATCTGTTTTTTACCTCAGCTCTATTCGAGTCCATGCTCCGCACGTGAGTTCGACCATGTTCATTGCTGTGTTCCTTCTTTCTGGGGTGGTGAGAATTCTGAATCGCAGCAAGAATGGGGCTGCCAGTGCCCTCACCACCTCCACATGCCTCTTCTCTTTTTGGTCCCGAACCCTACTTGAGCAACATTGTAGTACATTTCCAGGTCTAGCACTGCCAATCCCCGCCCTTGTATTGGTGCTATCAGCTTGTCCCACAAGACTCTCGGTTGTTTACCGGCCCAGATAAATTGAGTCAACACCGTCTTCACCTCTCTTAAGTGTGCTGCGGGGACCGCCACAGGCACATTGAGAAACACATTTAGAAATCGGGGGAGCAACACCATTTTGATTAAGGAGACTACTGTATAGATTCAATGGTAAGCATTTCCATCTAATAACTGCCTCTCATGTCTGGTCTAGAGCTTTTTGGTAGTTATTTGCACATTTTATGTCCGAGTCCCGGGCTATGGCCACCCCAGGTATCTAGTTTGTGCAGTGTGCCACTGGAACCCCCATTCATCAGCGTATTGCATCACCCATCTTGTCAACGGGAAAAGGACTGACTTTGACGCGTTAATCACGAGGCCAGAGAAAAGCCCAAACTCGGCCACATCCTCCATAATGGGGTCTAGGTTTCTCTCTGGGTCTTCAATAAACAGCACCATGTCATCAGCATATAGCGAAATAACCACCTTATGTTTGAAGAGCTGTATACCTCTATGTATGTGACTTTCCCTAACTCTTTCGGCAAGTGGCTCAATTGCTAGAGCAAATAAAAGTGGTGAGAGGAGGCATCCTTGTCTCGTGCCTCTGCCTAGGTTTATCCCCAGGGTGAGTTGGCCGTTCACCTGCACTCTGGCCTTGGGTGACTCATAAAGAAGCGCCACTAGATTAATGTAATGCTCTCCCAGCCCCATTGTACGTAAGACCGTGAATAGGAAAGGCCATTCCACCAAGTCGAATGCTTTGGTGGCGTCTAACAGTGCTGCAATTATGTGATCGGTCTGATCGGCTGAAGAAATCAATCCAAACACACTCCTTATTCGAAAGGATGTAGAGCGCCCTGGGATGAACCCTGCTTGATCTGCTCTCACCATCTTGCACATCAGGGGTGCCAGTCGGGATACAAGTATCCAAATTAATTAGGGAAATCGGTCTGTATGACACACAATCGTTTGGTGGTTTCCCTGGCTCAGGCAGGACTGTGACCAGGGCTTCCCTTAGGGATTCTGGGAGTCTCTTATCCCGGGCGTTCTGATGATACATCTGTAAAAGATTTGGGCCTATTTTGGGTGCATAGTATTTGTAGAACTCTGCCCCGAACCCATCGGGGCCAGGGGCTTTCCTGGAAGGTAATGATCTAATCCCTGCTTGTACCTCCTCCAAGGATATTTGGCGATTCCGACCTGTTCTATCCTCATCCGTGCACCAATATAGTGCCACCTGGTCCAAGTATTTTTCTAATTCTGCTTGTGAGGTCTGGGTGTGAAACGAGTACAGGTTTATGTAAAAACAGCCAAACTCCTGTGTTATCCCTGCATCATCATACCTTTCCATCCCTTGTTCGTCTACTATGGATGTAACCCTTCCTTTGTATGTTTCAAGCCTCGCGGCCCTCACCAGTTGTCTCCCCGGTTTCTGTCCTTCCCTGTACTGCCTTACGGCCAACCCCCACCCAAACAATTTTGCCTCTTTATATGTCAGTTCCTTAAACCGCTCCATGAGTATTTTAGTTTCCACGTGTTGCTTAAGAGTCCCCAGGCATCCCGCCCCTTGCAGCACACTTAATTGCGCTTCCACAGTACTAAGTTCATGCCTGATCTGTTTGAGCATCCGCACCACCTTAGCTATACATTACCCTCGAAGCACACATTTAAAGCTCTCCCAGAGGACACTTGCCGAGTCTACTGAACCCACATTGGTCTCAAAAAATGTATCTTTGGATTTCGATATAATGTTCCGGAACAGGTTATCCACCAGAGCCTCGCTTTTAAATTGCCATGGTTTAATTTCCTTCCCTCTGCCTAGTAGTTGCATGACTAGCAGGACTTGTGCAAAATATACTACAATATGAATTTATTCAAAGGGATTTGTAGAGAAGCAGCTAACTTTGCTGGATTTCTAGGATTTTTTTTTCTTCACCTGGTAACAGTGTGAGCCTTTTTTCCCACTCTTACATGTGTTTTGCTGTGTGTGTTTAAAATGTTTGTGTTCATAGACTATGGAGCGTCTCCACACATCCTCCAATTCCCAAGCTTGGACCATTCCCTTCAGTTCATTGTGTCCCCTAGTCGGGGGTCTAGTTGGACCCGTTGTGCGGTCTACCATTGGGTCCATTATCTCTTTAAAGTCACCTGCCCACATTATTTCTCCTGATGGGGCCCCCCAGTTGCTGGTTAAGCCACTCCAGTGTCGTGACTGTGTCTTGAATGGGCCCATAGTAATTGACCAGACTATACAGGCGGCCTTGGAGTGGGCCTCTTACTATCAGTCCCCTCCCCTCTGCATCCTTAATCGTGGCTATTAGGTTGAACCCCTGTGTGCCTCAAATTAGAGTTCACACCCCCTTCGCATAGGATGAGTAAGAGGAAAACTATCATTGTCAATCCCAGGTTTTTCCAAAGTTTGATTTGACTGAAGGAGTTAGGTGTGTCTCCTGCAGAAATGCCACCCAACCCAGTGCTGCTGCAAATAGAGAAGGACCCTACGGCATTTCGATGGGCAATTCAGCCCCTGCACATTCCATGTGAGGCATCTAATCGATCCCGCCGTGGCTCAGGTTATCGCACTCCTATATCTGATACCCATTTCTGAGGCCGTATGTGCCTTTAACCGTATTCTCGGATTCTCCCTGCGGTGTAACCCAGGATGACCCATGTATTGTAATGATTCTTCTCTTCCTGTGTTCCCCCTGTTCCCCACCCCCTCTCCCACTGACAACCCCAATTTGTCAGTAATGTATGTACCCCCACCCGGGCCAGCGTCCCCAAATTGCCAGCATCTAATACTGTTAACCTTGCTTCTGCTTGGATGGCAACTAGTGATCCGACCTTGCCTCTAAACCTGCTGCGATTGGGTCCGCTACAACCCCCTGCTTTCTCCCCTTGCAGTTCGTCGACTCCTGGCACCTGATGTTTGTGCCTACTCTGGCACAGGATCAGTCATTTCCCCTGGGTCTTGGATTACGTGGCAGGTATTCAAGAAATTTCGATGGCCTCCGCGGGGGTGGTGAAGAACATTGTACGCCCTTCATGCTCCACTCAGAGTTTGGCCGGGAACATCATGATGTAAAGTATACCCCCTCTCTCATCCTCTTCTTTACATCTGTGTAAGTCCTTCTTGACGCTTGAACCTTGTCGGAAAAATCTGGGAAGGTTTTTATCCTATCTCCTTTATATGCGAGGGTTCTCATCTCTCTCAGCCTTTCACAGTGCTGTGTCTCTGTCTCAGTAATTTAGCAATCTAGTGATTATCGGTCGCAGAGGGACTCCCAGAATTGGCCTTCTTCCACCGGGTACCCTATGAGCCCTTTCTACAATGAAGATGTCTAAGAAGCCATCTAGTCCCAGTGCTTCTTTCAGGATCTCTTCTACCATCGGTTCCATGGTCAGTGGATCTGCCGCTTCTGACACTCCGATTATGCGTAGATTGTTCCTGCTGGACCTTGATTCCAGGTCGTCCTGCTTTCCAGTGAGCTCCTTCAGTGTTCTTTTCATTTGTTGCAGGTCCTGTGACATTGATGCCGTTTCATCTTCGACTGTAGATATCCTTCCCTCAGCTTCATACAATCTCTCTCCATGTTTGTCTAGGTGGACTTGCATGTGGTCTATTTTACATGTCAATGTGTCCATTTTGTATGCTGGATGCTGCTTTGCAGCTGGCTGAACATTTCCTTTATATCATGGAATGCCGTTGAGTTGCGTGCTGCACCCTGTGGATGGATCCATGAGCTCGGACTGCTTGGGCTGTGAAGCCGCCTCAAACTGGAGTTTGGTTTGTTGCTTCTCGCTTTTGTTCACCTTAGCCCTTTTCCAGGTTGTTACTGTTTACTTGTGCCTCACCTCACCCAGATCCGTGCCCCTCACTGGCTGTGCTCCCTCCTTCGCTTGGTGGGTGCAGGTATAGGTCTCTGAGTGTGACGGTCCATGGGTGTTAGATGTTCCAGGGGGATCTGCATTCTTGACGATGTCCTCTCTGGCCTCCTTGCTCCTGTCCTGTTGTTGTCCTGGCGTGTTCTCCTGTCACAATGTGCAACCATCTGCTATCATGCTGTGGGAAGGTGCAGTGCTGCGTCACACACCTGCCCACGGGAATCGGGTAGAGCAGACTCTCTTTGCCTCGGTTTCAGGGGCGAGGGACAGTTCAGTGGGCCTGGGTGGCTGAGGTGGTTTTCCTGGCCCTATCGCAGGACCCCCCTGTGTGTGAGTAGGTTATCTTCTCTGCCCAAAGTTCATGCTGGGCAAGAAGGTGGCCACTGCATGGGGTCTTGAAGGTCCACGTTTTGAGCCCTCGATCTAACCTCTCGTGGCTAATGTTCCCTGGGATCCTCTCTGGGCTCTTAGTATTTACCCCTAGCAGACTTCAGCAGTCGAGCCAGGGATGTGTGGCCCACGTAGAGCGGTTCCCTGCTATGTTACTCTGCCGCAAACTGCGCAGAATATGCAAATATCCTCTGTTTATATCCGGTGTGTGGGCGGTACGTCACAGAGGTTCCTGGTGGTCTGAGTGTGAGGAGTTTATCTTTCAGTTCATTAGTGTCCATATATCAAGACCCATCCCTGTTCAGATAGCAGCTTTGCTTATTCTCAGAGCACACTGCTTCAATCCAGCCACCTGCTTGGTCTGGCGCCAAGGGATCTAACTCCTTGCCATCTAAGGTGGTTGTCGTCACTCCTTGCCTTCGCCCTGCTATGTTCCTCATTGGAAGTGTACAAACACCTACCTCGTTGGTTGTGTGCAGACATTGACTGGAGGGGCTGATTGTCCGCCAGGGACTGGGATAGTCTGATTCTGCCCTTTGTAGTCTTCTCCTGCCACATGTTATTGGTATTTTGTCCCTAAGGTGTCCCGTGGTTCTACTTGTTGTCGGGACGGATCTAATGCTGTTGCACCTTCCTCGATAACCGTTACGTTGTCTGTGCAGCATACGGATCTTCCCTACGTTTTGTTGTCCCAAGGGGATCCCAACAGCAAACTATATCATTGCCTGGAGTACGCCTCGCCACCGCCCCGTCAGCTTTCCGATGTACTTGTGCCTGTGTAGCAGTGGGTGCACCAGCTCATGGGTCCAGGGGGGTACTGGTGGTGCAGCTGCTATATGTCAGTCAATCCCTGGGGCCTGTGCACTGCCTCCAGTTTTCCGTGGCTCAGTGGTGACCCTCTAGCAAGTTTCTGTTTTGGAGGCAGTTCATATGAGCCTGTTTGGTGAGGCCACAAGACAAGGCAGCAGCCCAGGCCCCCCACACAGAGTATCACACTTCACGAGCCTGCAAATTACAATATAGTCCCCCAGCTGCGTCCGACAGATAGGGGAGATTGTGTATCCGCCGGTATAACCTCAGAACAACGCTCTCCCTTTAGTTCATTATGCGGGCAGCTTTGCTGGATGTGCCAACCTCCCTGCAGCTGCCGGCCTGAAACCGCACCTGCGGTGGCACTGAAGGGGACCCACAGGGGGTGCATGCAGGAGTGTGCTAGTGCTCCTCGGCACTGGAGCCAGGTGCCTACTTCCTCCGCCCGCTCATCACCGGCTTCGCTGAATGCATAGCCAACAAAGCCCCCATCTATATCAACAATGCCATTAAGAAAAAAACAGCCATTAGGTCTCTTAGATTCAATAATAACTTGCTCCTCGAGGTACCTCACTACAAATATATGAGAGCAGGAGGAAGTAGTTTCCAAACGCTTGCCCCTAAACATTGGAATTCTCTCCCTTCAAACATTAAAAATGAGGAATCCCTTCCGAGCTTTAAAAAAGCTTTAAAAACATGGTTATTTAACCAATACTAGTTAACATTAGCAAACCACCATAGGGATTATTAGTCTCACTAAGACTAAGAGGCATTACTCCTACGGGTGGACTGTGTTGAACTTTGTAAATATTTATGTATTCTGTACTGCTCTACCCGTTGAAACATTCTACGTATCAATGTGTGCTTTGTATTGCACTCACCTGTAACTCTGCTTTTTGACAATAATGTAAGTAAATACTCCAAATGCTTAAATATCAAAGTTGTCTGTAACCACGCCGTGATACCCCAGGGTCTGGGTGTGTAATAAATGTAATAAATAAATCAAATAAATAAATCTCTTGCGGGGGTGCAGTCCTCTGCACTCCACCGTCTGCTCGGTGGACAGGCCGCCCCCTCGGGGGGGCTGCCAGTGAAGGAGGCCACCCGAGTAGCCCGCCACCGAACATGCCTCCTCTCCTACACTGCCTAATTGGCACCTGCGTCGCCTCGTCCTTCAACGTGGGTGACTTGCTTTCTCTGGTACTTCTGGTTCGACTCTTCATTCAGGTCCAGGGAGATTAGGATAGAGCAAAGGTGGTACCAGGAGAGCAAGAGAAACTAGTGAGAGCGAGACAGAGGATTGTAAATATTAAATCATTCTTTTTATTTCATTTTGATTTACATATAAAAAATTATATAGAAAAATAGCTGAACATTTTTAATTGAATCCATAAAAAACATCCTAACATCATGCATTCATACACTCATTCATACACATTTTAAATCCTAAAATAATTCATAATTTTAAGATCTTGGACAAATTCCAATTAATTTCTACTGTGTTTCTAACAGTTGTTCACTCCGACAAAGTATCGACTATCGGTGCCCCAACTTACAGATATTCTTTTAAAACAAGGGCTTCCAGGTTGACAAATAGTTTCGACTCGACAAATTGTGTTTGTCTTCTTCAGGATAGGCGAACATTAACAAATTCTAAAAACAAACAAATAGCATACTATTAAAATACAAGCTCATGTCTCTTCTCACTAAGTTTATCAGGCAAATATTTTCGGTCAAAACCAGGGGAGCGACCTGCATTATCTGCCTCTTACCCAACAGTTCAGCCATCTATAAGGACCCCCTATAGGCATTCAGTCCTAATGCTTGCAAGAAAACATTTCTATGACAAGTACCATGAAAACGACAGCATACATATATACTTTGCTTAAATTATCCATCCTAGACCCTTCATCCCTTAGGGTTAGTGGTTCAGTCCCACAATCTCACCATGACGTGACTCAGTCAAATAGCCCCATGACATCTGGTGCAAAACATACCTGCAAACCCAGATTGGTTCGCCTTATAACTTCTGGTCCCGTAATCTCGGAATTTCATCTGTTAAAGTATTCCACAAGGCAACGGCTAATGTGGAAACAACAAGCCCAAGTCAGAAACTGAGATATAAACATAGGGCATCAGTCGTGTAAGGCCACAGGATATAAGAAGTACCTTCAATCAGAAGGCTGCTAGTTCTGTGTCGATAACGGGGAACTATGTTTCAAAATAATTTTAGCAATAATTCTCTAAAACGAGAAAACGGAACAATATTTTAATTTAGACTCCAAAAACCGAAAAACAATAGAGGTTATAAAGGAGAGAAAGGAAAAAGTGTCTCACCTAACTCTAACTCCTCTCGGACATAACAACCGCCTCCTAATCGCTGGAATACACAGTAGCGGTAGAGGTGTGTTCTATTCCAAGAGCGTAACAATGGCTCTTTCCTTTAAAGCCTACAACCGCGTACGGGAAATGAAAAAAAAAATTATAATAAACAAACAAAACTCAATATATGTACCGGAAAAGGCCTCAATAATCCGGGAGCAAGTCAAGCGTCTTACCTTCCACAACAAAACTATACGGTCATAGCTTGAATCCCAAGCGGAAGACGCGAAGCGTAGGAATCCGGGAGGAGGACGGGAGCAAATGAGCTAGCCAGGGCCCGTCTTTTATTTCCAAAACGCCACAAAAGTAAACACTAAAAAAGGACAAAGGCGTCGCATCGGTTGAAAGCCGTGTAGCTCGAAGATTAAGGCAGCTAATGTAAGGTACCTGACCCAACATAGCGCACTAGTGGGTGCCATAACGGAACACTACAATAAGACTGATGTAGCAACTAAAAAATATATATAATAATACTCAATCTGAATTTTCAAATATTTTGCAAACCACCGTGGACACATGACCCGATGGTTCACCAAATAGAACACCTCAAGGAAAGTGCTACGGGATAATTAGATCTAATTAATATTTTAGCCCAATGTTTAAGAGTCAGAGGTGGCCCAAGGGAAAAGACTAATAAGAGGCTGCACGGTCACCGAGAAGTCAGTGAAGCATACATATTAGGAAAAAAGATGTTAATTCCATTCCTCTTGCTGATTGTCATGATCTCTGCTTCCAAAAGATCAGGACTTGCCCGACTCCCTTGGAAGCAGACCCATAACCCCGGTTCCGAGTGCCAGCCAGTCCCAATTGGGACCTTTTGGACCCTGTCCTGGCGCCAGTGGCACCAGGCTCATAAAGATGCCCAGTCCCAGCGCTGGAAGCGCCGGGCTCATAATGCTTGGGTGGACTTACCTGCAGCAGACCATGCTGGTTACTTACCTGCCAGTTGAACCCCTGATCCTCTTCTGTTTGGGACTACTTTTCCTGTTGGGTGGGGCAGGAGCCACTCCCTAGGTTCAGAATACTGGAACTCTTCTGGAAAGCAGGAACTCTTTTCTTACCTAGGCGTGGCTGTGGAAGGAGACACCTAAGCACTACAGGAGGCTATTTAAACCACACCCGATGGATGAATCTTGCTTTGTGTTATTCTGCATTCTCTGCAGCAGAACGCTCATCGTGTCTTCTGCTTCTGATCCTGGGCCTAAGGGAACAAAGGCTTACCATCCTGGAATCCAGTCTTCAGCAGCACCTGTAAAGACAAAGAAAGAACAGGTTAGCACTACGGTCTTCAGTGGCAGCGCATCTCTTACCTGGTCCATCGGCTGTCACCAACGCCTCGCGCTGCATTCCGGCATCTGAAAGACAAAGGCTTACCTACTCTTCGCATGCTCCGGAGGTCTTCGCACTGCATTCCGGCATCTGAAAGACAAAAGCTTACCAGCTCTTCGCACGCTCCGGAGGCCTTCAGCGCTGCATCCCGCATCTGAAAGGCAAAAGAAGGTGCGTTTAAAGACATTGGGCAACTTTATTACTCACGTGCCATTACTCCTTCCCACGCCGAATCCAGTGGGTATTCCAGCACCCTTCAGCTTCTCTAAAGCTCCGAACTTGTACCTGCAAGATAAAAGGGACAGTTAGTGCGCATCGTGAAGCAGGCTACAAGCGCTTACTTACGTGCTTCCAGGAGCTTCTATTCCTCACGCGGGTTCGATCCTCAACTCTCATCAGCCCGCCATCCGCCATCGCCGGAACCCTGCAAAACAAGAGATATCATTACAAAAGACTTTTAAGACATTTGAAGTGCCCAGAACTTACCGTTCGTGCAGTTAACGACGGACAGCAGTCCTCTGAGGTCAAGAGGCCTGCACCATTATCCAGTGAAGAAACTGGTTACGGCACCCTGCCCCGAGGCAGATGGAGAGCTCGGCGTTCACTTACCTAAGGTGAGGGCGTTAACCTTTGGGGTTCTACAGGAGAAGAGAAAGGGAAGAGGAGAGAGGCACCCAATAACCCCAGTTCATTAATCCCATATTTTCTATCTGCAGACATCTTACTCTTCGAGTCAGACATACAGTGCACAGAGGTCCAGCCCAAAGAGCCAACCGTGTGTTACACATCACCTTTGAAGATACGGCATTCACCCAGTCAAGACCGGCGCCTCTGCGGGAATGAGCGTTACAGAACACAAAGCCTACCTCAAAACTCCCACCCAGGCGCTATGGAAACCTCGGATACCGACCAGCTAGCCCAGTTACTTGGGGAACTAAGAGCAGAAGTGCATGCAGCCCGTCAGGAGACGAATGCTCTAAGAAGGGAACTGATTATTTCCAAGGAGCGAACAGACGATCTCGCTAGCCAATTGCTACAGTCACAAGCCGGACAAACTCCGTTACCCGCATCAGGGGCAAATCTTCCTTCAACATCCTCTACGAACCCAGTGCAGATCAACCTACCTGGGAATGTACCTCTGGCTCCGCCCGAACGATTTTCTGGTGACCCAAAGAGGTTTTCAGTATTTATTAATCAGTGCCGGTTGCACTTCTTATGCCGGCCAGCAGCCTTTCCAACTGATCAAGCTAAGGTAGCTTTCGTGCTTTCGTACCTTAGTGGCAATGCGGCAGACTGGTCGATCCCTCAAGTTAATCAAGATGATCCGGTTCTCCATGATTTTCAAGCTTTTCAGCTCAGTATGGAAAATCTGTTTGCAAGACATTCACAGGGGCAGGCCTTGGACAATGAGCTCCTTTCATTGCGACAGGGTAATCAAGACCTTTTGGCTTATATTGCGTCTTTCAACAGACTGATAGTGGAAACTCGATGGCCTGAGGACAAAAGGATTACGCTGTTTTATAGAGGTCTACGTGGAGAGCTCAAAGATGTGTTAGCCCAAGTAGTGAATCCCCCGCAAGACTGTTCGGACTATATTGACTTAGTCGTTCAAATTGACCACAGACTGCAGAACAGGAAGGCCGATCGTTCCAAGTTTGATGCTCGAGTATTTTCCAAACCACCAACTCCTACCAAAGGAGTAGACTCCGGGGAACCCATGCAAATAGGGGGCCTGAAAGGACCACTAACACAAAAGGAGCGGGAAAGGAGAAAACAGCTGCAATTATGCCTCTATTGCGGAAACTCGGGGCACTTTCTTCGAGACTGTCCGGTGAAACCAGCCAAGAAGGCAGTAGGAGCTGCAGTTACCAGGGTCACAAACTCTGAGCAGGGAAACGACCTCGCCCGACAAGAATAGAGGTCCTCTTGCCGAGCGTTAAAACCAGTTCAGTGACCTCGCATTTCGTGATACCTATGGTCCTCATTAGCCCTGAACATCCGGATCGATTACATGCGATTGAAGCTTACGTCGACAGCGGTGCCATCGGCAATTATGTGGATCATGAAATGGTTTTGAGGATGAATCTGACTCTTTGTCCAAAGGCTGTAAAGGACGTCATTACTACGGTGGATGGTACGGAGATAGCCTCCGGACCAGTAACGCATACCACCCAAGAAGTGACGCTAGTAAGTCAAGATGGACACCATGAGAAGATCGTGTTCGATGTGATCAAGGCCCCTCAGTTCCAGATTATTCTAGGAATTCCTTGGTTAGAGAAGCACAATCCTCAGATCGATTGGCGAGCAAGAACGGTTCAGTTTCCAGAATGTGTCTCTACTTGTCACCCTCGACCTGGTGTTGCACTGGCAGCAATTTCCTCGGAGGCTCCCCAATTACCTCCTGAATACCTAGAATTCCAAGATGTTTTCCGGAAGGATCAGGCTAACTCTCTACCTCCTCATAGGTCTTATGACTGCCAGATAGACCTGATACCTGGATCTACTCCTCCTTGTAGTAGAATTTATGCCCTCACCGAGCCTGAGAATCTTCACCTCCGACAATACCTGGATCAATACCTAGCGAATGGGTTTATTCGTCCTTCCAAGTCCCCTGCTTCCTCAGCTTTGTTCTTCGTTCCAAAAAAAGAAGGGGACCTTAGAACTTGTATAGATTATCGCGCCCTGAACCAGATCACCGTTAAGAATAGATATCCGTTACCTTTGATCCCTGAACTCCTGGACCAAGTCAGAAAAGCATGCATATATACAAAGCTGGATCTTAGAGGAGCCTACCACTTGGTACGAGTAAAAGAGGGCGATGAATGGAAGACGGCCTTCCGCACCAAGTATGGGCTATTTGAATATCAGGTCATGCCCTTCGGACTTTGCAATGCCCCGGCCGCCTTTCAATATTTTATGAACGATGTCCTCAGAGAGCTCATAGATGTGTGTGTTGTTGTTTACATTGACGACATCCTCGTTTATTCTTCATCGGAAACTGAACATCGGAAACACGTGAAAATGGTCCTCGAGAGATTGCGTCAACACAAACTTTTCGCTAAGTTGGAAAAATGTGTTTTCAGCGTGAATGAAGTTGAATTCTTGGGATTCATATTATCACCTAGCGGAGTGCGTATGGATTCAAAGAAGGTCGATGCAATTCTCAAATGGCCATCGCCATCCTCCGTAAAAGGTGTTCAAAGCATGTTAGGCTTCGCTAACTTTTACCGCAGGTTTATCCCCGAATTCTCTCGAATAGTCCAGCCCATCACCGCCTTGTTAAAGAAAAACAAACGTTTTGAATGGTCTACCGAGGCGGAACAAGCTTTCCAGAATTTGAAGACTAGATTTATCTCTGCACCGATCTTAAAACATCCTCGCCCAGAACTCCCCTACATCGTTGAAACTGATGCTTCGAGCCTTGCCATGGGGGCAGTTCTATCACAAAAGGACCCAGTAACCAATCAGTTGCATCCCGTGGCATTTTGGTCCCGCAAATTCTCGCCTCCTGAAATCAATTACACTATTACTGATAAGGAACTTCTAGCTATCAAGTCCGCCTTTAAGGCTTGGCGGCATTATCTTCTGGGGGCCCGACACACCGTTACTGTGATTACAGATCACCGAAACCTGCAATATTTGAAAACCGCAAAAGCTCAATCCTCTAGGCAACTCCGTTGGGCACTATTCTTTGCCGAGTTTGACTTCATAATTACCTATCGACCTGGTACAAAAAACGGTAAAGCTGATGCCCTTTCTCGGATGGGAGTGGAAGAACATTTGATCAATCCTAAACCTGTACCTATCATTCCCGAACAAAGAATTCTAGGTGTAATTGTCACACAATCCATAGAGGAAGTTAAGGATAAAGCCAGGCTACTGGTAACTCCAGCAGACATACAGAATTGGCATCTGCAGGGAAAGGACTTTACGGTGAAGGACAACCTATTTTATTTCCAAGAACGGTTATACCTGCCCAGCACAGATTTACAGAAAAAGGTAATCTCTTGTTATCACGATTCTTTAATGGAAGGACATCCCGGTATGACCAAGACCTCGGAAAAGATCAAGCGCTACTTCTGGTGGCCGTCTTGGAAAAAAGATATCAGAGACTTTATAATGTCCTGTGGAGTATGCGCCCAAAACAAGAGTCAAAAGGAAAAACCAGCCGGCCTCTTACGCCCTATTGACATCCCGCCTCGCCCTTGGCATACGCTTTCTATGGACTTCATCACCGATCTACCTCCATGCTCCGGATACAATACGATCCTAGTAATCGTGGACCTATTCTCCAAGATGGCGCATTTCATTCCACTCAAAGGCTTACCAACAGCAGCAACTCTGGCCCGAGAATTTCTCGAAAACATCGTCCGACTGCACGGTTTTCCTTCAGTTCTAATTTCGGATCGAGGTAGTCAATTTATTTCTCATTTTTGGCGAAGTTGCTGTCGGTCGGCTCAAATTGATGTGAGACTTTCGACCAGCCACCACCCTCAAACCGACGGACAAACCGAGAGGACCAATCAAACTCTGGAACAGTATTTGCGCTGCATGCTACAACAAACTGAAAAAACTTGGAAAGATATCCTTTGGATAGCCGAATATGCCTACAATAACTCTGTCCACTCGGGAACTGGGAAGACCCCGTTTTTTCTTTTATACGGTAGTCACCCTCGAACCTCGGAGTTGGATCTACTCCAAGATCTTGGAACACCAGCAGTAGACCACCTGCATTCTACAATCACCCAAGCCTTTAAGGAAGCCGTTTCTCACCTTCAAAGGGCTAAAGAACAATACAAGAAAGGAGCAGACCAACATCGGAAGGAAGCCCCCCAATATCAAGTAGGAGATCAAGTCTGGTTATCCACCAAATATCTACCTCTAAAAGGACCACGCACATTCAACCCAAGATACCTTGGTCCCTATTCCATCACTACCATAGTAAATCCAGTAGCGGTCAAGTTGGACTTGCCCCCTCACATGAAGATACATCCGGTCTTCCACGTCTCTCTATTAAAACCCGTGCAACCTCAAACCCGACTAACTACATCTCCAAAACCTATTCTAGTTGATGGAGAACTCGAGTTTGAAGTCAAAAGCATCCTGGATTCCAAGATCTCCAAATCTAAACTATTTTACCTGATTGAATGGAAAGGCTACGGTCCCCAAGAAAGATCCTGGGAACCTGCAGAATATGTCCACGCGCCTCGTCTAATCAAAAGATTTCATCGAACATTTCGGAACAAGCCCAAACGCCCGGAGAAGCCCGGTTTGGGAGGGGCCTTGAGGGGGGGTGCTGTCATGATCTCTGCTTCCAAAAGATCAGGACTTGCCCGACTCCCTTGGAAGCAGACCCATAACCCCGGTTCCGAGTGCCAGCCAGTCCCAATTGGGACCTTTTGGACCCTGTCCTGGCGCCAGTGGCACCAGGCTCATAAAGATGCCCAGTCCCAGCGCTGGAAGCGCCGGGCTCATAATGCTTGGGTGGACTTACTTGCAGCAGACCATGCTGCTTACTTACCTGCCAGTTGAACCCCTGATCCTCTTCTGTTTGGGACTACTTTTCCTGTTGGGTGGGGCAGGAGCCACTCCCTAGGTTCAGAATACTGGAACTCTTCTGGAAAGCAGGAACTCTTTTCTTACCTAGGCGTGGCTGTGTAAGGAGACACCTAAGCACTACAGGAGGCTATTTGAACCACACCCGATGGATGAATCTTGCTTTGTGTTATTCTGCATTCTCTGCAGCAGAACGCTCATCGTGTCTTCTGCTTCTGATCCTGGGCCTAATGGAACAAAGGCTTACCATCCTGGAATCCAGTCTTCAGCAGCACCTGTAAAGACAAAGAAAGAACAGGTTAGCACTACGGTCTTCAGTGGCAGCGCATCTCTTACCTGGTCCATCGGCTGTCACCAACGCCTCGCGCTGCATTCCGGCATCTGAAAGACAAAGGCTTACCTACTCTTCGCATGCTCCGGAGGTCTTCGCACTGCATTCCGGCATCTGAAAGACAAAAGCTTACCAGCTCTTCGCACGCTCCGGAGGCCTTCGGCGCTGCATCCCGCATCTGAAAGGCAAAAGAAGGTGCGTTTAAAGACATTGGGCAACTTTATTACTCACGTGCCATTACTCCTTCCCACGCCGAATCCAGTGGGTATTCCAGCACCCTTCAGCTTCTCTAAAGCTCCGAACTTGTACCTGCAAGATAAAAGGGACAGTTAGTGCGCATCGTGAAGCAGGCTACAAGCGCTTACTTACGTGCTTCCAGGCGCTTCTATTCCTCACGCGGGTTCGATCCTCAACTCTCATCAGCCCGCCATCCTCCATCGCCGGAACCCTGCAAAACAAGAGATATCATTACAAAAGACTTTTAAGACATTTGAAGTGCCCAGAACTTACCGTTCGTGCAGTTAACGACGGACAGCAGTCCTCTGAGGAGAAGAGGCCTGCACCCTTATCCAGTGAAGAAACTGGTTACGGCACCCTGCCCCGAGGCAGATGGAGAGCTCGGCGTTCACTTACCTAAGTTGAGGGCGTTAACCTTTGGGGTTCTACAGGAGAAGAGAAAGGGAAGAGGAGAGAGGCACCCAATAACCCCAGTTCATTAATCCCATATTTTCTATCTGCAGACATCTTACTCTTCGAGTCAGACATACAGTGCACAGAGGTCCAGCCCAAAGAGCCAACCGTGTGTTACACATCACCTTTGAAGATACGGCATTTACCCAGTCAAGACCGGCGCCTCTGCGGGAATCAGGTGAGCGTTACACTGATTGAGGCCCTTAGTGAAACTATTAGTATGGTACAGCCACCACTGTTCTTTTTGAGACAAACGTGCCGCAGTGTTAGCCGCATCAGTGCCGAAAACCTTTTCCAAAACCCACCATTTGAAAACTTCTGGACTGTGATTCAAATCCAAAAAATGCGTGCCCAAAGGGGCATTAAGTTGTCTAGTTCTGATCTTAGATTTATGTTCACCTATACGTAGTTTTACCGCTCGCGAGGTCTTACCAATGTAAGCCTTTTTACACAGGCATATTATTACATATATTACATTGGAGCTGAGGCAGGTGGTATGATGCCTTAGAGTCCAATTCCTTTCATGAATGTTAATGGTGGAAATAGGCGAAGTGCTGGCACAATTACAGTAATTGCCACAAGGATTATGTCCCAGCACTGGAGGCATTCCCAAGGTCGATGTAATAGTAGGTTGTTTTTCTTGAACCTGATTTCTATCGGCCTTAGACACCCAATTTTTGATATTCCTACCCTTTTTGAAGGCATAGATTGGTTTTGGTAAAGCCGAAATGTTCAACTGGAGTAAATGCCAGTGCTTAGATATAATTTTCTTGATTTTATTATGTTGTGTATTATATGTAAGGGCACAAACCAATTGGTCTTCACCCAACTTTCTTTCTTTATTGTCTTTTCTCAAAAGGACCTCCCTATGCTGGTGTCTGGCTCGTTTTCTAGAATGTTTTAACAGTTTCCTGGGGTACCCTCTGTCTGTCAGTCTTTCTTCAATAATCATGGCTTGTTTAGTAAAATCTTCAACCTTTGTACAGTTTCTCCGAGCCATTAAAAACTGTCCATATGGAATATTAGACTTCAACGACTGCGAATGAAAACTTTGGTGATGCAATATGGTATTTCTATCAGAGGCAGACAATGCAGGTCGCTCTCCTGGTTTTGACCGAAAATATTTGCCTGATAAACTTAGTGAGAAGAGACATGAGATTGTATTTTAATAGTATGCTATTTGTTTGTTTTTAGAATTTGTTAATGTTCACCTATCCTGAAGAAGACACACACAATTTGTCGAGTCGAAACTATTTGTCAACCTGGAAGCCCTTGTTTTAAAAGAAGATCTGTAAATTGGGGCACCGATAGTCGATACTTTGTTGGAGTGAACAACTGTTAGAAACACAGTAGAAATGAATTGGAATTTGTCCAAGATCTTAAAATTATGAATTATTTTAGGATTTAAAATGTGTATGAATGAGTGTATGAATGCATGTTAGGATGTTTTTTATGGATTCAATTAAAAATATTCAGCTATTTTTCTATATAATTTTTTATATGTAAATCAAAATGAAATAAAAATAATGATTTCATATTTACAATCCTCTGTCTCGCTCTCACTAGTTTCTCTTGCTCTCCTGGTACCACCTTTGCTCTATTGTATTGTTCTACCTCAAGCTGCCAGTGTTGGATGAGGTTCCCACCCTCTTGGGTTTGTTGTCCAGGTAGATTAGGGCCTGGCGGGTTGTTCACTGAGCCCGGCGCCTGTCATTCATGCTTTGCACGGTCGGGTCCCACGCATGCAGACGGCTGTGCTGTGTGGCTGAGCCCTCCTCTCGTTTTGGGTCCGCCGCACCCCCTTCCACACAGTGTCACTGCTCTTCTCGGGGTCTTGTGGTGCCGCTTGTCCTGCCGATTTCTCCACACTGCATATGCCTGGAGTCTTGCGTAGCGCTCCACAGATTTACAGAGTTAATCAGGGTCATTTAAACCGCAGGATTATGCCCGGATATTCAGTTCTGTGTAGAGAGCTTACGGGCTTGCAGCCATCTTGGTCAGGCTTTCTTCCGCCCCCCACCCAACCTGCATACAGTTTAATAAACACCCTTGAACTGTGATCACTTTTGTCTGTGTTTACTGTTTTGCGACCGTGAGTTCCTTACATTACCCAAAAACACAGCAACACTCCCAGTTTATTTGGAACTAGGGGTCTGTCCAGGGCCATCTTAAGCACTTTTGGGGCCCTGGGCACGACATCTTTGCCCCCCCCTCCAACAAATCAAAGAAATTAAGTGATTCAAAATAAGCATGTTTGCCTTTAATTCCCCTTAACCTCTTCATTCTTGCTCTAATCAGAATAATAAACAAGTAGCATTTGAAGGCCAACATTAGCAGTCTACGAAGTGGTTACTTCTGTTTTAGCATAGATATAGTAAACTTTTTTTATATATAACATCCAGGAAGGTATGCAGCATGTAGTATTAATGCAGGACTGTATGTAAAAGGCACATGTAACCCAGAATGGAGAACTCACATTATCTGCCTTACAGAATGCAAAAGTACTCAAGCATTGTTAGAGGGGAGCAATTGGAAGGAAGGAGAACGCTACACATACCATAGCATGGATAGTCGATGCAGATTAGAAGCTACCAGGATGGTGTCTGTATCCAGTCAGACCGAGATTAGAAGTGGGACTTTGTTTTAAAATAGAGTTGTCATTAGAGATCAAAGGAACGTATGCCTGTAGTATGCAATTTATCAATGCTCCCTATTATAGTGTAAGCAACACTGAAGCCAGTGAAACCATGAGTGAGGCGTTTTTGAAGATCATATCCTGAAAAGGAAATCACTCTGCAGGGCTCCCAATTTTGAAAGGTTTAGGGACTGGCAATTTTGAGAGGTTAGGCAATACAAGATTACATGAGATGCCCAGGATAACACATTAGTTAAGGGGTGAAGCTGTGATGTGCGCCAACTCTGCAATTTCTGCATTTGAACACTTTCTTTTCCAGTTCTTACCATGAACTAAAATAATCTAATTTTTATAAAACTGGCTTGGAAAGTACACAAGTCACATTACCAAACATAACAATTTTATAAAACTAAATATTACAGAAGTGTGTTATGCAAAATGGGAATGGTTTTAACTTCAGAATTGAATACTTCCAAAACACTGATTTGTGAAATTGTAATTTATAAATGTGCATAAATAAATCTTTGACTTTTACAAAAAAGCAAACCGTTTTTGTGTCAAACAAGCAGACCTTAAAATATGCCTGCCCGAGGCCTACAACATCTTGTCCGCTCTCTTCTGTCTACCACCCCTTCCACTCAAATGGCCTACATAAGAAAAAAGATCAACTAATGGCCAGTGGACGAAGTGGGCAGGAGCTGGTGGGAGTGCTGTTCCTCTACATTTTTTTATTTATTAAGATTTACTGTTCGTATACTTTTATTTTAAAAATAAACTATTCCGGAATGGAAGTGCCGGAAGAAGTTGAAGCTTGAACTTCAGTACACTGAACGTTCCCTTAAAGAGCAAGCGCATTCGTCTGGGGGGTTATAGTGCGCGTGGGACGGAGCTTGGTGGTGGGGTTTGTGGGGTGTGGGGGTAGGCCAGTAGGGAACATAGTTCCACTATTTCTTTTCATACACTTCAACCACTGGTAATGGGCTAAATGATGCCACCAGAATGCCAGAAGGCAGACATCACAGAAGACAGTACGGTAATGTAAGAGATATTACATGATTTGACCAGGATCACTGTATCACCTGCTGGCAAAGCCAGGATACAAGCATGAACGCTTTGGTTCCACAGTCTTCAATTTGGATACTTATTCACCACTTGGTGCAAAGGTTTATGCTCATCATTGGAGGTGATTGCTTAGGTTTTACAACACCACATCTGAACAAACCGATTTCTAGACCTTCATCATACAGATGACGTGTTAATATTTATAGCAACTCCTATCTGGTGCAGGTACATTGCCGATAATAGCACCTGTTGTTTTTCAAAACCAAGTAAATATGCAGGCAGGTTTATAAACTTCAAACCTAGAAAAAGCTCAGCCAGGCTTGCTGGAATGTGCTATTCTAATCTTGCATATGAAAACATATCTCTGCAATGAGTGCTTAACACACTAAGTTAACTTCTGAACTATTGTGCCACTCAATGTATCAATATGCATTTCAACTTTGGCTTTTGCACATGATCAGCATAATTCCCTCAGGAAGGAAATAATGCTACAGGAGTTGTGCCATAAGGAACACATACTATGTATACCACAGTGAACACAGAAATCATTACATAATGAAGTAAACAAGGCAGAATATACTTGTCAAAACAGAGAGCCAATAGGTGTAGAGCCTCAGCAGCATGCCATCAAATATCCTGGCATGTGTTATTTAGGTCTAGTGAACAATGGCATCTTACTTCTTTAGATCAGGCATCCTTGTGGGGCCCCCCTCCAAGGTGGGGGCCCTGGGCAAGTGCCCCGTTTGCCCTCCCATAAAAACGACTCTGGCTCTGTCCATTACATTATGCAGCAGATCTAAGACCAATTATGTTCTGGCATGTGCATCCACAGTGTGCATGAATTGACGAGACGTAGTAACATCATTTGGGATATGATATTAAATAATGAAAGTTGTATGTGGGATTTGCTGTGCCTTATAAAATATATTTACGATATACTGGGGTATGCATGACTTTGGCATGTTGATGCACAGCCATCCCGTTGCAATATTTCTAACATAAAAAGCACATATAAAGGGGTCAGAAATAAAAGCCGGATATAAAGTTTTGATGTTCTCAAGATAACACATTTTATTAAACAAAAAGTGGTTTTGAAATACCTCTCTGATCCTATTCTAAAGAGGAATTTCCCTACTTAGAAACCAAAAACTAAGGATCTGTTCTGTTAGGATGTCAGTAACTGAAAAGCCCTCCTTGTGTCCAAAAGGTCCTCCCCTGACTGCCACACTAAAACAGAACAACAAAGTGGTGCAAGGAAATGTCTTTAACTTGATGTTTGCAAAAGTGTTCAAAACCAAAACCAAAAGTATAAGAATGACTCCAACAAAAATGTTCTCCAAGGTAAAGACCCTTGGATCCAGAGGGTGGTACCCTTCCTCTGGATTTCTAAATAGGATGACAGAAATGTCTCTTTAACTAACAGTTCCTTTGTGTCTTCACTGGATTCACAAAGTTCTTGTTATAAGCAATGTGTTATGTAGCAGTCTTTCTGTAGAATTTCTTGTAACTTTGCAGATCGCCTGGCTCCCCTGCCAGGAATCTTTATACAATTTCAGCTGCCAGCTATACTTGCTTTCAAGGACTTCTCTTATGGTTTTTCAGATCACCTTGTATACTTCCCTGCCAGGAATATGTACTCACCTGCCAGGACCTCTTATGCGTTTCACAGTTCTTTTGTTATCCAAAAATTGCATAAACAGTGAGTTGCTTGGTATATTTGCCTATGGTAACATTTTTTCAAACTTCTCCCCACACTGGCTCAGCGTCTCCAAGGCCCTTCTTGCTTGCACGCTGCGTTTCTCCTCCTGTCCTAGCGACTTTCTGTGTAGTGCCACACCTGTCTGTGTGCCTCACTTTTGTGACCCTCAGTCTGGTGTTCAACATCTTCTCCTGCACTGCTCTGGTCTTTGCCTCTGCATCAGGCAGAGACCAGAGCAGTGCAGGAGAATCTCTATCCCTGGCTTCCCTTTCTGTCAGAAAGCCTGAAGTCAACTTTGGGACGTTGCACTCTACTAAGGCCCAGGTGTGCCCCTTCTTTCTGGAGGGGTCAGACTGGTCCTCTTGGCTCCTCCAGCACTCATTGGCTCCCCTTTAGTAGTTGGGGTGAGAGGTTTCCTCTCTCCATTGGCCCAAACAGCAGTTAGCAGTTCCTTCCTTTCTGTCACACACATTTTGCAGACAGGCCCTCCAGGAACCGCCTCTCACACACTTCCTGAGTCTTTCTTCCTTTTAAAATTCCTTTGGCCAGTAGGATTTGAGGAAGGACTAGACTGCTGACAGTGGGGAGTGATCCTCATTACTCGTCTCCTGTTCTTTGTCCCAGTGTTGTGGGGATTGCGGGAACAGTAGTCCCTTTTTGTGAATATTGTACAAATGTTGCCCATAGGTAGTAAAGGTAAACTATGTATGTATGTGGAGCTGGGAAAAGTGTCTTTCATAATTTTACAGGGCTGGGTAGTTGAGCGTTGACCTTTGAAATGTGACCAATGTTTTCCACGATTCTCTATGGATGAAAGAGGGACGATATCACAATGGGCCATCAGATTTGAACAAATGGCGGATTCATTCTGAAAGGGGAAAGGGGATACTGCGTCTCACCTGATGGGCTCAGTGTATCTCCATGGAGGTTGTCTGCCCCAATGTGATCCTCCGTCATACAACTGCCCCCAGGATCAGGACCAGGTACAGCTGCCGTCCTCTGGCCACATTGGAGGAGGTCACCGTGGGGAAAACAGTGATTGGATTCATCACAGCCATGTTATGTCAAAAGTACCTTTTATGCATGGCTCCATAGATTATCTTTCCTTTAAGGAATATATCATGTAAACTGGATCAGTCACCCATATAAGTGATCACTGTTTATAAAATGTAGATCAAACTTGTTACCATTGGCCTTGCGTACACGCAAAATGGAAATTGGACTATAGCATTAACTGCTCGTCGTGTTCAACCGCAGGTGAATCCAAAGTACATCTTACATTTTTTTGTCCAGTTTATGGACGAGCCCGGTCAGAGAGGATCTTCCTCCTTTTAAGAATTGCGGGCATAAGATCCACTTTCGAGGTTCAGAAATTGTAAACTAATTCAGATCCCTGCCTAGCGTGATAGCTGTTGGTGACTTTTTATTTTCGGCATGGTTCAGCAGGCACAAGCATGGTTCAGCAGGCACAAGCATGTGAAGGAATTAAATCTAAAGAATGTCCTCCGTTCATATGAGTTGCATTGGTTTTATTTTTATAAGGACTTTTTAGAAGTTAAAATCTTTGAATCAATTTAAATGTTTTATTACTCTTTGTGGTTTCGATGTGCTGATTGTAATAATTGCGTTTGTTTTGTTTTATTTGCTGTGCTACTTTTATGGCATTCTTTGCCGAATAAAGTTATTACTACTACTGCAGCAGAGCGCAGGCACATTTTGCGTGTAATTTGTAACATTACCGTTTTTTTGTCATGGAAGTAGTTTACTCCCAAAACGTTAAACATGGAAGAAGTTTGATGTTGTGAGATAGAGAAGACAGGGCACCAATGTTCAAGGTAACAAGTTGTTATTCTTTTGGCAGCAGAGGTTCAGGTTACTTCACTCTCCTTCTTCCTTCTGGGTAAAGGCCTGTGTAGGGCATCAACCTCTACCTTGTCTGGTTTCTCTTCTCTTAATTTTCCTGGAAACTGTAGGCCCACTCCAGGGAATGGTCTCTCCTGACCTTCCTTCCTCCTAGCATAGACGAAACGTGTTTTCCTTTAGTTCTATTCGGTACCAGCTGTATACCATTGGCCCTAGCAACCCACCAATCCCTGTGTGAGTTAATTAGCCCATCGGCTGCTGTCAGGAATATTCCACTGCTCAACGTCTACTCTCCCTGTCCGTAGACGAGTGACCCTTGATTGACATGTGTGAACTTGCTGGTTGTGGGGCACTGAGTACATATCCAGTTAACGCATCCATTGGCCTGAGACAGTTTTATCATGGCCCTGTGGGGTGTTGTGAGCAGAGGGTTAATCAACAAAGCACTGCTACATTTCAGGCATGAGAAAACGTCATTCATCAAGGTAGAAATGGTTGGCTCTTCTCGCTGTGCTCCTCTACTGTTCCTGGGCTCACAGTCCCCGATTGTGGATCATAAGTCTGACATTTTAGAGCATCTTTGAGTTTGCAGATATGACAGGATCTCTAGTCCTAGTGCCACCACCACTCTCAGTGACATTTTTCACTCTGAGTAGTCAACTCCTGAAGTGTTACCCCATTTTTGCATGGAGGCCTGGTGCCTCTGTGCCACTGATTCAGCATGCACAGGGTTCCACGGTCATCTTGTCTGTCACATCCTCTCATTTAGTACTTTAGGTACGGAGTCCTGGTGATCTCCATAGTGGGTGGGTTGCTCAACTTCTCGAGTGGATTACCAGCCTCCATCATTGAGCTCTTGGTTGCTGAAGCATTTTGTTGGCTCTGAGAGCCGATGGCCTCTGGTAACCAACAAACAGTGCTACTGCATGGCACTCTGGATTGGAAACGATTTACAGGAACACACTTCAGTGAATTCAGAAGGCATACCACACAATATGCGCAGGAAGAATGTTTTGCATGAAGACCTAAATCATTACACCAACACTGAGTAATGCTAGAGTTTAAGACTTCCTGAATTTCAAACTAATGGATAACATCTATCATCAATGACCCTTGCGTGCAAAATAGGTTGCCTATTCTGTCTGCATGTGTCATGGCTGATAGATGGTGAAACCAGTTCTGAAGTAAAATCTCGTTGGCCTCTCTAATGAACTAAATGTCCTCTGAGCGAAAATGGGAAGGGGACACCTTGCTGGCATCAGCTGGATATTGGAGTGCAATATGAAAGTTGAGACTGAACAAAAGCTAACTAAACAAGTCGCTCACCAGATTAACATTGTGTCAGAGAAACTGTAATCATAGTCCCTAAACCCCTGACTTTACCTTGATTCTTGTTCAGAGTCTTATCTAGCAGAAAACGACAACTAGAGCTCTCCTTAGGACAGTATATGGTTGAAATGTACGCGTCAAATCGTTTTGGGAAACATTGAACTGATCCCACACTCTACATAAAGTTCCTATAGTAACGCCTCTTCAGAGCTTCCAAATTCAAGAAAGCCATTAAAAAAACATCTCTGCTCACTTACATGTGGAGTGCTGCCTCGGAAAAGTCCAGTTCTGCAGGAACTTTGGAAAGGCCTATCTGAGTGCTTCAGTGCCCTCCCCAAAAAGAATGGGTGCCCTCAGAGCTTGGGTTGAACACATTTTGTCACAATATGGCCTCCAAAATGGTGACAAGTAGTTCCTTTGCAGTTATATAGAGCTCTTGGTAGTTTCTAAATCTGTAGCCTGAGGTGCTGGGTCAGCTATCTTGAATCTGGACTAGCAGACTTCGTATGACAAACAGTACCCGGTAAAGTGCTCTTCTGTGATTGCAGGATGCAGCAGGGGTTTTATAGTAATAGTGTTTCAAAGCATTGACACGTTTTCTGGAGGCCACATCACATGCCTGTCGAAGTGATTGGTATACTTCATTAAGAGCGGCATGTAAGCCTGGGACCAGAAATTATATAACAGCACGCAAAACTCATCAGCAAATGGGGCTATCTCTTGACCATTCTATGATGCTGCTGTATGAACAGTCTCATAAAAGGCACATTAAATGTTAAATAAATTGTTCAATGTGCTTTTGTTTGTAAATTCATGGCCGAAAATTGATAGCTTTTAAGGATCAACAGACTGTTGATGACATTTCTTATGTGATCTATAAACGTACAAAAATGTGACGTGCTGACCAAGAGTCTGGGCCTCATTCCGAGTTTGGAGGTAGCCATGGCGCTTGCGCCATGGCTGCCTCCAAAACCGGGTCCAACTCCGGTTTGGTGAGATGGGGACTTACCGGTCCATTCTGACCTTCGAGGGACCGGTAAGTACCCATTTACCAAACCATTCCCCATTCCCATTTGAGCCCCGATAGGGCTCAATGGGGAGGGCGCAAATAACGCCCAGCGCATGCCAAGGCCGTTATTTGCGCCCTGATGGGAACCGTAAGGTACGTTTGGTCCAACCAAACGTACCTTACGGGTCCCGTTGGGGGACCTCGGAATAGGGCGCAAAGGGATTACCGGCGCCCGGTATCCCTTTGTGCCAAACTCGGAATGAGGCCCTCTGTCTTCAACCTGGTGACCTGGAACTGGTTTTCTTTTCTCATCTGCACATCTCTTATAATTTTCCTTTTCATTGTACAACTTATCTTTTGCTCTAGGTACAGGAATTGCAGGAACCATCACAGGAAACCCTCTATGGTGATGTGCTTGAATACAAGAGACTCAGAAGAAAGACGTGGACACGCTACTTTTAATTTATTAAATAATAAGTATAAGGCCTATCTCTCCCTATTACTATGTGAGCGTTCCCTGCCTATGCAAATAACTAAGGTGCTTGTCAGTTGTCGGAAAGTCTCAAATGAATCAGTACGCTGTGAAAAAACTAGTTCTAACTGATCTCACTACTATTCTAACCACCTTAAATAAGATCAGGAGAATGTCTCCCTTCTCCTAGTTGTATTATGGCAATGTCTCTTCACTTCACAATTTCATTTTAGTAGGCTATTCTTAAATAGTCTCTTGTCACTTCCTGTATCAGTTCTTGCCACTCTTTCACAATTTCTTTCGGTCTTTCTTCCTCTTTAGGGATAGTTCTCCAATACTCTCTTTTTGGTCTCTTTATTCTTCTCTGATTCAGACTGCTGTACCAATTTCAGGTTGGTAACATATACCTTCTTAGCTGCGAAATGCCTTCTTGGGTGTTAGGGTTCCCCCTCTCCTCAGGTGGTTTACTCTGAGTAGCGTTTCTGTTAAGTGATTCACTTGGCTTTTCTTCTCATTCATATAATTTTCTCTCTGATATTTTCCACTCTTTAGTTCTTGACTTATAGGCTATTTGCCCTCTTCCCAGGGTATTGTACCCCAGTGGTAGAGAGCTCTCTTTCCACATTAATAAAGTTCCACTTTATCGAATTTAAACTCAATATCTCGTCAAGTCCTCTGGGGCGAGTTTCTCCTGCTTGTTAACTATTACCCGACAGCCTCCTGGGACCCCAGTTCTCTCATTACCTTTTTTTTTAAACCTTTCTTTATTGGCAATTCACGTCACATAACATTTAACCATACACTATGAAATCGAGGTACAGCATCAAGTCAATGAGCCATGCTACATACAGAGCATTGTTCAGCAAGCAGTCATCTGCCCATTTGGAGCCACACACATAAAAAGGGAGAAACAGCGACACTGAGGCCCACACCCCTCTTATTTAAAAAACGTTCAAACTGTGTCGTGGGTATTACCTTTGTCTGTTAACCACCACCCATCGCATCCCTCCTGCATGTCCTGGTCAGAACTCCGGGCCACCAAGTAGGCCGTGAAAAGGCTCCAGATATTCTTGGGTCTATTCTGCAGCCAGCATAGGCACCCATACTCCTTGTCGGTGTCACTGAGCCACGGTAAGTCTTTTAGCCACAACTTTATCCCTGGTGGAGATGAGCTAGTCCATTTCAGTAATATACATCGCCTGGCCACTATCATACTTGTCGTAAGAAGTTTCTGATAATGTCTAGTTAGACCCGTAACCCATCCAAACATGCAGCACGAATGTTCACAAGGGACAGACTGTCCCAACATCTCAGAGATACTTTCCACAGCCACCTCCCAAAAAGGTCTCAATCTAGTACAGCCCGACATCATGTGCAAGAGGTCTGCCGGCTGATAGTTCCATCTCGGGCAGCAGGCCGACTTGGTGTTGTCGAACTGATGAATGCTGGCCGGCGACAGATACACTCTGTGCAACGTCTTAAGCTGGATTAACTGTAGTCGGGTGTTGAATGCCCCGCTATGTGTGCTCTCACAGAGAACTGTTTATCCATAAAGGACGTCCCAGCATCTTTCTTCTCATTTCTGTTTACATTTTAGGGGTTCCTGTGGAGAGTCTTGCTGGATCAGTTTGTATGGTGCGAAGACGACCCCCCTACTACCTGGCGAGGCCACAATAAACTTCAGCAACCGGCCATGTATGCAGCATCTCCGGAAACGAGGGGGCCCACTCCTTAAAGGCTGCTTTCTTTCTAAAATACTGTAACCTACGTTGAAAATCCTCCCCCATCTTTTCGGTATATAATTTCTGGGTGACAAAGGAACCATTTGGGTACATGTCCTACATACGGCTGATCCCCACTCCCTGCCACTCTTTAATAATGGCTTTGTTACATGTTAGTGCCAGACTCTTTATGTTCCACAATGGATCAAAGGGGACATCTACTCGCAGCCTTTTCAGGACTCTTTTCCATGCATGCAGCATTCTTGCCACTGGGTCGAATTTACATTTGTCCGTCATCCTCTTGGAGACCAAGGCCCCCTGTAGAGAGAACGGGCGTACCGAGCATTTTTCCATGTGAACATGGGGTGAGACCGGGGCTCCCGGTATCCACCGTGAGGCAAAATACAACTGAGATGCTAGGTGGTATAGTTCCACATCGGGAGCACCGACACCTCCTCTATCCCAGGGAAGGGTTAATGTACCCCAGCTAATACATGGGTTTCGGGGGTGCCAAGCCAGTTTTACCAGCTGGGCCTTCACCTCCGCGAAGTAGCCAGCCCCCGGCCAGACTGGGATATTCTGAAAGATGTATAGCAGTTTGGGGATCACCACCATCTTGGCTACTGCGATTCTGGCCAACAACGGGAGGGGGAGCCTGCACCATCTACCTACCTTTTGCCTTCAGAGTGTGTAAATATTTTGCGTGGTTATCTGCTAATAATGTCTGGGCATCTCTACTGACTCGCACCCCCAGGTATGTGACAGCCTGTTGTTCCCACCTATATCACTCAGTATTTGGTGGCCTAACTGTTGTCTCGTTCAGTGGGAATAGTGGATTTGTGGCTATTTAGCTTCAAGCCTGTGGCCTCTCCGAATCTCTCAACCTCTCGTGACAGCAGACCCAGATTCGTTGCAGGGTTTTTGAAATATAAATAACGTCATACGCATATAGCAATACCAGTTCCCTGGTGCCCCCCGAAGCTGTGCCCCTAGTCCCATGGTATTTCCACAGTCGCGCCGGAATCACCTCAATCACCGCAGCAAAAAGCAAGGGGGAAATCGGGCAACCCTGCCTGGCCCCTCCTCCCAGTACAAAGGCCCGAGACCTTGTGCCCCCGATCCCTATTTGTTCGGTCGCTCCAGGATATAGCAACCTCATCGCCAATAGGTAATATTTCGGGGCTCCCAACTGATGCAACACCTCGAACAGATAACTCCACTCGACAGAGTCAAACGCCTTCTCCATGTCAAGCAGGGCTGCTGCTGCTTGCACTTTGGGGTCGACCTGGGCCAGAATCGTGAACAGCCTACACAGGTTTGACGAGGTCGCTCTCGCCGGGATAAAACCTGACGGGTCTACATGTATAATGTGAGAGATGTACGGGAGAAGGCGGTCCTCCAATATTTTGTCAAAGATTTTTGTGTCAAGGTTCAGCAACGTTATGTAGCGGTATGAGAAACATTCCAGTGGCTCCTTGTCTGGCTTTAAGATTAACGTTATGACCACTTCTTGCATTGTTAGGGGAAGCCGACCCACCTTCATCCCCTCCTCCTACACCAATAGCATATGTTGTGCCACCTCGGGTCCCCATTCCTTATAGAACTCAGCTGTGATCCCGTTCGTGCCTTAGAGGTGGGCAGGGCACGTATTGCGAGGAGGACGTCATTAATTGTGATGGGGGCAGACAGTTCTTCCACTTCCAGCTCCTCCATGGGCAGCGACCCCCTTGATGCATACAAATGCTCATTATAACGGAAGAAGGTGTCTGCAATTTCTGCCTGCTTTACGACGACCTCCCCTTTGGGCGTCCTTACTGCTGCTATGTCTATGTTCCATCTCTCATGCCTGTTCATCGCTGTCAACAGTTTACATGGCCTTCCATCCTCACCATACTTGCAGGCCATCGCCGGATGTGCTAGGTACTTTACCTCGCATTCCTCCATGTCGTTAAAGAGGTTTAGCCCTTCCCTTAATTTAGCCATCGGCCCCATTCTACCTCCCTTGTCCACCCTCACTTCTTATACTGTAAATTCTGCTTCTCTTTCATTACGCTGCCTGCATATCAATTTTAACACTCTCAGTTCTAAGGACAGGCATCCACCCTGAAGCATTAGCTAAAACGCCTTCCATATAGTACTCTTCTCGGACACTGAACCCAAGTTCTCATGGAAATATGTCTTAATCAAATCATGCACCTCGCTTTTAAACACTATGTCCGACATTGCCGCGGGCTTGAATCTCCAAGAGGGACAGGCAATTCCCTCCCTTTCCGGACTCAGCGACCAGAGAACTAGCGAATGGTCGGATAGCGTTCTTGGGAGGGGAATGCATTTGCTACTCCGGTGTATCAGAGGGGGGCTTGCCAGAATGTAGTCCAGCTGCGAGGAGGTCCCATGTACTGTTGAGTGGAATGAGTACTCCCCTACCTCTGGGTGATGCAGCCCCCACACGTCACCCAGCTCGAGCTCCTGCGTTCCCCGCAGCGCAACCTCCGCAGCTTTAGATCGTGGACGGTCCCCCCGCCGATCTATCTCACCGCGAGTTGAGCACGATATTGAGGCCCCCGGCCCATACTAAGCATGTGTGAAGGAACTTATGACATCTGTTCACTAATGACTCAAAGAAACCCAGATCGTCCACATTGGGACCATATATATTAATGAATGTGACTATTGTGGTGCCCCAGCATCCCGACACAATCACATACCGCCCAGTTCCCCCCTGCTCCCCCTGTTCCAACATCGCCTTAGCTTCCCCTCCAACATTCCCCAAGAATCCATTGTTCCCACCCTCACCCACACTGCCCACCCCCAACTAGCAGTGAACTGACCCCCCCACACATTTCTTCCCAACTTGCCAACCAACTTGGGCTGTTTCCCGGGGACACCGGACATCCCAACTAAGAGGCTCACCCACTCCAGGACCTGAGGGGGGTGGGGGGGAGTTTACCTTGCCCTTCTTAAATTTTACTTCTGGACTAATTTGTTATATGGGCTCGCTTGTATATAACCCACCGGCGTAAACATAGATCAGGCCAGCGGTCACACCCCAGAAATGCCGACCTAATATTTAAACCACCTAGCCATAACATTTTACATCCCTCATGTTGTGTAATCCTGGGAAGTACCCATGTTGAAGACTACAGGCCGGAATCGCAGTGTCCTGGTCATTCCTTCGGCAGTGTCTCCAGAAACTCGTGCACCGCTCCTAGGTCCGTGAAGAAATGTGTTCGGCCACCGTGCTGTATGCGTTACTTAGATGGGTACAGCATGGCATATTGTAGTTCTTTCTCTAGGAGAGCGCACTTTGCCACCAGGAAGGACAACCAGACTTTCTGGACAGTTGGGGTGAAATCTGGATAGAACGGTATGCAGGAGTTCTCGTAGGTCAATTTACTAAGTTCTCGGGCCCTCCTTAGGATAGTGTCAGGGTCCCTATAGTTTAAGAGACGTGCTATTATTGGGTGCAGGCTCTGGCCGGGTCTGGGGGTTACCTGTGACACTCTATTTGCCACTTCTATCAAAAATGTGGACGACAGTACAGGTGTCTGTAGTATTCTCCATTACCTTTGATTCTGTTGGGGAACGTCGCTGGGGCCTGTACTTGCTTGAGTGCTGTTCATTTTCTCTGTTTCTTGGTCCTCTCTCTCCCCGGAGCCAGGTATGGCTGCGAGTAAGCAGATGTCTCACTGTTTCCTCAGCATTGTAATGTTGGCATCGTTGGACGGGCGCTCTGCCCACCATGAAAGGGTCATCGTCACACCACCACCAGGATTTGGATTGCTGTCTCCTTGGCTATTCACTGCTAACAATTTCTGGGCCTCCAGCATTTTGTTCTCGTATTCAGGTCACTTCTGAAAGTGCGGGCTCCATGGCTCTCTTTGGCTCCACCTCTCACAGGTGTCACACCATATAGGAGCTTCCCCTGCTTACGCCATCCGCTCTCTCGCTGGACTTAGCCTCTCCTCTGCATGTGTTCTGTCTTCATTCTACTTGTCACAGTTATATGGAGGTCTCTCCTTAAAGAGACAGATCCTCTTTCTTATTCACAAATTAATATTTTAGTTTTGTCTTCTGCCAAGTACCTAGCTTCTATAGTGTTCTTCATATCTGACAGTCCCATATATGCCACTATGGGAAATGGCTTAGGCATTTCCTCACTTGGTCGGGAGGCCTTGTACCCTAATGGGGAGTCCCTCCCAGTAAGGTCCCACTTGACTAGACCCCTAGGGAGGGTCTTGCGAAGAGGGCTCACCCCCCTAGCCTCAAAGGGGAGGCTCCCCCTTGGAGAGAAGGGACAAATTCCCTTGATTCGTCACAGGCTGTATTGTAGGAGTGGGATAGGCATTTGCCAGGCACCGCCACAATGGCACCACCTGGCTATAAAATGATAACAGCAGGAACATGATGTGAGCACCAGTGCATATGAAAACAGTGCCTGACAAATACCTATCTAATACCTACACACAAGCCAAAATATTTGGATTGGACAGTGCTTGTTTTAAACAGAACTTCAGTAAAAGCACACCTGTTCTGCTTATAAATCAAGTTGCTGAAGGCACGCTTGAGTAAGACGTTTATTGCACCTGTATTATATTTACAACTGCAATTAAGTGATGACTCTCAGAAGACTGCTTAGAAAGAACACTGGCATGCCACAGTTTGAAGTTACTGCTTGATAAATGTAGTACAAAGAGATCCTAGGAGGGTGTGTTTTGGAGTGGAGGGGCCGGTAGTGGCTGTGAATGGCTAAACCGATTAGCATGGCAATGGGCTGTCAATGAGTGGGTAAATAACAAAAAAACACCCACAAGCTCAGTCTCCCTGCTCAGATCCAATTTCTCTCCTAGTTGTACTCCAATGCAACCATTTCAGCTCCACCTAATAGCCAACACTACACATCACTCACTGCTATGCTAAATTTCGGCATGAACTGACATTCTCTGTCATTCCTGAATAATGAAGGTTATAATATCACGTTTATATAGCACTTTATTTTGAACTCCTACTTCTAAGCAGTGTTATAACAGACGGTCTTGCTGGTATTCAAACCTGATACTATGGCTTTAATACAGAAATCTGCGATAAGCGAAGATATCTTCACTGGCATTTCAAAAAAGATAACAGACTACATTCGAAAAGACCAGCACCAATGTGATTTGCGATGGCAAGCCATTGAATGTTCAATCAATTGAAGGAGCCATCTTGAAAATAAATAAATCCTTGCCAATATGGTAATATGTTGAACTACTGAAATCTCTGTAAGCAAACCTAGTGACACTGTACCACAGTTCATTTTAAGATGGCAAGCACATCACACTTTCAGGATTCTTCGGAGTAGGAATATTTTCTTCTACAGGGGAAATGTTACATATTCTTCAACATCAGAGTTAATTCCAGGTCACCAAAACCATTGAGACATCAAAGCTAGAGTTTAATTTTTTCCAATAATGGTGCTCCCACATCTTTACTTTTGGAATTCCAATGCATAACACAACTTGATCCAGCGAACTAAGGGCGAATGCCTCAGTCTCTGATACTTTACCCCAAGGGCTAATTAATTATCTTTCCCATTCTTATTAAAGTACTTATAAAATAAAATCAGGAAAATATTAAAATCCATTTTTACTCGTGCTGTCATTTAAAAATGTAAGACACATCATAATTACACGGAAGGCGGTAATGGTTAACGGCCACCGTTAATGGTAACGGTGACCGTTAACCATTACCGCCTTACTACGAGGTCCCTTAGCGGGTTGGTGCTTTAACACCTGCTTTTTGCAGGCGTTAAAAACCAACCCGCTAAGGGACCTCGGAGCTAATTACGGCACCGCAAAATTGCGGTGCCGTAATTAGCGCCTTCCCCATTCCCATAGAGCCCTATGGGGCAGAAATGGGAATGGGGAAGGGCAATGGCGGAAGGGGGATTTACCGCCCCACCAACCTTGGAATGGGGCGGTAAATCCCCTTTCCGCCAAGGCGGTGCCGGTATTTTACCGGCATGAGCCATGGCGCTAATAGCGCCATGGCTCACCGCCTTCCGTGTAATGAGGCCCATAGTCTTAAAATACGTCACATTTCAGCAATTAATGATACATATGAAAGGTAAGAAAATCACTTAAGAATCTATCTTCCAAATGATGCGTCCAGTCACTGCAGACGTCTTCTACTGTTAATATTTTTGGTGAAATATGTCCAGTTGCTCTCAGTTTTCTTAACTTCCCTAGAAAAGTAGGCCACTGAATACATTTTACCCCTCTTCTGCTTGTGCAATAAAATGGACACATATTCTGCAGTATATCAGGAGCATCAGATTTGGAAAATATGTCTTCAGAAACATTGATGCTTCCGCTAGACCACACTTAAAGAGGTAACGCTTTCTATAAAGTCATTAACACCCTTGGAGCGGACAATGGCCAATCAGGGTGCCCGGAGCGTGGGCTGTATTCACTGGTATAAGCCCGCATTCCAAGCTTCCCCAGGGTCACTGTGTAACTCGCCCTACGCCTCACTTGTGTTGTGCCTGGACCCCGGGCACAGGGTCCAGGCATACAGGTGCTGGGCGATGCCCAGCTAAGGCACAAAGGACAGGGAGGCACCCTGACACCCCATGATCACACAGGCTCTTCAATGGCCTAGGGGGACCAGGCCATCATGGCCAATGCCGCTCGAGTTGCCCAGCAGGGACACCGGCACACAGCTTCATGGTTGTCTGGCAGGGGCGCTGCGGTACACAGAGGACATCAGGGACAGCGTTGCTCAGCCGGGGCACTGTCCTATTGCAGGGCCATGCAGGGAAGGCCCATCTGCCTATCAGGCAGTGACAGCATCACGCTGCATACAGAATGACACAGCAGGTAGGAGTCAGTTGTAGCGACTGACGAGCCGGAAATGTCTCATTCCTTTTATTGTGTGTTAGTCACATGGTCACAGCATGTGACATTAGCATGAGCCCTTGGAGGGACCATTATCCCAAAAACAGAGGCACACCACACTCATCCTTTTCCATAACAAAACAAAACCAACACCAACAGACATCACTATAAACTCAAAAGTCACAAACAGTAATGCTGGTTCGATTTGGGAGTCATGGGCTGGACAAAGAATTGGACACTTAGGTCCTCATTACACGGAATGCGGTAAGGGTTAACGGTCAACCTTACCGCCTTACTACGAGGTCACTTTGCGGGACCCAACCTTAACGGCTGGTGTAGACCAGCCGTTAAAGTTGGGACCCGCAAAGGGACCTTGGTGCTAATTACGGTACCGCAATTAGCTCCTTCCCCATTCCCATTATGCCCTATGGGGCAAAAATGGGAATGGGGAAGGGCCATGGAGAAAGGGGGAATTACCGCCCCGGCAACCTTGGAATGGGGTGGTAATTCCCCTTTCCGGTATGGTACCGGCGGCAACCATGGTGCTAATAGCACCATGGTTTACTGCCTACCATGTAATGAGGCCCTTAGACTCAGGCATTTACAAACATAAAACATACACTGAGCATTCTGTACATGTTGAGGTTGACAGTAATGGTTGGCGGGCTGCTGGTGGCACGTTGGTAGTTCTGCCACATATGAAGAGACCCTTTATTAACCTGTGGTGAGTGGAACTTCAGCCTCTGAATGAAACCATTATCAGCTACTGGCACCATATAGAGCAGGCTGACAAAATTCAGGAGCACAGCTTCATGTAAAGATTTGACCAGGGCCCACTATGAGCATTTACCTGACAAGCACGCCAATAGCATCAAAACGCACGTTACTAAGTCCACTTTAAGTAATCAGAGCCGCAGGAGACCAGTTCATAGTTGCACAAGCATTATTTCCGGTGTCGCACCTGAGGACACCAGGGGCTACATCGGCCTAGTCCATAGATGGTGGAGGCAGGCAGCTGCAGGGTATTGGTGGCGGGGTGACAGGCCACTCATTTCACTTCCCCTTCCACGTAGGGGCTGCTGGCAGGACACTGCTGATAGCAGAGTGCACACAAGCACTCGCAAGAGTTGTAACCCTCTTATGCTCTCTCCCTTCCATGTCTTTTTCCGTGGCAGTCACCGCCACCTGGCCCAGGGATGGCGCCAGCACGGCAGGTGCACACTGGCGTGGGGCATACTATTGTATGGTGAGCATGGGAAGCCACGCACTTCTTCAATGTGCATGATATTGCTCCTTGCTGGAGTCTGCAGCCAGCACCCCTTTCATTTTCTAATATTACAGCACCACACCGGAGCACGAAAAAAAAGACACCGTCGCTGGGCCTAGGCTCTTTATTAGGGGGTGAGGCTTCTATATTTTTTAGCACTGACCTGGGGCGCTGTACAATTCACCGCCAGAGGGGCCCGGGATCGCCAATGGGCCATGTAGATTTTTCCCATTGTGCTCACATGGATGCCGTAGATGGCCATTCACTGTTAAATGGCCCTTCGCCGGCACAGAGTGCTTCCTTTCACACTGCCGATGTGACAGCGATGATTTCCCTTTCATTCACAATTCTTTTCCCCAAAATTTTAAAGTCACAGCTGTTGGACCCAGGATATTTTCTAGGCAGCTGGGCCTCTATTTTCTGAGCTTCGACACCGAAGCACTCTCATTGTCACTTGCTCTGACATGGAGCTGCATATACACTCACCGCCTTTGGGCCCGGGATCTACTGCAGGTGATCTTGCTTCCACTGGAGCATATCGCTTCACCACCGGGTGGCCCGGGTGCAGTGCAGGAGGAGAGCATTGGCAGCCACGAGACTTTGCTCCCCTCATCTTGGCCGCTCCTGTTTTTTTTTCATTGCGGTACAGGAGAACACCAGCAGCTGTAGGCCATGCACATATGAGCCTCGTTCAGCTCCAATACGCAGCACTTTACACAATCACCGCCGGTGGGCCCGGGATCTCACAGGGGCTGCCGGCACAGCGAACCATGGGCGGGCAGCAAGGCAGCTTGAGGCCAGCTGGGCTGGGCCGTGCACACAGTCGGCTTGAGCACGGAGCAAGTGAGCACTTTCCATACCTTCCAGGTCAGCAGGAGCAGCCGCTGATGGGACGCCCACATGGGGGAGCGCAAGCAGCCTCCTCATTCCGTTTTGTCTAATGAGCGCACACCACGCCGGGAGTAGCAGGCAGCCGCGCGGCTGGACTCACATCACGGGTGTGCTTTCCCTCGTCCCTAATGTTGTGCCTGAGGTACAGAGGACAGGGAGGTACTCTGTCAGCCCACGATCATTCGGGCTCTCCAGGTCATCACGGCCAACGCCACCGGAGTTGCCTAGCAGGGGCACTGGCACACAGCTGCATGGTTTCCCGGCAGGGGCCCTGCGGTACATAAAGGACATCAGGGACAGCGTTACCCACCATCTGCCTATGACACAGCACCAGCATCGCGCTGCATACAAAATAACACAGCATGCAGGAGTCCGTTGATCTCCACTGACGAGCTCGACACGGCTCTTTCCTTTTATTGTGTGTGAGTCACATGGTCACAGCATGTGACATTAGCACAAACCCTGGGAGGGACCATTATCCCAAAAGGGGTGGCAGACCACCATTTGCTACCTCTTCTCCCTTGTGGCTCCTTTAGCACTTGCGAAAAAGCACATGTGGGATCTAAAGTCTAAAATAAATTAAAATGAGAAATGTATTGAACTTTGTTCCACAGCACAACTGTTCTTTGAGAGGGTGTCTGTGCGCAAATAAATCTGTAAATCAGGCCCTTAGTGTGGTCTGAGAAAGATCGTCTTCAAACTCCCCTTTGTACTCATACAGCAAGGCTGAACCAGAAGCCGTGTTTTAGAAACCTAGCCCTTGTTCTTGACCACATGCACCGTGCTGGTACCCAGTTTGCTCGATCACCGGAGTTCACAGTTTCATGCCTGGATGGTGAGAGAGACTGGCATAACCGCTGCGGAAGCGGTCTGTGAATGAGCCATCGAAAATACACCTCCATGGAGCCTGGACAACATGGTGTGCTTTCAGAAATGTGCACTTTGAACAAACACATTGGAAAAAGTAACATGAACGTGCAACCAAATTCAATTTTGTGAAGATTATGCTAAAGTATACAGATATATAAGCATACGAAGTGTTTACGAATATAGGCGCACACAAGTAAACAGAGAAAATATGTTTTAATGCTTTAATGATTTATTGCACCGGTAATTCTATGTCAAGATGGAGGCGTGCATTATGCTTCATCATCTTATTAATTGCTCTCCAGCAGTTTCAACAAAATATGAACATTTTGAATCTTTTCATTGAAAGAACTTTTTTTTTTCTTCAAAACTTCATATCCCATCAGTCTTAGGTCCCTGTAACTCCAGTGCCCTGGTCATGTGACCTAGTCCTTCCTCTTCCTGTAACCCTCCTCTTCTTTTCCTGCTCTCCAGAGATAAGTACACTTTTCACTTAGCTGCGTAATCAGACAGCATCTGAAGTAGGGTTATTTGTCTAATTAATGTGGAATTCAGATTTTCCACACATTCGTTACAGAAAGTCATAATTCTATTAAAGACACGGAGGCAAAGGATTATGCTTAACTCTTCATCTTTACTGTCAGCAGCAAAGAAAACAACATGTAAAATAGCATACAAAAACCAAGAAAAAACTACAATAACCATGTGGTTTTTCGGATTTTGTAGTCCATCCCTATAGGTTCTTAAACTGACCATGTGTTCCCAACAACCAATAAACAAATATCAGTCCTCTCATAACCCTTGTCCTTCCTTTATTCTCCCTCTTTCTTTGATCCTGCGAGGGTGTGTTCAGTACATCTTCAAACTTTATCCACGTCTTGCATCAAACTCCGTTTTGTTTGTTATCCGTCGCTCCTCCTACAAAATAAATCAGGTAAAAGGTGACTATAGACCAAACTAAGGGTGGGCAATCGTATGCATCAAAACATTACTACCGTCTCATCAAACAATATTACCAAAAATTAAATATTTTTATCATAAACAGTACATATATAAACTCAACATGATGCATATCAATTACATCTCATACGATTGGTATGGTGGGATAATCCTTCGCCTCCGTGTCCTTAATAGAATTATGACTTTCTGTAACGAATGTGTGGAAAATCTGAATTCTATGTCAAGACCGGAGGCTCGGATTATGCTTATTCAAAGCTTACTTACCACCAACGATGACGCACTTTCCATGGGTTTAAAATAGAAAGTTTTAAATGTCGACTCATTCGACCAATCTGCAGCTCTCATAATATCTTCTATCCTAGCTCCTATGTTATAAGCTTTAGTCGCCATCGCTCCTCTAGCTGAATGGGCGCCATACCTCTCAACATCTATGCCCGCTTGAACCATCACCCATCTAAGCCATCTAGCGATAGTGGCCGGTACCACTGCCTTATAGGGTTTGCAAATCGCTATCAACAATTGAGACACTCCTGGAGGTCTAACATCCCTCGTCATATCCTCGTAAACTTCTATACACCTGACTGGACACAATTTTGGTTGATCCGGAAAAGACTCATAGGAAATAGATCTCAAACCTGTTTTGGTCCTTTTAGTTATAAGAAAAGTCACTCCATTCGGAGATATACTCTTCCTGTCAACCTCCAACACTCTCACATCAGAAGATCTCTTAAATGCCAACAGACATAAAAGCATAGATAATTTGCCGGAAATCGCTTTCCGGGATAAGTCTTGATTATCCGGCCAAGATAAAAACAGTTTCAAAACTTTATCTACATCCCACAACTGGTTATATTTAACACTAGGTGGTCTCAACATCTTTATTCCCCTTAACAATCTACAAATCAACGGGTGTTCTCCAATCGCTCTACCCTCTACTCTAGGGTGTCCCGCAGATATCGCCGACCTGGCTGTATTGATCGTTCTGTACGCCTTGCCCTGCGCAGCCATCTGAGCTAAATAATTGGTTACATGTACCACATCTGCTCTATCGGGATGAATATCCCTTTCCATACACCAGCTATACCATTTATCCCATGCTGATCTATAGGCTTTGTGAGTCCCTGGGGCCCATGATTCATTAATGATGTTTTCAGCTTCATTCGATAAACCTGGCCTAGCCCAAGATCTCCTGAAATCGCCCAAGCCACTAACTTGAGTCCTCCTGACCTCACCAGTGGATGACTGCCCCCTCTGGGATCTCAAATGATAAATTCTGTGTCTGGTAGAAGTACTGGGTTGTGGTATGTCAGTTCTAACAAACTGGGAAACCACGCCTGTCCCTTCCAGTCTGCCGTGATTAGAATTATGGATGCTTTTTGACGTCTCACCTGTGCCAGCGTCCTCGCTATCATTGAAAAAGGAGGGAATGCATAATTTCTCTGATGTTCCCAGGATTGTAGGAAGGCGTCTGTCGCCTCCGCTTCCGGATCCGGTCTCCAGCTGAAGAACCGAGGAAGCTGTCTGTTCAACCTCGAAGCAAACAGATTGACCTGACAAGGACCCCACCGTGTCATAATTTCCTGGAACACTACCTCGTCCAGCTTCCAATCGCTGGCGTCTCTGAGGTATCTCGAGTTCCAATCGGCCACCTCGTTCATTTGTCCCGGCAGATACTCTGCCGTCACCGAAACTCTCCTCTCTAGACAGAGTTCCCAAAATTCTTTTGCCAATTCCGCCAATAACTTGGACCTCGTCCCCCCAGTCTGTTGATGTACCTGACTGCGGAGACATTGTCCATCTTCAGTAGGACGCAACAATGTGCTTTCTCCTGAGTCCAGCATCTCACTGCAAAGGAACCTGCCAACAACTCCAGGCAGTTTATGTGGAGTCTCGTCTCCTGGTCCGACCACCTGCCACCTGTGGACACGTTCCCACATCTGGCTCCCCAGCCCCATCTGCTGGCGTCGGACTCGATAATGAGGTCCGGGGATGAACCAAATATGGCTCTCCCGTTCCATGCATCCATATGAATGAGCCACCATTCTAGCTCCTCTCTCACATCCTGTGAAATATTCACTCTTGATTCGTAAGAAACGTCCCTCCTGAGTTGAGATATCTTCAACCTCTGGAGTGCCCTGTAATGCAGAGGCCCTGGGAAAATCGCTTGAATTGATGCCGCTAGTCGGCCCACCAATCTCGCTATGTCCCTCAACGACATCTCGCCTTTCGCTAGAGTATGTCTCAGTTGTTTCTTGATGTCGTTCACCTTGACAATAGGTAAACTGAGAGTTCCCTGTAACGAGTCCACAATGAAACCCAGAAATTCTATTGACTGAACAGGGATTATATTGGACTTTTCCCAATTTATTAGGAAACCCAGATTCTCTAACACCTCTATAGTTATCTGAATCTCTTCTATCAACAATCCCTTCTCTTGACACATCAGGCAAATGTCGTCTAGATAGATTATCAGTCTTATCCCCTGAGCTCTGCGATGAGACACCACGGGTTTCAGCATCTTTGTGAAACACCACAGTGCTGATGCCAGGCCGAAGGGTAGACATCGAAATTCCCAAATCGTTCCCTCCCAGAAGAACCTTAGAAATTTGCAGTGCTCTTCTGCGATGGGAATGGTCAGGTAAGCATCTTTCAAATCTATTCTGGCCAACCAATCTCCCTGAATAAGAGTATCTCTCAACAGATGTATCCCCTCCATCTTGAAATGTCTGTATACCACATAATCGTTTAGGCCTCTCAGATTTATGATTGGTCTTGTCTTGTGTCTTCCTTTTACTATGAACATATTGCTTATGTAACCTCCTACCTGAACCGCCGCGGGTCGAATAGCCCGTTTGATATGTAAAGCCTGTAACTCTTTTTCCAGTAAGGCCTTGTCTTCGCTGTTCATTTTAAACCTCTTGGCGGTTCTCTCTGATAAGGAGTTTCTATAAAATCTATATAAAAACCTTGAGCAGTCTGAATCACCCAGGGATCCCCTGAAATGTTTAACCAATTTTCCAAAAATTGAGCGGTCCTCCCCCCTACCTCTGGGGTCACCGCACTTGTACAAGGCAATCTCACCTGTGTTATTTTGCTGACGCTCCCCTCGCCAGATTCTGCCTCTTCCTCTACTCCTCGATGGGAAAAAAGGCGTTTGTCTGCGCTCTTCTTGATCGCGCCAATTTGTTCTATCTTGAAAGGATCGGTTGAAATGGTACCGGCCAGCCGAGCGACCCCTGCCTCTGATGGCCCATCCAAAAACCTGTCTCCCAAAAACTCTCTTCAACGATGCTTGCGCCTTATCCAAGGCTGCGTAGGAGTTCACAAATCTGGTGAGCTCCTTGATGAAGGAGTCTCCAAATAACTTCCCTTTAGCTGACGAAGCTGAGTCAGAAGATGCTAACTCACTCAATTTTGGGTCGATCTTGACCAACAAAGATCTCCTCCTTTCGGTGGTTATGGCATGATTAGCATTACCCAACATGCATATCGCTCTTTGGGCCCAACCTATGAGGATTGTCGGGTCTATCGGTTCCCCTTTTATTTTCGCGTCCTCACCCATCTGGAGGATCTTAGTGAGGGGTCCCGTCACATCAAGCATCTTGTCCTGACAGGAACGCCAGGATCTATCAAGTCCTTTCCTCACATCTTTTGTGAATTTACCCATAAAGGTAATCATTTTTTCGTCAATCACTGGCGTATCAGCTGCACCTTCAGGGAGGAGTGGTCTTGGGCATTCTGCCCTCATTTTGCTTCTAGCCTCTTTGGCTAGCGGCGCCCTCAGGCGTTTCCTTAAATATGACGCAATTCTTTTGGGGGGTTCCCATTCTGAAGATCTGGGATGAATCAGTGCCTCCGGATCGAAATCTTCATCATCCGCACCGTCCCCCTCAGTCTCCTCATTTTTCCTTATCGCCTCATGGCTTTCTTCCCCTGAAGAGGATATCGATAGCACTTCCTCCTCTTCAGGGTACTCCTCTTCCCACTCTTTTTCACTCTCATCTGAGGTATGAGATGATTCTCGTCCCCTGCTAGGCACCGCTTTACCTTTTCTTTTTCTCTTTCCACCTTTCTCTGGTGGAGTGCCCGGGGGGGTGTGGGCTTCCTCTGCCCTACAGGCTGCTTTACTGCCCCCTTTGGATTTCATTCGAGCTTTCAAACTCTTGACCTCCTCCAGGCCCTGAGAAAAACGGAGCCAATCCTCCATCAGCGCTCTCCGCTGAGGATCATGTCCCAATGAAGCCCCCAGGGCTTTGTGTAGGACGTCTGTCATGGCCATGTGGCTCCTCTTTTGGCTAACACTAGCCTTCCCCTCATCACTGGAGGAACTCATTAGTCTCAGGCCCCGGGGAAAGCAAAAATAATAATAATGTTAAATTTGTATACCAGGGATTATCACTCTCTCAGTACAGAGAGTAAAATATGTCCAAAAGAAAAATAGAAATTAAATTCCCTGGTTCTGAGTATATAATATATACAGATATGTTAATATCCAATAACAGGTTTTACCTGGGACTGTGCCCGTATGACTGCGGTATCACCGATTGCCTGCAGTGGCGCTGTAGTGTTCCTGACACACAGGACGCTACGCTACGTTCTATGAACGGTGCGTAATGTTATGGAATCAAATTGTGATTCGAAAAAAGGATTAAATGAACAAATCACCGACACTGTCTGACACAAACTCCTCTCAATATGAATCGGCACGGAAGAAGTGAGCGCCGGAACTACGCGGTCCCGTTGCGCTCCTTCTTCCGTACCGCAGTGCCCTTTTTGACGGTTCTGCGAAGTTGCGGCCGCCGGTGCCCCAGCCACGTCGCGCCCGCAACTTCTGTAAAACTGTGAATGTAGCGGATATGCTCCGCCCGCAGGCACGATATATACCAACGTATAGTTTAAATACACTCTCAGTACACACACACGTTTTCAATATATAATAAGAAAAAAAGGTACTTAACTCGCTGCCGAGCAGCAAAGAAAGAGGGAGAATAAAGGAAGGACAAGGGTTATGAGAGGACTGATATTTGTTTATTGGTTGTTGGGAACACGTGGTCAGTTTAAGGACCTATAGGGATGGACTACAAAATCCGAAAAACCTCATGGTTATTGTAGTTTTGTCTTGGTTTTTGTATGCTATTTTACATGTTGTTTTCTTTGCTGCTGACAGTAAAGATGAAGAGTTAAGCATAATCCGAGCCTCCGGTCTTGACATAGAAGTCAGACATTAGACAGCAATCCTCAATGGGGGTTTACTCTATACAAGAGTGCAGGGGCCGCGCAGCGTAGAAAGGATTGTGTAATTTATAAAGGGAATCATCAGGCGGCCCCGTGCTGCATTATCAGCACTTCAGGGGTTTTGCAGGAGGCCTTTTTCCTTGTTCGCGTGAGCCGCGAGCAAGCGAGGAGCCCTCACCATTGGGGGGCGGAGCAAACTCGCAGAGCCCAAGCGGAAGCTCGCTGAGAGCCGCACGTACAGCCCCCAGCCTTGCGGGGGCGCGGCATAATGCTGGAAAAGCCGGCAAGGCAACTGGGAGAGAGCAGAGCCCCCTCCCTTGGAGAGGAGGGGCTACGCTCTTCACAGGCATTGCGCTCTGGTCTCCCGTATGTGACAGATCGAAAAAACGCTGGTGAAAGCCCCAAAGACTCAGAAGAGGATTTAAAGAACAAATATAAGCACCAGAGCGAATTACAGCTCAATGCTGAGCACACACTGAACACAGTGCCCAGCAATGATTGACACAGAAACTGCTTAACAGCACAGGTGCAACCTCATTTGTACTGAGTGCGCCAGTGGGCGTGCCACTACACCTGAGAGGGTACTACTAGACACCTGCCAGCACACAGTATGGCTGAGTTTGAATGGAGTGAGGAGGAGCAAGAAGGCATGTACCCAGAGGACTTGGCTCACAGCTTCAAAGAAGTGCTGGGAGACTCACTCATAGAGGCAGTGGCTCAATGGGTCAGACCCCTCCAAGACAGATTAGAGACAATTGAGTTATTCCTGAGCCAAAAGTTAAAAGCACCACACCACAAGCAAGCACGTCCACGAGGGTCGTGCCAGAGGGCCCACACGGGTGTAATAAGACCTGGAAGAGCAAGAACTCTTCTGACCCCCCGGGCCAACCAGAAGGGGCAGATCCAAGAGCCCCAGAGGCTACCGATTCATTTAATAGGCTGAGAGAAGCCTTCATGAGCAAGTTGGAGGTGCCGAGCTTTGTGACTCCCTACCCAGGGGAGAAGAATATGGGCAACACAGAAGAAGAGGATGTCCCTGAAGAGGAACCCACAGAATCCCCGACCTCCTCGCAGGAGGAAGCCGATAAAGAAAGGGATGAGGGAAGTCTGCCTCCACCAAAGAAAAAGCTGAGAAAGCTAAATAATCTGGAGGACGAGGAGACTTCGGATATGTTTCATTCAGAAGACATCCGTAACCCGAAATCTTCGGAATGGGTGCCCTCCACAAGAGTCGCAAGATACATGACTCAAAGACTGCGCAAGGTGCTGGAGAAGGAGGTGAGGCAAAGGATGAGGGCTGAGTGCCCAAAGCCGGAGCTACCAGGCAAGGTAGCAGAAGCGCCAAAGCTGGACCCTAAAACATTGGCCTTTGTCGCCAAATCCAACAGGGACCCCAGGAAAGAGATTGACCGCTCATGGCAGAGTTGCCAGGAGAAAGTCCTGGATCTCGCCGGTCCTCTAGCTAAGATCATGGACCTGGCAGAGCGTGCGAAATACACAGTGGAGAAAGTGGACCCTGAAGAGCTAGCAAACTGGGCACAGAGAGCGGTGTGCTTATTAGGGAATGCCAACTGCACAATATCATCCGAGCACAGACGAGGACTGCTGCTCAAAATAGACCCCAAGCTAGGGGACCTGTCCTCATACGAAGCAGGAGAGGCAGCGCAAGGGCTGTTGTTTGGCGAAACCTTTGGAAAGGAAATGGAGATATTTGTTGGGACCTACACTTCCCTAGAAAAGGCGCAGGCCTCCATAAAAAAGATCTTCCCCGGAAGACTTTTTGGCGGGACCGGTCGGTATAGAGGCAGAGTGACCGGTCGCTACCAGACGTCTAGGAGTCCTCAATCGAACAGAGCCCAATACTGGAAGAACAAGCAGCCAGCCTCCTTCTTTCCACCGAGAGGTCACTTCCCCAGAGGAAGGCGAGGTAGAGGCCAGGGAAGAGGACAAAACTTCCCCACAGATGAGAGCATCCGCATATCCGGTGGTGGGGGGAGGACAGCGAAATGCTGGGATAACTGGCGCGTGCTGTCCAATAACGCTTGGGTATTGCAGACAGCCAAAGGCTTGCGCATAGACTTTACTCAGACCGCAACCCAGTACCAAGCCCCCCGGCCAATAGTGTCAGCGCTAGCAGAGAAAGACTTGCTATATGCAGAGCTGCAGAGTCTAGCGGAAAAACGAGCAATCGAGCCGTGCGAGGCACGAGGTTCAAAAGTAATATGTTTCTAGTTCACAGAAAAGACAAAGTGAGACCAATTATACATTTAAAAGAAATGAACAGTTGGGTAGTCTATAACCATTTCAAGATGGAAGGTACCCACCAATTAAGAGACACGCTCAGACACGACGACAGGCTCACGAGGATATATCTGAAAGATGCTTACCTGATGATACCAGTACAAAGAGAATACCGTCCCTTTCTGGCTTTCGACTGGGATGGGCAATTATGGCAATTTGCGACAATGCCATTTGGGCTGGCATCAGCGCCCTGGGCGTTTACGAAACTGATGAAGCCTGTAGTAGCAGCGATCAGGGAGAAAGGGATACAGATCATTATCTACTTAGACGACATCCTGCTGATGGCAAACAGCGAAGACATGCTACGCTATCAGTCCAGCTGCGTAGCGAATCTCCTGACCTCGCTAGGTTTTTTAGTGAACCGAGAGAAGTCGGAGATGATACCAGCCAAGAGGATAGAGTTCCTAGGTTTCGCCATAGACACCAGGACAGCAAATTTAGAGAACAGAACAGAAAGATTTGGGACATAAAAAGGGAAATAAGGAACTGCCTCAGCAGAACAGTTATATCGCTGCGAACGATAGCTCGAGTAGTAGGCTTGTTAGCAGCGTCAATACAAGCGATATTTCCATGGCTCCCTGCATTATCGGGCACTGCAGCGACTGAAGATAAGACATCTTCAGCAGGGCCTCAGCTACCACCAGCTAAGCCTCTAGATTAAGCGTCCAGAACAGAGCTCGAGTGGTGGCTACAGAACATGGAGGCATGGAACAGCAGAGCCATTTTTGGCGACAGACCTGACATTGTAATAGAATCAGATGCCAGCAGAGCGGGCTTGAAAGCCCGTTGCGGGGAGCTCCAAACAGGAGGCAGGTGGAGTTCAGAGGAACTGAGACTGCACATAAACTGTCTAGAACTATTAGCCGGTTCATTCGCGATCAAGGCATTCACGAAAGACAAAGTGAATTCATGTATTCTGCTGAAGATGGACAACATTTCAGCAGTCAGGTACAGCAATCATTTTGGAGGAACAAAGTCCAGATTATTAGCAGAAATAGCCAAGGATTTTTGGCATTCCTGCCTGGAATCAGGAATGTCAGTGGTAGCAGAATATTTACCAGGCTCGCTGAATGTAGTAGCGGACTGGAACTCTAGACATCTAAGACTCCAGAGACTGGATGCTGGACAGAGTGATTTTTCACCAGATAAAGGAGCTCTGGTGACCGATTCACACAGATCTGTGTGCGTTCAGACTGAACGCACAGAAGAACAGATTTTTCAGCTGGAGACTGGACCCAGCAGCAGTGGGAATAGATGCCTTCCTGCAGGATTGGAGAGGAGAGATGCTATACGCGTTTCTTCCATTTGTAATGATAGTTTTAACGAAAGTTTTAACGAAAGTATGCAGAGAAGCAGCAAATCTAATGCTCACCTTCTTGTCTTTAATAGAATCAAGAACTCCCTGCGCTATTAGCAGGGGGAATCTTCATTACTGTGTACTGTGGTTATAAACATGAAAGACAAATGTCTTTATACATCATTTTATACAGTTAAAGAGAGAGAGAGAAAACAAGAGAGCACAAAAAAACCCTCGGCTACATAAAAATGTGCTTGAAGATTATTGCTTTTTTGTATATACATATAGCCCAACAAGTTCCCCACTTCTATTTGGGTCAGCGTCTTTAAACGTTAAAGGTCATGCTGCCAAGCTAACACTTATGAATTTTAAGCCTTTATGATTCATATTTGTATTGATATTTATTATATGACCTATTGTTAATGCAGAGTGCTATTTTATTATTGACTGTATATCCCAAAATAAAACTATTTATATTGAACATGACCTGCCACCTTCTACGTGATAAACAGTCAGAGCGTGCCTTTTTAAACACACTTGGATATTCTAATACAAGATAAGCTCTGTCTGACTGTGTGGTTAAGTGTGATTTACATAGGAAGCCTCACTCCCAGCATGCACTGAATGAGAAACTGAACAGCTGCCCTTAAAAACCCATACCGGCAAAATCCTCCCTGTCTCAAAAACAATTTCTTCATTTGTGAGCAGATTCAAACAGCAAAACGATTTGTTTCATCAATGTCAAAAACCAGACCTTTTTAAAATTCATTTTTGTTCGTTCCCGACAGACTCATTTAAGCTCATGCAATTCCATATTGTATCAGAATGCCGACAACCAGTAACAAGCACTGACAAAGTCAACAGTTTGGGCTATTGTGCAGTCCTTGGAAAGGCACTGCCGTAGTGGTATTAACTGGCCACTGATGGTAACAGGTGCAAAATGGTGCGAGCACCTGAGCATCTAATAGCAGTGCCTGGCAAATGCCTAATACTTATGCACAAGCCAAAACTGTTGATTTCCCAATGCTTGTGTTTAACAGGACTTCAGTGAAGGACATGCATAGTGTCATAGTGTTATAAATCGAGTAGCTGAAGGCAGACCCAGTTAAGACATTTGTATTATACCAGTAGTTGGTTTACAGCTCCAACTAAGTCATTAATGCCTAGAAGACTACTTTGAAAAATGACTGCCAGGCACTTAGAGTGCACATTTTGATGGTAAGGCTTGACTAAAGTGAGCCCAAAGAGTTCCTATGAGGGGGTGTTTTGGACGGGCAGGAACTGGGTGTGTATGGTCATAGAGATTAGCTTGGCCAAGGGGACTCAATTGGTGGCAAAATAACTCCAAAACACCTACAAGCTGTGTATCCCTCCTCAGATGCCATTTCTCCCCATCTGTTTTTTGTGTGCATTAGTTTATTAGACATAAAAAGCTTACAAATTAAATTTCATGTATTCCATCTCACATAGTTCAAATAATTTAGTTTCAAGATAGGTCAAGGATCATCACTTCGAAGGATTCCGTTGCGGGTTGTCTGGTACAAGGACCCGGTTCAAAAAGTTGATAACTGACCAGACTCGAGAGACCATATCGCCATTTGTCAAGGCGCCCCACCAGTCCCCCAGACACAATGATGGGAAGGCCCTGATCAACAAACCAAAATATAATGTTCTAACCTCAGTCAGCCCTGGGGAAAACAGCAGCAAATGCTCCAAGGTCTCCACTTGACCAACCTCCGAGCAAAATCGATACTGACTTGTTTTTTTTGCATGTGTAGGAGACCTTGAGGCAATTATTTTGTTAGTTGGAAGCAAGTTCAGTCTGATCTGTGAACATTGATTTCTAAGTTGTTTATTCAGGAATTTCCCCAGTACCCAACTTTCTTACTTCATGATCCAGCTGCCGATACAATTTGTATGATGAAGATTTTTTTCAGGGTTATGTTCCAATCAAACTTGTACAGATTTGTTTTTACTCTGCACAGGTTTGTCAATTGCTCCTCCATAGCACAGCCAATCTACTTCAACTTGAGGTTGTTATCATCCACCCAATTGTTCAAGGGCCCATTGGTACATTTTATCATTTTGTTGCATATAAGCAAAAAGAGTACCGGCCTAGAGGCCCCGAGACCTTTCCCATATAATGTCAGTCTCTTCCACTACACAGTTGCCTGTAGAGAGAGGGTACCTAGTTCTCTTTGCAGAATATACATAGGAAGTGAGCCGGGGAATCCCAAAACTTTCCTCCAAAACGAACCTTCGAGCTTGAGCCATAGGTTATCAGGGACTTTCAAAATTGCCTCTGCACCATAAGTAAGGGTTGGAACAACTTTCATTTAAAAAAAAGTCTAAAACTGGCACCAGTGTGAAGCGTCCATATTTCATGTTTACTCTGGTGGCTTGGCTAACCAAAGCTTTGGTTCTACTATGGAGGAAATCTACCGTTGGGGTTTCGACATTGCTGTTATTGATCATGCTTCCCAAATATTTAAATGCTGACACATGTTCAATCTTTGTTTGGCCAAGGTGCCAATCGAAGGTGTTATGTTTGGAGTTTTATTTCCTAGTTCTTTCTCATGCCAAGATCTTTGTTTTCTCTGTGTTCATTTGGAGATCATTTTGCTCTATGTATTTCCTTAATTGATCTAGCTGCCGCTGAAGACCCACCAGCGTTTGATCTATTAAGACTAGATCATCCTCGCAGAGGAGCCTGCTACAGTGAATCCCACCAAAACGAGGAGAAAAACCTCTCACCATGACAAGTGGTAGACCAATGTCTGCCAAACATGTTTTAAAAGTTCCGGTGCCAGCGGGCATCACTGCTTTAGCCCTCTAGATATTTCAATTTCTGCCGACAGTAGACCAGATTGATTTAATCTTATTCTCATTGTGGTGTTTGAGTGAAGAGCCATCAGCGAAAATGGACGTTGGGCTGTTCAGCCTTTGTAATTTGTCCCACATATGTTTCCGGTCTACCTGATTGAACACCTGGACAAGATCGACGAAAGCCAAGCAGATCCTTGTCTTGCTTTCCCATGCCCTTCCCTTTAGGATACTTAAAATCACAATGTTAGCTCCAGTTCCAATACCTCTCCTGAAGCCGATGTGAAAAGGGCTGTTACAACTCCTTGTCTCCAACCATTTGGTTAGTCGGGACAAGCAGAGAGAGCCGAAGATCTTACCGATTATGTCAAAAAGGGCGATTGGGTGATAGTTCTTATGATCTTCCCAGTCGCTTCTCTTGAAGATCGGAACCACTATTGCTTCCCTCCAGGAATCCGGGATGGTATGGGTGTTGGTTATTCATACGAAGAGAAGTTTGAGAAACCTGGCACATTCATCCAGATGTTCTTTTAACTTTCAGTTGGTGAAGCCATCTGCGCCAGGAGTACAGGAGCCTTCCAATTTCTACAGCTTCATCATTATGTGGTCCTGGTCATGCAGGACGTCCCAGCAGGATGCTTTCTCATAAGTCTCGATGGTGGTTGAATTCCCCTTCTTTTTATATAGTTTACTAAAGTGAGAGATCTAGACCTCTTCCGGGACAGTATTGGTTTGAGGTAGCCTTACGTTCCCTGAACAGAAGTTTATGAGGGACCAAATGTCTCTCACTCATCTCTCACAAACTATTTTTAGCATAGTCTCTGAGTTTTGTTGGTAGAGTTTTTGTCTGTGGGAATGTAACCAGTTTTTTATTCCAGGGCAGCTATTTCTGCTTTGAGAATGCTCTCTGGGCTCTTTGTTTGGCCAGCTCGATGTTTTCGCTCATTATTTTTGTTTTTTCCACCACCAATGCGTCGAAAGAATGTTGTTCACTGGTTTTTGGTTCTACCTTGGTTTTTGGTGAAAAAACACCTCAATAGAGGGATATAGTAAACCTTGGAAACTGCTTCCAATGAGTCATCCTCCTGATGGTCGTCAGAGAATTTCTCTGTAAGCTTCCTGATTGCGTTTTTTGGCACCGTTAATCTCCTTCCTCCATTGCAGTCCTCTACAGGTTGTCCCCATTTATGCATGGGTCCTGAGAGTTCTGCTTTGCATGACATTTCCAAGAGATTGTGATCATTATGGTTTGTAGCGATTACTCTAAAGGAATGGACTGCAGGCCGGAAAGCTCCAGAGACAAGAATGTAATCAAGCACACCCTTTTTTCTGTGTCTTGCCCAGATCATACGTGGGAATATCACCCACCATATCGCCACTTAAAAAGTGCATGTCTCTTTCTGCCATTAGGGTTTTCCAAGCCGATCCTCTTAAGGCTGAAAGGGCTTGGGTAAGGTCACCAACAGAAGTACCAGGTCCCAACTGTGCAAAGTGTATTTTTGCAGTACAAAGTCTGGGGAAAGTCAGTGCATAGTCATTTTTGCAGTACAAAATGACTTTGGCCGGACTTTGCACGGCAAAAATACACTTTTCACAGTTCCATGAATCAGGGTTTGTGTCGGCAGTGCAAGCTCACTTTTCAGCAGTGCAAACTCACTTTGAACCGGGCAAATGTTCCATGAATCGGGCCCTTCATCTTTATATTTCAATTTGGTATAAAGTAGACACCTCGCAATCTTCCAGCAAGTATTGAAAGAGGTCAAGCCCAGTTCAAGGCACAGAGCCTCTACTGGAATGGACTGAGGAACTCCCAAAAGGGAGCAAAGCAACCTCCCTTCTAGCATACTCAACATGCTTTCTCATGCGAGGGTTCTTAAAGCATATATTATGCATAGCATCATGCTCTTCACCTGAACTTCCCGCAGAACCTCTATCGAGCCACCACATCTGCGATTGACCAACTCTTTCATCTTTTGCCATCTGCCCAAAATCCTAGTGTTTGCCATCTCGTTAAATTGGTTACTGGTAGGTTGGGAATATATTGGGCAACCCAAATATAGATAAAGGTTGACTACTTCTAGCTTTTGCCCCCCAAGATGGCAGTGAAATATAAGATTGCAACAACTTCTTCCACCCAGGATCTTTACCTTAGTCTTGTTCTGTTTTATTTCCAGCCAATTTACTTTTGCATATCTTTCCAGACAGGCTAAGGATCTCTGTACATCCAATGGAGTTTGGTCGATAAGAATGGTATCATCCACATAACAGAGGAAACTCACGGGAAGCCCAGCCAATTTGCGTGGCAAGTTATCACACTTCTCAAGAGCCTTATACATATAGGACACATACAGATTATATAAGGTGGGCGCAAGGACTCATCTCTGTTTAAGTTCCACGTTTGTGTCAATTGATTGAGTCTGAGCACCTGCCTGTGACATTCTGACTGTGAATCTAGTGCCGGTGCAAAGTTCATGCACAAAATATAATAGTGCTGGGTCAATACCCCAGGAGCTTAATTTCCCCCATAGGCAAGTTCTTTTGACACTGTAGAACGCACAGGAATAGTCTACATTACATACAAACAAATGGCTATTTGTTACATTCTTATTCACTGATAGGCAGCAGTTGTGGTGGCCAAATACAATGTCTGGTACAACAACCACTACGAAAACCAGTCTGGGTTGGGTCCAACAATGTCTTTCCCTCTGACCATCTATTAAGTTGTTTCAAGAGGATCTTCGCAAAAGTTTCACTGCTGGAGTCCAGCATGGCGAGAGATCTAAAATTCCTCCGGTCAGTTCTCAGGCCCTTTTTGTGTACTGGTATGAGTATTGAGGACCGCCGGCTCTCTGGGATTTTTCTGCTTTCTACGAATGCCTTAAAGCTATGGCAAAGAATTGCTGCCCATAAGACATGGTTCTTTTTAATAACAATGTTAGGGATATTGCCAGGGCCTGGCACCGTAGATGATTTAAGCTTCATAATCTGGTAAATGTGGTCTATATATGTTGTTCCAATATCGGTCCAGAACACGTTTTTAACTGGCACCAAATGACCTTGGATATACAATTTTTTTAGAAATCTGGCAAACTTTGCCCTAGTGCTAATACCATGCAACTTTGCACTTGCACCGGTGCAAAGTTTCTGTACTCTGGCTCCTGGTGTTTGTTTAATTGCTTCTCGCTATCATACGTGCTATCACCTGAAGTTAAAAATCCAGTTTAGTGTCCGTCAAGACACCAAGATTACATGCCACTGATGGAGGGACTCTGGAAGATCCTAAAACATCTGGCAAGGAAAGACAATCTTAGATCTTAAGCTGTTAAACTGTAATCTTTTGTTGTTCATTGTTAAGAAATATTTCTCTTTAAGCACCTTTCTGTTGGGGGAACTCCCAGGTATGCCAGAGCGTTGCTGGAAGTCTGCGTACTTGGAGGGCCCAACTCCCTCCCCAGTATACATGAAGGACTCAGTCAACGGCAAGTTCAAACTGCGGTTTATTACAGACAAAACCAACAGGGATCGGTACAAGAACACAGGTGAGCTCCAGTAAGTCTTCAGCTTCTCCTGGCTCGCAGGCCAGTTTTAGTGTAAAATTGTGTCACTACTCTGCCATTACTTGGGCTGCTCTCCAAAAACCTATCACTGTGTGGGATTGGCCATCAGGAGTCTAATAACCTATATGGGTACCTATATGTGTTATTCCATTTCTACTGGCTCTCAGATGTCAGGTGGCTAGCCTGTCCCATCTCCAATTTACTAATACATTGTTGTACAGTAGTGAATTTACCACTGGTTTTTGCCCATTTCTACCCACCACTAGGGTACTAATCTGTGATTGGCTAGAGCTGACACTCTCCAGGCCTGAGACAAGAACTGGTTCTCAGTGCACTGTGCACCTTTTTAAGGTGATGTGAATGGCTATGAGCCTGAATTGTAACTTGTGTGTACCACCTTTGCCTATGAGTTCATGTCCCGCTCGTTGCAACACTTGTTGCACACTTGTTGCAACCTGCATCTGGCTGCCTGGGATCGGCTTCTCTTTCCCACCACCGATCACTGTCCATTGTTTCACTTGGCTGTACCACGTGTTTGGAGACCACAAACTGCAGCTCTGAATTATGATGATTTATTTAGTTTCCCTGCAGCTGGTCCCTTTATTGTCTGAGGATTGTAATGTCTTTGTATCTCTCGACCTTGGCTGTGGGCTCTGTCTCACGTGACTTGCTCCCTGTCCAGCCTGAATTGGCACAGCTCGTCTCATGCTCAATGATTTGTGGCCTGCTGTAATTTTCCTAAAGCTTTTAATGCGGTTTCTTTATTGTCCATGTTATAATACATTCTCTATGAGTTAGCTATACGTGGTTTGATCAGGTTCCATATGCTCTCCTGTATATCCAAGTGACTATTGACTTTAAGCATCAGCAAGCTCGCTCAGTATCTCTTGTGCCTTGCGGTTTCTGTGTTACTGCGTTTGGCTAATGACAAAGTAATGAAATGACAGTATATACATATATATGTATGTATCTGTCCTCTACCGATAGAACTGTAAGCTCATGTTCTTCATGTATTCGAGTGTATGTTTGTGCCGTGCAGTGCAGACTGCACGTGTGCTTCATGTCTAAAACCGCTATGTCGTGGTGTCTCTAATTATGTCAGCAACATGGCTTCTTGGTGCGTAGTCTAGGGTGTCCATATAGGTGTCTCTGACCATAGTATTCAGCTCTTCACTCATGCATGGATAGATTTGCACCACACCTGATCTGTATGGCTGACTGAGAGGGTACCTCTCTGCATCCGACATTCTTGCCTACTTCTACTTCACCGTTGTTCTGATAACACAGTGCTGGTGTCTTCAGGGGCATTATTGGCATTGGTCCAGCTTCATTCTTCATCCATGTCAGTACTTGCATCCCATTCCCTTAGGCAATTATCATTCTCCACCTGTACCTTGTTCACTGGTGATTGTGCTAGTGTCAGTGCTTTGCTTCCCAACACTCCATCCTTCCATCCACCCTCTGTGTACACTTGGGCATGCACAAGTATCTGCAGTCTTTCCCAGCATCCAGGTTCTCCTCCTGTGTCCTTCACTCTTGTCCATGGACATGGCAATTGCTCCAGTGTTATAGTCTTAGTTTCTCCCTTCTCGGGCCCATCTGTTACATACTGTATAGCTTTGTCTAACTGCCAATAATTGTTCATCATGTCTAATGTCTTTATGTAATTATCTTCATAGGGGAACGTTGCTCAGGACTTCTATCTCAATGTTGCTGTCTTCCCCTGGAACCTTCCTCGAGCTGTCACCATCGAGAGATACATTAAGCATTGTGCTCTTGCTGCTGGTATTTTAGTTCCTATGTACGTTCTGGTGGCACTCATGGCATAGGGGATTCATGAGCAGACATAACAGCTCTCCCCAGTGGTTTTCTCACCTACTCTTGTTATGTGTTTGTACCACATGTTATTAGACACTCGAGCAGTGCCGGTGAGATACATGTCTGCCCCTTTCATGTCTGTGTCAAAAACTGCGCTTACCTCTCCTTACCGTGTCTGCAGTGCTCTTCTGTCCACCTGACATGGTCGTTCCACCTGTTTGGGTTGGGGGAATGTTAGTAGAGGATACAGCGCTAGCACTAGCAACAAAGGAGATCCTCCAAAATATAAACACAATAATACTGCTAGGAATAATCATAAACAACAGGATAGCTATATTCTTTATTATTTCACTCATCTTTACCTGTGCTGCTGGTCCTTTAATCCTGAAGATATAGTTGCCCGCCTGAAATGCGCAAATAAATGCCATATGGTTTTAGTGTTGTAAGTAACTCTTTAAGCCCTGCGGACCAAATAATCATTTATGGCAAATACAAACACTTCTTCCCACATTGCCCTTACTGATCGGTCTCTCAGTGTGGCGAGAATAGGGGGATCGCTGTGCTCGTTATAAAGGCAATATAATATACTCTGGGGACCATGCTCAGAACCTACTGGGTCTTCTTACAGGGTGGACAAATTGTTTGAGAAAGTATGCGGGTGGTGGATAGCGGGAAACATGAACAATCATCAACAATTACATCGGCTTTCACGTTGAAGGTGTATAGAGGATAACATAACAAACAGATAGTCCATCAACAGTTAATTCCCTAACTCTGCTGACCGTGAGCGACTAACCATTGGGTGTTCTCCACTCGGCAGTGTAAGTTCAGAATCCGCTTGTAGCTCTCCTAGCTGCTGAACGTTGGTGCTGTTGAACTCGTTGCCAGGTGCGGCCACTGTTTTGTAGGGTTTGATATCTGATAGTTGGTTCCAGACCGACTTCCCCTGGAGCTTGACAGAATGGTCTGCCACCTTGGTGCATTCCAGCGTCTGATAAAGTTCCTCAACGGCACAATGTCCCCTACATTAACTGGGTCTTTAAGTCTGGGGTCTACTGGTGCGTTGTTGTAGTTGCTTTCTCTGCTGTCTTCTGGCCCCCCTCCCGTTGTCACTGTATCTGGTGAGATATAAAAGAGGCACTAGCAATCAAGGAAGTAATGTATTCATACATCTCTTGTCCTAACACATCTGCACTACTCTCAGGGTCTTTCAGTGCTCTAGTGGGAGGAGCCAGGGGTAGTTACATGCGCCGTCCAGTCACCACCTCATGGGGCGGTAAATGGTGGTTGGACCCAGACTTATTGCTCAATACGTACTCTGCTGTGTTTTGGCAATGGCCTGCTTCAGGAGACCTTTCAGGTGTTCACACACACCATTTGCTTGCAGGTACTACGCAACTTGTGTTGAATGCCCAGAAACTTGGCGATGTGCTGGAACATCTCATTGGCGAAGTGAGGGCCATTGTCAGACCGCAGGACCTCACAAATGCCCCATCTTGGGAACACTTCCCCGAACAAGAATTTGGCCGCTCTGAGGGCATCGGCTTGTGAACAGGGGCCTGCCTCAATCCACTTGGAGAATGGGCATAACACCACTATCATGTTTCAGTATCCTTAACACACTTGAATCATGTCAACGTAGTCGACATGCAAATGCTGGAATGGGCCTACTGGCCGAGGTATGGCTCCTCACACAACTCTCAATGTATGTCCTGCTGTACACTGCTTACATAGCAAACAATTACTTACAAATTCAGCCATGTGTTCCACCGAGTTAGGACAGAACACTGTTTCTCCAGTGCGGGCAGCAATGACCTCTTTTCCCCTGTGTGTTGGATGGTGTAATTGTGTCAGTCCAGTGTTCAATAATGCTAGTGGCATGACCTACGCTCATAAGAAACACTAGACTAGGCTCTCGCTTTAATTTATCGGCATGTGTTTATTAGAATTGCCTATCGCAAAAGATACTTGGCATCTGTTTATGACAAATGCACATTGGCAGTCTCTATGTACTAGACACTTGGACTGGGTTATTAGAACCTCGGTACATGATCATTAGAATTTCCATTGACATAGAGACTGGGAATTCAAGTATTAGATTTTTGACTTCTGTCTATTAGAAATCTTTTCACAATTGACAGATGCAAGTGTGATTTAAGTGGCACTTTTCCCTCAGATTAGAGGTTTCAAATCACCATGAATATGTAGGTGTACTCAATGTTTTTGTGCTTTTTGTTTGTTTTTTGATTTCGTGTGATTGTGTTATCATTTGATTTCCCTGGAGAACCAAACTAACTTAGGGACCACTGTATATAATTGTTACACTGTTTTGTTTACGATAACAATATATATTTTTATAATACATTTTGCTACATGTGCAAGTGCATATAAAAGGACTTTTTTGTTTTATTACAGCCAATTATATACACTATGTAGCTTTTGTTTGTGGGTTCCTTACTGGACATTACTATGAGCTACATGCCTAGGGATATATTCCACTAGTAATAAAAAGGGCTCCCCTGAAATGTGTCAATAAATCTCTCTTTTGAGTATAATTGTGATGGGTAGAACCCCTGTGTAGCAGCATCCCTTTCTTTGTTGTTTAATGGTTACTACTGCCCGAGTCTGCTACCAGTCACCATGGGCAAACCGACTCTTTTTGATGATCTCGCTTTAATTTAGCCAGTGACACTAATCATTCTGTCTCTTGTCCGACTTGCTTCAGAAACACTAGACTAAGCTCTCGCACCAGCTCTACGCTTAAGCATCACACGATGCCCACCCAATAGACAAAAAACAACAAAGTGTTGTTGACACTCAGAAACTCACCCACTAGCCACAACCTCTTCATACCTGTAGATATCCCATTAGATTACCTTACAGCACCTACCACTACTACAGTCAAAGGCGCCCTCATTAACGCTCGCTCCCTGGTAGCTCACTCTCATGGCATTGCAGACCTGATCCTCGCTAATCATTTAGACTTTCATGCAGTCACAGAAACATGGCTCCATTCTGCAGCCGGCCCTGCATTCTCAATTGCCATCCCAGAGAACTACAATATCATCTGAGCTGATAGAAAATCAGGGATTGGGGGTGGAGTGGCCATTATTGCCAAAACTAACCTGAACATTAGAGAAGTAACCCCCATTGGCCTACCATCCGCTGAACTTCTATCTATCAAAATACCACTATCTTACACCCGAACTATACTTCTGCACCTCATTTATAGACCGCCTGGCGCCATCTCCTTCTTTGAAGAGGACATCACCCACTTATTGACCTCTAACACTAAACCTGGCTCACAAATTATTCTTATGGGTGACATTAACCTTGGCCTTAATGACCCTAATGATACCAACACCATCTTACTCAATGCCACTATCACCCACTTAGGCCTTACACAACAGATCACCAAACCTACACACTCAAAAGGGAAATCCCTGTATTGGCTGACTGATGCCAATTGTGACCTATCATTGATTGACATCACCCCTTGTGCATGGACGGACCACCATCTCATCAACTTCTCCATACCCAAAGAACTGGCCAAATGCGCACCTACTTTCATGACATCACAAACCACGACCAGAAATAGATGCAACATTACTATAGAGAATCTAAGACCTCTCCTAAACCCAATCACCAACGCTAAACATCCTATCCCTAACTCAGATCCAATTGCCCTCGTTAAACTTTATAACGATACACTGGAACAAGCCCTTAATCAAATAGCTCTGCTCAAATTAAGAAAGGCTAAACCAGCTGCCCACATGAATAAATGGTTCTCTGCAGAACTAAAAGCCCTCCGTAACATTAAAAGAACAGGGGAAACTAAATGGAGAAAAGCCCTGTCTCTTGCATCCAAAGATAAGTTCTCGACGGCAGCAGCCACCTATAAAACTGCTATCATGAACGCCAAAAAAGAGATCTTTCACTTGAGAATACACAATGCCAAATCAGGCATGAAATAGTTATTCTCCATCCTAAGAGAATTGGAACCACCAGTGCATCCTGCAGATGACTGCATCAAGGACAAAGCTTGGTGTAATAATATCCAACGAGCACTTTCAAACAAAATAGCTCTCTTACAAGCCAAGATTGAATCAAAAAGAGCTAACCTTGCCCCCAAAGACCACTTGAACATTAAAAAGAACTCTTCCAGTCCTGATTGCCCACCCTTTTACTTCACCCTGGTAACGAGGATGAAGTAGTTAACATCATTTCCCAGCTTTAAACCTTCAAACTGCCAAGGCGACGCATGCCCGGCCTCAGTCATTAAAGACGGAACAAAAGACCTAGCCCCCTTCATTACCGCTCTGATCAACTCTTCATTTAAAAACTCATATGCACCCATCGACCTTCAAGAGGCATGGGTCTTACCTCTCCTCAAAAAGCCCAACCTAGACCCCAACATACCGACTAATTATAGGCCCATCACAACCGCCCCCTTTCTCCTCAAAATACTAGACAGAGTGGCCTACCTCCGAATACAACAACATTTGGAAGACAATAATCTCTTAAGTCTGCAACAATCCGGCTTTAGACCCAGGTACGGGACCGAAACTGCCCTCCTGTATCTAAAAATCCAAATGAATGAAGCCAAAGACAAGGGCAATTTGGCCATCTTGCTCCTGTTGGATCTTTCCGCAGCCTTTGACTTAGTTGACCACCAAATTCTAACCCAACACCTTTCTTCGGCTGCTGCATTCTCACAGAATGCCACCAATTGGATTTGATCCTTCTTGTCCGATAGGTAGACTAGAGTCTTCGTACCTTCGGCTGCAGCTGACCCTGTCCCAATCCAATGTGGAGTACCACAAGGTTCCTCTATTTCCCCCACGCTTTACAACATATTTACCAAGCTCCTCTTTGACCGACTTGATGTACTGGATGTCACATATACCAATTATGCGGACGACACCCAGGTCCTCATTACACTCATTGGGAGTTATGGGAAAGATGCTGCAAAACTTAATTAAATCTACCTTGAAATTCAAGCATGGATGGCCACCCATAGCCTCTGCTTGAACGACGACAAGACGGAACTACTCATAGTAGGATCCCAGGCACGCCTTGACAAATTGGACACTAGGTACCAATCATTTACCGTTGATGGCAACATCATTAAAGTATCAAAAGAAGTAAAAACGCTGGGCGTATATCTCGATTCAACATTATAGCTCAAAAAACAAATAAACGCCACTATCTCATCCATGGCCTACACTAACAAACTCATTAATGCCTGTAAAAGCCATTTCTCTCAACCACCAGCTGCCTCACACTATCTAGAGCATTGATACTGTCCAGGCTAGACTACTGTAACACTCTCTTCCTGGGCTCCACGAATCACAATTTGAACAGACTTCAGGTCTTACAGAATAATGCCCTTAAATGTGCCCTTAACCTTCCTCGCAAAGCACACATCTCCACCATCAGCAAGGAAGTCCACTGGCTCCCCATCCGAGATAGAATCAAACTAAGATCGCTCGTCATTACACACAAATGCCTCTCATTGACTGCCCCACATTACTTATCTGACACATTTTTGAGACGCAGTTCATCCAGACCCACTAGAACACCTTACATGAACCAACTGAACATTCCCAAATTCAATCTGAAAACAGCAGGTGGATCCAGTTTCCCTGTGTTAGCAGCGAAATGTTGGAACTCACTCCTCATGATAATCAGGGCAAAAGAATCATTCTGGGGATTCAGAGCTAAGTTAAAAACATGGCTCTCTTCGCAGTTAGAATTAATTTCATACATACATGTAATGTACTGTGTACTGCATTCTGCAACTGTGTCACAGGCCACATTGAAACCCGGTCCTCTTGCTACCTACTGTATCTTGCATGTGTAATCTCTCTGTAACTTTTGTTGTTCATCATGTCTATGCGCCCAGTTACCCTAGGGTTTGGCTGTGCTATACAAATAAACTAACCAAACTAAACTAAACCAGTTTACCTGTGTTATTCTGCCGCCATAGGGCATCTGTTGGAGATACTGTATATCCCCTTTTGCTCCAAAACTCTTTATCTTCCCTGGGTGCAGCTCCCTGTAGTTCCATAATCTGTGTTTCTGGCAGTACATTGTACCATTCCTTTAGTACCATGTTCCTGGTGCACTCTCGAGATGTTGATACTGCCTCCATTTATAGTAGCTCTTAAAAATATGCTGCACATTTTGCTTCAAACTCTACTGCTTCGTTCCGCCTTGGGATAGGATCCTCCCCTCTGGTGTGTGCTTAGCACTTCACTATGGCTATCTGTGCTGGGTAATCAACTACTTCGATCAGTTTGCCCAATAGAAGTGCATGCTGTACTGGTGTCCCATCTGTCCTTCTGAACCCTCTGCTGATCCATCGTGCCAGCCCTGAGTGTACTGTGGATGTCACGTAGGCAGAGTCAGAGTATACTGTCACTTCCTTGTCTCTGTTGTGTTGCAATACTAGTATTAGGGCCATTAGTTCTGATGCTTGTGCTGAGTAATGGGATGGTAATCGTGCACTGAGTAGTACCTCACTTGTTCCATCTTCTTTCAACCTCACTACTGCAGTCCCTGTATGTCCGACCCCATCTGTCTGGTCAATACTTGAAGACCCATCAATGTACAGCATGTCTCCACCCTCAAGTGCGTCCTCATCTACCTTGCAAGTGTCACTGAATGCCTGTATGTTTTCTGCGCATTTGTGTACATAGTCACCCTCTTGTAGGACATCTGTTAGGAAAATGACGGGTGTCTGTACCTCACTATCTTCAGTGAAGCATTTGATAGTATCACTTCGTACCTTAATGCTCTTTGGGTAGGTAAGGTGCTCTTTGGCATCAGCAGTATCGCAAAAAGGGTGTGCTCCATGTAAAGAGTGGTAGTGCATGCCATGGTGATTGGTGCTGACTTGTCCACTGTGAATGTGGCAGCTGCCAAAGCTTGTTTACACTGATAATGTCCTCTCATTATTGGGTCAACTTCCTACTGTAATAGGCTATTCGCTTGTTTCCTATGCTCGTCTTCTGTGTCAGTACTGCTTTCATCACTACGCCGTCAGTGTGTGAGAATAAGAAAAATTCCTTTATTAATGAGGAGGGTAAGTCACTAGTAAGCTACCTACTTGGTGAGTCTGTGTGTTTTTATTGGTCTCAGTTGTCGGCATGGATTATACCAATATTGTGACTGTCCAATATTTTCAATGATCCAAAATTATTTTCGGTAACTTTCTCAGTGCGCCAACTTATTTTAAAATTATTTATATCACAGGGTGAACCGATTTCATTCCATTTCTTCTATTGCTTATCTTTAGTTATATCCTTTTAAATTTGTCTAAATATCACAATTTCACAAGTGTTTCTTTTTCTACATGTCATTTATTTAGTTGGTTTAGTTTCATCAAGTGTTCATTTCTCTCTACCCGTGTTCCCCACTGTTCTATAGTGGATCATCAGGAGAGAATCTACAAAAGTATTAAACAAAAGAGCAAAAAATCATAATTGTGAACATAAACATTTTGATTTTTCTTCCACACTCTCTGACATGTCCAGCAAGCTATGGCTGGTTCCCCCTTCCTTTGCTGCGAGGTCTCTAAGCCTGTCCACATATGTGGTGTTGTCATGTAGGGTGCGCAAGTCGGTCGTCAGCTGTGTCTGGTCATCTGAGCTGCCCCCTCCTGCTCCTTCTGTGTGCGTCCCGTGCTCCCATGTCACTCGATTGTCTGGGACCGATATTGCTCCCCCGTCCCCACTGTTTATGTCTTCATTGTTGGATCCTGAGCTCATGTCACTGCAAAAATCGTCTGCAAAACTCAGCCTCGTAGATGTCAAGTCTGTGTTAGGGTTCAGGCTGAGGTCAATATCCCTCAAGTCATATCTGCTTCCTTCCCCCCAGCACCCTAGGCCTGATCCGTCTCTTTTCATTGTGCTCCTACCCCGGGAGCTTGTGCTATCTGGCTCTGGGCGTCTGCCCTCCTCAAGTCAGCTGTCTCCCCTGTCCATTGTCCCTTGTGTCTTCATCGACCTTATTGCTTGCTCGTCCTCCTCCATGTGCTCACTTTCCCTTGCCAGCCTGTCCACCTGTAACTTCCTCTGTTCCCTCTCAACCAACTTGCATTTTTCCTGCTCTGCTACTTCCCTTTGCCTCTCGATCTCTTCCACTTCCCTTGGCTTTCTGTCTCACTGTTCCCGTTCTGCTCTTTTCCTTTCTCTGCAATCCCTTTCAATCCTCTTGTCTCTCTCCCTCGGCATCTGGTCATGCGTTTTGTTAACTTCTTCCCCTTATAGGTACACTGTATGTGTGTCAGTAGTGATTGCTGCACGTCTTTGGAGAAACTTTTCCGCAAAGTGGCCATGGTTTAGGTAACTTTCCCTGAGTTCTATGCTATATTTATGTATCTTTTTCCTGTAGGGTGGGAGTGTCTTACACAGGTGCTGTAGCAGCGTGTCACCACTGCACTTCCCCTGATACATTTTCTTGCCTTTACCTGACCTCAAATCGAGGGTTTCGACAATCCACTATTTTAGGAAGAAAGGTACAATACAATAACAATGCTTTTCAAGTTACTACGAGCCTCTCGGCTCCACAATTTATTAGGTGTGCTCCGCGCACCGCCCCTTCACAAACTTGCCATCACTGCCTCCTCAGGCATGCTTACAATCTTGGGCATGTGTCTTCCGCGCACCGCCACTGGTTCACCTCATCTGTCAATCCCAAGTTCCAGTGCCAGCTCCTTACCATCTCACGCTCACTGTGTCCTATGTGCAAACCTATGGGTGATGTCACCAATTCGATAACCAAGGTAGTGCTGAAAAATCAAATACAGCGTGCACACTGTTATAGACCGTTACTCCTAAAACACACAAAACCCCCACAGCTGTCTTGCCACCTCCAGGCAGAGTACACCAATATTCTCTCGTGATCGAACTGTACCCACTGCGTCGCCTAGCGTTCAAAAGGTCTCACTCCAGGAGACTTAACCAGTCGACTCACCTTCTGCAATCTAGGCTAGCTCCCTTGCTAACCCCTATGGGGACACTGTCACCTATTACCCCGAGCTAAAACGACCAACCCACATGAAACCACTATTTACATAACCACATCTGCCACTCGTGTCTTCCGAGTGAATAGTCTAGGTTATTCACCAGAACTGTTTACCTCTATACTCGAATGTTCCTTAGACATGGAAAAGGGACATCTTCCCCCGTTCCTGTTCCTACTAGCTTTGACAATGCTATACAATACCTTCACAATACTCGACAATACTAAACCCTCACTCACACCCACAGTTGCCATTCGACTGGGTCAATACTTACACTCTGTGGTCTGCTGGCGCTGCTCGGCTGCCGTGTCACCCAGAAGGTGCTCACTTCCCCGTCCTGGTCTGCCTGGACTTCTCGCTGACTTCGGGCAGATTGATTTCCAAAGTGGCTCATGATGGCCTTTCCACAGTACGCGTCCCCATCTTCTCGAAATATGCGAGGGTCCTGCAGCCTCTCAGGATCCACGGCGGGGGAAACTACCCTGGGCCGGGCTGATGCAGCGAACCATCAACTCTGCTACCAAGTTTTTGGGGACAACTCGCAGATATGCCATTGCGATGCTGGGAGTCCGCGGACTTGGAGGGCCCAACTCCCTCCCCCAGTATACACAAAGGACTCAGTCAACAGCAAGATCAAACTGCGGTTTATTGCAGACAAAACCAACAGGGATTGGTACAAGAACACAAGTGAATTCCAGTACGTCTTCAACTTCTCCCTGCTCGCAAGCCAGTTTTAATGTAAAATTGAGTCACTAATCCATCATTACTTGGACCGCTCTCCAAAAACCTGTCGCTGTGTGGCATTGGCTGCCAGAAGTCTAATAATCTATATGGGTACCTATATTTGTTATTCGTCTGGCTCTCACATGTTAGGTGGCTGGCCTGTCCCATCTCCAATTTACTAACTAATACATTGTTGCTTGCAGAGTAGTGGATTTACCATTGGATTGGCTCTTGCCCATTGCTACCAACCCCTAGGGTACTATAGTGTGATTGGCTAGAGCTGACGTCCCCAGGCCTGGGACCAGAACTGATTCTCAGCTCACTGTGCACCTGTTCAAGGTGATGTGAAGGAATATGTGTCTGCATTGTAACTTGTGTATACCACCTTTGCCTGTGACACCATGTCCTGCTTGTCGCAACACTTGTTGCACACCTGTTGCAGCCTGTGTCTAGCTCCCTGGGATCGGCTTCTCTTTCCCACCATTGATCACTGTCCATTGTTTTCATTGATGAGGCCCAAAATTGAGCTCTCCAGCTCAGAATTATGAGGATTTATTTTGTTTCCATGCAGCTGTCCCTTTGTCGTCTGGGGACAGGAATGTCTTTGTATCTCTCGACCTTGGCTCTGGGCTCTGTCTCACCCATCTTGCTTCCTTTACAGCCTGAATCCACTCAGCTCCTCTCCTGCTCAATAATTTGAGGCCAGCTGTAATTTTCCTAAACCTTATAATGTGGTTTCTACATTGTCCATGTTATACTACATTCTCTAGGAGTTAGCTATATGTGGGTTGATCAGGTTCCATATGCTCTCCTGTATGTCCACGTGACTATTGGCTTTATGCATCAGCAAGCTCACTCAGGATCTCTTGTGCCTTGCGGTTTCTGCGTTATTGCATTTGGCTAATGACAAAATAATGAAATGACAGTATATATATATATATATATATATATCTGTCCTCTACCGATAGAACTGTACGCTCATGTTCTTCATGTATTCGAGTGTATGTTTGTGCCGTGCGGTGCGAACTACACATGTGCTTCATGTCTGACGCTGCTATGTCGTGGTGTCTCTAATGACGTCAGCAAGATGGCTTCTTGGTGCTTAGTCCAGGCTGTCCATATAGGTGTCTCTGACCATAGTATTTGGATCTTCACCCACGGATGGATAGATTTGTACTGCACTTGGTCTGTATGCCTGACTGAGAGGGTACTGCTCAGTGTATTTGTCGATCATTGGTGTATCTGCGACTTTTCTGAAATTGAATGGGTGGTTACAGTGTTTTCCGGCCTTCCGTCTTGTCATGAACTTGAATAGTCTACGTAACATACATACAATCGGCGATTTGTTACATTCTTATTCACTGATAGCAGCAGTTGTAGTGCCCAAATACAATGCCTGGTACAACAACCGCTACGAAATGAAAACCAGTCTGGGTTGGGTCCAACAATTTCTTGCCCTCTGACCATCTATTAAGTTGTTTCAAGAGGATCTTTGAAAAAAAAAGTTTAACTGCTGGAGTCCAGCATGGCGAGTAATCTAAAATTCCTCGGGTCAGTGGCCCTTTTTGAGGACCGCCTGCTCTCTGGGATGATTCTGCTTTTTATGATGGACTTAAAGTTATGGCAAAGAATTGTTGCCCATAAGACAGGGTTCTTTTTAAACAATATTAGGGAGAATGTCAGGGCCTGGCGTCCTAGATGATTTAAGCTTCATAATAATGTGGTAAATGTGGTCTATATCTGTTGTTCTAATATCTGTCCAGAACAAGTTTTTAATATACTGGCACACAATGACCTCGGAGATACTATTTATTTCCTTGGGCACTCGTTGAGCAATATAGGTCCGATGTAAGTGCCAGAAGTTCTTAGCATCCTGTACCCTAATTAGTCTATGCACCATTTTCCAGTTAGCAGAATTATGATTTAACTCCTGTGATCTTAGCCATGATTTCTATTTGACTACCAGTTTATTTATGGCAATCTGTTTCCCCTTATAGTTTCGTTGTTTTGAGTTCTTAATAGCACGTGCAGATCTGCTTCTTCACATTTTGCCTTATGACATCATATAAGAGATCATTTTGGTTCGGACCATAATTATGTTTTGCACAACTTCAGTCATGCAATACCCGTGCTGAGAGGATACATGCCACCATGATTATTCAGATGAGCCAGGATAGTGTTAGATCGATTGATATTCATCACTGTCCATCTAACATGGTTACCCTATGTGTTTGAAGTAGGCAGCGCAGTTAAAATCACTTTAGAGCTGCCCACTCGAAAATCAAATGTAGCCACCAAAGCGGCATGATCCCTAAGGTTCTTAAACATCACCTCGTACATAACCCTTCCTGTGATAAAGCATTCTGTTAGAAAAATAGAATTTAAGCATGACGTCCTCTCTCTACCTCGCAAAGCCCGCAAATGTAACAGTGTAGAGCCATTCGAAGGAAGGTGTTAATGGGTGCATATTGAAGTCATTCATTACTTCAGTCAAATGTTTCCCTTTCGCTAATATAATCCTCTGGGGCCAGATTACAGAAACTTTGCACCTGTGCAAGTGCAACATTTCACGGTATTAGCACTAGGGCACAGATTGCCCCATTTAAAAGCTGAAGGCTTCACTCCCCTGCAAAATGTCTGGACGTTTCAGGGTCCATAGAATATAGAGGGAAAGTTGCTTAAAGAGGGATGTTTAACAATGAACAACAAAAGACTACAATTTAACAGCTTAAAAACGGAGATATGCAAGCCCACTCTGGATTGTCTTTCCTTGCCAGATGTTTTAGGATCTTCCAGAGTCCCTCCATCAGTGGCATGTAATCTTGGTGTCTGGATGGACACTAAACTGGATTTTGAACTTCAAATGACAGCACATATGATAGTGAGAAGCAATTAAACAAACACCAGGGGCCAGATTACAGAAAGCTTGCAAGTGCAAAGTTGCATGCTATTAGCACTAGGGCAAAGTTTGCCCCATTTCTAAAAACACTGGGACATATCGGAAAAGCATTGTACCATGACAAGTGCAGTTTGACATGGTACAAGCACCAGGGCAAAAATTCCCCCGGACAAAAGAGATACATTTTCACTGCATTAGTGCAACAGGGCAAAGTTTGCCCTAGTGCTAATACGGAATGGTATTAGCATTATGGAAAACTTTGCCCTGGTGAAAAAACACATCGAAAATATATTTTTTTGTACTATGGGAATTTCTGTACTGGTGCTTATACTATGCCAAACTGCACTTGTCATGGTGAAATCGTTTGCCCTAGTGCTAATAGCATGCAACTTTGCACTTGCAAAGTTTCTGTAATCTGGTCCCTGGTGTTTGTTTAATTGCTTTTCGCTATCATACGCGCTGTCACCTGAAGTTCAGAATCCAGTTTAGTGTCCATCCAGACACCAAGATTACATGCCACTGATGGAGGGACTCTGGAAGATCCTAAAACATCTGGCAAGGAAAGACAATCCAGAGTGGGCTTGCATATCACTGTTTTTTTTCAAATTTTTTTTATTGGCATTTCTTTAAACATAAAACAATGGGACTCAACATAGCCCCTGGATGGGGCAGATTCTTATCATTGGCGGGCCTGTACCTGCTTACTTCTTATTTGGGATAAGAAGAGGATTCCTGTAGCCATTTCTTCAGATCAGCATTGGAGCCAAGTATTCTGTGTAGAAGAGCAGCCAACTGAAGATCTGTGGACGACCCCCGAAGAGGCCTGGTATCCTTTCCTGCGTTTGGCCCAGTGAAGCCCTGATGCACTACCAGATCTGCGAAGGCCCTCTGCAGTGCTTCAACCTTTGGACTGGTGGGACCAACCAGTCTCAATCAGAGGTCTAGACAGGGAAGGGCCTGAGCGGGCAAGGTCCACCCAGTATCTGTAAATGCCCACTCAGCAGCACTGTTTGGGAATTTACAGATGTTGATTTCACTGCAGTGGGGCCCAAATACATTAGCTTCAGGCCCCATGTGTTAGAGAATCCTGGCTACGCCACTGGTCTCAATGCCTTCTTGAGATCCAGCCATCCTGAGCCCTTGTAATTGTCCCTGGACCACCCGATGGGATGATGAGCTCTCCAGTGGGCTACTTTGATAGAAGCATTTTCGTCAAACTTCGGTAGTCACCAGCTCGTGCTACAAGCCACCTTCCAGCCAAGTTTCAGCTTCCCAGCATCAAGGAATCCTGTCCTGGAAGGTCTTCTTCGACCATGACTCGAGAGACCCCTGCTGTCCCTCGTGTGCTGTGACTGTCACTGGGACCATCTTTCCTTCATCTGGTAGAGTGTCCTGAATAGTCCCTCATTGGTGCCTGCTGCTTTTCTTCCTCAAAAAGTGTTGCACTCAGCTCCTGCTCTGACCAAAATCACCTCTGTGCCTGCAGCTCCTGGACATCTTCTATTGGATCCAATGGCAGGAAAACCTACCTCCAACGACTTCTAGTCGACTTGCCTAGTCACTTGGAAAAATCGGAGTCAGAAGGGTGAGTCCTAGCAATACAATAGACCCCTGTCTAACCTATAATAAACCATAGAATACACTATGCTTTATTCCATTCAATCGCTTTTTGACCGTTTGTTCTAAAAGCTGTTCTAAAGGATCAGGAAAGATACCTGTACAATTGTTGAGAAGTCTTCTGGAACATTTTCACTACCAAAAGAAATCTTCCTACATTTGTCCCCTCTCCTAGAAAAAGCTTTGTGACTTTTGGGCTAAAGGCCCCATTCAACATAGGGATTGATTGGATTTATAAAGTTAGCGCATTAGTCTTGTGAACTGGTTTTCCTTTCTGAATCACTACTTATCTTCCTTTTAGGTGCATACGTTGTTGTATGCATTTCTACAAACCTAAGGTGACTGTGTATATGTTTGATAACTGAGTGTTGTGTGATAATATTTTTCTAGTGTGTTTTCGGCCTATAATAATTAGAATATTTTTGTACTTGCCTGTCCAAGTGGAATTATTGTGTGCTTCACTGTGTGGAATCATTGTGGACCCTTGACCCTGCTCACTTTCTCCTGAGACTAAGCATTGACCACTCGCCACTTTTACCTTGATTGAGTTTGGCTAACCTCTCAGAGTATCTCTGTTCATCAGATGTAGGGTTTCCTTTTATAATCTCTCCACCAGGCCATATTGTAGAAATCCATCTTCACATGCATCCATTGATTTTCAGTTTTCATGCAATTTAAAACTGATCTTCTCAAGAATGTATTATCTGCATATGCACAATATTGTATGTTGTGTTCCTGCAGCAACTTACCTCAGAAATGAATGCATAGATAAACAGAAGAGGGAGCAAAGCAGACCATTGTGGAACCCGTAGGGTATGGCAACATCATCAAGACTAATCTGAGAACTGAAAGATAAGAATGATTTCGTCCAAGTCATTGCTATATCAGACACCCCAAATCTCAGTAAATGACCCAAATGAATATCATAGCCAACTGACTCAAAGACTGTACTAAGATCCAACAGAACAAGAGCACCTCTGACACTGGACTCCACCAAAAGAACAGTGTCACCAGACATAGCTGATGTCACAATTTCACTGCTCTTTCTATGACAAACCCCAAGTTGACCATCCTCCAAGACATGATGTTTCACAACATTGGCTGGCAATTGGATGGTAGAGGCTGACTCCAAAGGTTTCCCTAAGGAAGGGAGAAATAAGATAGGTCAGAAATTCGCCAAATCATTGGGATCAAGATTGGACTTTTCTAATAATGGCCACGCCATGGTCTTTTTAAAGTAAAGCATTACGGCAGTAGTTGCAAAGGACTGATTATTGAGATGCTTGATAGACTTAGTCAATTAAAGATACATATTTTTCACTGTTTTTCATGGCAACATTTTTTTCATCTTTCTAGTTGGCTAACAGCCAATTTCACCTTCAATACAACCTGATTATATCATGGTTGAGAATTCAGAGCATTGAGTCTGCACAGTTTATTTTTCATGGGGGCACCTTCATTAAAAGCTGTGCTAAGGTGTGAGTTGATAATATTGATCACTGGGGCTCTTTATTCCTGTGAAAGGAGCATCATTCGCTGCAGGAATATATGGCACTAGAAATATAGCATTACTTGCAGGACATTTTCTAAATGTGTATTGCAAAGGACGATCATAGAATAACTTACATGAGATAAGGTCATTGTCTGTCCAGCTGAGCTGTCTGCGTTCTGCTATGAGAATATATTTTCATAACCAAAAATCCCATCTAAGGTATGCAGGCTCTGGTGTGTCTTAGAGGTAATGGGCCAGATTCTCAAACTTCTTTTTGGTGCAAGTGAGGAGATGTCCTTGTGGGACAACAGCGACACTAAAATGTTCTATCTTCTGTCCTACAAAAGTTCACAGCTGGGATTAGATCCCAAAGCCTTCTTTACCACCTTTGAACCACTAGCAAAGACTACCGTCTAGCCTCTGGCCTCTGGGGTAGGCATATGACCCTGTTTTTAAGTGGGGATTTGCAACAAGCCTCCCAAATCGATGAAGATGGGGAGAAGGAGAACAAGACATGGGAGTTTGAGGGCTCAGAGGAATGGTGTTGAGTTGAAGGTAACCACATGAGCTGGAGAGAAGTTGTTTGCATTGTTTTGCCTGATGGTCAGGACATTTCTTTGAAAGAAGGAGCCAGGTTCTCACAGAGCATTTCTGACTTGGCTTCAGAGAATTATATTGGAGTAGTATAATATTTTTGGTTGTGAACTGAGGTGCCGTAGTATTGTATGTTGGAAAGGTAAGTGAGTCTATCTTCCAGAAGTTGGGTTTTATTCCAGTGTCTTTCAAGGGCATGACGTTTCCTTTTAACTTTTTAGGATGTGGAGGTAGAATGTAACCATTTTGCAAGAATATGTTTTGAATCAAGGCAAATAGATTTGTGAGGGAGGTGGTCATTGATGGTAGATTTCACCCAGGAGTAAAAAATGTCAACCACAGTCTCATTTGAAATCAGGGAGGTTTTTGAAAAATTATTTTTGAGATCTTGGGTATTTTGATTTTTCCACAGTTGGAGTTTGAAAAGAGGGAGTTTGGCAAAGCTTTTGCAAACTAAAGTTACAAAAATATTAAACATCTCAAGAGTGAAAATCTTTAGACAGTAACATTGGCCACAAAAGGAGCATTGATTTTCAGGTGTACTTTGGGGTTCTGCCCGGGGATTTCTGGGAATAGTAGTAGCAAATGGAGCATTCCTAAGCATGCAAGTCTTGTAATACTCTTTCCCAGTCATTGATTACTGTATTGTGGACTGTTTTTTCTTTACGAATGTTATGACATTTTCCATTTCTGATTGAACACAGAGTGATAACTATCCTCTTGAATTAATTTTCCAATGTCCTGGGGTAGACACCACAAAGAAGATCCAAAAGCCAGAGAGGCTGGTTGGTGATGCCTAAACTCGACAAGGAGGAAATAGAAAGTGTTAGTTTGTTTGAGTCTTTGGTTAAAATGATCTGGGACAGAGCTATTGGTAAATGACGTCCAGTTCAGGAGGACCAGGCTATAGGAATCAATGCCCCATGTTTCGCTGCAGAATGTAGAATCTGGAAAATAAGATTGAACCATGATTTAATGAGTGGTGTGTACACACCTGGCCAGATTTATAGCTATGAAAGGAGATATAAAGATTGCTATAAGATAAAAAATAAGTCTTGAGAAACAACTGGAGCTCCTAGAATGGTGCCCCCTGCACCCACCCGCATCACCAACATCCCCTGACCTTTAGCTATCCCCCTACCTTTTTGTATACCCTTACCCCACCCCATCTATATGTTTAATAAAAAGTGCAAAAATCCCACATTAATTACATTTTTAATTCAGTGATTTTGGCCTCTGGATTTTCACATTCATTTATTTTGTATTTTGTGGGAGGATTACCCCCTGAATGGTACTACTTATAACATGCTTCTTTATGCCAATGACACAGCTAATTTGGACTTAACCCCAGCATGTCTCTAACAGGGCCTGCTATACAGAAATGACTATTGTGGGAACTAATAAAATAAAAAATGATGATGTTTGGGAAACAGTGAAACCTTGTAGCTGGTCTTTAAAAGAATGAGGAGGTAGTCTCATTTTTATGTTAATGTTAATGTTAAAGGATATTTGTACCGCACACTATCACCGTCGGAGCCGACTCTTCTAAAAAAATGGTGCTTGGGTCAATCATTTTAAGAAGACAGCTGCACCAGCATCATTAAGGATTAAAGTGCTTTTTAAGATTTTATTTCAAGATTGGGGCATTCAGATTGGACAAATGACTGGAAATATATAAGGCAAAGGTCCGTACAATGATTTTATATGGCAGGGAAATCTGGGGTTCAAACTGTCATGCTCTGGAAGGGTTGCAAAATATATTTATGTGTCAAATAGCAGGTCTCCCTCCAGGTAACCTGGTAGTGCCTTATGAGCTGAACTGGTGGTGTTCACATTGAAGGTATCATCCCAGTGAAGATGTTTAGCTTAAAAGCACATCTGGGATTTTCTGCTAAGTATAAATTGAATTTCCGTGTTACAGCAATTTCAGCCTCCCCTAGTAAAGAAAAATACTTGTGGTACGGTGTTAATGGTGGGGGGGAGGTTGTAAGGCACTGACCATTTGGAATATAGCTCTTAAAGCAAGAGCTTGACCCATGGGTAGAGAGGCTTCTTTAGCTATATAGGCAGACTTACGTATACATATAAAATGGCAAGGAGAAATCTGTGAAATAAGATCCCCAGAATGTACCAGGCTGAAGCTAATGATATGTTCAAATATACCGACCCCTCAATAAATGAACAAGGTGTGCAGGAGGAATCACAAAATGTGCCTACAAAATGAATGTCAATGAAGGTTTGGTTAATTTTCTGTTAATTTGTCATTGTTTCTCTATTTTGCATAAGCGTGGACATACATGGAAGCGTTCCATATATATACAAGTCAACATTTGTCTGTGGGTTTGTGGCGGGATTTGTGGGTTTGTGGCTTGGCTAAGTGTTGTTCCGTATACAATTCCACACTGTTTCACCAATCTACACCAAATTTTGCACAGATACCTATTAGGACACTCCGCACAATACAGGCTACATGACATTTGGACACCCCACCCTGTTCCTCGGATTCAGCACCAGGCAAATTGTGTTGGTGGGTTTGTGGCTTGGCAAAGCATGGTTCCTTATACAATTCCACAACGTTTCACCAATCTGCAACACATTTTGCATGCTTATCTGTTAGGAGCCTCTGGATATTACTGGCTACATGTCATTTGGACAACCCACCGCTTTCCCCAGATTTCACCAAAAGTAAATATTTGTGTATGGGGTTATGGCTTGTCGAACTGTTGTTCCTTATACAATTTTACACTGTTTCACCAATCTGCATCAAACTTTGCATACTTACCTGTTAGGACACTTCGGACATTACTAGCAACATGACATTTGGACACCCCACCCCTTTCCCTGGATTTCAGAAAAGGTTAAAACTTGTTTGTGGATTTGTGGCCTGCCGACAAAGCCATAAACCATGTTCACTGGGAGAGAAACAAAGAATGTTTTTTTAAAAAAAATGTTTTTATTTTATACGGTCTATACAAACCTTTAAAATCGTTTACAAACACATTAACAAGACAACATGAATCATGTGTCAGTTTACATCTTATCGCAAGTTCCTCCCAACTTCCTCCTCCCTCCATCATCCGATTCGCCCTGCTCTCCTTCTGGACGTTTCTTGTTTGTTAAGCGGCATCAACCAGACTTAGACGCTCTTCGATTATTCTTAAGAAGAGGGTCAGAGGGATTAACAATTTGAAATCAGTTCCATTGAACATATAGCTCCAACAGTCACCCGCAATCAATGAGGGGTGTTTATCCTGCCAGGGGCCCAGATGTAAAGTTCTTTCATTGCGGAAATGAGTACAAAACAGAACCAGATGCTTCAATGTTTCCGCTTTACTTGTACAAAATCTGCAAATGAGATTCATGTTACTGTTCCCTTTCCACCTCTGTATTCGCTCTTTAGTTTTGAATAAATTCATGCGAAATAACATAAAACGTCTATGTGCCTCAGGGTCTGGAAAAAGACTGATGTAGCGTTGTGCCGTGGCAAATGCACGAGCTTCGGCTGGGACGTCTATCATCAGTTTTGCTGCTGATCTTTCTGCGCATGTTCGCTCCCAATCAATACGCCATATTTTTGTTTTTGCAGCGGTCGGGTTTTCATGTAATGTGAGTATCTTAATGTCGAATTCAGTTAATAGGCTCTCACATCTCTGCATCCACATGGACACTAGATTCTGACCGTTTTCCGATGAGCTGCGAAGAATTTCAAACTGCAGAATGTTTTCTTGCACTCTGGTTTTACGGAACAAGGATAGTAGATTCCAAGTGATTCTAGCCTGAAGTGAAATGAGAGAAAGGTCATATCTGATACAAGCCATCTTGGTTCCTCTTGGGAGTCCCAAAACTTTTGTCCAGAATTGATTCTCTGAAGAGGACCATAGTTCGTGTGTGCACCCCAGCGCATTTTCGGCCCCATAGATCAATACTGGAATGACCTTCTGTTGATAAAACAGCCTTAAAGGTTCAAGAGAGAACTTCCTGAATTTCTTTTTCATGATTACTGCTTGGCTGGATAGTTGGAGGCATTTCCTCTTCGTGTCCGTTATCCGGGGACCATCATTAATGCAGGAACTTAGTGTCATTCCCAAGTATTTCACACTTTTCGATATCTTTAGAGGAATTCCACCCAAAGTCCAACTGCACTTTTTACTTGATTTCAAGGAACCTCCTTTCAAGTTCTTAAATACTAGGATTTCACTTTTGTTTGAGTTAATCAACAGCCGATTCTTTTTTACATAGCTCTGGATGGCGTCTAGTTTTCTTTGTAGTCCAATAGGCGTTAAGTCCATCACAACAAGATCATCGGCATAGAGCAACCAATTTATGTGAGATTCATTTATTTTCGGCGGAAAAGAACGTATTGCGCCTATTGAGGTACCAATATCCGCTATAAACAGGCTAAAGATGGCTGCGGCAAGCGGGCAACCCTGCTTTACACCATTGCTTGTAGCTATTGCTGATGATAGCCTTCCGGCTTGGTCCAGCCGAATCTTGATCGATGTATCCGTATGTAGTTCTTGAATTGCAGCTACAAGTTCTCCCGGGCAACTCCACCGCCGCAATTTTGTCCACAAGAGGACACGGTCGAAAGTGTCAAATGCGCTCGAGAAATCTATGAACGCTACATATACTGCAGTGTTGGTTTTTACAGCCTCCATCTTTGCCAAGTTTAGTAGGAGTAGATTTAGAGAACAGCCCACTTGTTTGGCAAAGCCTGCCTGTCTGACATCAACGTGACCTGATTCTGATGCCCATTTGACCAATTTTTGCTGGAGGGTGGTAGCAGACACTTTACCCAGGACGTCTAGCAATGCCACTGGTCGATAGTTTTTCGGGTTTGACCTATCCCCTCTTTTGAAAATTGGCATAATGATCGCCGTTTTCCTAGATTTGGGAGAGTTACCCAACGTTTTTATTCTTTCGAATAATACGGCGCATATCTCATCCCAGATCTCGGGATGTTGTTTTATGGTGTAATTCGCTAGACCATCCGGGCCAGGAGCTCTTGAATTATTGGCCCTTTTAATTATGTCCACAATCTCATCTTTACAATATGTCAGACTTCTAGGTGGAAATATTATTTTTGCCTCGTCGCACGCAAGTGTAGTTCCCATGTAAAGGCCTCAAAGTGGGACGTCCACGCTGTTTCAGCCACCGAACACATTTGCAGCAACTTTTGCGGTGCCTGCGTGTTGTTTGTTATCCTCCAAAACTCTCTTGTGTTCTTATTCTTTAGGATGGATAGCATTGTCTCGGCATCATTTTGCAAAGTCATGTGTATGTGGGACTTTAGCCAGTTTTTGTACGACTTCTTCGCTGTTTTAATTTGCAGCTTTCTAATAATCGGGGCTTATGGTCGAGCCTGTCGAATTGCCAGTCGCAACTTCCGTTTCTTTTTCTGAATTTCTGGATCAAACCAATGTTTTCAAACCAAATTAGTTTTTTTCAATCCGGAATTCTTTATCTTGAATTGGAACAAAAGCTGGTCATATTCCAGTTCGGTACTGTCCTGACAGTAAACTGTTGATATCTCAGAGACCTCGTATTCTTCGAGGCGCAGTCTTACCCTGTTAGCTACTGCTGAGATAGTGTGTTTCCATTTCAGGGGGGCATCCTTTGACGCGGTAAGCAGTTTTGTTATTAACATGTTGTGATCACTGTTTGTTTGGCTCTTGATTTCAAATGATTTTATTCTGGCATGTAGATCAGTTGATACAAAAACGTAATCGATTGTTAATGTTTGGTCGTCCCGCCGCCACATCGGGGCCGGAGGTATGTCCCCAATCGTGTTTGCGTTCAACATTTGCAGTTGTCTGATTTCCATTTCTTCAAGCCAGTCATTGGAAATCGCCTTTTTTCCTTCAGTTGCCAATTTAAAGAAGTCCACGTTCAGGTCCCCACATATCAGGATGTTCGCCCTTGCCCTCCCTTCAAGAAGGTTATCGAGAATTTCTGCAATATTCTCTATAAACTTGCATTTGCCTACTTTCTGATGGTTCCAGTAGACGTTTAGAAGTGTTATTTCGTCGTCGGGCTTGCATCCCAAATTCCCGTTTATAATAGTCGTTTCCTGAATAAATGGTGAGTGGTTGCAGGACTTCAAAATCCTAAAGCCGGAGGCCCTGTTTACCATTGTTAACAGCCCTGCCATGGGGTGCCCTTTTGCCAGTTTTACTGCTGGTTTCATGGCCACTTCAAAGTTGGTTGCTAATGGCATTTCAGTTAGCCATGCAACCGCAAAACCCTCCAGCCAGTTTGTGTTGAAAAGATGCATAAATCCTTGCGTGTTCCAGGAGGCCACTGAACACACATTTAAGTTTGACTCTTCCTGGCATTATTGTTGATCTTTTGTATTAAGCGCTGCGTCAAGCCAGCCCCAATCATCATTTTCCTTCCCTAGATTAGTGAAATTATGCATTTCAGATACCGACGATTGAGACTCTTGATTTCCACTTATGGTGATTCTGATCTCTGTTTTGGGTGCTTCCGATACTTTCGTGTCGTTTGTCATCTTGAGATTGAGGTTTGAGACCTTTTTTCTATTGTCTTCACATGTTAAGTTCGAGCACTGACTGCCGGCCCTTGGCCTTCCTTCAGTCGTTTTAATTTGTGTTCTTTTTTGTTCAGAGAGCGCAACTCAGTACTCTGGTATAGACAATTTAGCGCTTCTTCATTGTCTCGTAAGGTCAATGAATCGTATCCCTGGCTGGCGCAATCCACTCTGTAAACTTCAAATCCCAATGAAAATAGCGCAACATTTGCCACGATAATTGTATTTGCTATCAATGAAGATCCGACATGTAAAATTATTTTTTTGTTTCTTTTTTCATTGGGGAATTTGACAATTTTTATGTCTTTAGACGTGATGGCTCGTAAGCTTGGGATCAAGTCAAATAATCTGGTGATGTTTGCTCGGTTTAGGATCAACCGATCCTTCGAGTCGATCCTCTCGATCATCACCATAAAATCTTGTTCCATTTTGTTCTCTCGTTTGGCCTTACCTTTGTGTCTCCCATGGGAGACCACTAGTGGGGCCGTATGAGTGATGGTTAAAGGATCGTTTGTTTTCTCCTCAGATGTTCTGTTCACACCTACCACAGCTCTTCGATTATCTTCGAAGTTTAATTTCTCGTCACATTTCGTGGTGATTCTGAAGTTCTCTCTTTCACCTTTTTGTGCAGCTTTTAGTCTAGTGCATGGGTTAATCCTTTTTTCGTATAGGGTCACAAACGGCGGACTTCTCAGGTTTTTGTGGTCTGCTTCTGGATTTGAGTGGTCATTAGCAAGATTACATATTCTTAGAGACTTTAAAGTCCCCGTCTGTAAAGAAGCAGCCGCCTCTGTGGTGTGATCCCTAGAACCCAAACCTGTCGGAATTTCCATCGCTGTTTCCACAGGACGATCATTAGGTAAGTTCTTTTGTGTGTCTAGAGTCGATTTGGTAGGGCTTTTATCGTGTCCTTTTATGACCTCCACTTCCTCCGTGTCATCATAGGTAGACATATTCAAAAGCTCTTCAGGAATTTCAATTGTTGGATTAACAGCCACTATCTCAAGGTGGAAGCTATCCACTTCCTTAGTCTGCTCGGGTCTATGGGTGTTTTCTTTTAGTTTGGGTTCCGTTAAGTCTTTCGTTACTATTTGAACGAAATTTACGTTCCACAAACATTTTCTTGCTCCTGTATTGTTGTTAATTCTTTTAATCGGTTGGTTCTTTGGTTTTTTGATCGTCTTTGTAGGTTTAGTTTTGGATTCACTTGATGTCACGGAATTTGCAGGAGTACCTCCAAAGATCGCAAATACATTTGGTTTCTCCACGCCTTTACTGACAATTGGCGTGTCTTCATGCTTACTTGTTTGAAGCACTGTGTTTGAAGTTGTTGGCTTTTGATTTACAAAGACCACATTTTTCTTGCAGGCCCTCGCCTGTTCAAAGGCAGTATTGAAAGAGATGTCAACAATTTTTTCAACCTCGTGTGTGATGTTTTGATCCTGTCCACTTGTATTTACCACAGCATCAGCTGGTTTCGAATGGGCTAGTCCAATTTGAGCCAAATCGTTACCATTAGTAAGATCTATCACCTGTGTTGGAGCAGCTGGCTCACGGTCCTCCAACGCGTAAGATCCCTTCTCCATTGTAGTTGAAGTTACAGCCCCAACGTCTACTTTCTTTAACTCAAGGCACCCCGTTAAAGGTGTTGGTATGCTTCTTCGGTGTGTGTTGTAGCTGTTTGATTCATTAGCACAGTGAGGACCTGTCTGAGTTAATCCTTCATATTTAAATAGAGCCAGTGCCTCTCTGGCAACTTCGGCTAAGAGTTTTTTGTCCAAGGAGTCATTTCTCTTTTGTTCGCTTAAAGCTCTAAGCGTAATTTCTAGTCCTTTTAACTCTTCATTGATGTTACAGGAAGATTGGTTGGATATTAAGTCCAGATGGGCAACTTTAGTGTTCAATAGGGCCATCAAGGTTGAAGCATCCTTTAGTGAATCATTCAAATTTTCATAGAGCTTCATGAAAGGGGCCATGGTGATCGCAAGTGAGGACATTATAACGGCTTGTAGATCTATTTTCAGGCCAGCATCACAGCCCTCAGTGGTCCTGGCCTTAGAGTTCCGCTTCTTCACTTTTCTTTGTTTGGAAGGTCTTCCCCTCCTTATTTTGGGGAAAGGGCGTTCCATAAGAGACGAGTCAGATGGATCACAACTGACCGATGAGTTTGAACTGCTACTTGGCTGTAGGTTTTGCGTATTCATTGGTATTATCTCAGGTTCATGCCATTTCGCGTTGATAGCTCTTTTCTGTGAATTCATTTGATGAAATGACAAGTCCTCCAGCGCAGCCGCACTTGTCTCCTCGGTAGGAACAGCAAAAGCCTGCTTTGCACGTTTGTAATGGACATTTGCCCAGATATCCTCATTTGGCTGCATTAATTGAGTGTTCTGCCATTTTAGGGCTACTTTCTGCATTTGTGGTGTTTTATCTTGCAAATTATTGCCCTCTTTTGATTTGTTGTTGTATATTCTATTCCATGCAATCATGTTATGCAGTATATTATTAACTACATCTATGGAGTCACGGCGCTCGTCATTTTTCAAATCAGCCTGCTCCTCTGTTGTTGGTATTTTTGTTTGACCATCCGGAGTACAAAAATCATGAGATATGCCCATCGTGGAGCAGAATACCTCATCATTCAGTTCCCCAGGGATGAGTTCAGTCGAGAGAGCTGCAGGTCTTACCTGTGGGTTGCATGCAAAAGAACATGCAGTTGGTCTGTCACACAGTAGCGTTCCCCCTCTCTCGGCTGCTTGCAGTGTCACTCCAGTGAAGTCGGCATCTCTAATCATCACTGGCACTTGTCCTGACGCGAGCGGAGGGGCCCACTCCCCCAAGCTCACAGGCACGCCTCTCACGCCATCGGAATGGCTCATGCGTCCATCAGAGGCTGCGCCGCGCACATGCGCGCCGTCATTCATGCGCGACCCCTCCTGCAGGACCCTGCTGGCTCCCACTCCACAAACTACGCTAGTCCGCGCCAAGCATCCAGAGTGGACCCGACACCCGATCCCTCGCTGCGCCTCCAGCGCGGATCCCTGCACACCCAGCGCAGCGGGCGCGCCTTCCCGGACGTCTTCCCGAACAGGCGACATCTCGAGTAAGTTATCTCTCGCATTGGGCTTGTTCTCATCAGATAGTGTTGAGCTATGTCGAGGCCCTCTCCCATTCGTCCCATCCTCACCCCCCTCACCAAAGCTAAGGTCTGTGTGGCGTGGGGTGTGACACAAAGATTGTTCACTGTCGGGATTACATGCTTTAGAGGGCATCAAGCTCTTGTCGATTTCATTGTTTGCTTTCACAGCTTTCACCGCTTCACAGCTTAACGTTCTATGTTCGTGTCCATGTTCATGCTCATGGAGTGCCTCTGAACAAGCCCCTGTTGCATCATTGTTAGTAGATTTATTAATGGAAGTGGGAGTGTTAATAGTACTGTTGTTGTCCTCCCCACACTCACCCTCGCATAGCTCCTCTATAGTTGATGAGCATGTGTAAAAGCGACTTGCTTTCCTTGGACCGTGCAGGTTTACCTCACTGCTAGCATTAGTGTCTGCAACAGTTTCCTCCTTACCACGTTTCTTCTGCGCACGTGTTCTTGAGGTTCTTGATGCAGGAGTAGCCATAGGTTGTCTGCGTTGCCGTCACTCGCCAAACAGCCTAACAGCAGTTTTCCAGCCCTTTCAGCACAGGGCTTACAGCCACAAGGGCGGTAGAGGCGGCCTTTTAAGGACAGCTGAACAGCAGATCTTGTTTCCTTAAAGGCACACGCACCTCTCTCCAGTATCCACGGGGTCTGAGTCTCCTCTTCACTCGCCACAGCCTAACAGCAGTTTTCCAGCTCTTTCAGCACAGGACTTACAGCCACAACGGCGGTAGAGGCGGCCTTTTAAGGTCAGCTGAAAAGCAGATCTTGTTTCCTTAAAGACACACGCACCTCTCTCCAGTATCCAGGGGTCTGAGTCTCCTCTTCACTCGCCACATCCTAACAGCAGTTTTCCAGCACTTTCAGCACAGGAATGTATGAGAGGCGGATGGACCTGAGAGGCGAAGGTGAAGGCAGGTAGCATTCCAGAAGTTTACTAAATGTGTGCTGCATCAGGTGAAATTACTTTTCCAGAGAATTTTCGCAAGATGGTGCCTGCTGACGAAGCCGTAAACCATCTTTGCTGGGAAGGGAAACACATTCTTTTTTTATTTCTAAACAAGCTTTACAATGCTGTGAATCATGTTCACAGGGAAGGGAAACAAAAATGTTTTCTGCATCAAGTGAACTTACTTTTCCAGAGGATTTATGTGAGATGGTGCCTGCCTACGAAGCTGTAAACCTTGTTCACCTGGAAGGGAAACAAAAAAACTTTGTTTCTCAACTAGTACTAACATAGGGAACAAAACATGAGGTCTCTTGGGGACCTCAAATGCCACGTTTTAAGGCCTAAAATGCTCAGTTTCTGAGATATCTAGACTGCACTGATCCGCAACAAACTGCAGCCACACCAGGGTGAGGTGGAACAGCAAACTACAGGATCATTGATTTTCAACAATTGATGAGCGTGTTGGTATGTATGTACACAGAACACGTTCAGAGAACGGCATGTTTTGCTAGTGCTTTATATAATTAATGTTAATGATTAGGTTTTTATATATAGCTTGTTTGAATCTGTTAAAAACACTTTATATTGGGCTTGTTCAATGTGAATTTTATGAAAATGATAATTGTGTTTAAATGTGGCTAACATAATGGATAAATACGATAAAATAGATATTGATAATATGATTGAGTAATACTGGTCATTACATGGTAGGCTTTACAGATCACTTTAGTGTGGGTTTCGAGTTTACTTCCTAAGAATTCTTTTGGCACGTAATGGCAAATGGTGCATTTTAAAGCAGCTTGTGCCTTTTACATTACAGCGAAAAAGTGGTTAGGAATAGAAATAATATTTTTCTGAAGGATTTGGAGCCTCTTTTCTCTACCTAAAAGAGATTTGACACAAAACTAAGTGACAAACATTGGTCAACACTCTGAGCATTTGACAACCACTTCATAGATAGAGGGGTGTGGTGATGTTAACTAGGTATTTGTATTAATTAATTGGCTTGATAATTTTGATGTTTTAACAGTAACGTAATGGGATTTTAAAAGGCAGTGCATGCAATTTAATTAACATAAATAAAGTTAGGTATGCATGCCACTTACTGGTCCATTATGCTCCTACTTGCTGGACAAAGGAACAGAATATGAGAATGTTCTCCAGGACCCAAACATGGGAACATGGCTCATTTATTTTGCTCATTAAAACAGTTATCAGCAAGACAAATTATCTTATGATGACAGCTTTTTTTTTTAAAAATGACAATGCAATAATAAGTAAGAACATTTAATGAAAAATAATTTGCATGGTGGCAATAAACTTGCATCTACAAAAATAAGTCAACTGCAACCACAGTAGGCTCACTGGCCAACATCCCTGCACAGTCTCATCCCTTGAGCACCTCCTTCTAGGCCTCCATTTCACAATCAATGCCCCTGACCCCCTCAGGTATAACAGCCCCCTGGCAGCAGTGGGGCTAAAGCTCTTCACACTGGCACCAAGGGCCTTAAAACCCCATCAGAAACATACATGGAGTGAGTCCTGGCACCTTTGGCGCCAGGCTCATTATCAGGAATAAAGTAATACCAGTTTTGGACCTTAATCCAACATGGAGGCCTACTACACGGCTCAGTTCTTTAGAACCAAGCCATGCAGTCTAGTGTTTTGGGTGTGGCTGGGCCTGGAACTACTTGGCCTGGAACTACTTTACCTGGGCTATTTAAACCACACCCAAACAGCAGAACATGCTTCCCATTATTCTGCACTCCTGCAGCGTAACGAGGTCAGCATTAACAAAGCACTTACCTGGGCAAGCAGCGCTTCAATCGCTCATCACTCTGGAACATCACCGCAACCTGTACAAAGAAGAGAACACAGGTTAGCAATTAACACCAATAAACAGCGCAGCGCTCCGCACGTCAATAACTCACCATGGTCTTTGCCATTGGCGCAGCAACACCGAGATCGCAACCATCTCTGTGAAAACAAAAGAGACATTGTTAGGGAACAGCGTAGTGGAGCAATACGCAGAGAAGAAAGAGAAAACGTAGGGAAAGAAAGAGACAGAATAAAGACGGAGAATACATTATAACTCACCTGAAAGACAGCAAGCAGAGTCGGAGTCACAGCCGGTCTGGACCCGACATAAGGGCACACGGACTAGTGAAGCAACTAGGTCCACGGAACGACCGCACCAACCATGCACCCCTGCACAGAGACGCAGGACGGAGAGTTCAATGCACAAAAACCTATGGTGAGCAATAACCCCAAGGGAGGGGATTTGGATCAGGGGGAGGTGGGAGTCCACCCATCACAGAACCAGTATCTTAACCCTCCATTCTCCTGTTATAGACTCTACCCAACGTCTGGCACATAACCAAGCAGATAGGGGTCTGGGATAGCGCTTAGGCCTCCATCCAGTATCGTGTGGCACCCCCGTGAATACCAGGTGAGCGTAACACTCCACACCATGGCTCAGAGCAACTGGCGAGCAACAATTTAGGGTGCCACAAGCAACATGTTGCTCTTGAGCTACACATTGGGGATCACCGAATGTAGGGTGTCATTATACACCATCCCTGTCCAAACCAATTAGTACTGGGGAAACAGTTCCAACCTTTAAACCCCAGAAAAGTTCAGTGTACGGGGGCAAGACTGGCAAAAACGACTCCTCCACCTGAGAAGGTTGAAACATGTTTTGCCTGAAAGAAAACAGGGCACACCACTCAAGAAGAAAGAATATATAGATTTCCTTAGGTGGCCCTAAGTGGGTTCCTGGATATGCCAAGGGTCCTGAAATAGCTTGGTGACAGATGTGACATGTAAGTGGACCAACAGGAGATGGTATACTTACTCTATGAGAGTGCCTGAGTTTGAAATTGGATTACGGGGTGGTCCTATTAATTATGGTAACAGAAATCTATACCTGTGCAGATTCAGTTTCTCCCCAGGGAGTGATAGGAAGAGACATAATGTTGGATTCCCCAGCTGCAAAAGAAAGATCAACTCACAATTCACATGCGTGCAATGAATCAATACTATTTGTTATCAATGAGTGGTCAATAAAACAGCTCCCCCTGAACTTTTGTGTAAAAAGCTCTCTTTGAGTTACCTTTATGTAAGCAATGAATACATAACACCTCTCTAAGTAAGGGAGGTTTACAGTAAACATCTCATAGTGGTAGCCAAATATTAAATGAACATGAATTTTACCGGCCCGGGGAAACACAAGTTTGACTGACCTATCTCCAGGCCTTGCCTGCCGGTAAACCAGGTCCCCACTGGCAAAAAGATACTGCAATTACCGGCACCGGTATTGCTGGTATTACCAGTGCCAGTAATTGCAGCAATACCTTCCATGCAGTCCTATGGGACTCAATGGAATGGGGATTTACCAGTGTTTATGCCACCTGGACTATACCGGTAATGCTGGGATATCAGGTAGTAGAAACAGTAGGGTCAGTTTGCTGGTATCCCGCCGGAACTTCTGGCGGGATACCGGCAAACTCATAACAACCCCCATAGTCTCATGTGAAACTAAATTCTCCTTGTTTTTTCAATAAATTGGACTTAAGTCCTTCTCTGGTTTCCTTTATTTGACATCCTAGGACAAGCAGCACTTGTACAAAGTACGTTTAGCAAAACAGGGCGCTTGTTCTGAATTGAATAAAATACATCTGATCATATCCTATTCATGAGAGTCAATTCTAAATATAAGGTAGCTGCAGGCTACCAAATCAAATGTAAAAAACACCCCAAACGAAACCCTTGAATTCCCCAAAAATTTAAAATGCCAAAAACTATAAGCAGGTTTATGTGTCAGAACTTCCATACAAAAACCGAGGTTTGGATTTTATCCTAGAAAAGGATCTGGGACAAGGGAAGTACTGCTCCCCCCAGCCTTTAAACCCCTTGACATGATTTCAGATGTCAGCAGGAAAGGGGTTTTGAAACCTAAGAAAACAGAAGTGTCATCTGTAGTTGTGAAGGGGGTGAAGATGAAGCTTGACCTTTCCCAGATGATGCTGTTCTGAATCACCCGTATTCTATTATTGAAGGATTGGGATAACTTATCAGCAAGCCCATGTGAGGGGGTTGGGTCAGTGGACAATTTTGATGGTGCACAGAATTCTTTAAAGGTTTTAAATACTTTAGGTAAACTATTCATGGAAGACCTAACTCACCTCTGAAAAAAGCCCTTTTCTTTCTTTCAATAGTTGCACAATCTGCTTTATGCTAGACTTAGTAGGAAAACTGTATATCAGTGGGTGATGAAGTATACATTTATAAGTGTTCTAGATTTCTCAGGGTTCTGGCTGATTTTTGGGATCATTATTGAACAATATGTTGACCATTTGCTCTGTTTTATGTCCCTGAAAAACTGGGGCTGTGATATTTGGCGAGCCAGTTAGCTATTGGTTCAGAGATTCCAGTAGCGCACTAGGGTCATGTCTAGTGTGTCTGTGATGGAAGATGACTTAAAAGGTTGTTGGAAATCAAACTCTGTTATATTCCTAAAGGACCCGATTGAGGTGTACATTATCGAAGCAGAGTCTTGAGGTTGGGCCTTTCAATATATGTTCTGATCACTCAGGATCAGTTCTTGGTCAGACCATAGGACTATATTGTGGCATGAGATTCCTAGAGGAGTTTTGCTGGTCATAATTACATCTAGTGCTTGGCCATCTCTGTGCATGGTAGCCATAACCCAGTTTACGAAACCCAGATTGTCCATTGTAATTCTTAACTTAACTGGTTCACTTATTTGGCAGTGGAAGAGTCTAGCCTGTGGTTGAATCGTAGCCTTAACTGCCAAAATATTACTGATGAGATCTGACCATATCTTAATGACAGCAGCATTGTAGTTAAACTGCGATAGGCCATGATGGAGGCTATGAAAGGGCTATTGTCATTTATACATTTGCAGGGTAAATATTCTACTGAGGCATTTTCAGTGTAACAAATAGTGCTGACGCTGCACTTGTCTTGGCATATAAGGGCTATTCCCCTCAAGGGCTGGTGGATTCCTCATTGGTAATCATCTTAAACCTGTCTGGAAATAGGGTGTCAAGACTAGTGGTAAATTTTTCAGTGAACCACATCCCGCTGATGGCTAGGAAATATATTTGCTGGCTATTGTGAGGGGTCAGTAATGCCAGGCAGACAACTGCTTGAAGATTTCTCAAAATATGCCATTTTATTAAAGTAATTATATAAGGAAAACACATTGCTTGCCCTACTCTACAGAGGAAATCTCTACCTAGTCTAAAGACTAAGGGAACATTCTCTATCATGGGAAAACTGGCCCTTATACTAAACAACAAACATACAAAGACAATTATACATCAACACAATATAATAAACAATATCAACACAATATCTAAATGGCCTTCTTCTGTCCTAGGTCAGACCCTTTCCCCAGGATTCAAAGTCAACTCCAAAATGTTCAAAAAAAGAAATGATATGTTTTGAACCTGCCCTTGAAAGTTCAAAGTCAATGAAAAAAGTTAATCAAACAAAAATCCACTGGTAACAACTCTTTGTTCCTGGATGAAAAAATCCCCTTCCAACTTCCGGAAAAAGAAATAGCACCAATCGTAATCCTGGTTATGATATATTGTCTCTTCCTTCAGATAAATACCCACAGTTCAAAAGAAGGTGTAATGTTTCCCCAATGTCAACAATACACATTTTTTTAGAACTTCTTCAGTTACAACTCTACATTTGATATTTTTGTCAGGATGCTTTCTCTGTGCAGCTGCTTTTATTTTCACCAACCACACTTCTACTGTTGGTACTATGAAAACAGTCACCTTTATTAAATAGTAGGTTACTGCTTCAAACCACTTCAATGTGTACTACTACTGCTCACTTTGGAATGGTTATACAGGTTCTGACAAGACACTTCAACCTCTTCAGGTAGGTAAGGCACTCTTCCTTTTAATGATTTTCTAAAAAGGGGCAACCTCTTTGCCTCTTCTGTCTGTCTGACTGCCTTAAGCACAACCTGCTTCTTCCTACAAGACTCACTTCTTTCTAGCTTCAGCAGTCTTTACCACCCCACGTTGTATTTTACAGACTGTTTCCCACAAGCATTTATTTCCCCTTCCCCAGCTTTACTCCCGCTAGTAATCAGCCCAAGTAATTACCCAGAAGCTTATGTGCCACTCTCTCAGTTTCAGGCAACAATGGTGTACATGTTTTTGTAGGCCACTTGACTCTTAATAACTTCCCTTTAACTCTTGACAAGAATGGTTTAATTATGTAAATGGGTTGCCTCTTTACTTGGGTAGTGCTTGTTCTTCTTCTCGAAACTCTAGACTCTACTTCTTTGAATTAGAACAATTGTCACTTCTAGATACAGTGTAGGATTCAGTCTTTCAAGTGAAAAACAATTGGGCACACGCAACCTCTCTTTAAGTAGATTTTAAGGTTTAAAGTTGAATAATGATTTGTATTCCCATGTAACGGTAAAGGCTGAGATTCTGACTTCTTTTGGGAAACACAATTAGGCATTCACAACCTCCTTTTGATGTGGTTTTCACGCTTCGTAACTTCTATTTCGTATATAGACATTGTTAGGTATTTGGTAACGGTTTTGGGACGCTCCCTCTTGTTAATTAGGGACACTCTTTAAATGCTCCAACATGGTCCTCAAGGATGTTAGCTTCTCACGCAAAGTGCTGATCTTCAAAGGTATATGCATGTGCTACAATTCCATTGTTAGTAAGAGTTCTGATAGAACAAACAACTTTCACTCTCATTAAGCAAAACACAAGTCCTTAGGCGCTGGCTACAGTTACCGGCAAGGTTTGCACAGTGTATTTTAATGCTGTGCTTCACTCACTGGCTTCATTGACACTGGTTTTGCGGGTCGCACTGCTTTCCTGACTTCTACCACTTCTACGGCTTCTGGCTCGCTGAGGACCCACACCCACTACAGCATGGGTGTCTTTGGTGAGGCCACTTCATTTGGGAGTATCCTTTCCTCCCGATACCCCTGGCTTGCCGTCTACTTCTGGCCCTAGTCTCCTGCACGTTCACAGCTCTGCAGTTACAGAAATCAAGCTAACATGGGGAAAATGCAGCCTCTTTCATGTCTTCCTCTGTGCAGCCTCTGAACTTCAGGTTTTGGGAGAACAGGACTCTCTCAGAACTTGCAGGTGAAATCTGCTGTCTCCACATTCCGGCTTCCCTTCTGTGCTCTTGTTTCCTCATGATTTACCAGCCTTGTGCTTCTCCTCTGCTACTGCTGCTACAGCCAGCCTTCCAGTTCTCATTCCAGCTCCTTCTACTCCTCCTCTCCTGATGGGGCCTTTTATGCCTCAGAGGTTCAATGACTCACTTCAGGTGTAACCTATTAGGCTTATTTGCCTGACTACTGCAATGGCTACTAGGCTTAATTGCCTGACTACTAGGTCTGTCTGCCTCTTCGGCCCACTTCTTCGTCTCAGTACCTCTCGGATTCTGGGAAGTGTTGTTTCTTTTAACAAAGTTAGGTTTTTCCACTTTCGAAGTATGTGTAAGGGTTGATCTAATTCCTTTAAGGGTTTTAGCAGAGGGACTATGAGAATTAACTATCACAGAGGAAAATTGTTTAGTGAAGACAATATTTCCATAATCCGTCACATTGTACCCTTGGGATTGAGGAAGGTATTTAGGTTGGGATACCAAAAATGATCTTTCTTTTGGTATAATTTATTCTGATTTTATAACCTTGGGGTTTGCAACCTTAGATCTGATATGAGGTTGAGAGACATTAAAATTACAATAAGCCATAACCTCTTTAGGTACAGTGGTAAGAATGTTCCTGTCCGAGGATAAATAATGTGTATCATCCCACAGAATCCCTTCGCCAACCTGGGCCCTGTCTCCTCCCAGGTGATCCTCCCACAGTACACCACCCCAGGGTTGGGATTAGGAAGTGCCTGCCTTCCCCTGGCCATCTGGTAGGAGACTTTAGGCAGGGTTTCAGTGAGGGATAAATAGGATTCTTCACGCTATAGATAGGGAGGTAAAGTTGTTTTTATGGCTAATGAGGCTTTCATGATTCCCAGTGTAGTAGTATTGTGTTTTTCCAGTGCCCTGATTGGGCTCATGACAATAATTTGTTATTATGGTTATTACATTGATTGTCTCCAGAATATGGTTTTCGGGGATGCCCGTCCGTTTATTCATTTTCTGAGTATAGAAATGAATGTCAGCAACCTGTTCTTTTGTGATAGGCACCCAGTAGCTGACTGTGCTTGGGATGTTAGTTTTCCCCTGTGGAACTTGTTTTTATACTTTCATTTACCACATTTGGGACTGATATGAGTTGGGATATTAATGACGAAACATTTAGCAAGCTATTAAAACCCTTAGGGTTGAACCAGATGAGAGTATCCAAGGGAGGAAGAAGCCTAGTACAAGGGACTGGTAGTGATTTGTCCTTCTCAAGAAGAGGGCAAGGATATGTGCTGGATGGGTGTGTAGATAATCTAGTGGGCGTTTGAGATGGATGAAAGATGTGCAAATTGAAAATGCAGGGAGTTACTGTGCTATAAGTGACCAAATGCAATTTGAAATACATTTACAGCACAGAGGCACAGGCAACCAAATGCAATCTAAAAATGCATCTATCGTCCAGGGCCATAGGTGACCAAATCGATGTTAAAAAAGCAGGTAGATACACAGCCATAGGTGGCTGAGTTAAATTTTAATAAGGCAATTAGTGTACAGTACCGGAGACAACCAAATGCAATTTAAACATGCAACTGCACTGCTGGGTCATAAACAGCAAATTAAATTTTAAAATGGCAACTACATGCATGGCCATAGAAGTCGAAATGCAATTTTAAAATGCAACTACAGTACAGAGCCATAAAACAACAAACGCAATTGAATATAAGTACAGCACAGGGCAATACCTGGGGAATGCTAGTGAATGGAAATAGAGGGAAATGTCTAGGAATAACATGAGGCTGTGAGGGTTAAGCCCCAATAGTCATTGTATATAGGATGGAACACTCACACTGTAGATGATTGTAGTTGTGAGCACGCTGGAGGCAGGGTATCTAGAAGGCAAAGGGTGGTGTCTCAATGACCTTACAGACCCAAATAGGGCTAAACAGGCATTGCCATTTGCTGTGCAGCCCGTAGCTCGGGCGCTAGTTGATAGAGGCTGGTAGAGAGAAGTTTAATATGGATTTGTGCTTGCCTGATCTGGAAAGAATCAGCCCTAAAATGAGACACTTACGTCGCTGTGCCTTGGTCTGGACATGATGTGATACCCACAAGAAGGATTCATTTCATGACCTTTCATCTCGGGCTCAGCATTATTGATGTTGAGGTCGAGAATCTACAGCGTGAGAATTCCCTGACCAAAGTCGCACTGACTGCTCACCCTTTTGTGAGTTCATAGACCTTGGACTAGTTTGGGTGGGAGTCAAGCAGATGTGAGCAGTTCCTTCACGCCTTTTGATGCAATTCGTATTCAAGTTCCATCAGTTTTTCAGATCGGTCCAATGTGGCATTTATGATTGGGAATTTGTCAGCACTTGATTTGTTCGTGGCAATATGCTTGGTGGCATCCACTGATCCCATTGTTGATCCAGTGTTTCAGGTAACTTTTAGCAGAAATTGAATTAGCTACATTAGCGGCTTTTGCAGAAGAGGATCTTGGTGATTTGCAGAAATGGGGCAGCGTGGTTGTAGCTTAAATCAGAAGGTTTGCGGTCGGAAGCGGCTGATACTCTGTGCACAGATTTTCAGTGCGGCTTGACTGCCTGGACTGACAGCGCCGAGTAAGCGTATGTGTGAACGTGCGTTTTGTGTGGGTCCTTTCCTCTAATAGGAAGTTGCAGGACCCGGACCATTGTTTGAGAAAACGACGGCATCGGACAGAGCGAAGAGCGAAGACTGCGCTTAGCGTGCCCAGAAGCAGAAGCAGGAGGCTGTGGCGTGCCCGCGGAGGCGGCGGCTCAAAGCCGCCTGTGGGAGCGAACTCGGTGATCCGAGCGATCCCAGCGTTTCCTTTATTTACATACTCGCGAGCCGCGAGCCGCAGAGGGCCACAGAGGTGAGTGCTCGCATTGGATTGAAGTAGCTTGAAGCAGCCCACGGCGGCGGCGACCTCTGACACATCGGCTATTTCTCAAATCCACAAATCCACAAATCATCACGTTTGGTGGGCCACATAGCATCGCTAGTATTAACTAGTATTAATTTGTGACCAATATTGACCAATATTGACAAACTAGTGAAATTAGTAACACCCACCCTGATTTGCTCTATTAACACCAACAGCATCCTTGCATGATCCTGAGCTTGCTGGACAGACAGTGAGACAGTTAGCGAATCCTGGGTTTGTGCTAGTATTCAAAACACTAACATCGGTATTGATAGAGGGTGGGTTGTTGCGATTCACATTCATTTTTATATAGCAGTGCTCTTGGGCTGCTAAGTCCCTTTACTAATCTCCTTAATGAGTTAATGAGTGAATCAGAGATAACTCTGAGTTAACCCGCAGTTCGATAATAGAACTTTTGGAGCTTAGGCAACTTGGTCCTAGGCAACTTGAAGTGGACAGTAGAAAGGAAGTGGCCGGGTTCAGACAATAAAAGCAAATAAAAAGGGGGAGACTGCGGGAGATTTTACTCCTTTGATCCCCCTTTTTTGTTCCTTGGCCTAATCTTTAATCAACAAAGGGATAAGAAATGGCCCGTTATAACTTAAGGAGTGGACAACACGTTGATGACTTAAGAGCTCCAGAATGGGATGGTTCCTATATTGAAAAATCACTGTATAAGGATGTAAATCCCGCTAATCTCCAAACTCCAATTGCCTCGACAAGGAGCAACAATATAATAGAGGCACAAATCCATCAAGAACTTCGAGTGGATAAATTAACGGAGGGAGAAATTACAAGAGACTCAACAAGGAACACCCCATTCAGACAGGTGAAAGAATACACCTTGACATCAACTAATATAAAAGGGACTATTGATTATTATTTCCAGAAACCAGTTCAAGAAAATTTAAATGAACCTACATCATATTCTCCAAAAAATTTTAATCAAAACATTCATTCACAAACGGAGATCAGTGGATCTGAATCATCTATCATAGCTACGGAACCATTAATGACCCCAAATCATCTGTTGAACTCGGTGCAGAATATACAATTGCATGAGGAAAGATTAAACTCAACAGCGGCATCGAGAGGGGATACGCTCGCGTTTGATGGAATCTTATTGGATTTACCAGAGCAAATACTGAGTATGATACAGGGAAATAAGAACCAAGACCCAAATGATGGTGACTCCTCTCTCTCTGCTTTAAATTTTGTTTTAAATTCCTTGGTGAAGGTCTTTGACCTTCTAAAAAAAAGATGTGCAGACCCACACAGGGATCTTAATGGAAATGACAAAAGACATTGAACAACTAGAATTTTCAGTCATAGGCCAAAACAATGTAATAAACTGTTCAGTTCTGCCCTTAATGATAAAGATGGAAGATGGTTACACAAAGCACAGTGGAGATTTAATGGAAATTAAGCACCAAATGACTTCTCTTATGAGTGAGAATAAGGAGATAAAGGAATTGTTACTACAAATGAATGAAAGAAATGTACCGCCTTCTTCATTAATACAAGATCTAGCAACTAAAACTATAAATTTAGTCACTGAAACGAGTACTTTTGAGGATGATACTCCATTATCAGAATCAATAATGGAAGAATTCTGCCGATTAGCACAGATTGCTGAGTCAACGGTGGAACAGCCGGTGGAAGGTCGACGGGAAATTATAGAGAATCTTGAAGACGAGGCAGAAAATAACTACATGTGGAAGAAGAGCTCGCAACAATCTTATAAAAGAAGGAGGAGAGAAAGGCGGAAGAATCAAAAACAAAATAATACAGATTCAAAATCGCGAGGTCGACAAGAAAAGAAAACAAAAAATGTGAAGAATATTGGATCAAAAAAATAAAAGATAAACAGCTTTGTCAAGGGGATTTCAGATCCTGTGAAAATCAATGAGAACCAAAATATCTTGGATAAAGATGGTAGAAGTAAAGGCAACAATTCTCCTCAACAAGAAAAAATTGCCGGGATAAATAAATCCAGAAAACAACAAAGGAAAAGACTTGAGACTGTTAGGATTCCCGAAATAGAGGTAGAAGTACATCTGGTAAAGAAATCAACGAGTACCCAAACAGAAGGAAAAACAGCTGATCTGGATAGAAATCACCCTTGACAAAACTTGATTAGATCAGAGATTACAGGGAAATTGTTAAAAATAGCTCCAATATTTCTTCCAAAACAGAAAAATGTTTTCAAAGCACCAATGCAGACCCAGACTGGCATAAGAATCGCTCCAATATTCAATCAAATAAAAACAAAGACTAGCGATTTGGTAATCACTCAAAGGTCTAGGCTGGGATCTGCAGAGGACACAACATGCATTCAAACATCAACATCGAATACGGATGACCACGATCAAACCAAAGAGGCAAGAAGAGAAGAGACTATAAATATCCCAGCGGGAAACTCATCCTCCGATATGGTAATTGAAAGAACAACATATCTCCAAGAAGATCTGAATCCATACGCAATCCCGAGACTGTGGTTTACTAATGAGGAAAATCGTAAGTCTGGTAAACCATTGAATAGGAGCTCGATTCTATCACTGGTTAAAAAACTTCCAGAATTATATCTATTCTCAACAAAAGACATTGAATATGTTCGGTTCCCGGAGCCAGAATGCATTAGCTTAGTTGAAGTTGGATTTGTTTCTAAATTGGGGGTAAATGCTTTTTTAAATCTACAAGAAAGATTAAGGGAGGTGGGTTTGGAAGTATATGAGCAATTGCCTTCTTACATAAAAGAAACGATCGCAACTGAGGAACATGAGTTAACCAAGGGAAATATCTCCTTACTGCATGAAACCAACCGGGGGGAAAAACGAAAACATTATTAATGATGGATCACAAATAACATCGTGGTCAATGTTACCAGAGATAATTATGCAAGTCTGTCAGAAGTTGGGGGTATCACAAAGGTCTCTTTAATAGTGACAAATTGAGAATCACTAGTTGGAATTCTCGGGGATCCAGTTCATTTAAAAATAATAAAATGAGTGCGTTGTTTGGGGGAAACGATCTGATCTTGCTACAGGAAACATGGTTAGTAAACACCCCGGTACTTGAAGGCTTTGCTTTGATATCACAACCAGCTAACTGCAAAGCCAAGGGAAGACCGACGGGAGGTTTGCTGATCGCCTGTAGAAAGATTTTATTTAAAGAAATAACAATGCTACCTTGTAAACAGGAAGGAATACTGGTGGCAAGAGCGACCATTTCCCCCAAAGGTTCACCGGGTAAGGAGATAATAATTGTGAATCTATATTGGAACCCCGTGAGGGAAAAACTCTCTGAGTTTCTAAAATCAATTGCGACAATCCTTTGTGACATCAATATAATATACTCTAGAGCACACATACTGGTAGCAGGAGATCTAAACTCGCAATGTATCAAATCCAAATGCCATACAGGGAAAATGAAAGAAGCAACAAATAATGGAAGAAAATGGTCGAACTTCTTTGAAGACTGGAATTTAAAATTCCTAAATGGCTCTATAGAAGGTGATGTTCCATCGACCACAACATGGGAGAGGGGTTCCTCGGAATCGACACTAGATTATATGCTTTTATCAACTGAATGTTTTCGTACTTGTACACAGTTTTCAGTGGTTGATGGTGGAACAAGTGATCACAAGCGATTAGTCACTCATTTAAATTGGTTCAGTGAGGAAAAAATAGAAATCTGGGACCAAAGAGTTGAAGTTAATGCACAAAAAAATCGGTTGACAAAATATAAGAGAGAAGGGGAGCGGTTAAACAAAGCCCTGAATGGATTTGCCAACTTGGGAGAACTAAATATCTTGCACCAGCATTGTGACCCATCACGATTTCACGAATTTTTATGGTCAATCGATCCCCCGTCCAGTTCCCAAAAGGGTTTGCAGCGAGTACACAAACACTTTTTTGATGAAGTAGTTTGGGAAAAAAAACGTGAGACGCAAAAACAATTAAGACTTGCTAAGAAACAGGCCAAAAATTTATTAGAACTAGAAATAGTATCGAAAAAAATTAAAAATGATCTGAAGAATTGGACTAGACAACATAGAGGAAAATTATGGCAGAAAGATGGAGAAGAGATGCTGCGCGCTTTACAAAATAATTCCTCGCAGAACTTTTGGTCACTAATAAATGCTACCCAAACACATCAAACAATTGCTCAGACGAATAATGTGTCGGAAGCAAGTTGGTTAACCTATTTCGGTACAAAATATCAAGAACCAGTGGGAGGACAAAAATATAGAAGTGACAATGGAAATTGGGGTTTAAATTTTGACAAAGAGGATATTTTAAACTTGATCACTAAATCCTCGGCGTCGAGATCTGCGGGCCCAAATGGACTAACCTATAAGTCCTTAAAGGAAATAAGACACTGTGGGCCGAAATCTTATATACCTTATACATTAAAGTAATCACAAATAGAATAATTCCATCTTCTTCGAAGACAGCAATTATAATCCCGATCTTCAAGAAGGGGGATCGTAAAAACCCAATTAGCTACAGGCCAATCACACTGCTTGATGTAGAAAGCAAGTTGTTCACTAGTCTAATATTAAAAGAACTTGAAACATGGGCGAAACAAAACAATATAATCCCTAAACAGCAGACTGGATTTAGAAAAGGCCATTCAACTGCTTTGAATGGCATAATATTAGCTTCACTATCAAATCCAAAAGATAAAAATAATAAAGGAAGACTTTATGGAGCATTTATCGATTTGTCAAGCATATTTGACATGGTAAATCGAGATAAATTATGGAGTAAGTTGGAACAATAAGGGGCTCCCAAAACTTTAATTAACATACTAGTAAAACTTCATGAAAGAAACACAGCTAGGGTAAGATTAAATATGGATGGTTATTTGTCAGAATACATAAACATAGATAGGGGGGTCAGACAGGGTTGTATGGTTGCTCCATTTCTCTTTAAGTTTTACTTGGGCGATTTTGGAGCTGCCCCAGAATCCTCATCACTAATAAGCCCTAAGGTGGGGTCCTTGGCCGTTAGATGGCTCATGTATGCGGACGATATAGTCCTTTTTGATAGGTCTCCCATTGGCCTACAAAGATTGTTGAACGCCCTTGATAAGTACATGAAATTAAACGACCTGGTGGTTAACCCTGACAAATCTAAGATCGTAATCTTTGAGCAGAAAGGTCGCAAAGAAATAAAATATCGGTGGTCAATTGGCAATAACCAGATACCGGTCGAAAAAGAAGTAATATACCTTGGCATCACAGTGCATGCAACCCCTATAGTTGGGAAACAGTATGGTGAAATCCTGGCTAAAGGAACTCAACTGATAGCTCAGATGAAGAAGATTGCCAGCCTGTATGGCAAATTTTCAATTATACCCATTATAAACTTTTATGTGGCCAAAGTAATCCCAGTACTATTGTATGGGATTGAATCTAAACCTTTATTGTGGTCAATAGACTGGCAGAAAATAGAAGGTTACATTTGGAAACAGGTATTAGGATTGCCTAAAGGACTACATACGATAACTCTCAGATACGAACTTGGATTAAAATCTCTAAAATACGCAGTTGATTGGAAACTCTTGTCTTTGTATAGGTCTATTACTGTGCCAATGACTAACACATTATATGAAAATCTCCTAGAAAATATGAACTTAAATTCCTCATTCACTTTGACAGAACTCCAAAAGATAGCAGAAAACCTGCTAACTTACTGTGAAACAGATAAATTAACACTGAGTTTAAACCCGCTGAAAGTTAAAAAGTCCTTATCTTTGAGAGATTGGATTACAACAGGGGATATGGTGAGATCAACCTCTGTTCGCGAAGGGTTTTTTAAGTACGGGAAAAAACAAGGTGTAGTACCAAGATACTTGATGAAGTTCCCTAACCCAAAAGGAAGACAAAATTTTATGAGGGTACGGTTAAACTTGATTAAAACTGGATCAGTGTTAACTAAATGGGGAGTCACTGAAGGGGCCCGTAGTCTATGCACGGAATGCACAGACCTAAGCAAACAAACGCTAGAGCATCTGCTAAGATTTTGTGAAGGCACTTGGAAAATTAGAGTGGAATACTTAGGGAATTTAGTTGGGTCTTTGGATAGACTATCCTCCGATATTTTTTGGGAAAGAATGATTGCGGGTCATGAAATAAAATTGACATTAAATGTCCTTAGGGTCTTGCAAAAGACAGGTTTTATATCGTCAGAATACTGTTGATCTATTGTTAAAATAAGGGGAAAACTGCTTTTTATAGGTAAACTAGTCACAGATGTGATGAAATCTAATATGTTAATTTTATAAATTTGTGACGAAGTAATTTGGGAATGTGATCTAGATATATTTTATGAATATGATGTTGTTGTTTTTTTTTTATATGTGGATATATGTACTGTCTTTTGAATGTGAAAAAAACCCCAAATGAGGTTATATCACAATAAAAAAAAAAATAAATAAATCAGAAGGTTTAAACAACTTGCTATTTACTCCAGATGGATTGAAATAACTCATACTTACAATTTTCAAAGAGAAATCAGGGAGATTGAAGATAAACTGGTTAGTCAGGTACACCCATGAACGTTACAGGCTTTTGATTGAAATGATTTTATGGATCAACTACTAATTGCAGATAAGTGAGAGGGAAGGGCTGAAAGCTAAGGGAATGCATGCATTTGCTTCTGCTTAAAGGTCCCAATTAAGAAACAGATGTTGAGTGATTCAGAAGAGACCTCTGCTAGAACGCAAGCGAAGGTGTCAAGGGGGATAAGTTTACTTGTGGCCAAAAGGGACATTTAATGAAGGACTGGTCAGCTTGTGAAGGTAAGTTGTTAGGAAACAAGCTCAACCCCCTCCAGGGAAAAGGAGAGATGGGGTGGCTGCGTTTATATTACTCAATATGCCAAACCAGCCTTTGTTATGGGTTTGATGGATTTATGAATGGAAATGCTGCCTGCAGTCATTACTGTTATCACATGCCGTATTTCTGGAAATCTGCCTTTTTATGAACAATTCACTGAGTTGGCAGTAGCTACTGCATAATTCTAGAAATACCACATACAGTACATCAGGAAATCTGCATGCATTATTTTTTTCATTATTTACCCATTCCGATCCTCATATTGAGGAGGAGATTGGATAATGTACAGTAGTGGAACATACTTCTTCTATACACATTTTTTATTTCACAAAATGGTAAATTCTGACAATTCTGTGCATTTTTCTGTGTAATTTTTAAGAAGGTGGGAATCTGAGTGGTCCACTTGTTCACCCCTTGTTGTGTCCCTATACAAAAAGTGTTTTGCAGCATTGACGGGAAGTGCTTATGCTTTTCTTCTGTGCGTTACAAAAAGGTTTAAAACGTCCAGGCAGTTTTTAAAATGTTTACCTCCATCCACCTCCTGGGTCGAGGTAAAAATTGCAATGAAATTATGAGGTAGTTTCACTCATAATATGGAGGTAATTACAGTATGTGTTAATCCTTTAGAATACTTCATGTAGTAAGGTCCTGAAATGCATATCCAGGTGGGTAGAAAAAACAAGTTATAATTGTAAATACAGTCGGTTTTTAATATTAATTACTACAATGTGTGCCTACGTCTTTGGATTCAACCAGTCATCTTGTGGCCTCTCAATCACTGGTGGCCACCACATTTAAACTTTTAAAGGTTACTTCCTTTTCTTTCATTCAAGGTGTGGATTTTACACAGACATCTCAATGATCATTCAGGTATCCTGGCAGACCTTGCGCCTCATCACGAGTTGGGCGGTAGCCTTAAAAATGCGGTGGTGACTCTATTGCCGCCGCATTTAAGGGTCTGCCCAATCATGAGTTTGGCAGCATTTAACTTCAGCTCTAAGCTGGGGTAAAGGTGCCAATTTAACACCCATTTTCGGCACAATTAGCGCACACTAATTGCAATGGACCCAATGGGGAATACCTATTGCCGCCCAACCCTTGATCCGGTGCTAATAGCGCCGGACCGGGTCGCAGTAACGCTATTAGCCCGGGCGGTATCCCGGTGGTAATACCGCCGGGATACCGCCCAACTCGTGAGGAAGCCCCCTTGTCTTGACTTACCTTGCACCTTTTTAGGGCTGGCAGAAGTCATGTCCATATGTGGCTTCATACGTCTGCTTTCACGTAAAGGGAACAGAGTTTAGCTTAGGAAATAACTCTGAGTTTCTAACACAAGAATACTGGACGCTAAATGCACTGAAAACTCTGCACCATTGCAAAGACTCACTGAGGTCCTCTCATTACTTTTCTGTGAAAATCCTTAACAGTCAACAACTAATCCAGAACAAACAATGATCTGCAGTTCGTCGCCCACAAGCATGCACGTCTTGTGTTTCATTTATTACCCTGCCACCCTATAACCTCTCGGGAGCTCGTAACAATTGTTTCTTCCATTAATGCCTCTGTGGAAAGGATGTTCAACAACATCTCTGCCACCCTCGTCCTTGTTGACGTATCTGCTGCATTGAATACTGTGAACAATCAAACTCTCACACGGGTGGAATGCTCAGTGGACATCTCAGGGTCTGCCTCAGTCTGATTCACTTCCTTCCTGTGGAATGGACTATCAATGGTTAGGCTGTGAAATGTCATGTGATCTGTTTCTTAAATCTTCTGTGGAGTCCCCCAAGGGTCTGATCTAGCTCCTGGGCTCTATAACGGTTCTGAAAAACCCCTGGCAGACCTCATTGAGCCACTTGCTTCCTCTTTCCAAATGTACACTGATGATACTCAACTTGCTTTAACACTTGATGTCAACAGTACCATCCTCTACAGTATCCTCGATCGTTTGATAGATATCACACTTTTCCTCAGTTACTATTTCTGGGTGCCAGCATCCCAGTTGACCTCCGTTTTATCTGGCCTGATATGCATGCGAAGAAGTTGGGAAACACATTTGAAGAGTCTCATTCCTTCTTCAGACAAATCCAGAACATTACCAATAAATGTCATTAGCAACATCATCTCCGGAAACCCACAATCCCCTGCCTGAACATATCCAACGTGTCCAACAAAAATTGCATTTTCCAGAGACAGGTTTTGGTTCTAGTCTTTCTAGACTACGGGCCTACCTAAAACATAGATTTATTTCTCCAACTCACTGAGAACAAAGCTGCAAGGATGATCTTGGATCCCAATTTAGGGAGCAGATTTGAGAAGCACTTACATCTCTCCATTGACTCTCTGTCTGGGAATAGATAATGTAATGACAGATGCCATACCCAGGTGATATGCTGAAATAGATCATTAGAATGAACATCCCAGACTATCATGGCAGCGGAACACATTGTTTGATTGGATTATTCTTTTCTTGTCAGGGTCAAGTCATTAATTATCGTCTAACATGGAGCAAGATGGAAGAGGAATCTTGGTACACTCATTTCCCTGGAGAAGAATAGCCCCATAATAACTCAGCCTTGAACAAAAGCTGAACAAAACTACAGGTCAAACAACCAATAATTGATGCTCATGTACTCCACTGAACATCCAGAGTGAACCAAGCGGGATACATTATGGAAGCTCATACATGGAATTCATACTAATAAAAGTCCAAAGAATGGGTTATGACACAAAAGGTTTTGAAGAATACTGTTATTTTCTTGCATGTTCTTTACCTGCAACACAACCAAGAATGATTGTTTCCCCAGTGGTAAACAAATACAAATGTGCAATATAGTATGCAATGGTAATAGAATCTTGCCTTGAAGAGAGCATAAGCTTGAATACTTCTTGGCAAGTTAAAGCATAACGATTAAGTTGAGGTATAAATGGTAAAAAAGATATTTGGGGAAATTTAGTTAAGATATGGAAATATAAATAAAATCACTATAATATACTTTAACATAATTATCATGACAAAGGAGTATTTGTAATCTAAGTTTGCGGTACAGGCAAAACATTTACAGACACTCTTTTAGTCAAAACATGAATTGATTGTGATTCTAAAATGAGTTAGTTTATTACAAACCTTTTCATTAATCCATTTCATTTCCAATTAAGGTAAAAAATTAGCCTTTATACATCAGGGTTGTTTCATGACCTGCGGATGTAAAATACATCTACAATGAGGTTTGTTCACGAGTTCAGAGAGTCCATGCTTTAGAGGTAGATAGATCGATCCAAAAATGTAGCATTGCAAAGATGGGGGTCTTTTCTTCTCCCAGTAAGATTGCAGACATCTTTCATCTTGGGTTAATAAAGTTGCAGTTGCAGGTCGCAGTATATGTTCTCGATATTTACCTCGATATTTAACTCTATCTGATCAATCTTTTTGCAGAAGCAGCATGTATTGGGCAGGTCTCTTAGTTGTTTGGTGCGTCCCAAAAACTCTGGCATCGGCAGTAAATTCATTCTGAAAATGTTTTCTTCAGTTCCCCTTTCAATTAAATCGCCCAGAGAAGGAGGGGCCTATTTGTTGGGTATGTCTTGTTTGCACCCAGTTTGAATGCCTCATGATACAGCGTTTGCTGGGCGTAAGGATATATTAGCTACCTTCAAACTAGTCCAACAACCTTTTTTGGGGTGCAGTATTACCTGATCTGCACAAGCGTGTGCTGTCATTTTCATTATATGCCATGAGTAACTCTGCCTCAACTGTTAAGACCCTTATCAATTTCTCTTGAAAAGTGGCTTACTATCACCATGGTAATTATTATTGAGCTACCTACGCTGGAGGGGTGTTCCGTAATTATGGTTGCAGTGCAAATATTCTTTCTTATTTGTAAGGTTCGCCAATTGCTTCTCAGTTGGTGGGCATTATTTAGGTGGAGAATTTTCTGCTCTTTAGCCTTCTACTGAACAGAAAATATTTTGGGACAGGTTTGCAGTATCTAATGACGTTTTGGGAGGGGTTAAGTATTTGAGGGAAGAACACTCCTATTTCTATCATCTTCGAACTAAGGTCGAGACGGGGGGCAAAACAAGTACCGGGAGCGTATTTGTATTAGTTTGTTAATTCAACGCAGACAAACTGGAGGGCAGGCGAGTTTCCTTCTGGCAACACTGTGCACTAGGCTGCTCGAATGTCACTGCTCTTCTGTTTACACAGAGTACATCCCCGTATTTATTCTGGAGGTTTTTTCACCCCAAAAGGTGGTAACTACTTATGAGACTTGTTTGAATGTCGGCTGCGGAAACCGTAGTGTGGTGGTTGAGAATATTTTCAAATCGAAGAAACCTATTAAACGTTTAGCTGATGCTCGCAGAAGTCCAGCTCCCACTTATTCCGTGAGAAACAAGGTTTGGTTATATTCATAGTTGTTGTCTGCTTATGTTCGCCAATTATGTAGGCTCCTCTGTTTTGTGAACCTTTTGTTTTTGGAAGTGTTTTAATCCTTTGATTCGTCATGTCAGTTTATAGAGGAATCTCATATTAAATCTGTTTATCAAAACCCTTTTGTGCTTTGACATTTCCACCACCTTCGGTTCAAGTGGGCTGTAGTGAGGAATTTGAGGTCTCTCTGTGATGCCCAAATTTGCCAAAGCCATTTATATTGATCTAATTTCAAAGACTATTGAGCTTAAGCTAGGACCTGGCAGAGTGTTTCTTTTGTCAATTAGCCATGATTAGTGTAAAGTATCTATTGGCACATTCGTAGAAAGCGTTAGGGGCCAGGAAAGTGGTGGAAGGGGTCAACTTGTCTGCGACTTTTGTCCAGGTTTGTGCCCGGGATTATAGGACTGTTGATTGCATCCAAGGTTGTAAAGAATATCATGTCACCTGGGTTTTTCGTGATCACCATGGCACACCAGGTGTTCCATGTAATCCAGAATAGGCGTCCCCAACAACATGAACCCAGGGGAAAACCAAAGCAAAACACGCCAACCAAGGGGAAAGAGGGTTCATGTGAATGAAGCCATAGAATGGATCAATGGAATAAACTGCACACTGTAAAGGAGCTAAATGTGGGGATAGACCAGGTCAAGGAACATGAAAAATATTCAATCAATCTTTAATAAACACATATTCAATTACCATACACATGATAAAAACAGCATAAAAACACATAATCAATGCTGAACATATCCAGTTAAAGTGCATATTAATTTAGTAGCCATCCTAAGATGTAAGCATGAGTGCACTGTACATAACATAGTTCAAAAGTACATAACATCCGAGGACAGCAAAAATCCCCAATTGGTGCCCAACCTGTATTCAAAAAAAGTTTTTATAACCAAAATTAAGGCAGAAAAGGGGAAAGAGAAAGGTATACAAAAATTGAAAAGGCTTAAAGAGTTATAAAGGGCAACACGTCCACGCAGACCAGGATAATCAATATTTTCTGCGGGATAAAGGAGGTTGTACCCTAATCAAACCAACCAATTCATTATTGAAAACAGACAAGCAGGATAGCATCAATATATACTGCAACAAAGCCAATACTTGTCTCCAATCTGACCAGGTGTTCCATGGCAATGAGAGGAACTTTTCAATTATATGCCTTTTATGTTGCACCACCGCTAGTTGTGTGGATTGTGATTTGGGGCCTCGAGTAAATCTAGGATATGCATGGAGGCTCCGGACGTCACCCCATAATGGGATATTTGTCATGTAGTTTTCCATGGTTATGGTATCTGCTTCGATGTGTTCACCTATTTTGAGATAATATCAGTGCATTGTTTTTCATAGGAAATGGCCGCACAGAGTACTTAAGCTGCCAGTGACTGGATGAGGGAACATCAAAACCTTCTTGCCTCCATGTTCCTATTGAACATCACGGTACTTGGCTTTTAGTCTGTTGGTCTCTGACGTGCCTGACACATTCCATACAAGTTCCTGGGAGAAAGTGGCTTGTGTTTGCTTTTGTATATTCATTGCTGCCGTAGTCCGCTATCCTATGTTTCTGTTGTAGAGCCACATGGTTGTCTATGGGGGAGGGTCATCCTTTTCTCCAGTGCAAGAAGGAGAGAGCAATGCTGATGTGACCCCATCTCAGCATGAAGGAACTAGACACTGCACTCAAAGTGGATCTGTGCTGGCTCATTTGGCAAAGTGTCTCTGCAACACAGGTAGTTCAATAATGTACCCTTGTTCCAGAGCAGAAGACATACGGTGTGAGCCCTTTCTCCCCCAACTAGCTCTTCCATTCATATAAGGTAATGAAGTTCCTTCTCCTATGAATTAGCTCTTTTTCTGCAGGTGTGGTCTTAGTCTCACATTCTCCTGTTATCCTGCTTCTCTCTACTTTTTGAATTGGTCAAAGGATAAATATAAAGGTTACCAGTCGAATTAGCAGTCTATAAATTGGTTATCCAGCCAATTAGCTGTTGAAAGCTATGGGCGGTGTTATCCTAATCCATTCGCTAGCCACTATAAATCTAGCTAGTGAAATGAGAGTAACTATAAATCATGCATATGAGGAGTTTAGAGATTTGACATGACCAACATTAAGAATCTAGGCAAGACCAAATTGGATATCCACATGCTTTTGTAGAAGATGTAAGTGATTTCAATCCGGCACTCACGTAAGTCAAAGTCTAGCGTGTAATGCACAACTGAAATCCATATTTAATGTAGTCTAAAAGTTCTTTTATTCTGAATGATGTACCACTTATATCACGCCCCTCTCCTGGATCCCCCCAACCTCCCTCCCCCCGGTCACACTGAACCAGGAATCTGGCTGGTTTGCAAAGTTAAAATATTTATTTATGTAGTTACAAATTAATCACACTATGTTTAATGGGTATACAATAATCACCAATGGGGTGATGTAACACTAAGCAATCTCTTTAATGCACAAGGAGCAATAGTGAGCAAAACAATTCAGCACAGAAATAATACTTTTGTGTTTGTGTTCAGATCAAAAAGCAGTGTTACTAGCTCCACCTGCCCACCCCTCAACCCCCCAATAGGCAATGTAAAGAGATAGGAGGAGAGAGCAGGTATTCAGGAATGGCAGAATTCAAACAAAATAACAATCCCAATGTCCCCTCAGCAACACAAGAGAAAAACAGAATTGATTGGCAAGCTGTCAAAATCGTTTTTTAAAGTTATCTGAGAATGGAATGGGAAAAACACTAAATATGGGCCAACTTGCTGAAATTGTTTAAATTCTTATGAGAGCCGCTTTGGATAGTTGCACATAAACCCTAGCAATGATTTAATACTAAGAAGCAATGTGAAATCTTAAAACTGAGGTCGGAAGCAAATAAAAGCTGTTTTACACGTGTCAGAATTTGCCTAACATGAACATTCGCGGCAAACTTTTCTGTGCGCGGTAATCACAATTACGGGAGAACCATATATATTTGGGATGCGGTTTTAGATGCAAATTAAAGCTATGGATGTTAGCCACAAGCAGAAGTTGAAACTGTGGCGGTCGTTTTTTTCAAAATAGGCACAAAGATGGAAAACGGGAATGTTAATGTTAAAGGATATTTGTACCTCGCACTATCACCACCGGAGTGGTCCCCTGGCGCTCTGCTGGCTCTGAAAAAGAAACAGGGAGGAGGGAGGGGAGAGTTAGTCGGAGTAAGCTGGAAAAGTGCAACAGAGCCGTGATGTGCTGTTGGCGGCCCCAGCCCGGTGGGTCCGTTGGCTGGGCATGGGGTGTTTTCTGTTGGTAGCCGTCATGTACTGTTGTGCGAGTCTATGTGTTTTTTTTTTGTTTTGTTGTTGCTGTGTAGTGAAGTTTTGTGCGGTTTGTTGTGTTATAGAGCTGTGGTTGTGTTTGTTTAGAGTTTGAGAGGATATTTGCAGAGGGGTGAAATTATTAGTGAGTCGGTTATTGATTCATGATTGCACGCTTGGTCCCGGCATGGCCGGCGAATCGTATGGCAATCATTGAATCACATTACTATCTAGATGTGAAGAAGGCTAGACTTAGGAATTCCATATATGTGCGGCACATGGCAACAATCACACCTCCATCTAGATGTGGCGCGGGCTAAACTTGAGAATTCCATCTAAGTGTGGCATATGCTAACAATCACATTTCTATCTAGATGCGACGTGGGCTAAACTTGAGAATTCCATCTAAGTGTGGCATATGCTAACAATCACATTTCTGTCTAGATTTGGCGCAGGCTAAGCTTGGGAATTCCATCTAAGTGTGGCATATGCTAACAATCACATTTCTATCTAGATGCGACATGGGCTAAACTTTTAAATGATAAATGGGATTTCTTACACTAGATTATGACTATAGAAAAAGAGAATGCCACACATGAATCTCCACAGTCCTGGCCAGGGACCCTTCACGTGGTGGATACTCACTTTCTTTCTGGGATTCAATTTATTTGTTCACAACACTAGTGATTTATGATTTTAGAAAACAACTGAGAGAAACTTAGTGCAAGAAAAGTTCTGACAATTCAAAATACTCCTAACACTACCAGTTCTGTATACAAGAGAGGGTGGGTTTAAGATAGGGATTAACTATGGACAATACGTATGCTAGTGACACAGTCCTATCTATAGATACTCACTAGATATGTTTCAAACGAAACCGTCAGGATTCTGGTCCGTCAAGATTTCTGGTCAGGGAAGGGAACCTGGGTCTGGGATAGACAGCTGGGCACATGGACTGGACTGGGTCTGTTCACAGCACAGCACAGGACTGGATCAGGTCTGCAATGGCTCTGGTCACATCTCCGCACAGGACTGGATTGGATCTCTTGGTTTTGATGATAATTATTTCAGCAGGCAGCAGTACAGCACAGCCCGGCTGTTTGTTTGATGTTCCCCTCAGGTTGGGATTCTGGTTCTGGAATTTAAGGCCTAGCTGAAAATGGTTCAGCTAATGGAATGGGCCTTTCTGCTTTGCCAAGTTTCTGGAGTCTCGAGCAAGGAAGATGGATGGTTCTCTAGCAGGGTGCTCCACCAGCAATCAGTTAGTGGGTGAATCTGTGTGTCCTTTTCCAGTCTTGAGCTGTCTCTATTTATGCTTATGATAAAGGGGTGTGGGTGCTGGTTCAGCCTAAGCTCGCCCCTTGGGCAGGCGATTGGCCAGAGTCTCCTCTCTACCTTGATAGGAGGAGAGAAACAGGGTGCCACCTTAATGGTGTGAGTTATTTGAGGCCTCGAGTACACCCCTAGCCTCTTGAACACAAAATCTACTTTTGACACAATACATATTTACACAAATGAAACCTCTATTACGATCACCTATATAGATCACATATTTTGAGTAGCAGCTACTCCACAAAACCCTGTCGCTGTAGGATCTTGTGTCTGCTTTCCACCGAATTTTGCCCTTTTTATCAGGAAGACAATGTCCAGTTTATCAGAAAATTTGTACAAATGTGCGCGTTGAACATGGGCATAAGTGTATGAAGTTTCATGCTTCTATCAAAGATACATTTTGTGTAATATCACATTTTCTGCTGTTTCTTCCTAGAACATGTCACAGAGTTCTGGCACCTTTTAAAATGTGCAGCCAATATTTACATTAACAATGCTGTTGTTTTTGTGTTTTTAACAATTTTGCACAGTAAATTATCAGTCTTGTTAAAATGTGTCTTTTGTTCTTGTTAAGCAACAAATGGTTGTTTGTCTCTGCCTCCTTCTGTCTCTCTGCAGTTCAGAAACAGTCTCCTCCCAGTTCCTCCTGGGCCCAGGCCATTTACGACCCTTCACACTTGGCATTCCTTTGAGCTGGAGGAAGTCCATTGTCTCCTTCTGGCTCCCCAGCAATTGGAACCTCCCCGTGAGTTTCAGCTGGGGGGAAGTGTACTCCTTCTGGGAAGAAACTTGCCTTTCAAGTTCTTGCAGCTCAGCCAGGCTTAAATGTAATGTTATTCTGTTGCATTTTTTTCTTTGCTTAAAACAAACGTGTAATTTCAAAAGAAGCAGATAGAACACTTATTCCAGATTCTAAATCATGGGATTAAACAGCTACACCATAAGTTACTCTCAGTAACAGGCCACTTAGTTTTCAACCATTTGATTTCAGTTTGTACAAGTTTAAGTTTTCTCATGCAGGCTTCTGACAGCTGTCATTCAGGCGGCCGAGGGTACTGCACCCAGATTTTGACAGATTCCACAGGCAGGCAACTTTTGCTGTGGATGTTTTTATGACAAATTCAGCTTTCCAGGACATTGTAATATCACAATGATTTCTTGAACTAAATGAATTGTAGCACCCAGCAAGAATATTGGATGTTTGAGGGTGTCTTGTACCGGCATTCTGCAGTTTCAGCAACCAAGAAAAAAATGATTTAAAAGCAAGATTTTGGATTTCTTTCAGCCAAGCACTGCTTTTCTCTCTGTGCTCCATTTTTACTTGTTGTGATGCCCAGTGGCATGTTTCAGGAGTGAGATCTCTGTTCCACCATTGACAACATGCATGGCATATTGGGCCGCCATCTTTTTGTGTTGTGTGTTTCAGCGATTTTGGCGCGCACAAGGGCTTTGCGGCCATTTTAGGATTTCTGGCACCATCAGAACACAGGGATGCTGCATGGCAGAGCAAAAGTGGGTTAAGACATCCCACAGAGCCCCCCCTGCCGACTTAAGGTTGACCGCCGTCAAGGGGAAGTCAGGAGATTGGGATGTTCTTTCTTTCTTTTTGGTCCAGATGGAGAAAGTAATCTGCGTCTCCCATCAGTGTTGGATCGACAGGTTCTCCTCGTCGGTTCAAGATGGGAGTATGGAGCGATACACAGGGCCCCTTGGGTCTTTCCTCCCGGTCCCCAAGTGGTTCTCCTTGGTACTTAGAATCCTTGGTTTCAGTGCTATGAGACAGAACAGAGCATGGTCACAGAATTTTCCCCACTACTATTCATGTAGTGAGGCAGATGCATATATTGTATACTGTTTACAATACCCCCCGTCTGTAATTCCCAATGATTTTGACAGGTGGAATGGTTTTTACAGTTGGAATTTTTCTAGGGATCCAGAATGTCCCCCTCTGGGTTTCCGGAAGGCACCTCTATTTGCCGTAGAGTATGCCTAGGATGGCAACTCTTCAGCTGGTTGATGTGGACCCACTTGTCTTCCCCCTTCTGCCAAACTGCCTTTGGGGATGCTGATTTTGTAGGCGACTGGTGAGATTCTGTCTACAATTTCAAAAGGACCCCGCCAAGTAGGGAGAAATTTGCGCTGTTTGGCTTGGTTCCTTTGGAAATTGTACAAGTAGACGCAGTCTCCTCCTTGGTATTCTTTTTAAGTCGTTTTAAGGTCATAGTGGGTCTTCATACTGTCTGCAGATCTTTCTAGATTCCGCTGAGCATAGGCAAAAGCATGTTGAAGGTGTTTTCTCAGATTCTCAACATACTCATGAGTTGTGGAGGAATTTATCAAGGTCTGCTCTTGGGTTCTGTAGAGCAGATGCTGGGGAAGCACCATCCTTCGTCCAGTCATCAGCTCAAACTGAGACATTTTTGTTGCAGAAGAAGGGGTAGATCTGATGGCCATCAGGACAAGAGGTAATCGAATGTCCCAACTTGGCCCAGAATCTGCCACATAGTTTTTTAATATGCTCACAATTGTCTTGTTGTATCTCTCAACTCCACCACAAGAGGCTGGCCAGTAGGCAATGTGTAGTTTCCTTTTGAACCCCAGTATCTCCCACATCTTTGTCATCACTTCGCTAGTGAAGTGGCTACCTCGGTCTGACTCAATCCTTTGGGGTAGTCCAAAACACGAGAAGATGTGGTTGATCATCAGGGCAGCTGCTGTTTCTGCCTTGCAATTTGGGGCTGGGAGACATTCCACCCATTTAGTGAACAAGCATGTCACGGTCAACATGTACTTGTTCTCCCTAGAGGAGCGAATCACGGGCCCAATGAAATTGACTTGTAAATCTGACCAAGGCAGTGTCATCCCCCTCTTTTGGAGGGGAGCACGGTCTGTGTGTGATGTTGGCTGAAATTGTGCACACACAAGACACCCCTTCAAGTGTTGGTCGAGGTCCTGTCCCATGTGTGGCTAGGATGCAACCTCTCACAAGATTTCTAGTGTCGTATGAAACCGCCGATGACCGGCTGTGGCCGCATCATGTGCGTGACTTAGCATCAGGCTTCCGAATGAGGTGGGGACCCCCCACTGGTCATGGCCATCTATGGATCTCCTCACCAACAAATCGTCTTGGATTCGTAACATTTTTGGACATTTCATCAACACTCTGAGGTCCTCTTTCCCTATGTAATCGGTATCCGTCAGGGGAAAGTTCTCACGGTCCTCATTGTGTTGATAAAACTTACCAATTATTGGATCCCCTTTTTGAGCCGTAACCAAATCAGCATGTGGGGTCCCCTTACTCCATTGTGCAGTTGTGAGTTAATTGTGAGCATTTTTCTGGGACCTAGTGATAGCATTGACCTGGATTTCCCCCAACAGGGACTCAATCTCAAGTAGATCCCCTTGTATGGCTCCGGTTTTGGCCAGCTGATCAGCTAGATCATTTCCAGTTTTGTCTGGTCCCTCTAATTTAGAATGACCCTTCATCTTTTTCCAGTAGATGGTCCTCCCATTCGAGGTGACCAGATCATCAATATTGTGCATACATTGCCATGTTTCAATGGTTTATTATTAGCACATAGCATGCCTCTGGTTTTCCAGTTAACCCGTTCCGTACATAATCCAAATCAGTGATTATGACCAGTTTGTGGAGTTGGTGTTGGACAGCAGTGAGGATGGCTTGATGCACAGCCATCAACTCTGCCACTTGACTACTTCGGGAACTGATTTTGTACCCAACGGAGGGTTCTGGGGCATCATTCACCCATGCATTCCCTACGCCGGCCACAAGTTCCTTTTCCCCATTGTTGTCAATGTGGTAGGAGCACCCATCACATAGACAGTGGGCATTCTCTCACACTGGTCTTCTTCATAGACTTTGTGTGGGGAATTGAGGTATGCCTCCATGTTGTCCTTGATTTTAAGACTTTCGTCCTCGAGACAGTTTTCTCTGGCACAATCATGCAAGTCAGCCAGACCTTGCGCGAGGGGACTCTTCTTGCTTTGGCCATATCTGACCTCCACAGGAAAGCCTTGCATTGACAGAATCCAGGAAGTAATTCTGGAATTACTCTAATTTCTGGCCCTGATTCTGTCACTCTGAAGATATTGCAAAGGTTGGTGTGGAGTCTCCACTATGATGTGTTCCCCCTGGATAAACGGGCGGTAATTCTTCAATGCCCACACCGTTGCCAGGAGTGCCTTCTCACAATCGTTAAATTTTTCTTCCACAGAGGATAAAGTTCTACTCGCATAGGAGATTACTTTATTGACCTTGTCATGCTTTTGATATAATATTGCAGTCAAGCATGTATTTGAGAACCCTGTCTCCAAGAAGAACTCCTTGTGTTTGACTGGGTAAGCTAGGCAAGATGCTTGTGAGAGGCTTCTTTTGAGTTGTCTTACTGCCTCGGCTTGTTCTGGACCCCACCCCCACTTGACCCCCCCTTCAAAAGATGGATCAGGAGTCTTGTGATCTCTGGGTAGTCCTCAATGAAATCTCTGCTGTAATTAGTTAGTCCAAGGAGGCTCCTTAGTTCCCGCAGAGTTGTGGGGTCTTTTATTTTATGGAGTGCTTCTACTTTATTTTACTGGGGATAGAGACACTGAGGAGTTATCTCATGCCCCAAGAAATTGACACAGGTTCTGCACCACTGTGCCTTTTGAAAGGAGAGTTTTGCTTCGGCAGCCCTCAACTGGGTCAGAACATAACGGATCTCTGCTATGTGTTCCCCAACAGTTGAGCATTTGACTAGAACATCATCTACATAGGCCAGGTTACCCCTTTCACCCAGTCCGGGCATGGCCTTATGTAGAAAAATGTTAAATTCATTGCCAGAGTTGATGTATCCGAAGGGAGTCCGGGTCCACGTGTACTGCTGCCCCCCGAAGCTAAAGGCCAGCTTGTATTGGTCCTCCCTAGTGACAGGTACAGTCCAGTACCCATTGGTCAGGTCTATTGCAGTGAATACCTTTGACCCCTGGATCTGGGCCAGCCCTTGGTCAATGTAGGGAAGAGGCCATCAGGAAGTATGGACCCGTTTGTTGAGCTACCTAAGCTCAGCACATTGTCTCCACTGGCCGTTTGGTTTCGAAATCCCCAGCACCGGATTGCTGTGGACTGGACGAATTTACCCACGGGACTCAAGGTTCTTAATTATTTCAGTAAGGGGCTCCATTGATGCGAGAGGCAAGCGATATTGCTTCACAAACACTGGAGTCATGCCAGGATCCATGGTAATTGTGGTGTGGATGTCGGTGCGACCACAGTCATATGAGTTCACCGCAAAGAGATCTTCAAAATCTAAGAAAACTTGTTTCAATTTTTGCTTTTGCTCCAGAGTCTCACAGGCATCAGCTAGGTTGACTCACTCTTCAACCATCTGCCTGAAGCCTGGAAAGACTTCCGGTTTGGCTATCTCAGCGGCCTCCTCCAGCTGGGTGGAGAACTCCTTGGTCAAAGTGCTGATTTGGACTGATGGCTTCAGGTGGGGAAGGCAGTCCTCGTGGACTTCCTCTCCAATCTGAATTTCAACTGCTTATGGCAGCAGTTGAGCTGACCGAAATACTTTCTCTGGGTCATCAAAGTCCATGGGATTACCCGCTAATCAGGACCAATCTTTGAAGTTTATTAGGTCCAAACTAATGGCAAAGCGATTGAGAATGTCACTGCCTAAATAAAATGCCAATAAGGAAGCATGCTGGATCTTTGTACTTGACACGATTGAACACGGTCTCAACAAAGGATCTCCAACTTGGTGCTAATAAAAATTTTGGGTTTGAATACCCCCCTCTCCTTTCAATCGCTTTTCTTCAATAATTTTAATGCCCCATACACTCGATTCCTCCTTTGGGGCCACTCTCCATGCATTGCAGGATATGTAGATATTTTTCCATGCTTAATGCAACTTTTTGCATATGCCCCATGAAGTACTGCTCTCTTGTTATTTTTCATGCATTTTTTTATGCATTTTCGTTTGTATTTATTATTTACATACTCTTCACAATTTTTTCATATTAAGTAGTTAACTTAGTTACATATTTCTGGTGATTAGTTCTATTTTCTTTTTAATCTCCTTCTTCTGGCTTTACTCAGGTCATCTCTCATGATGTCTCAGTGTATTTCGTAATCTATCCAATATGCAGAAGAGTCACAACTCCAGTCCTCTTTCTATATGCTTCACATATAGTTACAAGCCACGCCCCCGGAAGTGCAAATGTAGTACTTGCATCGGAGGCTCCAGACGGGACGCGCACTTGTATCACTATGGATTCCTCCCCGGAGGCATACTGAAGGTAAGCACTGCTTTGTATGTCGCTTACTCACAGCCCACTTTGACATGTCCCGTTCGTGTGAAACAGGGGTTTCCACTTATGTTTATGGCAATTACACAGCTTGCGTATGCAGAGGGCCAGGTTGGGCTGTGAGACACTTCTGTTCCCTGCCTAATTAGTACCGGATTTCCACTGCGCTTTGTCGCACACGACTGTACTGCCAACAACAGGTCTGTTCACTTCAGTGAACTTTCATTTCTATACTTTGACAACTGCATGACAGCACGTTTTTGAACTTCTGATGTCATCTATTTTACTATAGATGTGCGTTCGTACCTCAGAGGCGGCGACACTAACCTGAGTGAGCCATTCATAGTGTTTTGACTTCGAAATTCCTGTCAAGGAGGCATCTTTAATAAATACTTTAGGTATGGACTTGGTTCACCTTTATAGGGTCGTTGGGGTTTACTTTCCACAGATCACTAAATATGGGTGTTTCTGCTCACACCCATCTCTATCCTGGTGTTTACCTTTATTTTGATTCATTCAATATTCTTTTATTCATTAACCTACCCGCTCCTTGTGGCACTCTCTATCACTGCTGCATGGTGTCTATGGGCTTTTGGATACTAACCTATGGGAAATAGGAGTGAGCTGTTGAGGGTTCGCCTGCCAGCTTTAAGGGGTGGTTACCTGGTGGCCTTTACCATCTGTTGGTACCCACAACTCACCTGTCATGCTAATACCTCATAATGAATCTCAAACTGTTTTTGAGATAACACAATATGATGGGATTACATTTGATTGCTTTTGTAGGGGCTGAATTTAAGACAGAATTTCCTGAAGAAGGTGGTCCTATTTCTTTTGTCCTGTTGCACAACTTTTCATTTAGCTTCTTTGTGAAAAAGACTATCATTGATTTGTCATAATTAAGCTTGCGTCTAGTTGCTTGCTGCATGTTTTGGAGCTGGAAAGCGGGAGTAGGAGCCGAAGCGAGCACGGACTGGCTGTTACCTGAAGCTGATATTTAAAGTGCTGGAGCGGAGTATGGCAGCAGAGTCTGGCAGTCGTTGCAGAGTCTGCCTTTACTGTCTACTGGCCTGGCTGGAGGTGTGTCCTGGTGTGCCTCGGCTATAAACACCGCCCACAGCGTGGAGCGCGGCGAGCGGAGTCCGGCAGAAGAGTCTGGCAGTCGTTGCAGTCTGTGCAGGCTGCAAGGCTGTAAGTACGCCAAAGAAGGAAGGAAGAGCCTCTGCAGTCGCACTGCAGTCTGCAGTCGTATCCATACGGCAAGCCAAAAACCTCTACTTATTTTGTCGGCATCGCTTATCCAATCACCTCGAACTTCCGCACGGGATTCCCAACAGACCCAGCTGTATCGACCGGGAGACTGCAGGATTATCCTTTGATCCAGGCCGCATATCACAAAGAGGTGTTTCCTACCATCTGAGTAAGAATTTTAACAGAAAGCAGCGGAATTACAGCTGAGCTAACCAGCAGTCTCTGTAGTCCTAGACCGGACTGCCAGAGACTTGGCGTCAGAACGTGACCACCAACAACAACAACGTAAGCCTGCAGTTTCAAACAAGGAAATTGAGGATGAAAAAATGCGCCTAAGAAGCTTGCACCAATCCCAATTGCCAAACTGCTTCATGGTCCCCCCAAAACATCCTATTAAACTCAGACCGCAAGCTCTCCTAGCTACTAGTTCTCCCTCACCCGGACTGTGTCCAAGTAACACGCCCAGCGTGCTTCAGCGACCTAAGAAAGTGGCAACAATTGTTTACAAATCTCCCAAGAAGGGAACACAACTACTGGCAGAAAGCCAAGGCCCCCTTTCGGAAATTACAAGCACACTGAAGGCCAACACAGCAGGCCAAAGAACTTCTACACCAAACTCCCTGGACACAAAAGAAAATGAATTTGGTGCTCCACAAAACACCCAGTCTGACCGCCATGCTGCAGATATCCCAGTGCCGCTAGTCGGAGGACCGACTCCGACGGAACTATCCCCACCGGAGCCAGGACATGAACGGGAAGTGGTCGAAGTTCAGCATGCACCAAGGGAAAAATCTACAAACGGCCAACATAACTTGGAGATCCCTCTTGCCGTGTACGCAGCTGTAGTGCAGTTGAACTCTCGGAGTACGGCGAGCCCCTGCACACTGGGTGAGTCCCTGGCTGCGGAAACAGCAGCCCACGCCCTGTCGATTGAGCCGTCTATGGGCCCGGAGGAGGCAGCAGCCCCGGCTTCTCTTGAGATCAGGGCCTTGGTACACGTCGGGTGGAGTGAAGGGGAGAGAGCCCCTCAGGAGTCCCGTCTGGGAAACTCGGCGCCTACGGGGGCGAACTCTTGCACTCCACAGATGCCCAGGAAAAAAGTAATTGAACTGCACGATTCCATCACAGTAGACACAACACAGCAGAGGAGTGGGAAAATGTGTATAATCCCCAACCTCAGCCTCAGACAAAGAAAAAACCAAATGATCAGACCTCCAATGGAGAGACAAATATCTCAAAAAAGACATTAAAAAACCCGGCGCCAAGAACGCCAAACGACCTGGGCAACCTAAGAAGGGCCATCAAAGAGCACTAGATGGAACAACTCCAAAAACTCTGCTCTGCGACTCACTAAAAGAGCTGTTAGCAAGGCAAGGGAAAAGAAAGCACGGCTGCTCTCAGAATTTACAGACGCCGAAATTCTAGAGGGCCTAACGGAACTGCAACCAGCTATAAAAACACAAAAAACTGCCTTGATCTCCAAGGCCAGGAGTCCCCCCCCCAACCAGCAAAATCAACCCGATTCCCATTGCACAGGAAAGTCCAGCTGTAATCTTCGCCCATGAGCGCTCGGCAAGAAACCAACATACCACACAGGGGCCAGCCTCACTGGACACCCTCAAAGATCTCCCACTCACGAATGAAACACCCCAAGCATCTGCAAGCAAGGAGCGTGAAGCCTCAATTGTCGAGCTACACCCTGCGGTGGCACACCAAATGGATGATGAAGTCCTTGTAGTGGTGCCTACCATCGATCTATCTTCACCCACGCTTGGCAAGCCCGGTGACTTTCAAAAGCTTAAAGTCCCACTGACTCAATATCCCAGAACATGTGCTGACACCGAGTGGTTGATCTCAGGCCCCCAAAGACCGGCTTGAAGATCTTCTCTCCCGCATTTTCCATCGGAATCCCAGACCGCCCACTATCACCGTGTGGAGAGTACTCCCCATGATGTATCACTCGAGACACCAACCAGAAACCAAATTTATGCATCTACGATGCCCAAAGAAACTTCTACAAAAAAACCAGACATGACGACAATAATGTCGGCAATCACGATTGGACTAACGCCATTAGGGAAACTATACGAGTCTCTCAATGAGACGCTAAAAGACCACACCTCACTCATCGCTATGATGCACACCAAATTGATTTACATTGAGGGGTTCATCACTGCAAAAGAAAACAGCCAGAAAATAGGCCACGACCGTTCAACTCCTCAAAACTGCAGACACGCCTCTGAAAACAATAAAACGGTAGCACCTAAAATGAAAGGCACTTGTGCTTACACTCAAACTGATCTACAGCATGGAGCAGCACAATTTGTATTCTCAGGAAACCAAGGAGAACCTTCCACCAAAAAAAATAGAACTTTACCTGCAGGGGGCGTTAGCTCTACACACAATCAAATGCCGAGTGATGAAACCTGCATCATAATAGACCAGCCCAATCTTCAAAATACTGCTCCAGAAAGCTCAACCTTGCAAAAATAAAACTACCTGATATTCAATCAGCAGAAAATTACAACGCTGAACCCCCGCACAATCCTCGCTACCACAACACATAAATCACCAAGGTCCATCGAGGACTTCTTGGCGGACAAAAGCGCAATGAACATCACTCTCCACTCCTCTTGTGAGACAGGAACCAAAAAGCCTCCGAGAGCATGTAAACCAGCCTTGCTGTGCACCTTCGGAAAGAAAATTCCACCAAAAAAACATAGACGAAACAGCTCAACAAACCGTCCCTGCATCTCATCTACCGCAGACCGACCTCAGGAAGAAAAGCATCAACAAAGCAAACCAGAACCCAACACCTTCAAACTTAGAACCACAAATGATAAACTTGGCCCACAAGGACCCGCTGCACTGAAAAAACACAGGGAACAAATCAACTTTGATCAAATCGAAGAAGGAAGAGCTCAAAACAAACTCAGATCAGCCAACAGTCCCCTCAAAAGGACTCAGAAAAAGATCATCCTAAAACTGGAACAAACAGAAACAAACAAAGAACCAATAACCTTGAACAGAGGAACCATCATGTAGATCCTGAGAAGTACAAAATATCTTAAACGATTAACCCCTCATGACATCACGCTCATGGAACCATACCACAACGGCAGGAAAGCTATGGCCTATATTCACATAAAGGAATCATCAAGATCATTACTGTCCAGAGAAGACTCCGGAATCTTATTCAAAAAGGGGCTCATCATAACCGGATACAAAAACCTCAAACCCGCTCCGGTCAAAGACACGAGAGGAAGATCGCCAGAGAGCCGTCGGACCCATCTCAGGACACAATATAACCACCGCCACCGCCAAGCTACATATAATGACACTCCTTTAAATCGATGCCCGACAACAAAGATTTGCGATACATCAAGAGCAGAAGAATTAAGGCGCATCAACCCACCGGCCACTGAGGACCACACGCAAGAAAACGTGTCAACTACAACAAAAATCAGAAACTAACCACCATTCGAATCTACCAACCTCCACAGAAAAAACAAATGGCACAAGCTCCTTCGGCCCGATAAAACAACTTTGGGCTTGGTTACCGAAACCCTCAACCTCCAAGACCAACAAATAGCAGTTAGACCTGAGGCAAATAGGACACGAATCCCCAAGTTCCGAAAAAGAAACAAATCACACAGCAGCCTCACTGAAACTAGGATCATGGAACACAAGGGGTTTCAAACACCTAACAACACAAGGAGACATCAACCTGGGAGCATATGACATCCTTGCACTCCAAGAGACCTGGATGTCAGAAGTACCAGCAATAGATGGATACACATTGGAAGTTGCACCAGCGAAAAGGGCCACGATAGGCCGCCCGTCGGCGGGCCTGCTCATCGCAGTACGAACCGGCTGATGTCTGGAGATCACAAAAAAACGCTCATTCTCCCAAAGCCATCTGTCGGTACAAGTGGAGTGGACCAGGATAGACCAAACGAGTAAACAGACTCAGAAATCCTCAATGGGGATAATAACCGTGTATTGGAACCCCAAAGCAATAACAGACGAAAGATTCCTAAGGACAATAGAATCAGAAATCGACGATATCCAAGCCAACACGGACATCACGCTGATTGCCATTTGTGGAGACCTAAATGCGTCCTGCCCTTGCCCAAAAGACCCGGTCAACAGCCTTAAAGAAAAACGGCGGGGTGACTCAAGAGGACAAAAATGGGTGAAACTGATGGATTCCAGACTCATCTACAATGCAGCCCAAACATCCTTAAAGACTCAACAAATACCAACATGGGAAAGAGGCAACCAAAATGCCACTATTGATTAGATCTTTGCCTCGGAAGCTATTCTAAACCTTCTAACATCTTTTGACGTCATACGGGCCAAAGCAAGTGATCATAATGTCATGGAAATCTCATGGTGGTCACACAACTCTCCAAAGGTGTCAATGACCATAACGGTGGAAGCCAACAACCAAGGAAGCCGTCTGAGGATGACACATGAAAGAATCCTGGAACTATCCGGGCTCTATAAACAAAAACTGAGCTCCGATGTTAATATCACAAGCCACCACCCAACCGACTATCAACCACTTCTGATTCCATACCAAAAGGATGCTTCCAAAAAAGCTGGAACAGCTTCACAAGGTATGCATCAGTACAACAGACTTCTGCTAGAGAAACGCCAGGGCCTCCGGAAACTTAAACGGCAAGCAAACAAATCAAACTCACCAAAACTCAAGAAGCATTACCAAGAGGAGGCCAAGAGATATACCGGTTGGCTCAAATTCTTCCGAGCAACTCTGTACCAACAAGACTCAGAGATGATGCTAAAAAAAGTCAATGGTAAAAATTCCCGATAATTCTGGGACCTTGCAAAAGGGACAAGGAAATCCACATGCCCATCCACAACCAATGCTGTGAGTGAGGAAAGTTGGACAAAACACTTTAACACTCTATTTCAGAAGCCATCTGAAAAAACGGACTCCAACCACTTACGGAGTGCAACACCATGGAAATACTACTCCAACAAAGCAGATATAGAAAGAGCAATACAGAACCTAAAGTCGTCAAGAACGCCAGGCCCAGACGGGATAACGAACATGGATCTGAAAAACCATCAAGCCACATGGGCATCATTCATCAGCACCGTGTTCAAAGAAATCAGTCTTTCAAAGTCAATCCCCAGCTCCTGGTCCTCAGCAACAGTGGTGGCAATCTTTAAGAAAGGTGAAAAATCCAACCCGTCAAATTACCGCCCGATAGCCCTCTTAGACACAATAGGAAAAATCTACGGCTCCTGCCTGCTTGAAAGCTTTCAACACTGGGCCAAACACTCCCTGTGCAACGATCCACAGCAGGTTTCACTAAGAACCTTGGGACCACACCGAACAACATGCTCTTGAGCATAATAAAAAGCCTCGCAAGAGAATGAGAAAAAAAGGTTTATCTTACCTTTGTCGACTTGACCCATGCCTTCTACAAAATTGACCGAGACCTTCTATGGGCAAAACTGATCGCATGGCAATGTCCCGAGCAGACCCTAGAACCCATTATTGCTCTACATTCAAAAACATCGATTCAAGTAAAACTCAATCAAAAAGGCACCTTGTCAGAAGAAATTCCGACAAACAGAGGAGTGAAGCAGGGCTGCCCACTGGCACTGGCTCTCTTCACAGCTTTTCTTGGTGATTTCAAAGACTCCGGAGAATCTCTAAGAACATTTCCACCGAAACTAGGAAAACTGAAATCCCAAGGCTCTTATACGCAGATGACATTATCTTGATTGACCAGACACTGATAGGACTCCAACGTCAACTAGATAATTTGGACACAAACATAACAGGAAACAATTTAGAGATCAACAACGAAAAAAACAAAATTTTGATCCTCGAGAAATCTGCAAAAACGAAAAGAAAACCAAATCAGTGGACAATAGACTCTATTAAAAATTGACCAACTTACAGAATTCAAATACTTAGGGGTCATGATCGACAGCTCTGCCAACGAAACAAGCATGCAGATAAACCTCTGGGAAAAAACTCGGAAACTCACCTCACAGGCAAAGGCCCTGGATAGGAAATTCGGCCGCTTCTCCCTGATGCCTGTGATAAAATACTACAAAGGGATAGTTGTTCTGTCCCTGACATACAGAGCAGAAGGCATGCTGAAAATTCTCTCATGTCTTTGGCACAAACTTGAAGCCCACTTTTGGCGAGAACTACTCCAACTTCCAAAATCAACATTGTTACCGGCAATCAGGAGGGAACTGGGCCTGCTGTCGCTAAAAGGTACAGTCGACTGGAACGAAATGGCTCTCTTCAGAAAAATCACCATGACAGACACAGCTCCTCAATACAAAACGATAAAAGAAGAAACTACTGCTGGGAAATGCAAAATGCTTTCAACCTGGGCTCGCAAGCAGAAAACTCAACTGGAGCAAACTGGATACAATGAGGAGGACCTTATCCAAAATCCAACACTAGTAAAGAAAAAACTAAACAAACTCGACTGGATAGAATCATTAGATAAGGCCACTGCAAACAAACTCCTGGCCCACTTACCAACACAAATCAAAAAATGGAACAAAATTGATCAAGTCTACACCTGTTTTCCTGACAAACGCAGAAGACAAACCTTTCTAAGGGCCAGGCTTAACCTTCTGCATACAAACGAAATAAGAGCCCTAAGGGGCCTATCAACATCCAACTGGTGCCGTCTGTGCAAGAACAGCTCTGAAACAGAATCAGTAAGACACCTTCTGATGGCATGCCCAGAAACAGCCACCCTAAGGAAAGCATACTTAACACCGCTCTTCAAATCATCTGTACTGAGAGAGGAGGATGTCTGGTGGTGCCGTCTGCTAAGCGGAAGAAAAACTCGCTGGACGATAGCAGCGACAAAAATCCTGGAAGCTGCACTAGCAGAGTGTTCGAAAACAGAAAATTTCACATCTGATATATAACGAACGACATCAACAATGAATTAACTTACTAATAGAACTCACAGAACACATTTTGTAAAATCAATACATTTTGATAAAACACACAAAAAAAAAAACTAAGTTTACAAACTATTTTACAAACTATACCCCTGAGCTAGTAAGGGCCAGTTAGTTATGGTCTTCCTCTTTTCCACAGACAATTGCATTGTTCTCTGTGTAACTTGGATGGATAAAGACCTTTAATAGAACAAGTGTTTTTTTGCTTTAGCAATTGTTTTTGCTGCTTTCTTCTTCCACTCTTCCCCTTGCCCCCTCCCCCTCTATATATATATGTTTTTGTTCCCCTTCTTAACAAAATTGAATGCATTTTCTTCATATTTGCAGATTTGTTTATGTATGTTTCCCTATTTGTGTAAATATTCCTCATGTATGAAGCCAACAAGTGGCTATATTTGTGTTCTCTTTTCTGAAATAAAAAAATATATATTTTCTTTACATACTTTTTGAATGTTGCATTATATGTGCTACTAACAATAGGCACAATTGAGGTTTGTTTGACTGGTTATATAAAAATAATATATATGTTTAACCAAATGATTCGTTCTGTTTAAGCTATCGGGTGAATATGCGCTCAGAGCTCTCCAAACCATATTACAATTTAAGCTTTTCAGGAACATCCTTTGTTATATGACTGCCTAAATAAAATGCAGCAGGGACATCTCGCACGACCCAACAATTATGGACTATGCTCTTGTTACCTATGGAAATTTTGAGCATACACCTGCTAGGCAGGAGATGTTTGGAATTGGGTGTTTCCAGGTCCTTTTCCCATTTGTCTAACAGTTTAAATGTGGGAATGGCTGGATCTTTTGGGAGTTTGCGGAACATGGCCTCGCTGATGAAGCTCTTACCGTTGTTCACACAGACTCGGGCGAGAACAGAGTCCTTCCCCTCATTTAACTGAATGGGTATGAACAACTGCTCTCCAATTTTCTGAATATCAGCTAAGCTTTGAGCTGATTTCTCATCTTTTTGGACTATAGGAATGGAATTTTCTGATTGTGAATTTGTATAAAATTTCAGAGTGTTTCCTTCCAGTGTGGAATGCCACCTTAAACTGGAAGGAAGGTTGATTTTCAGGAATCGAGAGGACTCCCCATCACCAGTTTGTTGTCCTACTGCAATTACTGTCACGTCTGGGATTTGATTATTCTGGAAGTGAAATTCTATTTGGTCAGGTTTTTGTTCAACCATGTGGCATGTGCCGTTTAAACTAACATGGTTAACACTCTGTTTTAATTTTATTGGTCGGCTAGTCTGGGTCCAGAGGACCTTGTTTGAACAATCTATGAGGGGAGACAATCTACACAGGATGTCATTCACTGGTAAACAAGGTGTGCCCTCTGGAGTCACAACTATGACCGGGTGCTTCACCTTGTTTCGCCCAATTTTAATGTCCAAATCTGCAGTGCCCTCGATGTGAATTTCCTTCCCGTCAAAGTTCTGAAGTTGTCCAGGAAGAGGGGTGAGAGGAATTTGGTATTTCTCCCCCCTTCCCGAATTCAGTTGATCAAAGGCCTTTTTTGACAGAAGGGTAGCTTGGGATCCAGTGTCCACCAGTGCCAAAATTGTACATTGCCCCTTTATTTGGACCAGGGCATAAGATCTTCCCTCCTTTTCCTCAAGAGGCAAAGATAATGCACATGTTTAGCCAACTGGTGGGTTAATTTCCTTGCTTTGGATACTGACAGAGAGGTGATTTGGGCAGGATTCTGTTTGGGATCTTGGGAATCTGTAAGAGAAAGGTGACAGCTAGATATGGGGGAAGTTTTGGGTTCCCCTGGTTCTGATTCTGGGCTGCCCCCCCTTTTTGGAGGCAGTCACCAGGATGGGTTTGAACCAGGGGATATTCGTGCTGGTCATTCTGAGTACTGATGATGGGCGGTTCTAACTCGGTCCCCACATCTACCCAGTCTGGATTTGGATTCTTTGGGACCCATTTTTCTTTGGGAGGAGTTCCCCCATCCTTGAAGGAGAAGATTCTTTTCCCAGGATCCTCTGAGGACCCCTCTCCTTCAAACTGGAAGATTTGCACCTCCTCCACAAAATGAGTCTTTTTAGGGTCTTTATTTCTCCTATCCGCCCTCTGCTCCTTGGGTGGCAGACTTTTGGGGGCAGGAGATTTGGGTTCCGGTTCCTGGGTTTCCAGGGGATTTTTCACAAGTGGGGAAGGAAGCTTCCTCCAAGGCTTTACACCCCCCTTCCCCTTGTGCCTCCTCCCTGGGAACCTGTGGGTGGTTGGGGTTCTTCCCCCGTTATTGTTCTGGAGCACCAGACCCTGGATTGGAGGGGTTCTGAACCGTCATGCTCATTTGAGGGTTCTGCTGAGCCCTTAGCATGCGACTCAGATCCTGTGCTATGTTCTGGACCTGGTGCTCTAGTTGGGACACTCGCTGTGGCTGGTATGGGGTCCTCAGATCTACCCTGGGTTGATCCCGGGAAGGGTAACTATCCCTTCTCGCAAAATACCCCTGGTTAGGAATGTTTGGGTACTCCTCCAACCTTGGCCTCCCCTCTCCCGGATTGGGCTGTCTGGGCTCAGGAAAGTGGGGAAAGAAGGATGGGTTGTTTTGGGGGTAACTAGGAAAGATATTTGGTCCTGCATTTGGGGGATCACTGCCCTCCTGGGGGAAGTGGGGAGGGAAGTTTCCTGCTGTCTGGTTGGATTCCCCCCCTGGTCTGGAGGAGGCCACACATAACCCAGGATGGGTCTATTTCCCTTGTAGTGTGGGTTGATGTATTCAGGGGAGTTAGGGGTCCCATTTGTGGGGTTACCTCCATGCCTCCCTGCTTGGGAGGGCCCGAGGGCCTCCTAGGTTTGGGGTTGTTTGGATTCTGTGCGGGAAGGTTTTTAGGCCAGATCCAGATCTAAAATGGGGGCAACCTTCACCTCCGCCACCTTAGCAGCAGCAGGGGTGTTGGTTGTTTTGGGGCTTTTCCTACTATTTTATTTTCCAACAGCTTCTGCACTTCATAGATGCGCATTGCTTGTTCAATGACCCAGTCTAGTGATCTTTTCTCATGAAAGTTCCTCACTAGCTGGGCCATAATATAATTAGGCAGCGCATGAAAGAAGGTGTTCACAAATTCCTTACTGTCAGTGCGCACCCTTCTAGTGGTCTGCGCAAAGGCACGTTTTAATTCCTGAACAAATTCTTGTGGGGCCTGGTCTTCCCCACACTGTAGGTTGTAGGCTGCCTTGCAAGCCTCTTGAGGGTTCCTATGAATGGAAAAATGTTTTAGGATGGCCGCCCTATAGGTGGACCATCTGGAATGGTTCTGATCCCCCAGCCCCGCAAAGAAGCTGGAATACTCAGGAGAAAATGTCCACTTTACATACTGTATACAGCTTTGGCTGTCCTTCAGATGGAAAGTTTCCATCATCTGTTCAAATAGTTCAAGGTGCTCCCAAACCGAATATTTTGCATTCTTGTGGTAGGGTGTAATGATGCTCCTAATTGCTTTTATTTGTTTCAGGGGATCCTTGAGCAAGGCTCTCTTGACTTTGCTGGCTTTTTTAGTTCGGGACACCCTGGTCCACTCATCCTCTGACTCAGAGGCACTGCTACCAGAGGTGGCTGTCTGGTCTTCTAGGCACTCCCGGATTCTGCGAGCCTGGGAATGGCTGGCAGAATGTGGGGGCCTAGTTCTTTGGGTCCTGTGGCACTCAGAAGGGTCTTCTGACTCTTCCTTGCCCCCCGGATGGGTTGAGTACCCTCCACTGTCCTAGCTGGGAAGACGTTTTTAGAATGCCCATAGTGGGCCTAGTCTCATGGAATTCCCCACCAAATTTCACAGGCTGATCTCTGGGTAAGTTATATTTCTGAGGATCCATTTCTCTGATCCTCCCCTCACTGGAGTCTCCCTGATCAGAGAAGATGGCCCTTGCACTTGGGAACCCATACACAGATGCCCGCCCATCCATTTCTGGGAGGCGCTGACCTATCAGCCCCATATTCCTCATTGGGTTGAAGTCTACCATCTCCATGGCCCTTGGCTCATGTGAGCCAGTGGACATGGGGTGGCAGAGTCCATGGAATGGAATAGATTAAAGTGTCTGGTGACAGGGTTCCTGAGGTTATGCTCAGGGGTCTCCCTCTCCCATCTGACCTCATCTCTCTCAGCCCCTACTCCCTGTTGGCATGCAAGAATCTGACCCTTTTGTTCTTCTATTAGGGCCTTACTGGTCTCTATTAGTTGTTCCTGCATGGCTATTTGTCTATGGAGCATGTCATTTTTCTCACAGAGAGCCTCATTGTCTCTCCGTGCTTCCTGTCTGATCTGGGAGTATTGGGCCAATTTTTGCTGCGGGAGGGTCACCTCCCGAGTCCTGTCCTTACAGGCCTGATCATTCCTTTTTATAGAGCATCTTCCACCCTCCTGGTGTGCTCTAACAGTTTTTCATATTCCATTTTGAGTTCACCCAGTCCCTGAAGGGCCAGGTGATTTTCTTCCACCTTGGTTTTTAAATGGTTGACTTCCTGGCCTTAGGCATCCCTTTCCTGAATTAGAGTGCCCCTCTGTGCAGCCAGGTCATCCCTTTGTTTTTTAAATGCTCCAGCTTTCTGGCGCTCTTCATCAAATTCTGTTTGGGATTCAAGGTCTTTTAGAATTAATTTATTATTTTCTTCTTTTAATTGGTCTAGGCGGTTCTGCAGGGTAACTACCTGCTTTGCACAGGCTCTATTAAAATTTAATTGCTGCTCCAGGTTTTGTTGGCTCTGTTGCAGAGATTCCAACCTTTCCTGACACTCTTTTTGCAGTATCAGTAATTTGGTGTCTTACTCTACCCTCTCTTGCTGCAGGAGGTCCAGATCTTCTTTTACTGGTTTCACTCTCTGATTCTTGGCTCTTTTGTAGCCTTTGCTCTGCAGAGTCCAGATCAGTTTGGGTTTTCTCTAGGAATTGTACTTGACTTTTTGCCAGATCTAGTTTTTCGGCGTATGTTTCCTGTATTACTCCAATGTATCTGATCCTGTGGCAGTGGCTTGTTGTTTGATGTCCTGCAGCCAAACATTCTCATCCTGCTCAACCCATTCACCCCTGACAAGCAATTTGTGCAGTGGGTGTTCTTTTGCCATATTAATTTCCAAGGAAATATTTATTTCCTTCTGTCTTATATCAGGGTTATTTTTACCTTTGCAAACAGGCCCAACTCCTTTGAGCGTTTCTATTGAAGGGTGTTTTTACAGTGTAGCACAGTGTGGTAGCCCAACAAGGTGTATGTACCCCGTCAGTGAGCACGCTGTGTTAGACTGTTACAAGTGGTATGTCTAATTCAGGATCTCGTGACGAGCCCCCAATCTGTAAGTGATTTCAATCCGGCACTCACCTAAATCAAAGCCTAGCGTGTAGTGCACAACTGAAATCCTTATGTATTGTTGTGTAAAAGTTATTTTATTCTGAACGATGTACCACTTATATCACGCCCCTCTCCTGGAACCCCCCAGCCCCCGGTCACACTGAACCAGGAATCAGGCTGGTTTGCAAAGTTAAAATATTTATTTATGTAGTTACAAATTAATCACACTATGGTTAATGGATATACAATAATCACCAATGGGGTGATGTAACACTTAGCAATCTCTTTAATGCACAAGGAGCAATAGTGAGCAAAACAATTCAGCACAGAAATAATACTTTTGTGTGTGTGTTCAGATCAAATAGCAGTGTGGTGATTAGTTCCCCCTGCACACCCCTCAACCCTGCAATAGGCGATGTAAAGAGATAGGAGGAGAGGGCAGGTATTCAGGAATGGCAAAATTCAAACAAAATAACTATTCCAATTTCCCCCCAGCAACATAAGAGAAAAACAGAATTGATTGGCAAGCTGTCAAAATGGTTTTTTAAAGTTATCTGAGAATGGAATGGGTAAAACACTAAATATGAGCTAAATTGCTGAAATTGTTTAAATTCTTATGGGAGCCGCTTTGGATAGTTGCACATAAACTCTAGCAATGATTTAATACTAAGAAGCAATGTGAAATCTTAAAACTGAGGTCGGAAGCAAATAAAAGCTGTTTTACACGTGTCAGAATTTCCCTAAAATGAAATTTTGCGGCAAGTGTGCGGTAATTGCGATTATGGGAGAACCGTATGGATTTGGGATGCGGGTTTAGATGCAAATCAAAGCTATGGAAGTTAGCTACAAGCAGAAGGTGGCACCTTGTTTCTATCACACATATTGAAGAAGTTATGGATGTTTTAGTGGAAGTTGTTTTTTCTCAAAATAGGCACAAAGATGAAAAACGGGAATGCACTTTTAAATGATAAATGGGATTTCTTACACTAGATTATGACTATAGAAAAATAGAATGCCACACATGAATCTCCACAGTCCTGGCCAGGGACCCCTCACATGGTGGATACTCACTTTCTTTCTGGGATTCAATTTATTTGTTCACAACACTAATGATTTATGATTTTAGAAAACAACTGAGAGAAACTTAGCGCAAGAAAAGTTCTGACAATTCAAAATACTCCTAACACTACCAGTTCTGAATACAAGAGAAGATGGGTTTAAGATAGGGATTAACTATGGACAGTACATATGCTAGTGACACAGTCCTATTTATAGATACTCACTAGATATGTTTCAAACGGAACCGTCAGGATTCTGGTCAGGGAAGGGAACCTGGGTCTGGGATAGACAGCTGGGCACACCGGACTGGACTGGGTCTGTTCACAGCACAGCACAGGACTGGATCAGGTCTGCAATGGCTCTGGTCACGGATCAGCACAGGACTGCATTGGATCTCTTGGTTCTGATGATAATTATTCAGCAGGCAGCAGTACAGCACAGCCCGGCTGTTTGTTTGATGTTCCCCTTAGGTTGGGATCCTGGTTCTGGAATTTAAGGGCTAGCTGAAAATGGTTCAGCTAATGGAATGGGCCTTTCTGCTTTGCCAAGTTTCTGGAGTCTCGAGCAAGGAAGATGGATGGTTCTCTAGCAGGGTGCTCTGCCAGCAATCGGATAGTGGGTGAATCTGTGTGTCCTTTTCCAGTCCTGAGCTGTCTCTATTTATGCTTATGATAAAGGAGTGTGGGTGCTGGTTCAGCCTAAGCTCGCCCCTTGGGCAGGCGATTGGCCAGAGTCTCCTCTCTACCTTGATAGGAGGAGAGAAACAGGGTGTCACCTTAATGGTGTGAGTTTATGAGGCCTAGAGTCCACCCCTAGCCTCTTGAACACAAAATCTACTTATGACACAATACATATTTACACATATGCAACCTCTATTCCGATCACCTATATAGATCACATATTTTGAGTAGCAGCTACTCCACAAAACCCCGTCGCTTTAGGATCTTGTGTCTGCTTTCCACCGAATTTCGCCCTTTTTATCAGGAACACAATGTCCAGTTTATCAGAAAATGTGTACAAATGTGCGCATTGAACATGGGCATAACTATATGAAGTTTCATGCTTCCATCAAAAATAATTTTTGTATAATATCACATTTTCCGCTGTTTCTTCCTAGAACATGTCACAGAGTTCTGGCGCCTTTTAAAATGGCAGCCAATATTTACATTAACAATGCTGTTGTTTTTGTGTTTTTAACAATTTTGCACAGTAAGTTATCAGTCTTGTTAAAATGTGTCTTTTGTTCTTGTTAAGCAGCAAATGGTTGTTTGTCTCCGCCTCCTTCTGTCTCTCTGCAGTTCAGAAGCAGTCTCCTCCCAGTTCCTCCTGGGCTCAGGCCATTTATGACCCTTCACACATGGCATTCCTTTGAGCTGGAGGAAGTCCATTGTCTCCTTCTGGCTCCCCAGAAATTGGCACCTCCCTGTGAGTTTCAGCTGGGGGGAAGTGTCCTCCTTCTGGGAAGAAACCTGCCTTTCAAGTTCTTGCAGCTCAGCCAGGCTTAAATTTAATGTTATTCTGGTGCATGTTTTTCTTTGCTTAAAACAAACTTGTAATTTCAAATCAAGCAGCTAGAAGACTTATTCCAGATTCTAAATCATGGGATTAAACAGCTACAACATAAGTCACTCTCTGTAACAGGCCACTTAGTTTTCAACCATTTGATTTCAGTTTGTACAATTTTAAGTTTTCTCATGCAGGCTTCTGACAGCTGCTATTCAGGTGGCCGAGGGTACTGCACCCAGATTTTGACAGATTCCACAGGCAGTCAACTTTTGCTGTGGATGTTTTTATGACAAATTCAGCTTACCAGGACATTGTAATATCACAATGATTTCTTGAACTAAATGAATTGTAGCACCCAGCAAGAATATTGGATGTTTGAGGGTGTGTTGTACCGGCATTCTGCAGTTTCAGCAACCAGAAAAAAAGGATTTAAAAGCAAGATTTTGGATTTCTTTTGGATTTCTTTCAGCAAAGCACTGCTTTTCCCTCTGTGCTCCATTTTTAATGGTTGGGAAACTTGTTGTGAAGCCCAGTGAGATGTTTCAGGAGTGAGATCTCTGTTCCACCATGGACAACATGCATGTCAGATTGGGCCGCCATCTTTTTGTGATGCAAATCGGGATTTTCAGCGATTTTGGCGCACACAAGGGTTTTGCGGCCATTTTAGGATTTCTGGCACAATCAGAACACAGAGATGCCCATGGCAGAGCAAAAGTGAGTTAAGCCATCCCACAAAGAACGCTTGCCCAGTATGGAGTCAATGCAGGACAGAAAGTGGGATGATCCTGTATCGCTTTGTGATATCTGTCCAAATAGAGATAATAGTTGCAACTGAGGGCCATTTAATTTTAGCTAAAGATTGTTTCTCTGACGTCCTAATAGTAAAGCAAAATATAGTTGTGTACTTGAGCTTTGATCCTGCATTCAAGGCATTCTCCCATAGCAGCCCAAAAAACATTTGAAAATATAGCCTTCCTAGGCCGACTTCTGTAACAGGCAAATATAACCATTTAGCAGCTCTTCTAGTTTTTTTTCGAGAACTCAGATAAACTGGATCATTAAATTTAACAATTGCCTGAAAAAGATTTCCAAGAAATACATCAGCAGTGTTTGATCATATTGACTCTGTCAATTTAGGACAATGGTTGGTGATTTCAGATGCTCAATTTACGAATTGGTGCTTGGTGCAAGAGCTGTAAGTGAATGGTTCATGGGGGTCATTGCTAAATGTAACCCCTAAGCAGTCCATCGGGGTATGACCTCAATTTAAGCTATATCTGACTATTTTCTAGATTTGAATTATAACTGGAGCAAGCACCGACATTGTCTGCTAATTTATGGACTGTGGCAATAGAAAGCTCTAGTGGAAGATCATCTGCAAATCTACCCAGTTAGTTGTCAAACCAGTACTGATAAAAGGATAAATGATAGTCTGTATTTGAATTGCCTCTAAACATGGTTTTACATCATTCAAATAATCCTGGTAATAGGGTGAAGCCTTGCCATGTCTCTTTTTTATTTTGATGGGCTTTGTAAGGATAGAGTTTGAACAGATTGTTGCTGTTCAGCTTTCAATTGCTCTCACATATGCATTTGAAATCTGCATTTATCTAAGGCTCTCCTCATGAAGTTCCAGCTCACCTGGTTGAACATCTTTTCAGCATCAAGCAGAATTACTGCAAGAGGGATTTTATGTCCATATGAATAAGCAATATGTATGCAGCCATTTTTCTCTGAAGATACAAGTTGAGCAATTATGGCCATGAATCTATTTGCCAACATTTAAGAGAAGATTTTTCTACCACAATTTAAAAGAGATATGGGGCAACAGGATGGGCTAAGTAATGGGAAAGACGGCTGCTGCTTAAGGTCAAGGGCCCCCTGCTTTTGGGCTCTGCTGCCCTCCCCTCTCCACCAAAATCAAACCAGAATCATAGGTGAACTGAGAAAATGAACTTAAGTGAATAAATGGGCTATACCTTTAATCACTGTCACCCATATGCCACTGTACCCTAGACACTTATTTTCTCCTGCGCTGTCATATTTACCCTGGATCGAGCTTAGCTGACATTAAGCATTGGGCATCAGGCTGCCCACACATTGCTGTTACTGGTCCCCTATTCTGTAAAGGTAATAATTTACAGGGGTCCTGCCTTCACCTCTTATGAGATGGGGTGTCTTTCACTATTGTCTTTTCTCTTCTAGGGCACGTGAATCTGCTGGAATGCTTTCAATCGCCGTTCCTATTGCAGGGTCTTGAAGGGAAAAAGAGCCAGAAAAGCATCAGAAGCAGCTTTGAGAACACTACAAGCAAAAGAAGAGTGGCTACCTGTCTCCAGAACACTAGGTGCATGATTAATAAACAGCTTAAGTAGAAGCAGTTGAGCAATTACTATTTTCCACAGGGTCATCTGGATCACTCAGATGTAGCATTGATGCCGCTGTTAATACTGCCTGTGAGCTGCTGTTCCCCAGATTTGTGACTGTAAAGTAAGAGGTGTTGTGAGGGGAGGAGAAAGTGGGGCAGGGGGTTGTCGACATTACCTTCTTTGGGGGGATAGACTTCTGTTTCAGGTGCACCAATACTAACATGTTGAGAGAAGCACAGCAGTTCATCACAAATTGTTTTGCCCCAATTGGGTCAGTGAACAGAGGGCCCAAATCTTTGAAATCTTCATCTGGAACTGTTTCGCTAGCTGGATACACACTCTCCAGGTGCTCTGGGTAACTACACTGTGGGCAAACTGTGAATGATTGGGCTAGGGACAACAAGACACAAGTAAGACAGGCTTGACTGCTGGCACTGCAGCGTGCAAGCCTGGAACTGTGTGGAGATCTTGGGGCTCTTAGTATCATTAGCACACAGCTGCTGCAAATCAGATATTGCAACTCTTGTGTAAGTGTCTCCAATTACATTCACTGTGTAGTATTAGATTTGAAAGAGGAACTTCAGGGCTTGAGTGCTATTGCAACTCAAGACTATAGCTCTGGCAGCTTGCATTTAGAGTGGACACACTTTATTACGATAACCCTACAAGGGAGAAATTGATTCTAAACTCTCAAGAGCAATGTAACACTCTCCTGCTCACTCAGGTGGAAAAGGCAGTTCCAGGTAGGAATCCTGATGCACTTGATGTACCAAGATTATGGGCACCAGTCCCATTTCATAAATGATAGGTAATGACATAGTTCTTTTGATGTTGAGTGACCTTGTATGGCAGCTTCTGTGGCTGCTCCTGTATCAGCATCGTACTCTGTATTATCCTTGCCCGTGGGTACCTGGACAGCTAATCAAGTTTGAGAGAAAGATTGTGAAATGTCACATGTGAATAAAACTATCTCTTCCAGGGGAACATTGTCAGGACCATGATGCAGGTAGATCTAGGTAGGTCCATTAAGAGAAGTGATAAACATGTAATGCTCCCCAATAAACCCCCAACAAATCTGACTAATGCAAGGAGAGAACTGTTCGGAGGCCAAGACTGATGATGGAAGATTTTAGATTCAGAACTTCTCAGCATCTATCTCATATATTCCTTCCTCTACCGTATGAAGTTTTGCATCTACCTCATCAATGGTTCAAATCCCTTTGAGCAGCTGTAAGCAAAAACAGAAATGACACTGTGGTGTTCAGATGCTGATCCCTTCTGGCATCTCTGTTTGGATGCTTCGAAATCTAAAGAACAGGATAGCTCCCTTGGCCGATGGATGGCTTTATTCTGAGACTGAATAAACTTGCTACTGTTAGTATGATAACACCATCACACTCATAAGCCTAGGTGGTATAAAGCTTGCAAACAGATAAACAAAATCCTTTAAATCAGTACTGGGAAAAGACATGCCCCAAATTAGTCACTGGGCAAAATCAATTAAATCAGATCAAGATCAAATCCAAGCCAAGAACCATACCTGCGCTAAGCAACAAGCTGCCAGTATTCACACAATCTTGAAGCGTACAGTTCTTAGAGTGAGCCAAACATACCTTTGGCTGTGACAATGAATAAAAGCTTGCTTAAAAAAGATTGCCTACAGTGATTTGACCTGAGCATGAGATTAGAATCAACAAACAAACTCATGTTTGTAAAAAATCTGAAGAACAGAAGAACTCTCCCTCCTCCGAGTTTGGCTACTGCTATTGCAGGGCATGGATCTGACAAAGCTTTGTTAATGTTCGGATGGGTTAAGAGCCTGGAATGCCGAGTTTAACCAAATTATGAAAGATCACTCAGCATGCAGATTTGTACATTTCCACATATGTGTATATCAGTGCAGACATGTTTAAAACTACTGTGTCCTCTTTACAGTGGTTTCTTCATTTGCAAATCTCCTTTCTCACATGTGCATTATGAAGCTCCTCATTGCCCAGTTCCTAGGTGCTAATGTGGCACACCATACCTATATTTTGTTTAAATTTCATTGTAGGTTTTGACATGCATCTTGCAGCGCGTGTACAAATCTAAATGTATCAACTTAAACACAAGGTAACACTGAAGTAACACAAATCCCATTCTCATTAACTATGATAGTTACATATGAAATTGCAACATCGTGCCAACTTCGATGCTACATGAACCCCCTTTTCTCATCAGAACCTTTCCTGACCACCCCAACAGATGCTATACCCTCAAGAATCTCCACCCAGATTACAGACAGGTAAGCAGTCCCTAAACATAACAAACCCAACTCGTCCCTCCACCATTTCCACAATCTACCCGCTGCTGCACAAAATCATCCCAACTTGGTGGATGACACAAGACAGCTTTAGTTTGAGTACCCATGTTATATGAAATGGTAGTGGTTCTAGCATTGGACAGGGTCACAGTCATCATGGCAGCTGCTTTTGGTACCTGGGAAGAACAGCATCTTAAGAGCATTTGGCAAGAGCAAAAGATAGCAGGGAAAAAGATAAAACTTGGCATGAAAGTTTTGATGGCTATGCTCATCCAAGACAGCACCCGTGAAAAAAGTCCAACTAAGTGTCATTTGTGATTCCTGCCTCGTTCTCCACGACCACCCTAAGCTTGTATGAAGCAGTGATTGTTTGTGTCAGAATGCCATTCTCCAAATCACTAGGAGACACAAATGTGCAGCAGGTGCTCCCCATCTTCTGGCAGACCCATCACTCCTTAGCTGTTAGGTTGAGAATATATCTATTCTGCAAGGCGATGAGCTGCGTAGATCTTCTTTGATGGCAATGAAAGCTGATTTGGAGGAATTCACAAATAACAGGAGTTCAAAACGGGTCATCGAGAGCCACTTTGCGTTTGCTCCAGCTTGGATGCCGGGTGCCAGGAGGGAAGAGAAAAATTTCTAGGTTCGACTAAACAAATGAAATTGCTCGGAAATGTCCATTAAAGCTTTTGAATATGTCGCTGGGATGTAATTGGACTGCTTGGTCCATTGCATTAGTTCCTCTTCTCTATGATCAGGCAAGGTCATTGAGGTGTCCATGTGTAATAATACATTGGAAGCAATGGGCACAGGGGATAAAAGGGGGTAGAGATGTGACTTTGAACATCAGACAGGTAACAAGGGCAGACACATGTAATGTAGTGCAACTGCACACACATTGTCAGACTTGAGGCAATTGTCTTTAGGAAAACTGTCCACAAGTCCAAAAATATATCGAAAACCGCAGCTGTGCCTCCAGCCAGATCAATGATGAGAAACGTGCGGCCACAGTTCCCATTTGTGGCAACAGACACTGTGCCATGAGCCTTAAAACACAGAGAAAAATGGGTAATTGTCTTTATTTTAACATGTTTTTCTGGTTCCTTCATCCATTCCACATTCATGGTTTACACATGCTACCCCTTCTTCTGAGAATCCCCTCATCCCTCCAGCTCAGTAACTCTTCACCCCCTGCTCCCATCGGTCGTTCATGATAACAGCGCCTTTTAAACTCAACTGGGCTCTTTGCATAAACAGAACGTTCTTCTGCTCTTTACGATCTGTAGCTGCCCATTCTTCAACAGCAGGTAAAATAGATGCTGTGACTGATTGCTCTTGAAACTGCCCTCGAACCCTGCACAAAGTTATGTCTGCTAGACACCATTCCTCTGCTACTTCTATTTCATCTGGGATGAACACCCCATGAACACCAGAAGCAAGAGGGATGAGAGAGCAGATGTAGCAAAATCCTACAGATATCTATCTTCACACTCTCCTCATATGACTATACCATACATTATCTGCTGTAAAACTATATGCATCTACTATTGGGTCTACATTTACATAATCATCCTCCATAAAGTCAGAATCACTACTTCTTAGTGACTTCAATAATATTTGATCAACTCATTCGATACTAGATGAGTTTGAACAGTTCACATCCATATTGTTTGCCATCTTTGAACATGATGACAAGAGAAATGTGGAAAGGCTTATAAACAATCATTGTAATATACATTCTAAATCCAAAGTTTCTTCTTGTTCTTGAAAACAAATTAATGGTTTTCATTCACTGTCTGTTTTTTGTACTGCGATGAACTGCAAATCCTTAGGGCATACTTAACTTTGAGCCTGCTCCTATGCCAGTGGAAGGGCGCTGGTATCCCTCCATACGTCGCTTATGTGGACTCAGCTCTTGCTGCCCTCTACCTTCACAGCAGTTGGAGTTGCGTAAACCACGTGGTGCGGCCCATGGAATTGCATCCCATACCAGGGCCATACAAAGGAGCGGATGAAAATCAGTTCCCCGAGGAGTAATGGTTGCTTGTGCAGATTGTCAGATTCTTTGTCGCTTTCTACTGTAGACTAAGACACAACCTGTGAAGATATAATTCTGAAACTTTTGGTTGAGGCCCTAAGGTACTCCATAAACTCCTCACTCAGGACCTCTTCTGCTTTATGTGCATCTGAAGTTGTGCATGCAGGTGAGAGCAATGTGTTTAACCTACATCCAGTCAAAATCTCATGGGGCCTTACACCCAGTCTCAATCTCATAGGGTCTTAAGGTGATGCTTTTTCACTGGCAGATTCCTCAAATAAAAAAAAAACCCAGTGGCAGATAATACACCCAATTCTTACGTAAATCACTACACATTTTAGACAATCAAGACTTGAAACCACCATTTAGCCTTTCCACTATTCTGTTGTCCTGAGGGTGGTACACCTAACACGTGTGCTTAATCCCCAAGAGTGAAGAAATCTCTGTGAATAGGGCATTAAAGAAATGGGTTCCATTGCCGGACTTCAGGACCTCACAAATACCCCATAGTGTAAATACCTCCCTCACCAAAAATGTTGCTGCAGACTTAACATTAGTGTCTACGCATGGACCAATCTCAAATCACTGACTATGAGCAGGGACCAACCTCAAATCAATGACTATGAGGTAACAGTAATTATTATATTTTACAATCATATCGACAAAGTCAATATGGAATTACCGAAATGGCCCAGAGGGCCTCTGCAAAACTCCCCTTGCTGACCTCATGGTGTTTCCAGGATTGAGTTCCCTGCAAACTGTGCAGTTCCCTACAAATCTACTTACCTGTTCCTGTACGTTTAGTATAAACTATTCCTCCTAGAGCTCTACTGCAATTTGTCACAAAGAAGTGTGTGCTGGGTAATGTAGTTGCTCTAGAGCCACAAGAAACAGTTCTACAGGCATTACTACCTTCCCTGTAAGCGCCAGTCTCCACAGCAAATTTGTAGGCCGAGAGGGGACATCCTCTCTTTGCCCAAAGCTCCTGTTTCTCCTTAGGTGTTTTTTCCTGCATTTATTTAATATGAAGCAAAGTGACTGCAGTGTACAGAGCTGGCAACTGTACCTGATAAGACATGGTTGCCATTTTCTGGGGATCTGGGAATGGCAAATATGTGGCTTCTTTCATCACCCTGTCTGCGGCATCATGTCCAAGTGTTACTGAGTTAGTACAATTAGTATGCGCAGCACACTTAATGATCCCTACCTTGGACAGGGTTAGCGCTTTGATTAATCTGGACAGTAACACAGCATGTTGGACAGGAGCCCGTCAGATCTCCCTAACCCTCTTCTCTGCCACCTTGACAAGCCTGAATGCACAGTGGAGGTGACATATGCAGAGTCAGACTAAATAGCGACTGCCTTCCCCTTACAAATTTCTAGCACCTCTATAAGCGCCACTAGCTCTGATGCTCACACAGATTAATGCAAAGGCAACCTTTTCTTCAGTCTGACCTGATATTCCCTATCCACAAGGCCCAAAACGGCTGCACCCCCATGCCTCTCACCAGTGTCCTGATTGATTATTGAGGACCCATCAACAAAAAGTACCTCACCTCCATCCAAACCATCCACCTTCCCACTTGTCATCTCTTCCTCTTCTACCTCATACATTGCACAATCATGGACAATATCATCAGGTTTCACTGGCTCTGCTATAAATATCACAGGATTGACTATGTGACACCATACAGGATGTATGGATGCATTTGATAGAATAACCTCATACCTCAAGACGTTTTGGGTCACCAAAGTCGATTTGGAATTTTCCAAGATCGCAAAGACTGCATGCTCCACGTACAATATCACCGGACAACCCATAGTAATGGTTGAAGACCTTTGAATTGCAAAAGCTGCTGCCGCTAAAGCTTGCTTATAAAGGTGTTGTTCCAGCATCACTGGGTCTAAGAGTTCACTATAGTATGCTATAATGTTATGGTCAGCGATGTTTGCTGTGTCAGGACCACTGTCATCACCTGCCTGTTTGAGTAAAAAAACAGATAACATGTTTTCTTGTAATTCAGGGTTGCCAAGACTGAAGCATTTCGGATCTCAGCCTTGAGTTCCCGAAATCAAGTCAACATCTCTTCAGAGCATTCTATCAGATCCTTCACCTTCTGCGCATCCTTAAGTCCCTGCAGTAAGGGCCTCATGTAACTAGAGCAGTCAAAGATCCAAGATCTTTAGTTAGAGTCCCAAAAACTGCTGCATTTATCTCACTGTGACCGGTTGAGGTGCATTTTGAACTGTGGTGGCTCTCTCTGGCATTAACTTCCTTCCTGTGGGTGATATCACTTGCCCCACATATACTACCTCTGTCTGGCAGTATTGCAATTTCTCTTTGCCCACTTTGTACTCTTCTCTAAAAGCAGGATGAGGAGCGTTATTGGATCTACTCGACACTGCTCTTCTGAAGTACTACAGACTAGCAAATCGTCCAGGTATTAGATCACTGTGCTGGACACACGAACATTCCCCAAATCCATTTGAACCACACTGTTGAAAACACTCTGAGATTCACAGTACCCTTGGGGCAACTTTGTGTGCTCAAATATCTGACCATGATACATAAATGCTGTGAGGTACTGAGAATCAGGGTGTAAGGGAAATTAGAAAAATGCATTCTTTAAATCAATCACTGTGAAGTGGGTCGACCAAGTAGGGATATTAGAGAAAATGGTAGCGGGATTCAGTATCACTAGGAACTCCACCTCAACAATATTTTTGAGTGGGCACAAATCCTGGACTATCCTCCAACTAAACCCCTTTGCTTTCTTCGCAAGGTAGATAGCCATGTTACATGGGGACACAGAAGGTTGTATTAGGCCTTGCTTAAACAGCACAATAATGGTCTCATAAATCCCTTCATCCGCCTCTCTAGACACAGGGTACTGCTTAGCCAGTTGTAATATCGCACCAGGTTTCAATTTCATTTGCACCGCTCCAACACTCTTTAACAGCCCCACATCATGAGGATTGCTGGTCCATAAATGGTCCGGCACGTTTCCCAAAACCTCCTTCCAAAATGGGGATGTATTTCTAACAATAAGCATGCTCTGTGGTACTTCCCTTTGCAATATCACTATCTGGCAAGGAACCCCATTCTAACTAGAACTCTTTTTTTTGTGTGTCTTTGTGCAACTGCTCAACGGACACGTCCCTTAGCGATAAGGTCGGATCGATGCACAAAACTGTGAACCACTCTCTGCCTTTCTCGTCAGTGCCTGAGATAACCACCCTGTAATTCTTAATGACTACTGCTTCTACGAGAACCGTAATCATGGTGCCTGGTTTTACCTCCTGCAGCACAGCATGCTGAAAAAAACCTCAATCGGTACCGCCATATCTGATCTCTAATTCCCGGAACCCAACTCAACTAAACCATTACACCATAAAGAAACAAAGTTGAATGCACAGGTAACCCCCTTATCACACTTTCAGTACAGTATTCATGCAAACGTGCTGCTTCTCTTACTGTATACAACTCTGGAGTTGAGCATACTATACCTTCCACAAAGGAGCAGATACATTTTTTGTACCTACCTTAACATGTAGATCTTCAGTGTAAGGAACTGACATGATAGCCCGAGAATCCTTGTGTGTCCATCATTTTGCCTGTCAAGGGAAATTCCCCTTCCTTGGTGCAAGATTGTGTAGCCCCTGTATCGCCCATGAATGAAAACGTTTGGTCACCTACCTGCACACCTATCTGGGGTTCCTCTTCTGGATTAGTGGTAACGGACAAGACTGGACACATCAGAGATCCCTGTGGGATGTCCTTATTTTGGTACATATTAGCACAGAGGAGCGAGAAAGGATTCCCTCCAAAAACACTTGCTCCAGTGGAGTGAGTGACCGTTCCTTGAAGTAAAGGATTTTTTCCCCATGTCTGTACCGGTGCCTGTTCTGGCACAATGAGTTGAATCACATAGATCTGTGCAGTCCAGTCGAGGGTTCTGTTTAACCTATTCCTGCTGCAATTGTTCAGAGGCTGGGTCATATGGCATGGTTGGGGATTGCATTTACTGAATTTCTATGTTCAAAAACGGTGACCTGTTTCCTCAATCTCGTGCCACATGTACCATCCTTCTGCATGGCCAACACTGAACCCCATGAAACCCTCCATAGTTATTTGCCATCAGCCCATTAAACCGGGGCCCCATTCCTCTGAACCCACCAAATTACCCATTTCCTCATGCAAATCCTTCCCTAAACCCTCAGGAACCTTCTCATTTGCCTTGGACCGGGAGCATACCTTTCCATCCTACCTTGTGTCATACCCGATTCATGATGTTCCTGTTGTCCCAATTGTCTCTGCTGTCCCTCCGTGGAGCTGGTAATTACTTCTCCTTTCAAACAGATTTTTGCTAGCTTTTTATAAACAAGCTTGGCTTCTGCCTTTTGTGCCCGCTTTATACTCTCCTTTTCCTTCTCTTACCTCCTTTTACAAAAATTCACAATATGTGCCTGAATTTCTGGCCAACTCTTGGCCACCATCCCTACTACTTCATCTAGATCATGATGGACTTATTTTGGAAGTCCCTTCTTCAGCGTGTGGTAAATAATCACCACATTCTTATCCCAAGCTTCTTCTGTCTCTGCCCTCCACATCTCCTGAATTAACTTAATGTGTGCTTTGGGATCAACATCTAATTTCATTGTTGTGGCCTGGAATATCCGGATACATGACCCACAGGGCACCCCATACCTGCGCCCTGTAATTGTTAAATGCTGCTCCATCATAGGTATTTGTATCCAACTAAACTCCTACTAGATTCCCCACTCACCTCCAAAGCTCGTCTGACCGTTCCCCCTTAGAGCTGTGAATAAGCTTTTCATGTCCCCACCTGCAGTATGTTTCTCTAATGTATAAATCCACTTCCACGCCCCTGCACTGAGCGAAGGAAGCGGTTTCATCAAATTATTCCAGCCCATGTGTGAGCATGGCACATAATACGCCCTTCCCTGACCCTTCTGGATTAATGGAAATTGAGCCCCACCCTCTATTACTGGGGCTCCCCCATCTCTCTCCTACTACTTACTACAGCCATGCAAGTCCCACAGTCTGTTCCTTAGACTCCATGGTGTACTCTCTATTGTTGATATTTTAGCAGGAGGTAGGGCTGCTACACCATGCTCAACATCTGACTCCCATTCACCTTCATCTCCTACCCTGTTATCACCTCCCCTAATACTTCTATAGGCATGGAAGCACAATCAGTACTACCGTAGGGTACTGGTTCCCGTTCTCCCTGCTGGAATCCTGTACCCATAGCAATGCTTCCATCTTCCAGATCCACATTGACCTCTTTGATAACTGATTTATCCAACCTACCAAGAACTTGTCCATGCCTCCACCTTCCTTCCTCTATGTCTTTTTCCTGTCTATTCACTTCTTCCCGCTCTTCGCTTTTCTGCTGTCCTATAACACTACCTCTTCCTCCACTAGGCCTCAGAAGATTGCTGTGACTGCCCATCTTTGTGCAGAGGCACCCCATGCCTGCCAGGTTATCCAACAGGAGCCCTTACTCAAGGGCTCAATACTTAAACACCAATCTCACGCATATCACACATGCCTTGAAAAAGACCCCCATTTTGTGTATTTGCGAACATTTCAGGACACCGCGAGTGTCCTGAAACTAGGTCGAAACACGTGTTGTCTTGAAGTGTGTAATGAAATCACTTTATTTATAAAAAAAAACCCAAGTGACAAGACTTTTCATTTATTGCTTGACAATTCAAGAGAAATATACAAACCATATTATCAGTGGCCCACCGCCTCGGTGATCCTGGTTCTTACCTAAACCCATTCTTCCTCCACTAGCCTCAATGCTTCTTGCAATTTTTCCTGCTCCTGCTTTTCTACTGCCATTCGCAGCCTATCTTTTATCCTAGCAGAAAAAGGCACAGTCTCCCTTTAATCGCCCATTCGCAGTCTTTCATCTAGTCTTCTGGTTGACGGTCTCACTCTATCTCGCTCGTCCACCCTTAATCTCACTGCTAACCTAGCAGTCGGGGGAGTTATTCCCCTTCTGCTCTCCATTCTCACCCTTTCTACAGGCCTAACCCTTGAAGGAGTTACCCTTCCACTTGCCTCAATTTTCCCTTTTCTAGGTACCATAGCTGATGGAGGCATTACCTGTGCCCATCTCGTAACCACTAAAGTGGCTACTGGAGGAAATGGAGGTTCGAACTCAGGGTCTGTATACTGTTCTGCGGGCGATAAAGGATAGCACCCATATAGCGGCGGTGCAGAAGAGATTCCTGCACCATTCTTTTTCAGCCCTTCCTCTGAGACTTTAACAATATAGGCCTTCCCGCCTTTCTCATACATCCTCCATAGCTCTAAGATGTTTAACCGCTTCTCTAACTTCAAACCCTTGTGCCTTACAACTAAAAAAGGTATGCAGGTTTTCCAATATCCCCTTATTTTAGGTCCCCTCAGTAGGCTAAGTATTTAGCATTTTACCCATAGCCATTCCCAATGGTACTTTAAAATGGTTACCTTATAGCCAGGCAGTACCTGAGACAAATGATTCAATAGAGTCTCCATAGCCTAAACATTACACAACCTTTAACAATATCCCTTCAGAATTAATGATTTAAAACACAGAAGTCATACCCGCCACCAAAATTTTAACCCAAAGAAACCTTTTTTCCCCTCCCCAGTTTGTTAGTCTTCCCCCACAATAACTCACTTGCTCGCTTTCACCGCAATCACATCGCTAAACTATTCAATTTAGTTACACTTCTCACTCTTACATTTAAACACTGCTGCTCTTGCTCTCTTCATTACCAGTACAGTATTTTCTACTACACCACTGTCTTTTCCTGACTATAGGAAGATTCCCTACACTACTTTGACTAAGCAAGAAAAGTGAGGCCAGGGTTCCGTCCACAAAGTCAATACAAAATGAAGGGTGCCAAGGGTATACTTCGGGAAGGTATCTACGGATGGACTTACCATAAAATGCAACCTCACCCCTAGGTCAGAGCTCCAGACAATCAGACAAGCAAACTGAAGGCTATCAGGACAAACCTCACAATGGTTGTGCTGGTGGGAATCCCACCTCACACCTCTAAAATGATGAACTAGGCAGAAATGTATACAAATGACTTAAAATATAAAACAGTTCACTCACTCTTTCAAAGCATTCTCGCTTTCAGACCCTGTAACCTCATCTAACTCCACGCATGCACTCCGGTTCTACCCTTACCAAACCCCTTAAGTCAAAGAAAACCCAATTTTCTCCCTGTTTCCCCCTTGCTTTACCCACAAAAAGTGCACTCACGTGAACCTGAGGGTCGCTCTGAAGTGGTGCTCCTTCAATTTGCCCTGCACTGCTGGACCATGGTACCATGCCTCCAGGGGAACAGACAGGCCTCTTAACCAATATGTCACCTGTGGACCTCTCCTTTTATCGTGCACTAAAGACTGGTCCCTGCACAGAAGCGTTGCAGCAGAGTTGTGCAAACAGGAAACCCCCAATGTCTCAGAACAGCCTGCGCTGCTGGCTGGCTTGCCAAATGTGGAGATGGGCCTCTAATCACCATAACCCAAAGGAGGCCCACCACTTAAGAAGCGAGTACACATTTGTACGTAAAGCAAGCTTATTGTACAAACAGCCGGGAGGAGCTAGCTGATGCTGTAGAGTCAAACTAACCGAAGCCTCCCTGAACCACACAAGTTGACATATTATATACATTTTTGCAACAGTGCAAACATTCCCACATATTTTATTTTAAAAAACACACCCGACACATGATTGGTCAAAACCTATACAAAAGAAATCCAATCTTCTCCAATTCCCCTGTTCTCATTGGTCACATTTTATCTTAACTACCATTTTCAGCTCATTTGAACGGCAAACCCCCTTTTAGGATTTGTCCATGGTAGGCCATGACATTGTCACATAGTTACACATTTAAACATAAGCATAATTCATTACAAATTCTAACCCCAGACTTGATTGTTTTATTTTATTTAATGTGATATAGCTTTAAAAACACTTTACACATAAAAAAATAAATCTCTAAACAACGTGTACAGAAACAGTATCACATGAATTCTAAAATTCATACTAAATAATACAGAATAAACTTTTTAAGAACATGAGCATGAAAACTATCCATGGTCAGTAAAATACACCGCAAAATGAAAAAACATCTCACATTTCATTTACTTTTCTGTTTCCATTTTTCCCTTAGCATAAAATTATCATTTCACAGTTTTGAGGTTGGTGCCCTCCATTTATAACCTTCACACTAAAAAACTATTGCCATTGTGTCAGGTTGATGGACAAATCTACCTAGATGGACTATGTAGACTTTCCCCAGGCAGGGACATTCCATCAGGACATGCTTCGCCGTCTCAGGCTGATATTTATTATGACAATTACGGCAGAAGCGTTTCTGTTCCTCAACTGCACGTGCCGCACATACAGCTGTCAGTACTGGTAAATAGTTAATCCGCAACATGAGAATAAATCTTCTGAGACTGAGGGATGGACATACATTTAAATATGACTGGGCTTTCTTAAACGTATATATTACGTCAGAAACATATGTGCAACTTTTCAGCCGGCCCAGCCAAAGAATGTTTTTGTTCTAATCCCAGAGATCAATGTATTTCTCCAGTGAGAACTTCATACTAGTACAATCATCCCCCCAATTAGGGGTCCAACCTATAACATCAAACAATGCATACATACTCTTACTCAGAGAAGTTTTCTCCTGCTGCCTACGTTCATGGATGCCCGTACTTGTTAGAAGCTGGTTTGAGGGAGCATTCATCATCTTAATATAAAGTTGCGTTCTCTTTTTCAATACCAGAGATTTGAGCGACATAATTCCCAGTTCCAACCTAATGATTGCCATGGGTATACAATTAGACAGACCCAACAGCTGTCCCCAAAATCTCCCCTGAATCAGTTAAAGCCATTACAGCTCCATCTCAGTAAGGGTTTCAAGCCTGTATCTCACTGTGGGTGTCAGACACTGAATATACAGCTGTCTGTCCCCCCACAGTGAATACCCTCCTTTTTGGAGAATTGGAGCATTAATGCTGTCAGCTGTGCCACCTTCCTAATTCGACTCTCAATGCAGGTACTATAAACCTTGCAGAATCAAATTCAACACCTAGATATTTGTAGTAATGGGTGTATGAGATCTCCACAGCTTGTACTTCCAGGTGAGGTCTAGCAATATTTTTGCCTGTGAATAACATGAATTGAGTTTTGTCTCTGTTGATGGTCAGGCCATTAGTATCTGCATATTCCCACAATGCTTTTTGCGATTGCTGGATACCACAAAAAGTGTGATCCAGTATCACTAAATCATTGGCGTAGACCAAAACTGTACAATGCGTAGTGCCGATTTTAGGGGAACAATTCTAAGCATATGCTAGAAACACAGCGAGGCGGGATACACATAGGTTTTACAATAACGGCGCTGTAACACAACCCTGTTTTACCCCACACTCCTGGCTAATCTATCCCGTCATAGTTCCCTTAGCATCCAGTCTTAAGCACACTTATGTAATAGTTTCAGATAATACAAATTTACAGTAGGACTACCCATGTATTCTAATTTATGCCAAAGAAGCTTCCTACATACTATGTCAAATGCGGCTTTACAATCTATAACTAGAGCATACAGTGGCAGGCTGTTAGGTCTGCGTGCACTGGTAACCAATGAATCCAAGAGGAGAAAATTGTGATCAGTGGAATCATCTGACAGGAGCCCACTTTGGAATTGGCCGAGAATACTTTTGGTCCACCCAAATCTGCAATTCTCGCAGAATAAGTGAACCAAAGAGCTTCCCTGAACAATCCAACATGGAAAGAAGCCGGTAATTACCAGGCTCCGTCTTACAGCCCTTCTTATAAACCGGAATTAAAATTGCTGTTTGCCATGACACTGGTATCTCCCCATCCTCTAGTACATTATCAAAGAGGATTTTGAGAAAACAGGACCAAAACCTGGGGTTGCTCTTAAGAACTACATTAGCTAATCTGTTATGCCCTGGAGCCCTTGAGGAGACAGGATTGTACATGGCTTGCAAGAACACTTCAAACAATATGGGGAGGAGGGAGAGTAATGAAGGTTCCTTTGAACTGGTAATAACTATCTCACCCACCCAGACTTGCTGGCATCCCTGGAACACCCTAATCTAAATGACTACCAATTCAACATGCATGACCTCTGACCAAAATCTGAAAAAATCATTGAAACCCATATGTATTGGTGAACTCCGGCCTCAGGCATGCCCTCATCCCAGGTTTATTGCTGCTCAAAAAGCAAATGGTTCGATTTACCTGAACAATAAATAACAAGATCCCATGCACTTACAAATATTGCATCTCCTTTTTGCGATGCTGCCAAGCCATACAATTCCTGGGCCTGCTTGTGTGTGACCGTCTGATTATTCTTGCAGCTGTTCTTCCTCGGTCCTTCAATCTTTGTCCAACCAGTTTTTCCCAGTCACCCAGAGTTCACCTTGCAAGCCCTGACTGCAGTGTTTAACAAAATTATGAAAGACCAACAGGCATACAGATTTGCAAATTTCCCCATATATGTATATCGGTGCTTGCATGTTTTAAACTACTGTGTCCTCTTTACAGTGGTTTCTTCATTTGCAAATCTCCCTTCTCACATGTGCATTATGATGCTCCTCATTGCCCAGTTTCAAGGTGTTTACGTGGCACATCATACGTACATTTTGTTAATATTTAATCAGCGGTTTTGACATTCATTTTACTGCGCGCGTTCAAATCTAAATATATCAATTTAAACACAAAGTAACATGAAAGTAACACAAATCCCATTCTCATTAACTATGCTAGATACATATGAAATTGCGACATCGCGCCAACTTCGATGCTCCCCTTGTCTCCAATATGCCACGCACAACATGAACCCCTTTTTCTCATCGGGACCTTTCCTGACCACCCCAACAGATGTTATAACCTCAATAATCTCCACCCAGATCACAGACAGCCAAGCAGTCCTTAAACATAAAATACGCTAACGACAGATGGGAACAGGTGTATGCTTTTCTCAGCTGAATAAAAAACTTGAAACCTCTTTTCATATTACAGAGACAAATGAAAGGATGGAGACTGACCTTGATAAACCATAAATGTTTGGAATTGCAGAAAAGGCCATAGGCGGCAACCCTTGACCTTTATTGCTGAATTCTTGCTGGAAACGATACCTGATTTAAAAACCTGGATTTAACTAGAGAAATTGAACAAGCTGATTGGTTCCCATCTACGCCAAACAATAAATCCTCTACCTTCACAACTTATCTTCATCTACATGGCAATTTTCTCTTATGGCAACAAATTGCACCAAGCACTTGACCTCGTAAGGTGAAATTATTAGACAGTTTTACAGTTTTCTTGACCGGATATTAACCAGCAATCCTGAGGGAATCCCTGTTGATTAAAACAGTTTGTTGACAAATTGGAAAGTCCTGGGACTTTGGTGTATCTTCTAGATCTGGCAAAATGTTTAATTATATTTCAGCCCTATTGTGCACTAGATGAATTGAAGAAGACCAGGGTGACAATTCAGGCAGAATTTTCTTACAAAAAAGGCAATAACTTGAGAGTCAAAGCAGTCCTAGGGTAAGGTGCCTTTACATAGTAGCATTGTTGGGTTGAATGACAAACTAGGTGCTGAATAGGTACAAGTGGGAACATACACCAGTGACAGGGACTAGAGGATTGAACAAGAGATGTAATATTGTCCCGTGAACTGTAATCCGGGAGGGCATTCAGAGGTAATTTCCTGGTATGACTCGGATCTCGTCACCCTAAAACGCAAGTGCAGGGTGGCAGAGAGGAAATGGCGTGCTTCATGCTCATCCTCTGACAAACTGGCCTGCCGCCTGCTCCAAAGGCAATACCGGCTCTCCGTTCTCACCAAGAAGAGAGCCCTTATCCAAGCCCGCATCTCTGAGGCATCTAACAACTCGGCCGAACTCTTTAAAATCTGCAAGGAGCTGGCCAACCCTGCTGCAGTCTCTACCTCTCCTGTCCCCTCCCAGGCCCTCTGCACCGCACTGGCCTCGCACTTCATCTCAAAAACTCAGGACATCCTGTCCTCGCTCTCCTCCTCTCTCCTCCCTCCCTCTCTTCCCGGCCCTTCCTCTTGCTCTCTTGCAGCCTCCCCTCCGCCCTCCTTCTCTGCTTTTCCACCTTTTTCTGCTGATGAGGTTTCCAGACAAGTCCGATCTATGAAAGCCTCGTCTAAACAGGTTCACCCCTGTTCCTCCAAAACCATCAAGGACCACATCGACTCCCTGGCTCCTGCCTTGGCTGCCTTTTGCAACCACTCATTCGCCTCTGGAGTCTTCCCATCCCCCCTCAAGCACTCCCTTGTGCACCCCCTCCTCAAGAAACCCTCCTCCGACCCCTCCTGCCCGGCCAACTATCGCCCAATCTCCATCACTCCCTTCCTGGGCAAGCTCCTGGAGAAACTGGCCATCTCCCAGCTTAACCTCCATGCTGAATCTGTTGGTAATCTTCATGACCATCAATCCGGCTTCAGAGCGGCCCGAAGCACGGAAACTGCTCTCCTGAACATCCGTGAGGACCTGCTCCTGAACCTCGATTCCAACACTCCCTGTGTTCTCATTCTGCTCGATCTCTCCTCTGCCTTTGACACTGTCAACCATGCCATCCTGCTCAACCGTCTCCGTGATAACCTGGGTATCACTGGTCAGGCTCTGGCATGGCTGACCTCTTTCCTTTCCGGTCGACCCTCCCAGGTCCAAATGGGCTCCTTCCTCTCTGACATCTTTTTCTCCACCTGTGGTGTCCCCCAGGGATCCAACCTCTCTCCCTGGCTTTTCAACCAGTATCTGGCACTCCTTGCCCACCGCATCGCCGCTCTCTGCCCCTACTTCCAGTGCTATGCGGACGATACCCAGCTCATTTTCAGGCTACCCTCGGCCTCCTCCTCTCCTTCCCTCATCTCCGACTGTCTGTCTGCTATCCAGGAATGGTGTGCCGCCAATGACCTCTGCCTTAACGCCAGTAAGACTGAGATTCTACTCATCGGCACACCCACTCCCTCCTTCCCTGCAGCTCTCTGGCCGGCCTCCCTTGGCCCCCTTCCTGCCCCTACCTGCAAGGCTAAAAACCTTGGGGTCATCTTCGACTCCACACTCTCCTTCTCTCCTCATATATCTGACGTCTCTAAGAAGTCACACTACCAGCTGCACCTCCTCAGAGGTATTCTTCCCTTCCTCTCCTTCCCCCAGAAGCTCACTGTCTCCCGAGCCCTGGTTCTCTCAAGGCTGGACTACTGTAACAGCCTCTATCTTAATCTGCCTGCCTCCACTCTCCGCCCTCTGCAACTTATCCAGAACAGAACTGCGAGACTTGTCCTTGGCCTCAAGCCCAGGGACCGTATCTCTCCAGGACTGAAATCTCTTCACTGGCTCCCAGTGGCTGCGAGGATTAAGTTCAAAACCCTCTGCATTGTCCACAAGGCCTTCTGGGGCCTGGGGCCTAAATACCTTCAACTCTCTCTTCCTAAATATCTTCCTTCACGAGCCCTTCGCTCATCCTTCTCCAACTCCCTCATGGTCAGCCGCTTCTCGAAGCAACGAGCTGGGGGTAGATCTCTCTCCGCAGCAGGGGCCTCCCTCTGGAACAGCCTTCCTGCCTCCCTGAAACTTGAGGAGAACCATCTCCGGTTCCGGAAGCACCTCAAAACCTTCCTCTTCGCTTCTGCCTTCTCTCTCCCTCTCCCCTGCTAAACCTGCTTAACTCCCCACTAAATTCTGCACTAAACCTGCATCTGAGCCACTCTCAGCGACCTCGGTCCAGGTCCCAGCCACTCTCCACTTGCACTGCCTCCCTGGCTCCCCCTGCACTGTGGGACTGTCACTGCATCCCTACAGCCCCCTTCCCAGCACTTGCTCTGCACTTACCTCGCACTTGCCACCAGCTGGCCCTTTTATTTATTATTTATTATTTATTTATTTTTACGCTACTTACCTTGTACCGCACTTCCCCCCCACCTCCTCCCCCTGCACTTTCTCCTTTTCCCCTTACCTCTGCACTTGCGCGATCTGAATGACACCTGGCCTAGTAGGATCGTTTGTCTGTCTTCCCCTTGTTTCCCTCCCTCCCTGCCTCGTCGCGCCTTGAAACACTTGTGTATAGGCGCGTTACAAATATCATATCATATCATATCATATCATAATATGTTGTAGAAGCCTGAAATAAGATGGCTACAAGCTTGCGAGTTGACACAAAACTTGATGCATGGATGTGACTCTGGTTCTAAAGGGAAGGATAGCTACTTGGCACCAAGCGTCAACATCAACTGGTACTATTGTAGCCTTAACAATCCATCATCCCTCTGCCTTTCACAAGCTTCTTCCACTGTCAAGAAACTCACATTTGGATAGAAATCCTACAGAAATTGGAATCCTGTTGCCCCCAGGAGGTCTTAAGAGTCCTGTTTAATGTGGGTTGAATATCAGTTATGCTCCAGGTGGGGATAACACCATGGTAGGTGTGCTGAACCTCTAAGCGGTTCATGATACTTTTCCATGGTACAAGTGAGACCCTCATGGGAGACACCGTCAACTCCATTACAGGACGTGTGTTCAGCAGTTCGGCTATTATGTTTTCTGTATCAGAAGTCTTTTGTTCAAGTCTAACCTGCAGCACTTCCTCAGCATTCCTAAACGAATAACTAATAAAGCTAGATTGTGCTGCAAGACAGCATAACTGGAAATCTGGGACCTGGAGCCCCCCCATCAAGTAAGGCCAAACCATTTTGGATAACTTCATGCACGCTTTGCCTGGGTACCAGAGAAAATCTGCAACCATGGAATTCAGCTCCCTAAAAAAGGAACTACTGAACCATATGGGCATGTTCAAAAAGAAATACAACAGTTTGGGCAGAGTAAATATTCTCAGAAAGGCCACCCTGCTCATAAGTGAGATTGGTAGGGACCTCCACTTGGTTGATTTCACCTGCAGGGACGTGAGATATTTACCTAGGTTTTTGGAAAATTAAATGTTGTGCTGTCTAGACACCACAACTTCCAGATATTTTATTGCTAGAGGTTCCCACCTGAGACCCACCGTATCCTGCGGCTTAGTCATGTTAGCATTAAGGGGGAACATTTCAGATTCAGACCAGTTCACTTTTAGACCTGAATATTCATCACATTTAGTGATGTCTGACATGACTGGAAGGAGGCTAACTGCAGTGTTCCGTTTATACTGGAGTTTCATCAGCATGCATAGAGACTATCTCAGGCACGTTGGTCAGACGTAAGCCACAGTGTCTGTGTCTGTCTGAGAAGGTGTGTCAATGGCTCGATCACCAGGGCAAAAAGTAGTAGGTAGAGAGGGCAACCCTGTCTCATTACCTTAACCAATCGAAATGGGGAGTAGATATTTCCTATTTTAATTCTAGCCTCCAGGTGGAAGTATAAAAATTGAATACTACATAAAAAGTACAAGCCAAATGCTTTGTTTTCTAGCACTTCAAAGAGGAAATCCTAAGACACTGAATCAAAGGCCTTCTCAATGTCTCATTTATTTATTTATTTTTATTTAAAACATTTGTAGGTAGCGACCAGACCAGGAGGTATCATGGCGCTTAGAAACGGTACAGAGTAGATAAATGATAATTTTAAAGGCAGTAATGTTACAGTTCTGGCGTGAGTTACAAGTATTTGTTGAACAAAGTTGTTTTGCCATTCAGAAGAGAGAGTAGGACAGTTCTTGGATATACTGGGGGTGGTGAGGGGGGTGATGGTGGTGAAGCTGAGCCCCCAGCTCTCCTCCCAGTAAATCTAGAGGTCATCAAGGCTGATGAAGAGGTGGAGCACAGATTCCCAGCGGTGTGTTTTTTTGAGATGTGGTTGGTAAGGTAGGGGGGCGCTGTTGTGTATTCAGCGATAGGCGATAGTGAGGAGTTTGAACTCGATACGTGCTTTGATGGGAAGCCCTCTCATCTGATTTGTGAGATGTGGTCAGAGCGTTTCAGTCCCCAGACTGCTCTGAGTGCATTGTTTTGTATCAGTTGGAGTGAGTTCAAGCTTTTGGTAGAGGTTCCTGCTAGGAGGGCGATACAGTAACCCAGTTTGCTGCCTATGATGGCTCTAGCTAGGGTGAGGCAGTTACTGGGGTTCATGAATTGTCTGGAGAGATTAATAAATTTGGTGGATTGGCAGCGGACGAGGCAATTTCTTTGATGTGTTTCTTCATGTTAAGTTCTGCATCGAGGTAAACTCCCAGCATTTGGACCTGGGCGGATACTTGGATGATTTTCCTGTCGATACAAAAGGAGGTGAAAGCGGGAATAAGGTGTTTGAGTCAATGAGGAGAGCCCACGATAAGGATCTCTGTCTTAACATTGTTCAGGCAGAGGTGGTGGATGGCCACCCATGCCTGGATGATGATATGGATACGGTTGATGTTGGTAGAGTCTAGATCATGGTTACCAGTGATTTTGAGAAGGACCTGCATATCATCAGTGAAGTTGGTATATGGTATGTTGAGGCTATCCAGGTGGTCGAAGAGGGGTTTCGTGTACATGTTGTACAGGGTGGGGGAGAGGCAGGGGCCTTGGGGGACACCATGAAAGACAGCGATGTGATCAGCTGCTTCAGTGCCCATGAAGACCCTGCTTGATCTTCCAGATAGGAAGGATTTGTTCCATAAATTTGCTTCATGGGAGAGGTTGAAAGTGGCAGTGAGGTATTGGCATAGAATTGCGTGATCCACCAAATCAAATGCCGCTGAGAGATCCAGTAAAAGGAGGATGGCAAGGGCCCCCTTGTCCCTGATGTGGTGAAGCTGGATCTTTAGACCCAGTAGTGCGGATTCAGTGCTATGTCTAGGTCTGAAGCCTGATTGACGGGTGCCTAGTAAGTTGTGGGTTTCGAGGGGCATTTGGAGTTGCGAGTAGGCAGTGCGATCCAAAATTTGAAGGAGGTATGGTACTGTTGTGATCGGGCGGTAGATAGTAGGGGTGTTGGGGTTTAGGGTAGGTTTCTTCAGGAGTGGCGTGACCCAGGCTTCTCCAACTGAGTTGGGCATTGAGTGGATTTGAAGGAAGCGTCAATGAAGTTGGCTATGATGGGAGCTAGGGGTTCGGCACACATTTTGACAATGTGAGCTGGGGCATATGTCTCCATTGCACTTAGAGGCTTTCAAATGCTGGATGGTGATGAGGACTTCAGATGGAGAGACAGCAGCAAATTGAAACTGTGAAGAGTTGGTGGTGTTAGGGGTGGTGGTATCCCCAGAGACGAGCGGTGTGGGTGGTAGGTGGGACTTTTTGAGTATGTCTTTATCCTTAAGGTTGTTGGTTTTGGTGACAAGGGCTGATTGGATAAGTGAACAGTATGCTTTATCTTTGGGAAAGCTTCCGGTCATGGGTGGGGGACAAGGGTTTCCAGCTCTCTAAGTATCTTGAAGATGACATAGGTTTACCAGACCCAATAGCGATGAAGTCACCAGCCAGTACTCAATGTGGGAAGCTATGTCGTGGACCAATGAATAAAAGTTATATTCTCTATAACTGTAACGCTCACCTGATTCCCACGGAGGCGCAGGTCTGGCTTCGAGTGCTGATGCTTCTTCAATGGTGAAGCGCAGGACTCTGAAGATGGACAGGAAGGGCCATCTACTCTGGCTTCTCCGGTTCGCAGGAATATTCCCCTGTGCGTGAAAAGGGAGTATTACCTATTGACTGAGTTATGCTCAAGCCTCCCACACTCTTCCAACCCTCCACGATACCCTTGCACGATTCCCCGTGAAGTCTCACCTTAGGGTCAGGAAGGATGAGCTCTCCATCCTGCTTCTGATGCAGGGGCGCGTTGAAACCCAGTTACTTCACTGGATTGAGGATTGATGGGAGTTCAGGTAAGCTTGACTATTCAGGTAAGGCTCTGTAAAAGTTCTGTTGCAAGTTCAAAAGTCCAAGCTTAATAATAATGTTCATTGTCTTTTTGCAGCAAGCGCTAATGCTTATGTCTTTTTTCCCCTTAGGGGCCGGGGTTCGGAATGCCGGAGATATGGCGCCGACCCAAAGTGAAACGTGCAGTTCCAGTTCCAGTAAATGGCAGGTTAGTTCTGGATGAGCGCTCGGGAACTGTCTTTGCATACGCTCATTCAATGTCTTTGTCTTTTTTCCCCATAGGGGCCGGGGTCCGGAAAATGCCTGGAAGCGGCAAGACCCGAAATTAAATGGGAATGACCCAACAGGTAAGTCTTATTCCCTTCCTTCTCTCACCTCCTATTCTTGTCTTTTTCTCTAGGCTCTGGGAAGTGGCTGTGTATCCGGATGATCGCTGCTGAAGATGGAGGAACCCAGGAAAGGTGAGTGAAATGCAGCGCTGCAGCGATTGTAACGAAATGCTTTTAAAAATAATGTCTTTCCTTTCAGGATCGTCGGTGATGTCTCCGTGGTGCAGATTTAGCTGGTAAGGTCTCTTGTCTCCCTTTGCAGGTGACCCAGGATGCTGACAGGCGTGGCTGAAGTCCAGATGCAGGAGCTGACACGGTGAGCGTCCAGCTGCGAGGAGCAGAACAACGCGAAGCGTGAGTTGCTGATCGGGTGTGGTTTAAATAGCTTTGGAAGAAGTCCCAAGTGTGTATCCTTCCTCCGATCAGGTATGTATCCTTCCCCGACCACACCCGGGTGGAAAGTACTCCCACAGGTAAAGTAGTTCCATTCAGGCCTCAAGAGGGCCTGGATGTGGCAGCATGGTCTGCATCAGGTAAGTGCACATTAAAACACTTGAACACATGTCTAGCTTTATGAGCCTGGCGCCTAAGGCGCCAGGACAGAGGTCCAATATGAGCCTGGCGCCTAAGGCGCCAGGACTGCGTCCAAAGGGCCCCAGCTTGGGCCCGCTGGCACTCCCCTGGGGGAAATGATGCCTGCCTCTGAGGTTGCTGGGTCGGACCTGGCTCCTTGGAGGTAGGCATCATGACAATAACATAACAGGTGTATTTTTAAAGTGCATGTTCATCACCGATTGGGCATCTTGGCGCTAATAACTGATGTTTCTTGTTACCCAACTTAATGGTACTCATTTTATCGACCTCAGAAGGAGGAAAGGCTGAATGGACCTACCAGGATTTTAACCTGTGACCATGAGGTCAAATACCTGTAGATTAGTCCACTGAGCCACAGACCCACCATCTTATCAACTGGGAGCACATTTCTCTAAACGTCAAATTGTCCATGGAATGACTGTCAACCAACACCTGAGCTGAACCAGCCTGTTTTCTGTGGGACATACTAGTATGATCTTTGGTCTCATCCAGTATAGTATTGAAGTCAGCGTCCCATATAATGTGCACATTAGGTTTTGTATTGCACATAGATACAATCAGTTTGTAGAAATCTGGATTGTCAGTATTTGGTCCATATACGGTCACAAGGAGCAACTCATGACCACAGACTATACTAATATCAATAACATACCTCCCGAAGATATCTACAGTAGAGTATATTTAAATGGTAGGCATTTGTATATTAAAGTGAAAACACCCCTTGATTGTGGGGAGTAATTTGTGTAGTATCTCCAATGGCCCCAATTATTTGCAAATTAACTGTGTATGGCGTTCAGAGCATGTATTTCTTGAATGATAACAATTCACATTTTATGTCTGTCTATATAGGATACTCATTCACAAGCTTTAATAGGACTACTTAAACCCTGGACATTCCAGCTCAAAAAGGTGACTGCTGTTTTATGCGCTTACTGGCGATAGGGTGATTCATCTGACATGCTACTGTGCATTTACAAAGTGCATTTTAACTCAATTAACCTCACATTACCCAACCCCATCCTCACTGCATTCATAAACATTGCAGTGTGACCCCCAACCCCACAAACAGAAGCTCAATCTCTATAACTAACAAATGCAGTTAAACTGGAAGGCATGCAAGGGAATCAAGGAGCACTAATAAGAGCCCACACATGCCAGCTGGAGATGCATACAATTGCACAGCGTACTTAGCTGTAACTGAATTCAATCCGGCACTTCACCTAAGTCAATGCCTAGCGTGGGATGCACAACTGAAACCCTTAATTATTTATTGGTGTCTAAAAGTTATTTTATTTCTGAACGATGTACCACTTATACCACGCCCCTCTCTTTGAATCCCCCCAGTCACACTGAACCAGGAAGCAGGCTGGTTTGCAAAGTTTAAATATTTATTTATGGTTTGCACAATATATATTATACTATGTTGATGGGTATACAATGATCACCAATGGGGTGATGTCACACTAAACAATCTCTTTAATCTCTTTAATCACAAGGAGCAATGATGGAAATAAATAATGCAGCACAGAAATAATACTTTTGTGTGTGTTCAATCAAACTATTTCCCCTGCACACTCTTCAATCCTCCCAATATGTAATATGAAGAAATAGAAGGAGAGATTACAGGTTTCAGGAATGCAGAATTCAACAAAATATATCCATCCCAATTTCCCCCCAGCAAACACCAGAGAAAAACAGAATTGATTGGCAAATTGTCAAAAATGGTTTAAAGTTGGCTTAGAATGGAAGAGGTAAAACACTGAAAATGGGCTAAATCACAGAAATGGTTGAAATTCTAATGGGAGCCGCTTTGTATGGGTTCAGACAAACACTAGCAGTGATTAGAGAGTAATAAGCAAGTAGAAAACTTAATTTTGAGGTCAGGTGCAATGTACAGCTATTTTACACGTTATAGATTTTAGCCAAACGAAAAATTTGCGGGAAACTTTTCTGTGCGTGGCAAGTGTGATTGTGGAAAAACTATAAGGAGTTGAGATGCGGTTTTGGGTTCTTTGGAAAGCTTAGGATGTTTAGTTTCGAGCATAAAGTATGAAGAAGTTATGGATGTTGTCGTGGAGGTCCTTTTTTTAGAAAGAGGCAAAATGTAAAACAAGGATGTGCTTTTTAAAATACAAACAGGTTTCTTTACACTAGGGATGGACTATGAAGATGCAAACTACATGACACCACAGCCACCATACCAGGACGTCTCTGAATGGTCTTTGCCCGCCGAGACGCTTGCCTTCTTCAGAAAATATATATCAGTGCAAAGATGATTTTAGCAATATTATTACAGAATGACTATAGGATAAGAGAGAGAGTTCAGGCAAGCCAAAAAGGATTTCTAACAATACAGTTCTGGATATAAGGTCGATTTGATTTGGATAGGGATGACTATGGACAGTACATCTAGTGACAATCCTATACTATGGATACTCACTACCAATGTTTTGAAGGGAACCGTCAAGGATTCTGGTTCTGGGATACTTTCTGGGACAGTCTGCTGGGCATACCGGACTGGTCTGGTCCAGCGATCAGCAAGGCGCTCTGGACACCGCATGGTAGGACTGGACTGCAAGGCGCTCTGGTCTGCATTGTACAGCATGACTGGACTGGATCTGCAATGGCTCTCTGGTCTGCACAACACAGCATGGCACGGCACCAGACTGGGATTTAATCTGTCCTTCTGGTTATGAAGATAATTATTTGGCAGGCATGCAGTTACAGCACAGCCTGGCTGCTCTTTGGTTTCCCTTTAAGTTGAGGGCTGGGTTCTGGAAGTTAGGCCCAGCTTAAAGTGGTTCTGCTATGCTCTGAGCCTTTCTGCTTGCAAAGTTTCAGGAGTCTGGAACAAGGAGTATGGATGGATCTCCTTCAAAGTGAAAATGAGAATTGGGCAATAAGGCCAAATACTCCCAGCGCTTGCGACGCGATTAACGGCGTCTGTGTGTCTGCGCTCAATTTTTGATGTCCAGCACCCACAGTGTAAGCAAAATAGAACAATTGCAACAATCGAACTGCGCCACACACAAAAGATTTTAGCCAATCAGTACAAGTGTACAATTGTTTAATTTATGTCATGAACAGCCTGACATGTGTTTCGAGTGTAGCTCTTCCCCTGAGGCTGTTAAAAGTTCATATAACCAATCATTGTGTGAAAATATACATGATAATGCACAAAAACCATTCAGAATACATGGGCCAAATGTTGATGGACAACAGGTTATGAGCATAGTGTAACAACACCCAATACACAAGTATCAGGCATCAAATGTCAGCATACAAGAACCACATTTATACAAAATTGTTTGAATATGAGTTTGACACATGGTATTCATGTAAGTGGGTAAGTGCCAATTCTTGGTATTTTGCAGCGCTACATATCACCTCTTTTGGTTTTGTATTAACACTTATCCCTTTTCTTAATTATTAGTGGTCCAAGTTGGACAGGCTTGCATGGTAAATATGATTCTCTCTTTTTTGGCACATGCATTTGTGATTATGATTTATGTTTTTTGCACAGAGCTTTATCGCGACTGCCCACCCACCAATCTGGCTAACTGCAGGCTTTGTTTCATTTTTTCCTCCCTTTTTTATTTTTTCCGTTGTTCGATTGTTGCAATTGTTCTATTCTCCTTCAAAGTGCTTTGCCAAATTCTGGATGGTGGGTGGATCAGTGTGTTTTTCTAGGTCCTCAGCTGTCTCTATTTATGTGTTTGATAAAGGGGTGGGTATGCTGAATTATCCTAGGTGCACCCCCTAGGTAGTCTATTGGCTAAAGTCTGCTCTCTCCCTTGATTGGAGGAGAAAACAGTTTGTCACCATGATGATTTAGTTTATGAGGCAAAACATCCCCCCCTTTGCCTTTTGGACATCAAATCTATTTTTGATATAATACATCTTTACATGTGTGCAATCTTGATACCAATAACATACATTGATCACATATTTTGTGGATTAAACCCTCTTCCAATCCTCATTGCGGTGGGATCTTGGGTCTGGATTTGACAAATTTCTGCACTTTTTGTCCGAGACGCAACATCTGATTTGTCCACAATTTTGTACATATGTACGCATGAGATCTGGGCATAATCGTATGAAGTTTCATGCTTCTGGCATAAATACAATTGCCACAAAAACAGAATGTTCACTGTGCCTTCCCTGAACATTGCACAGATTTCTGGCACCTCTTAAAATGTGCACAAAGAAATCACATTAACACTGCTACTAATTCTACAATTTTTACAAATTCGCACAGTCCTTTATCAGTCTTTTTAGAAATATGCTTTCTGTGCATTGTGAATCAACAGAAATGTCTGTCTCCGCCTCCATCTTGTAGCTTAAGAGCAATCTCTGCCCTCTTCCTCTGGCAGAGGCCACTGTTGACACTTTACAATCTGCATATCCTTTCAGCCCAGGAAGGTTCATTATCTCTCCCAAGAGCAGCACCAGTGCCCCTACCCTCTTAATCAACACCTGAATGTGTGTTCCTGGTCCAGAGAGCAGAAGGGAGGTGCCTTGCCCAGTGAGGGAATTTGCTTTGTAGTTTTGGCTTGCATCAGGCTTACTAAAAAAGTCACTTTGTTCAATTTTTCTTTGTTGAAAATAAACTTGAAATTTTAAAACAGGCAACTAGAACTCTAATTCCAGTCTCTAAACCATGGAGATTAAATAATTGCAACCTATATTACTTTTGATAACAGGTCACTTAATTTATATACATTTGATTTCAATTGCACAAGTTTAAGCTTCTGATGCAACTAATGACAGCTGTCATACAGGCGGCCGCTGGTACTGCGGCCATATTTTGACAGATTTTCACAGGCAAGCACCCTTTTTACTCTGGATATTTTCCGCTTTTCCTGACATTGTGTGTTCATATCGATTCCTTAAATGAGGTGGCGGGTAACACCCAGCAAAGATATTGGATGTTTTGTGGTGTTTTGGACTGGTATTTTGTATTTTCAGCAACCAAGAAAAAGGGATTTAAGAGCAATTTCCGGGTTTCTTTCAATAAAGCACTGCCTTTCATGCAGTTTCCATTTTTACTTGGTAGGCAGCCCAGCGACATGTTTCAGCAGTGTGGTCTCCTTCCACCACTGACAACAGGCAATGTAGATTTGGCAACCATCTTTTCCGGTTTCAAAGCGCAATTTTCATAGGATTTGGCGTGCATAGGGCTTTTGCAGCCATTTTGCTGATTCTGGTGTCACCAGCACACAGCGATGCCGCAGGGCAGAGCAGAGTGGGTTAAAACATCCCACAAAGCCCCCCTCGCGATTTGACTTTGGACCGCCCGTCACGGGGAAGTCGCGAGATTGGGATGTTCAGTTTTTTTTCTTTCTGGTCCAAATGGCAAAATTCATCTGCTTCTCCCATCAGTGGTGGATCGACAGGTTCTCCTAGCCGGTTCCAGATAAGAGTATGGAGCAATACCACGGGCCCCTTGGGTTTTTCCTTCCGGTCCCTGAGTGGTCCTCCTCGATACTTAGGGTCCATGGTTTCAAATTCTAGGATGACAAAACAGAGCATATTTGTAGACATTTCCCAACCACCATTCATGTAGTGGAGCAGACACATACATTTGACATAGAATGACAATCTTCTCTATTTGCAATTGATTACTCATTTTCCACCGGTGGAATAGTTTGATAGTTGGAATTCTAGGGATCCAGAGTGTCCCCCTCTGGGTTTCCAGATGAATCCTCTAGTTGCTGCAGAGTGTGCCCAGGATGGCAACACTTCAGTTGGTTGATGTGGACCCACTTATCTTTCCCTTCTGCCAAACTGCCTTTGGGGATACAGATTTTGTAGGCGACTGGTGAGATTTTGTCTACAATTTCAAAAGGTCCCCGCCAGCTAGGAAGAAATTTGCGCTGATTGGTCTGGTTCCTTTGGAAATAGTACAAGTAGACCCAGTCTACTACTTGGTATTCTTTTCTAGTCTTTAGATCATAGTGGGTCTTCATACTGTCTGCAGATCTTTCTAGATTTTGCTGAGCATAGGCAAAAGCATGTTGAAGGTGTTTTCTCAGTTTTCTCAACATACTCATGAGTTGTGGAGGCATTTATCAAGGTCTGCTCTTGGGTTCTGTAGAGCAGATGCTGGGGAAGCACCATCCTGCGTCCAGTCATCAGATCAAACTGTGACATTTTTGTTGCAGAAGAAGGGGTGGATCGGATTGCCTTCAGGACAAGAGGTAGTCGGATGTCCCAACTTGGCCCGGAATCTGCCACAAACTTTTTTAATATGCTCACAATTGTCTTGTTGTATCTCTCAACCCCACCACCAGAGGTTAGCCGGTAGGCTATGTGTAGCTTCCTTTTGACCCCAAGTATCTCCCACATCTTTGTCATCACTTCGCTAGTGAAGTGGCTACCTCGGTCTGACTCGATCCTTTGGGGTAGTCCAAAACGTGAGAAGATGTGGTTGATCATCAAGGCAGCTGCTGTTTCTGCCTTGCAATTTGGGGCCAGGAGACATTCCACCATTTAGTGAACAAGCATGTCACGGTCCCCCTAGAGGAGCGAATCACGGGCCCGATAAAAATCGACTTGTAAATCTGACCAAGGTAGTGTCATCCTTCTCTTTTGGAGAGGCGCACAGTGTGTGAGGGATGTTGCTGAAATTGTGCACACACAAGACACCCTTTCAAGTATTGGTCGAGGTCCTTCCCCATGTGTGCCAATATGCAACCTCTCTTAAGATTTCAAGTGTTGTATGAAACCCCCTTATGACCGGCTCATGGGCGTGACTTAGCATCAGGCTTCGGAATGAGGTAGGGACCACCCACTGATCATGGCCAGCTAGGGATCTCCTCACCAACAAACCGTCTTGGATTCGGAACATTTTTGGATATTTCATCAACACTCTGAGGTCCTCTTTCCCTATGTAATCGGTATCCGTCAGGGGAAAGTTCAAAGGGTCCTCAATGTGTGTCCTGATTCCTGCGCCTCATGTCCCCAGCCCTCCAAGATGTCAGGCTGGAGCCAGGCCACGATCACCCACATGGCCCTCAGGGACCTCTCATCCCTCCAAAGACCCACTTGGAGTCAGACTTGGCGCTTGTGGCACCAGACTCACTCACTCCCATAGGTTAACATTGGGGATTGGACTTGTAGTGCATTGATGGGGACAAGATGGATGCCCCCACATATTTTAGTTCCCAGAACTGCATGTGCAGTCTAGTCTTTTGGGTGTGGTTCAGCCCAGAGACACCTGGGATACCCAGAGACTATTTAAGCCACGCCTAGGCTGAGAAACATGCTTTGTGTTTTCTGCACCTGCAGCATGACACTCACCGTGTTCGGATCGGTCTCCAGTCGGCCTGCATCTTTCTTCTGCGCTCAGCTCCTGCAAGAACAAGAACACCATTAGGAAAAGCCTTACCTTGCGGCGCTTCTGCCCATCATTCATTGCTTCTTCTGTTCTGGGGGCATCTTTGGCAGTGTCATTCCCATCCCAGCACGCCACTTCCTAAGGAAAAGGGAAAAGAACAGAAAAAAGGCATTAGTAAGCATTCAGCAAATCTTCGCTTATTTTTTTTAAAGACTGTATGAGCTTCAAACACTTCCCTGAATCCCAGCCGCTCTGGGGGAACTCTGTCTCCGGAACTTCTTATCCATCTGCAAGAGGGAAAAGACACTCCAGGTTAGCGTGGAAACATCTAGAGGAGCTGCATACCGTGCTTACTCACCACATTTCTTCTTCATAACCGGCATCCACGCTGAAAACGTTGCAGCACCTAAAAGACACAGAAAAAGAACTCAGTTCAATACAAATACGAAAGGGTCACATCGCGCATCGCGCCCTCACTCCCCTTCAGCGCTACTCATCTCAGCAGCACGTCGCCATCCCTGGACGCCGGCCATCATCTAAGGAAGGAAAGGAACGAAGTTAGAGAACTGTTCAAAAGACTCATTATAATTACCTGTTGGACTCTTGCCAGTGAAGTAACTAGGCAGCAACGAGCCCGCATCAATCAACGCGCCCCTGCGCTGAAAGTAGGATGGAGAGCACACTTTCCAAGAAAACAAGGTGAGCTGTGGATCAAAGGGAAGGGTTGGACCCCGGGGAAAAAGGGGTTCAAGCACACAGAGACAATAGGGAGTTAAACTCTACCAATCCTGTGTTTAAGGCCCAATCTCCAGTCGAGTAGACCCCAGGGAAGAGTTCAAGGTCGTAAGAGGTCAGAACAGGCAGAGTGACGTCCACGTGGATACCAGGTGAGCGTTACAATGTGTTGATAAAACTTACCAATTATTGGATCCCCTTTTTGAGCCGTAATGAAATCAGCATCTGGGGTCTCCTTACTCCATTGCGCAGTTGAGAGTTAATTGTGAGCATTTGTCTGGGACCTAGTGATAGCAGTGACCTGGATTTCCCCCACCCGGGACTCGATCTCAGGTAGATCCCCTTGGATGGCTCTGGTTTTGGCCAGCTGATCAGCTAGGTAATTTCCAGTTTTGTCTGGTCCCTCTACTTTAGAATGAGCCTTCATCTTTTTCCAGTAGGTGGTCATCCCATTCGAGGTGACCAGATCGTCAATATTTTTGATTAATTTTCCATGTTTCAATGGATTGTTATTAGCACATAGCATGCCTCTGGTTTTCCAGTTAACCAGGTGCTCCACGAACCCGTTCCGTACACAATCCGAATCTGTGATTATGACCAGTTCGTGGAGTTGGTGTTGGACAGCAGTGAGGATGGCTTGATGCACAGCCATCAACTCTGCCACTTGACTACTTCGGGGACCAATTTTGTATGCAGCGGAGGGTTCTGGAAACTCCTTCACCCAGGCATTCCCTACACCGGCCACCAGTTCTTTCTCCCCGTTGTTGTCAACATGGTAAGAGCATCCATCCACATAGACAGTGGGCATTCCCTCACACTTGTCTTCTTCAAAGACTTTGTGTGGGGAATTAAGGTATGCCTCCATGTTGTCATTGATTTTAAGACTTTTGTCCTCGAGACAGTTTTCTCTGGCACAATCATGCAAGTCAGCCAGACCTTGCGCGAGGGGACTCTTCTTGTTTTGGCCATATCTGACATCCACAGGAAAGCCTTGCATTGACAGAATTCGGGAATTACTCACATTTCCGGCCCGGATTCTGTCACTTTGGAGATATTGCAGAGGCTGGTGTGGAGTCTCCACTATGATGTGTTCCCCTGGATAAACGGGCGGTAATTCTTCAATGCCCACACCGTTGCCAGGAGTGCCTTCTCACAATCATTGAATTTTTCCTCCACAGAGGATAAAGTTTTACTCGCATAGGAGATTACTTTATTGACCTTGTCATGCTTTTGATATAATACTGCAGTCAATCATGTATTTGAGAACCCTGTCTCCAAGAAGAACTCCTTGTTTTTGCAAGGGTAAGCTAGGCAAGGCCCTTCAAAAGATGGATCAGGGGTCTTGTGATCTCTGCGTAATCCTCAATGAACTTTCTGCTGTAATTAGTCAGTCCAAGGAGGCTCCTTAGTTCCCGCAGAGTTGTGGGGTCTTTTAATTTCTGCAGTGCTTCCACTTTCTTTTCCTGGGGACAGAGACCCTGAGGAGTAATCACATGCCCCAAGAAATGTACACGGGTTCTGCACCACTGTGCCTTTTGAGAGGAGAGTTTTGCTCTGGCCGCCCTCAACTGTGTCAGAACATAACGGATCTCCGCTATGTGTTTCTCCACAGTCGAGCTTTTGACTAAAACATCATCTACATAGGCCAAGTTACCCCTTTCACCCAGGTCGGGCATGGCCTTGTGTAGAAAAATGTTAAATTTGTTGCCGGAGTTAATGTAACCGAAGGGAGTCTGGGTCCATGTGTACTGCTGCCCCCCGGAGGTAAAGGCCAGCTTGTATTGGTCCTCCCTACTGACAGGTACAGTCCAGTACCCATTGGTCAGGTCTATTCCAGTGAATAACTGTGACCCCTGGATCTGGGCCAGCCCTTGGTCGATGTAGGAAAGAAGCCATCGGGAAGTATGGACCTATTTGTTGAGCTCCCTAAGGTCGGTGCAGAGTCTCCACTGGCAGTTTGGCTTCAAAATCCCCAGCACCTGATTATTGAAGGTGCTGTGGAATGGACAAATTATCCCATGGGACTCAAGGTTCTTAATTATTTCAGTAAGGGACTCCATGGATGCAAGAGGCAAGCGATATTGCTTCACAAACACTGGGGTCATGCCAGGGTCCGTCGGAATTGTTGTGTGGATGTCGGTGCGACCATAGTCATATGAGTCCACCGCAAAGAGATCTTGAAAATCTATGTTTCAATTTATTCTTTTGCTCCAGAGTCTCACAGGCATCAACTAGGTTAACTCTCTCTTCAACCATCTGCCTGAAGCCTGGAAAGACTTCCGGTTTTGCTATCTCAGCGGCCTCCTCCAGCTGGGTGGAGAAGTCCCTGGTAAAAGTGCTGATTTGGACTGGTGGCTTCAGGTGGGGAAGGCAGTCCTCGCGGACCTGAAAGATCACCTCATTCCTCCTGAAGTCACAGGTCACATCTTCATTACATTAAGGGCAGGAAGTGTACCCCAGGAAATTCCCCCCATGCCGGGAGAAGATCCTGTCTGGTGTTGTGTCATCATCACTATCACTGTCAAAACAGCCCTTGGGGATTGGTCAAGTCTGGATTTGGATCCTTTGGGTCCCATTTTTCTTTGGGAGGAGTTCCCCCATCTCTCAAGGAGAAGATCCTTTTCCCAGAATCCTCTGAGGATCCCTCTGCTTCAAACTGGAAGATTTGTACCTCCTCCTCAAAATGGGTCTTTTTGGGCTCTTTATTTCTCCTACCCCCTCTCTGCTCCTTGGCTTGCATACTTTCGGGGCAGGAGATTTTGGTTTTGGTTCCTGGGTTTCCAGGGGCTTTTTGCAAGTGGGGAAGGAAGCTTTCTCCAAGGCTTTACACCCCCCTTCCCCTTGTGCCTCCTCCCTGGGAACCGGTGGGTTGTCGGGGTCCTTCCCCCATCATTGCTCTGGAGCACCAAGTCCTGGAATTGGGGCATTCTGCGCTGCCATGCTCATCTGAGGGTTCTGTTGAGCCCTCAGCATGCGACCCAGATCCTGTGCCATGTTTTGGGCCTGGTGCTCTAGTTGGGACACACGCTCTGGCAGGTACGGGGTCCTCATGCCTCCCCTGGGCTGATCCCGGGAAGGGTAGCTATCTCTTCTCCCAAAATACCCAGGGTTAGGAAAGTTTGGGTACCCCTCCACCCTTGGTCTCCCCTCTCCCGGATTGGGCTGTCTGGGCTCAGGAAAGTGGGGAAAGAAGGATGGATTGTTTTGGGGGTTAAGGTTTTGCGGGTACCTTGGGAAGAAATTCTGTCCAGTATTTGGGGAATTACTGCCCTCCTGGGGAATGTGAGGAGGGAAGTTCCCTGGGTTAGCTGCTGTCTGGTTGGATCCCCCCCCCCTGGGCTGGAGGAGTCCACACATAACCCAGGATGGGTCTATTGCCCTTGTAGCGTGGGCTGATGTAGTCAGGAGAGTTAAGTCTCCCATTTGTGGGATTGCCTCCCTGGCTCCCTGTTTGTGATTGGCCCGAGGGCCTTCTGGGTTTGGGGTTGTTTTGATTCTGTGCAGGCAGGTTTTTAGGCTCTCCCATCTCTAAATCTAAAATGGGGTCAACCTTCACCTCCGCCACCTTAGCAGCAGCAGGGGTGTTGGTTGTTTTGGGGCTTTTGGGATTATTTTTGTTTTCCACTGGTTTTTGCACCTCATAAATGCGTGTGGCTTGTTCAATGACCCAGTCTAGTGATCTTTTCTCGTGAAAGCCCCTCACTAGCTGGGTCATGATGTACTTAGGGAGAGCATGGAAGAAAGTGTTGACAAACTCCTTGCTGTCAGTGCGCACCCTTCTAGTGGTCTGCGCAAAGGCACGTTTCAACTCTTGAACAAATTCTTGTTGGGCTTGATCTTCCCCACATTGCAAGTTATAGGCTGCCTTGCGAGCCTCCTGAGGATTCCTGTGCACAGAGAAGTGTTTCAAGATGGCTGCCCTAAAGGTGGACCATCTGGAATGATTCTGATCCTCCAGCCCGCAAAGAAGCTGGAGTACTCGGGTGAGAAGGTCCACTTTACATATTGAATACAGCTTTGGCTGTCCTTCAAATGGAAAGTCTCCATCATTTGTTCAAAGAGCTCAAGGTGCTCGCAAACTGAATACTTTGCATTCTTATGTTAGGGCATGATGACGCTCCTAATTGCTTTTATTTGTTTTAGGGGATCTTTGAGCAAGGCCCTCTTGACCTTGTTGGCTTTTTTGGTTCGGTGACCCTGGTCCACTCATCCTCTGACTCAGAGGCACTGTTACCAGAGGTGCCTGTCTGGTCTTCTAGGCTCTCCCGGATTCTACAAGCTTGGGAAGGGCTGGCAGAATGTGGGGGCCTAGTTTCTTGAGTCCTGGGGCACTCAGAGGAGTCTTCTGATTCCTCCTTGCTCCCAGGATTTGCTGCGTACCCCCGACCTGCACTGTCCTAGCTGGGCAGAGATTTTCAGGATGCCCTTAGTGGGCCTACTCTCATGGAGTTCCCCACTAAATTTTACCATCTGGTCTCTGGGTAAATGGTATTTTTGGGGATCCATTTCTCTGACGCTCCCCTCATTGGAGTCTCCCTGATCAGAGAATATGGCCCTAGCACTTGGGAACCCATACCCAGATGCCCGCCCATCCAGTCCTGGTAGGTGCTGACCTATGAGCCCCATATTCCTCATTGGATTGAAGTCTGCCATCCCTGTGGCCCTTGGCTCATGTGCGCCAGTGGACATGGGGGTGGCAGAGTCCATGGGGTTGAAGAGATGAAAGCCTCTGGTACTAGGGTTCCTGAGGTTATGCTAAGGTGTTTCCCTTTCACAGCGGACCTCATCTCTCTCAGCCCCTGCTCCCTGTTGAGATTGCAAGAACCTGACATTTTTGTTCCTCTATCAAGGCCTTGCTAGTCTCTATCAGTTGTTCCTGCATAGCTACCTGTCTCTGGAGCCTGTCATTTTTCTCACAGAGAGCCTCATTGTCTCTCTGTGCTTCCTGTGTAACTTTTGAATATTGGGACACCTCCTGATTCCTGTCTTTACTGGCCTGGTCACTCTTTGCCAGAGCATCTTCCATCCTCCTGGAGTGCTCTAACAGTTTTGTGTAATATTTTTGGAGCTCACCCAGTCCCTGGAGGGCCAGGTGATTTTCTTCCATCTTATCTTTTAAATAACTGACCTCCTGGCCTAAGGTGTCCCTTTCCTGAATAAGAGTACCCCTCTGTGCAGCCAGGTCGTCTCTTTGTTTTTGGTGTGCACCCGCTTTCTGGGGCTCCTCATCGAATTCTGTCTCGGTGTCAAGGTCGTTGAGGATTCATTTATTATTTTCTTCTTTTTCTTGGTCTAGGCGGTTTTGCAGGGTGACTACCTGCTCTGCGCAGGCCCTATTAAAATGTATCTGCTGTTCCAGCTTTTTCTGGCTCTGCAGTAGAGAGTCCAAACTTTCTTGGCACTCCTTCTGCAGCGCCAGCACTTTGGTATCCTGCTCTATCTTCTCCTGCTGCAGTATATCCATATCTTCTTTTATTTTTATCAGGTACTGCCTCTTTTCATTTTCTGATTCATGGCTCTTTTGTAGCCTTTGCTCTGCAGAGACCAGATCAGTTTGGGCTTTTTCTAATGATTGTAGTTGCTTGTTTGCCAGATCTAGGTTTTCGGCATATTTGTCCTGTATTGCTCCAATGTGGAGGTACAGATATGCCGCTATTTTGGCAATCTTACTTTGCTCTTCTTTTACCTTAGGGGCCATATACAATTCACCCCTCCCCTCTCTCCCCCCTCCCCATCGGGGCGCTTATGTCCAATTTTTGGGGGCTTTATGCATTGAAAATATCTGATACTTTTATGTTGTGGGGGCACCATTGTTCCATGAAGTCCGACTGGAGATATTCAAGTACCCCTTCCCATTCCTTTACGAATATGTCTCTCGTGCCCTGAATCATGTGGGTGACTTTTTCCATCGTTATTTGGGCCCATACCTTTTGCAACCATGTGAAAGTCAATGGGGTGTCCTTATTTTTCCAATTCTGGGCAATGGTTGCCCATGCCGCTATGAGGAGCCCCATGAAGCTTCTCCACTGTGATTTTTTAAATTTTCTTGCAGTATGGTCTCTCATGCCGCATAGCCACACCCCATCTCCCAATAGCGCCACATTCGGAAACATCTTTCCCATCCCTCTCTTTACTTCTTCCCAAATGTGCCTCCACGATCCCACCTCCTCACATCCTCTCCAGCATTTGTTTGACGTTTTGGGGAACATGGTTTGCAATCTTTCTGGAGTGTAGTGCCACTGAACTCCTATTTTGGTCCACATTTCTCTAGTCTGTGCAGAGCGAGTCAACTTGGGGATTAATTTCCATAGGTCCTCCCATTGGGTTTTTGTAGGTTCGTCCCCCAGCGTTCTGCCCCATCTGATCATGTACGACCACTTTATTTCCTCCTCTTGTGAGTTTATAAATGAATAGAGTTTTGATACCCACTTTTTTGCCCCCGTGTTGGAGATAACATAGGTCTCAAAAGGCGTGAGGTCCCTCGTTGCCGCTTTGGTAATATCTGGGGATTTCAGCCAATGTTTAAGTTGCTCATATTTGTATTTATTTCATTGGGAGCGGTTTTCTAGATCTTCACATTGTATTTCTAGGTTGTGGGTAAGTCTCACTAGGTGTTCTTGTGTTTCACTAGTCTGCAGTGCCTCTTCCTCGACCTGCTGAATTGTCCTCTCAACGATATCCATTCTTTCCTCTAGCTTGGCCATGTCTATTTTGATATCCTGCACCGCCTGCTTCATTTCATTCTTCATAGTTGTGAATTGTTCCTGCACCGTGGACATGAACTTTTCCTGCAGGTCTTGAAACCATGTCTGCATATCTTCTCTCGTTAGAGGCTGTTGGTGGTGGGTGGGCTCTTCGCCCTCTCTTTGGGAGTCCTCTTGTGATCTTCCTTTATGTTGTGCCGCTCCTTCCGTCAACCACATTTGTAGGATATTTGCGTCTTGTTTAGTGGACTGTTGTGTTTGCTGCGTGACGTTGCTTTTCCCCTTGGCTCTTGACATATTTCAATGCCTGTCTGTGGCGTCCCGTGGGTTTTCCGGTCCTTCTGCTGACCAGTGGGTACTTATTAACTGTCCGCTGTTTTGTTCCCTCAGAGCTAGGTGTTCTTTCCTATCCCCTTAGGAGTCCCAGGTTGCAAATCCTGACCTTTCGGGCTTCAACTTGTCTTCTCGTATCTTTTAGGCTTTGATACGCTGAGGTGTTCCTGATCGTGCTTTTCCCGAGGGGGTGGTGGGGGTGGGGGGGTCATCCTCCCAACTCCGGAGTTCCTCCTTGCCTTGCCTCCTTGCCTGTTATGTTATTGGGGCCCCTCTCTTTGAATCCCCCCGGTCACACTGAACCATGAAGCAGGCTGGTTTGCAAAGTTAAAATATTTAATATTTTAAATTTGCAAACCAGCCTGGGGATTCAAAGAGAGGGGTGTGATATAAGTGGTACATCGTTCAGAAATAAAAGAACTTTTAGACACAAATAAATAATTAAGGGTTTCAGTTGTGCATCCCACGCTAGGCATTGACTTAGGTGAAGTGCCGGATTGAAATCACTTACATAGCACAGATTTAACCATAGCATACACTGATTGAGCTGACTCTGGCTGCCATGGATCTGAGCAATGCGGCATGCATATTCACAGTTATCACTGAGTACACAGATTGCATATTTGCTAAGGGTTGCATTAATGTGGATGGCCCCACAAAAGATAGAAGAATATTGCCTTCAACAAATGCCACAGCTTCCACCGGGAGTGTGAAAAAGTAAGTTTTGCCTTCAATGGAAACATACATTTTGCTAAAAACAACATTGAATAAAGAATTTTTCCATTTCTTAGGAGCTTGTTTACACCCAAGAATGATTTTTCTACTGCTGTAGAAAAGTCTGGGTAAATGAAACCTCTGATGGATTGTAATTGGAGTTCTTCCTTTTCTCTGACATATTTCAGTATTGAGTACTCATCTTTGTAGTTCAGGATCCTTACTCTGGTTGGACTTGAGCGGCCCCTGGTTTTGGCTTCGGGGCCAGGGAGTGGTGAGCATGTTCGACTGCAAAGTGAGATGATAAACTGGGGTTATCTAAACGTTTGTTGATTAGGTCTTCCATGTGTTCTTCCATACTTCCATGTATTGGCGATTCAGGCACCCCCACAATGCAGATATTATTATGCTGGGAGCATGATCCAAGATCCTCACTTTTTGCTTTAACAATTTTCAGATCCTTTGACATATTTGCACAGGTAGCCTGTACTTCCACAATCCCATCTTCTTCATCACTGATTCTTGTGTCGGCCACTGTTATGTGTGTGCTTTCTTTTTCCAGCTTAGTATTGATTGTTTGTATACTGGCTGTAATCCCATCCAACTTGGTATTAATAGCTGCAAAACCTTCTTGCATGCCCTGGTATAGCTAGCGCAGATGCATATTGGACTCATCCCGAGTCTGTTCCTTCCCACCGCATGGCCCCGTTTTAGATTCTGTTGCATTGCTCAGGGCCTTAGTGAAGGGATCCATTTTACTTTGCATCTTTCGTCCACCCCCAGGGGTCAATGCAACATAATTTGTGCCACCACAGTCACACTCTGTTCCCTTGGAGGTTGTAAACTGCCTCATAGCTCACCAGGATAACTTCTCTGTGCAGTAACAGCTAACCGTTGGCCCACTTGTAGTTTTTTTAATATCCACACTTTTGTGATATGGTCACAGGCCTCTGCGTTCGCAAGCACCAACCTTCAGGCAACCGATTTGGTAAATATCGGGGCCACACAGCACCAGAGTTGTGGAAGAGACAGTTCCCCTCCCCCACCGCGCCAGCAGCCCTGAGGCCTTAAAGTCGATCAGGCCGCACCACCCCTGGGGGCAAGCCGGTGCCACACACAGTGGCAAACCTCCAGCCCAACACTAGGGAAACAGACATCTGCTGCCCACCTCGCAATGAAGACTTGCTCCTGGAGACTGGGAGCACTGTCATTATCCATCACAAGGCCGCCTCTGAGGTCCACTCCCATCCAGGCACCAGTGCCACCCAGAACAGCACCTTTAGACTCACATAACCGTTGCATTATGTCGCGTCACCAAGACTGGCACGATAATGGGCTCCTCCCCTGCCAGGATACCATATTTTTATTCTTTTATTTTAATTTTTTTAACTTTATTTTTGCTTGGCAGATAATTATAACAATGTTAGTTATAGCCTCTAATGAGAGCTCAGTGCTGATATCAGTACATACCATTTTTACGCTCATACATCGATTGACGTCACAAAGGCAGTGCATGCCATCTAGAGGAAAACAGAAAAAACATTCTACGCATTGAATTACATCACAGTTGGCAGGGCCAGCGGGTGACTTAAGGTGGTTGTAATTGGGCTAGGTACACTGGAATTTGTACCATATATCTTTTGGCCTGGACGTGCTAGGAAACATTCCGAAAAAAAGCTCCTCGCAATCCTTGGCCCATGTCAGTTCTTTGACCATTCATTGCCCAGAGGGAACCTGCATACTTCCACTTCTTTAATGCAGAGCGTTTAATGATTAAGCATCCCCTATTTAGGAAGGATCTGATTCGCCTGTCAGGAACGTCTCTCTCCACCTACAAAATCGCGCACTCCTAGGGGTGTGCACCAATGGGAGGTATACCAATGCACACAATGTGCTAAACACACAATTCCAGAAATCATACAGTTTACCGCCACTCCAGAAAATGTGCAGGTGACCTGCGTCTTCACATTTGCATATGGGGCATCTGCCATCTGTGCCCGGGTTGATTCTGCTAAGTTTATTATATGTATAATACAGTGTGTTCGATGCCTTGAACTGGATACATTTTAATCTGGTATTCAGTGACACAGATTTAGTTAAAGAACACATTTCATCCCATTGTTCATCTGGAATGTCTATCCCCATATCCATTGCCTATTTATTTCTTATGTTCATGTTCTGGGCTACCTCTCTGCCCATTATCATGGTATACAGTGACACCTGCAATCTGCAACAGTCATATGAATTAGAGATGTACATCAGTAGTTTGTTTCCCAGGGGCTCTAGTGCAAACCCTTCCCACCTCTTGGTTGCAGCAGCCCTTACTTAACCTGTAGAATTGTAATATCTCTGCAGTTGTGCCCCTGTGAACTTGCTTCCAGGTGTGCAGCGTGAGAACCCATCCCTCTGGGAACAGATCGAATAGCACCAGGTTCTCCAACTTTTCCCAGTGCCTGAGAAGGGAACCATTTCAAGTGGGAGGAAGACCAGAGAATTTCCATAGTGGCAGCCACTAAGGATGTTCCACCCCTACCCTCAAGAAAATGACTTGCCATGCTAGTATTGTGGTGTATACAGCATTTTCGTGTCAGCATCGTCGGCCGTCAAACATTCCAGCCAAGTGTGTGGAAGGATGTTATCACTACCACACCAATAGGACACAAACTGTGCCTGATTGGCCAGCCAGTAAATTCCGAAGTGTGGCGCTGAGAACCCCCCTCTATTGTAAGGCAATGCCAGCTCTGTCCATTTCTTACGGACCGCACCAGCATGCCATAGGTATTGATCCTGCCTGGTGCCAACTGGAGAGGATACTCAACTTGCAGCTTCTCCATGCTAGCGGTGAGGGAGAACATTTCATACTTGGTGTAGTTCACTGAGGATCCAGAGTATGTACCAAAGAGTATGATGTCACACATGATTGGGTCAAGGTTTATATGAGGGTCCCTGACATAGAGTAACACATCATCTGCATAGAGGGAGATTATTTCTCGAGGCCCCATAAGGTGGATCCCCCAGTGTCTGTGTCTTTCCCTAATCAGATCCACGATCGGCTCTATAGCCAGCATGAACAATATCGGCAACAAGGGCCAACCCTGTCGAGTGTCTTTTCCCAGGAGGAAAGGGTCGGACAGCTGTGAATTTACTAAGATCCTGGCAACCTGGCAGCTGTAAACTGAGTTTACCATAATTTAGCATTTGGGCCACGATTCCACATTTCGCTAATATCATGAATAGGTATTCCCATGTCAAATGCCTTCTGCACATCTAGGGTAACTGCTACCACAGAGGCCTCGGATGACAGTCGGGTCAAAACATTAAGCAGGCGACGGATATGGTCACTGGTGACAATGCTTGGCATGAGGGTGAGTAATCTGTTCGCTGTAATCTTTTTAAACATCTTTGTGTCTACATTTATAAGTGAAAACAGTCTGCAATATCCAAACTGTTTGCCAGTCTTCCCCGGTTTGAGTAGTATGGTTATTGTGGCCTCCCTGAGCATCTCCAGAAGAATGGAGTTTTTAAGCGACTCTTCCCACACCAGCAGCATGTGGGGGGCCAATATGGCACCATATGCCATGTAAAATTCTGCCGTCAACCCCTCTGGGCTCATTGCTTTCCCACTGGATAGGTCTTTAATAACTTGCATGATATCCTCTAATGTGAATGGCATGTTGATTTGCTCCCTAGCTTCTGCTGACAATCTAGATAACAGGATGTACTCCAGCAGGGAGTGTATCGCCCGCTTGCTTTTACAGACTAGTACCATACAAGTTGTCATAGGATTGTCAGAAGACGCCAAGTATATCCGGTCCATGAATTTACTGTCTCTCTGCGAATGAAGTACTGGGTCAACTTGGGTTGGGCCCCTCTCAGTGCGTAGTAGTCTTACTATTGTTCTCCCCAGGCAGTCTCCCTCCCTGTGTCACCTTGCAGCAGCTGGTTTCGTGAAAAATATCTAACTTCCCTCAGCGCATGCTCCCAGAAGAGGGCTAGAGTGGCATGTATGTCATTTAAGAAGACTGGGGTAGGTGTAATTGGGTATTTATTTTCTAGGTCCTAAGTTTAGTTTCACAGTGCTCAAGGTCACGACTGATGGTTTTGAGGACCCAAATTCTCTGGAGATTGGCATCCCCCTAACGTATGCTTTGAACGCCTGCCATATTGTGCCATATGAGGTGGCATCAGGAGTGTTGTGGGTGAAAAAGGTGTGTATATCCTGCTCTGTGTACGTCCGGAATACTATATCCTGAAGTGCGTCTGACTTAAATCTCCACAATTCTCGGTTTGAAGCCCAACTACCCATTGTGATTTGCAACATTATAGGAGTATGGTCAGACAGCGTGCTCGGAGTAAACCTGTGGCCTGAACGTTCCCCAGGAGTTGCCATGAGATCTGGAAAATGTCAGTGCAGGATGCCATGTCATGTACTGACAAGTAGAATGTGAACTCCTGCCCCTTTGGGTGCAGCGTCCTACACATATTACGTATGTTGAGTCTGTCCATTTGGCATTCAAGGCTGGGGGCAGCTTGAGATGGGGCACTAGAGGCATTCAGGTTCTGTCTAGACGCTGGATAGAGTTCATATCACCCGCCCATATAACAGGTTCCCCCTGAGTATGTGTCTATAATGGATGCTAACTCTTTGTAGAAGTCAGGGGTATCCATATTTGCACCATAGGTGCTGACCAGCACAATTTCTACTCCCTCCAGAATACAATGCACTCTAACGTATCTGCCCTGGTGTCAAAATGTGTGCCTTTCTGCGTTAACTTGAGTGTTTTATGAATCAGGGTAAGAACTCCCCTGGATTGGGTCAAAAGATGTGAAAAACCTGCTACTTCCCCAAGATGCAGCCACACTTTCATTGGTGACTGCGGTGGCGTGTGTTCCCTGAAGAAAGAGGATGTTAATTCTGTGCCTAGTGATGTATGCCATTATCTTCCTAATTTTAGTGTAATTGCCCAGCCCACGGACATTCTAGCTTATTACATTAATTACTGTCATCCCACTGCGTTGTCTGGTTCCCATTGTACCTCCTTTTCAGAATGTTGTCTACATGTTTTCGATACTGTGGCCGAGACCCGTTCTTGCCTGCCAAGGCACTGTTCTATAACAATTATTGCTGAAAAAACAGTGTCCCTTCGCACCCTCATCCCCCTCTCAAACAGGACGATGTCAACCTTCCCATAGTTTCAATAACAAACCAAACCATGAACTTGGTAGCTCTTCATGGGGGACACTGCTACTGCCTCTGTCAGCTTTTGTTGCTAATACCAAACTCTATTCGTATGGATACTGAAACATGTACTCACATTGCAAGCCCCTTAAGGAGCAACATGAAATGAGCAACAAACTGGATACAGTGTTCAGCGGGGACTGTCAACATATAAGTATAAGTCCAGGGATGTCTCTGATATCCCGGCAATGGCTCGCACTGACCTTTAAGTCAGGAAACCCAGGACTTTGAGCCGCTCAGGTGTTCAAATCGTTGTTCTCTGCAATGGCGGGGCCTCTGTAAGGAAGAGGAATGTTCACCTCACTTTGTCCTGTCGCCTCCTCCAGGATTGTGAAGAAGTGCATTTTCCCGCCATACAGGAATCTAAGCTGAGTCGGAAAGAGCCTAGCGTATTGGACCACCCTGTCTCTCAGAAGTTTCTTTTCTCCAATGAATGGCCTGTGTTCCATCTAGATTGATGTTGAAAAATCACAGTAGAACTCTATATAGTCGTCGACTTGTATTGAAGGGGGCCCTTTTTTATAGCAGCCCAAAGGATAAGGTCTTGGTAATTTAACAGTTTTACAATCACTGGCCTTAGTGTAGCACCGGGTTTGGGTCTCACCGTGGGTGATCTGTGTGCTCTCTCCACCACAAAAGGTGATGAGAAGGCTGGGTTATCTAGCAAGTTCTTGAGTAGCATTTCCACCACTTATTCCATAGGGCCTGTGCCTAATTTCTCGGGTGGCCCGACTATGCAGACGTTGTTGCACCTGGAGTAGGACTGCAGGTTGTCACAGTGCTGCAGAGCACATTTGAGGTCCTTGGACATCGCAGTCACTTGTGTTTTTAGCCCAATAATGTCATCCTCTGGCATCCTTATGCAGGTTTCAGCTTCTGTGATTCTGGAACTTGCCCATTCCATCTTCACATTTAAGGTACAAATATTGGATGTAATATCATCTAGTTTACCGCTGACAGCGACAAACCCAGATTGCATGCTGTCCATTATCTGTCTCAGATCAGGCATGTAGGTGGTGGGTGGTTCCACAGTATCTCTTGCCCCCTTGCCCACCTCCTGCCTGGACTTGGCTGTCTGTCTGGTGAAGGCCTCCAGGTTCCCCTGATTTTTGTGTGCTCTGCTGCCCTTCTTCATTCTGGCTGGCAGGTCTGTGTCGTGGGGCTGGGGTGGGGGCGCGCAGGCCCCGGTGCAGCAGTTCAGATAGTACATTTTAATGGTCTCTGGTGTTCTGAAAGTATGATCTGGACACTATAATTGGCCATCTCCAGCCGTTCCACAGTGTCTTGCGCTAAGGTCTCTGTGATCCTTAAAGGTAGTGGTCAGTGCCTTACTCCTTTTGATATGATGATATGATATGGCATTTATAACGTGCCTATAGACAAGTGTTTCAAGGCGCGACGAGGCAAGGGAGGGGGAACAGAGGGAAGACAGACAATGATCCTACTAGGTCAGGTGTCATTCAGATCGCACAAGTGCATGCGAAGGGGGAAAAGGAAAGTGCGGGGGGAGGGGAAAGTGCAGCACATGGGATAATAAAATAACAAGATAAATAATGCCTCAATCAGAACTTGATTGAGGCTTTCTGGGACTTGGAATGTTAAACCATTTTAAGTTGTATTGCTGGACATCTTTGTTTAAATAACAACCATCATAAACAATAGATGTTAAATGTGTTTTAGGGTTGTTATGTACACATGAAGAGTGAACATTACTCTGTCTGCAATGTTTGACAAAATGGTGTTTCAGGGTTTTACCACTGAAGGGTTCTGAATAATGACAACATGCCATAAGGAACTCTGAAATTAGAGGGTCTTCTTCACAGGACAGAGAAGAATACCATGTTTCTCCTGTTGAAGTCACCACTTGTCCCCGACAGCCATCTCCTACCACATGATCCTCCCTCATGATACTACCCCCAGGGTCAACATCAAGTAGCGGCTGCCTTTCCCTGGCCACATGGGAGGAGACTTTAGGCTGGGGCAGGACGCCATTTCGTCAACATGCCAGGGGTAGCGGAAGTAACATCATATGACCGTTGACCTCTGATGACAGCACAGGAAGTGATGTCATTTGACCCCACGCCAAAGTGATATCACTGGAAGCGATGGAACAAAATCTTTCACCCCTTGACAAAACAGGAAGTGGTATCACATAGCATTCTTCCTAAGTATAGTACGAAAAATATGGTTACAATATCACTATAATGTGATATACATTTCATACAAGAATGGATCACCATATGTATCATTAAGATCAGTTTGTATAGGCCCAGGTTACCAAATTACTGTGAATGAAAGGAGACGTCCATGGCCAAATGATAATGATGTGTTATTATATAGCACTTACTCTTAAGCACTTTATATAGAACAAATATACATACAATAAAACCCAAACTGTGTTGGTACTAATTTATCGACCTCCGAAGGATGAAAGGCTGAGTTTTGTTTAAGAACAGACTAAATCAGAGATTCACCCCCTCAAGTGTGCCTGAAATAAACTTTTAATGAGTCCAGCAATTATTGTATAGAATTCCAGAAAGACAAATTATTTGAAATTCCTATTCTTTCTTATTTAGGGGTGCTGCAGAAAGTGTTAGACTTGTCTAACCCCTGTTCTTTTTTTTTTTTAACAGGCCTAAACAAGAAAGCCAGCCACTCCAGAAGCAAAGAGCCACATGGTGCTGGCCACTTGCATGTAAAAAAAATAAAAAATAAAAAATTACAAAAACGTTTTTTGCCCGTTTATTTTAGAGGTAGCAAGGGAGACCACATGGGTAGCAAGGGAGACCTCGGGGTCGCAGTTGTGACCCCTGGTGACCCCTAAATGACGTCCCTGGGTTGGGGATCATTGATGACTCCTTAGGATTCATCGCACTACCTTCAAATAGTTCATGTAATCTAGAACACCCCACTTCTTCCAAACCGTAAACGCCCCCTCATTCACTTCTAAAGGTAAAGAAAAGGTTGTGATATCATACTTTTTAATTAGAGAATCGTAACCTGGCTTGCATACATATTCCTGGGACGGTCTACTTTTGGAAGCCATATTACATTGCTTAATGGCTGGGGTATCATTAACCCATCCATTTCCGCACAGATTTTCCTCTGTGCATTACCAAACCATTCATTAATAAGTTTAATCAGAGAAAGCCAATCCCCCTCTGCTTCTAGGGGCCATGAGTACTTTACGAGCAACCCTTGGTATCCCACTGTAACGCTCACCTGGTATCCACGGGGACGTCACTCAGCCTGTTCTGACCTCTTACGACCTCGAACCCTTCCCTGGAGGCTATTCGACTGGAGACTGGGCCTGAAACACAGGACTGGTAGAGTTTAACTCCCTATTGTCTCTGTGTGCTTGAACCCCTTCTTCCCCGGGGTCCAACCCTTCCCCTTGATCCACAGCTCACCTTGTTTTCTTGGATAGTGTGCTCTCCGTCCGGCATTCAGCGCAGGGGCGTGTTGATTGATGTGGGCTTGTTGCTGCCTAGTTACTTCACTGGCAAGAGTCCGACAGGTAAGTATAATGCGTCTTTTGAACAGTCCTCTAACTTTGTTCCTTTCCTTCCTTAGATGATGGCCGGCATCGGGGGATGGTGGCGTGCTGCTGAGATGAGTAGTGCTGAAGGTGAGTGAGAGCTCGATGTGCGATGCACCCCTTTCGTATTTGCATTGAACTGAGTTATTTTTCTGTGTCTTTTAGGTGCCGTGACATTTTCAGCGTGGATGCCGGTTATGAAGTACAAATGCGGTGGGTAAGCGCGGTATGCGGCACCTCTAGATGTTTCCACGCTAACCTGGAGTGTCTTTTCCCTCTTGCAGATGGATGAGAAGTTCCGGAGACAGAGTTCCCCCAGAGCGGCTGGGATTCAGGTAAGCGTTTGAAGCTCGTACAATATTTAAGAAATAAGCGAAGATTTGCAGAATGCTTACTAATGCCTTTTTTCTGTTCTTTTCCCTTTTCCTTAGGAAGCAGCGTGCCGGGATGGGAATGACACCGCCGAAGATGCCCGCAGAACAGAAGGAGCGATGAATGATGGGCAGAAGCGCCGCAAGGTAAGGCTGTTCCTAACGGTGTCCTTGTTCTTGCAGGAGCTGAGCACAGAAGAAAGATGCAGGTCTACTGGAGACCGATCCGAACACGGTGAGTGTCACGCTGCAGGTGCAGAAAACGCAAAGCATGTTTCTCAGCCTGGGTGTGGCTTAAAATAGTCTCTGGGTATCCCAGGTGTCTCTGGGCTGAACCACATCCAAAAGACTAGACCGCCCATGCAGTTCTGGGAACCGAAATGTGTGGGGGCATCCATCTTGTCCCCATCAATGCACTACAAGTGCAATCCCCAATGTTATCCTATGGGAGTGAGTGAGTCTGGTGCCCCAAGCGCCAAGTCTGACTCCAAGTGGGTCTTTGGAGGGATGGAGAGGCCCTTGAGGGCCATGTAGGTGATCGTGGCCTGGCTCCAGCCTGACATCTTGGAGGGTTGGGGACAGAAGGGGCAGGAATCATGACACCCACCTTTCCACATAAAATGAAAAGATAAATTCTGTAGCTTTTGAAAAAATTGAACCGTTAGGTGAATTGCGAGGGCCTGGAAGAACAATGACACCCTAGGTAATGTAACCATCTTAATTACCACAATTCTCCCTAAAAATGAGACCAAAAGTGATGATCATTTGAAAGATCTCACTTGAAAATTTACAAAAACCCTGAAAATTAGCCTCATACAGGCCACCAACCATTTTGGTGTGGTGTATACCCAAATATTTAATATTACCCAATGTCCAGCAAAAGGACCAGTTAGACTTGGGAAGGGTAATCTCTTCAAGATCCAGAGAAGATTCAAAATGTCTGACTTCTGCACATTTATCTTAAGGCCAGCCAGCCTTAAAATGTATCTAATTCCCTCCTCACCCCTATGAACGACTTAGCTGCAGTAGAGAGTGACAAGCGCATATTGTCTAAAAAAGCTGAAATTCTATGCTCCTTAGTTCCAAAAGGGATCCCTGGATATCCTTAGATTGTTTAACACATATGAGAAATGGATCGAGATAGATAGCAAACAAAAGAGGAGCTAATGGGCATCCTTGTTTGATGACCCTAAAGGGTTCAATTTTCTCTGTAATTCCCTCATTTATCCACAATCTAATTGAAGGGGAGATATAATTCACTTGAACCATTGGACAAAAGTGATTCCCAAATCCCATCCGTTTAAGAACTTCAAACATAAAGAACCACTCCATGCGATTAAACACCTTCACTGCGTCTAAAGACGAAAAGGTTGCTAAAGAATTCTTCTTTTCCACATTTTCAATAAAATTAACTACTCTTTGGGCCTCATTCCGAGTCCGGCGCTAACCAATGGCGGTAGTAGTGCCTTGGTCGGCACCGGACCCGTACCGGCACCGCCCTGGTGGAATGGGAAATTACCGCCCTATTCCGAGTTGACCAGGGCGGTAATTTCCCATTCCCCAGGGCTCTTCCCCATTCCCAAATGAGCCCCCATAGGACTCAATGGGAATGGGGAAATTGCAAATAACGGGGACCGTACTTTACGGTCACCGTTATTGGCTAAAAAGCCCCTTTGCGCCCTCGTCCCTAAGGACGAGGGCGCAAAGGGAACTCGGAATGTGGCGGTAAGGGATTACCGGCACCGGTCTCGTTAACGGTGACCGGTATCCCTTACCGCCATACTCGGAATGAGGCCCTTTGTATGTTGTCACAAGTCTGGCTCCCTCAAATAAAACCACACTGGTCCAACGAGATCAAGTCAGTGGATCTAATCTGTTGGCCTGCACCTTCATAAAAATCTTAGCATCTATATTGATTAGAGCTATCGGATGATAAGATCCACACTTCGAGGGATTTTTATTCAGTTTGGGAATCAAAAGCATTTAGCTTCCTCCATAGATGCAGATAATTGCCCGATATAGGAAATTAATTGAGGAGAGTCGTTAATTTTGGGACCAATAAATCACCAAATGTCTTATAAAATAGAGCCGTAAAACCATCTTGTACTGAAGCTTTATTAAGGTGCAATCTTTTCATGATGAACCAGACTTCCTCTTCCGTAATTGGAGCTTCCAATCTATCTCTATCAAGTAGATCTACAAGGGAAATAGAAGTCATTTGAAGGTGTAATCCACCTGATCATCTTTTAATGGATAATCAAAATCATATAATTCCCTATACAATTTTGTAAATAACTCGGCTATCTCCTCAGTACGGATTCAAATATTTCCCTGTTCATCTGACAGATTCCTAATCATCCATGCCCCTTTCTGTCACCTACGGAGTTTGGACAACATACTATCTGCTTTATTAGCTTTCATATAAAAACACCTTGTCTGCTTTACTGGCCCTAACTAACTCTAACTGACCTGCTACCCCTCTCAACTTCCTCAAATGAGCCCTAAAAGGATGTTCCTGTAATTGTTTTTGTTGTTCTTTCAAATCCAATTCAAGATCACGTTCCAGGACACCCAATTGTTTTACCCTAAACGCTTCCATAGAAATGAGCTTCCCTCTGAGAACCGTTTTAAATGTGTCCCATGTAATATTCACAGATGTTTACTCCAGAGGATTCTCCTCTGAGAATCTTTCAGTCCTTTCTCTGATCTGTTTAACATGAGCCTCATCTCTGAGAATTTCATCAGGGAAAGACAAACTCCACACACTTCAACTGGGTAATAAATCATCCCATTTAACAATAACTGCAGCATGGTTTGAAAACGATTTCATACCTATCTCAATTTCCCTTATCCTCATTAACAACAGAGCAGACACCCAGACATAATCTATCCTCAAGTAAGTCATATGTATGTTGGAATAAAACATGTAATCACGTTCTAAACCATGAGTTTTCCTCCAAGCACCCTTAAGCGTCAGGAGCTCCATCACCTTCCTCAAGGGACTAGATGCAGCCGCACTCTCCCAGATTATCTGTGAGCTCCTATCAAGGGAGGTGGAACATACCAGTTTAAAATCCCCCATCAAAATAGTGTCACCATCTGCAAATGCCTCAAGCCGTGACAAACGGTCCCATGCAAATCCATTCCGGCCGATATTTGGAGCATATATTGTAGCAATAGTAATCATACTTCCACCCCATGTCCCCTTTAACACAATAAAACATCCCTCTTTATCTTTAATCACCTGTCGAATTTTCATCCCTGAACTCTCCCGTATTGCCACCAAAACCCTGTCTTGCCCAGATCATTCAAAAGAAGATGAATTTCCTGAAAAGCAAAAACCGTAGGTATCCTAGAACCAACATAAACCCCACCTTCTTTCTATTAGCCAGGGAGTTAAGCACCCTAACATTTTGACTAACAACCTCGAACAAAATACTTCAAATAGACATGCTTCCTGTAAGCTTTTCCCCTACTTCCAGAAATATCTTGCTGCCATACCTTAGGATCCAAGCTAAAACACAAAGCTAAAGAACCATATAATAACCCATCATTACATTGAATGAAACTGTGAATTACCCTCCGCCTGACCCCAAGAACAACCAAGACAATGAACAATAACCCAACAATCAAACTAAGAAACTGAGGGGATCCGGTCGTCCTACCCATAAAGGGCCCTGAGCCTACTAAAGCTTAAATTAGTCAGCAAAACGCAACAAACAGCAGGACATTCTACAATCCTAAATGTGGAATCAATAGGTGCCATCCACATACCCCACCTTAGGCTGTGCTAAAATTCTCAGGACCCTCCCATCCAGCCCTCAAGCCCGAATCATCATAAGCAATAAGCCGTCAACAAAAAAACTATTCATCCCAACACTGGAGTCAATAGCCATTAAAATCAGGAGGAAGTTCAAGTGTGAGGACCTCAAGGTGCTCCTCTTCTCGAATTAGATACCACAGTAGACCATTCTCAACTTCTACTGTTTCATAGAACTGAGTTATCCTTCCCATATGTTGTATCCTTTTCCACTCCTTCCGAATTCTAGTGGTAGCAAGTTTACTCCTTCTTGAGGGTGTCGTACTAAGCCTCTGGACCCCTTCAAATGTAAATATGAGGCCAAATAGGAAGGTTCAGTGATATCTAATGTCTCGCATCTTAAATTTGGACACCACCAGATTCATTTCCCATCGTGTTTGGAGTGTGATTACTGCCAAATCTTGCAATAATTGGACCCCTTTACTGTTCACTCTGATGGGAGTGTCCTTTCTTGCAGCCTGTAAAATGTTCTCCTTCTGTGTATGTGAGGAAAGAGCCGCTACCACATCTCTTGGTCTACCATTCGGACCAAGCCTTTTTGGGCTCGTGTTATGTACTCTATCAATATAGATTTCCTCAGGGGTGAAGTTAGTCAAAATCCCACTAAAAAGAGAATGGATGCTTAATTTCAGGTCCACATCTAAAAAACCCTCAGCCAGATTCTTAATACTTATGCTAGAGCATAGCTGCCTAACCTCTGGGTTTAGCCTGGAGACTCTGGCTTTATACGCTCTTCTCCGGGAGCCCAGGGAAGAGCGTGGAGTCTCTAGATTTTCCGGCATCCCCTCATGTCTCCTCACACCATCCCTCCTCCTCTCCCCCTCAGCTGCCCATGCATACACTGTGGACTCACGTTGCCGCTTCCATCCTCCTCCGTGGAGGATGGAAGCATATTCTATGGAAAGGGAAGATCATAACCCTCTCTCATGGCCTTGTTTAATTTTGCATTCTTATTCGTGATCGGAGCCCAACATTTATTCATAGCTAGACCTGGCATTGTTCCAGCACCACATACTGGGCAAGTGTAATTTGCAGCACAAGTACATCAGTCACCTGAAAGGCATCCCGCAATGCATAATTTATATATCACATGTAGTTTGCAAGCAAGCCCATTTAGAAGGGTTCTTACCATCGCCGCTTTTGGCATTTGCTTGTTATGTGCACCCAATGTAGTATGATAATCTTTTAATGTATGAGGACCCTTATTACAACTTTGAAAAGTTAAGAGCTAGAAGCTGAAGACTACAAATACTGACGAGAAACCACAAAGGAAACTTGCACATCACTACCCCCTTGCGAAAGTGTGGGCGTGGCCTGGCTGTGACATAGATTTCCAGTTTTTGATTTTGGAATGTATGCAGTAATGTGTTAGAGCGTTGAGAGCGATTTTCAAGATTCTCTGTTTGAATTTCCAGGTCGCAAGATCTACGTAGATGTTCCAAAAGTTCACTATTAGCTTGGACATCTCCAGAGAAGTCATGCAAGGCTTTCTCATTATTGTCCACCCTTTCCCCCAATTGTACTACCTCTGCTTTAATCTCAGAAATTTTTCGTGAAAAGATGTTGTGAATGATTACTGAAAGGCACTGAAACCCTGTCTGGGATCTTCCTTAGTCATGCAACCAGTACCAGTTCAGTGGTTGCCATAGCACTGGTATGCGTACATTTCTCCTGCGCCTCCTGGGTTATACACCACCTCTGAAGGGACCCTGCTGGCAACATGTTTCTATGAAATGAAGGAGGGTTTGGGGTCCTTTGTGCTTACCCTTAGGCAGTTGGTGCTCGCAATGGAAGTCAACAGTGTTTTCAAGAAGCATTGTGACAAATTTTCGGATGTCACCCCTTCTCCCCTAGACGGAGCCCCTCCTCATGAGGCCATGGAGGTGAGGCCACTAACCGATAGTCCCCCTTGGGTGTGGTACTCAGTGGGAGGATCTAATGGTCAGGGATCCCCCTATGGGACTACGGATGGCTATCTGAAGAGAACGCAGTATCCATGCCAATCATCTGACCCTAGACCCCCTTCCTACAACCCTAATAACTCCTTCCCTAATAGGGTCATGAGTTATTGTCACCCTAAGATTCTCCTAGAAAGTACTGGGACGCGGAACAATAGGAATGACCTAAGTGAAGATCTCTTTCCCAGTACTGTGACGAAGAAGAACTCCATTGACTCACAAGGGAATGCAAGGTCAGTATTGTGACATGGGAGAAGTGCAGAAGCATGAAGATTATCTATGAGAACCACATTGAACAGTCTAGTGGTTACCGACTTCCTATTGATCCAACGGTAGTTGAAATAGAGAAGGAAACCAGGAAGTGTTGTCAAACCCTCCATCTAGGAGTAAGGAGCAAGGAAGTGGTGCTCTGTTGAGAAGGGACTGTGGGCCGGTTTGCCCACCGGACAGATGGGGAACCTTGGCCAGCCGGCAAGGGAAAGAGATCCTCCAAGGAAGGGTGAGGGCCCAGAAATCGATCAGGTTTGGAAGGCTGAGAGGACCCGAAACCATTTGCAACCGGCCGATGGGCGTCAAAGGGCAGAGAGCCAGACTTCCTGACTATTGGAGCCACCACAGGGGAATCCAAACCGAAGAGGAGGCAAGCAGAGACCCAAGCGGAGCTGCAGGAACAGTCCGTGGGTGAGGCCACACTTCCTGACTTGCGAAGCCACTGCAAGGGAAGCCGAATCCAGGAGGAAAGTTCCTGTGGCAGACCCAGGTGCGAAGATGCTAGAGAGGCGGTCCCCACGCACCAAATGGAGTGAATAAGAAACCAGAGGTGGGGAGAGCCAACAGCAAGCAGAGCCACACCACAGGGCGGCATGGCCCAGACAAGCTGCTTACAGCGCAGAGGCAGAAATACTGCTGAGCCGTGTCGGCAGACTGAAACGGCTCCGAGTTGTCAAGAGAGCCGGGGAAGATATTAAAGAATCCTTGAGCAGCTGCTGTGCTATGGCCAAGACCATACAGGTACAAGGGTGGCCAAGACAGTGGTTGGGAAACCAAATAGGGTGCGGGACACCCACAGCCCTTTGAGAAGGGACACAAATAGAAATCCTTTGATAAACAAGAGAGAGACTTTTGAGAAAACCTGCAAGAGTGAAACGGGTTCAATTGAGCAATACTGTACATCTGACAGAAGGGTTAAGAACTCATATTTTGAAATAGCTGATGAACTTTGTTTGAGAAGCAATACCTGGCAAGGAAGAGAACCAGGTTTGCCTTGTGGGGTTAAGGGAACCCCACACAGTGGGTAGAGCAATGATAACACTCTTCCTCATCGCATTACCTGATATAAAAAGGAATCTGGTCTGCCAACTGTGGTCAGGTACCCCCTAGAAGTGGGAAGAGCATCCGTACCAGTCTTCATCATAGCAGTGCTTGGTAGGAGGAAACCAGGTCTGCCAACCAGGGTCAGGGACGCACCACAGCTTGAAGGAGCATCCAAACTGCTCCTCTTGGTCACAGTGCCTGGTGGGAAAAGAACCAGGTCTAGTGGTAGAAACTTTATCTTAGACTGACTGACCCGTGTGACATATCCTTAATTGAGTAGATATTTCCAACAAACAACGTTGTACCAATACATCATGATAATTGAGAATATAAGGATAAGATATCAAGCAACACCATATTATGTTGTTAACTAAGCAATCCCTGTTTGCCACTTTTTGCATGCACTTATCTTACCAGTGCTACATTTTTGATTAACTGCTCCACGTTACATGTTCTTAACTGACTTGACATTCCTTACAAATTATACATTGCGGCACAGATAGGCTTTTCACTGCCCTTGTTTACTCTCCACTAATACAAATGACTTATGACAGACTGCAGTATTATTTAGAAGTTGACCAATCCTTAATTACAGACGAAAACATCACATGCCATCCCAGGAGGGCTGCTGCTGTCCCCGCGGCACGGCCATCTTGTCAGGCAAGTGCACAGTAACCGTCTCCATGGCAACCTGTTCGCTAAATGGGGACAGGCATGACAGCTTCGGTTTCTGCCATGCCTATGCATTACCTCGATCAAACACAATGGTGAGCCGCTTTGGTTACAGAGACATAAGCGTCTTGTTACTCATTCTTTACCAGCTCATGCCTTAAACTCATGTCGTTTTGTAGATCGCGTTACACGGATCAGTGCCAAACAGACCTTCTGTCCTGTCAAGTACAGGTTAGTTTCACTAAATACCAGGTAACATTGCGTTTATTAGTTAATGCTGAACATGAGCACACAGGAATGATAATGCCCAGTATTAGCACACAGCGATGAACACCATCACGCTTGTCACCGTAAATATAGCTTCATAAAATAGATACTTGGCCACAGATTACCGTGAGATAATGCCGGCCGACACATAAGCATAAATAAGAGATAAGAATGCTGGGAGATGCATGAGATTAACAGCCAGGTTTTTGATAAGGATGGAACCAGCAATAATCATACCAATCACGTTAACAGACATGATGTGAGAGTGGCATAGTTAATGATGCTTAGCATGATTTTGGTTTAACGAACAGAGTGCTAACATACACACTGATGGTAATGCTGATTGTGATTTTACTTTCTGTTAACAACCTGGTACCCTTTCCTTATGTGGTGACAGCATGATGTAATGCTATGGCGAATTTTGACATGATGTGTATTGATTGATTGCTCTACCTGCACAAAACAAGGATTTTCTTGTAACAAGCAAGGGCACAGGGCCTGATGAAGGACCACAGGTCCGAAATGCATAGGCCTAATCTTGGATTTGCTAGCACATTAGAACCATTCTTTGGTTCATGTTATTGAATTAAATACATTTTCGGATTTATACAACGTTGGATGACTGGCATTTTTGTTCACCTAAAGAACTTGTTGAATATCGGATGCAATAAAAACTATCTTGGAACTAACCAAACCTCTCGCGGGTATAAGGGTGTGCAGCCCACACCGATGGCTAACTAGCCTTGGTCTCTTTTCTCTGCTAAAAGAACCAGGTCTACTAATCGGGGTCAGGGACCCTAGAGGCAGAGAAGAAGCCTGAAAAGGGCCATTTGGGGAATGGTGACATTTCCCTACCAATTGTTGAACTGTGTTACAAGCCTAAGCAAGACTGAGGAAGGGAGCCATCCCCCAGCAGTTTATGGACTGTACAAGTAGCCTGAGGAAGGCTGGGGAAGGGAGACAATCCTCCCAACACTTGGGGGAACTGATAACCCCAGAACTGTCTTTTGTTCAGGGGAAGGGAGTCCTTCCACTGGGCTAGGAAGACCTACATTTTATTTAGTTTAAGCTTAAAGTGTGAATGACAGATCTAGGATTCTGACATTCGACATTGGGACATTTGCTTTTGACATCCTTCCTATGACATTAGTAATTTTGGTTGAGGCTTGGAATCCCCTCTTAGAGTTAGGGCAAAATAGGGTTTTCTATTCATTTTCTCACTTGAATAAAGGGTTAAGCCAACCACCATGACCCCTCTGTGCCATGCACCTACAAATAACCTAGATCTTATTAATACGCAGATTGATATATTCAAGTTTGTGCGGAAACTTAGACTAAAGAAATACTTTGCAACCGCAGTAAAGAAGAGGGAAGAGGTTGGAACCAAGGGAACAGAGTGTGAAAAGTGACTGCACGATTGAAGATATTGAAAACATCCATCTTCTCAAGACTTTGGGAGAACAAGACACAAGTGAGATATATACTACCATGCATGAACTGGGCATTACACCGATAAGCCTTCTGGAAGAAGAACTTAAGCGTAAAGCAAGATTCGAACCACAATTTTCTGCTGAAAGCATGATTGAAGTCTTTTATAGAGCTACTGCTAGAGACATATATGAGCTATATGGAAATATAAGGACAAGTTATAGCAAACACAACCTAACCAAACTAGAACAAACATCATTGCGAAACCTACAAAAGGACAAAGGTATTGTTATCAAGGAGACGGACAAAGGTGGCAATATCGTAGTGATGGATAGACAAGACTACATACAGATGGCACTAAATCATCTAATGACACCTTTCTGTTATGAGGAACTGTCCAAAAATCCAAAAAATGAAATTATACTTCAGATGGAGGAGCACATTACAGAATGGCATAGAAAAGGAATGATCTCTGATGATGAAAAGAATGCATTGGTCAACAAATTTCCCATTTTACCAACTTTGTATTTTCTTCCGAAGGTGCACAAGGCATTTGATAAAATCCCTGAAGGACGCCCAATACTTGGTGGTATTGGTTGGCTGACTGAGAGAATCTCGGAATACATAGATGTCCTGCGACCATGAGTGCCTAAATTGAAGGCTTTCATCAAGGATACCACGGATGCAATCAAAGCCATTAACAAAGTGGTCTGGAAATCGTCATATATACTGGCTAGTTGGGACGTCCGGTCACTATATACTATTATTGAACACAAAGCAGCCATACAGACCATTGATTTTGAATTTAAATAGGACTCTGCATCACTGGATATGATATAATTTGCCCGTGGGCACAACAATATTATAAATATGTATGTTTCATTTGAATTTGCTTTAAAAGATAAACCAAACAAGCAGTGGGCACAACAATTATATAAAAATGTATGTTTCATTTGAATTTGCTTTAAAATATAAACCATTTTGAAATCAAATTGGATCTTGTGTGGCACAGTCAATGTGTGGGATCTACTATTTCTTTCAGTAACCAAGGAGGTAGGGGTACTGGTTCCTCCAACAATCACGACACCAACGTGACACTTCCCAATGGTGTAGTATTTGGGTCGCTAACAGAAGAAGTGGAACCACAAACAAACCCTGAAAAACACTTTATAAAATATTTTCTCACAGAGGGATCCACAAGCCCAGAGGGGGCAAATGAGTCAAGAATGGCTCCTCAAAATACACCTTCTAAAGAGTTTCCCTTTTCTGGAACCTCCCTCAGAATGGTAATGATTGCAGGTGCATTCCAAATCTGAGCTTCCACCAAATCAAAGTTGAGGGAAACCAGCAATAGTCTTGCAAATATCTATACACTACTGCATCCACAAAAACACCTCAAGGAAGTCTACGATGTCACTGTTAACAAAATACAAAACAATAAACGGGGCTTGAAACCAGTGCTCTCTTTACCACGGCTTTACTGCATCAGTTGATTGAAACCATAAGAGCCAGAGGGCCAGAGCTCCATTAGTGTTGGAAGGAATCGTCCCTCAAGTAGGACGTAAGGAAGACAGGACACGTCGTGCTCTTTCACCATTTATTTTCTAACTAACTTTCCCCTTCCCCTGTGGGCTCATCCTCTTCCTCCTCCCACCTCTCAGTCCTTAACCCCTTGTCTCCTGTCCTCCTCCCTCATAACAAATAGTACCAGCAATACAAAGCTTTATTAGTTCCAGTGTCTTCCTTTTTGGATGTCTGGCATAGGGAACCCCTCACGGATACCACAGTTCCCCATTCAGAATGTAGGCTACATCTGTCTCCTAGCTGTATGCACTGGCCTCCTACCCACGATGACACAAGGAAGCTTCTCCATATGGAAGCAATCCAGGCTGCATCAATTCTGCTTCAGCAGAGCAGGAACATGTCCGGACGTCTCCTGATGGCTCCTGGGAAATGGAGAACCTACAGCAGCGGCAAAGGCCCCTATGCATGAATAAGCTGTGGGGGTAAGAAGAGGGCCCCTATACAGTTACCACTCAGTTGCAGGATGACGTACGCCAATCCCCATATCACGGATGGGGAGAAGAAAGCCACACTGCAAGTTTCAAGTGTGCCATCAGGAGGAGCTCCACAGCTCAAATATTCCCAGGCACCCTCTTCCAACAACCAGCTTTAACACTTCCCTACAATCTATTCAATTCAGGCAAAGGAAAAAGCCTCATAAATTACAACTGGTACAAACCTCATAAATTAGAACTGGTACATACATACAACTGGTCCCCCTCACCATTTTCCGTCCCCTACTCCCGAGCTTGGTCTCAACTGTACCACTTCATGCACCTGCACTAGGTGAAATGTCATCAGGACTAGTATGCTAGTTTTTCTGTTTAGATCATTCTGAATATTCAAGGCTTAAGCATGATGATTGCATTCCCTTGTTCCCTTCACACCTTGAAGCGCTTTGAAGCACTTCACCTGTGTATAAGCACTATATAAATAAACAATAAATAAATCAGTGTAATGTAGGGGAGGACTGGTCCAAAAGACCCTCCTCGCCCACGTCTCCTCCCCAGGTGAGGGCCATGGCTCACTGGGCGTCCCCTCATACCACCCGGGCCCAGGTGGTGGAGGGTTCACCTGCTGACGACATTGCCCACACGTATTGATGCCCACATATATCGAATTTAGCTAGGCCCAGAAACCATTTTGTCTAATCAAAGCTGGTGTGAGCTCTGCGCGCTGCAGTGCGGCCCCCACCCACGGAGAGTTTTCAATTATCCCTGTCGCCACAGCTCCCTGGCATGTCCGCTGCAAGCATGTTCCCACAAGAAGGACGGACATGAGCTAACACAGTACACTGACACTGTAACATTTCACCGTCCGCAGGGCATCACTGCTCCCAGAATGACCCGGTCAGCAGGGCCTGGGTGATGGGAAGGTCTGTAGAATGGTCCTCTGATGAAAGAGGAAGAGTACCCAGAGATAAATGTAAAAAACTACTTGTTGCATTCCCCCCATACACGCCATGCATGCCAAAGATACCTGTAGAATTGTGTAGTTAGTGTACATAACACCAGCCATAAAGGACCCGCACATCCCGCGGTCCCGCGCCATACCTGAACTAATGCTGCTACAGTACACAAGAAGGCGAGTGTAACCATGCAGGGGGCACCAGTGATGGGAGTGCGAGAATGCACTCGCCACGTATGTATGTTCAAAGCCCCTTGCATACCGCCACCGTCACATACGGCGGCGGTTCATTTTCTGTGTGCTGCACAAACCGTAATGCTACCTCACTTATTGCAAGATGTATATGCATATAGTTTAATACTGTAATTGTTGAAATATCGTGTACTAATAAGGTGCTCGGACTGAACATAACTGAAATGCTTCCAGCAAAGTGAAATGTGTGTTCTCAAGTAATTCAAACAAATATTATAAAGTGTTCTAATGATTGTAATGTTTACACCTCCAAAAACCGACAACACATGAGGAAGTTACCTTTGCAAATATGTGCAAGGCCATTCCCCTCCCACCCTGCGCAGGCTGCCAAAAGCATGAGAACAGAGGCCCGAGCCGCGCTGCCCCACCTCCCCCAACTAGGCTGGAGCCGCTCCACAGATGCGTAGCCCCCCTTTACAGCACCCAAGGCCACGGGCCGCCACCTGCATTATTTACAGCATAGCAGTAAACCTCTGCCTGAACCCACACTTCCAAAGGCGCCCCCTCGTGAACCCCACAACCCACCAGATCATCTTAGACTTATGGCCCTGTACAACGAGGACACCCAACACTGTGGCAACACACAGCGACACATTTATAACTACATCTAACAAGACAGGGAGACTTGTACCGTCCGTCCCATGCCCCGAAGCTTAGCCCCTCAACCTATGGTACTGGTCAACAGGACGCTGGTAACCATGCCCTGATGAATGACCATCAGACCTCTCACAAGGTGCATTCCTCCTGTGTTGCATTAACCTGTAAAATAACCTATTGAAAGATTTATTAAAGAGAATAACACTGTAATGACTGAATGACTGCGGTGTGCATGGCCTAGGGCAAAGAAGTCAGGAAAAGACATTCATCTCTGACACTGGACGCGGAGGCACACCAACACCGCCCGGATGAACTCTGCCAACTTGTCAGGCCCAGCCCTAACCACGAGGCTGACCAGTGACGTTCTTCTGCCACGACCAACCACCTCGCAGCAGCACCTATAGTTAGTCATCGCCACCCAATCCCATTGTATTTGTGCCCCCTATAGTATGCAGGTTTTTGATGACGTTTTTTGTAATTATATACGCCTGTCTTTGCGATTGTCAGACAGAGCGCTCTCGGAGTTTGCAGAGTTCTTTGCATGCCCTATTCTGATCGATAAACTCCCATTTAAGCTCACCCGCACTCTGTCTTGGCTTTATTCCCTACCTGGGAGAGTCCTTCATTGTCTCTCATTGCGGGGAGGATCGTGCTGGCTGGGGACGCTCCCTTTCAGTGGTGACCCCGAAAGCGTGATTCTTTTCTATTATTTCTTCCCGATCTAACGCTACCGTCCCCTTTTGGCACGAGAATCTCCGGTCGAAAAGGGATACGCACGGTGAGCCGGCTCCTGAAGGCTGGCCGCCAACGGCGACCGGTACAATAAGAACTGCGCACTCAAAAGAGAGGGGGTACGGGATCCCAGTTGCAAAATCCCCTTTGAGTACCGCTCGCCGGAGCCGGGGCTGACTGTTGAGCTGACGGCGACACTGCCTGGACGGACCCAGTTTCGGAGACTATCGGTTCAAGACGGGCACGTGAGTATTGAGTGCGAGTGACTGTAAAGGGAGTGGGGAAAGAAGTGTAGGACAGGGAACGAAGAGAGGGTACGCAGATCTACTAAAGATCATTCTAAAATTTCCTTGCTTTTTCTTTGCATATGGCCATTAGGATTAAGAGGTGAAGAAGAGATAAACGTGACGGGAACCTAGCTCCGAAAGGGGGTGGAAGGCGGCGCCGCATAGTGCTATCTTGACTAGTACTGGGAATATATGAAGAAGTGGAATATAAGAAAAAGTGTCCAGCAAAAGGGGGCACTGAGAATATATTAGAGACCGCTATTACTTCTTTTCTTTTTCTTTAGGGTTAGGGGGAAAAATAAATGTGAGACCAGTACAAAGCTAAGGGGGAAAGTAAGAGGGGGAGAATCCTACTACAAGAGGAAAGAGGAGACCAATACATATATATATACATGCGCATCCATATATCGGAATAAGAAGGATAGGGACAGCCGGCTAGGGAGGAAAGGGAGGGCAGCGTGAATTGTGGACAGAGTGTTACTGGGAGGTGTGTGCACCTCGTATGGGTCAGAGGACAAGTTGATGTTGTAAGTGTGTAAACTGGCTATAAATGTACATAAATGGAACGGTCATGGTAAGTGTGACCAGATAGGATTTCTGTTGAAGAGATAAAACGACAAGGGGGAGTGAGTGTGTGCCTATTTTGGTTTCCGGGTAAATGTTGACAAAATAACTGATGGTTTGCTCTTGTATGTGCCCCCCCCAAAAGAGAAGAGAATAGCTACTGTGTACAGCCAGTTGTGCATTGCGCAGGGAGGGGATAGAGCACAGAGGAGCCCATTATTGACTGAGAGGTAAAAAACGAAAACAATATTGGTAAGAGGTGTACATTGTAATTGTAGACACACAGATAGAAACAAGCGCTAGGGGAACACACAAGATGGGGGCCGAGACACCCTTGTCGCACATTTGTAAGAGTTTACCAGGCCACGCGGAGCGGATTAAAAAATATCATGACCAATGGGTGACCGAGTTAAAGGGGGAGGGGTTACCTCAGATTTGGCCCGAGGGAGGGTCTTTTGATAAAAGCGTTCTGGACATGGTGGCCACATGCATTTTCATGAAGTACAAGGGGAAACAGTTGCAGAATAGGAGAGAAGTATTAGATTTCTGGAGGTTATTTGAGGAGATACCTCCTCCCAAAGCACCAGTGTTAAATCCTGACCTCCCGTCCACCACTGACAATCCATTGATGATACAGAAAGATGTCAGCGAAGTGTCAAGTGTAGCGCCACCAGTAGAGGTAATAAGTTTGTACCCGATATTGAACAAGCCTGTGCCCGCAGAGGGGTACAGTGACCCCACTTACGTACCTCCCCCAACAGCTACTACGCCCCACCGGCCCACGGCACCTCCGCCATATGAAAGCACGAGGGAGCGAGCCCAGGCAGGCACACAAAGGGTAGACATAGAGAAGCTCACAGACGATTTAGAATCAAGACTGTCGATAGCAAAAGATGAGCTCTCAAGGTTAAAAGACATATGCGAACGAACAGCACTAGATGCAACTAGACCAGGGCGTACGTCTAGAGCACCAGGTGAAAACAGAAAGCCCGAAGAGGGGTGGAAAAAGGGCGAGATCCTGTTTAGAATTGAGGAAGAACCAACACGAATAATAAAAGTAGGGACCCAAGAGGGAGATGTTGGCAACGAAGAAAGGCTTGGGGGAATTAGAGAGGAATTACTATGTGATATAAGGGACGAGTTAGAAGAAAGCAACAGGTTGAGTATGGCGATGGGAGGGGGAAGCGACGGAGAGGAAGGTACATGTTCGATGAGAACATTGGACGATGAGTGGACGGGGCGATTGAGGAACAGGGTGGGGAAAATGGCATCACTGGGGACATCAGCGGTCAAACCGGGTCCCGATGGAACGACAAAAGGAAGGTTACAGCTCCCATTGATACATAGGGGAGGAGGGAGGCCCAACTATATTCCATGGGCTCAGATGGATAAAGCCAACCTACTAAAGTTATTGCCCCCGTTGTCAGGAGGAGCAAGCAAGTGGATATACGCCTTTGAGAAGCACACTGCCGGGGTACCCCTAGCAATAGGAGACGTGAAGAGCTTGCTCGTATCAGCGGTGGGAGATCAGGCTGAGAGAGTATGGGTTAAGGCTGGTTTCCCGGGAGTAACACTAGACTGCGACCGCCATGATGGAGCCTCCTTTAACACAGTACGGGCAAGGGTGTGGGATGCCTTGCGGGAAACATTCCCGGACACGCCAGACTTACAGTCAGTAATGCAGTGCACAATGAATGATGGAGAGGAGGCTATGGATTACATTTTTCGGGTCCAAGAGATGTGGAGAGCTGAAACGGGTACGCCCTGGTATCAATCAACATCCTTATTTTATTTTATTATAAAAAGAGGGCTCCCCAAAGAAGTACAAAAGGCGCTCGATAAAATAGCTGGTATTGAAGCAAAGGGGTGGCCTGAGATCCAAAGCATAATAGTACACCATTGTAAAAGAATAAAGGAACGGGAGAAGGAAGTGGCACAGAAGAGATTGGCAGATGAAGCAAAACTAGTGCAGACAAAGTTGGTGAAGGTCGCAGCGGCTGTAGCTGCACTCCCCCACTACAGGGAGGGAGATGAGGAGGAGGAGGGGCTGACAGCAATACAAGGAAGAGTGGCAACTAATTGGGCAGGAACAGGACAGCGGCAGTGGAACGAGCAGGAACAAGGTGGAGGTCCGCAGTGGCAAGAGTGGACCCCTCGAGGGGGACGAGGTGGGTACAGGGGACGAAGGGGAGGTGGAACGGGATATGGAGGGATGGGAGGAAATGGATGGCAGGGCCCTAGAGGTGCGCAAGGGAGTTGCTGGAACTGCGGAAGATGGGGGCATTATTCTAGGGAGTGCAGAACCAGGCCCAACAATGGGTTCCAAGAAGGAGGACAGTATGGCCACCCCCACCCGGGGAGCCCATACGGTCTCCCTATGGGACAGCAACAGCTGAGAAACCCAGGACAAGGTAACATTGAACAGCAGCAGGGTCCCCAGTACAGAACACAGACCCACCCACAAAATAATGACAATATGGAATATACGCCAGGCAACCCTTTCGCAATAACAGCAAACGGAGCCCCTGCTCCAGCACCCTACAACAGCATGTCAGTGGTTTCAGGGAGTGTCTTCAACCAGGGGGGGGCGATGAGACATCCCGCCTAGGACAGCCCACAGAGAACACTTGAGTGTCCAGTTCTATCTACAACCTACAATGCCGCAGAGGAACCATTGGTTGGGGCGCAGATAGGAGACAAGCAGTTCATATTCATGGTTGATTCGGGAGCGGAAAAATCATGTATCAGGGAGGGCCGGTTCCCGTTGTCTAACAGGAAGTTAGAGACGCAGGGGTTCTCTGGGGCTGTAATTGAAGTTCCTTACACAGAAGCATTGGATGTAACAGTGGGGGGTAAAACTGTAAAGGCACCCTTACTGTATTATGAGCATTCACCCATAAATTTATTAGGGAGGGATCTCCTAAGCAAACTTAACATGACCATATCATTCACTGAGGGAGGCATAGTGTGCTCTACACCCGGGATATGCCCCTTGCAAGCCTACACGACCACACTGGAAGTACGAGAAGTACCAGAAAATAAAGAAATGTTTATTGAAGGGCTAAAAACATTGGCCCTCATAATTCCAGAGCTAAGAAGAATGAACTGGAGGATTCCAGCAGAATTCCTCTTCCGCCCCATAGTGTGCCCTGATACCGCACCCGGAACAGTGGTACCGTTAGACCTGCACGCTGTACAGGTGTCAGCAAAAAGAATTGCTGTGATTGGAATGGATAGGGAAGGATGTGAATGGCGCACAGTACTATGTACAGATGCCAACATCGCCCTACGAGAGGTAACAGATGAGGATCTCTTCTCTGATGCAGAAGGGGATGGTGAGATAGTAATGGAAATAGCGATGCCCTGTGACATTTTGATTCAAGCCAGAGAAACCCCCGTCCAACTGATGGCAGTGGTAGGAGCACCACCGTCATTCTTTGATGATGACATGAGGATCGTACCAAATAATTTGTGGACAACAGGCCCCCATGATGTAGGGCTGTTGCATAGAGTACAACCTGTGGTGATAAAACTAAAGCAGGGAGCAATTTTACCCCGAGTCAAACAGTATCCATTGTCCCGTGAGGCTGAAGAAGGGATAAAAGAGACCATCAATGCACTCTTAGCACAAGGAATCATAGTGCCCTCGACCTCCCCATGTAACACATGCATTTATCCAATTAAAAAAGCAAAAGGAGGGTCTTGGAGGATGATACAGGACTTACGCCCCCTAAACGATGTAATTCAGAAAGAGTTCCCTTTGGTCCCGAACCCTGCATCCATATTATGCAGCATTCCGAAGACGGCATCACATTTCACAGTGGTGGATTTGAAAAATGCATTTTTCTCAATACCCCTTGCCGAAGAGAGTAGATACCTTACAGCATTCACACTAGGGGGGAAAAGGTATGAACACTGCAGACTACCACAGGGATACTGTGAGAGCCCGAGCATATTCAACCGCATAATGCATGAAGACTTGGGAAACCTATCAGTTGCGAGTACAATCATTCAGTACGTAGACGATTTGTTAGTGAGTGTGTGCACAAGACGAAGAAGCATGTAGGAAGGATTCAACAACGCTCCTGACACTATTAGCCAACAAGGGGTACAAGGTAGATCAGGAGAAACTACAGTATTGCCTGACAGAGGTCTTATACCTGGGTCAGCTGATATCCAAAGATGGAAAAAGAATAATTCCCGACAGGGCAGAAGCGATGGGGTCAGTAGCGGAACCCACAACAGTAAAAGAGATGCAGAAATTCTTGGGAATGTGCAACTATTGCCGAGCATGGATCTTAGATTATGCGGCATACACCAGACCCCTACTGCAAGCACTCAAAGAAGCACAACAGGACAATAAAAAGATCGAGTGGTCAGGAGAAATGAGTACGTCATTTCAGTCATTAAAAGAGTTAATTTCAAGCGCTCCAGTGCTAGCCAACCCTGATTATGGACGCAAATTTTACCTATTCTCACACTGCAAGGGGACACTCATGACAGCTGTTCTGACACAAAAGACGTCCTTAGGACACAAGCCTTTGGCTTACTATAGTGGCACTTTGGATGCCGTAATGCAAGGCCATTTCGCGTGCGAGCAATCGCTCGCTGCATCCGCGTTCGCGATTGAGAAAAGTGCCACAATAGTAATGGGTTGCCCAGTAACATTGTTTGTGGAACATTCATTGTTTGCAATACTTGAGAGGTCAAAAAGCACACTAACAACACAGCGGGCAACAGTATATGAAATAATATTGTCTAGTACAAACATCCATGTGGTACGATGCAAAACAGTAAACCCCGCGACATTCATTTCAGAGACCTGCACATTAGAAGACATGCAAGACCACGATTGCGCAACCTATACAGGGGAAAGAGAAGGGGACACAGTGGTGTGTGAGAACGCTCTGAGCGAGGGGGAAGTGTACTTCGTGGATGGGTCTGCATCGATTGATGTGGATACAGGAGAAAAGCATGTTGGGATGGCGTTGGTGAGATTAGAAGACGGTGAGTATGAAACACTAGTGCAGTACCGCCTCCCATCACATTACTCCGCACAAGCAGCAGAATTGATTGCGCTCATAGAAGCGTTGCATGCAGCAAAAGGTTGCGCAGTAACCATATACACGGACTCAGCTTACATGACAACAACAGTGCATGGAGGTCTAGCAAGATGGGGGCGGAGGGGATTCCGGTGAGCAGACGGAACACCAGTACAGCATGCAGATTTGTTGAAAGACTTAATTGAGGCCCTACAAAACCCTACTGCAGTGGCAATAGTTAAGTGCCAAGCACATACATCCAACACAGACATTGTGTCTTTGGGAAACGCTGCAGCGGACGCTGCCGCCAAGGAAGCCTCCTATTTTCAGAAATATGAAGCAGGTGAGTACATGATGCAGCACAAAACAAACGAAGAGCACCTAGAAGGGTACAATACGATGCCTATATCCCAAATATTAGAACTACAGGATGGGGCTAGTGCTGACGAAAAGTTGATGTGGACAAAACGAGGGTGCAGCAAGTCGGGAACAGACTTATTGTGGCGAAAAAATAACTCAGGAAAGTTAGTAATGCCAATGAAGCTACTAGAGATTGCATTCCAGCAACTACACTTCCCTGCGCACAACACAAGACAGCACATTGCAGCTGAAATACAAGAAGAATGGTACGTACCCTGTCTCCAGGAGCACATATCCCGGTTAGCAATGGAATGCACAACATGCCAGATCTACAATTCAGGAATGACATTACGCACACTACGAGGAACTATCCCAAAACCCATTGGCCCATTCAGAGAGCTGCATATTGATTATGCAGACATGGGGGAAAGGTGTAATGGTGCACGATACATGATCGTGGTTGTGTGCCCATTTTCAAGGTGGGTGGAAGCAGGTCCGTGTGCGCGACCGGATGCCAAGAGCGCAGAAAAATTTTTAGTGAGGGAAGTTTTCCCGCGCTGGGGGATTTGTGACGTGATCCGCTCAGACAACGCCACACATTTTGTGAATGAACTCTTCAAGGAGGTGACAACATTACTGGGTATAAAGCATAAATTGTGTTCGATTTATCATCCTCAAAGTAATGGCGTAGTGGAAAAGATGAACGGACTGTTGAAGGGCAGGCTGTCAAAACTATGCTTCTCATTGAAGAAAAATTGGATATACTGTCTGCCCCTTGCACTATTTGAACTGAGAAATCAGCCAAGTAAGGACCACCATTTGTCCCCGCACGAAATAGTGACTGGGAGACGAATGCACACAGCACACTCTCCACTGCGCGAACACTCAGATGCACACAGGAGCGCAGCAATATTGGGAGAAGAATTCACAGACTATTTGAAAAAATTGACAAGGGCAGCGCGCGCAATATCAAAGCAGCTCTCCCCACCCATTACTAGAGAGGAGGAAAACATAACAGGGTCTGCAATAGAACCCGGGCAACAGCTACAGCTAATGCCGGGAGAATTAATATATGTCAGGAGTTTTGTGCGTCGATGGAATGCTCCACGGTTCCACGGCCCATACGAGGTAGTGTTCTGCACGCCCACCGCTGTAAAAGTTAAGGGATTGCGGTACTGGATCCACTTGACAGATGTGCGAAGAGCATATAGCAATGTGCGAGAGGAGGGAGGTGAGGAGGCACAAACAACAGCAACAGCTGCAACTGAATGAAATGAATGATTTTTTACCCTATGTGTATGTGCGTCAGCAATGGACGTAAATGGGAAAGTGATTGATAAAATATACTTATGGGTTTTGTTTTTGTTTAGTTTTTTTGGTTATATATATATATATAAAAAAAAAAAAAAACAATACATAATGGACTGATAATAAGGGGGGTCTTTGTTTAAAAAGTAATTAATGAAGCGATCAAAATATGAGATGTTGATACCTTTATCTGTCAAAGCCCTCCCCTGCAACCCTCCCCGCTTCCCTTCCCCGTCAACGTGCCAACCACAATGTTTACACAAATTGTTTACACAAATGCACTTAATGCACTTTTATATCTCAAACAGGAACTACCATGGCATCTAACAGGCAGCCTGCAACGGATAGAATTAGTAGAATGAGAGAATTAATAACTGAGAGATGCATGTATTCGTATGAGTGCGGATTATCTGTGTGTATTATTACGTTTTTTATGATACTGTTTGGTCTGGTAACATATTGGTTTATAGCGTTCATCTCTATCGAGATGAACGAGGGGGGAGGGATTAACAGCACTGGTATTAACAGCACCACTGGGACCAATGTAACTGCAAGTGCCAATATAAGGGAAGCTGATTTTCTGGTATGGGATGGTACTAAATTTGTATGGGGTTATTACACCACACCATCCAATACTGTCATATCTGAAAAGAAAGGACCACCGGGTGAAGTGCAAAACAACACAATGTCCCCACCTGGGATGCCAAAGTATAATGCTGGCAGTTTAAATGACAGAAACCCATCTGCTATATCATGGCTGTACAATACGCCTACCAGTCAACCAGCCCCCGTTTTAAAAGACAACCTGCAAAATAAAGTAAAAGACGAAAATGAAAAAATGCTAGCAGTACACGAAACATTATACGAGGATTGGGCCAAGGGGGGCGGGAATGAGAAAGGGGGGTCTATTCTTTCCCTCGCCCAGGAGGCTGGGAAGTACATGAGGAATAAGAACAACAGACGGAGAAGGGACACCGGAAGGGGAAGATATGATGAGTATTATGGGTTAGGATTAGACAAAATGGAAGACCCACGACACCCCCACCAGACAAATAAGTGGTATGCAGATATGAGTGCCACCGCAAAACAAACAACAAATGAAAGTTGTTATGTGTGCTCCCTCATTCCCCATGCTTCAGGCACACCCAAAGTACTATTGCCCAAAGAATTGTCAATGGTGAACGCCCAATGTCTCCTTCATCTAACGTTATGCAGGATTAAGAACACCTTCCAGGCACATGAAGTTATTTTTAAAATGATACAGAACGAAAAAACCTGCTACTCCAAACCTGTAGGGGTGGTATGCCTGGAGGAACCATTTTTTGTGATACAAGGGACACATTTTTCAGACAACAAATGGAAGGATGAAGAAGTGATGTGTAAAGTTGAAGCATTGAGAGGTGTGGCGCCAGAAAAACTACAATGGATAGAAGAAACATGCACACCAGTATGGAAGGAACACATTTCAAAACTAACCTGGGTAACTGCCATCGAAAAACCCTTCAAACTCCAAAGCGAAATAGACTATGAACTGTGTTTCAAAGGAGAAGGGAAAACCGCAATGGGAACAAATAAGAACTGCAACAAGACCCTCACTATCCCAGATCTGGGAAAAGGAACAGCGGCCCTGATGGATATGTACTGGGTATGCGGCAACCAGGCGTACCTGCATCTCCCCCCGTCTTGGAGTCGCAGCTGCTCAATGGCCACTCTGCACTCAGCCCTAATGGTAATACCAGAAAGCCACATTGATGGAAGCAAAAGGGCACAGCAACGCATGCAACCAAGTGCAGCCCAGCCGACTACAGAAGAACACATGTATGTCTTGTCTTCCGGAAACCAGGGAGGGGTGCTGACCCGTAACAAAAGAGCATTGAATTACATATCAAAGGCATCATCCGAACTGTTGGCTCAGATCCCAGACAGATATCGATTATTCAGCTCAGCAGAAACATTCTTCGCTTCACTCGTCTCAAGTGTCCAAGCAAGAGCAAACGCAAAATGGCTCCAGATAACGCGATGGGAACTGATACAACTGGCCAATGACACTGAAGAAGGGTTTAATGTTATCAAGGTGGAACTAAGGGCTTTACGGCTGATGACAATGCAGAACCGGTATGTCTTGGACCTGTTGACGGCGATGGACGGTGGTGTTTGCCGAAAAATCGGAAGTGCATGTTGCACTTTCGTACCTTCCGAAGATGCGGAAAACGGCTCCCTGTCCCATGTGATCGAAGCAGTGCATAACCTAGGAGAAAAAATGAAGATGGAAGGAGGAGCAGAAGACAGTACATGGTTCAATGATCTTTTTTCCTGGGTCCCCTCATGGCTTGGAGTAACGATGAAATTTTTGATGCCAGCGGTGGTGTTCCTCCTCTTCATTTTTTGCCTGTGTCAGGTGGGTCTTCGATGTTGTGCTAACGCAGTGCCTAATGGAGCAATGATGATGGTGACAATGGGAACACCAGGGGTACCATGCAAGCCACACAGGAAGTACAGGTACAAACAGGAACTGATGACACACCTAGGTACCAACTAGTGCCTAGGTACCACGACAAGGACATTATAGACAAACTATGGCACACCACCATCAGAGAACCACGCATACTAGAATGGTATGAGGAGGTATGGGTAGACTTGGAAGGAGACAGCGGATGCATATACCTGACCTCTTACCTCAGATGAGTATGCCAGGAGGGGTGAGAGCTTAAGGGGGGTGTACAGAGCCTGGATGCCCATAAAAGGCACCCCAGCATGGGATGAGGCAGTTACGAACGCAGAAGAGTGCAGGAGATTGAATGAGTTAAAGAATTCGTTACTTTAGTAACGAAAGGGGGGAAATGTAGGGGAGGACTGGTCCAAAAGACCCTCCTCGCCCACGTCTCCTCCCCAGGTGAGGGCCATGGCTCACTGGGCGTCCCCTCATACCACCCGGGCCCAGGTGGTGGAGGGTTCACCTGCTGACGACATTGCCCACACGTATTGATGCCCACATATATCGAATTTAGCTAGGCCCAGAAACCATTTTGTCTAATCAAAGCTGGTGTGAGCTCTGCGCGCTGCAGCGCGGCCCCCACCCACGGAGAGTTTTCAATTATCCCTGTCGCCACAGCTCCCTGGCAGATCCGCTGCAAGCATGTTCCCACGAGAAGGACTGACATGAGCTAACACAATACACTGACACTGTAACATTTCACCGTCCGCAGGGCATCACTGCTCCCAGAATGACCCGGTCAGCAGGGCCTGGGTGATGGGAAGGTCTGTAGAATGGTCCTCTGATGAAAGAGGAAGAGTACCCAGAGATAAATGTAAAAAACTACTTGTTGCATTCCCCCCATACACGCCATGCATGCCAAAGATACCTGTAGAATTGTGTAGTTAGTGTACATAACACCAGCCATAAAGGACCCGCACATCCCGCGGTCCCGCGCCATACCTGAACTAATGCTGCTACAGTACACAAGAAGGCGAGTGTAACCATGCAGGGGGCACCATTGATGGGAGTGTGAGAATGCACTCGCCACGTATGTATGTTCAAAGCCCCTTGCATACCGCCACCGTCACATACGGTGGCGGTTCATTTTCTGTGTGCTGCACAAACCGTAATGCTACCTCACTTATTGCAAGATGTATATGCATATAGTTTAATACTGTAATTGTTGAAATATCGTGTACTAATAAGGTGCTCGGACTGAACATAACTGAAATGCTTCCAGCAAAGTGAAATGTGTGTTCTCAAGTAATTCAAACAAATATTATAAAGTGTTCTAATGATTGTAATGTTCACACCTCCAAAAACCGACAACACATGAGGAAGATACCTTTGCAAATATGTGCAAGGCCATTCCCCTCCCACCCTGCGCAGGCTGCCAAAAGCATGAGAACAGAGACCCGAGCCGCGCTGCCCCACCTCCCCCAACTAGGCTGGAGCCGCTCCACAGATGCGTAGCCCCCCTTTACAGCACCCAAGGCCACGGGCCGCCACCTGCATTATTTACAGCATAGCAGTAAACCTCTGCCTGAACCCACACTTCCAAAGGCGCCCCCTCGTGAACCCCACAACCCACCAGATCATCTTAGACTTATGGCCCTGTACAACGAGGACACCCAACACTGTAGCAACACACAGCGACACATTTATAGCTACATCTCACAAGACAGGGAGACTTGTACCGTCAGTCCCATGCCCCGAAGCTTAGCCCCTCAACCTATGGTACTGGTCAACAGGACGCTGGTAACCATGCCCTGATGAATGACCATCAGACCTCTCACAAGGTGCATTCCTCCTGTGTTGCATTAACCTGTAAAATAACCTATTGAAAGATTTATTAAAGAGAATAACACTGTAATGACTGAATGACTGCGGTGTGCATGGCCTAGGGCAAAGAAGTCAGGAAAAGACATTCATCTCTGACACTGGACGCGGAGGCACACCAACACCGCCCGGATGAACTCTGCCAACTTGTCAGGCCCAGCCCTAACCACGAGGCTGACCAGTGACGTTCTTCTGCCACGACCAACCACCTCGCAGCAGCACCTATAGTTAGTCATCGCCACCCAATCCCATTGTATTTGTGCCCCCTATAGTATGTAGGTTTTTGATGACGTTTTTTGTAATTATATACGCCTGTCTTTGCGATTGTCAGACAGAGCGCTCTCGGAGTTTGCAGAGTTCTTTGCATGCCCTATTCTGATCGATAAACTCCCATTTAAGCTCACCCGCACTCTGTCTTGGCTTTATTCCCTACCTGGGAGAGTCCTTCATTGTCTCTCATTGCGGGGAGGATCGTGCTGGCTGGGGACGCTCCCTTTCAGTAATTAAAAATACTCACCGGGCAGAAATCATTACATTCTCTTGTTTGATCGCCCCCCCTCCTTCCTGTTTGTCCCCTTCCAGAGCATGTGGCTCGATAATTCACATTGACCTCTCCTTGTACATCTTCTTCTCTTGTTCATCCTCGACAGATTTTTTGCTTTTCCTTTTCTGTCCAATTTGTTCTCCAAGTGTAATAGTCTGAATTCCTCTAAAAATGTATTCTAGTGCTAGTACCTGCCTCCTGATCTGAAGAATCTATTTCTGAGCTAAAGGATTCTGGTGCAGCAGTTGGTTTATTCTGATTCTGTATAGATTTCATGACTTGGTCCTTGATGGGTTGATTGAATTTCGGGTGAAGGTGTAGTGCGTCCAGATTCGTAGACCATTTTGTCCTGTTTGAACTTAATTTGTTTGTTCTGGCGTACCTCTCCCTCATATCTTTGAAGGTTTTCCTCCATGCAAGGTGTTCTTCTTTTGCACTTGTCGCCATCAGGAGAGTTAAAAAGATTTTCTTCTAAGCTTTAAATATCTTTAATTAATTGTATAATGTCCAGTTTGGCAGGTTTCCTCAGTGTTTCCATAATTTTAAAATAACCATAGTTAGTGTGTTCAGTCCATTCTGTGATTAGCAGTGGATCAATCTCCTTGTATGCATATGCAGACATATATATATATATATATATATATATATATATATATATATATATATATATATATATTTTAGCATATCTAGAAGGTCACAAATGGTTGGTAATTCATAGGGCCTCATTACAACTCAGGCATTAAGGGTTTAACGGCGCCGTCGGCGCCGTTAACCCTTAACGCCTAATTATCATTTTAACGCCTGCTTTTAGCAGGCGTTAAAATGCAAGGCGCTAACCCGCCTTGGTGCTAATTACGGCCGTAATTAGCGCCTTCCACACTCCCATTATGCCCTATGGGGCAAAAATGGGAATGGGGAAGGGTAAATGGGGAATGGGGATTTACCGCCCCACTCAACTTAGAATGGGGTGGTAAATCCGCCATCCACCATGGTGTAAACGGAGTTTACACCATGGTGGTAAAGTAGGGAACGTACCGCCTGGGTTGTAATGAGGCCCATAGAGTCACTTCTGTCCCCCTTCTTAAATATCGGAATTGCCACTGATCGCTTCCAGCATCATAGGTCCCTTTGACTTATTAATGGTCATTGAAAAGGCTAAATGTATCAGATGGAATGAGAGGTGTGCACGACATAAGTCCCCATAATGTCATAAGATTGCGTAGTAGCATAATTACAGCACCTACTTTCAGTTTAAAGCCATGAGGAGGCATTCCTCAGCTTGTGAGGAGGCAATCATCCTACAGAGTTCCGCTCTGTTTGTTGAAATGGTAGCTGTTGTTGAATGGGTGCACTTTACCATTTGGACAGCAGAGGGCCACCTAACACTGATACATTGCATCTGTATGTTGAAATTATTGCTGTTGTTGAATGGGTGCATTTTGCCATTTGGACTGCAGAGGGCAACCTAACACTGATAAATTGCATCAGCTGAGTACGAAACGTACCTAAGCATTTTATATATATAAATATTAAAAAAGCATGCAGTAATGGGAGGGGTCAGCATGATTTACAGCATGGGTCTGCAACCTTTGGCTCTCTGGATGTGTAGGACCACAAATCCCATCAGTCATTGGAAGCATAACTTGTGGTGAGCAATCATGGTAGTCACAGATGAACACATCGGAAGAGCCACAGTTTGAAAACCTCTGATTTAGAGTCATGCATACCTTTCTTTTACCGCCATTTTGGAGTCCAGAGGTCTCCACTCGTAACATTCGACATTACCACATGAAGCAATGCTTTTTTGTTGAGGAATTTTCCTCAGCACAAAAGCAGACGGAAAAGGAGAGTTTTAGAATTGAAACTCAGATTTTTGGTGGTGCAGTAAAACATGCAGAATATCGAAATGTGGTATGTTTTACCACTACCCTCAGACTCGCAATCAAACCCTTGATGTACAATTTAAACCACGAGCAGCATTTCCAAAATAAACCACATTTCTTGCACTATAAACCTTGAGAGTTTTGAGGTCATCCTAAAGCTGACACTTCCTATTCCCAGATTTAAAAAAGATCAGATGCTTTGGTAGGTCGAGTACTGTCTGGAGAGCTATACTTTGGAATAACTTACCCAGATATTCCCGAGCTTCTCTTTTAGAAAAAAGGTTAAGACTCTGATTTCTGACCAATAGTCCTTTTATACAGCCTCTTTCCCTTTTCATCCTTTTCATCCTCCCATTTCTGGTCATTTGGGTGATTAGAAGCCTTACAAAGTCGAAAAGCTTCCAAATATCACTAAATAGAAATAGAAATAGGAAAGGTTGCAAAGTAGAAATGGCCAATGATTACACTGTGTAAGGTATTGAAAGGGTGAGAGATTACCAGTCCATCCATCTCCCTGCTCCTGTTTCTAACAAGAATATGGGAATTCTTCCACTTTTCATGCAATTTAAAGGGCACCCCTCCAGCTCTGTGATTTATGCAGTTGCGCACAGTGGTCATCTGAATGTGCGCATCTGTGGCGTGCCCATTCAGAGGCACTTTCTGAGCAGCACACGTTCATTTGATGCCAAGACAGGGAATTCAGTGGCGTATCCCCGCCAACAAAAAAAAATAATTCTAAAATTGGGTCCAATCTGTGTATGAATTGTGCCAACAATCAACATTTGTCAGGTGCATATGGGAGATGATAGTCCCATGATAACGCGTTTGCAGACAAAGGCCCAACTACTCCAGCCGCTCCGCCATCCACTTCCTGAAATTGAATTTTGGATTTTGCGGAACCAACCGCATCTTGGCGCACAGGTTTTCTACTCAGTCTTATCAAAAGGCTGTACTGCAGGACTAACATTAAAGGCAAAAACAAAATATCAGCAGAGCAGGCAAGTCTTGAGGGCTTTTTCGGAATGGGACTGATTTATCTTTCTGACTTCCAGAGTGAAAGAATTTGTCAAACGTGTCTGCCCTGTGGTCCAACTCCAATGTATTCAAGGGGGCGAGACAGCGCAGGTGACCTTACATCTTCAGAGGGCTCTTCCCCTCTTTGCAGGTGCAGTCACATCCTCAAAGAGCGCTTTGTCCACCGGCACAGGGAAATACACTGGAGTCCAGGATAAGGGCTCAGTGCAATTGCAGGGGATCACAGGCAGCCCGCATGGCCCTTCTCCATAGGCCCTTCTCCTTAGTCCTCGCCTTTTCACTCTCAGGTTGCAGGCAACAGCGTACTGGTGATGTGTGTAAGCGGGAGTGTAGGAATCAAATAGTGGTGCTCTGCTCTTTCTGTAATACTGGGCACCTCAGAGCCTGGCTCCATCAGTGCCTGCCATGCCTGGGTGGATGGAGGGGTGTGGCTTTATTGAGGGGAAGGTGGCAGCAGCAGCTAAGAGGGTATCCAGTGATAATGTCGCCATGAAAATGTCCGCCAGGTGGCAACTATCCCTAAAAACGCACCCAGCAGACAAACACGTTACCCAAATATTGGGCCTCATTACAGGGCGGGCGGTCCGTAATTAATAGTGGAGGTAAACCCGCCGCCACTGTTAATTCCGGACTGCCCGATCCCGAGTCCTGCAGGCGGGAGGTGATGTTCCCGCCAGGTCTGACCTGGTGGGTTTAACACCGCCCGCCTGCAGGCGGACGTGGAAACACCAGCACCATCACAAGATAGTGCCGGTGTTTCCACTTCCCCATTCCCATTGAGTCCTATGGGACACAATGGGAATGGGGATTTACCGAATTCCAGCTCAGGAATTCCTGGGACACCAGGGTCGTAATGCCCTGGTATTTCCGGGAGTCACGGAGGCAGAATGGTAATACGAGTCCGGCGGTAAGTTACCGCCGGACTCGTAATGAAGCCCATTCTGTGATTGGAAGTAATAATATATAATTATACCCCTCCTAGAATATTTGGGGGAAATTTTTAGGGATCAGGAAAAAAAAAGTCACCTACCTGGGGACTTTTTAATGGCTACATTATCACATGGAATCGCTGAGATATTTGCCTCTCCATGCTCTTTGCAGTGAGCTACAGGCAAGGCAGGCGAGCACCATATATGCAGTGCAGGGCTGGGCCTGGGTCACATCCTTGTGGCGCTCTGGAGAACGTTTCCATGAATTGCCTTTTTGATGCAACGTCCAGGACCTTAGTTGGCAATGCGCACACATCCAGTGTGATATAAATCTCATGTTAAAATCTTTGGCAGTGATGTGGCATCTTTCAAGCAATTCCTGCCTTGGGTATTTCTCTTGTAGTGAAGCAGATACACTTCTGGAAACATTTGTTTTCACTTGTCTCTGCGTGTTTCTTCATATCAGATATTCCACGCGGTAAATATTACTTTTGTACATCTGAACCACGGTCCTAAACACATCAGGACACATTGTACAGTTTCACATCAGATTGCACTTCAGTTTCGGATACTCTGAAAGCAGTGCAGCAGAACAGTTCGTTTTTTGGGATGTAATTTTATAATGTTCTCTTTGTACCAGGGTTGCATTTAGGAAGACAATGTTTGGGGGGGACTTGGGTATTTATCATGTTTATCTTGTATATTTTAATGTTTGTTACGCTGTTATTGATATGTGAGCCATGAGGTTACTTTTGTGGTATTTGTGAGCCTATTAAATGCGACTCCTTCACATGCAATTCTCTCACACAAAAAGAGATGAAAAAGCAACCATCTTAAAGGTATGTGTTAGGGGTCACCAGGGGAGGAATTGGGGCGGAACAAGACAGAGCTGCGCTCTAGAAAAACGTGACATGATGGAGTCATTCCATGGAGGCCAAAGACCAAACCCCCATGTTGAGTAAACTCTCTGCCCCTGAACTGCAAGCGCGATTGTCCCCCAATAAAGGCTTGAATAAGAGTTTACTCTATGCAATTGATGTACAAGGGGCATTTAGGAAACTGAAAGGTCGTACTTTGCTGACCAGGACAGCCTACACCTGCACACTGCTGTGGTCGAACAAAGTTAATACGGCTCATAATTTGCAGACATTTTACTGTTAGAGAGAAAATATGGGAGGATAAAATGAACACCACGTCCAGTGTGCATTACATGCTCAGAAGGATTGCATGATCAAATTGCTATCAAAGACATATTAGTCAAATGTGTGGTCATTCTTATGTTCCCAAAATGTATTATGCTTTTATGCAAATTGCCCAGTATCCCACATTCAGGTTGTGCCGAAATTACTTTTGCTCTGCAAGGGTGGGTAGTAGTGAAACCATTTAGTCAGCCCTCACACTTCTACAAACCAACAGTGATACCAAACATAAAGGTAAAACAGGGCCAGTTAAGGGAATACCACCTTTACCTTTTGTGGTAATGTGGGCTGAGGGAAGACTATAATCTCAAAAGGGATGTGAATGTTATTCAGTCACAACCCAAACAGCAAAGTATAACTGTTCAAAATAAAGGGAATGTTCAATCAAGTTTCTATCATAATATATATACTTTAATTAAACACGCCATCTGCAATAAAAATTCAAAACCCACCCCTTTGGAAAGAACAGAGAAGATGCAAAGATAGAATATGTAGCAAGCTGGGTCACATTGAAGCAGGGGGAGAAAAAGCAATAATTAACCAAAATAATTGTAAAAAGGATATGTGCTTGAGTGAAAAGGGATGAATGGTGACCTAGCCAGTCTCTAGGGCCCATAAATGGACCAAGGGTGCAGTTACCAGTTAATAGTATCTTTTGCAGGTTTTGGTGGTTTGACAATGGCGAAGCAGACTTCTAGGTGCTGTTCGTGCAGTTCGAGTGCAGCAGTTGCATTGTTCTACATTGTCCTTGATGGAGAGCGATGTCGAGCATAGGTCGAACTGAAGTTTGTTGTGATTCAAAGTGATTCTTGAAGAAAGGTGGATTGTGTGGACCACCATGGTCAGTTTGACAGTTGTTTCAACTGCAAAGATGCTGGTGAATGGATGCTCTGTTCTATGCAGCCTGTTTGATTAGGCGTTCATGGAAGCATAGATCATGAGGGCCACCATGGTCAATTCGATGGTCAATTCTACAGCAAAGATGCTGGAGACTGGATACATAGTTTATGTCAGGTGCTTCGATTCAGCATCCTTTGGTCACAGTTTGATGTGCCACCAGGGTCGATTTGACTGGCAATGAAGATCGGCAGCAAAGATGCTGGCCTGTCAATTAGCGGTTAGAAGGCAGCAGGTGCAATGAGGAACTTTGAGTTTGAGCTGAGGCATTGAAATGCTCAGATAGAACAGTGTGGCGGTGAACTGGTTTGAATGTGCAGGTCAATGGTTTGAAGAACGGGTGGGTGCCAAAGGCTGCTCTGAAGGGTCCTCATGCTTCAATGCAGTCAAATGGGCTCCAATCACAGCTTGCATTGGTTCCATTACAGGAATTGCAGTAATCTTGGTTGTGTTGCCTTTCATATGCTGTGAGTCCCTCTCAGGGGTTTCAGGGACACGGGCAGCCCCTGTTCTCGAGCTCCTACCTCAAGGGGAACTGGTGCACACTTCCAGGTCTCAGGCACCAGCGCGACTGGCAGAGATGCAGGTCTTGTTCCAGCAGCAGGTCTCCCCCAATATTTCTTGGGGATGGGTTGGGGTCAGAGCTAGTCTATGCCTTGGACAATCAGCCTTCACCTCACTGGTGGAGGGCTTTGGACAGCCAACTCTCCAAACAGAGGTCCAACACATTCTTACTTAGGTGATTGTTCCAAAGTGAATCAAAGGAGTGGGAGACCCCTTCTTTTAAAGGCACTAGTCCGCAGGTGATTGGATAAAAGCAAGCCTACTTTCCAATACCTGTTCTTGAAACAAGTGGACTTTGCCTTCTGACATCACACCCAAAGTGCTTTGTGTTAAAGGAAGTGGAGAGGGCAGAAAGGAAGAGTGAAACAGAGAGAAAACAAGATGGTCGAATTTTCCTCCATCTGGTTTCAGCTCCTCGTCTACATTAACACTGCCTAAAAGGCATAAAAGGCCCTTTGTTTTGTAGCACCCCTGTGTGAGGCTAGATCTTTTGTGAAGGATGTGCACTTTGATTCCTGTTCCCAGGAAAGCAACTTGTGGAATTGTTGTCTCACTGGAGAGGGTGTTACCTGCCCTCACAAGGATCAAAGAGAGTCAACCCCCAGGGCTACAGTCAGGAATAGACATGAAACTGCCACTGCTGAGCTTGGCTCACAGGGCTGACACATAGGACATCAAATTGATGTGGCTTGGACAATTATGAGGAATGCTAGCCACCATACCTCAAACTCAAGTATGGCTTATATTTAAAATTTAATATGCGACCAGGATAGCAACTCCCAGGGATGCATATCTGAAATGCAGCCCTTGTCAAGAGGGCATCTGCAACCTGAACCTGCTCTGTGTCATGAGAGAGCACAGGCTGCAGATCAGGCTACTGATTCAGCCAGGCAGAGGTCTACACTATGGGCCTCATTACACGGAAGGCGGTAAACCACTGCCGGTACCATACCCGTACCACCATGGAGGAAAGGGGAATTACCACCCCATTCCAAGGTTGGCGGGGCGGTAATTCCCCCTTCCTCCATGGCCCTTCCCCAGTCCCATTTTTGCCCCATAGGGCTCAATGGGAATGAGGAAGGCGCTAAGTACGGTACCGCAAATTGCGGTACCGTACTTAGCACCAAGGTCCCTTTGCGGGTCCCTACTTTAACGGCTGGTCTACACCAGCTGTTAGGGTCGGGTCCCGCAAAGGGACCTCGCAGTAAGGCGGTAAGGGTTTACTGGTACCGGTGCCCTTACCGGTACCGGTAAACCCTTACCGCCTACTGTGTAATGAGGCCCTATACTTTTAGCATAGAGTTTGTGGGAAGGGAGTCTGATCAGCATTTCTTAGAGAGAGTTATCCACATCATTTTATATTGAATACAAATCAAAACAGCTAGGGCTTCTACACCTGTGCCAGATGGCAATCCTTCACGCAGGACATCCAACATTAATCTATAGCTAGCTCTGCCCCTCAGCCCCGCCTACATCACTTTAACACCACTAACCCACCGGGCAAAGAGGGAAGGGATGTTGGGAGGAGGTGGTTCCCAGAGTAATTTTTTTAATTTTCAGCAATGGTGGTCATGTTTACTCACTTCTCACAGGACTTTAATACGTTCTGGAACACCTTTAAAAACCATAAAGTCAGTGAGATTGCACAATCCAATGTGCTCCCCTTAACAGAAATCTGAACTATATGGCATGGTAGGAATCACAAAAAAGGTAAGTGGACCCAACCAGAGTCAGTTGAAGAGGTTTGGGGGCTCATGTGGGCCCATTACAAAATGATGTTTGAGGCCCCCTCACCTACTGTTGGGAAAGCCCAGTCGGAGTAATCTGTGTGGCTCACAGATTATAATGGTGATGTTTCCTAAACTATAAAGGTAGATTTTCCAAGTTTTGTTATTATGGTTGTATAAAATGAGCCTGACCTTGAATGTCATTAATATGGTAGCATATTTACTGCCACAGACTGTGGAGCTTAAATTAGGGTAAACATGTTTATGACAGGTTGACACCTTTTAGAGAGATCTGTTTTGGCCAAGCAAGTACACATTTAAAATCACAGTCTTTACTTTGTGAAGACTGATTCTTCCTTAGTGAATATTTGCATACCGTCAGCCCCACCTATTAGCTACTTCTGTGGCAAAAACCTAGAATGAACAATAGAGGGTGGCAGTAGGTTGCTGCAAATAATAACTGGACAGGTGTAGACGAACAAAGAAAGTCAGACAGCAGGGAGATGAAACCCTGAATGACAAGTTAAAAAAGCTATCAGGTTTCCATTGTCAACATCACAAGGCCCCTCAATGTGTGGTGGACCATTTCACTTAAAAGTATAAAGGTCCTAACGTTGGACCCAACAATAAATCCACATAATATGGTGTTAGCAATATTATAATAATTGTCAACCTTTAAATTCTGCGAGTTACACAAAGCCATATTGGGGTCAGATTTCAAAGAGTTTCTTAGGAGCATGCGGGCCAGGTGGTGCTGGCAGTATCAATCTTTGGAGACTCTGAGTTGGGGGGGTGGCAGTGTGTAAGAAGGGTCCAACACTTTGCTGCAGCAGTGACTCCTAAAGTCCAGTCATATTATGACAATGTCTGGGACTAGAGACATGGTCTGCAGATTGTCACTTGGTAATGGAGATCAATGTTCAGTAGGCAGGACCGTCTCAGATTTCATGGCAGGCGGTGCAGAACCTTGCAGTGCATTTTGGGCAAAGGAGAGAGTATTGAATGTGACAGGTAGAATGATCAGAAGCAAATGTGGGTCTTTAATCCTAGTGCAATGGGTTTGGGCATTTTGAGCCTCTGGATAAGACAGGCTTCATAGGTTTTTGCTCTTTGGAGGTTCGCCAATTTCTGGGCTGGGGCTCCTTTGTAGATTCTCTTGTAATAAAACATGCAGGAGAGGAACACTGCTTGTGTTTTGGCATTGCAATCTTGCAGCTCGGGAGTATTGGTATTCCAAGTTGAAGGGGATTGTAATGGACTGTACTCTTAACAAATTAACTGACTGTAGAGACAAATGAATATGTTTGTTCAAGGAAACCTCATTGCTATTGTAAGCATAAACAATGATGCTTGAAGTACTTTAAACTTTCTAAAATCCGAGTTAATATGAAATGTACACAAGGAAAAAATGTTTTCAACAGGCAGTGAAAATATGAGTCTATCCTTTTTGTTTTGTCCTTGTTTGTCTTTTGAGTTCTGGCTGATGGGTGGAGTTTTAATACCATCTGAAATGGGACAAAACGAATGCTATGGGAGTAAGAGGACTGTAAGTTTCAGTGGAAAATGCACCAGTGGTTACTTTTAGTTTGCAATAATATGTGTAGCAGAATACCCAGTGGAGGCTGGTAAATTTCTTAATTGGAAGGGTGTAATTTCTACAAATATTCCATACCAACTGAGCGTAGCGAGGGAGCCCAAACCAACCAAAAAGGATTCCGGATTTCGGGCTGGTTCTCCCCCCGAGAAACATTTTTAAATATTCAGTTAAAATAGTGCATTTTACAACAAGTTTTATATGAAACATTGGGTAATAGGCCAGACAGTTTGCAATTGGTTTTATAGGGTAATTTAAGCAAACATCCAATAAATGCAAGCCAGCAACAGTGCACAGGAGCATTTCCTAATACATTTTTACGATCCCCTTTCCCACAATATATGCCCGTATAAAATAAAAATCATTCATGCTGGCTGAGCCCATACATTCCCATGGTGGCAGCACCAATACCTGCCAGTATTCCAACAGGAGAACATACTCATGATTGCTTTGTGCATAGTGCTAGTAATGGTACTGTAAGAAAACATGTCTACACTGGTTTTGACAACATATGCCAGTATCCCCACGAAAGAACATTCTTCTATTGGCTTTGGCATTAAAAATGCAATGCCACAATATGAAAAATGTCCAAGCTGGCTGCACCAAAATGCCAGCCTAGCCACATAATAACTCATTGTTCTTGCTTTATCATAGATGTCCAGTAAAAAATGCCATGTCTCAGTACTGGCTAGACTGGCTGCATCCAAATGCCAGTCTAGCCACATAATAGTACATCATGTTGCTTTAATCATAGATGCCCAGTAAATATTACCATGCCAAAGAAATAGCTAGACTAGCTGCACCAAATTGATACTCTAGCCACATAATGAAAATATTATAGATGCCTAGTAAAAAATACCACGCTAAAGAAATAGCCAAGCTAGCTGCACCCAAATGCCAGTCCAGCTAGGTAATAACAATTATCATGCTTTATCAAAGATTCACAGTAGGAACTGTCATGCCACAGGAAGAAATTGCTAGTCTGGCTGCACCAGAAAGTGAGTGTAGCCAGGTAGTAACACATACCATGCTTGTTTTTATCAAAGATTCCCAGTAGAAAATGTCATGCCGTAGTAAAAATTGGCTAGACTTGCTGAATCAAAATTCCAGTCTATGTAATATCACTTATCATAGAAGCCTAACTAAAAAAGCACCCTCCCTCCATCTATCCCCTCCTCTAATAAAAACCAGTGTCCTATCCCATCAAATACAAGCACAAACAAACACACACACAACATTTAGTCACACATTCAAAAGCAGCATTCACTCATTCTTTCACACGGCACCAATACACCACACATTTGCTCATTCACATGTGCACCCAACATCAAACACTCACTCATTACACAAGCATACACACATGTATACAAATATATAAACTTTAAAGTAGTTCGTATCTACTGCCCCGGTCCTGATGCTCCAACTGCTGGCATCTCCTTGAAAACGCTTCGGCTCCTGCAGCATGAACAGGAACTAGGAAGCAAGGAACACTGAGTGCAGCTGTTGCATTGTCCCAATCTGTTTGAATGTTTGAGGAGGCCCGAGAGTGCCCCCATAGACATTCAGACATGCAGGTACCGAGCCTGCATCGCCAAAGGGAGGTAGAACACCTCATGCCTTGCACGGTCCATTGGACTTGCGTACTGGGGAACATGAGCTGTCAAAGGGAAAGCATGCTGCCCTTTGATGATTTAAGCACAGCTCCTCCGTAATGCGCAGGAGTTCTAGTTGGTAGGAGCTTCCTTGCCCGTTATGGACATGCCACCCCTGAGAAAACCAACAGCAAATGAAGACTGCCTCAATCCAAAGGGAGATGGGCCAGAATAGTGCCTTTCCCTGCTTTACTTTTTTTCCCCATTCCTTTGAATAGGGTGCACCTGCACACCTGTGCACCTAAGAGACATCAGCCGACACATGGTGCAGATTTTACCACAAAATAAACCACCACCGAACCATATTGGTCTGTGCGTATATTTCACTTAAAGACTGGGTTTTAACCAATGTAAAGTGAAAAAAGGCGATGCAGAACGGACCAATTGAAAATAGAACTCCATCTTGGAAAGCGTTAAGAGGCCTGAGTGGGTCAGAAATATGACCAAGCTAGTCAGAGGATGCAGCCGTAGCTACAGAGAAATTTGTTTTAAAATGACAAAAGTCAAGTGATAGGAAGTTGACAAATATTTTGAATGATACGCTTATACAGTTTCCCTACTATACAAAAAAGGAAAGTCAAAATGGAAGATCACTGTGTTAAAACAAATTTCCAATATACCATTTTAGTTTTTTCTCCTGTAAGAGCGTTGTACAAAATTATAATAATATTTCACAGTTTTAAAACTATCTTACAAAACAAATGAAGAGAAACGAGTTTTAGAAATATCTTACAAAACAAATGAAGAGACATGACTAACACTTGCTTTCCATCTTAGCCCTACTAATGCTGTTTCAGTTGACACAGTTTCACTTCATAGCAAACTAGCTGTTACCCTTGAAACAACATTTAAGCAAATTATAAAACAATAAGTTAAAATACCAAAAGATTGAGATTTGCATTGTGATTTGAGATTAACATGTGCTGGACGAATCCTAGTTGTTTATATTGCTGAGCCTCAGAATGAATTTCTTTGATTGAAAATGCCACCTTTGAACTCTGCTTCACAATTAAGCCAATCATCTGCTGAGACTGCTGCAGAAGAAAAAAGAGGACCTGTCATCTCATTTCAATCAATCATTGCCTGAAGTGATTACCAAGACTTGCTTATGAGTCATTGTGCTGAAGCACAAGATCTATTCTCCATGTTTACATGCATCCATTACTTGCCATTACATTTTACATACAGAAATAAATTCTGCTCATAGTTCTGTAACCATACAATTTAGAGGAAAACCGAAGAGTGTGTTGTTAGTGTGGGCATCTCCCCTAATCAATCAATGCAAATTCGAACTTTCTACATTGATTAAAAATAAAGAGTAACTTTACAAATACATATGATACAAATTCATGCAGCACATTTAGATGTGTGTACTGAAAGGGGATTTTACCATGAATTATGGAATAAAAATGATGATGATTTTGTATTTAAATGTGTACGAGTTAAACAACCCCAACCTTTGTGCACGTTAAAACATTTAGAACTATGAACTTCCAATGAAGATTTGGGGTGTGCATTCTACAGGAGTGTTTTACTATGAGGCAGGCCAATGGAAGGAATTAGTCAATAAAATGTGCAACATCATTGATGACAGAACGTCATTTTGGAGTATACAAGGGGGAGCATACAGAAATAATATGAATATTATGGATGGGTGAATCAGAGAGACTAACTTAAGGGCTGTAGAAGGGTACATTCCTGTTCCAAGGGAATTAGTCCTGTCCAGAAGGGAACCTGCAGGAAAGGGAACCAGAGGCAGTCTAAACTTTATTGAATCATATCAAGAGGGGCCCTGCTGATTTAAAGATTGCCAATCTGAGAGATTAAAGATCATTTCAAAGTGAGTATGAAAATTCCCCAAAAGAAATGATCAATGCTCTTCAGAATAATTGTTTTAATCAGTCCCAGAAGGGGGTGATCTGGGAAATTGTGACCAAAATACACTGATTTTAAATGGGAAATGGAAAGTGCATCTCACTGCGTTTAAGATTAAGTGGTATGTAATTTCAGTACAAATGAAAATAAATTTATGAGCTATGTACACAATGATACACATAGCAATTCTGTGTGTGCTCTGTGCAATTCTTTGTAAATTATAATCTCCTTACATTTTAACAAAGTGATTTCACAGAAACTAGTAAACATTAAGCTGTGATATGAAAATGTCCATACCAGACCCTAATGAATATTTGCTTGGTAATTTGTATTCTGTGATAACTATAGCTATTTAATAAGGAGTGTGAAATGACAGCAAGTTTAATTGTGAAAGTTCTACTCCCATAGAAAATGAAAATCCCACATAGCCCTCATTCATATAGCTGAGCAGTGGGACTCTATTTGTAAGGTGTACATGGAGGGGAACAGTTCTGTGTGTTCTGAATCCACAGCATTGGTTCGCTAATCAAAAACTGCAGAATTCTGATGCAATTCAGTGAAACATACTTTGAAATAGTTTTTTAATGTGTGTGAGGAGCCTTTTTGGTTGGGTTCCCCTACAAGCGGACCTCAGCGCCCTTCTTAGTAACTGCTAGCTGACTAGCCACGGTCGCATGACTATGTAACAACAGAGTTACGTTGGCTCCTTTACTTAGTTTGAATTATGAATGCAAGAAACTTGGTTACTTGAAATATTGTCATGCGCCCTTGTCGTTAGAGAGAAAAAGCAGACAAATTACCCTTTTTCTCCAATTTGTAGGTATTTGACTTTTAATTGAACATAGTTTCTGAGGTGCCCTTTGTGATAACACGTGTATGGACGTCTAGATCGTCTTTTTCAAATCAGGGCTGATCATGTCAAACATCCTTATTAAACAAAGGGTTTACTTTTGCACCAACCACAAACCTCAACAACACAGAAGTACACATAGATTTATTCAAATTTGTGAGAAAGTTGAAACTAAAGACATTTTTTGACACACAAACGAAGGCACACCAGTCCAAGGAATTACCAGTAAAGGAAAGTGCAGTAACCATTGAAGATTTGGCCAACATAAATTTACTAAGATCTTTACAAAAAACAGAAGAAAGACCAATTCATGAGACATTGCATGAGCTTCAAATAAAACAAACAACCCTTTCCTTAAAGGAATTAAAATCTAAATCAAAGTTTACGCCACAGCTCATGCCAGACAACTTAGTGGACACCTTTTACAAAACAGTCACCAAAGACCTAAATGACTACAATGACGCTAAATCTAGAAACAGATTTAAATTGAAACATCAATATGACAACTTAACAAACCTGGAGAGAAAACTCTTTTTCATCTAAAAAAAGATCACAATTTGGTCATCAAAGGAGCAGATAAAGGAGGAAAAATAGTAGTAATGGATCGAGTAGACTATGTCGAAACAGCAATGAATCATTTAAATACAACACATTGTTATACCAAATGGAAAACAAATCCAAAATTGGAGATACTATCAGAACTGAAAGAAGCTATTACAACTTGGCATAAACAAGAACTCATTACCGATGATGAAAAGTACTTTTTGGAAATAAAACAACCAATATTACCAACAGTATATTTTTTACCTAAAATACACAGAGAATATGAAAGGATTCCAGAAGAAAGACCCATTCTGAGCGGAATAGGTTGGGCCACTATGAACATGGCACATTACATTGAAATATCTTAAGACCCATGGCGATCAAAACCAAATCTTACCTGAGGGACACAACCGCCGCAATAAACCAACTAGCCACTATAGAATGGCAGCAGGACTACCATTTAGCCACTTGGGACGTACGTTCCTTATACACATCAATCAGACATGACACCGCCATAGAAACTATGGACTATATATTTTGGAAGGAAACAGCATCCAACTACCAATCTGTAAGCATGCTGAAGGAAATGCTCTTATTGACATTACAAAACAACGTATTCACATTTAATGGTCAATTCTTCAAGGAGACCAGAGGGGTAGCAATGGGGATTAAATACGACCCAGCCCTTGCAAATTTGACAATGGCAATGTACGGGGCAAATACATTTACATAGATGAAGTCTACAAAACAAATGTAATACTATGGACGCGGTACATAGATGATGTACTGATCATTTGGAAAGGGGAGGAAGGACCTCTAGAGGATTTCAGACAGAGAGCAAACCAGAACACAATGGGGATAGAATTCACAGGAACTGTCAGCACAAAAGAGATAAACTTCTTGGATTTAAAGATCTATGTGGAAGACAACTATCTCAAAACCAAAACCTTCAGGAAAATTACTGAGGCTAATTCAACGTTATTCTCCACAAGTTGTCATTTTAACTCTGTGATTAGGAATATACCAAAGGGTGAATTCATTAGAGCCCGTAGAAACTGTTCCGAACAGAGCAGTTTTGAAGATGAATGCAAACTACTGACTAGCAGATTCAAAACAAGAGGCTATGGCAACAAAACAATAACACAAGCAAGGGATAAAGCATCAAAAATGAATAGGGAGTGTACTCTCAGGGCAACAAAACCCACACCAGTGGACAGACAAGAAATAAGCTTCATCACCAGTTACTGTGCAGACAATAAAGTGTTGAGAAAGATATTGAGGAAGAACTGGCATTTGTTACAACTGGACGAAAATGTGAAGAAATATATAGGAGACAATCCTACATTAACTTACAGATGAGCAAAAACCATCAAAAACATTCTGAGCCCTTCACTTCTTCCAGAAGTGAAAAATGAAACCCCAACTACATGTCTTCCGCCACTACCGACAGGTTTTCGGTAATGGGGCACATGTTCAATGTGCAAACACGCTTTAAACAACACAGTGATCTTTAAAGACAAACATGGCATAACTCAGAAGATTGTGGAGCATATTAACTGCAAAACCAAGTTTGTGGTATATGCAATAATCTGTCACTGTGAGGAAATCTATATAGGCAGTACCCTAAGGGAACTCAGGATAAGAATAAGGGAACATCTATCAAACATTGGAAGTCAAGACATTAATTTACCTTTAGCCCAACACTGGCAAAGAAAACATCAATTGGTCGATAAGAAACAATTGAAATTTATTGGACTTAAAAAAGTGACCCTAGGATCAAGAGGAGGAGACCATGAAGTGAAATTAAGGCAAGAAGAAGCGAAATTAATCTGCAAATTTCGCGCTGTGGAGAGAGGCCTGAACTCTGACCATGAGATGGCCTCATTTCTTTAATGACAAATGAAAGTAAAGTCTTTTGAAAGTTTCTAAGAACATTCAGCAATTTAGTTTTCACCATCTTTTTGTCGGAGGCAAATGTATTACAAAAGATTGATTTATTATTTTAAGTGTTGTCAGACATTACAAAGTTATGAATACCTTAATGTGTCCCACACACAATAATTACTTGAGAAAAATGTCAAATGAATCAACATTTTTATCACTATTTGTATTAAATATTGGAAAGGCAATGTAAACACCCTCCCTGCGATAAAACCTCTGTTCACCCGTTTTTACATTATGTGCCCCACGCACAATCACCACCTCAGTACAACTCCATTTGGACTGGTATCTCACCAATAAATGTATCAAAACATTAGGAAGGCAACATAACTCCTATGCTGTAAAATCATTGTTTGCCCAAAATATGGCCGCGATAATAGAAACAATAGAAGGACGACAAGGGATGTTTGGTTATCTACTTTTGTTTCCCTTATATTTAACGTCAACCATTCACATTTGGTTAACACATAACAATAAAAACAAAATAAGCATAAATGCAGCTAAAGAGAGATTGTACTGATATTATAAATAATTTATTTGAAACGCTAAAAATCGTGACCTAATCATCAACGTAATTACAAATTTAAACTCCAAAATTCTGATTAATACATATGGAAGCAATCTGATTATACACGATATGATTAACATCAGCAGTTTTATATACACACTAGCAAAACACGATCACTGGAGAGAAAAGAGAAGTAGGACTTAGAAAATAGGTTACCATGGACACAATAATAACAGAACCACGGCGAAAAGCGTACAAGGACTTTTGGACACGGAACACGCTGACACAGGTTAGCATGCTAGAGGGGCTCCCTCAGGGGGGAAAAGCGTATGAGGACTTTTGGACACGGAACACGCTGGCACAGGTTAGCATGCTAGAGGGGCTCCCTTAGGGGGGGATTTCTCGGATAGTGTGGACACACGTGGACACTCGTGGAGACACGAGCCCCAAGGAACAATGCTAATAATTCACGCACAAGTACAAGTGTGTTTTGATTGAGTTTATCTTCAAAACTAGACTGTGGTTGGCATAAACAAACACTGGGTCTAACACTCAGACCGTTTTTCAAAAAAACTTTAACTTAACAGCCCAATAACACAAATGGAAAGTTACCATTTTACCTTTCAGAACAGCAGAACGGTTGCATCTAATTTTCCAAAGTAAACATCATTAAGTTTAAATGGACAGTCATCTTTTTAACTTTCAGAACAGCAAATTGGTCGCACTGATTATTTTAAAGTGAACATTGTTTAGTGACATTGAGGAAGCTCACTAATGGCCCGCATGATGTTTTTATTTCAGTGATTTAACCCATGACCAATAAGTTTAAACCACTAACTATGAATACTGAATCAACAATATTAGGTACGAGCCAAAAAAACCTTTTACCAAATTTATCAGCCCATTTATGACTCCATACACATTGAAAATTTGAAAAGTGAAATGGGATACTAATCGCTAATTATGTGATTTCTTTTCTTTTCTTTATTATTTTTTTGATGCCTTATTTATTGCATTCTCTTTTTTCAACCATCCCTAACACTCCTACCTTTTCCCCTCCCTCAATGGCCATCTGTATATATGCATTTATGTTACAAATATGTGTTTTTCAATGTAATTTGTATACAACCATTGGGGTCTTTTTGTTTTTGCAAATGTAATGCTAATTTTGAAAATGGGACATGATCAGCCCTGATTTGAAAAAGACGACTTAGACGTCGAAACACGTGTTATCACAAAGGGCACCTCAGAAACTATGTTCAATTAAAAGTCAAATACCTACAAAAATGGAGAAAAAGGGTCATTTGTCTGCTTTTTCTCTCTAACGACAAGGGCGCATGACAATATTTCAAGTAACCAAGTTTCTTGCATACTTTGAAATTGCACACACATACTAGCAAACCTCAGCACCAAATTTACATTGGAAAGGTGATATATAGAACAGTTTTTTATGTCCAGCATTTTGTTGTTATTGGGAAAAGCAAAGTTCTTTTAATAATTTGTTGTGTAATTTATGTGTAATTTAGAAATGTTCGGAAGGAAAGAGAGTTTTGATACAGTGAGCTACAGCAGGATGATTTATGATTAGAATGCCTATTGCTATTAAAGCAATAGAACTGCAGTAGGGGGCGGGGCATTCCCTTTCTAGTAATGCCTCTGGGGTGTCAGTTATGCAAGGGGCTTAACATGAGCCCTGGAGAACTATTAGACCAGGAATTTCCCCCTCCAAGGGTTCTATAGGTATTAATAACCCGGGAGGTTGTACTGGGTTAGTAATAGTTTATTTTCCTCAAGTTGAGAAACAGTGTGCAAACAGTTTGGCAATTTGAGAAATAATACACAAAATTGCTGCCATGGATCGGGGAGATGGGAACTACATGGAATCCCGTCTACCTTTCCATGGCAGCCATTACTGGAACGGTACAGGGAAGGCCATAGCAGCGCAAGTAAATGGGGTTTGGGTAGGGAGGGGGAGACAAGATGTGGAAAAGGGAGGTGGGGCTGAGGGTAAGGGGAGGGGAACGCAGGGGCACAGGCAAAGGTTGCACTTACCATCAATTTGGGGAGGCAAGCTGGTGGCCCCCCCACTCTGTGGCAGCTCAGGGCTGAGTCTTTCCTCGTAAGGTAAAGACCCCATTCTGAGCCTCCTCATTGGCTGGGAGGCTACTGCAACCCCCTCCCTGGGTACTAATCAGAATTAAACATATATAGATTTGATTATGTAAATGGATGTATGTATATGAGAAAATAGCTGGATGTATGCAGGAAGGTTATTTTCATTTTTGTAGTCAAGCTTCCTGTGTTTGTGTATCATTGTGGTGACTTCCCATGCGTGCGTAAAGCTTGGCAACAACCTTAGCATTAAGTTTATTTTAATAAAAACAAAATTAGCCTGTTTCTTGTCCCCAGAATTGTGGGGTGGCATTTGTCATGGAAAATCAACCACACTCTCTGGGTTGATTGATGAACTTCTTTAATAGCAGTCAGCAAAACCAGCATTCACAGGACAACAGCAACCCAACGACAGAACGAGACTCGACACAGCAACATTCCCTCCCTACATACAAATGGCTTTTCTACAGAAGAGCACATATGCATTTCAATGGAAAGAGAGGCTTAGACATGTCATGAGATTGTCAAGCAACAGTGTTTCAGGTGACTGCTCATTGTCCCAGCATACAATTCATAGGCAGAGGTTTTGTTCTCACTGGGGAAAGGCACAATTGGGGTGTCTGTGTAAGATATATTATGTTACAATACATACTCACACTGTTTGGGGCATGCTGGCTAACTTACTAATGACTACATCTGTCTGCTAAAGCTGCCTTATCTAGAAAGGCGTCTTGCTAAACCACGGTTAGGTATGACAAAAGGGAAACACGTCAGAAGCGAGAACTATGCATGTGAGTATTGTCAGGCAGTAGGCAGTAAAGCCCATTGTGGCTAACTATCAGAGTCTGGCCCTATCTGGTCATACTGGAATCCAGCAGGTCACAAGAGGTAAGGCTGGTCCCTCCAAGAATCCACTCTGACTAAAGATGGGTGGGAGCACCCCAGGGCAAATTGAAACCAGGAAGAATCGAAGACAGGGGAGAAACCACATGGTGCAGAAAACCCCCCAGAGGTCAGTAATGCTGAAGAATCCAATGGAAGACATTGAGCAATGAGGAAGATCCTCATGAGACTCAAGGAAAAAGTTGGACAAAAAAGATCATTGATGACCACAGGTAAAGCAGTGAAATTCAGGAGGAACCAGGAAACACACGTTTAATGAGTTAATAGCCTGTGAGGAATGATGGCAACCCAGGAAGGAAAGGAGCCAGAGGAATAGACAAGGACACAGGATCAGGAACAGTGCCACGATGGGAAAGAGGCACATAGATGGGTAATAAGGTACAAAGAACAGAACAAAGAAGCATCTGCTCTGTAGTACTCACAGAGCGTTGAGATGCAAAGGAGCACTGACACCAACTGTTGATATCTTCCTGCTGATTAATTGATTTGCCGTGGCCACACAAGGTGTGCGTGCTTACGTCTGGGCTGTTGGCAGCCATCTTGGGAAGTGCAGGGACGTTGACCTAGACTGAGGCCATTTTGGACTGGCAGGGACGTCGACCAGGACAGTGGCCATCTTTAAAATGGAATTCCTACGACATGTTCTGAAAAGAAGCCTTTATCAAGTATGATATAGCCAGGGAATTCAGTAGGGAGATGTAGCAGTATGCCCCCTCCTAAGGGAACATGAACCTGGCTTCCCACGATACTTGGTTTGGAAATGACAAAGCAGATCTGGAGCAGATATGTTATGAGCAGGTTCTCATGACCTGTCACTGTGCCTATACCATTTTCAAGCAACAAGGTACTGCAAATGTGTGATGTCGACCAGGATGATGGTCATTTTGGGATTGGAATTCCTCCAACAGGATCTGAAAAGAAGGCTTTATCGAGTATGATGTAGCCTAGGAACTCTGTAGGGAGATGTAACAGTATGTCCGCTCCTAAGGGAACTGAACCGGGCTTCCCTGGATACTTGGTTTGGAAACGACAAAGCAGATCCGGAGCAGATATGTTATGAGCAGGTCCCCATGACCTGTCATAGTGCCTGTTCCATTTCCAGTCAACAAGGTAATGCAAATGGCCATAACAGTACCTGGAGTCACAAATTGTCTTGACTTTTCACTCAGGCTCCCCCTCTGTGTCAATAGGAGGCAAAGAAGGACGTTGCTGGGCAGGAAATATGATAGGAACAAATGGTCACAACAACGATACATGAAGGAGGGATGAATTCTGTGCCACGAAGGAAGTTGAAGGCAATAGGTCACTGGGTACATTTTGCAGATTATCCAAAAAGGCTTAAAGAACTTTAGCAAAAACTTTGGCGGTGTACCATGGGCAAGTAGATATTTGGACTCCAGCCAGACTTAGTTGCCTAGGGAACACACAGGTTCTTGAGTGTGGTAGGTGTCAGCTGTCTTCTTCGTGTGGGCCTGGCCATCGTGTAAGGGTTCTTTAGCCTTTAAATGACTTTGGCGTATTTCCTCAATGTGATTATGAGCCAACGGTACCACAGAATCCAATGGTATCCTTCAAGGAAAAGCTTGAGTGTGATAGCCACAAGTGACTAAAAAGGGACTTTCCCGAATGGAGTTATGCATACTGTTGTTATAAGTGAATTCTGCCAAGGGAAGAAGGAAGAACCAATTGTCCAGAATGGTAGTAGAGAAGCAACAGCTCTCCTTTTCTCTTACTCCCAGCTTTACATCTCCCTCTCTTCTACCCTCGTCCATATCTTTTACTCGACGTGACCTCCGGAACTTTAACCCTTCACTCTTCCTTGATACCTCCTCTTCTTCTCTTCCACCCCTTTCTGATTTCTCCTCCCTCCCTGCTGACCTTGCCTTATCCTCTCTTTCCTCCTCTATCTTCTCTAGTCTCGATCTACTACACCCCCTCTCCTCGTTCCGCCCTACTCGTAAGCCTTACCAACCCTGCCTCTCTCCTCACCTCCTGTCCATGCGTCGTCTCCTCTGTCATCTTGAGCGTTGCTGGCTCAAATCCCCACTCTTCCTAACCAAACTGCCTACTTCTCTGACCACTCTCTATATGACTCCTGCCTTAACTCCACCAAACGTTCATACTTTTCTAACCTCCTTCACTCCCAAGCCTCTCATCCTCGTTGTATCTTTTAAACCCTCTCTCGTCTCCTCTCCCCTCCCGCTCCTGACCTCTCTTCTATTTACCCTCTTTCTGCTTCTGACTTTGCCAACTTCTTCTCTGAAAAAAATATTTCTCTTTGCCAAAAAATGGTTATTCTCCTCCCCTCCTTACATTCCCCTTCAGCTCAAATGTCTAAATATTCTCCTATCACTCCCTCTGATGTTTCTCTCTTCTTAACTAAATCCCAACCTACCGCCGCCCCTTCTGATCCCATCACAACCCTTCTTATCCCCAAGATGTACCCCTTCTCTTACCCTATCTAACCTCCTTCTTCAAATCTTGTCTCTCTATGGCCACCTTCCCTTCTGTCTTCAAGCATGCCACTATCATCCCTATACTGAAGAAGCCTTCTGCTAATCCTCTTCTCGCTTCCAACTTTTGCCCGATCTCACTTTTACCTTTTCTCTCTAAATTACTCGAACGCTTAGCATATTCTCAGCTCTCTACTTTTGTCACTACTCAGTTTCTCCTTCCTCCTCTCAATCTGGCTTCCACCCCAAACAATCAACTGAGTCTGCTCTTACCTATGTCCTTAACTCTCTCTTTACTTCTCGTTACTCCAAGCAATCCACGATCCTCATCCTCCTTGACCTCTCTGCTCCTTTTGACACTGTCGATCACCCCTTACTTCTCAATACTCTTTCCTCCCTTGGTTTCAAAGGCTCTGTCCTTAACTGGCTCTCCTCTTACCTCTCCCACTGCTCTTTCACTTTTTCTTGGGGCGGATGAACCTCTAATACCTTCCCTCTCGAATACGGCGTTCCCGAAGGCTCTGTCCTTGGACTCTTCTTATTCTCTCTTCACACTTCACTCCTCGCTCCTATCATCTCCTCCTTCAGGATTTCTCATCATTTCTATGCCGATGACACCAAACTGTCCCTCTCCTTTTCTTCCTTCACCTCTGACTTACATCTCAATGTCTCTTCCTGTCTTACTGCCATTAAAAATTGGATGTCATTTCACTATCTCTCTCTTAACACTGACAAGACTAAAGTCTAGTTCTTTCGATCTAACACACTTCCTCCTCTCTCTCCGCCTCCTTTAATTCAATTTCCCCCTTCTAGTCTCCCTATTTCCAACCATGCTCGTAATCTTGGCATTTACTTTGACTCTTCCCTCTCCTTTAATCATCATAGCTCCCTCACTTCTCAGGCATGTCGCTTCCATCTCTTTAACATCTGTAAAGTTCGTCCCTCTCTCACCTTCCATGCTACCAAACATTTAATCTCCTCCCTCATATTTTCTCGCCTTTTCTATTGTTCTTCTCTCTTCTTTGGTCTCCCCGCTTCCCACCTTGCCCCCTCAAATCCCTTTATCACTCTGCCATCCGCACCCTCTGTCTTCTCTCTCCTTATGACTCCATTTCCAACTTACTTTCTCAGCTAGGATGGCTTCCTTTCCACTCCCAACTTAAATTTCACTTCCTTTGTCTTGTCTTTAAATCTCTTCCTGACCTTGCTCCTCCTTACCTCTCCTCTCTTCTCTCATTCTACACCCCCTCTCGCTCCCTTCATTCTGCTGATCTCTTCTTACTTTCAGTTCCCCCAACCACTTGTGCCTCTTCCTGTTTCCATTCCTTTCAGCTCCTTGCTCCCTTACACTGGAACTCCCTACCTTTTTATCTCCGTTCCTCCCCTACCTATTCCTCCTTCCTCTCCTCACTGAAATCTCTCCTTGTTCATTCCCCTTCCTGATCCCCTTACCCCTCTCACCCTTCTCTCCCTCCTTCTTATACCCTTCTCTGTGTTCTCTTTATCTTTCCCCTTCTCTTCTAAATCTCCCTTCTTCCTGCTACTCAGTTTACTCACTACTCTCTCTCCCTCTACTTCCTTCTCCACCCGCTCCTCCCCTCATCTTTCTCAAATGCAAATTGTTCTACATGCTGATTTTCTGGTTTGACTCATATTTACTGTTATTGCTTCTATAGTTCCATGTTTAATGCATTTTTGTTGTTCATTGTAAAGCGCCTTGGATTAAGGCGCTATATAAAAGAATAAATACAAATACAAATATTGCTTCATAGTCTGGTTTAGACATTCAGTACATCCATTAGATTGGGGGCGATACCCCAATTTCATGTGCAGCTGATTTGCAGCAATTTTCATAGAACTGCCCAGAAATGACTGGTGTATTCTGTACCTCAGTGGGTTACAATGGAGTCTGGAAGAGCATGTAAACATAATATATCTGTTAAGAATGCTTGAGCCATGGTGTCCGTTAACGGTAGTTTAACCAGAGGAGAAAAATGTGCCAATTTGGTAGCCGGTCCACAGTAACCATAATGGCAGTGGGTCCATCGGACGGTGGTAAATCTGCAATGAAATCAGTCACTATCTCTTTCCATGTTGTTGATGGAATTGCCAGAGGTAATAGTTTACCGACAAGTGACCTCCTTTGAGCCTTACGCTGCGTACAAGTAGAACTTGATGTAACAAAGTCTTTAAAATCCTTTTTAGCTGAAGGTCACTAGAAGTATGAATTTACCAAGTTCCATGTGGTATGGTAGGCCTTATGGCCTGCAATAAGCGTGTCATGGCATAGGGACAGCAATCGATGTTGATGAACAGTTATAGGCTCTAAAAGATGTATGTCCTTAAATAAGAACCCTTGATGGAGCTGTAAGGTGGGACAAGAAGTGGAAACAGGTACAGTCTTATAGGAATACTGAATATCGGTAAGAAAGTAATTAATAAGGTATAGCAACCTTTTTCCTTCCGGAATCTTGCCTGGATACATGGAGTCCAAGTAGTCGTTGCCATCAGGCTGAGAGAGGGTGTCAACGATGAGATTAGACGAGCCAGGAATGTAGGAAATTTGGAAGTCGTATTGAGCAAAAAAGTAAGCCCAGCAGCTTATTAACTGTTAGCACACTCCACTTGCTGCAGAACCGATAAGGGCCTTATAGGGGCCTGTGATCCGATATAATCTCAAATGTATACTGAGCCACAACTAAGTAGAGGTACCATTCCTTACAGGCACACTTCATGGTCAGTAACTCCTCTTCAATGATGGAATAGTGAATCTCGGAATCTGTCAGTTTCTGAGAGGTTCTTTTTGATCATCACATAGTTGTTTCAATATTACCTCTATAGCATAATTTCAGGCATCAGCTTCGACGTTGTATGGATGAGTTGGACCAGACTGTTTCAACACAGGTTCAGTGGTGAAGGAAATTTGTAAGGTACAAAAGCCTTGTGTCTCCTGCTTAGGCCATTTGAATGGTTTCCCTCCACTAAGAAGATTAGACATGGCTGAGGCAATATAGGAAAATCACAGAATTAATTGATGGTTAAAGTTAGCCAGAAACTTTGAATATCTTTGATGGAAAAAGGGACGGACCAGTCCAAGATAGCTTTGACTTTCCTGGAACGATAACTGAAGGGACTGCTCAATTTTGTGGGAGGACTTATAAGCTACTAACTATGGAAACAAAGGGTGGCATCCTGCCACATACATTTAACTCTTTACATACACATTCTCTGTAAAGGTTTTCTATTTTTCATGCTTTGTATGGAAAGTTCTGGTTTTAGCTAGCTTTCATTTGAAGTAGAAGAGCAAAAACGATCATTGAGTACACTTACCTTTTTATTATTTAGCCAGTGTTTTAAGCTGCAGACACATCTCCACACTTAGTTTTTTTTTACATATGTAGAAGGTTTTTTAGGGGAGACAACAAATTCTGCATTTTTGTTGAGTTCATATTTTGTAAATTATAGAAAAACACATATTCAATACACAACCAAGTGAACAAACAAGTACAAATATACATATACATGCAAATCAATTCCTGGAATCCATAGAGATGCCTTCCGGGGAGTGGCAAAAAACCGAGCTAAAGGACCAAGGTGACGACAAAAAGACATTTGTCAGGTTTAGCTACAAGGTGATTCAGACCGAGTCTATAAAGGACTTCCTTGACATCCAAAGTATGATGGGTTTTGTCCTTAGAGAACACCAATACATCACCTAGATAAACTATTAGACTATGACCAATCAAATCAGCAAAGATATGGTCCATAAGACATGGAAAAACGACCAGGGCATTGCTGAGGCTGAAGGGCATACCCCTATATTGGAACTGATCAAAAGGTGTGCAGAAAGCCGTCTTCCACTTGTCTCCATCCCGAATGAGGATCAAATGATAGGCTCCGCGGAGGTCTAACTTTGGGAAGATACTCCCTGTACAGATTTAGGGATGTCTGTAATCAGCGGGAATGGCTACTTGTCAATGGTAATTTTGTTGAATCCCCTGAAGTCCAAGAAGGGGTGTAACTCTTCAGTGTCTTATTTTTGGGAAGAAAATGAGAGATGATCCACCCTGGGACTTCAACTCTGTTATTAGGCCATTGCATACCTTGGTCTCCAGATACACCTTAAGGGCCTTCTTTTCTTTCTCTGACACAGATAACATTTTGCTGAAAGGATCAGTAGCTCCTGGAAGTAAATCGATCACTCAGTTGTCAGTACATGAATACATTGGGGGTCATTACGACCCTGGCGGTAGGGGGTTAACAGGCCACTAGAGCTGCCGGCCCTGTTGACCCCCTACCGCTGCATTGCAATGTTTGCTCGCGGGACCCGGTAAGGACGCCTGGTTTTACCAGGCGTCCTTAGCAGGTCCCGCGAGCAGACCAGCATGCTAACAACGGGCCCATCATTAACACGCCCGTTGTTAGCATGCTCCCCATTCCCATTGAGCCCTATGGGGGCTCAAACGGGAATGGGGATGGGTTCCTGGAATGGGGAAATACCGGGCCCTCCAAGGTCGCAATGGCCCGGTATTTCCCCATTCCAGGACCTCTGACCCGGTACCTGGAGTGGGGGTAGCCATGCCGCAAATAGCGGCATGGGTACCTCCAAGGTCGTAATGACCTCCATTGTATTTTGTATTTTGTATTTTGTATTTATTAAATTTATAGAGTGCTTTACTCCAAAGCGCTTTACATTACAACAACTGGATACATTGAATAATTGGAAGCATAAATGAAAAATATGAGACAAAACATTAAAAACAATATATAGAACAATTTACCTAGGGCAGAGAAGGAGAAATAGGAGAGAGAAAGAATGAGAGAGAATTGATGAGGTTAACAAGACGGGGAATGAAGGAAATAAGATATTTAGGCTGAAGTATGGCAGCTTGGACAACCAAAGATGTATGATATGATATGATATGGCATTTATAACGCGCCTGTACACAATTGTTTCAAGGCGCAACAAGGAAAGGGAGAGGGAACAGTGGGAAGACAAACAGCAATCCTACTAGGCCAGGTGCCAGTCAGATCGCGCAAGTGCATGGGAGGAGTGCAAGAGAGAGGGGGAGGGGAGAGTGCAGTACACAGGATAATAGACTAATATCATAGTAAGTATAGTCATCTGGTGGCAAGTACAAGGGTAAGTGCTGTTAGAGGGACTGAAGGGATACAGTGACAGTCCAGAGTGCGGGGGTTGCCAGGAAGGCAGTGCAGCTGTGCGACTGGAGGTGGAGGGGACCTGGGCCCGAGATCAGCGGGTGGCCAGGTAACCAGTACAGTTTCAGCCAGCGGTTCAGCAGGGGAGAGGAGGAGAAAAAGTGTAGGTGGCACAGGATGAGTCGTGGGTTTGTCATCATTGAGAGTAAAGTGGGTATTATGAACCTAAGAACAGGGTCCATGAGGACCAATTTATATAGTGGTTGTGAATCCACAGCCATGCAATCCCCAAGATAAGAGGAAAATGAGCAATGGTTATCAAAAGCCGTGATCATGCATACAGGACATGTACACTCCACCACTGACCCAAATGATAAGCTTCACCCAAGAACTCCTTCAACCCTCACCAAGATCCCTTTGCTTGTTATCGGTATCTGTTATCTTTTGGACCACTCCATAGCCATAAAGATACCAGCAGCCCCGGGATCTATCATTGCTGGCATCTTCCAAGATTTTGTAGAAATAGAGATATCTGCGACCAACACTAACAGGTGCTTTCTTCTTCCAAAGGTCTCGTTATAGAAATAACAGGGTCATGCCATGCTTCCCATTCATTTGACCCTTCTATGAACGGGAATTGCCATTTGCCAACCTCCATGGTGGTGCAATTGGACATTCTCTTAGCAGATGTGTGTTGGCGGCACAATACATGCAAAGGCCCAGTTTCCATCTTCGGGCCCTTTCTTCTGTAGCTAAGGGACCTCCCATTGACTCGATTTGCATAGGCTCCCCCCATGCAGCAGGGATTGTGGGATTAAGACAATTACCAGCACAGGGCTGTTGGGTAGATGGCGGGTGGTTCCAATTCTGTCTTTTTTCAGTATGTCTTTCTTGGAGATGATAATCTAACTGTAAAACTAGGGTGGTTAATTCTGCGAAAGATGTGGTTTGTGGCATATGTGCCAACTCATCCTTGAGCTCTTCAGAGAGCCCTTGTCAAAACAATGTGTATTGAACTTCTTCAGGCCAGGCTGTTTCAGCAGCAAGTTCTCTGAATTTGGTGATATATGCCAACACATCAAAGGATTCTTGCTAGAAATTCAAAAGTGTTTCTTGGACAGTATTAGAGAGTACAGGCCTCCTGAACATCTGTTTAGTATTAGAGAGGACAGGCCTCCTGAACATCTGTTTAAAAGCAATCAGGAATGCATCATACTGATCTGGCAAGGCACTTCTCACGTTTACTATAGGTGTCACTCTGTCTGTGGAAAAAGCCATCGGACCGATAGCAAATTGTATAGAACAGGCATCATGGAATTGGTTTCATTTGGTTGGTGGCACGTCAAATGGTCCCATGTCCACAGCAGGTGTCAGTGACTCAGCATGCAATGTATCCTGGGTGGCCAGATATTGTCTGAGGCCAGTGTTTTCAGCTTTCAACCTCTGCAGTCAGGGTCTGCAACGTGGCCATCAGTTCCCAGAAATGAGCCATTTGATCAAATTTCACAAGGGGTCTCAATCTATCGGAGTCTGGCCTTACCTGGTTGTATTGCAATCGAGCAGGCCTCAAGAGCTAGGGGCGGTCCCTTCTGGAATCCACTTTGACCAAGTATGGATTTGAGGGTGTACAATGTGTTGCACTTAGATGGATTTTGGGGTGGGCAATGTGTCTCACTTAGATGAATTCTGGGGGTGGACAATGTGTCGCACTTAGATGGATTTTGCTGGTGGGCAATGAGTCCCAGATGTATTTTGAAGGTGGGCAATGTTTCACACTTGGATGGATTTTGGGGGTGGGCAATGTGTTGCACCTGGATGGATTTGAGGGTGGGCAATGTGTTGCACTTGGATCGACTTGAGGGTGGAATTGTGTTTGCACTTAGCAGAATTAATTTTAGGGTCAGCAATGTGTTGTATTTAGACGAATTTGGGGGCCGGCACTGTGTTGCACAAGAATGAAATGTAAGGCTAGCCTACCTGGGACCACCTATTTGCACCCTTCCACTACATGCATTACTCAATGACACTCTGCACAACACCTCAGCCATTAAAATGCAGCTATCCTCCACGATAAAATTCGGTCTAGCTGCACACATAATGTCTCTCCTGCTGCACACACATTGCACAACACGGCACAACACCTCTGTCTTTGGAATGCGGCTATCCCCACGATAAAATTCAATCTAGCTGGACACATAATGTGTCTCCTGTTTCTCACACTCTGCACAACACCTCTGCCTTTAGAATTCAGCTACCCCCCTGATAAAATTTGGTGTAGTTACACATGTCTCTCCTGCTACACAAACATTGCACAACACCTCTGCCATTATAATGCAGCCATCCCTCCCGATAAAAATGTGGTCTAGCTGCACACAATACCTCCTGTGCATATTCTGTAGACTACCTCCTTGCACCCACCCACATGATATGATATGGTATATTATTTATAGCGCGCCCATGCACAAGTCTTTCAAAGCGTGATATGCCTGCTCAACATGGGTGACTAACAGGGTCTTGGACACCCCTATCTACCTTCGTATTGGCTAAAATGCACATATGCATTCTGTGATTCACTGACAAATTTCCCATAATTGGACTCGGCGTTCAACCTACAGCACGTTGATACCATTCCAATGGTGAAAGGCGCCATACAAATGCCTATTACATTACATTACATGTTCTACTGTAATATTTCACCACTGTGCTATTTCATCACTTTGATAATATACCAATGTAATATTTCCCACTTTGATAGTTTACCACTGTGATATTTGACACTGTGATATTTTACCACTGTCATAGTTCACTGCTTTGATCATTTCCACTGTCATATTCTCCACTTTGATAGTTTGCCACTGTGATATTTGAAACTTTAATATCTCATCACTGTGATGTTTCACCACTTTGATAATGTACCACTATAATATTCCCACTTTGACATTTTGGCACTGTGATGTCTGCCACTTGGATAGTGTACCAGTTGATATTTTGCCACTTTGACAATGTGCCACATTGACAATTGGTTGCTGAGATATTTTTTCACTGGGATACTTAGCCGCTTTGAAAATTTGCCACTATGATTTTTTGCAAATAAGATATTTGCCACTTAACAATTTGACACTTTGTCAACTTGCCAATGGGATATTGTGCAACTAAGATAAATTACCATTAGCTATATTACCACTGGGATACTTCTAACTTTGATACGTTGTCACTAGGATACTTTGATGAATCCCTACTGTGATATTGTGCAACTAAGGTAATCTACTATTCTTCCAAATTTGATCATTTGCAACTTGGCTAATTTGCAACTCAAATAATTCACCACTTTGATAACTTTGTTGCTGTTCCGCTGAGGTACTCCCTGACTCCAATGCTCACTCCCTGGACTCCCCTAGTGCCCTAGAAGAACTCATTTATAAATGCTCCCTGATACCTGTTGACAAGCCAAAGTGCCACACTGATTGCTACAACTGGTGAGAAAAACCTCACCACACTCACTGATGTAGCATAATCAGGTTTCAGTAACCAATTTAACCACAAGGGACTCAGAAGAAAAACAACAGGCACCCTACACCCTAGAACACACAGGGAGCCTGCATGGATCACATCTCCCTGTAAGCCAATTGCACAAACCACACCAAAAATGCATTCCTCAGGGAAAGACTGCTGCACAAGAACTACACTTAAATGCACAAACACCAGCGAGGAAAGCCAACAAACACAACCAACGACTTCATGCTGCATCAGTACTCTGGGAAACCTCATGCAGAACCTCTTCAAAGAACAGAGCCCTTTTGCAGCATCACACTCCAAATTGCTTTATGTCTCGCAATACCTATCCATCTACAAAAACGCACAACCAGCCAACCTAAGAAGACACACCCACCCATCGCAGGAGAAAAGAAGCAACCTCCACAAATTGAATAAGAAATGCCCAAAGGATATGACCGAAAGCGACTCAAATGAACACACCTGTTATTACCAAGGACTGATGACACAACAGAATACTAACTCATAAAATCACCTGAACCCAAGAAAAGGATAATGACACCACATGCAACCTACTCCACCTCCTCAATGAAGAAACAATAAATAACAAAGATCCCACACTCCACCCTCAAACTGAAGTCAATCAATGGATCAGATGATAATAGGAACCAAGGGGCAATCATCCCACCGTCACAACCCTTAATGGGTTAACAGAACCTGGAAAACAAGAAGATTCACAGCAATTTGATCAATGCCCAATCAATGTATAAACACAGTGATCCACAAGCTCCTCAGTGAATGGGGATCCAACATGTTTTTCCTCACAGAAACATGGCTACTGGATGACTTTAAGGTAGTTGCACACCAATCCCTCCCTAGAAACTTCAAACTAACCCAAGCCAATTGAGAAGGTAAAAGAGGCCTATGTGTAGCTGATGAAGAATTCCTAAGAATTGCAGCAGTACCATCGTAAAACATCCCGGAGTGTGAATCGCTCTTCCTCCATCTAGAACTTGACCATCAAAACAATCTATCCTTCCTAATCATATACAGACCACCCATATACAACCTGACTTCATAGAGAAATTTGCAGACAGCATAACGAGCATCACAGTAGAACACAAGCACCTGATCATACAAGGAGACTTTAACATCTGGTTCGAAGAGGTTAATAACGCATCTTCCAAATCACTAACCTCTAACCCAGCCAGCATGCCCCTGCAGCAAACGATGAAATGGGCAACAGACGCTGTTGGGCACAAGGTTCTGTAAATAATGTCGAACTATAACTGGTTCCCCAGTTCACGTAATCAGGATCGACCACCTTATGATTATTTTTTTGTGATTCAGGCTCCAGTGCTAGTACATACCGCCCACAAAATGTAGCTACATTCGAGGAAATAAAATGGAAATTCCTCAACACAGCATAACCCAACACCATATTGGAATTCACAAAACCACAAAACTCTCCTGCACACACTCCCACCAGAAGAAATTATGGAGACGCTCCAAAATGGATTGCAAAAGCCCTAGATTTTGTAGCACTGAAGTAACTCTTCATCCCTTCCACAAAGAAATTGGTTGAAAAATGGTTCATCCCACACCTCAGAGCTTTGAAGAAAACACACCAGAAATTAGAGCAAGAACAGAGGAAACATTATAATGCAGCAATGCTATCAGCAAATAAAATGAACTATGCCAAACGAATCTCAAAAGCAAGCAGTATACAGAAATAGTTGTTCAACATCATTAGCGAGATAAGAAACGCAACATCCCATAATAACTTCTCCATGTCATCACAGAAACTCTGTGACAACCTTGCAAATCACTTTAAAAACAATGTAAAAACATCAAGCAAGTCATTACCGCTATGCCCAAGAACATAAGCAACGATATCACCACTGACACATCCCCAGAAGCAACCACAATGCTGAACTATTTTGCAGCGATCTTCATAGAAGACGTTACTAAATTGAAGAAAATAACAAAGATGGTTTATCTACAAGAACATCATTAGCAAAGGAACACCTGTGCAATACGTCTGCAAGCTCATGAACCACTTGCTAGAAACAGGACTGTCTCCAAAAGCTTCATATCCACTTACATAAAACCCATTCTCAAACATCCCACAGGAAGCAAAGACAATCCCACCCTTTATATGCCAATACCAAATATCCCTTAACCAGCCAAACTCCTATAAACATAGATATAAGGATTAAACCTAACACATGTGGAAAACCAACCATCTACTGGACCAGGCATGAGTCAGACGAATGAGAGGGATTGAATCAGCACTACTCTCTATCTGAGACAACCTACAATTTAACTCATACTCCAACAGCACCTCCACAGTAATACTATTAGACCTTTCAGCAGCTTTTGACACAGCAAACCATGCAACCTGAATCAAAAGAATAGAAGAAACAGGAGTAAGTAACATTGCGCTATGATAGATGAAAACCTTCATGACAGAAAGAACAGAAACCACCTGGCTAACCCCTTTCAGCTGTACCTCACGCATACTCACATGTCGTGTTCCACAAGGCTTACCCCTCTCACCACTACTCTTCAACATCTACATGGTTACTCTCATAAAACTCATCAAACAACACAGGCATACATGCCATTACTATATTTAATTTGCATTTATATAGCGCTACAAACCCTCAGGTATCTGAGTGCTGCTTATTATTACCCACGGTGTGTGGTGCTCATTTATCAACCTCGGAAGGATGAAAGGCTGAGTTTGGCCTTGCCGGGATTCAAACCTGCGATGGCAGGCTCTGCACGAATGTCAAAGCGAGCACTCTACCCGCTGTGCTATCATTATAATCATCTACAAAATCACCACCAGCAAACACATAGACCAAACCTCTGTCAATTGCCTCTCATAGCACGGCCTACGGTAATGGGAGCCAGACCAGAAGCCTCAAAGTGGTTCACAGCATCCTGATGGACAATGAGCTAACACTGGAATCTCAAGTTAGCACAGTGGTAAAGCAATGCTCCTTCCACCTAAGATTTATCAGATGGATATTGCCCTTCCACACTATTTCAAACAGAAAAATTGGCATTATCTCACTTGTCATGTCAAGAATAGACTATTCCAACAGCACTTACCTTGGCATGCCTGACTATCGTACAAAAAAACTACAACAAATCCAGAATGCAGCAGTAAGACTCAACAAGAGAGAACACACCACACCAGCACTAGGATCACTACACTGGCTACCAGTCAAGAACATTATCTTTTTCAAATCAATCTGTATTCCCCACAGAGCAATTCATGGCCAAGGAGCAGAATTCCAGCAAGAAACAATCTCCATCTACAGACCAAACAGAACCCTGAGCTCCATCATTGACATACTGAAAACAAGATGGTGTGGTTTCCACTGGGGAAAGAAACAATTAATATGCCAATGTGCTCATGAATTATTTGACACTCGTTGGCGCTCATTATGAGTCTGCTGGTAACCCGCCGGTAGTACCTGCGGTTTACCAGCACACTCACCTTACCATTTTCACCGTCTGATATCCTGGTAATACTGGGATATTACGGGCGGCGGAGGAACAGTAAGTTTCCATTCCTGTGGGGCATTTTATTTTTAATTTATTTAATTGTTTTTTATAACACAATTAATACCGTACCCGAGTTTGGTTTCTAAGTGCGGATCCGGGATTCAAACCTCTGGTGCTTTGCGTGATCTTTCTTCCAAGACCAGCGTGTTGCCCCTGTGCGACCCTTCGTTCACTGAATGGGAACACTGAAGCACATGAAGGCATGGTGCCGGTGCTTCAGTGAATAATCTGCCAGTAGGAGCTTGCACTACTGGCAGGTCAGGCCTGCCAGTAGTTCAGCGACCCTACCGGCAGACCAGTAGTTTGCTGGTCCAGAAAAGGGGCTGGTAACCGTTACCAGCACTTTTTTTCAGACCGGCAAATTTGTAATGAGGGCCATTGAGTCACTTCATTAGTAAGACAACTTAATTTGTGAGTTCTTTTTAGCAAGCATACATTTATATCAACATGAAAAAACACATGTATTGGTCTTAACCATGCATAATAAACATATTTTCATATACAATATGTGTATAGAAATTTCCCATCAAGTGGCATAATTGCAAAGTCGTTACAGGCTGAATGATATGATATGATAATATAAGTCATTTATAATGTGTCCGTACACAAGTGTTTCTAGGCCCGACAAGACAAGGAAGGGAGGACAGAAGGAGGACAAAACAACAATCTTTCTAGGCCTTGTGTCATTCAGATCGTGCAAGTGTCGGGGGAAGGAGGGTGAGAAGTGCCAGGGTGGAGGGGGGAGGGGAGAGTGCAAGTAACTAGCAAGTGCAGGCGGGAGGTGGCTCATAAGTGCACAGAATCAGGGGATTGTAGGGTTGGAGATACAATCTCTGGTGGTTGGGAGGCCCAGAGGCAGTGCAAGGGCAACCGGTTGTGCAAGAGCTTGGTCCCATAAGTTGAGAGAGTGGCCAGGTAACCAGTATGCGCAGCAGACAGGACATGAGCAAGGGAGAGGAAGAAAGAAAGTGGAAGCGAAAAGGAAGGTCTTGAGTTGCTCCCGAAAGCTAAAATGGTCCTGCTCAAGTTTGAGAGAGGCAGGGAGGCTGTTCCAGAGGGAGGCCTCCAGCTGAGGACAAAGGCCTATGCCCCACTCTCTGCCTGGAGAAGAGTCTAACCCTCAGAGAGTTGGAGGTGGATGAGCGGAGGGCTCGAGAAGGAAGATGCTTAGGAAGGGAAAGTTGGATGTAGTGTGGTCCCTGGCCCCAGAAAGCCTTGTGGACGATGCAGAGGGTCTTGAACTTGATCCTCACAGCCACAGAGACCGTGTGGAGAGATTGCAGGGTCGGAGGGATACAATCCCTGGGCTTGGGGCCAAGAACAAGTCTTTCATTCCTGTTCTGGATAAGTTCTAGAGGGCAAAGAGTAGAGGCAGGCAGATTTAGAAAGAGGCTGTTGTCACAGTCCAGCCTAGAGAGGACCAGGGCACTGGAGACAGTGAGCTTCCGGTGGCAAGTGAGGAAAGGAGAAATACCTTTGAGGAGTTGCAGCTGATAGTGTGACTTCTTAGTGATGTTGGAGATGTGTGGAGAGAAGGAGAGGGTGGGTCGAAGATGACCCAAAGGTTCTTAGCCTCACTGGAAGGAGCAGATAGAGGGACCAGAGTGGGCAACCAAAATGAGAGAGGGAACGAGGGAGCAGGAGTCCCAGTGAGGAGGATCTCAGTCTTAGTGCATTAGGACAGAGAGAGTTGGAGGCACACCATTACTGAATACCGGACAGACAGTCTAGTATGAAAAAAGGAGCAGTAGAGGCAGAAGGGAGCCTGAAGGAGAGCTGGGTGGCATCCACATACCACTGAAAGTTACAGCTGAAGGTAGAGATGTGGTGGGCAGAGGTGTCAGGTAGTAGTTGGATAGCCAGGGAGAGAGGTTAGACCCCTGGGGAACACCACAAGTGGAGAGATAGAAGAGAGGAAAGACCCAGGTTGGACCTGGGAGTGTCAATCAGTGAGAAAGGAGGTCAAGCATGCAAGGACCTTACCAGAGATACTCAGATTGTCTCAGAGATGATTGAGCAGGATCGTGTGGTTAACGGTGTCGAAAGCAGAGGATAGATCAAGGAGAATGAGGACATAAGGAAGATTAGAGTCAAGATTGGAGAGAAAGTCTTCACAGGTGTTCAGGAGAGAAGTTTCTGTGCTTCTGGCTGCTCTGAGGCCAGACTGGTGGTCATGTAGACAACCAACAGATTCAGTATGAAGATTAAGCTGGGAGATGGCCAGCTTTTCCAGGAGTTTGCCCAGGAAAGAAGTGATGGAGATCGGGCGATAGTTTGCCAGAGAGGAAGGACCAGCAGAAAGCTTCTTAAGAGGGGGATGTATAAGGGAGTGCTTAAGGGTGGCTGGGAAGGTTCCAGTGGAAAAAAAGTGATTACAGAAATCGGCCAAGGCTGGAGCAAGGGTGTCCAATGTGGTCCTTGATGGTTCTGGAGAAGCAGGGGAGCACCTGCTTTGTCGAGACTTTCATAGATTGGACTGTCTAGCAACCTCGTCAGGAGTTAACAGGGGGAAGGAGGAGAAAGGAAGAGGAGAACCAGCCAGAGAGGGGCCTGGAGAGGAAGAGGAGGTAGAGTAAGAGAGAGTGGACAGGACGTCCTGAGTTTTAGTGGTGAAATGAGATGACAGTGCCGTGCAGAGTGCCTGGGAGGGAACAGGAGAGGTAGAGACAGCAGCAGGACTGGCCAGCTCCTTGCAGATTTTGAAAAGTTTGGCCAAGTTGTTAGAGGCCGCCGAGACGCAGGGTTGGATGTAGGCTCTCTTCTTAGAGAGTCTGTATTGCCTTTGACGCAGGCAGCAGGTCAGTTTGTCAGAGGGGGTGCTGGATGCCCTCCACTTCCTCTCTGTCACTCTACACTTGCCCTTAAGGGTGGCAAGGTCAGAATCATACCAAGAGTTGCACTTGGATACAGGCTTCAAATGGATTCTCATGACAAGTGCAAGGACATAAAGAGTGTTAGAGATGGAGGTTACAAAGGGCTATGTCAGAGTGTGAGTCTGCCAAAGGAGTAGGGGGAGGAGAGAAAGTAGCAGCAAGTGCCTCCAGTGACACACACTTCATGGGCCGGATGACTGAGAAGGTGGATGGCAGCACTAGGGGCTACAGGTGAGAGGAGAGCAGAAGGTGGTCAGTCCAAGAGAGAAGAGTTGTGAGGGGGTTGGAGAGGGTGAGGGGGGTTGGAGAGGAGATCAGAACAACAAGGGTGTGACCTGCAGAATGAGTCGGGCCAAAGGGTAGAATAGAGAGAGCAAGAGAGAGAGTCGTTAAGGTCGCAAAAGATCCCTGAGGAAGAAGAACAACAGAGTGAATGGGAAACCACAGTAAAGAAACAACTTAGGGTGAAAACAACAAATGAAAACAAATGAAAACAGATTTGTAAAACATAAGAAACACTTTGATACAAATTTGGTCTCCTAAATGTAGCACTCTCAAACTTATCACATTTTATGCCTTTAATGCAATGTATAAGACCTATATTATGAGGCATATGTTGTAATTCAAAGTAGTTAGTAAAGGGGACTATTTCCTGCACTGTATGTTTCGGTGCATGAATTTACATGGAGCCGCCTTTGTCAGCACTTTTATTCAAGGCCCATGTAAAAACTGGTAGCAAAGTTACCTTAGTCATGAGATGGGGAGCAGGAAGGTGCTTTTCAAAGGGATAAGGCTATGCCGAGCCCATTGTGTTGTTCAAAATTCTGTCTACATAGGGGAAGGTCCTTTCCACAAGGGAATTTTTCTGCTAATTTGTGCCGAAGATTTTAAATGAGTTTAATTCCGTTGCACTGCACTAAAAGGTGCCGGAAGATACGATTGGACGTGGCTGTTCCCATTGTTCAGTAAAGCCAAATTATCTGTGCAGCCCTTTCCTTTGGACTTGAAGTGCTCCAAGGTTTGGTTAAGTCACGCTCTGCTATCCCAGTTCAAGTTATGAGTGATTCTGCAGGCACTGCTTTTGGCATCTCCATCACTGACATATAGCTTGAACCCATACATTGTTTTGAAAATGATATTTTGTGGATCAGCTTTTTCAAGAATCTCACCGAAACTCTGGCACTTCCTCCCCAAGTGAATGCACACACTAGAGGAACGCCTGGCCTTCAGGAAAAAGCAGTTAAACCTAGCAGTTAAATATTCCTAGCTAACTTGGAAGCCATAGGCCATTGCCAGAGACCAAACATATCTGACCATGGCACACTGGGTTTCAGGTACTCAACAAGCTACCTGCACGACTGCTACTTAATCCGATACCATGAGGATTGCACTCTTTTCCCCAAAAAGCCATACTAAAACCCTCCATACTCCGGCAAACATACCACACCTAACCCAACTATACCATGCACACAAATCTATAATACCTCACCCACACACTGACACCAAACAGCAGAACTCCCCACCTAGACCAATAACTCACACAATCTCAACACGGCCAATGTATCCTTATTCCAAGGCCACACAAGTCCTTCGATATGGATGCAAACGGCTTGAACGCCCACCAGCTCAGACCACCTAGAAGCAAACCTACACACAGTGACTGGTTTTTCCGAACTGAAACTACCAGCACCATAGCAAAAGCACTTGTGTGTTCTCCCTCTTATCCCACTAACAATCTAACGCCTCTCTTATTTTTAGATCAACCAGGGTGCCTGGAGACCATGAAAATAGCACTGGTGTGTGATATACATCCCACCAACATAACATAATATATTGGGCTTCATATTCCAGAATGACAAATAGGGTGTTGAGTGTGTATTGTACGATCGGACCAAAAAAAATGTCTGACCGTACAATATGACCGAAAAATGCTACCACCAAAGGTTAGAACACCAAAAGTTTGAACCTTTGGTGGTAGCATTGCAGCTAAGTAAAAAAAAAAAAAGACTGTGGGGCATAGTGTGGTATAGTGAGCGGGGGTTGCGGGAGACACCCCCGCAGCACACCTGCGAAAAAAAAAAAGAAAAAGAAAACGGGCGCTGCAGGGGTGTCCCCCACAACGCCCCACTCACTATACTTTACGGTATAGTGAGCGGGGGCTGCGGGGGAAACACCTGCAGCCCCCATAGTATGTAAGTGTGTTCACATGAGAAAGGTGCACACTTTTGGTAGTTCGCACCTTTCTCATGAGAACTTTCCGGCCGCAGCAAAATCAGCTGCGGTCGGATCACTTGAGTGGGAAGGGTGTGGAGGTGGGGCAGGTGCTGCGGTTGGGACTTCAAAATGACAGGCGTTGGGATAGTCTTTGGTGCAACAATAATGCATTTTAGGGATACCTTTCATTGTGTTTATTCTAATTTGCTTTTAATTACTGCAAGAACTGAGTATTTGTTGACCCATTTGGCTTTATAGTTTTTATTTTATTTGTGCTCATGGTTTTAATTTAACGTTGCACAATTTGTACAATTCATATTTTTTTTAAAAGTATCCCATTACTTAAAAAAATGTAATAATAACTTTCTATAGAAAATTGTACATTGTAGTCTCAAGAAAGAGAAAAACAAAAGAAAGGGAGAAAAAGGGGAAAAAACAGAAAGAAAAACAAGGGGGAAAATTATAAACAATTGGAAACAGTACATATAAAAACTTTCATTGTAATTTGTGTATGCTTCTTCAAAGCCCTGTAAATTAGGTCAAATCATTTATTCAGAAATTGTTGAAGTAACATGTGCTGAAAATAAGCAGCATTGTATATTAAAGTGAGTGTGCTCATAGTTCGATCCTTACTATGCTTTCCTTCCTGACAGAATTACTCAATATTAAAATGGAAATTCCATTGTTACAAAGTCCCACATTTCCAACTGTCCAATGTTACATGCCGGTCAGATTTACTCTTTGAGGGACACTCAACAATGCAAATGTAAGGGCCAATGACTTGCCGCGATTTATACGCTCCCACATCGACTCCCCAAAAATGCAGGTTCCGGTCTTTGCATCAGGCAGTTCAGGCGGCTGCCTGAGGTTCCAGGCTCTAGGGGGCGCCAGTCTGACTCCCACAACACCATTGTAATCATTTTAATCACATTTGAATACAAACATGAATAGCCCTTTCTTTGCCACACTCTGGGTGTAGCACGAGCACAGCAATTTATAAACATCAAGTTTTTTAATTAACAGTGTGAAATAACCAAAAATTGCTCCTATTTAATATGAATATTGGGCAACCAATGTACACACTGTAGAGGAATGGGCATTCGCAATGTAGTATTACACTGTAATGCCACAAGGTAAGATTGGGGTTGCAGACTGCAGAAGCAGCTATCTATGTTTAGAAGTCCACCATTTATGTTTCTGCCAAACCATTTGTGTTGTCACTGAAATAATAATCAATTTAAATATTAGTAACTGTCTGCAGGCTAAAAGGGCCATGCAAAGAAGTGATACATCCCCCACATGCGCTTATATATTTTGTGGGTCGTCCTCGCTTCCCGAGCATAGTGCAATCTGTCGGCAAGGTGCCCCCAGGCCAGGCTTCCACATGCTGCTGGGGTTTGTTAGCAGACTGCACAGAGCACACAAAACACAAACCTGCACCCATCATTGTGTTGCACCCGGTCACACACCGAGGCACACACAGGCACTGGAGAAGCACCAGAGCAGACACAAATGAGAGGGTGGGGATAAAGGGCGGAGACACAGATTCTGGTTAGACCGCCCACCCATCCGTGTCCCCCTAGCCCCTCACATCGAGTCAATCCAGCAGAGCCCAGGCAAATACCTATGATCAGCTTCAGTGATACAGATCTGACACCTGGAATCTTAAGCAAAACACATGAAACCTCATGGCCCCCTCCCCTTATCTTAGTAAGACATTTCAGACTCCTGCACTCACCCCTCTTCCATTCATCATGTTTGGCAAGACGAACAGAGCCTTAGAAGGACAAGGCACAGTCAAAACATGGTGGTGGGGTCTGCACAGTTAAAAAATACCTGGCAATTACTAACATAAAACATTTTATTGTTAGCACCTGCAGTTATATGCATACATTTTAGGCAATTGAAATCGGATGGGTGTTCATACGTGCATGTCAGGGAAGTGATTGTAAGGGCAGGGGCAGGAGACTGTTCATTCTCACAGCAGTGCTTACATGTGTGGTTTATGAGTGACTTTACAATTGAAGGAGAGAGTCAACTGATTGTGACATTGAAGCTGCACTAGAATAGTCTCCTTAGAGTGGGTAAAGAGTTAGATGCCCCCACACAATTAAGTCTGGCCCTCTACTATTGTCTCTAAAGTTAGCACCTCTGCCAAAAATGTTGGGGGGGGCACCGACGATGCTTCCCGCCTGGGGTGCAATCTGATTTAGGACCGGCCCTGTAAAAACGTGTTCAAGGTGGTCTACAAATTGTACGAATATACACATATGCAAATTCGGCAATACCCCACAATCCAGCACTAGATGTTTTAAGCTATCTTTCTAAGTCAAACAGAGGCGGCAAGTAGCATTAACAGTGTCAGTTTGTTTCCATCTGCTAATGTTGTCTCTAGTCTTTAATGGGTTACATTTAAACGTCATAAATGCATTTCTGAAGCGAAGTGAGGGAAATTTCATGAGATAGGGTAGTACTACTCCTAGCCTTTGTGAGTTTCTTTTAAAATCGGAAGATCTTGTATTGCTATATATCAATACAGGTTTCACACCACTCAGCCTGTTTTAACATTTTTTTTTGCACGTCCAAATTGATAATAATGTTCTTAAAGGGGATGCACTTGGCAGAACTAAGTAGCTCGGATTTCTCCACATTCCAGATCTTCCCTCCCCTTTAAATTGTACTTAAATCTTCTAAATAGGGAGCTCGGAGGTGGGTGCGTTAGTTTCTTACTCAGTGAAAGGCCCCTCAACATAAGTTTCATATTCGCCCAAGGTATCCCTAACTTGAAACAAATAATTGATATCTCTTTGGGTAAAGCAAGAACATTTCTCCAAAGAAGACCCTCAAGAGATGAGAGGCCCAACTCTAATAGAAGATAATGGCATCCTAAACCATAATTAAGGGCAGGAATGATTTTACACTTGTGCATTTAAATGGCCGTCAACAGGGAGAATTTCTTAAATTTGATGTTAAAATGTTTCAGTTGGGCCATTAACTGGATCGCTTTCTCCCTTAAAGAGGACCAAAAAATCTTTTTTTGGCCTTGCTGTAACATTCAAGCCTACGTATTTTATATCGTTGACCATTTCCATCTTGTGGGAGTCTAACCACCATCTCTGCCTCGTGTTCAACCTTCCTCTTGTTATGTGCATGGTTTTGCTTTTATTATAATAATCACTAAATCATTCATAAGAGTATAATCCTGGAGTCCATTAAGCAGACACTGTAGACCAAATTGTGGGAAGTTGAATAAGATAATCTCGTCTGCGTAAGATATCCAGGATATCTTTTGATTATCCACTCTGGGAAAAATAAATGCTTTTGAATTTAGTAATCTAGTCCACTAAATATGAATGTAAAAGGCTAGGAGCTAATATACATCCCTGTCTGAGACCTCTGTGTTTTCATTTTCTTCATAAAATGTCCCTGCAGATTCAACCTAATTTTTAGGGTGGTAGCGGTATATAAATATGTTAGGCAGAATTATATGCAGTACCCTTTGGGAACACCACACACAATTAAGACTACAAGTGACCGTACAAATTCACCTTTGGTACAAGCCCGTACTACACAGCCATCACTACCACTTTACTGTGTAGTACGAGCTTGTACCAAAGGTGAATTTGTACTATCACTTGTAGTTTTAATTGTGTGTGGTGTTCCCAAAGGTTACTGCATATAATTCTGCCTAACACTGGTGTACAGCGGTGAGGATTAAGTATAGTAGTTACACTAAGAGTGCTGCTATTGCCTTGGATCAACTAACCACAAGGCTAAACATCACTAAAAAGCAATATTAATCATGTCTGATATAGAACGCTACAGTCAGGAGACCCTCCTTAGTTACACTGTGGATTATCGGAAAAATCTGTGTAGAGAAAGGAATCTCTCTGCTGAAGACACAAAATCTGAATTGATTGAAAAGTTGACAGAGAAACAAAGTGTGGAGGGTAAGTCTGAAATACCTGACCCCTCAGCAAATGTGGAAAATAATGAGGATGATAATGTGTTTATTTTTTTTTTATTTTATTTTTTTTTTTGTGTTTAATCACTTCGGATTTTTTTACAAAGCGAAAATGACTGAAGATCCGTTTGAATAATTTCAAATTCAGTGTCTGGTTCAAGTAGGTGCAGGTTCTCAAAAAAAAAAAAACGACTGCTGTTGGAGCGTATGGCGTCCTGGCGAGCGGCTCTAGTCCGGCAAGTGAACCGGGTGTAAAGAGGCCTAACTTGTATCGGCCTTTTGTTGGAAAGATCGACAGGAGAGCAATGGACGGCTATGCCTCTAAGGGACGCTTCAAGTTGATGATGTATTGCATAATGTTTACCGTGGCTAGGGCCCAGCCAGGCTTGTCGCCTGCAATCAACTTGTTCCAACAATTTTCCTCATCTAGCGATGAGAAGTCGGAGATGTTGTTCTTCAAGTAGGTACGACGGATTTCTCATGTCTTGGGGCAGTTCGGCAGAAGATGGCGAATCGTTTCTTTTTCAGTAGGGGATTTGCAGTAACGGCATCGGTTTGTATTCGATAATCCTCTAATTGCCAGGATTTCGTTTGTCTCTAAGAGATTTAGGCGAATTTTCAGAAAGTACAGACGGGCTGCTCTACTTGGGAAAAGTTTGAGGTATGTTTGCAATGTATCCTGTTTCTTAAAGAAAGGCGGAAGGTGGCTGGTAAGTTTGTATTTGTTTGCTGTTTCTGTGGTTTGAATCCAATCCCACTCTTTAATTTTTTTGGAAGTTTTTACTGGGTTGATTATCAGCTCTTCCTTACAGCTTTCAGCTGAATGTAGCAGGGCAAGCATGTTTGATTCCCATTTCAAGAGTGAGTTGCATGATTTCAATTCGAGTTCCTGGTTTATCAGGCGATAGGCATATGGGGTCCCTGGCATAATGCATTTCCTGTAAAGTAGGACACTGTTCAACGCGACCAAGGTTCCCAGAGATAAAAGACCGAGTTCTCTCCTAAGCGGTGCTATCGGTGTCGATTTCGGGAGGCCAAGGATTTTCCTCCAGAATAGAGCTTCCAATTTAGGCCATAGCTCTGCCGGAAGGTTGGGCATGGCGTCTGCTCCGTAGGTTACCGCGGGGATCACCTTCTTTTTGTAAAAGTCCCTTACTGGGATTAAAGAGTAACGGCCAAATTTAAGGTCGATTGCCTTTCCCTGAATCGATAGGTTCTTAACTTTGTCGATGAGGGTTACTTGCATTGCTTTGTCTTTCGCAGAGCTATCTAGCGTAACTCCCAGGTACTTAAAACTGTTGACCGTTTCGATTTGAGTGGCGCCGAGACGAAGGTTGATCTTTTCCGCTCTCTTTGATGTTTTTTGGAGCCTCATCGTTTTGGTTTTGGACTCGTTGATTTATAAGTTGTTTTCGGCCATGTACCTTTGGAGGTTATTTAGTTGTCGTTGGAGACCTATGGGAGTATGGTCCAGTAGGATCAGGTCGTCGGCATACAATAGGCGGCTGATCTGGGCTCCTCCCAGTTTTGGTGGGAAAGAGCGAATTAGTTTTTCGGAGTCTTGGAAGTCCCCAAGGTAAGTCCAGAACAGCGCAGGGGCGAGTGGACAGCCTTGCTTGACACCTCTGGATGTTTTTATCTCTCCCGAAAGGGACCCTTGTTGATTTAACCTTACTCTCATTGACGTGCCTGAGTATAAGGCTTTGATCGGGTTCAAGATCTCGGCTGGGCATTTCCAGTTTGTTAGTTTCTGCCATAGTCTAGTACGGTTCACTTTATCGAAGGCCTGTGTTAGGTCAACGAACGTGATATATAGGTTAGATTTGCCTTCGAGGATCTTGTTTTTCAGTGTGTTCAATATCAGGATATTAGCGTTCGTACCCAGGTTCTTCTTGAATCCTGTTTGGAGGTTATCTTGACAGGGGGCGTTGGTTGCCCACCTAAGGAAATGTTGCAGGAGGAGGGATCCAAATAGTTTGCCTATGTGTTTATTATTGATGAGTTAGAGGAAGTAGATGTACCTCCTAATGTAGGTCTCACTGTTCCCTTACCTGCTCAACAACCTCAACCTTTGTCCACTGGGACCCCACGAGTTAAATGCTCAAACTGAACAAAAGCACCAAGAACTTAAGCTCAGAGAAATGGAACTGAATCATGAACTAGAAATGAAAAGGTTATCTCTTGAAAAGCTTCTCTCCCAGAGTATTCTAGGTCTTCCAGTCCTAAGAGACCCTGTATGCCTAAATAAATTGTGGGTATGTATGAGGTTAAGCTTGATATTTTGGATTGGTTGGCAATGTTTGAATATAACCATGGGATTCGGGATCTTACAGGGAATCAGTTGCTTCCCTGACTCTTCTCTAGGTTACCCACTGTTGCATCTGATGTTGTGATGGAGTTGGGGGAGGTGGATAGGATGGATTATAAGTGTGTGAAGCTAGCTTTAATTGCTAGATTGGGCAAGACCCCTTCCCAGTACCTTAAGAGGTTTAGGACCCTCAAAAGGCATCATGGTACCCCCTGGTCTACCTGGGTATGTGAATGTTTGAAAAACTGAGATGTTTGGGTTAAGGGTTACAGAGTGAACACTTATGAAGGTATGAGAAATCATGTTATGTTGGAGTCAATTTATGATGCCTGCTCTCCTGAGCTCAGACAGCACTGGCTGATTCTAATGAGAAAGATCCCAAGACGTTAGCTAAGGCTGCTGCTGACTTGTGGGTTGCCATCAGGGCTACTCACAAAGATTCTGGGGCAACTCATAAGAATGATGAGGGAAAGCAGTCAAAGAAAGATAACAAGGAGAATTCAAATACCTCCCATCCAGAAGAGGCCCCCAAACATAACCTGTGTAAGCCACATGGGAAACCAAATAGGGCTAGTGAGTCCTCTGGTGCTCAACCAGAGGGAGGTCAGACCAAACCCCCATTCCAGAGAGCATTTGGTAAATGCTATGTTTGTGGGTCAACTGACCATGTCAAAGGAGATCCTAGATGCAAGGGTAAACCTGCAGGGATCAGCACTGCCTCCTTAGCCTTCTCCTCAGAGGACGAAGTACAAATGGCTAGTGCCCACTTTGAACTATTTGATGAAGCACCCTTGGGTCTTCAGGCAACTGTATCCTTAGAGTCCATGGGTCTGGGTAAGAAACAGAATATGGATGTGTACAACTCCAGTCCAGAAAACTCAGAGTATTATATGGACAGTGTTCTTGTCAATGGCCAGAATACTCCTGGCAGGAGAGACACTGGGGACAGCAGAACAGTAGTGGATGAAAGCTTTTTCAAGAGTGAGGATGTTGCTAAGGCACCCAAATGTCCCACTAAATTCTCTGGAGGCCCTGTCCAGTTGGTTCCAATTCTGCCAGCTCTCATTCAGTGTAATAATATGACAGTGAGGATTCCTGTCAGTGTCCAGAATGAGGTGCCTGGGAGAGTCCTGTTGGGGAATGATCTAAAAGCTCTAGGAGTAGTATCCAGTACCCCCAGGTCTCCCAGTGAAAGAAAACAGAACCAAACTAAATTGGCTAAAGAGGCAACCTTAAGGGACCACTCCGAGCCTGTGGGAATCTCTACAGAGAACCCCACTGCAAGCCCTGGTGTTAGTAAGTTTACCTTTAACCCAGACACATCTGAGGCTAGTATAGTAGGGAAATGGGAGCCCCAACCAAGCTCCATCATTGCCCATTGAATTGTAAAGCCTTTGACTCCCACTGCTTCTGGGGAAGAGATGGATAGACAAATTGGACCCCTCTCTAGGCCTGTGAGAACTGGTAATTCTCAAAGCTGGTGGAACACTAGGAAAAATAGGTCTAAGGCTAAAAACCTGTCTGAGCAGCCAGACTTATCTCAAGAGTAAAGTGAGCAGTATCAATAGTTACACAAAGGACAGCAATTACTATGGTTCAATCAAACACTGACTCAAGTTTTCTGAGTAAAAGAATCTACATTTATTTACACATCAGTTATAAAACATTTCACTAAAGTAAAGCAGTTGAAAAATCACACTCTTAATATACTACACCACACCCAATACATTCTGGACAAGTTAGGCTCAAAATGAAGTATGAGCAAAATGGCACTCCAGCAATTTAAAAGGGAGAGAAAGACAAAGTTAGGCAAAATAGAGCAGCACCAACAGGTAGGTAAGCAGGGCAGTCTAGGAAAAGGAACTACAGTGATGGCATCAAATCAAAAAGGCTTAGGGCCAAAGTCAATAGGACAAAAGTCTTTTGCTCAAGATCACACAGTTCAGGGTAGTTTGCGGTTAGGTCTTTGCCAAGAGTTCCGGCCAAAGTTGATCTGCAGAAAAGCTAGTTTAAAGAGTAGAGAAGGACAAGCCCTCGGATTGGCGAAAGATTTCACACACCTTCACCGCGGCTGGACGAAACGAACAACTGGATTTGCACAGTACCTTTAAATGGAGAAGAAGCTGTAGCTGAGGCGGACGTTCCTGGCAGGTCCTGCAGGCTCACGGTTACTGAAACGACTGTCGGACTGACATGAAGTAGAAAGGCTGGAGGGTCTTGCGCTGCAGAGGAAAGAAACCAGCAGCTGAGCAAAGCGACGGATAAAAGGTGCGCTCCTTAAAACCCAAGCAGGGTCCGACCTTCCTGGCCATCCGGTTCACTGTAGCTCTGTACAACAAATTCGACAAGAGGAGGGTGTCCTGGCTTGTAGTGTGGGAGAACGGGTTGGTCCCACCAGCTCAGGGGAAGAAGATTCCTGGTAGATCTTCTCTGTCGTTGGTGTCTGAAGATTTGGACCTGCAGCAGGGCTTCACCGGGTGGTTCAAACATTGTAGGGTTCCTCTTCTGGCAGCTCCTCATCGGTTCTTTCGTTCCAGTGGCGACTCTGCCTTTCCAGACCCAGATACCTGCTTTTTATGCAGTTTCCCCCATTCACACAGCCTGGCTGTCAATCACACAGCAGGGTGGCTGTCCCCAGCCAATCAGATCAGAGTGTGACATGGGTCTCCAAGGAGACCCTGTGCAGGGAGTCCTAAAACCCTCCCTCACATCCTGTCCCTCCCAGACATACAGGCGCCTAAGGAGGGCTTCTGTGTAGAAGCCTGCGAAAGGACGGTGAACAAAGGAACCAAACCTGGTTTGGCACACAGAGAAAAACATGAGAAAGACATTTACAAACAGAAATGGTGAATAAACCCAGCCAAAACCATATAAAAACGTATATGGGCTAGCGGGTTTAAGTTCGAGGCTACCTAGGTAGCCTAAAACAATACCAAGGTTATTTAAGATAACCGCGGTAGGAAAAATAGGGAAATTACCACTGCCACCAGCCAAGTCTTAATGAAAACAGAGCAAAACAATGCTCCAAGAGAAACAGACAAAAAGGATAAGTATTAACTCTTTCTAGTACTCTATGTAAGATAGTTTGTACTGGGTATGTGGATTTAAAAGACTAATAAAGTTAATGGCAACTTTAAATGTTTCTGAGAGAGAGTAGTCAGTCTCAGAAAAATGGAGTCTAAGTTGGGAAGTCTAAAAAACAACCCTGTGTCACTGCACTGAAGGTGCTGTGTAACACACAGTAAAAAGATGATGCCTATGGAGTAGGTGAGGCTCCAAAGTCCATGAACACAAGAACATTTTAAATACACATAGCAAAAAACACTCTTACCAGGTGAAAAATAAAAAATCCTAGAAATCCAGCAAAGCTGATGAGGGACTCAGTACGTAGGGAAAATTAGCCATTCTGGAGAATTCTCCCTAACAAAATGGAATAAAATATTAAGCAAGTGAGAGGAAAGTCTCCCGTTTTAGTTTGGAACAAAGTACGTTTCTATTCATTTTCTGAAAGGTCATGGAAAGATCGATACTAATCATGTATAAAGATGGAGCATTTGTTACCCAGGCAGACTTTTGTTTGCCATCATTTATATAACCATTCAGGTTTGTACCTATACGTTTGCAAATGCTCTTTTGTAAATTTTTACCATACCCTGTGCTACAGCCCACTGGTCTAATTATTTTACAATAAGAGTGGAAAATATCTTAGCGTCAGTATATAATAGCGCTATTAGCCTGTAGTTCATTGTGTCCAATCTGACACCCTTTTTAAAAATGGGAACTACGTGAGATATTTTCCAGGTGCTCGGTGTCAATCTTTGTATTACAATTTCCTCATTGAATATGTTTAATATATTTTCCCAAATTATAATATTATCTTTAGAAATCCTGTTACAGAGGACTTTGAGACCTGGGGCACAAGAATTCCCACTTTTTTAGATACAATAAATGATGTCTTCCACTTCAAATGTTAAAGGCCACGTCTCACCAGAGTAGCATGAATTCACCATCCTCAGGACTACGTCATACAGATGTGTGCAGTAGTCCACCCAGGTGGATTTAAAAATCAGGTTTTGTTGCATATCACATTGCGACAATCCCACAATTTTTACCATTTTCCAATAATGTATGTCTACCTTATGTGAGGGGTCAGAAATGGAAGCCGGACTCAAAGGTAGTCTTGTGCGAACACCTGGCCTCGCCTGCCCACTTCTCAAAAGAGGCCATAGCCTGAATCAAATCATTCCTGGACAATCGAACCATGAGAGTCTTCTCCTCATTAGCCTCAGCAGACCCTATCAAAATAACCTGCAATGTTCCCCAGGGCTCCTGCGTCTCCCCTACCCTCTACAACATATTTACCAAGCCCCTATTTGACAATTTGGATAGACTGGGTGTCTCATACACTAATTATGCAGATGACACCCAGATCCTCATAACCCTTTCGGGCAACTTCGACTCGGATACGGCCTTGGTAAACAAAATATACATCATCATTCAGGCATGGATGGCCACACACGGCCTATGCCTGAATGATGAGAAAACCGAAATCCTGCTCCTCGGCTCCAACGCCAACCTAAAAAAGACTAAAAGGCATTTAACAATGATGGCAACACTATCACAGTTGCCAAAACAGTGAAAACTCTAGGCTTTCACCTTGACTCAGCCTTGTCACTAAAAAAACAAGTTGACTCACTAGCATCCTCTACCGCTTACACGTACAAGCTTATAAGGGCAAGTAGAGCATTCCTCTCCCACGTTAGCTGCATCACCATCGCCAATGCCCTAATATTGTCAAGACTCGACTATTGTAATGCCATGTACCTAAAAGCCAACAAATACATAACAGACAAATTTCAAACCCCGCAAAACAATGCACTCAGAACAGCCCTTAACTTACCACACAAGGAACACATATCCAACAAGAGAAGAGAACACAAATGGCTCAAAATCTGTGACCGAATCTCACTTAAAATAGCATCAGTCACCTTCACATGCTTAAACAACGCAGCCCCCCCCATACCTCGCAACCAGAATAGTTAAAAGAACCTCCACCCGACCCACCAGGATGACCAACTCTTACTGCCTACAGGTACCCAAATTCAGACAAAAGAAAACAGGCGGCAGCAGATTCCCGGTCATGGCAGCCCAACACTGGAATGCCCTCCCACTCAACATCAGAACCAACCAATCCTACTACAGCTTTAGGGGAAACACTCTGACCTGGCTACGCTCCAACGATTCCCATGACTGAACAGTGCCCATGCACATTAACAGACCATAGCCAACCTAACTGTATATATGTACATAAACTGACCTGCTGAAATGTAAAATACTGTATGCAAATTTGTTTATATGCCCTCCCAGCAGATTCTACGAAATGTAATGTTCTACTCCCTACTCAACTGTTCCTTACCGTGCAACTAAGCTTTTATGTAATCTTATCTTCCTGTTCTCTGTTGCGCCCTGTTACCTCTGGGTTTTGTGCGTAATATCAAATAAACAAACAAACAAACAAACAAACAAACATAAAGTTGTCATGTTTTTGGTTAAAGACATTTATTAAATAAAAATGGGTTGGGAAAAATGCCTGTCTAGCCCTATTCTAAAGAGGAACTTCCCTACCTAGGGCCTCATCACGACTTGGCTGTAAATTCCGCCCAACTGTAATAGTGTTAGCGCCAGCCGGTCTGGCGTCATTAGCGCCGGATCACGGGTTGGGCGTTAACAGTAAATCCCCATTCCCCATTAGGCTATTGGACCCAATGGGGCATTTTTGGCACAAATACTGCACTATTACAGCTGGCGGTAATGGCACTGAAAACAGGGCGCTAAATGGGATTTTTACCTCCAGAAAAAAGCTGGAGGTGACAGAGCCCATTTAGCGCCCAGATCGTGATAAGGCCAGCCTTAAATGCAGCACTTTTACCGTTACTGCTGCTTTTAAGGGCTACTGCTCATCTCGTGATGAGGCCCCTAGAAAGAAAAACAATAGATCTGTCGGTGTCAGGTCGGTGTCAGGTCGGTGTCAGGATGTCAGTAACTGAAAAGCCGTCCATCCTTGTGTCCAAAACATCCTATCCTGACCCTCACACTACAAATAAAACAACAAATGGGTGCAAGGAAATGTCTTTACCTTTGATGTTGGCAAAAGTGTTCAAAAAACAAAAGTATAAGAAGGACTTCACCTAAAATGTTCTCCAATGTAAAGACCCCTGGCTCCAGAGCGTGGTCCCCTTCCCCTGGATTCTCCGATAGGATGACAAAAATAATGTATCTTTAGTCTACAGTTCCTCTCTGTCTTCCCTGGACTCAAAATGTTCTTGTTTGAGCAATAAGTTCTTGTAACGGTCTTTCTGTAGTATTTATTGTAACATGTAGATTACCTGGCATACTCCTCTGCCAGGAATTTTTATATAGTTTCAACTGCCTGGTGAACTCGCCTGCCAGGACTTCTCTTATGACTTCACAGTTCTTTGGCTATGCCACAAAAGCATATACCGTGAGGTGCTTAGTCTATGGTATCTGCTTTGCCTTGACTCATTCAATACATTCCCATTATTTGCTAAAACCTTTCCCCCACACTAGTATCTCATGCATCTTTACTTGATTGGAGTTTGCCTTTGTGTTTTGTCTTGTCTGTATTCAAACATTCTTCATATTGAGTTTTGAATGTGTACTTTGCCTTGACTGCATTCAAACAAACTTCGGGTATTTTCTGCATCAGCAACATTGTACCATTCAAACACTTGTTGATGTGCTTGTCGGAATGCCCCGGGTCCCCACATGCTTTGGGCAGAATCAGAGTTGGAGTCTATATATGTCTTTGGACTTTTAACTCTTATATGTCTTTTTCTCAGAGATTTCAAATAAAAGGTGTTATGTGTGAGTTGTGGGTGTTTGGGTCAAAGGTGGGGGCTGGACCAGAATGACAATAGTCCATTAAAAACTCTGGTTTTAGAGGGTCTTCCTCATGGGAAAGACGGGAATACTGCTTCTTATCCAATGAAGTCAAATTATCTGCCGGGTAGTTTATTTATTTATTTTTTCATTTGTAAAGCACCTAAACTCTTATGCATCAGGGCACTGCTATAACCAGTTACATATAGTGAGGAACAAAGAGGTGTTACATTTCCTCAGTTTAACCTGAAACGTTTTACATTTGGAGTGCATGGTTGTCCAATGGCTCTGGGTCGCAAGTTCTGGGTGTCATCATTGAGCTCCTCCCTCATAGAGCTGCTCCCAGGGTCAGGATCAGGTAGCTGCTGCTGTCCCCTGGCCACATGGGAGGTGTCACCAGCCGGGGAATCCGTGATGACTCCATTGGAGTCATCACACTTATTAAGAATACTTTCCAGCATTCTTTCTCCATCTGCCTGTAGAAGCTTATCGTGCTGGCCCTTCAGTTTATTTGTATTTGTTTGTCGGAACCACCTTGATTGTTTAGATTGATCTTTCACTGTAATATCGCAATTTCAATACTATACGTAATTGAGATCTCATCTCTCTCTTAGTCTGCTGAATTGTAAGGTCAAATGCATGAAGGCATTGAAGATTCTTGTTGGATTTCAAATACATGATATACAATTTCCCTCACAAGAATGTAGGAATACTTTGTGGAGTAAAAACCTATTTTTTTCAATCGATCGGAAAATCATCCAATGTACAGGAAATTGACTTATTAAAGTAGTACGATCCCAAATGAGGCGATTTCCTCCATTTCATATGCTAATTTCCTGGAGGAGCCTTTTTTGTGGGATTGCCAAAACACTTGAAGAATGCAAAAATCATGTTGTGATCACTTGTTTCAGTTTTGTCAATGGTAAAATAAACACAAATAAAAAACAGTATCTCATGTGCCATGTTGTCCCTGCATCACCATCACCACGGACATTCCCATTTAATCGAAACATGTTCCATTCTTCAAAGAACTGCAACCAATGAGTCCCTCTTAATATTTGTCTTGCCTTATAGGCTGTAGAAATATAGAGGCCGATTCATGGAATGATTAGCGCGGCGCAAGTGGGCAAAAACGTGCGAATCGCAGTGGAATTGCGAAAATCGCAGTGCAAGTGCGAAAATCGCACGAAAAGCAGCGCACATCGATTCATGGAAGCCCGTGCGCGAGAAAACCAGCGGATGTGCGATAAAAAAGTGTGCGGCGCACGTTGGCGCACAGGCCATCTAACAGCGTGTGCCAGGTCACAACGAAAATCGCACAGGCCAGAGCGAAAATCGCACATAGCGCGGCGCACGCAACAAAAGTAGGCGGAACACGGGCGTAACACTCGGAATGGGGAACAACTTGCCAAAACGTGGGCGTCACGGGGGAAGTACAGGGCACAAGTGCGCGGAACTCCCACACGCTCGCCTACAACACGTATTCATGGAATAGTATAGGGCAAAAAAGCGCACGCTCAAACCAGCGCACAGGCACAAACACGACCGCCACAAGAAAGCAGGCGGTAGCGTCTCTGCTGCTGTAAGAAATGTGCGCCAAAAGGTGCGCCAACAAATAGCACCTATATACTGCCATGATGAATGTCCTATACTGTGGCCCTCCAGGACAAATGACGTGCAAAGGGGTACCCACAAACACGGACCCGCTGACAAAAAATACGTGTGCGTGTATACCGGGGTGCGCGGGAAGTGTCACACGCGATTTGGCCGGGTACGTGGATTTCAGGGGTGCGCGGGAAGTTCCACACGTGATTTCAGCAAGGTATGTGTATTTCAGGGGTGCGCGGGAAGTTCCACACGCAATTTCAGCAGGGTACGTGTATTTCAGGGGTGCGCGGGAAGTTCCACACGCGAATTCTGCAGGGTACGTGCATTTCAGGGGTGCGCGGGAAGTTCCACACACGAATGGGCCAGTGCGAGCAGGGTACGTGTATTACATGGGTGCGCGGGAAGTTCCACACACGATTCCATCAGGGTACGTGTATTTCAGGGGTGCGTGGGAAGTTACACACGCGATAGTCCCAGTGCGAGCAGGGTACGTGTATTTCAGGGGTGCGCGGGAAGTTCCACACGCGATTGGCCCAGTGCGAGCAGGGTACGTGTATTTCATGGGTGCGCGGGAAGTTCCACACGCAAATTCTGCAGGGTACGTGCATTTCAGGGGTGCGCGGGAAGTTCCACACGCGAATGGGCCAGTGCGAGCAGGGTACGTGTATTACATGGGTGCGCGGGAAGTTCCACACGCGATTCCATCAGGGTACGTGTATTTCAGGGGTGCGCGGGAAGTTACACACGCGATTGGCCCAGTGCGAGCAGGGTACGTGTATTTCAGGGGTGCGCGGTAAGTTGCACACGCGATACCAGCAGGGAATGTGTATTTCAGGGGTGCGCGGGAAGTTACACACGCGGTTGGCCCAGTGCGAGCAGGGTACGTGCATTTCAGGGGTGCGCGGGAAGTTCCACACGCGAATGGGCCAGTGCGAGCAGGGTACGTGTATTACATGGGTGCGCAGGAAGTTCCACACGCGATTCCATCAGGATATGTGTATTTCAGGGGTGCGCGGGAAGTTACACACGCGATAGTCCCAGTGCGAGCAGGGTACGTGTATTTCAGGGGTGCGCGGGAAGTTCCACACGCGATTGGCCCAGTGCGAGCAGGGTACGTGTATTTCATGGGTGCGCGGGAAGTTCCACACGCGAATTCTGCAGGGTACGTGTATTTCATGGGTGCGCGGGAAGTTCCACACGCGATTCCATCAGGGTACGTGTATTTCAGGGGTGCGCGGGAAGTTCCACACGCGAATGGGCCAGTGCGAGCAGGGTACGTGTATTACATGGGTACGCGGGAAGTTCCACACGCGATTCCATCAGGGTACGTGTATTTCAGGGGTGCGCGGGAAGTTACACACGCGATTGGCCCAGTGCGAGCAGGGTACGTGTATTTCAGGGGTGCGCGGTAAGTTGCTCACGCGATACCAGCAGGGAATGTGTATTTCAGGGGTGCGCGGGAAGTTACACACGCGATTGGCCCAGTGCGAGCAGGGTACGTGTATTTCAGGGGTGCGCGGGAAGTTCCACACGCGATTGGCCCAGTGCGAGCAGGGTACGTGTATTTCAGGGGTGCGCGGTAAGTTGCACACGCGATACCAGCAGGGAATGTGTATTTCAGGGGTTCTGGGGAGTACTACACGTGAATTGGCCTCCCAGGTGTACGCTCCACAACCTCCACGGCCCCTGCAGGCAGCCCACACCACGGGGGACTACCCTGCACCCCTGCTCATGTCCCGCAGGCAGCCCATCCACCATGGGCATGCCCCCAGCCAACCCACATGTCACCTTGCACTACTGATCAACAATGCATGTCTCCCACCACCCCCACCCCCCAGCAGTGCAGGGGCAGCCTCCACCAGGCCCCCACTCATGTCTCCCACCACCCCCACCCCCCAGCAGTGCAGGGGCAGCCTCCACCAGGCCCCCACTCATGTCTCCCAGCACCCCCACCCTCCAGCAGTGCAGGGGCAGCCTCCACCAGGCCCCCACTCATGTCTCCCACCACCCCCACCCCCCAGCAGTGCAGGGGCAGCCTCCACCAGGCCCCCACTCATGTCTCCCACCCCCCCACCTCCCTGCCACCATGGGCAGACTCCAGCAGGCCCCCACTCATGTCTCCCACCACCCCCACCCCCCTGCCACCATGGGCAGCCTCCACCAGGCCCCCACTCATGTCCGCCACCACCCCCACCCCCCTGCCACCATGGGCAGCCTCCACCAAGCCCCCACCCATGTCTCCCACCACCCCCACCCCCCAGCCACCAGGGGCAGCCTCCAGCAGGCCCCCACTCATGTCTCCCACCACCCCCACCCCCCTGCCACCATGGGCAGCCTCCAGCAGGCCCCCACCCATGTCCCCCTGCACCCACACCCCCCAGCATCCAGGGTCACCCTCCACCAGGCCCCCACTCATGTCTCCCACCACCCCCACCCCCCAGCCACCAGGGGCAGCCTCCAGCAGGCCCCCACTCATGTCTCCCACCACCCCCACCCCCCAGCCACCAGGGGCAGCCTCCACCAGGCCCCCACCCATGTCTCCCACCACCCCCACCCCCCTGCCACCATGGGCAGCCTCCAGCAGGCCCCCACTCATGTCTCCCACCACCCCCACCCCCTGCCACCATGGGCAGCCTCCACCAGGCCCCCACTCATGTCTCCCACCACCCCCACCCCACAGCAGTGCAGGGGCAGCCTCCACCAGGCACCCACACATGTCTACCACCACCCCCACCCCCAGCAGTGCAGGGGCAGCCTCCACCAGGCACCCACTCATGTCTCCCACCACCCCCACCCCCCTGCCACCATGGGCAGCCTCCAGCAGGCCCCCACTCATGTGTCCCACCACCCCCACCCCCCAGCCACCAGGGGCAGCCTCCAGCAGGCCCCCACTCATGTCTCCCACCACCCTCACCCCCCAGCCACCAGGGGCAGCCTCCACCAGGCCCCCACCCATGTCTCCCACCACCCCCACCCCCCTGCCACCATGGGCATCCTCCACCAGGCCCCCAATCATGTCCCCCTGCACCCCCACCCCCAGCATCCAGGGTCACCCTCCACCAGGCCCCCACTCATGTCTCCCACCACCCCCACCCCCCAGAAGTGCAGGGGCAGCCTCCACCAGGCCCCCACTCATGTCTACCACCACCCCCACCCCCCAGCAGTGCAGGGGCAGCCTCCACCAGGCACCCACTCATGTCTCCCACCACCCCCACCCCCCAGCAGTGCAGGGGCAGCCTCCACCAGGCCCCCACTCATGTCTCCCACCACCCCACCCCCCTGCCACCATGGGCAGCCTCCACCAGGCCCCCACTCATGTGTCCCACCACCCCCACCCCCCAGCCACCAGGGGCAGCCTCCAGCAGGCCCCCACTCATGTCTCCCACCACCCTCACCCCCCAGCCACCAGGGGCAGCCTCCACCAGGCCCCCACCCATGTCTCCCACCACCCCCACCCCCCTGCCACCATGGGCATCCTCCACCAGGCCCCCACTCATGTCCCCCTGCACCCCCACCCCCAGCATCCAGGGTCACCCTCCACCAGGCCCCCACTCATGTCTCCCACCACCCCCACCCCCCAGCAGTGCAGGGGCAGCCTCCACCAGGCCCCCACTCATGTCTACCACCACCCCCACCCCCCAGCAGTGCATGGGCAGCCTCCACCAGGCACCCACTCATGTCTCCCACCACCCCCACCCCCCAGCAGTGCAGGGGCAGCCTCCACCAGGCCCCCACTCATGTGTCCCACCACCCCCACCCCCCAGCCACCAGGGGCAGCCTCCAGCAGGCCCCCACTCATGTCTCCCACCATCCCCACCCCCCAGCCACCAGGGGCAGCCTCCACCAGCCCCCCACCCATGTCTCCCACCCCCCCACCCCCCTGCCACCATGGGCATCCTCCACCTGGCCCCCACTCATGTCTCCCAACACCCCCACCCCCCAGCAGTGCAGGGGCAGCCTCCACCAGGCCCCCACTCATGTCTACCACCACCCCCACCCCCCAGCAGTGCAGGGGCACCCTCCACCAGGCCCCCACTTATGTCTCCCACCCCCCAGCCACCAGGGGCAGCCTCCACCAGGCCCCCACTCATGTCTCCCACCACCCCCACCCCCCAGCCACCATGGGCAGCCTCCAGCAGGCCCCCACTCATGTCTCCCACCACCCCCACCCCCCTGCCACCATGGGCAGCCTCCACCAGGCCCCCACTCATGTCTCCCACCACCCCCACCCTCCAGCAGTGCAGGGGCAGCCTCCACCAGGCACCCACTCATGTCTACCACCACCCCCACCCCCAGCAGTGCAGGGGCAGCCTCCACCAGGCACCCACTCATGTCTCCCACCACCCCCACCCCCCTGCCACCATGGGCAGCCTCCACCAGGCCCCCACTCATGTGTCCCACCACCCCCACCCCCCAGCCACCAGGGGCAGCCTCCAGCAGGCCCCCACTCATGTCTCCCACCACCGCCACCCCCCAGCCACCAGGGGCAGCCTCCACCAGGCCCCCACTCATGTCTCCCACCACCCCCACCCCCCAGCCACCATGGGCAGCCTCCAGCAGGCCCCCACTCATGTCTCCCACCACCCCCACCCCCCTGCCACCATGGGCAGCCTCCACCAGGCCCCCACTCATGTCTCCCACCACCCCCACCCCCCAGCAGTGCAGGGGCAGCCTCCACCAGGCACCCACTCATGTCTACCACCACCCCCACTCCCCAGCAGTGCAGGGGCAGCCTCCACCAGCCACCCACTCATGTCTCCCACCACCCCCACTCCCCTGCCACCATGGGCAGCCTCCAGCAGGCCCCCACTCATGTGTCCCACCACCCCCACGCCCCAGCCACCAGGGGCAGCCTCCAGCAGGCCCCCACTCATGTCTCCCACCACCCCCCCAGCCACCAGGGGCAGCCTCCACCAGGCCCCCACTCATGTCTCCCACCAACCCCACCCCCCAGCCACCAGGGGCAGCCTCCACCAGGCCCCCACAAAATAACTAGCTCAGCCCCAGGATGAACATACCGTTCCTAGCAGCAGTGGGCGTGGCCTACCAAAGGAGGAGGAGGAGGATAGTCAGGGCCAGAATATTCACACCCAGAACCAGCCTTTTCGGGATGCCTGATGACCAGGTGCATGGGAGGTACAGGTTTCCACGACACATCATACTGGACCTGGTGAGTGAGTGGGAGGACGACCTCACATCACCCACCCTGTGCTCCCAAGCACTCAGCCCCCTGGAGAAGGTCCTCAATGTACTGCACTTCTTAGCCACTGGATCATTTCAGCGGACAAGTGCCATTGTGGGTGGTGTATCACAGCCACCCAGTCACGCTGCCTACACCAGGTCTTGAACATCATCACTGCACGGCCATCAGTCCGCAGGCACATATACCTGCCCAGAACCCCTGCAGAAAGGCATGCTGCCGCCCTGGATTTCTACACTGTGGCACGATTCCCCAAAGTGCTAGGTGCCATTGACTGCACCCATGTGGCTCTACGTCCCCCCAGGGCATCTGAGCACATCTATAGGAACCGCAAGCACTGGCATTCCATCAACGTGCAGGTAGTATGTAATGCCAAGGGAATCATCACCTCAGTATATGCCAACTATCCTGGGTCAACCCACGACAGCTTCATTTACCGAATGTCCACCCTAAGCCGGGACCTAGAAGCTGGCCGGCATGGCGATACATGGCTGCTTGGTGAATGCCACTGCACATGCATGCATGTCAGATACTGAGCAAGGTCACAACCCCACCAATGATACCAATCACCACCTCCACAGGGGACAGTGCCTACCCTCTCAGCCCCCACATGATGATGCCAATTCGGAACCCCACCACGCCACCCCAGGTAAGATATAACGCAGCCCACATTACAACCCGGAGCATAGTGGAGCGCACATTTGGAGTGCTGAAGTCACGCTTTCGCTCCCTTGACCGTTCTGGGGGGCAGCTGTTGTACGCTCCCCCAGTAGTGTGCAGGATCATAGTGGCAGCATGTGTCCTGCACAACGTTGCAACACGCCGGGGCCTGGCCGTGGACATGGTGGTGCCCCCCCATCCCCAACCACATGCACAGCCGCTGCGCATGGGAGGGGAAAGGGCACGGGGGGAGGCAGCCCGTACACAGCTAGTGGCTAATTACTTCACATAGAAATCACACCCCTGTGGAGTGCACACTGCCCTGGCACATTCCATCTGACAATCAATGATGACTCAACCTGACACTGATCCTGAATGTCTGGAGAAAGAACCGTGAAAACCATATCAGCCTGAGATTGTTCACCTGGAAGTGTCAAAATGTGTGCATCCCTACCCACACTGACACCACCAATGCAGTTTTGTGAAGTTACACATTCAAGCAGCTGAAATGAATACCCACTTGCAAAATGCAACAAGAGGACAGTCCCATGTCAGCCAACCCAACCCCAGCACCGCCACACGACACACCGTGCCATGTCATGCTATTTGCACGTAAACAAAGTAATACCCACAACATGACACTAGTGTCACAATGTACAGTGTCCCTATTAGAAACTTGCAACACCTGAAATGCTCACAGTAATGCCGGACCAACAACTAACTTGAGCACGTACTACCATTAACATGACATCACTAATGTATAATATTAGTAGTCTCACCACCTGGAAATGCCTGCACTCCCACCACTACCAACTGTGCAGTGTTGGCGCCTGTAGAGTTGTAGGTGCACTGCTGCCAACATGGACCACATCTCCAGACTAGAGGTCCTTATGTAGACATGAGGAAGGGACCTGCAAATTGGGAGGTAGACACAGAAGATGAGTTACACATCAATGCAACATGCAGTGTACAACACAACAGCAATATGCACTAGGAATGTATACACAGTATTGACTACAGACTGCCCACACAGCTCATGGGAGTCCAACGTCACTGTGTAATTCACTGTCACTTGGGCACACCCTTTGCAAGCCCATGGAAACGGGAAGCAGGAGGGGTGTGTGTGACTCAAACCCAAGCATCTGAACCAAATACATTACAAGCCTGCATGTGCCCAGCCACAATGCAGCGTATGCCCACAAGAACCACGGAAGCCAACAAATCGTCCCAAAAAAATTGGGAATAAAAGAAATAAAAATAAATATAAACAATTAAAAATAAAAATCAAAAATGGCCATTGAAGGGCCCGGGGGGGTTGGGGAGGCCACCCAGGAGGTCCAAGGACAGGATGCACACCAGAACCCACCTGCGTGGATCCTGGGAAAATAAAACACCTCCATGGGCTCATGGCCCACACGGCTACCCTATTGTGGGAGTATCACTGCTGTCGCTATTATCACCCTGTGCAGCTGCATCCGGAGGTGGTTGCACTATGGGAGGCAGCCCACGCAAGGCCCTAGTCTGCTCGTCCATGGCTGCAAGCATGCGGGTGTGGTAGGTCTGGTTCTGGAGGATGAGTGTGCGGAGGTCCCCATGCAACAACTCACGGGATGCCCGGACCTCCGCCCTTGTTGCCTGCATCTCAGCTGAGAGCGTACAGGTGAGACGCTCCAGCTGTTGTTCTGTCCTTTGGTGTGTAGAAGCCTCAAGCTCAACAAGGGTCGTCCTGAGGTGAAGGAGCTCCTGCCTCACTGCTTCCCTGTGGCCCTGGGACTCAATAGAGATGGCCTCCTGCAGAGTCGCCAGTGCCGCCCGCCTGTCCCTGTTGGACCCCAACATGTCCTCCCTGTGTGACTGGCAGATGGTGTCGGTTGCCTGCTCTAGTCGCTCCATCAGCCTTTCAGGGGGGACAATGGAAGTGGCCACCCTATCCATGGCCTGAGCCATCATCTCGGATGATGCTGCCTGTTGGGTTGCCATACCGTAAATTGATTGCTCCCATGCAGTATTGCCAGGTGCCGTACGGCCACCACGTCGGCGGGCACCACACCTGTCTGGAGCAAGGCGAACTGCGCCTTGCTGTGCCGGCACTGCCTGAGGCTGCAGGACTGCATTCCCCCTCTGATCTGCTGGCCCAGGAACAGGATCAGATGTCGCGGAGTGTGACCCTGCATCCGTAACCACCAAAGGCGTAGCTGCCAACACTGACATCCCCATTGAGGGTTCTGACCCTGGTGCAGGTGGATGAGACAGAACAGAATCCCTCCCTGGAACACTCACCTGCGACGGCACGTAGGTCTCATCCGAATCAACACCTGAGTACAGCTCGGGAGAGGTGCAGCCAGAGACACCCCTTGAGAGCAGGACCTGCAGCACTTGTGGGTTCTCACCCACCACCACACCACGTCCCTCACTGGTGGTTGGTCGGCCCTCGGGCCCCTCCTTGGTCTGCACCATCTCCACAACCCCAGCAGTATCAGGTGCGTCTTCCCCTGCAAAGACATAAAAACAAAGAAATGGAAACAGGCATTAGCACCATGGCACACAATGAGGGCTGAGAAGCAAGAGAAACAGTACTTGTTTGACACATGTCCCACATGACTAAAACCCTCCCATGCATGCACCCTCACTGCGTATGAAGGGCAGGCAAATGGCACACACTGATGACACCAAGATTGAAGATGAACACTTTTTCTGCATGCTGACTGGCAGTGGCATCACACATTGGCCTGTGATTGGCAGGTGAAACACACATGCCATCACACAGATGGCATGTACCATTGCTATTGAGTGAAGATGGAGAGGAGGGCAGCACTTATGCATACTGTCCAGTTCCCGCATGTAATAGCTTTTCTAATTCTAACAGGTCAGATTCTTCACCTGGAGCTGCCAGTCCGAAATGGTGCAATTGCACAGGGACATGTTTGAACAAATGATATCCAGGTAACAAAGTCACTCAACTTTACCATAGCCATGTCAGACATGTGACTAGAGGACTGCGACATGCCTAGTAAAAGTGGTGGAATGGAAAATATCTGACTAAATGAACAGTGCTAAATTTTGCAACAATGTTGTGGCAAGGTGACACTTCAAGGGCAACTGGCGTGCAGTTGGACTACATGTCTACTGTTGGCAGAAGGGATACAGCTATGGCCAAATGCAGCTGCGCAGGATGTATTGCATGAAGCACATGGATGACCCATACGACTCAGGCGCACACACTCTCACCTGGCACACAAACAGAAGCCCTCACACACACCATGCACATGGATGACACACACATGCATGTGCACTCACCGGACAATGCCTCGTAATCAGGGAGATCTCCCACGCCTTGGATCTGTTCCTCCGTGACGTAGGTCCCAGCGACTGACTCATGTGGAGTGAGTTCCATGTCTACTACTGGAGACCCACCTCCAGTCACTAGAGTTGCGGCATGACTTGAGGCCAGCTTACTCTTTGCCCTGCGCTTTAGGTCATTCCAGCGCTTATAGCAATCATTGGCTGTGCGCCTCACGATTCCAAGGGCACTTACGATGTCCGCAACGGTCTGCCAGTGTGCCTGGCGTTGTGCAGGTGTGGTCTTGGATCCTGCAACAATGACCATCTCGTTGTCATGTGCGGACACATACTCGACAAGTGCATTCAGTTCGTCATCCGTGAAGCTGGGCTTCCCGGACGGGCCGGACTGTGTAGCCGTGTCTGGGGCATCAGCCTGTGCCGGACGAGCACTCTTCCTCTTCCGCTTGGAAGGTGGTGGTGATCCTGAGTGTCCTGCGCCGCTCTGGACACTAGGGGCAGGAGCCCTGGTGGACTCTGTATCAGGAGTGTGGGATTGCACACTCAGCATGGGAGTTGGTGCAGGCATTGGCTCTAGTGTGATGGTGTCAGGGGGAATATCAGCAGCATGGACTAGGACCGACACTGTCCGGGCTGGGTGTGTGAGGGCTGGGGTGGATGGAGCCGCAGCTGCCCCTGCAGCCCTGCAGCCTCTCCGCCCTGCCTACTTGGTGCAGCAGATGACCTTGCTGCCCCAGATGCACGTGGCATGGTGACATCAACGTGCACCAGCGCACGTGTCATAGGCCTGCTGACCTGGAAGTCAGCCATGGAGTCAGCCAGGTCTGGTGCCACAATGGGCTGGTCCAACAAGGGCTGAGCATGGATGGTGTCAGCCACATCAGCCTCAACGGGAGGGGGGGGGATTATGGGTGCCCTTGACTGGTCCTCCACACATGGGCGGACAGATTCACCCTGCAAGTAACGACCACGTCCCCTACCGGATCCACCACGGCCACCACTTGTGGCTCTTCCACCTTTGCCACCCTTACGGAATCCTCGCCTCCCAGCCATGGCACTGATGTTAATGTGCGTATGGGAGTGGCTGTAAACTATTGTCCTGGGCAATTGGGGGTCAAAGGGGTTGGGTACCAGATGGTAATTGTACCCTAGTGCTCTAGCAAGGCTGAATGTAACCCCTGGGGAAAGATGACGGGTCACGCTACGCACAGGAGCCCCAAAAAAGGGAGATGACGTGCACGCAACCCCTCCTAGACCACGTGTGCAGAAAGAAAAACCTGCACTACGCTGTGGCACCCAGTAACACAAGAATGAACGTATGCGTGTCACACGCAGCCTAGAATGACCTCTGAAGGGTTAGGCTACACACGGGGCAAGCACAGATGTTAGATACGTGCGTGACTCACCGTCTGCCAGGTAAAAGAGCGTGAAAAAGGAGCGCGTTTGGTTGGCAACACCCCCGCCAAAAGAAGATTTGTACGCTGTCTGAGGAGACAGGACAACAGTAGAAGGGAACACTGTTTGAGGAAACAGGCCCAGGAAAACCAGTAAAAGAGAAAAAAGAGAAAAAGCTGTCAGAGGTAACAGGGAATACGAACTTGAAACGCCGTGAAGTAAATCGCGTGTGAACCGACAAGAAGTACAGAATTCACCCACTCGCTCTCCACGAAAAGCACGTACAAGGAAATGGTGTTCTACGCGTACCTTTTATACAGGCCCACACGCCCAACGTCACTTACGCGGCGTGTTCGCGCTAGGGCCATTTCCACCAATTACACGCTTTGTGACTTATGCGTGTACGGCCATTTCCACCAATTACACGCTTTGTGACTTCTGTGTGTACGGCCATTTCCACCAATTACACGCTTTGTCACTTCTGCGTGTACGGCCATTTCCACCAATCACACGCGATGACACTCTGACGTGCAGTCTTTCCACGTGTGCTCTGTCATCACGTGCTGTGTGGGAAACACCCATGCGGGTCACGTCACAGACGCGCTTACGCGCTGAGGGCCTTTGGTCCAATAGAATCGCGTATGCGTGCTGACGCGCTTACGCGCTAAGGGCCTTTCCTCGGTTTTCACGCTGACGTGCAGGATTTTCATGTGCCAAATCACTCCGTACCAAGCTGGCCACGCGTTAGCACACGGAAGACCACGCTCCTGCCCAGAAGGCCGAACTACTGCCCCCCAGAGCCCCGAGCACGCTCCCAACTGCCATCTGCTGCTGCCTGACTGCCTGCTGCCCACGTGCACTGCCATTTTCTGCCTGCACATCAGCCAGGGGTGCTGTTGCTGTGACCACCCCTGCTGGTACCGAAGACTCCCGACTGGAATTCCATCGCTCCACAGCCCAGCCCCAGGACCCAGTTGCCCACACACTCCTGCCTCTGGGGTTGTCATGTCAGGGCAAACACCATCTGTGACCACTGACAACCCCCGGCCAGAGAGGCAGAGGGGCACCAGCTTCAGTGCCACCGAAGTTGGTGTCCTGGTGGAGCAAGTCCTGGGGCAGTATGATGCCCTCTTTGGAAGTTCCCGCGCCGACAAGGAAGGACGGACTCGGATCTGGACTGACATCGTGACTGCCATCAACGCGGAGGGGGTGGCAGTCCGGGACTTACAACATGTCAGGAAGCGCTGGGAGGACTTCAGGTCCAGGACCCTGAACAAGGCCCGGCGCCTTTTGAAGGCAGCGGATGCCAAGGGGCGCCGGGGCCACTTGTCGGAAGAACAGATGGGGGTCCTGGAACGCATATCCCCAGCGCTCCACGTCCAGGTCCTAGAGAAGCAGACCCGTCTGGAGTCGAGCGGTGAGTGTACATGCATCCTGGTTGTGAGCAGTGCGTGTGGTGATCATTCTGCATTGTGCCGGTGGCACATCTGTTTGTATGGGGCGAGTATGGGTGGGGGTGTACAGGGCCGTGGGGCTGACACATGCGAGGGCTGTAATGTGTGAGACATGGATGGTGCTTGTGTGTGTGGGCTTGCATGGCAAATGCAGTTGTGCGTGCACACATGTTTGGATGGATGTGTATGTAAGTAGACATGTCCGTGATGTCAGGCATGTATGTTGTTTTCGGCTGCATGTATGAGCACTGTGTACATGTGAATGTGTGTGTATTTGACAAGGGTGCAACAGTGATGCAACATGGATGCATGTGACAGCGGTATGTGGAAGCCTGATTGGCAGATGTGACATGGATGCCCGTCTGAACAGTGCGACACTTGGCAGAGGTGTAGACATGCATGCAAGTGTGGTGGTGTGTGTACATGTGTGGTGCACTTCCTGTGTTGCATGTGATGTCTGGCTCCCCTTTGGCTGCTGATGCTGTTGTATGTGTAGGGATGGTGCTGGCAGTTGCGATATGGCTGTGGTATGGCTCATGTGTGCCAGTTGCAATGACATGTGTGTTGGGGATTGTGATGACATGTCTGAGGTTTGCCAATGCCACTCATGTGCAACTGTCATGCGTGTATGTGTCCATTGTACAGTGCCCTGATGCCTGTGTTTTGTTTCTCCCTGTCTGCAGCGTCAACTGATGAAGAGGGCGGAGAAGATGCTGTGGAGCACAGCGGCGGGGATCCGACCGCCAGCCGGAGACGCAAGGCCCGGCTCCCCTCCCGTGTTGTCATCTCGTCGGGGAGTGAGGAGTCCGGTGCCGCGTCCCAGGCCGCAGCTGCCGGGGGGAGGTCCAAGAGGCGGAGGTTGCAGTTGGACTCCTCGGCAGCAGAAGGGGCAGCTGGGACCCCACAGGGCCCAACAGGGGAAGATGGCACGGAGTCATCCAGGTTGGTGGGGGGTTTGGTGGAGGAGGGGGCCGCGCAAGCACCAGAGATGGGGTCTGGAGGTGGGGATCCCACTGGTGCTAGTGGTGCAGTGCAGGACCAGGGACAGGAGGCAGCACAGGCGGCCGCGGAGGTGCCTGTGTGCAATCCTGTCCCCGATCCTGTCCCTGCATCATCTTGCACCAGCAGGGATGCCTACGTCCAGACCCGTTTTCAGGCAGGGGATGAGCTGACGTCAACTGGCCTTCCTCTGCCTGCGGACATGGCCATCCAGGTCCGGGTTGAGCCTGTCCTGGCTGGTGTGGCGTTGCGTCAACGGGCCATGCGAGGTGACCTGCAGTCTTTTCATGGAGAGACTGCACGTCATCTTGAATGGCTCGTTGACCACGTCAGCCTGCTGGGACAGGTCACCCAGGCCGGATTCCGCTGTCTGATGGGGCTTGCTCCGACCCCCTCCTCAACTGGACCCCCTATGCGCCAGTCGTCCTCTGTGCCATCTTCCCACCCATCAGTCACCTGGGTGCCCTGTGGAGCTGCCTCTGACGGTGCGGCCAGGCTGGTGGAGGAGGCATCCCTGCCACAGTCGGGAGTCGGAGGTCCAGCAGGGGTGGCCACATCAACAAGTGCACCCCAGCCGGCGGAGGATGTGCAGGCAGCAGGAGGCAGTGCACGGGCAGAGGCAGAGCAGCAGCAGCAGCAACATGGTGGGAGACATGAAGGCTCGGGGCTTTCGACATCGGAGGGGCAGGCATCGGCCAGAGGGCAGGGGGACCCAGGACAGAGAGTGTCTTCCGTGTGGCAGCGGTTGGGCCACGCCATAGGTGCGGAGCGGCGGCGGGCGGAAGAGGCGCGGCTCACAATGGTCAGGGCGGAGAACTCCATGCGGAGGGCCCTGAGGCGGGCCGAGTGCCTCGAGGCAATCTGCAGGGGGTTGGAGGAGGACACAGCGTCGTCCCTGCGGACCCTCGGGGCCATGGAACAGGACCGCCTCCGGGACATCGAACAGGAGTTCGATGATGCCCTGGCCCGGGACACCACAGAGTGAGCCGCTGGACTTGCCCGCCGCCTTTGTATATAGTTCTTTAGTTTTAGGTTTCCTTTCGTTCTTATTATGATTTGGAGTCGACGGACACTGCTCCACTTTTTGTATATAGTTGATATTTAGGTAGGTTTTTTAGGAGGTTTCCTTAGTTCAGTTGGGCTCATGGACCCTTGTTATTTTTGTACATAGTTCTTTGTTGCATGGATATTTTTTTACATTTGACTTTGGACAAAATTTTTTAGCATTTGGATTTCCAGTTTTGTGTTTTTATGCGGACATGCAGCTTATTTTTTCACATTTACATTGTAGTTAGTTTTCTTTCTTTGGCATTCTTTATTTTTTTCAATACAATTTTGTTGGCATAGTTCACTGTGTGGTATCATCTCATTGGTTTCATGCATGTCATGTTGTGTATTTTCCCATTCAATTGCAAAAAATGTGTGTGACCATTGGGGGTGTAACATGTGATTTCCATTTCCATGTGGGTGAATGGGTTACTTTGTAGGGCTTTTTGGCTGTGGAGGCTGACCATTACGCACATGATTGGGGATTGTGAGGACCTGGTGGGGGCTGCCCATGGTGGCAGGGGGGTGGGGGTGGTGGGAGACATGAGTGGGGGCCTGGTGGAGGCTGCCCCTGCACTGCCGGGGGGTGGGGGTGGTGGGAGACATGAGTGGGGGCCTGGTGGAGGGTGACCCTGCACTGCCGGGGGGTGGGGGTGGTGGGAGACATGAGTGGGGGCCTGGTGGGGGCTGCCCATGGTGGCAGGGGGGTGTGGGTGGTGGGAGACATGAGTGGGGGCCTGGTGGGGGCTGCCCATGGTGGCAGGGGGGTGGGGGTGGTGGGAGACATGAGTGGGGGCCTAGTGGGGGCTGCCCATGGTGGCAGGGGGGTGGGGGTGGTGGGAGACATGAGTGGGGGCCTGGTGGAGGCTGCCCCTGCACTGCCAGGGGGTGGGGGTGGTGGGAGACATGAGTGGGGGCCTGGTGGAGGGTGACCCTGCACTGCCGGGGGGTGGGGGTGGTGAGAGACATGAGTGGGGGCCTGGTGGGGGCTTCCCATGGTGGCAGGGGGGTGGGGGTGGTGGGAGACATGAGTGGGGGCCTGGTGGGGGCTGCCCATGGTGGCAGGGGGGTGGGGGTGGTGGGAGACATGAGTGGGGGCCTGGTGGGGCCTGCCCATGGTGGCAGGGGGGTGGGGGTGGTGGGAGACATGAGTGGGGGCCTGGTGGAGGCTGCCCCTGCACTGCCGGGGGGTGGGGGTGGTGGGAGACATGAGTGGGGGCCTGGTGGAGGGTGACCCTGCACTGCCAGGGGGTGGGGGTGGTGGGAGACATGAGTGGGGGCCTGGTGGGGGCTGCCCATGGTGGCAGGGGGGTGGGGGTGGTGGGAGACATGAGTGGGGGCCTGGTGGGGGCTGCCCATGGTGGCAGGGGGGTGGGGGTGGTGGGAGACATGAGTGGGGGCCTGGTGGGGGCTGCCCATGGTGGCAGGGGGGTGGGGGTGGTGGGAGACATGAGTGGGGGCCTGGTGGAGGCTGCCCCTGCACTGCCGGGGGGTGGGGGTGGTGGGAGACATGAGTGGGGGCCTGGTGGAGGGTGACCCTGGATGCTGTAGGGTGGGGGTGCAGGGGGACATGAGTGGGGGCCTGGTGGGGGCTGCCCATGGTGGCAGGGGGGTGGGGGTGGTGGGAGACATGAGTGGGGGCCTGGTGGAGGGTGACCCTGGATGCTGGGGGGTGGGGGTGCAGGGGGACATGAGTGGGGGCCTGGTGGGGGCTGCCCATGGTGGCAGGGGGGTGGGGGTGGTGGGAGACATGAGTGGGGGCCTGGTGGAGGGTGACCCTGGATGCTGGGGGGTGGGGGTGCAGGGGGACATGAGTGGGGGCCTGGTGGAGGCTGCCCCTGCACTGCCGGGGGGTGGGGGTGGTGGGAGACATGAGTGGGGGCCTGGTGGAGGGTGACCCTGCACTGCCGGGGGGTGGGGGTGGTGGGAGACATGAGACGGGGCCTGGTGGGGGCTGCCCATGGTGGCAGGAGGGTGGGGGTGGTGGGAGACATGAGTGGGGGCCTGGTGGGGGCTGCCCATGGTGGCAAGGGGGTGGTGGGAGACATGAGTGGGGGCCTGGTGGAGGCTGCCCATGGTGGCTGGGGGGTGGGGGTGGTGGGAGATATGGGTGGGGGCCTGGTGGAGGGTGACCCTGGATGCTGGGGGGTGGGGGTGCAGGGGGACATGAGTGGGGGCCTGGTGGGGGCTGCCCATGGTGGCAGGGGGGTGGGGGTGGTGGGAGACATGAGTGGGGGCCTGGTGGAGGGTGACCCTGGATGCTGGGGGGTGGGGGTGCAGGGGGACATGAGTGGGGGCCTGGTGGGGGCTGCCCATGGTGGCAGGGGGTGGGGGTGGTGGGAGACATGAGTGTGGGCCTGGTGGAGGCTGCCCCTGCACTGCCTGGGGGTGGGGGTGGTGGGAGACATGAGTGGGGGCCTGGTGGAGGGTTACCCTGCACTGCCGGGGGGTGGGGGTGGTGGGAGACATGAGTGGGGGCCTGGTGGAGGCTGCCCATGGTGGCTGGGGGGTGGGGGTGGTGGGAGACATGAGTGGGGGCCTGGTGGAGGGTGACCCTGGATGCTGGGGGGTAGGGGTGCAGGGGGACATGAGTCGGGGCCTGGTGGGGGCTGCCCATGGTGGCAGGGGGGTGGGGTGGTGGGAGACATGAGTGGGGGCCTGGTGGAGGGTGACCCTGGATGCTGGGGGGTTGGGGTGCAGGGGGACATGAGTGGGGGCCTGGTGGAGGCTGCCCCTGCACTGCCGGGGGGTGGGGGTGGTGGGAGACATGAGTGGGGGCCTGGTGGGGGCTGCCCATGGTGGCAGGGGGGTGGGGGTGGTGGGAGACATGAGTGGGGGCCTGGTGGAGGCTTCCCCTGCACTGCCGGGGGGCGGGGGTGGTGGGAGACATGAGTGGGGGCCTGATGGAGGGTGACCCTGGATGCTGGGGGGTGGGGGTGCAGGGGGACATGAGTGGGGGCCTGGTGGAGGCTGCCCCTGCACTGCTGGGGGGTGGGGGTGGTGGGAGACATGCATTGTTGATCAGTAGTGCAAGGTGACATGTGGATTGGCTGGGGGGCATGCCCATGGTGAATGGGCTGCCTGCGGGACATGGGCAGGGGTGCAGGGTAGTCCCCCGTGGTGTGGGCTGCCTGCAGGGGCCATGGAGGTTGTGGAGCGTACACCTGGGAGGACCCACACGGCCAATTCACGTGTAGTACTCCCCAGAACCCCTGAAATACACATTCCCTGCTGGTATCGCGTGTGGAACTTCCCGCGCACCCCTGAAATACACGTACCCTGCTCGCACTGGGACTATCGCGTGTGGGACTTACCGCGCACCCCTGTAATACACATAGCCCGCTCCACCAGGCCCGATCGCGTGAGTAAGTTCACGAGAACCCCTGTAATACACGTAGCACGCTCCCCCAGGCCCGATCGCGTGAGTAAGTTCACGCGAACCCCTGTAATACACGTAGCACGCTCCCCCAGGCCTGATCGCGTGGGAAAGTTCACGTGAACCCCTCCCACAGGCCCGATCGCGTGAGAAAGTTCACGCGAACCCCTGTAATACACGTAGCCCGCTCCCCAGGCCCGATCGCGTGAGAAAGTTCACGCGAACCCCTGTAATACACGTAGCCCGCTCCCCCAGGCCCAATCGCGTGAGTAAGTTCACGCGAACCCCTGTAATACACGTGGCCCGCTCCCCCAGCCCCGATCGCGTGTGGAACTTCCCGCGCACCCCTGAAATACACGTTCCCCGCTTGCCGTTTGCTGTTTGCCAGCCCGGTGAACTGGTCCAGGGTTAGCGCAGCCCTTTGCGATGATTTAGCGATTTTTATGGCTTTTCCTTGCGCGAGGGCGTTCTTCGGGGCGTTACTGGCGCTGCTGCAGGGTCGCTGCGATTCTCTGCGCCACGGCTGGTTTGGGAGCCTAAAATCCATGAATACGCTGTGCGCGGAAATCGGTTTTAGCGCACGTGCCTGGCGCAGACAATCGCACGCGGACACTCTGCGCCAGCCGCTTGCGACACTTTTCTGCGAATTTCTATTAATTACCCTGATAGTCTCTTGCAACATTTTTCCGATCATCACATAGACAATCACTATTAAAATCTCCTGCTACCATTATTTAATCATGATTAAATTCATTATGCCATTTGGAAACAATTACTCCAGGTTTCAAAATGAACCCATTTAGAGCGTGAGAAGCTTTACTACAATATACGTTTACCACAAGAAATTCCCTATTATCACCTATGGAAATGTGTAAAGCAAGTAATCCGGACACAAGCCAAGGAAGATTGAATTGCTGTTAGAAGGCCCCAATGGGGTCTCCCCTAAAGTCATAAATGCCCTTTAAACAGTTGTAAAATACCCTTCTAATGAGATGTCTTGCAAATTAAATGTTTCTTGAATCATAATAATAGGGAATTTTCCCAATTTACTCCAAAGGGCAGAATCGTGTAAAAGATTCAGATGGGCTTTTGAGTTCCAGGAAACTACCCCTCAGTCAAAATTAGACTAGATGTGTCATGAACCATCGAACTCGCCATTTCTGGGCCTCCTGGTCCCTGACACGTCGGGGATTACAATCCATAATACTACCAACATGGCTGCAAGCTCAGAACGCTGCTCACCAGTCTTCACGTTCTACGCAGCGTACTCTATAAAGACGCCACACCCCCGCGGCCCGCGCGTCTCAACGCTGCTGTTAGCTGTGACCGGACGTGTGCTCCATAATCTCCCTTGTATTATTCTGTTGTTTCCTGGTTCCTGGAACCCCTTCTTCCAATCTACCTTCCCTCCTTCTTATCCAGCCCTTTCTGGAACCCCTGCACTGCCTCCGCGTGCTCCATATCCTTTTTCTGAATTTCCTGGAGTTTTCCCTTGATCCCGGACATCGAAGCTGAACGAACACTGGAAGCCGAGGACGGCCGAGCAGGCTTGTATAAAAGAAGACTCCTCCTAAAGAAGTCATCAGACAACGAAAACAGGTGAGAAAGGGGGAAACCTGAGACAGATTGAGACGCCACCTGACCGAAGTCGATACAGACATGGAGGCGGCCATCCAGGATCTTATGCGCGGCATGCAGGAACTAACGACCGAAGTGCAGAACCTGAAAGCTGAGAACACCACGTTAAAGCAATTGGTGCTATCCCGTGACTCTGCCACAAAAGACAGTGTGCTATTGGGCGGCATTGTTGAGAAATATGATGGCTCTGCAAAAACCCTCCGTGGATTCCTGGATTCTTGTTTGGTCCACTTTACCTTTAAACCTTATTATTTCTCCACCCCCAGGCCTAAAGTGGGCTTTATTTAGCTGAACGAACACTGGAAGCCGAGGACGGCCGAGCGGGCTTGTATAAAACCCGAACCATACGAAAGAAGACTCCTCCTAAAGAAGTCATCAGACAAGGAAAACAGGTGAGAAAGGGGGAAACCTGTGACAAGATGAGAAAGTTAATGTTTTAGAAAGCCAGGACCAGCCTCTGATTGTTTCCTCACTGCCAGAGTGAGACTCCTAAATATTTACTTTCCGAGATGATGTGGGCTCTGTGCCAGATAAGGTTTTTCACGGATTGATTAGTTTATGTGCGGTTGGCTTTTCCACTTCCACATAAATCTTGTTTTGAGTCCATCTTGTAGCATAAAAACCTCACTGTCTCAGGTCATCCACGATAGGCATTACAATTTCAGCAATTATTTTTGATGGAATTTCCAGTACTACAATGTCAGTTCTATGCTCATTGAAGAATTCTACTTGCTCAATATCACTTGAGGTAATTAAGCGAAGGGAGAGAATATCATGGAGAATTTCCAAAATATTTCCCTGGTTGAGAATCTCTTACCCTCCTAATGGAAAAACTGACTCTATTAAAAAAAACGATGAGTAGTATTCAAATTGTCCTGATTCGACGAGTCTTCTTCATGATATTTGGAGCTTAATCCATCCATGACACTTTCAGACACTGTAACAATCACCTGCATAGGATCTGATTTTGTAAATTGACACTTAATGCGTCACTCCTTCCCATAGGAAAGCATTTTTATTCATAAGGCTACTCATTTCTGTTTCAGTGCTCAAAATGTATCACGTTTGAAGCAATCTGTGGGTTAGAAACTGGGTTCTCGATTTTAACCTTGTTCCTCTTTTCCCTTCTTTTTGATTGTCTAACTCATACTTTATTGCCTTTGGTGCTATCACCCACCTTCCCAGTGATAGAGGTATGTGCAATTACAGGTCAAAGTCTTTTTCCTTTTCTTTTCTTTTAATGACAATGATTTAAGGAATTTCAATGAGGAACTCTTGTTCATTCTCTTATTCTTTTGCTTTTTTTGTTTTATTCTTTGTTTTCTGCTTCGTTAATTCATTAGAATCATTATCCCTTGGCAAGTTGTTAGAGCCCTAGCAAATTACTGAGGGTGTTAATGTCAAGTGAAAATCCTCAGGACACGGGTGATTACTTAAACTTGTGAATTCATTCATGAATTCCTCAGAGGGAGGAGTATAAGGGGGTATGTCAGGATTGTTATTCTTCCCAGTTGAAATCTCCTTTCGGTCCATGGAAGCACTTGATCAGGATCTAATCAATACTGAATTATGTTCAATTGCCATTCGTTCACTTTTGATTGTATGCTATTAAGTGTCGATGTGTGTGATTTTACTTCAGTACTTAGGTCGCAGACCTTTACAAGTGAGTGCAACACAAAATGCAGTGCTGAGATAGATGTCTCACTTAATTCCTTGACAGCACCAAAGTTGGGTGGTGGAACATCTGTATCTGAAGATCAAGAGGATGATGAAAAATTAAAAAAATAGTGTAATTCCTCTGTCGCTTGAGAAGTAAGCCAAGCAGGAGTATCAGACAGAGAGCCTGATGAGCGAGGTGTAATGGGAGCTCCCTCTCGCTAAGTAACATCTTCCAAGCTAAGTGGGTTAGTTGGGGAGGAATCTAACTTTGAAATAAAAAACTTGTCTAAGCGGCAAATGATATGATATGATAGTTTATTTATATAGCACGTATACATAATGTGTTTCAAAGCGCTTCAAGGCAAGGAAGGGAACAAGGGAAAATACAATGACATTCTTACAGGCCATGAACAGTAAGGATGTGAAATTAACTATCGTACACGGCCTGACGACATTTCAGATAGTGCAGGAGCTAAGACATAGATAAGCAAAGGAGGGGGAGAGTGGGAAGGAAATGGAAACAGACAGGTGACTAGTGTACTAGGTCTGATGAGATTTATGGTAGAGCCAGAGAAAAAAAAACCAGTAAGGGGTAGGGGGAGGAGACAGACGAGGTTGCTATCATACTAGGTCCAGGGACAATTCTGATAGAGTAAGTGCATAGAAAAAAAGTAAGGGGAGGAGATAGGAAAAGGGAGAAGGGAAATGAGAAGAGTACAGAGAGTTAGCAGTCAAAAGAGTGGAGAAGCAAGAGGGGAGAGTGAATACAATTGCAGAGGTCAGTAGTAACACATAATGTTGCAAGCCTGGATACAAGATGAAGATGGGAACAACATGATTCAGGGCCACCATGAGTACAAGATGCAAAGGAAGTCCAGCATGAGAGTTGAGAAAGGGTGACGCACCGTGAATCAATGAAGTCCATAAAAGTAAAATTCAGCATTGGCCACAAGACGGTGATGGTGAAACCAGAATGTATCAGGACAGACTCATGCAGAAGTAGGCTTGAGGGGGTTGAGGGGGGAGCAGGGTAGAAGAATCAAGCAAAACAGGCAACACTTGTGTGCGAGAATGGTGGGGGCACAAGGGAACATCAGGGGGGAACAGAGGGGGTGGGGATGGCCTGTTGGGACAGAGGGAGTAACACATGTTGGTGCATGCTTAGCTTCTGTCTGAGCAGGGGGTTGGGCCCTGGGTCCTCCTGGTCCTAACAGGTCCAAACAGGAATTGCCCTTTTCTTCGTCTGCTCTTTGCTTCGGACGCCCGAGCGAGAGACACCCTTGATCTAATAGTTAAGAGCAGGACGGAAGAGGCAGGGCTAAGAAGGTGGGTGGTGCTTAGGCCAGGTGACGTAGATCAACTTGCACCTGCTCCCCATCTGCAAAGGAAAAGATGCTGGAGGGCTGCTTAAGTAGGGAAAAAGAGCGGCAGGCAGGAAGGCACCGGGTGGGCGGGGCTTGCTAAGTGGTGAAAAAGAGCAGCAGGCAGGAAGGCACCAGGTGGCCGGGGCTTGCTAAGTGGTGAAAAAGAGCGGCAGGCAGGAAGGTACCAGGTGGGCGGGGCTGAGGCCAGGTGACCTAGATCCACTTGCACCTGCTCCCCATCTGCAAAGGAGAAGGGACTGGAGGGCTCCTTAAGTAGGGAAAAAGAGCAGCAGGCAGGAAGACACCAGGTTTGCAGAGCTTGCTGAGTGGTGAAAAAGAGCGGCAGGCAGGAAAGCGCCAAGTGGGCGTGGATTGCTAAGTGGTGAAAAAGAGTGGCAGGCAGCAAGGCACCAGGTGGGCGGGGCTTAAGCCAGGGGATCTAGATCCTAAATGGAGGTGGTATGTGCGAGGAGGATACAGATGGTAAATCATCTACGCCAGCGTTTTGGATACAAAGAAATCATTTATTTTCTTTGTTGATGTTAGTAGATGTCAGAGTAAAGTCCTGTAGGATATCTTTATCACTTGGACATATTTATTTATTTATTTATTGTGCATTTGTTGGGCACTTATACAACAAGTAAATTGTGTTTCAAAGCGCCCAGAGGGCAACAGGGAGGATACATGGGATAAAAAACAATGAATACCCTGGAGGATAAAGACACACCTTCTAGGCCATTCAGAGCATGCAAGTGCAGAAAGGGACGAGGGGAAGTCGGAGAGGGGGTAGGTGTTGGAGTGCGCCTGCTAATGAGTGAGCAGCAGGTGTAAGTGCCCAGTGTAGGAAGTGTTAGGGAAACTTCAGCTGTAATAACTAAATGGGTAATTTATTTTTAAATGTTTTTGTTGGCATTTGTTTAAATACAACCATGCATTTCAGCGTTTTGCTTTCCATTCAAGTCATACATTTATACCAAAGTATAATAATAACCATTTAACAACAAATGAACAGTTTCCTGCATGGGTCATCTGGTGTGTTACAGTGTTCGCCGGGGCAGGCATCTTAGTGCCCGGGGTTCAGTTCTTTCTCCCAGTCTCCTGATGTCATTAGTGGCAATTGTCAGTTGGGTGCGGGTAGATAACTGTACAAACATGGGGCAGGTGTTTCTCACTCTATGTAACTCATTCAGGAAGGTTTATCGTCAGATGGGTGGGACATGTCCCACACCAGTGCTTTTCATGTGACCCATTTGTCGTTACCATCCAACTCCGATCTATTAACCCCTTCCATCCACACCTTGGTTTCCGCCTCTGCCAATCTCTCAAATTCCATTTGCCTTTTTCCGTATTGTGGCCCCCCAGCATTTTCCAGGACATGGCGATGGTTCTCTTGGCTAAAATGCATGCCATATCCATGAATCTCAGCACCTGCTTGTGTTTGCTGACTCTGGGATAAGCTCCAAGCAGACATTCCTTCGGTGACCATTCATGCCTTGCTACGCCAGCCGCTCTGCAGGCTTGTTCTATCCGTGTCCAAAATCCTCTCACACGACCGCACCCCCAAAACTTGTGTATCAGATCAGCGCCCTCGCCTCCACACCATGGGCATCATGAACTAGCACTCTTATTGAATGTGGCTATCCTGTGCGGAGTCATGTATGTGCGATACTGCTTTGGGGTAGCCCAATATCCTCTCCCATTCCTTCTCCATTATTTATGTTCCCAAGTCTGTCTCCGATTGCTCTTTCAGTGTTGTGCTCTTGGGGTTGGGTGTGTATATTAGCATGCTGTACAGCCTAGAAACTGCCCGCCAGCCGTCGCTCAGATTGTACATCAGGGTAATTAGGGGTTCCGCTTACGGTTCTTCCGGCCAGCCCTCCCACCGGTTTTAGGCCACCTTTCGGCTCGTTGGTACCAGAGAAACTGCCCACTTGGCACCCATTCTCTTTCTTGCATTAAGTTAAACTCCCTGAAGGCCCCCTCTTCGTATACGTCACCCCACGCATATATCCCCTTTCCCTCCCATCTTCTCATCACTGCCATGTCTGTGCTTTCTCAGCATGTGTCCGCCGTTATTGGTACTTCTGGGAAGTAAGGGTGTGGGAGTTTCAGCAGGGCTTGATCCCTCTTCCATATTTTCCTTCCTAGTGTTACCACCATTAGGGTGTGTTCTACACCACCGTGTGTTACCCACACTATTTCTTTCAGCTTAATGGGAGCCACCAGGTATTGCAACAAGCCAGTTTCTGAGGTGGACTTGTCCGCCAACCATTTGACCACATGGCTGCTAGGTAATACCTTTCCAGGTTTGGCAGTTTCATGCCCCCCCCCGGTTGTATGGTAGGTATAGCATTGTTAATGAGAGTCTGTGGTGGGCGGTGCCCCACAAAAACTCCCGGATCAGCATTTTCAGCGATCGAAAGAAGGACGCTTTGATGTAGCAGGGAACGTTATTGAAGAAGTACAAGAATCTCAGTAAGATGATCATTTTGGTGATGGCCACCCTGGCTAATAGTGAGAGTGGTAACTTAGACCAGAATTTCATGGACTTCTTCAGGCCCTGCACCACCTTTGCTGTGTTATGTTCGTGCATCTGTTCTGGCGTGTGTTTTTTTTTGTTGACCCCTAGATATTTGAACAAGTCTACCTCCCAGTTGAGTCCCACTGCTGATAACACACTGGCACCCCTCCCTCTTAGCCCCGCAATTGGAAATATACAGGATTTAGATCTACTGAATCTGATTCCCGACACCTTGGCATAATTGTCTAGTATGTCTAGGATTATTGGGATGTTTAGATGCGGGTCCCTTACGTATAGCAGCACATCATCCGCATAGAGTGACGGTAGGGGCCCCACTCCCCCAACCCAGACGCCAGCATCTAGGTACTGTTTCCTGAGGTATATCGCTATTGGCTCAAGGCCCAGGACGTATAGCATTGGGGACAGCGGGCAGCCCTGTCTGGTCCCCCTCTTTATGTCCCAGATTGTTGACACCAGCCTCCCCGTTTTAACCCCGGCCTTGGGGTTTGTGTATAGGATCCGAACCCAGCGAGTAAAAACTTCCCCAAATACAAACTCCCTTAATACCGCCAGCAGGCACTCCCAGTAGATTGAGTCAAATGCTTTTATAGCGTCTAGGGAGAGTATAGCATATTCTCTTTGGGATCCCCCTGTCTGCGCCGGGATGTGTTGCAGTCTGCGTAGGTTTAGCACAGTACTGCGCCCTGGTATAAAACCAGTCTGGTTGCTATGTATTAGGCCCCCCATTATCCTATTCAGGCGTTTAGCTAGTACCGCAGTGAGGATCTTAACGTCATAATTCAGCATCGCCAGTGGCTGATAAGAATCGCATTCTTCCGTTGGTTTCCCAGGCTTGGGTATCGGTACAATTAGCGTTTCTCTCATGGACCCAGGCAGCTCCCCATTGGTAAATACCTCCCGGTAGACCTCAAGCAGAACGGCGTGATAACTGTCTCGTTCGTGTTATAGAACTCCGGGGGGAATCCATCGCTACCGGGTGTTTTGCTGGAGGCAAGGGACCTTATTGCTTTGGCGATGTCATCCCCTGTTATTTCCATGTCTAGGGCTTCTCGTTGTGCCGGTTCTATTTTGGGGAGACCTATGTCGTCTAATGTGTTCAGTATGTCTGATTGCGCCACCTCATGGTCGTGACTATAGAGACGGGAGTAAAAGTCCCGGAATGTGTTGTTTATTTACTGTTGTGTCTTGTGTACTGCACCTGTTGCGTCTTTGACCTCTGCGATTTGGTGTTGTGGGTGCTCCCTTCTGCACAGCCAGGATAGCAGCCTGCTCGGCCTATCTCTCTCACCGTGTGCCCTGGTGGTTTTCACTGTGTAATCAAATTTGGAGAGCCTCCCCCATGCTTCCTGGCAGTCCCCCCACGGGTGCGTCAGTTCTTTCTCCTCCTCCCGTGTCCCCTGTGGATTAGATTCTTGGTGCTTTAGCTCATCCTCCATTTTTTCTAGTTCCGCTCTTAATGTTTTCCGTATGCCACCGCTCCTGTGATAGCCTCGCCCCTCACTACTACTTTCATTGCCTCCCAGACTGTACCCCATTGTCCAACTCTGCCTACATTCACCTCTATGTACTCCTCCAGTTTATCTCGCAGCCCTTTTGCAAAAGCCTGGTCGGTCAGGGCGTCTGATGTCATGTGCCACAGCGGTATGGGTGGCTTGGGAACCCCTGTCTTCCACGTCGCCAGCAGTGAGTGATCCGCGATTGACCTGCCCAAGTACTTTGCTGAATCTATTTGTGGCAGATGATGCTTGGTCACAAATAGGTAGTCAATTCTGGTGTGTAGGGTGTGTTGCGAGGAGAAGTACGAGTTGCCCCTGTCTGTTGGGTGAAGCTCTCGCCACACATCGACCCGATCTAGGGCTTCTACCAGTGCATTTAGTGCACCTGACGCTGCATCGTTTCTGGTTGTTGTCGGTTTAGATCTGTCCAGCTCCCAATCCCTCGCCAAACAAGGTCATCTCCCCAGATACAGAAGCTCTCTTGATGGTGAGCTTGTTTGCCCCCCAGTGCATCTAGGTGTTTTGGGATCCCGTAGTTGGGGAAATACGAGTTTATTATGCAGACTTTGACCTGTTCAAGCCATCCCCTTACTATCAGGTGTCGGCCCTCCGGGTCTGCCTCCCAGCTTAGCAGTTTGAATGGAACTGCTGGACGTATCCAAACGAGCAAATGAGTACAACCTGGGCATACCTGGAATAGGGAGCCCCATTGCACTGCCCATCCCAGTGGTCCATCACCGCCCCCATAGTTTGCTGCGTCAAGTGGGTCTCCTGGAGCAGCACAATGGCCACCCTCTTTATGTTGAGGAAGGACTTCACTCGGTTCCTGCTCATATTTGTTCCCAGGCCCCAGACGTTCCATGTTAGAATTTTAATTTTGTTGGCCATTCCAGTGCATTGGTCCAACCCCCCAGCCATTCGACCCTTTCAGTCTCAGATCGCGTCTCAGCATCCCCCTCTGTCTCTCGTCCCAGGCAGCCTCCTCCCGCCTCCAGTCGCGCACAATAATTCACACGCACGCACTTCTTGGCACATACCTCATTTTGTGTAGGATTCAAACCGTTAACAACTCCAAAACAAACAAAAACTGAGAAACTGCGTTCAGCAGCTACGCAACAGGTGCGGCGCTTGAGTGCCCCCGCATCTGCCTGGCCCAATCTGGCCTCAGCGTGTGGGCTGTGGTGTGTCAGCAACTGGCCGACGCCTAACAATCAGTGTGGTGTGTCTTTAAGCTCTGAGCGAAGTTCCTGCTTTGCTCCTGCCATGTAGCAGAACAGAATGCCCCATTGTACCACGTCGTTCACCCGCAAACCTACTGATAATGTGACTTTCCCACCCCTCCATCTTCTCTCTGGCTGTTCGTTCCTCATGCCTCTGCTTCCTTTCCATCATCCAAGTTGTTGTGTTCTAGCCACATTATGGCTGCCGCTGGTGTGTCTAAAAACACTGCTCGTCCTTTGTAAAGTATTTTAAGTCTAGACGAGTACATCAGCATGTACTTGATATTTAGCTTCCTGAGTTTGAACTTTATTGGCACAAATGAGTTCCTGGCCCTTTGCACTGCAGGTGTATAGTCCGGGTATATTACTATGTTAGAGTTGTCCCGGCAGATCGCACCACCCTCTCTGGAGAATTTCAGGATGGCTTCTCTGTCACGGGAAGTTCAAGATTTTTGCTTTCATAGGGTGAGGGTGTGAGCCCGGATATGGTCTTTTTTGCAGAGACCTGTGTGCTCTCTCTACTACAAAACCCTGCGACAGCGAACCCGCTCCAATTTCCTGTAATATCACGTTTTCAACAAAGTTCATAGAGTCGGACCCTTCCATTCCCTCCGGTACTCCCAGCAGGCACACGTTGTTGCGTCTGGCCCGCCCTTCCGCATCTTCCGCTCTGGCCTCTAGTGTTGCGTTCCTCCTTTCTAGTTCCGTAAGGCCCTTTTCTAGGTTTCTGGTGGTTTCTGCCGTTGACTTTAGTTCTGTTTCAGTGGTCGCGACCCTCTCTGTGAGATTGCGGACATCCTGCTACATCAGCTGCATGTCAGTTTTGACTTCCTCTATTTTTGTGTCTATAAAGGATTGTAAAGCTGCTATGGCTTCTAGTACTTGGGCACCTTTGGTGTTGGCTTCCTTGTCTGCCTGTGTGTTTTGCGTTTATGAGGCACTCTGTGGGAGCCCTTTGTGTTTGGCAGCATTAAAGGAGTCAATGATTGGCGAGTCCTCCTTATTTTTTGTCGAGGGCATGTTTCTGCTGGTGCCTAGTGCTTCTGTAACTGCAGTTCGTGTTGTGTGTGCACCGCTGATTGCGTCAATGCACCTCCCGTGTGGGGGTCCCTCAGAGTTATCCAGTGCTTTGCTGTTGGGATTCTTACTTGTGTGGTTTTGGGGCTGTGTTGGGGTTCAAGCCTGTTGCGTTGAACTTCAGTGCAGTATTTGTGCACTGTGTGGAACTTCCTTTATGTCCCACCTGTGTTGAGGGTCGCGTTAGTGTCCCACCAGATCCAGGTAGCGACCCTTTAGTGCCTTGTGCTTCAGTGTTGGGATATGCCATGGGGTAGGGCCTTGTCACTGTTGCCTGTTTGTAGATTTGCCTCACCCAGCTGAGCCCCTGGCCTCCTTTCGGGAACTCACTGCTGTTCGTTGTTACCCCCCCAGCCGCAGCGATGTTGCCAGTTTACAACTGCTGTGGCCCAATTCTGTGGTTCCAGGCTCGGGCAGTGCGTGTTGCGGGGTTACTTCCCGTGTAGCCTCACTGCTTCTTGTCACTATGCCTCTGGGCATCCCTGCTCATTTTCTGCCCATGTAGGGCCCTTCCACGGGTCCCAGCCGGGTCAATCGTGTGCTTTTTTGGCCCGGGAGCCCTCCTCCTTACTTGTTTTTATCCGCTGCGCTCCCTGGATGGGTATCGCCCCGTGGTTCACTCCCCGGTTCTCTCCCGGCAGGTGCCTGTGTCGTGCAGCTGATTAACGGACTCTTCAATGGTATGGGCCCATCCCGCGTCCATTGGCTCGAGGCAGCACGGTTCGTGGGTACCTTTCAGGCAGCCCCACCTTGTCCTGTTGCTAAATGCCATTGTTCGCTCTCTGCCGGTGTTGGAGCCCCTGTCGGTTCTCTTCCACGTTTCACACGTATTTCCAGGTTTACCCTCGTCCTGTTTGCCTCGTCTTCCATGCGCGTTTGGTGGTCTCGTTCACTGTGCGCCTCTTCAGCCGGGTGCCCAGTTGCTCTGTGCTTTCAGCCGCAGTGTGTCCCGGCTGGATCTGCCACCATTTTTGCCCGCGGTCCTCACGTTGTTCCCGCTGCTCCGTCACCCCGTTCCAGCCTCTGCAGCCCGTGTGGCAGCTCAGCGGTCGCAGTACAAGGTATGGCGCCTCGGGTGTCAGATCCCCTGTTTTGTTTCTCCAAGCTTCAGTGCTTCTTTGTTTGTTTTTTGTTTGTTTGTTTTAATCACTTGTAATGCGCACCAGACCCAGAGGTTACCGGGCGCAGAAGTACAGAAAATGCGAGACTTAAGTTGCAGGTTACAGATAATGTACAGTGACGAAGATAAATATACAATTATGACACGTTACAATAATGTACAATGATATACATGTCTATACAAATATATACAGGTTATGCAATGACTGGAGGGCAGAGATTATGTAGGGCAGGCTGGCTAGGTGTAAGTGAAGCTGTAATGCAATGGAGTGCGATATGGGGTAATATAATGGCCGGCTGTAGCCAAGCTAAATATACATAGACCGTAGGGTCAACTAGGGGCCGGATGAACTGGCAAGGAATAGGTCCTGGCAAGCTTGCTAACACAAATCATGGGGGTGCAAGTGTAGTGGCGGCGCAGTAGCCAGGTGGGAGCTGGCATGGATGCTGGTGTGAGTGGCAGGTCTGCACTGGAGGTAAAGGCATTGGGTGGTTGCAGGTTGACTAGATGTCGGCAGCTTTTAGGAGATTGATGTAATTCGATCTAAATTTCAGAAAGGGCTGCTTTTCAGGTAGGGTAGGTGGCAGTGAGTTCCAGATTTACCAGGTTTGTCTCGGGGCGCTCAGTGTCGTCACCTTCTTTCTCCCTGATCACCTTTGCCATTCACTTTCGGCATGCAGCATCCGCCATCTTGGATCCGGAGGGGCCTCGCTTCGTTACCATCTGTTCTGACAGCCGTCTTCCGATTTCAGGCCGCGTTTTGCCCGGAGGTTAGGGAAACGTTTGCAGTGTTGGCAGGTGTGTTCGTAGATTCATACATCTTTGTTTTTACGTGGGTTTCAGCGGATCATTAAGGATCTTGGCTGGAGCTCCGCACAAACGCAGCCTCACAACATGATCTCAGGACACGCCCCCATAAATAAATAGGTAAGTGCAGGGCTACAGAGGCGAAGGCCAGTTAGTGCCAAGGCAAGTTCTGTGGGCGGATAGAGGTTGAAGGCGATTGGGTGTGGGAGGCCAGGCCCCCGAAGGATACATAAGAGCCCTGGTCACCAATTTCAGCAGCTATGGAATTAGCAGAGGAGGGACAAAGGGAAGGAGGAGGTGAAAAGGAAAGTCTTGAGCAGCTTCTGGAATTTGAGGAGATCCGGCACAAGACAAAGAGGGAGAGGAGGCTGTGACGAGTCCATTGTTTCACCGCTTGTCAGGAATTTAAAAGTCAGGGAGGGAGGATATTCAATAGGCAACATTACTCCTAATGGTTCTTTCCCTTTTGCAGACTTGCCTTCAGTGCTTAATCTGAGAAACATATTGATTATGAAGTGATGACAGGCAGAGCATCCATCATTCCCAATGAGCAGGTTTGAGCTGAAGTTGAACCCCAAATGTGTTAGAACTGGGGGGAGCAGCTCTGGGTGGTGGCAGCAATGGTGAGGAACTGCCTGCCCACAGTGTCACAATTGTGCTAGAAGCTTTTTGGGCCCTGGCACTTATTTTCACACAAATTAAGCACTGCTCGTCTTACTCCACCCTTTGCTTGCTCCGTAAATAGTACATAGTCTAATTGTTCTGGTCAACTGCATCACAACAACACTTGCGCCGCACTCTGTGCGCACTGTGCACATGCAGCCTGTTTTGAAGGAGTCTTTTTCCTTTTTGATGTTTCCTAAAGAAGCCGGCAATCAGGTAAGGCAAGAGGCTGGAAGGGCTGGCAGGAGCCTTGCATGGCACATACAACAATGAAGCAGCACTCGACGACCAGTGCATGGTACAAGTTCTGCAGGACAACAGCACTTGCACCACACTCTGCATGAAGCAGCACATGACTTTACATTACTTTGTGTGTTCACCAGGTCATTCTGAAAATAAAACCATGTACGGATGTCACCGTATGGCCATCAAGCCTGCAAATGATGGTGATATAGGTTTGAAAATTCCTAGGTGATGTATTGAAATTGGTGGGTTAGCCATACCTAACTAAAACTGCAACATTATTTGTAATGTAATTTAAGTATTGTATAGCACAACGTCTACCATTTTGGCAGCCTCTTGTTGCTTTGTTCTGCAAGAGCGGAACGTTTATGGCACAGATTGGTCATTGCAAATGTCAGAGACTGGGATATTGGTACACAAAATATTTCCTTTTCACTCTATCAATATATTTTTTGCCACAAAAACCCCACTATCCCATTTTCTGACTGGCAGATACAGGGAAATTCCATGTGCTCTCATTATTCCTAAAATGAATACCTTTTGATCCACATACTGCAATGATGACTTGGCTTGAACCCATTGTGATGGAAATTTTCAGTTAAATAATTAAACATAGAAGTAGACTATGTGTAAAAGCACCCAGCAATGAATTCACTGACAAGAGCAAAGAAAAAGAAACACAATTGGGGTGTAGCCTACAATTAGCAGGCCTCTATAAATCAGTGTTGGGGGCATCAAGGGGTCAGGACCAAACAAAGCTATGGGTGGGTGGGGAGGGAAGTGGCTATGTGTAAATTAGTTGTAAGTATATTCTCAATGACCTGCAGACAATGGATCATTGGAAACAAAGCAGATTGGGTGCAATTCTGATTTATTTTTTTACCAACCACAGAGTGAGGCCCATAGAACCTTAGAGGCATTGGTTAAAACAAAACAGGGACTTTGATGGCTTGGAGTTCAACAGTTGATGGTTTATTTCATCTTCATCTGCATGCTTGGATTATCAGGCTTCAGTCATTGTTGTCAACTCATTCAGTAAAGGGCAGTATACAAAGTCAGGATCCACCACATGATTGTTCTTGCAGGAGCCTATCGCAGGCTCTGGTTTTTCAGGAGCCTTCCACAGGCTCTGGTTTCTCAACCCAGTATTTGGGAGTAGTTTGGGAATATGGCCTTACTTCACGGTTTACTTGACTCCACTCTTGGTCAGATTATTCCAAAATGTGTAGTTTAAAGCCGGGAGGATTTTATCAGTAACAACCTGTTGTGCTTTTAAATCAAAGGAGATGCCAGGATTGTTAGGAAGAGATGCCCACAGAAAAGATACCAATCCTCTAGAATCAACTATATGTAGTATCAAAATATGAATTCTTTGGAATGTAACATGTGCCTCTTTGTTTAAGACATGTATTTTACAAATCCTAAAAATGTAGGTCCATATTGTCGTACTTTATTACATAAAGTAGGTTAAGATATGTTAAATGTTAAAGGACATTTGTACCGCACACTATCACCACCGGAGCTGTCCCCTGGCGCTCTGGTGGCTCTGAACGAGGAGGGGAGGTTGAGTTAGTGGGAGGAAGCAGGAAAAGTGCAAGAGAGCAGTGATGTGCTGTTGGCGGCCTCAGCCCGGTGGGTCAGTTGGCTGGGCCTGCGGTGTTTGCGGCCGGTAGTCATCATGTACTGTTGTGCGAGTACATGTGTGTTTTTGTTTTGTTGTTGCAGTGTAGTGAGGTTTTTGCGGTTTGTTGTGCTGTAGGTTTTGGTTGTGTTTGGTTTGGAGTTTGAGGGGTGTATGCAGAAGGGGAAATTGTTAGTAAGGTTGGTTAGTTTGCGTCTCTATCCTGAATTGAGGCGCTCAGCTTGCGTAGTCTCCCCTGATCTGAGTCCGACTGGCGTACAATGTTACTTACTCCTATGGTCCCCATGTCTAACATGCTCTCTCATAGCTCCCCTTATCCTCCCTTCATACTCCTGTGGCCAGTGCACCTGCCAATGCCAACATCTCAGGTAGTGTGGTGATTGCCAAAATCTTGACAATTCCACAACACTGTGGTACAGAGCGGTAACTAACTGGCGGGGGGAAGTGTTGGTGGAATTGTCTGGGGTGGTTGACTCTGTCTCTGTGCATGTTGCCTGTGTTCTAGTCTACCCGGTGTCACCCGTCCAGGTGCTGTGGAAGCTTCCCTGTCTGTTTGGGGTTGTCCGTGTCCTTTCCAGTTTAGTCATCCTTTTTCCTGTTTTGGTTTTCAGATTTGGTCTGTGGTGTTGAAGAGCCAAGTTTTTTGTGATTTCCTGAATTTTAGGTGATCTTCAGTGTTTCTTATTTCTTTTGGGATGTTGTTCCAGGTTTTTGCGGCTAAGTAGTAGAAGGAGGTGCCTCCAAGTTTTTTCTTAAGGTATGGTTTGAGTTCCAGGCGTATTTCGTTGCTTGATCGGAGGGGTCTCGTTGGTTTGTAGATTGTTATTTTCTTTTGTAGGAATTCTGCTCCGTGTCCTCTGATTGCCCTATGCGTTATGCACATTGTTTTGAAGGTGATGCAATGTTTTACTGGGAGCCAGTGTAGTGTTTTTGGGGCTGGAGTGATGTGGTCTCTTCTGGGTAGTTTGAGTAGTAGTCTTGCTGCTGCATTTTGGATCCGTTGCAGTTTCTTCAGGAGGTATTCTGGTATTCCGAGGTAGAGGCTGTTTGCATAGTCGATATGATGTATCAATTCAATTCTCTAAAGTACACACTAATTTTGAATTGTGAAAAATAGCAGCTAATCTACACCAATACTTGTTTCACTCTCTGAGCTTCTTCAGGGCTTTTAGATTTTGTACATTAAGATGTGATCTGTTTTTTTTTGTAAAACAGTATGCATAAATGGTCCGAATAATATCTATCGCATGGATAATGCTAAAACAAACTCATCAGTTGTGTAATAAGGCAACTGATGTGTTGTTTTAACAGAACACACAATACCATAAAACCAGTGCTAATTTGCAGAAAATCTCATATCTACTCTTATGCTTAATAATTTTCCATCCACTTCATTACTTGTGGACAGATCCTATAATTTTAAGATGCTAGAGTGCACAGTTTCCCGAACAGCAAAGGCTGTTGGTGTGCACTGTAAGCTAGGATATGACTGATTACCCTGACCCTTGCATTTTATAAGTGCTGCAGTGTGTAGTTTCCCAACCGCGAGCTGTGCTTCTATGAATTTGGAATAAGGCCGTTAGCAGACCACAGGTAGGATGCCTCCACTGTTGGATAAAACACTGATATGATATGATGTGGCATTTATTACGTACCTGTACACAAGCTCTTCTAGGCATGACAAGACAAAGAAGGGGAAACCAAGGAAGGACACAATAACTATCTTACTAGGCCTTGCGTCATTCAGATCATGCAAGTGTGGGAAAGACGGAAGGAGAGAAGTGCCAGGGGGCAGGGGAAGTGCAGTTAACTCATAAGTGCAGCCAGCGGGTGGCTCATAAGTGCAAAGAGAAGGGACTGTATGGTTGCAGATAAAGACCCTCAAGTGCTGGGGAGTCCGGAGGCAGTGCAAAGGCAACTGGACATGCAGGAGCCTGGGCCCGAGTTCAGAGGGTGACCAGTGCATGGAGCAGTCAGGTGCATCAGCAGGGGAGGGATAGAGAGAAAGTGAAAGTGAAAAGGAAGGTCTTGAGTTGCTTCCGGAACTGGATGTGGTTCTGCTCAAGATTGAGAAAGGCAGGGAGTCTTTTCCAAAGGGAGGCCCCAGCTGAGGAGATAGATCTGCCCCCAACTCTCTGCTTGGAGAAGCGTCTGACCCTCAGAGAGTTGGAGGTGGATGAGCGGAGAGCTCGAGAAGGAAGATGTTTTGGAAGAGAAAGTTGTAGGTAGACCACTCATTAACAAGAAAAAGTGATCAGGGTGACTGAATGTGATGTACACACCTCACATCATTTGTGCAAAATAAATAACAATGTCCTATAAATGGGGCAACAATACAAACATTTTTGGAAAAGACAAATCATTTTTGTTTCTTTTTTTAACCAAAATCTTTAATACATAAACATCATTTTAAAAAGACACCTGTAAGAACATTTCTCCATTCAAAAACAATATCTTTAAGTGATACATTATCGTTGATCCAAGTCTCAAATGTGTGGATCACAGTACCCCTGTAGAAATCAGGGATCATACTTAAAAAAATGAACGTGTAGACAACGTGTACAAGTTTGCGTGAGTTGCATGGATGATTTTTCTCATCCGTTAACGAGCATTTGCACCAGCAACCAGCCATGCAGCGCCTTAAAGTATTCTCTTCCTTCATTTATGAAGATATTCGTCTCTTGGTTCCACACGGGTTCAGCCAAAAGCCTGGGGACAGGTTTTACAAGAAGTATTGTACAATTGTCAGCCAACATCTAGACTCAGACAGTAGTCACTATGTTTTAGAAATACGCTGTGTAATTACAAAAACACGAGAAATATAGGATACTTTCACCACACCTTTTCCTCCAGTACTGATGAAGGCCAACCAATCCTCAGCATCATAGATTAGCTTACAAATGGCCGAAACACTGTCGTGTCAAATTCCCTCCCAGTTTTAACCCTTACACTGTTTATGTTCTATATTGTGGCACACGTTGTCTACATGTTCATTTTTTTAACTGTGATCCCTGATTTCTACAAGGGCATGTAAATGTTTTGTACTGTGATCCACATATTTGAGACTTGGATCAACGATAATGTATCACTTAGAGATATTGTTCTTGAATTGAGAAGTGTCCTGCCAAGTGTCTTTTTAAAATAATGTTTATGTATTAAAACCTTTCGGTAAAAAAAGAAACAAAAATGCTTTGTCTTTTCCAAAAATGTGTGTCTTGTTGCCCCATTTGTGGAACATTGTTAATTATTTTGCACAAATGATGTGAAGTGTTTACATCACGTTCAGTCACCCTGATCACTTTTTCTTGTTATTGACTGCTAACCCACCAGGTTAGATCAGGATTTAGCCAGGAGCCCTCATATTCACTGCAGGTAGACCACTGACAGGTCCTTAATGATCTTTGCCTTATCTTCTTCCCTTTGTTTTTGTTTCTTCTTCTCACCTCCTCCTGGTGGTTCTCTGCCACGACTGTCTCTTTCTAGTGGGGCTTTCCTGTCCTTACTTTCCTCTCCTCTTTCTTCCTCTCATATCTCTTCCAATTTCTAACAATTGAAACAATACATCCTCCCTCCCTTCACCACCTAATATTGTTTGGCCGTTTCCCTCTATTTTAAGATTACACCCTCTTTTTCCTCTCATGCTAATTCTTTCTTTTTGCCATCCTCCTTTCAGAGCTTTCTTTTCCTCAACCCCCTCTTTTCTCTTATTCCTCTGGTCCCCCCCCCCCCTGCTAGATCGTTTCTCCCCCTCCTCCTAGCTCTTTCTGTCCACTAACACTGGCCTCTCCCTTACAATGTTACTATCATCCCAGTTATTTCCCTTCTCAATCTGCAACCTCTTTCATACATCATGTATCCTGTCCAGTGGCTATTGGTTCTGATTCTACTGTGGCTCTGCATTTGGGGCCTTCAAAAGGTGAGTCTACTATCTTAAGGTCAGGCAGAGCTGCTGCTCTGCAGGCTTAACTTCAACATGTATCCTCCCTGTCTCCATGAGCTGGCATCTCTGCAGCACCTTAGATCTGGTTCACAGTTCACAAGATAATTCCTCAACAGTGTGCTTGTATGAAATATGGTGTGCACGTAGTCCTACAGTTAGGATCACACCCACTTATGGTAAGTCTTTATCTCTTTCTGCGGTTGCAGTCCTGATACACATATACCGTCAGGCAGCAGCTGGAACACCCTGCTCAACCCAACATGTTCCTGTTATATGAGGGTCTAGACCTACTTTTTGAGGATAACGTCAGTTAGAGGGTGTCTTCTCCCCTGCCATCAAGCCTTGTTAACTCCCTCCTTGGCACTACTCAATGAGACTTTGCCATAATATTTTAACATTTAAAATACAACTGCCATTAAATGTAATGTATACGTTATTTCACTTTTCTATGAGGAGGGAATCATGTGACATTACCATGAGGGGGCGAAAAAGCAAGTCAGCTTGTAGTGTGCATTACATAAATGATCAATATTATTACCATGGTCTGTATGACTCATAAGTGCAAGATATAAAACATGACAAGTGGCTGGTTGCTGCAATTAATGGAGCAACACTCTAGTCTACCAATCCATGTAAGAGAGAAATTTTCTATAGCACACATTGACCTTTACTGCTAGGTGATCAACATTTTGCCAGTTTAGAAAACTATGGCAAAGTGAAATTAGGTGATTTCCATAGGATTGCATAATGTGATCACTCAGAAAAGCAGCGATTTAAGACCTGGTCATATGGTTCCACAGTTTACAATTCACTCTCAAAAGGGTCAAGATCACTATAGACAATGCATTTCTGCAACATGATTAGAAAGCATTCGGTAGATTAATAATGCATCTGTGCTGATCTTTGCAGCATGATCTAAAATGCTTAGCTGACAAAACCCCATGTTTACATTAAAATTAGTAAGATCAGCTGATATGCTAAAAACAATTGTTTGTGAACGTAAAAAAAGTCAGCAATAAACCCTACTTCCAAATATCAATAAATGTAATGAACTGTTAAATTAACACAACAATCAGAAATCGACCCAGCTGTAGGGTTTCCTGTTAACGATCTGTAAAGTTCAGCTGTTCTGAGCTGCTACTCACTCATTTTTAAATTGATGGATTTATTAGCAAGCACTGTGTTCATGAAGCTTAGCACCTGCGATTATCAGGCCAAAAACAGGTAAGAGGCATGAAACAGGTAAGAAAGCAGTCAGAGTGGCATGGCAGGAAGGCCCACTGTGCGGGCACTGTACACATTTGCTGACGTCGCCATTCCCTGTCCCTAACTCAGATTAACATTCTGTTTAAAGTTCTTTATAATTGATTATCTTTAGAGAAGGGTTTAAGTAATATATATTTGACCCTTTGCATCCTATAACCTACACACAATATGGACATTCATGTTCAGCTTTTCTGTATTATTTCTCTAGCTCTAATGTGCTGGAGAAGAGAGTGAACTGAGATTGACCAGTTCGGGAAGCATGGTAGAATTGAGCTAAAACAAGACTAGCACAGCCGCATTTACAATGGAATGTTTGTTTAACAAACAAGTTGAATGTTTGTTACATGACTCAAAACGTTCTGTATGTGCATTTGAGTTGGATATAAAATCTTTCATTTTCAAAATCTGGAGTATGCGAACTCTGGAGGGAGTCATTAAATGTGTGTGTATCAGGGACGTCATTTAGGGGTCGCCATAGGTTGCAACTGCGACCCCTGTGGTCTCCCTTGCGACCTCTAAATATATATATATATATATATATATATATATATATATATATATATATATATATATATATATATATATATATATATTTTGTAATGCATGCTCCTGGCCTGTGGCTCTTTACTTCTGGGGTGGCTGGCTTTCTTGTTCAGGCCCCTTAAAAAAAAGAAGAAAAATAAGAACAGGAGTGCCACAAGTCTAACACTTTCAGCACTGACCCTAAATAAGAAAGAATAGGAATACCAAATAATGTGTCTTTCTGGCTGGAATTCTATACAATAATTTCTAGGCTCATTAAATGTTTGTTTCAGGCACACTTCAGGGGGTGAGTCACTGATTTAGTCTGTTCTTAAACGCCTCACTCAGCCTTTCATCCTTCTGAGGTCGATAACTGAGTACCAACACAGTTTGGGTGATATTGGGTGTATATTTTGTCTATATAAAGCGCTTAAGCATAAGTGCTATATAATAACACATCATTATACCTATAGAACCAAATGGATGATCTCAGAGATGCAGGCAAACCTGCCCTCCTACTGCTCCTTGACCTCTCTGCAGCGTTCAACTTGGTTGACCACAATACCCTGTGTCACAACTTAGCCACCCAAGCCAACTTCTCCCCTAAAGCCTTCCAGTGGATCACCTCCTTTCTCCAAGAAAGGGCCATGAAAGTCTTTTCCGAATTTGCAGCCGCCACCCCTAGCCTCCTCACCTGCGGTGTCCCTCAGGGATCCTGTATCGCATCCACACTCTACAACCTCTTTACTAGGCCCCTGTATAGCATCCTGGACTCCCTTAGTATCTCATATCACAACAATGCGGACGATACGCAGGTACTCATCCCACTCACGGGTGACTACCTAGCAGACACTAACACCCTCACCTCTATCTACTCCACCATCCAATCCTGGATGGCGAAGAATTGGCTCTATCTCAATAGAGAAAAGACCGAACTCCTCCTCATTGGGTCACCCTTCACTCTCAGTAACCTCGGGGAGCAGTACGCCTCCTTCACTATTGATAACATTCCAATCAAGGCCTCGAACCATGTTAAGACACTGAGAGTCTACCTTGATCCGATCTGTCGATGGATAGACAGGTCAATGCTATCGCTGCATCCTCAGCCTACTATTCCAAAGTCCTCAATGCAGCCAGGCCCTTCTTGGACCGTCAAAGTTGCCTCACGATTGCCAGGGCAATCGGTTCAAGACTAGACTACTGTAATGCCCTTCTTGTGGGGACATCCAACAAAAACCTGGCCAAACTCCAGCTAGCCCAAAACAATGCACTAAGGGCAGCCACCGGCACCGCAAGAAGAAACCACATCACGGAAATCAGAAGGCAAGCACACTGGCTCCCTGTCAAAGAGAGAATTGTCTTTGAAACTCTGGCTCTCACCCACAAATGCCTTCACGAACTTGCCCCCCACTACCTGACTAACAGAATCTCCAGGCACACCGTCACGAGCCCTCTCAGATCCCATTATGCCAACTTAATTGTTATGCCTACTACACGTAAAGTGCGCGCTGGGGGCTCCAGCTTCCCCACCCAAGCAGCCACGCATTGGAACGCTCTGCCACCTCACATTAGACTCATTGAATCCCACCTAGCCTTTCGTAAGGCTATCAAAACCAGACTTATTGTCTAACCTGAACCTGTATCATCCACTGCATATATGCCCGACAATCTGTAACTAAGAGCCCTCCTGGCACCTGTCTGTAATCTTAAATCTGCGTATTCTCTGTAACAGCGCCTCGATGCCTTATGGGCTGCAAGTGCACTTAACAAATGCAAATAAATAAATAAATAAATAAATAAATTATCATTTGGTCATGGATGTCTGCTTGCATACACAGTAATTTGGTAATATGGGCCTACACACACTGATCTTAATGATACATACGGCGACCCATTCTTGTATGAAATGTACATCACATAGTGATAGCGTAACTATATTTTTCCTAGTGTACAATGCTATGTGATGCCACTTCCTGTTTTGTCAATGGGTGAAATGTTGTGTTCCATCGCTACCGGCGATATCACTTCGGGGCGGGATCAAATGACATCACTTCCTGTGATGTCATCAGGGGGTCAAGGGTCGTGTGATGTCACTTCCGCTACCCCTGGCATTTTGGTGAAATGACGTCCCTGGTGTGTATTTACAATTAAGTACACAATAATATGTGGGAATAAGATATGTATATAAAGGACACATTTCCAATGCAGTTCTGGGTGCACTTTTCATCATGAGGGGAGGACCCTTTAACATGTCCATTGGAGACATTTCACAGGTAATACCTTTTACCTTTAATAACACCTTTCTGCAACAGGACTGAACGTAGATACAGAAACATGTTCCTTGTGCCCAACAAAACCTAACAATTCGTTCTGAATACAAAAGCTACATAGATGGATAATTAAAGACTCAATTTAGAACGTCCTCAAGAAAAAATCAGTGTTTATGGTTTATAGGAAAATGTAATTAAGAAAGGGATACATATAAAAATATCAAGTCATATCAATTTAGTACACAGAATAACCCCTAAAGACAATACCCAAGACACTGAACACTACAAAACATTAGGGGTCATTTGAAATAAAATGCTAATTACATGCAGAGGACCACCAATACTTGCAGTTGCGTGTTGCTGGCCCCCTGAATGCAATTTCACACTCTCAAAGTGGAGAGATAAAGTAACGAGTAAAGCGAGGCAAAATTACCCTTAACCTTTACTTTTATTCCCCACTTTCAGAGAAATAAAAGAACGCCTGGGAATACGCTTTGCAGGCTGAGCTCTTTAATGGAATCCGCCTGATATGCACCAGGTGCAAAAGCAAGGCAAATTCTCATGCAGGCGTAACACCCAATGCTCTCCGGAGATGGAGGAGGAAAGCAAAGCAGAGATTCTATATACCTCATACGCCTCATGACAGCTGTACAACGAAGTGGTGTGTAAATGGAAAGCGTAGCCTGCTTTACACTTTCCTTTTACACTCAACGTCGTTAAAAAAGCCCCCTATACAGGACTGTATGGATCCCATTTTGTGAATATTCAGAAAAAGTACAATTTTCCCTTGTGATTTTATCTAATTTGGGTAAGGAAATGTGTAATGGTGTACTTTGTGGTAGTCATTTAGAGCTGGATGATACATGCCACTAATGTGGATGATATGTACAATACCGCTTGTTTTGTGAAAAGGACTCGATTTGGATGGGTCCATTACTATGACGCTAAGGTACTGAGGGCAATGCCTATCATGTTGGTAAGGCCTGAATCAGCACCCTTCAGAGGGCTAGTCTCTCTGCCAAAGACATTGCTATGAGAAGTCAACAGTTTGAAGTTAATCTGAGATCATTACTGGGAAATGGGCCCTGGATCAGAGTGTGCTGTAGCCTTTGTTAGTACGGTTCTATCTCGAAATGTATGTTGTTCAAATACATTTGAACCAAGTCATCATTTGTAAAGTGTTCCTACATATGGGAGGCGTTTAGAACTATTGGTACACACCTAAGAAACATTAAAGACCCCACAGCGACAAATTCCTAACAAACAACAGTTCTTCAATGGTCAGAAAGGACGACGGTGTTGGTGCCTTCTTATGTTGGAAGGAAACATCTCTTTGGAGGCACCACTAGCTGGCGCACTTCAAGCGATCCTTTTAATCCACTCGAGTTGAGCACCGAAGTCACTGCATTTGGATCTGCTGTCAGTTCCGGTGGAAGTCAGACATTTTCCAGCTCTGGTGCCTTTTCCGACCGCAGCTGGAAAATGAGTTGGTTGGCGTTTGCCATTTGCCTTCATGGCGATTGTCATAACAGTGACTGCCTATGGATTCCGCCTAATTTTTCCAGGCGAAGTCAATTTGAATTCAAACCTTGCGGCCTAAATCAACATGAAATGTGGTGGTGACGCTATGGAGCCCATTTTAAAAATAATTGTAATTCTCTTTGCAATTTCTGTCATTTGCACTTCAGAACGCAAGTGAGAAGTGTAAAGAGGTATCCAGTAAAATTTTCGAAAACACATTTTCCAAATGCCATTTTGTCTAAACAAATATGCCGGAATTTTTTTTCCGAATGTATTATTTTTTATTTTATGTTTTATTTTTGTTTCGTTATTTAAAAAAAAATGTCAATAAAAAAAACAGGGGGTTGGGGGGACCCCCCCATTAAAAAAATAAAATGAAAAATCATTCAATTTTTTTTTTCTGCATTTTTGTGTCGACAAAATGGCATTTCGAAAATGTGGCGTTCGAAAATGTCACTATAAACCGTGTAAAGAGGCAACAGAACCACTTAACACTTCTCTATTTGCACTCTGTAGTGCAAATAGAGTAAACGTTACCTGCCACGAAGGCATGGCAGGCAGCGTTTACAATGATTTCATATGGAAAACGCCTGCTTTTTAGTGGTGAAAAAAGGAGGCGGTTTACATGGGAAATCGTTGCTTTTAAAGCCAGCATGAACATGTCATGATGGTGTGAAACCAATTTGTCTTTGAAGGTCGGAGGGCAAATGTTAGGTGGAAACATAGCTCCCGTTCTGCGCCACCCACTGTCTTCAAAAACAATGGAAATCCCATGTAGTGTGAATTAAGGCGTCAAGATAACAGTAAAACCATTACACCTGTCTTTAGTGCCTTCATTTATGCTACAGGTACTTGGAAAATGAGCTCCTATGGGTTTCTCCCCACAAAGTGGGAGAATGCACAGAGTTTATTCCCAGCTACATGCCGCGTTCCATTAGTGAAAGGCTGCCAAAACTTGTACGGATGCCTCAGACACTGCACGTTTTTTCTGACCGTGCCATTTTGACAGAGAATCAAAATTAGGCTGTATATGGTAATGCCGATTTGCACTCTTTTATTTTGGAGGTGCAAATCACTTTCTAGAGATGGTCACTTGGTTTAAGCCATGTGTGAAAAGGATGACAGCTAATGCAGCGCCATCACTTGCAATATAAAGGCTTACTTCACTGGAGGCTGCTACTGAATTGTAGCACCAATAGGTTATCTTAAAGTCAGAAAGTCAGTTCTGGGCATGATTTTTCTGTCGATTGAAATGTACAAAGTGAAAGGGAAATAAAGAGGAACAAAATGAATTGCAGATTTTAATCCATGACTAGGAATCTCCTCAACAAATGAATGCCTTATGCTTCGAAGGCAGATGACGCTTGTAGGCGGAATGCCATCTTTTTTGTAGTTCTTTTATACTCATAGTGGTCCTAAATCTATTTCTCGTGAAGTCACATCCATTTGATCAAAGAATGTAATATATTGACCCATTTTGGAAAGGGAACTCTAGGCAAGAAAAGTGTACCTTTAGGAAACTCTTGAGATTAATGGGCAGAATGAACACCCCCATTCTTTGTTACTTTATACATTACATGAACAAGTAATCTTAGAGACAGTAAGAGTAGACATGAAGTCTGCCTAACAAAGAGCAGATGGTAACACTCACAAGAGCAGCCTGCAAGACAGAAAGTAAGGCACCCAATGTAGGAACAACACCACTATTATACTGAGGTGTGGCTATCAATGCAGGACTGAGACAAGTGCACCTCACACAGGAAAGTGCACCGCTGCAATATTGAAACACAATGGCACTTGCTGCAGGATGTAAACATTCCCCAAAGAACAGGGGGGAAGGTAAAGCAGAGATTCCTCCTGAAACAATGTAATGTAATGTAAGTGGTCTTGTACATCGCCCTTCTGATGCTATTGGCGGCATTGCTGTACTTGTAAAGAAAAGGGGTGGGCCAGTGGGAACAGCAGATGCAAAACATGTGGTGTTGATGGGTGAAGGTCAGAAGTACCCATTCCTGTGTGCCAATATTCTTTCTAGGGATTTGGCAGAGAAACTTGGGAATAAGTTATCCAAAGGGAAGAGGCCAAGGTCTGATAGAGTACAGCACTTTGGGACTAATTAGCTGCTTTTGTGTGAGAGTGCGACAGGGACAAAGAGTAGAGGTTAGTCATCGCTCGGGTAGAGTTGCTGTGCTAATGGCTAGGTCTGTGGTGGCCATCTGTGGGGGGATCCTGTGTGTAGTGCAAGGTGGTAGGTGATCCTAGAGGGGAGTCGGTTTGTCTGTAGATGGCAGGAATAGTCCTTACCAGGCAAAACAGCCTGCAACCCTGATATGATAGGTTATTTATAACACGCTTAATACCCAGAGGTTTCTAAGCACGGACCCAGGGATCAAACCTGTGTTGCCCTGTGTTGTCTTGCTTCCAACGTGAGGACGTTGCCCATGAACTACCCCCCCCCCCGAGATGCCATGCACTCCTAGCCCTTGATATCTACAGTTGGTTGCCATTTATCTAGCTCCCAATGGCACCCCCCTCTCTCTCTCTCTTTCTCTCTGTCTCTCTCTGCCTCTCTCTCTCTCTCTCTCTCTGTCTCTCTCTCTCTCTCTCTCTGTCTCTCTCTCTCTCTCTCTCTCTCTCTCTCTCTCTCTCTCATAGCTACATTGTACACCATGAGGACCAAAACCAGCATCTGCTAGTGTGCAGATGAGGTAACGGGATGGTGTGGAAACTCAGAAATTACCAGAAGCTCCTAAGGGTTATAGGAGGAAAGAACTCAAGGGATATTGGAAAGGCAGCGTGAAATTTGAGGACCACAGTCCTTAGTATGTTGGTTAGCAGGCTGAGAGATGTCTCAAACCACACTCTAACATGCTCAGGTGCTATGATCAGTGGCCTGCTGGATTTTCGCCTGTCAAGGGAAGGGCCCATTGAGGGAGGCAAGGCATTTGTCTAGTGTTCATCAGGCATTGGTTGGGGCAGGAGCCAGAATACTTGCTAATTTCGCCTGGAAGTCTACCCTGCTGTCTCCCACAAGCCCCAAACTCTTCTCACACAATGCACTATCAAGAGCCACAACTCCGCAGGCTTTGATACCACACCAGGCCTTCTGTATCACAGTAGTGCAGCAAACCTGCAGGGGATTCTTCATGATGAAATTAGGAGCAGAAAAGATGGAAGGAGGAGTGTGGATTCCTTGAAAAGAATGTGCAGCACCTTTGCCTAAACAATGGATGTGGTGGTGTATGGCTGCAGGATGAAGTAGAGAGATTGCAGTGACAGACATTACTTTTTGGGATGGGGAATAGGATAAACATTCCAATAAGACTGCAATCTCAAGTCGTCAGTCGATCTGGCCCCTTGATAGCTAAGGGTCAAAGGAGCATTTCCTTACTTGTGCCAAATCGGAAGGATTGGACCAGGGCAAAAACAGGCATGTTTTATTCGTCCAGATTTTAAGGGCTGTCCTTCCAGGAGTAGGGAGGGACTGTCAGGGATTAGCATTTGTACAAGGTGTCATCTGTTCCCCACAGAGATTCTCCTGGAGCCATGGAAGGTACCACCTCACCCATTAACAGCTATTTATGCCACAGAAGAGTAGAAAGGGGAAGAGTGCCTGCCAGGCTGTCTCTCTGAAGTACGTGTGGTGTTGACAAAAATTGCTCTTACATTTTACAACTTTTACACAAGTTGGCAAGATGTCTGAGGAAAAATGTCACAGAAGGCAGCACAAGTACCCCACACTTGCACCTAAACTTTGCAGCTGCTGTGTGTGCCATCTGTGACCACAAAAGCAATGGTACACTGCCCTCCCTCCGTTTCATGTTAAATAAGCTGGGATATTTAAGCATGGGATGTGCAACACCAAGAAGAACTTGTAAGCCCCTAGAAATAGAGCAAAAAGCATCTGTTTGGATAGGATCAGCCATTTTGTAAATGCCTGGATGATTATTTAGGCTGTGTCCAGCATTGAAGAATCCTGTCTGTAAGAGCACTGTTAGTCTACCCTGATCTGTGTATATACACAAACGAACACACACACACACACAAACACACACATATGTATCTTTTCTTACTGTGCCAGTGATCATGGTGTCCTAAAAGCACCTATGCAATGTGCCTTATGATATGGCATCTATGAGCAGAAAGACAGTGCAAAGGAAATAGTGGGGCACCCTCAGTTCCCTTAAAGTGCATCGCTATCTACACATACAGCATGTAATAGTATTCCTGTACTGAGGGACACTTAGGGCTCTCACAAGGCACCTCTACCATACCTAGATCATGTACTAGTAGACCCGTACCATATAGAGTCACGGTAGGAGTTAATAAAGTACATCTCTATCTACACTTACAACATGTATTTGTATACACATACAGTACCAAGACACCCACAGAATTCTCACAAAGCACTACTATCTACACTATAGCAATTAATAGTATATCCACGCTGAGGCACCCTCAGATAAAAGGTGACCCTTGTTACAGAACACATGACAGTGCCAGACCATGGCCATACTACATTTTAGACATCACTGCAGAACTGAAACAAACGACACTCACGTAGGACATGCCAGGGTGTCAAGAAAGGTTCCAATGAGAAAGAGGGGTTCACGTTGCGCACGCCATATTTGTGACTGGGAGAGCAGCGAAGTTGGCATGATGTTGCGATTTTATATGTATCCAGCGTAGTCATGTGTTACTTTAAGTGCAACTTTGTGGTTAAGTTGACACAGTTAAGATTTGCACATGCACAGCAAGATAAATGTCAAAACCATCAATGAATTATAAATTAAATCTGGGTATGGTGTGCCACAAAGCACCTAGAATCTGGGCAATGAGGAGCTTCATAATGTGCATGCGAAGAAGGGGATTTATCACAAAGGACCTGCTGCGAAGAAGACAAAGTAGTTATTAAACATGCATGCACTGATTTACATACATGGGGAATTTACAAAATTCCGTTCAGTATGGTCTTTTCATATATTGGTTAAACTCTGCAGTCAGAGTTTTCAAGGTGAATTCTGAGTGACTGGGAAAAACAGTTTTTTCAGGGTGTGGAGACTGAAATAAAGGTAATGAGTAACCACGACATTAAGCAGATTGTCAGCCAAAAGGCCTGGCCAGAGTTTTTATGTCCTGGCAGTATCACAGAAGGAAGATGCAATCTTTCAAGTGCATGGGAACTTGTTATTTATTGTTCAGGGAGATCCGGCTATTTGCTTTTTGACCAGCAATAAACCTGGGGTGAAGAGACGCCTGGGGCCAGAGATGATCGATACTTCATGGGTTTCAATTGTTTTCTCAGGATGTGACCAGAGGCCATGTGTGGTGAATTGGTATTCGTTTAGATTACAGTGTTCCGAGGATGCCAGCAAGTCAGGGTGGGTGAGATGGTTACGCCAGTTCAAAAGGAACCTGTTTATTCTTCCCCTCCCCATATTGTTTGAAGTACTCTTGCAAACTATGTGTAATTACGTCTGGAGTTTTGAGGTCTCAGGCCAGCTGGGACTTGTAATACATTATGTTTATATGTGAGTGTGTAACTGTGTGATGATGTTGTGACCTACCATGGACAAATACTAAAAGGGGGTATTCTCTACACATGAGCTGAAGATGGCAGTTAAGATGCTTTTGACCAATGAGAACGGGGGAATTGGAGAACGATTGGATTTCTTTTGTATAGGGTTTGACCAATCATGTGTGGGGGTAGGTTGTAATAAAAGATATATGGGAGTGTTTAAACTGTTGAAAAATATATATAATGTGATAACCTGTGTGGCTCAGGGAGACTCAGGTTAGTTTGACTCTATAGGGTCATCTAGTACCTCCCGGCTGATTGTACAATTAATTTGCTTTACAATTTGCTTTACATACAAACGTTCACTCACTTCTTAAGTGGTGGGCCTGCTTTGGGTTAAGGTGATTAGAGGCCCATCCCCACAGACATAAACTGATAAGGGTAAAAGGAAACTCTGAGATTATTAAGCTGCACCGGTTTTGGCAACTTAACTGCAAAATTCAAAGGAATCAAACGGTAGGATGGAAATAACGTACCTTGCAGTTCACCACCACAGCAATACTGAAAGATTATCCTCACCACACAACTGAAACAAGTATGTGAGACATGGTAAGATAATTGAAGATCTGAAAGGTGACTGTGATGAATTTGGCAATGTCATCACTGCTTTCATGGGGGAACCTCCCCATATGTGGCCAGGGTAAGGCAAGAGCTCTCTCTGACCTGAATCCTGGGGGTGGCTATTTGAGGGAGTATCACGGAGGGGGAGATGACCCTGAAGAAGAAGTGCCAGATATCATCTGCACTCCAGCCACCCCCTTCGAAGTGCCAGGAACGTTCACGCCAAGATATGTGACGTATGGAGAACAGATGAACCATCAGAGAGCCGCAGTCGGGCTCTGCCCAGTGCCTATCGGAAAACAGCACCTATTGAAGCACCAACACCTAAACAAACCTGGACAGCAAGGTACCCACTGAGAAATCCATATCTACAGACACGACAAAAGGACATTTGTCAGAATGAAATACCTGAAGAAGCCAAGAAGATACTAAAAGAAGACAACTGGTGATGTCATGAGAGATCGGACTGACACACATATAGGCCCTCATTACAACCTTGGCGGAGGACCATGGTGCTATTAACACCATGGTCCATGCCGCTAAGGTTACGATTCCGCCATGGTGGATGGCGTAATTACCGCCCCATTCCAAGGTGAGTGGGGCGGTAATTCCCCATTCACCATTTGCCCTTCCCCATTCCCATTTTTGCCCCCATAGGGCATAATGGGAATGGGGAAGGTGCTAATTACGGCACCGTAAATTACGGTGCCGTAATTAGCTCCAAAGTCCCTTTGCGGGTTGGATTTTTAACGCCTGCTAAAAGCAGGCGTTAAACACCAACCCGCAAAGGGACACTTGTAATCAGGCGTTAAGGGTTAACGGCGCCGACGGCGCCGTTAAACCCTTAACGCCTGAGTTGTAATGAGGGCCATAGAGTATATAATGACCCAAGAATGCTGATAAAGAGACGAAATGCCATGGATAAGTGACATCTTGGGCCTAAGGTGAAACAGGTGATTTCAAGATGAAGAAACTACGCCATATACACGATGAAGACATTAAGCCAGTTTAAACGTGTACATACGCAGGAGACCGCAAGAAGCAAAGAAATCGTGATGCTTGCTTATGCTTAGTAGTAAAATAGATTGCGGCAAGCGCCAACTATACATATCTACCTCAAAAGCACTTTAAAGATGAGTGAAAATCCACTATGCACATGAGCAGAATCGAATCGAGGTTACTAAGGGTCTCAAGAGGAGAGGGCCTCAGCAGACAATTCAAGAATTAAAGACGAAGAGAAACCTTGCTGAAGGTAACCATGCAAAGAAGCCAAGGTCGTGTCAGGCTGAAATATTTTAGCAATGCCTACAGTTAAAGAGAAAAATAACAAGAGTTTTCTTTTCAGCAAGGTCGAGATAAGCTGCAGATGGTAAGCGACTGACAGAAGTAAATCAAATACACGAGATTGCATGAAGAAGAGGCCTGTTTCACAGTGTCCTAGTCACGTGTCAAGGCAGGCAGAAAGGGATGAGACTCTCACACCTACGCATGGAGCCTCATCGTATCCATACTCCTCAACTTTCTCAGACTAAGAAGCAGACTCAAGGCAAAACTACAAGGCAGTAATTAATACACGGCCACTGAGGTGATGAATGGTTGTAACATAAATTGGAGGTAAGCTGGGGTGCAGACTTACTCCCTGCACCTGGCTCATTATTCTGCATGCTGCTAAGCGCAAGTGGAAACGTATGTGTGGGCTCAATGCCAACCCAATCATAGTGGACCATGTAATCTAGGGTTCTATAGAGAGTGGAGCCAATGGGACATCATACTTTTTGTGACGTTTACAGTGGCCAGTTTCCCCACCTGATATTATTATCCAATCCCCTCTCCCTGTTACCATATACAGATATAGTACCTATGTTAAAGTTACCTTCCTATAACCAATCAAGTTGCATGTTAGGTTTTTAAGATCACATGTCAATGATGACAAGTTTTTGGTATAAATGTTGTTGTTTTTCTAAAAGTAATTGGAGTTTAAGTGAGAAGGAAGATCGAGCGGTTGCTGATGTTCATTGAACTCCCCGTTTCCTGTACTTGTCATTAAACGGACTCCCTTTGCCAAACTTTTGAGTTGTCATTATTATTTGATGCAAGAGTACGAATCTGCATCCACATCTATCTCGAGGGTGCTCCTACTCATCTTAAAGGGCTGTTTGGAGACCCTCAGTCTTATGGGCCGGTTGGGGTCCATTCAGTTCAACCCTCAAGGAAGTAAGGGTGACTTGCCAGATAATAAGCCATTTGACTTATTATGATGTAAAGTCCAAATATCCAGTAAGGCTCATTCTTGACAATTTCACATGAGAATCAACCAGTTACACATACTGTGACAAGGAAGCTGAGTAATGAAGATCGATAGAGGCCAGAAGCACAAGCTATGCTCTACTGGTTGCCAACGCATCCTTGATGCTGGGACATTTAAACCACTGAACCAGCCGAGGGACTTCTGAGCTGTCAAGAAGTCTGTGGAGCCAACCGGCTCATGGAGTAGGACGAGGATAGCAGACTGCAGGAGCCGGTCTGCTGCGAGGACCCCATGAGGGGAAGAGAAGGGAAGACTTCCTGGTGTACACAGCTACTAAAAAGCAGTCTCCCAGCTGCTCGAGCACGGAGAAACCCAGAGCAGGCAAGCGGGAGCCGTGAGGGATGCGGAAGCCACATAGCAGAGGTGGTGAACCCAGAAAAAAGGAACAGGATGCTGAAGAGCCACTGCAGGCTTGCTGTGGGAGAACTGACACACACCACAGAGAGCAGGCGAGTAAACCCAAGAAAAGCTGGGACACTGGGGCACTTCGGCAACGCTACCAAAGGCAAATAAGATCAAGTGAATCATACGAGAAAGAACAGGAGAATAGATATTTCTTAAAGAGACATAACAAAATTAATACAAGATGTGGTGAGTTTACAAGTGTGTACAGTGAATATATATAAGAAAGTCCTAGCAGGAGAGTATACCCTGCAGATTCAAGTTGCAAGTCTGTTAAGTCAGACACCTGAGAAAGCCCTGGTTAGAAGAATATACCAGACAGATTCAAGTTTCAAGTGTGTTAAGTGAGACACCTGAGAAAGCCCTGGCAGGAGAGTACACCAGGCAAATTCAAGTAGCAAGTGTATCGAATGAAGCAAATGAGAAAGCCCTAGCAGGAAGTATAGCAGGCAAAGTAAAGTTGGACAATATGTAAAGTAAATCACCTGAGGGAGTCCTGAAAAAAAAAACATCAGGTATAGCCAAAGACTGTGTTGACATTATATTAAAGAGAAGAAGAAACCTGGCAGGTATCCTACCCCAAAGTTAAGACTAAAAGCCAAGTTGTTTTGCATACAAGTTATTTTGCTGAACAAAAGAAGCCTAAAGAAACATCATTAAATGTTTAAAGTGCAGTGAAGAAAAAATCCAGGGGAAGAGTGTCATCCGATGGATCTGTGAACTTAATCCATTTGTAACTTTTTGTGTTGGAGCTACCCCATTCCTTTTCGAACATTTGTACCCTTTTCAAGACCAAAGACATATCCCTTTTCATATGAGAGTTATTTTAAGAGTTTGACGGCCAGAACAGTATTTCAGACAAAGCACATTTTTGCTTTGGACATCTTGACATCAGACAGACCCTTAGTTTTGTTTTAAGAAGGGAAATACCTCCAGGAATAGGGATATTGAGGCATTTCCCAACCCCTTTTGGTTTCAATAAAGGTTTCTGGCCAAAACCATGAGTCCTCTGTGCCGCGTCTCATTCCTGGCTCCTCACATGACCCAGACTGCAGGACAGTGACAAATGCACTCCATCGCAGACAAGGTATTACCACTGCACTATTGACAGGTGTGCCTCACTAAAGGACTGCGATAAGTGCAGCCCTCATAGGACACAACCACATCAATAGTGAAAGGTGATCTTTAAAACAGATCTGAAACAAGTGCTTATCACACAGGACACAACAACAACACTGCAATATTGAAAGGTGACCCACAGTCCAAGACAGGGACAAATGCACATCATGGAGGAGGGCAACACATCACCACAGCACTAGTGAAAGGTGAACATTACGGAAGGACTGAGAACACCACCACAGAAACACTAACATGTGACCTCGCTGCAAACCCTCAACAACTCAACTTTACACAGGACACCACTTCTGCAATAATGGAAAGTGGTTGTTATTGCAAGTTCAACAAAGGTGTACTGTTTACAGAACAGCATACCATCAATGGAATACAAAGCATTGACTGCCACTTGAGGACTTGAAGCACACCTCTGGAAAAGACAGGACACCATCATTACAATACCGGATTCTCACCAGGACCAACATGAGTACATATCACACACACCACTGCAGTAGTGAAAGGTGACTCTCGCTGCAGTACTGAAATAAGTATAACGTATGCAAGGCAGGCCAGTTTCACTACAATATCATATACGGACATCACTGTAGGACCAAAATTAGTCTAGCAAATAGTGTAAAAACCAGGATATGGATGATAACTCTAAGAAAATCATTGAAGCAGCTGAGTAAGTGATGTCAATCTCTGGCAAATGGTGTGAGTACCTCAGCATTTTCGTGCAATTCCTGATCAAATGTGCAGGTATGAGAACAAATGTTTGCAATAACTGTCAAATTGTAGGACCTTAACCTATGATGCCAGAATACCATTTGCCCTGACCCAGATGTTGAAAATTGTTGTTTTACTAAAACTTAAAGGGAGCAAAACAGAGACAGTCGGCCTCATTACGAGTTGGGCCTTTGTGCAAAAATGTGGCGGTAACCCTATTATCGCTGCATTTGAGGGTTGGCCCAATAATGAGTATGTCCATAACTTGGTGCATTCACCTCCAACTCAGAGCTGGAGGTGAATGCACCAGCAGTGCACTCACTTTGGTGCTATTACCGCTGGCGGGATTTGTGCCGGCGGTAATAGCACCACCCATCCGCATTGGGTCCAATAGACCCAATGGAAAATGGGGTCTTATTGCCTTACCACTGCTCGTGATCAGATGCAAAGTGCACCGGACCGAATGGAGGTAATACCGCCCAACTTCTGATAGAGCCCAGTGAATACACCTCATCTGAATGGTCTGTACAATTACTTAGACCTTCACTAAGAAAGGTGCACAGATTTATTTATTTCAAGAAAAAATATTGGGTCTCATTACAACACTGCCGGTCTGGTTACAACAGTGCCGGTAGGCTTACCGGCACCGTTGTTACCAGACCGGCAGAGTGCAAGTTTGCGGGCCAGGTGCCTTTCCACCTGCCAGGTCTGACCTGGTGGGTGGAAAGGAACCCGCTCGCAGACTTTGACGGTAGCACCGGCACTTTTTGGAACATATTCATCTTCACTAGGTTGCCGTCAACACGTGTTTCGCCCTATACAGACAGATCTTATTCAGGGATTTTGTACCAGTGATCCAATCCAATGTTTAACATTGGTACCACAGATACTGAGCTCAGCAAAATAGAATTTCCATATTATACATTACCACCAATTTAGAAATTGTAATCCATATGAACAAGTACATCAATAATTGTTTGCAAAAAGCAGGTCTGTTATAATTCCCAGCATAGGTTACAAGGCGCTGAGAGAAAGCATGCTAAAGGCTCATGTTATTTTTCTGTGTCTGAATTACATGATATAAAAACACAAGACATTTGCTTTGCCCATACCTAACAATAAAACTCCCTATTTTAATTTTACTAGTGTCTGTCTCTATCATCCTGGGCATACCTCCACCACCAAAACACCAACCCACAGGCCTTATTTAAAAAAGACTACGAGGGTGGTTCGTTATCCTGTTACCTTAATGTGTCTAACTTATCTCTACCTCTGATATTGTTTGCTTGTACAACCTACATTAAGTAATTCAATTTTATGGTAAATCATTCATAGAATGAAATAATTACAGTTTATAATATTAAACAAAAACCCAATTCTTGTCTCTTCAGTATCCTAATAATTTCTCAAAGTCCCGACTGGCATCATGCCATGCAGAAATAATCCTTTATAGGTTCAATGACCTACCCATAAAGGGTTATGTCCCAAAGTCAAATTGTGCTCCATGTGAGGTAATTACCTTAATTGAATTATCAGAATCTCATGTTCTTCCTTTTTTCTCTCTGACTATTAGCTCCATTTGAAATAGTTTTCACTTAAATATTCTTTAAGCTGAAGCTCATCTGAAATGGTTTAATTTTGGGTAACCTATTTATGCCCCCTCTGGAATACATGGGTCCACCACCACCAGAACATCTAAAATAGATGGGGCAGTCCTTACCTTGAATGAGGATACTCCTTGAATTCTGGACTATTTTCCTAGTCTTGATACAACCAGTGACTTTCCTTGTAAAAATTGATATTCACGATAATCCATTAAAAATCCCCTCATTCCACCTACTCATGATATAGTATGTGGGTGCACCACCACCAAAACACCTACAATTACTTGGATTGGTCCTTACCTCCTAAAGTAAATATTTGTCGAATTATAAACTAGAATGATGGTCTTGACATGAGCAGTACATTTACCTGAATATAATCGAAATGTATAGTAATCAGTTACAAGTAGCCTCATTAGACCTACTCATGGTGAGCTTCATTAACCATACTCCAGAAAATTATTTTCCCAAAAGCAGAGTCTGTTGGACCTATCTCCTCTTGTTAGAGTAGATCACGGCAATACACGTTGTTACTAGCACCACCATTTTGGAAAACCCTTGTTTGAGTGCTCGGCATGACATCATACCATTCATGGCATCATAACGTTCATGGGGCCTCATTACAACTTAGGCCTTAAGGGGCTAACGGCGCCGTAAAAGGTGTCGGCGCCGTTAAACCCTTAACGCCTGATTACGAGGTCCCTTTGCGGGTTGCACTTTAACGCCTGCTTTTAGCAGGTGTTAAAAAACCAACCCGCAAAGGGACCTAGGAACTAATTACGGCACCGTAGTTTACGGTGCCGTAATTAGCGCCTTCCCCATTCCCATTGAGCCCTATGGGCCAAAAATGGGAATGGGGACGGGCCAGGCGGCATGGGGAATTACCGCCCCGCCAACCTCGGAATGGGGTGGTAATTCCCCATTCCGCCATGGCGGAGTCGGTAAGTTACCGGCATGGACCATGGTGCTATTAGCACCATGGTCCAACACCTGGGTCGTAATGAGGCCCATGATGTTTGTCGAGAGACATGAAGGGTCATACTTGTTCCTTTATAATAAACAAACCTGCTCAGGCTTATATTGGCAACGTGCATTTTTGACAATATCAATGTTGCCTGAAGGCCCTCCTTAATTTAAGGTAATATTAAGATTGCAAAACCACTTTTTGTCTTATTAAAATAGCATATTGCAGAATCCTATATTCCACCTATTGCACAAAGGAAAGAAGGTTTTTCTTTAGATCCCACCACAAATTGACTTTATGGTATGCGGATTCACCATAATCCACATGAAATAACTACAAAATCTTGGTGTTCGTGCTTTCTGCGTTACGACATTTGTGATATTTCACCATGTCTACTAGCTCTTAAGGGGTTGGGTAACCAAAGTGCATCTCGCGCAATTTGATTACTATACCTAAAGTAATTCTGATGCTCCATACTCCATCTTCTGAAGAGGATCCTTATCCTATTTTTGAATACATTCTTCACGATTCTACACCTTGCCATCCAATACAGTGCCATTTCCTCACCTGTCATATACTGCAGCGCCATTGCCTCATCTGTTACTAAGGATATATGTTCTGATGGTGATCAACAACCAGAGGTAATATTACTTATGATATCTTATCATTGTATCCACATTTAAAGTAATATTGTCAGAAAAGCCTGCTAGGAATGTAATGTCTGGCATTGGTAATTTACAGACTAGTGAGGGCCACAGACCTCATTCACGGTATAATGCCCCAATGTTGGACACGTTAGCCAGACTGGCAAACATGACACTCCTCTTTGCTCTCTGAATAGATTAACCATTATTTGATCACAATTAATTTGCTTCATCTAGGACATAGTGTTTCTTATTTAAACATAGGTTTATTCCCATTCATTAATGTTCAAGATCCTCCAGTGGGATATGATTTCACAACTTCATGAACCCTTGCGCCTCATGTTCGTCACAAAGATTACCTAAGACAAAGATGTCTTTAACATTAAATACTTCAGACAGAGCTGCTGTTTTAACTATGTGTGTGAATCTATGTACCTGTGTTTTTGTAAATATGATGTAACGATTTAATACTGCATGTTAATTTTTGTATACATTATAATAAATATGTGAATAAAAAAATATTTCAGACAGAACGAAGAAACAAAAAGTCCCTGAGGTGAGTCAACACACACCAACATTGTATAGATGTGCTTACTGACATATATCTAATATCCACTTCAGAAAAGGAAGAAATCCCATTCTCTAAATGACATTCATCACATACATTCAGCCCTCAAAAAAGGGAGCTCATTTCATGATCTGTGTTCAAGCCTTTACTCACAGTTCTGAATTTTCAGATTGCTTTGGATTCTGCTCTCCTTAGTGCCTGTTCTCTGTCGCCCCCTCCTGGGTCTTTCGGTATTGTTTTCAACCCTGTGAATCTTATGCCAGCCTTATCGTCCATTTTGTGGCACTCTTGCCAGTGTCACACAGGGGGAATGTGGGGTCCTCCTTGTTCAATGCACCCGAATGTTCACTTATCTGGATCCTGAACTCATGGATTGTACTACCAATGTAATATAGTCGACATGGACACACTGTGGTATAAACAACAAATTTAGTCCTGCAGTTAATGAAATCAGTTATTCTTAATTCTTTTATGAATTCTTTATTTGCTTCTATCTCGCCTATATTGAAAAATAACCACTCAATTGCTGCAATCCCTAAATCATGTGGAATAGATGTGTATAAGTTCTTTACATCAACGGTAAACAGGATGTGTGATGGTGAGTGTGGTACTGTACCTAATAGTTGGAGAAAGTGTGTTGTGTCTTTGATATAAGTAGATGTCTTTTGGTTATGCAGTCCTTTCTATCCATCAATACCACATTTCCTTCTTTATCAGCTTGTTTAATGACTATGAAGTCATCATTCTTGAGAGTAAGCAAGGCCTGCTGCTCAGTCTTATTCAAATTATTATACATAGGTTTACCCTCATCCATATCCATCATCCCATGGATATCATTAACAACTGCTTTATGGAACAGATCTATAGCGTTATCTGTACCAAAAAGTGGGTAATCTTGATTTGATCTTCATCTCAATATTAGTGAGGTGCTTTGGATCAATCTCTAATTCTTTCAAAAGATCAATACTTTGGAAGTTTTCAGAATCTTGTAAGGTCATCAGTAAGCGTGTGTTAGTGATATCTGTGACCGTCAGTTCACTGTCTGGTTCTCGTTTAGTTTATCTAAAGACTTTTGAATTTCTTTGATGGAAGAACGTTTTTAACATCAGTTTTCTGACAAACTTATAAAGATCAATGTGCGTGTTAATCCAATCGCCTCACAAAGATGGAGCAAAGCATAATCTTTTATTCACAACAGTTTGTTCAAAGGTATTCAGATTCCTTTGTGACAAATTCATCACAAGATTCACTGTCTTCTCGTGCGTTGCGCCTTTGAGTCCAAGATCTCATCACTTATGTCTTTGGATTTCGAGCTTCTCCCTCTCCCACTTCTGCCACCTCTGATTCCTCGTCTTGTCCTGAATTGCTTAAAATATTTGTGACTGGATGGTCTTGCAACAGATTCTTTTGTTGCATTCCTTGAAGTAGCTTTTCCTGATTTTCCTTAGTTGTTCTAAAAAACTCTTCTTCCTTAGTGCCTCTCTGCTGTTTGAACTACCCTCGCTCACAACTGGGTCACTTACAGATCTGAACTAGCTGGTGATATTAGCAGAGTGATATCCCTTGAATGTCCTGGTCCACTCTCATCATATTTGGTTTGGAAAGTGTAGACACGATTCTCACGATAATCACGTTTGTCTCGAAAGAATCCCAATTAGGACTTCAAGAAATTATTAGGATACTGGAGAGACAAGAATTCGGTCTCTTTTGAATGTTATAAATGATAATTATTCCATTCTATGAATGATTTACCATAAAATCGAATTTCTTACTGTAGGTTGTACAAGAAAATAATATCAGAGGTGTACATCATTAATTTCCTTTAGACACATTAAGAAAACAGGATAACGAACTACACTGCTAGTCGTTTTTCAAATAAGGCCTGGTGCTTGGTGTCTTGGTGGTGGACACATGACCATGGAGGTGGAGACAGACACTGGTAAAATAGGGTGCCTTATTGTTAGGTATGGGCAAAACAAATGCCTTGCGTTTTTATATTGTGTGTTGCTGACACAGAAAAGTAACATGAGCCTTTTTTATACTTTCTCCCTGCTCCTTGTAACCTACGTTGGGAATTATAATGGATCCGCTTTTTGCAAACAATTATGGATGTACCTGTGCATATGGATTCCAATTTCTAAATTGGTTGTAATGTATAATATGGAATATTTCATGTTGCTGCACTCAATATCTTTGGTACTAATGTTAGAAATTGGATTGGATCAATGGTAGAAAATCCCGGAAGAAGACTTGTCTGTATAGGTCGGAACACGTGTTGGCAGCAACCAAGTAAAGAAGGATATGTACCACAAAAGTGTCTCTGTGTTTAATTATGTATCAAAGTACTAGCAAAGGTAAAAATAGAGCACAGTAGATTTTTTCGTAAGTTAGGGTTTAGCACAAATGGTCAATAATTCTCTAAATATTTCATTTTTATGACCTAGGACTAGTGTCATTTGTTTTTGACCAATGCATGCTGATCACCCTTATGTCCAATCATTAGTTATTGTTAAGCAAATTGAACATAATAAAAAGTACTGAGCTCGATGAGGTATTAGCCCAACTCCTTTGCATTTCCCTGCAATAAGTATATTGTATTTCCCTATACCTTCCTTTCCCCTTTCTCAAAACTGGAAGGTTAGAAAGCATATGCTTTAGTCAGAGTTTGGGAAACTGCGCACAGGCTGTAGGGCTGATGTCTAACGCATAGTTTGTTCCAAAAGTATGAGATGCCATTCAAGTGGCTGTATTACCAATCATTTCTAGTGGAATGTGCCACTGAAATTCTACTTACACTGGGCCTTATTACACGGTAGGCGGTGGACCAAGGTGCTATTAGCACCTTGGTCCATGCCGGTAAAATACCGGCACCGCCTTGGAGGAAAGGGGAATTACCGCCCTATTCCAAGGTTGGCGGGGCGGTAATTCCCCCTTCCCCCATTGCCCTTCCCCATTCCCATTTTTGCCCCATAGGGCATAATGGGAATGGGGAACGTGCTAATTACGGTACCGCAAATTGCGATACCGTAATTAGCACCCTGGTCCCTTTGCGGGTTGGTTTTTAACGCCTGCTAAAAAGCAGGCGTTAAAGTACCAACCCGCAAAGGGACCTCGTAGTAAGGCGGTAAGGGTTAACGGTCACCGGTACCATTACCGGTGACCGTTAACCCTTACCGCCTTCCATGTAATGAGGCCCACTGTCTTGATCCAAATAGAGAACAAGCATCACTGGAGTATCCACACTAAAGATGCCTCTTACGACATAGTAGGTAGTGCCTGGGACTAATGTGGTCTGAAATAGCTCCTGTTCATACAACATGTTGAAGGATGAATCGTTCGCAATACCACCTCTATAGACTTGCATACTACCTATTATATGTCTATGTAGATGAGTCAAATTACTTCAAACTATAATAGATAGTTCATCAGTTAAGTAAAAAACTGGATATGACCCTTGAATTGATAGGACAGATTTGGCAATGCTCATAAGAATGTCGATTGACAACACAACAGGCTTTTACACTGTAAAGTTTGAGCTCCCATAAGCACAAATTCCTGACCCTGAATAGACTCTGAAGGATCACATCTAGACGCCAAACTTACGAAGACATTGGGCCTCATTACGAGCATGCTCGCTACCGGCACCGCCTCCCGCGATTGGGCACTAACTGTCCCATTACGAGATGAATGGGCCAGTAATTGCCCATTCGCGGATGGCGGTGTTGCGGGGCTCCCGATCCCCATTCTGACCCATAGGGTAGAATGGGGGTGGGGAGCATGGTTGCACCCGCACTGTTGGTAACGGTGCTGGTGCAATTACGAGTTATGCTCACGGGTGCTGCACAGGAACCCGCAAACAAAACTTGTAATGTGGCGGGACGGTTTGAACGTGCCAGTGCCTTACCGCCACCATTCCTACCGTCACCGCCAGGGTCTTAATGAGGCCCATTGTACATTTTCACCATATCAGAGGTCCTTGCCTTGGTTTATTTCTGAAACAAGTACAATTGACAACCTTGGCATCACCTGGGGGAGTTTTCAATGCACAAGTTAGGCAGATTCTCTCGGCACACTAAGCAATCAGACCATATACACTAGCAGTGAGGATTTTCCCCACGATAGGTAGCATCACATACTTTAAAAATAACTTCTTTTTGAAACAAGGACATGAAGCTGCCAAACTTGTTCAATTATATTTTCACCAAAAGGCAGATAATTATCAGTTTAAGAGCACATATCTGTAATGACTCAGCAAGTTTTCTTAAACTTATTTCTTGATTCATGTCACTGGAAGCCACCAGCCAAATAAACCCCCTGAATTTGAGGTGCAATTTTTACATCAATTATTCATTGAGTCTTCTCACTTTTTATGTATTCTTTAGGATGTCCAAGCAGTAGTGAAATGCATCAGTATGCGCTCCTTCAGGAAAACACTGTAGCAGGTTCCAGCTCAGCAGAGAAATACTTTCCACTTTCAAAGGAAAGATAGAAGTCAAGGCCTTCCTTTCTACAACCTATAAACTGGAAGTTTGTTTTTTAATAGTTAATGTTTTTAGAGCAGACATGCCTGGATTATCAAACTATGATCTCATGCCAGAAATTTGGACCTGGTGGATAGGCTATTGAATAAAGCTTTTTAGATCAACCAAATTACTTTAGTAACAAAACAGTATTAAACACAGTTCTACCTGCGAACCTCAGTCTATTATTATTTATCCAACGTACACAAAGGGGGTCATTACAAGTTTGCCGGTCTGGGAATTACAGTACAGATAAGCTTGCCGGTACTGTAGTTCCCTGACGGGCAAACTACGAGATCTACTTGCGGGTGCCATTACGGCTGCCAGGTCTGTCATGGCGGCCGTACCGGCACCCGCGAGCAGAGCATGTCGGATGCACCAACACCATTCTCAATGGTGCCGGTGCATCCAACCTCCCTATTCCCATTGAGCCCTATAGGGCTCAATGGGAATGGGGAGTAATGCATTCCAGCGCCCGAATGGGCAAATACCGGGTCCGGCTGGGCCGTAATGACCCGGTAATTGCCCATTCGCAGGTGCCGGAAAAAAGTCAAGTTTGGTGGCAGCCTGCCAGTTTTATCGGCAAGGCTACCGCCAAACTTGTAATGAGCCCCAAAGACTCTATCTGGCAGAGCAATCATTTCAGGTGCAGGTAGTTTGTAAACTTTGGGAATACCCAGACCCTTCTTCAAAGTGCAGCAATCTACCTTAGGAATTCATGAGATTTCTTGAGACAAATTCAGGCCTTCATAAATATTCTACATGACTGCTGTGAGGTTTTGCTCAGTCCTCGAACCGACAGAGGCACATATCACGCGGGAGCCGTGGTAGAGATAACCTGCTTTATTAACTGCCAGGCATGAACTGCCGAAACCCCTCAACCCCCTAACACACCCAACGTCACTTCCCGTGTGGCAGGAAGAAGTACTGCAACGGCGGTCCTCCAACCTAACGAGGTGGACAGGCGTTATGCCCATAGGAACAACATGACATCTCCCCCCTTTTTAGCGCGCAAGGTGCTTGTCCCTTTTCACTCCATTTCCTCAATGAGTTTGTGAGGTTTTAGCAGGCTTCTCTGTGGCCGGCCTGACCTTTGCGGGGTCCACCCCGTCTCTTCATGTTGTGTAGTGCTGTCTTCGCTGTCGGAGTACTCACCATCTCCCAGATAGGGAGCGTCCCGCCCTCTGTCATCGCCTCTGTCTTCAGCTCTGTCCTGCACGTCTTGTGGGTATGTTGTCCGAGGCTTGAAGTGTGATATGTTCCGAGTTACTGAGGATATGTCTATCCTTTGTGCTGTGATCATCGTTCCTTTCCTCTGTGTGACAGTCAGCGATTCTTTTGCGAATGTGGCGTCCTCCTTTCTTTGCTTCGGCTGTCGCATCCACACTTGGTCTCCTGGTTCGATGTTTGACTCTTGAGCTTTCCTCTTATGGTCAGCAGTCTCTTTCATTTTGGCTTTTGCTGTGTCATCTTTGGTTCGGGCCTACTGTTCTAGCGGTGTGGCCTCTGCTGAGTGGGTGTCTTCCGGTAGCCTTGTTTGGACCGGTCGCCTGAACATCAAGTCAGGCGGGCATATTCCCGTCGTGCTATGAGGGGTGTGTCGATAGTCTCTGTGGAACTGATAAAGTGCCTGTTCAAAAGGTTTATTGAGTATGGCTGCTATTTGTAGAGTCCGTTTGATGTTGGATATGAATCTTTCAACCATGCCATTCACCTGAGGCCATCGGGGCAATATCTTACGGTGTTGGAACCCCATATACTTTGAAAAGCTCTCGAAGTCCTGACTCATGAATGACGCTCCGTTGTCTGACTTTATGATCTTGGGTATTCCATACGTGGACAACATGCGGTCTAGTGCTGGGATGACGCTCGAGGCAGCGGTGCTGTTGACAATTTGAGCCTCTGGGAATCTTGAGTGTTCATCTATTAGCACCAGTACATATGTTCCGTCTCTCAGCGGTCCGAAGAAGTCTACCGCTAGTTCCTCCCACACGTGTCCTGGTAGGGGTGACATGTGTAGCGGATTTGGATGTGGGGGTGGTGCCACTTGTGCGCAAGTCGGGCATTTGCCCACTATGTCTTCCACCATTGCATCCAGTTTGGGGAACCACACTTTCTGCCTTAATAGTCTTTTGGTGGCTACCACCCCTCGGTGACTTTTGTGCGCAACGTGTATCGTCCTGGCTCGTAGCGATTTCGGGAGGAGTACCTTGCATCCTTTTAGTACTAAGTGTTCATCCACTATGGAGAGTTCGTCTCTGACTTGGTGTATGTGTTTGACATCATCTTGGACATCCTCCGATTCCTGCCTCGCTTGCTGCCGCATGTGTGCTCTCCTTTCTTCTTGTATGCAGTGGCGTATGATGTGTAGCGCTGGGTCCTGCTCCGATTGTGTGATTACGTCTGCCCATCCCACGGGCAGCGGTTGCAGGTGATGGATAACCTAGTTGAGATATTCATCTGCAATGGATGGTTGAGGACTGGCGGGTCCAGTTGGGTGTCGAGACAGATAGTCCGCCGGGTTGTCTTCTTTGCCCGGGCGGTGCTTGATGGTGAATTTGTAATCTTGTAGACGTAGGCCCCATCTGGCTATTCTCGGGGGCATTCTTGATTTTGGATCTCCGTAGATTATGAGCAGGGCCTGATGATCCGTTATTACGGTGAACTCCTTGCCATACAGGAAGAGGTGGAAGTACTCACATACCCATACCACCGCCAAGCTTTCCTTTTCAGCTTGTGAGTACACCTGTTCTGTGGGGGTTAGGCTCCTGCTGGCGTATGCCACCACGTATACGTTCGTGGGCGCCTGAAGGTCAATTTATGTTAGTATGGCACCCAGGCCAACGGGGCTGGCATCGACGATTACTTCCGTGTGTCATTTGGCATCAAAGTAAGCCATGTCCTCCGCTCTTGTGATGGCGTCCTGTATAGCTTCGAATGCCCTCTGACAGTCTGTGGACCACGTGTAGGGTTGGTCCTTTCTCGTTAGTAGACGCAGGGGGTTGCTGATCGTGGCATAGTCCTTAAGGTACCTGGAGCAGTAGCTGGCTAGTCCAAGGAACGACCTGAGCTCGGTCGCAGTGGTTGGGGGTGCGGCTGAGTTCAGGGCAGCCACTTTGTCCGGGTCCGGCCGCATTCCCTTGCTGGAGAATATGTGACCGAAGAAACGTAACAAGCCTTTCCCAAATCTGCATTTGTCCTTATTCAGCGTTAATACTGCCGCTTCTAGCGCTTCGCACACTCTATGAAGAGCGGTGACATGCTCTTCCTTCGTCTTTCCATAGACCAGAACATCATCGGAGTAATTTAGGCAGTTCGGTACATGCCTGATGACTCTGTGTATTCCTTCTTGAAAAATTTCGGCTGCAGAGGATATTCCAAAACTGAGCCTTTTGTACTGGAATAAGCCCAGGTGTGTGACGAACATCGTTATGTACCTGGATTCGGGTGCAATTTCAATCTGGTGGTATCCTTTTGTGAGATCCAACTGGAGAAGACTTGAGCCCCATGGAGGAGGTGGATCATATCAGTTATCCGGGGCGCCTGATGTCTCTCCCTCTCAATAGCTTTGTTTGCCCTCCTCATGTCTACGCACAAGTGAATAGATCTGTCGGGTGACTTTTTGGGGACGGGAACAATGGGGGATACCCATGGCGTGGGACCTGATACAGGTTCGATGACAATGAGTTGGATGAGCTTGTTTAGTTCCTCTTCAACTTGGTGTTGAATGTTCACGGGTATCCCTCGATAGTGTTGGGCAACTGGTGGTATGTCCGAGTTTATGTGCAGTTGTACCTTCCTGTGTTTCAGTTTGGCCAGTCCTTTGAAAAAGTTTGGGAATGTTTGTTCTATCGCCTCAGTTCTGGCAAAGTATTTGTGGGCCATGAGTTGATACAGTATGTGCACCAAACCCATTTCGACGGCCGTCTTGAAACTGAGGGTGCACCCACTGTTGGCTTCAGTCTTTAGGATGTGTAGAGGAATCTTTGCCATGTGTGATTTGTGCACACACCATGCAGAGATGCACAGATGGTCCCTTTGCAGGGTAATGGGGTGGTGGCGCCGTATGGGTAGATGTCCACCGTGGCTTTTCTGATTTTCGGGGGGCTGACCAACGAGTTGTATGCCTGTTTACTGATAATGTTGACTGTTGCCCCTCTGTCGATGAGGAATTCAAGCGGGGTGTTGTTAACTTGTAATGTGAGTGTGGGACTGTGTTGGGTGGCCGTGGCATTGTTGATCGCGCACACATACCCCTTCTTCCATTGGCCTTCCTCTGATGACTGAGATTCACTGCCGGACGGGGATCTCATTTCAATGTAACGGACAAATCTTCTCCGCTGAAATCTTCTGGACCCGTCGGATGATTTTCTGTCTTCTCTCGCATACAAGTTCCTTCGGGTCCTGTCTTCTCATTTTGGTACTATTTGTTCTTCTTCCCCCCTTCCCGTGGGAGGGCTGAGTCGTGAGCTTCTCCTTCTTTCATGTTGTCGTGGTCTTTTGGTTACTGGTTCCGGCGCATTTTTGCAGGCGGCTCTGTAGTGCTCCATTCCGCCGCAGGCGGCACATTTCTGTCCAATGGCGGGGCACTCGCCCACGTGTGGATATTCGTATCCGCATCGGTAGCACGTGGCGTCGGTGCGTTTGCTGCTCTGTGAGGGGGCGGCGAAGAGTTTGTTGATGGTGTCCGGATTGGATGATGGTTGTTGGATGGCGACCTTGCCTAGAGATTTCCTCTAGGGATCTTTGCTTTTGGAGCGGTTGTTTCCTGAATGATTGTGACATGCAGCCGACTATGACATGGGATCTCAACGCCTCTTCATTGGAATATTTATGAAATTCACAGTATTTCAGCTTGATGCACAAACGCATCACAAAGTTGTCCACCGATTCTCCTTTTTCCTGTCTGTAGTGTGGAATACACGTCAATATTAGTGTGGGGGGGGTGAAGTATTCAGAGGGTTTTCAGTGGAGTTCATCATATGTGACGGTGTCTACGTTCATCAGCTCTCCTGCTATGTCCCTGACCTCTGGGCCTACCGTCATGAATAAGGTGTTTTTTAGCCTTGCGTCATCAATTAGACCAATTACCCCTGCGTAGAACTTAAAGTCCCTCAGCCATATGATCCATCTGGGTCCCAGATTGGAGGTGTCCCTGACATCAAATGGGCCGGGTATAGGCAAATTTTGTGAGTTGTTACCTGATCCTTGTGCCTGTTAAGGATCATCCGCGATGGCTCCTGCACCTCCTGATGACGATGCTGCAGGACTTGTAGGAGTCGACATGATGTGGATGGCTTGCTTGATTCAGGCCGGTGCTTGCGTACTGTCCGGGGCTCGTCTTTGTTCAGTGATATCTTGAGGTGCTGATATGCTTCAGCGTGCAGAGTGTGGCTGCCGTTCGTGACGGACTTTCCTCCTTTGTAGGGTTTCCCACTGTTTCCTGGTTCGCTGATGGGGTGTGGGGCAGGGCTGGGTCGGTGTGCTGTGCACGTGCTGGGAGCCGCCCCGTGGCTAATCAGGCACTCCTGTGTTCCGTGTCTGCTGGGACCGGCGCTCGCTTTGTCTGCGGCGTTGAAGTGAGGCCCTCTGCCGGGGCCTCTACCCCGAGAGGAGCGCTGATGTGCCGCGCCGCTCGACCGCGGTCCTCTGTGTGCCTTCCCGGGCCTTCGGGCCTCGGGTTGGAGGTGCGCCAACGCGCTGTACACCGCTCGACTGCGGGCCTCCCTGGCACGGGTGGGTGTAATATACACCTTTGTCGCCAGATGTGAGGTTTTGCTCGGTCCTCGAACCGACAGAGGCACATATCACGCAGGAGCCGTGGTAGAGATAACCTGCTTTATTAACTGCCAGGCATGAACTGCCGAAACCCCTCAACCCCCTCCCACACCCAACGTCACTTCCCGTGTGGCGGGAAGAAGGACCGCAACAGCGGTCCACCCACCTAACGAGGTGGACAGGAGGTATGCCATAGGAACAACATGACAACTGCTATTTACTTTTAGTGTAAAGAGCCTTTCTACCACTACACCCAAAAAGATGACCAAGAAGCAGTTGGATGAATTTTTTCACAATCAGAAGATGTTTCTGCACATAGAACCTTTCTTGTGCCTATTTTGCAAACAGTTTAAAAGTTTGTTTCGTTTTGAAGACCAATTTTATGTTCAGCTAAGGTACATGGCAATGTGGGGCATAAATGCCCCAATTACAGCAATATATGTATGTATGTTGAAGAGAAATATTTTGTTACTAATTCTTACTTTTTTGCAGCAGAGATATATTGATCATGTTTTTGGCATTTTGACAGAATATAAATGTATGTTTTTTTTAATGTACTTTATAAACTTTTTCATTTGTCAGGGAAGACAGTTGAAGGATCTAGAATAGATGTGTCTAAAATAGTTCTCTTGTTAAGTTCCAAGACGGTTTGGAGAAATAAGGTAATTGTGTACGTGTATTTGTTGTTTTGGCCACTAAGTAGCACAGCCCATCTTTCTTTCCTCTGTGCCCATTTGTTGCGCTGATAGTTCGAAAAAGGCCCCGAATTGTTCCCATTGAGACGAGAGTGACTGACATTCCATCAAGGGTGAAATAATGTTCCAGGTATGGTTTGAGCCTTGCAGAATCGACAGTGGTTATCCGTGAGGGGTATCTGTCTGGCAGTAGCAAGATTTGATTTTGTAGGTAGCGTGTTCAGACGTATTCTCAGGAACGTTGTTCTGATGATCGGGTCTGGGAACAGTGAGAGGTATTTGAGTATTCATGGATTGTTTGAGTGTCTATAGCGCACTGGAGATTCTGCTGATAAGTGTTTTTGATTTGAATAGTTTTTATCCAGTCGTTGCATTGGAGTTTGATTTTTGCTGGTTGGGGACGCAGAGTTCGAAGTTCTTCTGATATGTCCTCATTAACCATCTCTTCCAGTAGATTCTTTTTCCATTCTTGGAGCACTGTGTTATTAAAGGTGTTCGGGTGGAGCCTCAGGATTTGAATAGCTGGCGTTTTCTGGTCAGTCCGAATTTTCCGAAATATATCCAGTCACTTCCAGAGTACGATGGAGGCCATTGATTGGGTTGCCATCTCATATCTTATTCTTGGCATCAGGTATGACGGCGGCAGATGTAGTATTTTTTGCCAGAAGATTGCCTCGTACTGGTTGTAGGTCAAAGGATCGAAAACAAAAGGCTCGAATGCCTTTTATTCGACACCAAAAAGACCGAAAAAAAGGGTCGAATTGTTTTTACATTTTTTTATGGGGGTGTTCCCCCCCAACCCCTGTTTTCTTTTTATAAAAAACTTTTTATGCATACTAAACTTTAAAAATATATAAATAAATAAACATTCAGCCCTTTTTTTACGGTCCTTTTGTATTCGAACAAAAGGACATTCTATCCTTTATTTTCGATCCTTTGACTGGACACCCCTCGTACTTCATCCAGTTTATTGACAGTGCATTAAGCATTGCTTCTGTGCCGTAGGTGATGATGGGGATTAATTTTTGTCTGTAGTAGGCTATGATGGGTTTAAAGGAGAATTTTCCATATTTGCGGTCGAACAAGCATCCTTGTCGTGCTAGAGTTTGTGATTTCTGTTCAAATTTGTCTAGCCATTGTTCTTCTGATTTAGACTGCTTTATCGGAACACCAAGGTATTTGAAGGAGGTGACAGTTTCCAGTAGTTTTCCATCAAGAATGAAGGTAGGTTGTTTTTCTTTTTTGAATGGAATTTTGGCTAGTGCCATTGTCTTGGTTTTTGTGATGTTAATAGCCAGTTCGTTTATGGTCATGTATCTGCTTAATGATGTCAAGGTCGTTTGTAATCCTGATCTGGTCTTGTCAAGAAGGATGATATCATCGGCATAGGCCATGATGGGAACTGGGATGGAATTGATCTTTGGTGGATTTGTTAGAGTGCTGAATATATGTTTAAAGAATGTGTACAATGTATTAATTGGATTAACATGGAAATTAAGTTTACATCTTGGAGAAGTGTCTATTCATAGATGTGTAAACTGGTATTGAAAAGGGCCATTCTAACAATAACATCTCTAACTAACCTACTGATTGGAACAACCTCTTCAACTATTTGAGCGTCCAGCCACCAAATGTTTTGTGTCAATCCCTGCAGGTGAAGAGAATGGCATAATTATGGAACTTATTGAGTGTGGACTTAGCTTTGAGAAGCAACAGAGTGCTTTACAGAGGTATACAACAGTACAGATGCATAACGCAGAACTTTTCAGAGGTAACTACAGAACAGATGTACAGTGAGGGTAGGATATGGAGGGGCACTTAGGAGGGATACAGCTGTACAGGGTGGTGGGGAGGAGAGTGGAAGAAGGCATTTAGAGAGTCAGGTGGTGCGGGGGTGATGTGATGGCCTAGGAGTTGAGGTATCCGATAAGGTGCATCTTACATATCAACAAAAATGATGAAAATGAAATTTTGCAAACATCATTGTCTAGGGCAGCTATTTGAAGAAATGTTAACCAAAGGCTAAGCCTTTCCTTCCACACTACCCTTTTCCAAACAGCTTCTAGAGTACAATAGGAGTTAAACAACAACTTATCTAACTGTTCCAGATAGATAGAGTGCACAAATTGAGAAGGTTTTATATTGGAATTGGTCCATACTACAACTAGATTCGAAACTGAAATGTATATTTCTGCACAACCCTACATTCACTTAGGGGCACAGCTCAAACAAACACAATTTAATAATGACATCAGAGACAGTCGCCTCGCCAAAATATGTTTTTCTACCAAATCTACAAACCGGTATATTTCCCTAAATTAATTTGCAAAATGCAATAATGCAGTTCCTAGGCATATTATTTGACATCCACATTCTGGCAAGACAATTAAGATGAAGAATGTTGGCTCATATGACTCTCTGGCTATATATATATGCCGTTACATGCCAGTGCAAGCTTTTTTATGTTGGGGAAATCGACAAGGACAGCAAAAGTAAGATGTGATGAGCATCACTCACATTTAAGGGAGGAGCTGTAGTAAAGAAAGGATCTGAGCTAGAGTGATCAACATGATTTCGTTATCTTACATAAGGGTTAAGAGGTGGAAGACGAAGAAGGGGGCAGAAAAACAGAGCGAAGCCCTTGTTGTGTTCAGTTTTGGGATCTATTTTTGTCAACCCTGTTAGGCAAAGTTTGTATGCAGTACCCTCTGGAAACACTGCAAATAACTCTGACTACAGGTATAGGAAACCCAACCTTTGGTATAAGCTTGTACTACACAGTTTTGGTAGTGTGTTGAGCAGCCAGGCTTATCTCAAGAGGGGCCAATGTGAGCTGTAGTGTAGTTACACAGAGATTTACAGTTACACATATTCAAATAAACTCTTACACTCAAGGTTTCTTGAATAAACAATTATTAATTTATTTATCAATCAGTTAGAATAAGCCTTCTTCAGAATGGAGCAATATAATAGTAACACTCAAATACACTTCATGAAATACACACTGCTAATATCTCTAAATCAGTAGATACCCTTTTGGGATGGCCCACAGACACTACCTACACTCAGGTGACATCAATTGCTAGGGTGCAGGGGACATTAATATATCACTGTTGCATTTAGAATCCTATAGTGATAAGACAAAGGAAAAGATTATTTAGAACAAATAAGAGACCACAAATATTCTTAAGCAGGCAAATACTTTCAGATCCCCCAATAATAGTCAATCAGTGGAAAAGGCTAAGCCAAAGTCAATAGGCAAAAGTCTATGTAAGCTGTAGCACTACTTTGTAGGTAAGTAGAAAGTCTTTGCACAATGTTTTAGAAGTCTTTGAAGAAAGGAAGAATCAAATGTAGGGCCTCAAGCTGATTAGACTTGTGAGTAGTACAAGATGCAAGCAACTCTACAGTAAGAGGTAAGTTCTCTCAGACTTTTTACAGTTCGTTTAAAATGAAGAATAGATGCAGCAGATGACTCCTGTACCTATGCAGCTCTGCAGATCCCACTGTTCCTGGGCCTCAATCATGGGGACAAGAGGGAGGACAGCGGGGGACTCCTGCACTGTACTGGGACGGTCAACACTCACAACCGGCAAACTTCACTTTCATTGGCTTTTCAGTGTTACAGCTCCTCACGTCTTCCGCAAATAGCAACACAGCGGTTCCTGGCTGTCATGATGGACTTTCCTTGCTTCTAAGGTCCCGCACTTTGTTGAGGGGGCTCAGCCTCGGTCAGTGCTGGTTCCTGGGAGTTGGGAGGATCTTCCTGGAGCTCTTGGCCAGCTTAAAAGCAACACACACAATCTGGTGTTCCTCTCCCTGGCTATAGGGTTTGAGCAGCAACTCTGTGGAAATTCAACCAGCTGTGAGATGGATGTCCAGGTGGCTTACTTTGGAGTTGATTGGTCCCACTAACTCAAGGGGAGAAGTCTTCCTTGCAGGAGCTTCTCTGTCGATGCAAACTTTGCGTTTTGACACTGCAGCATGGCTTCACCGGGAAAACCAATGATCCAGGAGTTGCAGCAGGCGTCCTCTTCAAGTTCATCTTTGGTTCTTTCATCCAGTGGTCGACTCTGCCTTCCAAGCCAAAAGACTTGCCTTTTATTCAGTTCTCTCCCATTCATTCCAGCCTAGCTGTCAATCACCCAGTAGGGTGGCTGTCCTTGCCGGGCAGTCAGCCAGCCAATCATCACAGAGTGCATTTGGGTCTCCTAGGAGAGTAAGCACAGGGGGTTTCAGGCACCTCCCTCACTTCCTGCCTACCCCAGACACTCTGGAGCCAGAGGTGGGCTTCACTCGTGAATCCCGCCAAAGGCAAAACGAACAATGGGATCAAACCTGGTTTGGCGTGCAGAGTAAATCTCAAGAAGGACCTTTCCACAAAGAAATGGCAAAAAAAGACCAGGCCATTTTGACAAAAAATGGCAACCTTGGGTGCCTTATTGCAGCTGCGAATGCAGCCCACAGTAAATGCACACCATGCTAGTAAAAACAAAACCACTGCCACCAGCCATTCAATGAGAAAAGGGTAACATGAAAATGTTTACAGGAGAAGCTAAACAAAGGGGATACTAGGTAACCCCTTCAGCACCCTATTGTAAGATAGTGTGTGCTGGGTCTAGAAAGTTGAATTTCACTTTACTGCTCTTGGAAACAGTAGTTTCACCAACAGAAGTCTGAAAGACTTCCCTGTGCCACTGCACTGAAGGTGCTGTGTCACATAATGTAAAAGATGATGCCTATGGAGTTTGTCAGGCTCCATAACCAAAAGAAACACAGTGTACAAAATCACATTAAAATACATGAGAGAGTGGGAAAAAGGGTCTCACTCTCTACAGGTTGGAAAAAAATCAAGCCCTCAAAATCCAGCAAAGTTGCTCGGGGTCTCTAAATTGGCGGGAATTAACACATTTCTGATAATTCTTCCTAACAACCACGAGTGTGAGAGTGAAGAAAGCAGGGGTTATCTATAAGGGAAATGGGACTGAATGCTGGCTTGGCCATGTACAAAAGCAAAGCTTGTTGCAGGATATTTCTTCAGGCCTCGAAAATCTGGGAGTTTTTCTTCCAACTTTAGTGGGGCGGTTACAGGCCACTGCTTAGGAGTCAATTCAGTGTCTTTTCTGGTGTGAAGATTTATTGAAGTCTTAAAATCTACACATAGATCTAGCGCCGCCTGACGTTGATGAATTACCAGATTACTGAATTAGTTCAGCTAATGCCTTAGCCAAACTTAGAGACAGCGATTAGCTGTGACTTCTTCAGTCTTGAGCTGTGCCAATACCTTGTTTGTGAAGTCTGCATTGAGAACAATAGCAAATCCTGCCTATAGGATATCACAACAATCAGCTGACATTCACCAACTCCATAGTCACACCATTCACCATCAGTACAATCACCATCACCATTTTGCAAATCACCATCTCCCCAGCCATGTTACAATTCCTACCACTACCTTCATATCAAAATCACCACCACTGAATTCATGCTACCATGAGTGCCATTACCACTGCATTCACATTAAAATATATGTGATTGCATTCAGACCACCGATTTCACATTGCCACCATCACCACCAGTTTCTTTTTTTGTTTTTCCTTTTTTTATTTTAAAATGCTTTGGTTTGCATTCAAACCTCTCATCTTGTTGCCTTCTCATCTGTTTGATGATGAGATGAAGTGTAATGAGCGATTAGTCCTTTAGCTTAGTCTTTTTTGATGTTTTGGCATTTGTTTCTTTATCTGATGGTTTCCTTATCCTGTTTGTCTAAAGTTCATTATGTTGTTCCAGAACGATATTAGGGCGAAGATCAGTTTTTTTTCATTTCCAGTTGCCCAGCAGTCTTCTGGATTGAGTACCTTTGGTGTTTTCATGAACCATTCTCTGGATAGATGCCTTTTTTCATCTAGACTGGGGCATATCATGATTATGTGATGTAAGCTCTCTATCATCGTCTTGTCTTTGCAGAATCAGCAGTATTTTTTTTTTGTTTCGGGGATTTGCTTCCTCGCTGCCATTATTTCTCGTGCAGGTAGGATGTTTAGCCGTAATCTTATGAATGTGTCTCTTATTTTTGAAGAGGGGAAGATTGTCAAATACGCAGGTAACTGATTGATTCTTCTGGAATCGAGTGCACAATGTATATAGTGTTGGTACTTGAGTTTTTCTTGTGTCGTCTTCATCCAGTCGTTCTCCCTGATTTTTATTTTCACTTTTTGAGGTCTTTCTAGCAGCATTTCGAGGGAGATGTCTTGTTCTTTTCTTTTGGCTTCAATCAATCTTTTCCATATTTCTAGCGTGTGTTCTGTGCTGTTAGCTTTGTCGTATCTAAGTATTTGAAGGGGTGCCGCATAGCTTTTACTCATGATTTTCCTGTATAGGTCGAGTTGTTCCATAATACAATGGATTCGAGTGATTGTAAGGCAAGTTCTGCTCGTATGCGTATCATAGCCTCTGCTCCATATGTTAAAACAGCTGTTACTTTTTGTTTGTAGAAAGTAGCTGCTGGAATTAAGGAGAATTTTCCATACCTTTGATGTATTGTTTTGGCTTGTCGTGCTAGGGATGCGGTCTTGTCTTTGAGTAATTGTATCCAGTTTTATTCTGTGGGAGAATGGGATATCCATATTACGAGATATTTTATTGTCTTTAATTGCTCCTCTCTGTCCGTTCCTATATGGAAGGGGGATGATTTTCCTTTTTTCATAGTTTCTTTCTTTAATGTCATGATTTTGGTTTTCTGTGTGTTTATTTCCAGCTGGTTCTTTCTCATGTATTCTTCTAGTTTTCGTAGAGCGATCTGGAATCCTCTGGGTGTTTTTGCCAGTAGCACTATGTCATCTGCATATATGATGCATGGTATTGCTGTGTTATTTATTTATTATTGGCAGATTCATGTGAGGTGTGTAGATGTTTGCTTCTAAGTCGGCCAAATAAAGGTGAAAAAGCGTGGCGGACAGTGGGCATCCTTGTTTCAGGCCGTTCCATGTTCGAATTTGTTCCGTGAGTGTGCCGTCTTTCGATAGTCTGACTCTTATGCTGGTATTTTCGTACAGGAGTTTGATGGGTTCGATGATGTTATTTGGGCACATCCATACATTCAGCTTCTCCCATAAGATGTCTCTGCTCACAGAGTTGAAGGGCAGTCTTAAATCTACGAAGGCAGCATAGATCTGTGTTTTCATTCATCTGGCTTCATGCTTCAGTATATTTAATATTAGCAGGCGCGCATTCGTGGAAGGGCTTTGGATAAGGGCTGTTACGGCTGCAGACCTCTGAACATTGAATACTGGAGCAGCTGCAAGGACTCATTGAAAACAAATGTTTTGCTGCTGACACGTGACTTTTACGTCTCCGCCCATCCCCCTGTGCCTCCCACCAGCTTCCCTTCATTAAGAGTGGTGCATGCGCATTTGTACGCGCGCATTCGTGGAAGGGCTTTGGATAAGGGCTGTTACGGCTGTTAAGCTGGTGAGCGGGAGGTGGGGAGTGTGGCGTTATACACGAGGTGATTTATTGTATTGAAGTTATATTATATTTTATTTTATTTGCTTTCATTCATTTTATATTTTATTGGTATAATCTTGATTTAGGAAGAGTGATTTTGAGATTGGTCACGAGACCAAACAAAAAAAAAAAACAAAAAAAAACAAAGTGCGCACCGGAGCAAAGTCCCAGTTAAGTCCCGTTTTCCCATTTTGCCGCTTTTGTCGTGGCGTCTGCCGATTTTATTTACCTTGTTTTTGGGTGAGGATAGTTCACTTAGCTACCTATTTATCTGCTTTTCATAACATTTTTGCCTTAAAGTCAAAATGAAATGCAGCATTGCATCATTAAAAGCAGGCATGCCCCAAACATCGGCTTCATATTTTTCAAATGAAGAAAACCCCGCTCAAAATGTATCAACTGCAAAACTGAAGAGACTACGTTTGAGTTCTACTCCTCGCGATAACAACGTGAGTTCTAGAGCTAAAACAAAAGTTGAAATATTAGCTAGTATGGACATTCGTCCTTTTTGCTGTGATTTAACTCTTCCGAACTTGCCACTACCTGCAAAAGCAAACAACAATATACGTCTTCCTTGTCAATCCATAACTGATCCCTTGTTGGACCAAAAAACCAACGCAGTGGTATCTGAAAGTAAGACGGTAGCGGAGGAAGGCACCATAAAAAAGGTGGAGGAAGTTGCCGTCGTAGCAGTCGGCACTGTGACCTTTGCCAAAGAAAATGTGTCCCTCACAGATAGTATCTTGTTAAATAATGTTTTGACAGGCACCTCTGCTCCCCCAGCTGAAATGATTGAGCCTGTTACCATATCCATAAGTGACTCTTCGAAGTCCAAAACATCTCATAGTCCAAATCTTACCCCAAACACCGGGGCCACACCAGTAATCGATCTGGATCTCAATGCTACTGTCTTTTCTTCTTACACCCGCTCAGAAAACTTGTCAAAATCTCCTATTTTGTTCACAAACATCAGTGGGGCTCAGTCTGTTGCTAATCTTTCCTTTATAGCTCCTACCCCACGAAAAATGGCCTCTAAGAATACTAAGGAAGCAGAGCTGGTTGACTCTCCAAGTGTAAACACAGGAATTGCTCTTATGTCTATGAACACGGCCATCTTAGCATTAGCCAAGTTGTTCAAGGCCTTAGTAACAAAGGCGGACTTGCACTCCGCCCAATTAAATCAATTATTAGTAGAGCAACTTACACTCACCAACAAATTGGAAAGCTTGGCTAAAACTAATAACTCTTCAAACAACAGGAGGTCAATAGCCTCCCAGACTTACTTCCCAGCTTCTGCTTCTTTACATGCTTACCAGACCATTCCCTGCTTCTTGAACCCCATAACTGACCCTCCGTGTGACACTTTTGACACTGCTTTGAACCATCCTCAAAAAGTTTCATACCCCTTGTTTGACCCAAATTCGAACCCTTTTGATGTCAGCAAATTGGGATTCAAAAAGCCCCCCCCCCCCAGCTAAAAAATCCCAAAACATCAAAGATACGGCTAAACGCCCATCGCAAACCAAACTTTTTGTCAAAAACATCTCCACTCCACCAGCAAATTCTGTAATTGTGGCTAAAGCGATTGCCAAAAAATATTCTTGTCAATCGCAAACTCGGAAAGCTAGCACTTTCCCAGCGACTGCAACCCCAGTTCATGATCACAGCCCATTAAATGATCTGATTCGCGTTGCCTCGGACATGGCTAAAAACACCCAGCATTCACAGACTTCCAGTAATCTCTCATCTACTGCGGCACCAGTGACGCCATGTGTGGACAAAGAAACTCGCCTAAAAGAACTGAGGCACGCTATTGACGAATACATGGCATTTAAATCAGTTCCCAAAACCTTGACTTTTGGCACAAATGACACAGCTTCAGTACTTAAATCAGTTCCCAAAACCTTGACTTTTGGCACAAATGACACAGTTTCAGCTTTAAAAACTGCTGTCTCTGATATACATCAACTGCCAATAGCCTCACAGAATGTCTTGAATTTTGCACCTGGGAAACCTGTCTCTCAAGCGTCCATCCCAATCATTCCAACTGAATCTCCCCGCGAACTGGTCGCTGCAGGAGATATGGAATCGCTGATACAGTCTACTTTGCTTAAGTTCTTTGAGAACTCTGGTTTTTCCCAAACCAAAGCTTCCCCAGAAAATCATCTAAACTCCAGGTCTCTGCCGTCAATAGAAAGCAAGAAGAAAATGACCGTAGGTTTCAAGCGCCCGGCGGTTCATGCGCTGCCTCTCACATGTTTGCCTGCACCAGCGAAACAATACAATCTCAATCGGGCCTCTGTCCTCGCAATTTTTGGTGAGATTCCAGAATTGGATGACATTGGAACAATTGACATTGAACTTGTTGAATTTATTAATGAATCAAACCGCACGACTGTCAACCTTTGGTTCAACTCAAGGATTGTGGTGAACACCATATGGGCTGTGAAAACCCAATTGCTTGAGCTGGGTTTCAAGCTTCAAACCATGGTGGAACCCACAAACTTTCGAACAAAATGTCCCCAGAATCTCAATCAAAATCATATGTCAAGCAAAAATCAACCATTAACTCCAAAGACATGTAAGTGTGACACCAATATAAGTCAATGTTAGAATAAGATCTTGGGTAAATCGGCTATGTCTTGCATTAGTTGGAACTCTAGGGGTCATAGTCATTTGCTGAATAACAAGTATGTGTGTTTGACTGATTTTGATGTTATCATGTTACAAGAAACATGGCTTATTAATGTGCCTTCATGGCACAATTTTGATGTAATTTTAACTCCAGCAGTAAAAGGTTTGTGAGGTCGCCCCACATCGGGTTTGATGACAGCTGTTAAGCAGTCTTCAGCATTAAAAATTGAACCATGGTTTTCTCCTAACCCGTTTATACAAATGACAAAAATCCGTGGGGGCAACTTTTTATGTGCCATTATAAATGTTTATTGGAACCCTGCGGGCATCTTGGATGACTGCTTTTTAGATTGTATGGCTCAAGCTCTTGACATTGTTACACTTGAAGGACTTACTGAACAAATACTTGTAGCTGGTGACCTAAATCTTCATTGTTTGGGTCCTCCACGCCAATCTGAAAAGGTTCGATTTGACAAATGGTCATCCTTTGTGAAATCACGAAATTTATTTATGTTAAATGGATCTTTGCCACAGGATGTTCCACCGAGGCCTACTTGGCATCGAAGTGGATCCATGGGAATTATAGACTTCATGTATGTAATTGCTTGTATGCTAAATAACGTTACAGCTTTCCAAGTCAATCAAACAGAAGTAAGTGATCATAACATCTTACATATGACTTGGACTTCAACCTGTGACGCGAATCAATCTACTTCTGCAATTTTCCCGGACTTCTGTAATGTAAATTCTGCTCGAAATAGATTGATATGGACGGAGTCCTCCGTGACAGCGTTTAGAAATTACCATTATGCTGAATTAAGAACTGGAAATGGGGGCTTCGAGCATGAGAACTATTATGACCTAATGCAATTGTTCCAAACTGAGTCAACTACACATAAGCATAGGCAGATTCCTCATCTTCATATCTATGATCACGAAATAAGAACGAGGAAAACTAGACTTTGTGCTGATAAAAGAGTTATTGCCAAACTTCCAGAATCTTTGCGTGCTCTTGCCCTAACTAACATCAAAACCAAATATAGAAATTGGGTAAGAGCTTTAAGAGTTAAGCTCTATCAAACTGATGGGAACAACATGTTGAAGGCACTGGCTACCAAGAACTCAGCGCAGGTATGGAACATCATAAATCAAGCCACAGCACGGCATCAGGTGGCCATTCAGATGAATGATGTAACGGAGGACAGATGGATTCAATACTATTCTGCCTCATTTGCTGATCCACCAGATCGTTCAGATATAGTTAGCCCCGATGTATTGCATTCTTTTCACATTGCATTTGATAGAGAAGACATCTTATTAAGCATATCGCAAGCAAGCAAGTCGGGGGCCCCTGGCCCGGATGGTCTATCCAACAAACATCTCAAATGTTTCCCAGACATTTGGGCAGACATTCTTTTCCTCATATTTGAAACCATTAATGTCACACAAAAGATACCCTTGTCTTGGAAACAATCAATTGTAGTTCCCATCTACAAAAAGGGTGAGCGAACTAATCCAGCAAGTTATCCACCTATCTCACTCCTTGATGTGCCTGGGAAAATCTACTCTCGAATAATATTGAGAAAGTTGAAAGTTTGGGCGAACCGAGACTCCATACTAGATCCCCTGCAATCAGGCTTTGTCAGTGGCTTAGGCACTCTTCCCAACATTATAACACTAAATATGCTTAAGTCTAAATATGCTATCAGAAAGCAAGCATTATATTTTGCCTTTATTGATTTTCGTTCAGCTTTCGACTCCATAAATCGTAATTTATTATTTTATAAATTAAAGACTCTGGGTTGTCCCTCTTCCTTATTGGCAATCATTATTCAGCTACACACTGAGACATCTATGCGTGTAAGACTCTGTATTGAGGGCCTTCTCTCTGCATCATTTGCCACCTTTTTAGGATTAAAACAAGGTTGCATCTTGGCATCTTTTTTGTTTAATTTGTTTATTTTTGATATGGGTTTTTCATTTCTTCAAATACTTTCAGATGCTCCTGAATTGGGTGGTCAGCAAATTCCGTGGCTGCTATACGCTGATGACCTGGTTTTAATTTCTCAAACCCCTATGGGCCTGCAGAATTTGTTATCTGCCTTATCCAATTATGCCTCGGAGAACCAGTTAACTATAAACATTGAGAAATCGCAAATAATGATTTGTAGGCCCCCAGGAAAAGCAAAATCACAAAATGCTGTATAGTACCTGCAACAAAAATTGATGGACATAGTCCCAGAATACAAGTATTTGGGCTTGTTCATCCAAAATACTGTGGGTGACTCACGTTACCCAAATATGCTGCGAACAAAACTCTTGTCTCTTACATCACAGGCCAAAGTTCTTGTGTACAAATATGGCAAATTCTCGCTAAAACATCTGCTCCTGTTTTACGAGCAAAAAGTCATTCCCATACTCACGTATGGTGCTGAGTCAAAATTGTACACTAATGATCAGGTTTGGGACAAGTTAGAGGGGATTTTTTGGAAAAAGGTGCTTTGCTTGCCCAACTGTGTGCCCATGTCACTCCTACGTCTCGAACTGGGTATTAAACCTTTATCCAGTAGAGTCAAATGGAGTATGTGCATGTTTTTTTGTAAATGTTTGCTTGGTGTTACCAACAACAACATATTGAGCACGGTGGCCAGCTACTTGTCCTCTTCCAATCTGTATTTTCCTACCAAATGGCGCAGTTCAGTCCTGAATAATTTATTGGAAGCTGATATTTCTTTACAATATCTAATCGAAAACCCAGTGAGAGCCAAAGATAAATACTTTCAATGGGCATGGACCCATAACTATGAAATCTGTGTGAATTACAGAGACTTTAACACCAAAATCTTTGGCATTAAACGCCTGGGGCAAGTGGCCGACTATCTTGTAAACTGTCCATCAGCAAAAATCAGAATCAGTTTTTACGCGTAAGGTTGAATTTATGGCCTACGAGGGAAGTCTTGGTGAGGCGAAAAATTATACCTGTTGACCAAAAATGCTGTCGATTCTGTGAATCTCCTACTGTCATAGAAACATTGCAGCATTTGGTAGTAACATGTCCTCATTTAAATGCAATACACTTCAAACAATTCCCTAATTTAATGAATTTGTACTTGGTACGGGACGAAGGTGAGATATGGAGCATTTTAGTAAATTGTTCTAGCTTTCCGATCTTAAAGTCCATAGTACACTTCTTGGAACCCATTTTACCAACGGAATTTTATTTTTAATGTGCTATTGATACATTTCGAGCCTATATATGCATGTTTTGTTTTTTAGTTGTTATGGGCTCTTTATTTTATTTTATTTCATTATATTTTACTTTATTATTTAATTTAATTGGATAAATTCTTTTGGTTTCCTTCGTGAGGTCTACAAATGTATATGCGTTTTTGCGCATCACATGTATATGTACATATGTAATTTTTTTAAAGTTGCTCCTATGTCACTTTATGTCACTTTCTATCACCTAATCCTTGTTGATTCCATGTGAAGTTTGAATTGTTTATTGAATTATTGATTTTATCTGTATCAACATGTATTTTGAAAAGTTGATTGATTTCAGCTAAATCAAAAAAAAAAAAAAAAAATATTAGCAGGTTGATGTTGGTGCCAATCGTTTTCACGAACCCTGTTTGTCTGGTTGCGTATTTTTTTTCTTTTGTTGCCAATCCGTTCAAATTCTCTAGTAGGAGTTTAGCGAAAAAATCTTCCCCAATGGGTCGAGTAATGCTAGCGGTCGGTAGTTTCGAGGTTCTTTTGTGGATCCTTGCTTAAATATAGGTATTATTGACGCTTGCCTTCATGTATTTGGAATTGATTTTGTACTCTGGATCATTTCAAATATGCTCTCGCATATTACTCCCCAGGTCTCCGGGTTTTGTTTGAGTAGCATGGTGCTCTAGAAATATTTAGAGATCTTATTGCTTATTGTATATCTTCGGAGTCCCATTCCCATTGCCATATTGGTTTTTCGTATTGTGGGTTTTTCTTTTCGTATGCTTTCTGTTTCCGTATATCTCTGTGAAGTATGCTGTCCAGCTTGCTTCAGGTACGTTGGCAATCAATGTGTTTGTATTTGGGTTTGGCCATGTAGCAACATCCATAGTTGTCTCGTATTTCTGTTCTTTATGGATTGGAGCATCTTCTCTGCGTCGTCTTGCATTATTGAGGCTCTATTGTTCTTTATCCAGTTTCTGTATTGTTGTTTCGCCATTTTTATTTGCTTTGTTTTCTCATATGTGTTTTGTTTCATTATCGCTTTTATTTTGGTTCTCAATTCCTTTTTTTTGTTTTTATTTTATCATTGTAGGCATGCAAGTGATTTTTTTCGCTTTCTCTTCATTAGGTGCTCTATTCTGGCGCTTGGAGGGTAAGAGTAACCATTCATAATTATTTTTTTCAATATCTGCTAATGTTGAGTTGTTCATTCTATTTGGGAGCCCTTCTATCATTTTCTGTCCAATTCTTAGTCTATTTCTTCCGTTGTTTGTCTCCACTTCTATTTGTTCCATTCTACCATTAGCTGATTTTGTGGTGTTCCAAGATCTTCTCATTATGAAATGGTCACTGGTTTCTGTTTTGATGTTTTGTGTGTCGCTGAGTTCGTCATATATGCCTTTGGTCATGTATATGTAGTCAATTGTGGCTGTAGAGTTGCCTCTTGCCCCGGTTTCCATCCTTTTTTCCTGTTGTTGAGTCGAGGTTATCCGACCTTCTCAGAATCCTGGATGCTGTTTCTTTGATCCAGTTTTTGGCTCGGGCGTCAAGTGGCTTTCGTCTAATTCTTCGCCTTATTTGTCAAATATGTGGATGCTTAAATCTCCACATATTATGAATTCTATGGCTTTGTATTTCTCCTTGGCGTTGTCTATAGTCGAGAATACAGTGTCTATGAATTTCTCGTCTGTTATGCTTACTGGGTTCCAGTAGGGATTCATTAGGCCCCATGTTTTCTCTTCCCGATGTTTCCTGTTTGTTGTTTCTTTTGACAATTTTTCTGTTTCGCATTTGAATATTGTAATTTGTATCCACAGGTTTATATTTTTTTATTCTATCAAGTCGATCTTTCGCCAGTTTTTGATTAGCGTTAGGAGGCCGGATGACGGGCGGCCCTTTTTCTTCTGGATTGCTGGGTTCATTATTACTATATAGCCATCACATATTGGTTGTTCTGTTATCCAAGATTCTTGGAGACAAATTATGTCAGCCGATATTAGTGTAGAATTTTTTGCGTTGAATAAGTGGCTGTGTCCCCGGGTATTCCATGAGCATAGCATGGTGATGTTCGTGTTCTCTTCTTTTGATTGTTATCTTCTTCTGGTATGTTTTTCTTCGGTTTCCAAGGTTGTATCATCTTCTTGTCTCCATATTCCATATTTTTGGTACAGCTCATGCCGGTTTTGGTAATCTTTGTTGTCGTTTTCTTTTCCTTTGTTCTGGGCCCTTGTGTTCATTTGGTCAGGAGTTTTGCTCGATGGTCTATCTGCTTGATATTTGTATTTTTGTTGTTATAGGATTCTCTCCGGCTCAGGGCCGCCAGTCTTTTTGTTTTCCAATGTTTGTCATTTCTTCAAGCAGGGATAGTTCAAATCCTAGCTGCTTAAAGATTAGTTTGTTTTCTATCATTCTGTTCATTACTTTTTCAGCGCTGAACATGATCTTCACTTGATCTGTTGTTGTTTCATTGCAGAATTCTACGGTTTGTATATCTTTTGTTGTTATAGCCTTCATGCTTGGGATTGCTTGTTTTAGTCTTAGAACATTTGTACAATTCATTATCAGGTTATCGTTTTCGGACGTTATTCTTATTAAATTTATTTTCTTATCTTTTTCCTTTGTTTGTTTACTCAATGGGTGGATGAAGGTTGGTCATTTTATTGCATTTTCCAAGTGTCCTTTCCTTGCATCATTCTTGTCTTTGTTATTTTCGTCGCTCCCAGCTGGTGATGGTTTATCGTTCAGATCTGGGGTTAATTCTTCATTGTCTTCCCATTCCACCTTGGATATCTCGTCAAGGGTAATTTCATAGCTGGAGCTTTCCTGGGTTTTGTTTTCTTCTGGTTGCTCTTCTTCATATTCGTCCAATATAATCATGGAGGCCTCTGTGATTTCAATTTGCGCTTCTTCTGATTGGTCAATCAGCTCTTCCGTATATGTTGATAGGTTGATTAATTCTTCTATTTCTGCCTCTTCGCTATTGCGATCTGATATTTGCATCTTTTCTTTAAGTTTGTTAGTTTCCGGGTTGTTCAGCTGCGGTGGCTTTTTATTGCCCTGCTTTTTGTTGGTCTCATTTAGTTTAGGGTTCTATGCAGGGTTTGTCAAATTTCTTAGAAAGGCGCGGGAGCCTCTTTGTTTCCTTTTTTTCGGGGTTATTCCCTTTTTGGCAGGCTCTTTATTTGTTGCTGTCTTGTTTCCATTAGAGAAGATCTCATAAGTTTCTGTGCCTTTCATTTTTGGTCTTGATCTTCCGTCTTCTTTTGGCTCAGTGTCATCTTCAATCTCTTTCGCTGTTGGGCAGTTGATTTTTGTTGCTGCGTTAAGCTCTTCACTTAGGTCGATCAAATTTGCTTCATTGCCAGTTGTCGTGTTTTTTCCATCGGGTCTTGCCACCAAGTACATTTTTGTCAGTCTTTTCCTGGTGTTAAGCTGCTTTGGTTGGTCTGTTACAGTTTATTTGTGGTGTCTGCCATGCTTTTTCTTTATTGATTGTTGTCATCATTGTGATTAGTGCATGTGTGAGATCCGTTTTCTCGGCTCTATCGCTGCGTGTGATATGAAATAGTCTTGTTTGCCATATGTGGCTGGTTTGTGCTTCCCTTTCTAGCCTTTCTAGTATTTTGTTTATGCATTGTTCAAGATAACTTTGTTTTGAATCCATTAGTGCAGTAAGAGTCGTTTGATCTTTCATTGACTCTGTTAGCGATTCTTGTAGCTTCATATATGGCAGTAGTGATTGTGTGGTGGTTGTTATTAGCATGTTTTACAGATCTAGCATTGATGTTGGTATTGAAGCTATCTCTTGTTCGTCAAAGTTGTTACATCTGCATTTGTTGTTTGCTTGCTCTTGGTTCATAGGTGAATTTTCTTTGGGGTCTGTTTGTCGTTTGTTTGCGTATTGCGCAGTTCTCTCACTGCATTTGTTTTTTTGTTCGAACAGTCTTTGTCCCATGCCTGTTCTTGGATTTCGGGGCAGGGTGCTTGTCTTGCTTTTTATTGCCAGAGGGGGTGTATTCCCAAAGATCTCTCTTCTTTTTTCATGGTTCCTCATGAGGTTTTCTATTTCAGTTATATCGAGTGACAGTCTTGCAGCTTTGTAATTTGGCTGTTCATTTTTCCTTCTCTAAGTTGTTGCGAGTGTCTCTGGCTATCATACAGCGCTTGCCATTTCTTTTGTGCTTTTGAAGCCTTTTCTCGCTGAGTTAAACTCTTCTTCTCTCTGTCATCGCTGTCTTCTAGTGGAACAGCAGGATTTTGGTCTTTTTCTCCTTCATTTCTTTCTTTGTCGTTCTTCTTTTGCTTATTTTCATCTATGGCGGGCTTTGGTTTATTTTGTGTGCCTTCCATCATGGCCTCCTTCACTGTTGGGTTTAAATCATCAGTGATTAGCCTCTCGTCTTGATTTCTGGGTCCCATTTTCTCATGTTGTTTTGGGGTACTTTGCATCTGTGTTTCATGCACTTTTTCTATGGGTGTACAGTTGGGCTCAATTGTATGTTGATCCTGAGCTGTTTTCTGGTCGTTCTCATTTTTTCCTGTATTGTCAATATTCCTGGGAGGGTTTATATTTGTTATTTCCATTGTGTTTCCTTCTTTTTCTGTCTTCGCGCAATCGTCTTTATCTGTGTGGTCTCTGGGAACTTCATTTGATTTTGTCCCATTTGATTTTTTGGGCACGTGTTGTGAGTCTGGAATTTCCATTGTCTTCTTTCTCAACTTCATGTGCGGGGGGGTTAGCTCTATGTTCTTGCTCCTCTTTGTTGTGCGTGTCATGGGGTTCTTTCTTTCCAGTGTTTTTAGCTCGATTGCTAGGTGGTTGTGAGGTTATCTTGCAGCGCTTTTATCCAGTTCTAGCCTGGTCGGTGAGGCTAGTGCTGTTCCTCTTGCTTGGGGCTTTCCTGCGCTCCTCCTTTATTTTGTGGCGTTGCAGTGTTGGCTGCTTTCCTCCTACAGTTGTCGGGTTCCTTCGTTGGAGGGGTTTGCCTGCGGATCGCGAGTGCTCTTTATTTCTTGCTATCTCAGGTGCAGGTAAGTGTATTTTTCATTTTTGGCAGGAGGTGTCTTGTGCTGAGTTTTGATTGCTGCATGCAAAGAGGTGGATCAAAGGCCGGTGGTCCGCAGTCTCCAGTTTCTTCTTTTCCAATTTCGTTTCCTTTGCTTGATTTTGGGGCAGCCCTGCGCAAGCTTCTAATTACCAGGTCCTCAGTCTCCGTTCCGTGTGGCTGTCGGGATGCTCTTCATTGATTTCGCTACCTCGCACACGCACCAAAGCCGCCAAACAACTAAACAGACTCACCCAGCCCTTCTGTCCTCAGGGCTTACGCCGCAAGGGCGACGTGGGTGTGTCTATAGGCACAGCTGCTCGTGACGTGCAGAGTGCAAAGGGCATTCACGTTGCTTTGCAAGGCGTTTAAAGTAAAAGGCGTCCCTTTCACCTCTTATGCCGTGGATTTGTCTGTTGATATAGATGCAGACTGGTGTTGTGAAGTTTCCCACACGGAGTATTTTCTCGTCAGCTCTCTCGGTTCTCTCAGTTCACAAAGTGCACAGGATACACTCAGGGCGCTTATCAGACGCCGCCACAGCTAAACAGACTCACCCAGCCCTTCTGTCTTCAGGGCTATTGCCGCAAGGGCAACGTGGGTGTGTCTATATGCACAGCTTCTCGTGACGTGCAGGGTGCAAAGGGCATTCACGTTGCTTTGCAAGGCGTTTAAAGTAAAAGGCGTCCTTTTCACCTTTTATGCCATGGATTTGTCTGTTGATATAGATGCAGACTGGTGTTGTGAAGTTTCCCACACGGCGTACTTTCTCGTCGGCTCTCTCGGTTCACAAAGTGCACAGATACACTCAGGGCGCTTATCAGACGCCGCCACTGCTAAACAGACTCACCCAGCCCTTCTGTCCTCAGGGCTTACTCTGCAAGGAAGATGTGGGTGTGTCTATATGCACAGCTGCTCGTGATGTGCAGGGTGCAAAGGGCATTCCCGTTACTTTGCAAGGCGTTTAAAGTAAAAGGCATCCTTTTCACCTTTAATGCCGTGGATTTGTCTGTTGATATAGATGCAGACTGGTGTTGTGAAGTTTCCCACACGGCGTACTTTCTCGTCGGCTCTCTCGGTTCTCTCGGTTCACGAAGTGCACAGGATGCACTCAGGGCGCTTATCTGATGCCGCCACAGCTAAACAGACTTACCCAGCCCTTCTCTCCTCAGGGCTTACCAGTTTCACATTACTATTACCCACATTACCACTACAGTCATTTTCAAAGACAAATATTACTGTCTGTCCAGTAAAGTCTCCTGTTTCTCACCCCTCACCCAATGGCACTGTATATCTGTTGTTCCATGTCTGTGATGTCTACTACTGGAGGTAACTGGGCCAAGACAACAACCACTTGGTCGAATTTAGAACTGTATTCATATTGCCACATTTCAAGTACATTCCTCTGCCCCTCTCTCCTTTCTCTTCCCTCCTCTCATCCCCTGTGTTATCTATCCCCTCATCTTTCTTCACCCCTTTCTCACTTTATCTCTGCTGCCCTCTTCAACGCTACTATCGATTCAAATGCACCCACTCAGCATACTCCCCTCAGATCCCCTGCATTCTTTTACCTAATACTGCTCTATCACTACCTAATCCTGCTCTATTCAGCATTACATTTTTTCTTGATACCTTCTACCTGTCAAGTGATGCAAGTGTTTCCCCATTGTTCTTTCTCTCACAGACCTTCGAGGAAGCTGGCTGTGACGAATTGCAGGAGTACAAAGATGAGGAGAGGCCAAGGCGCCTACTCAGGCCACGCACACAAACCGAAAGCCAACACAGTCATAGAGATAGAACAGGCATGGTTAAGAGATATACCTCCTTCGCATTTTGAGGTAACATGGGCTGAGGGAAGACTATATTCTCAAGAAGGGTGCGAATGTGGTTCAGTAGCAACCCAAACAGCGAAGTATAACAGTACAAAATAAAGGAAAGTTCAATCAAGGTTCTATAAAATATATATACTATAATTAAACACGCCACACAATGACACTGACACACACTATTATTGATATTACAGTCAGGAAAAACAGATATCACTTACCTGATGAAGGGCTTTTCATCCGGAAACACATCGTAAGATTCAGAAGAAAACGTAATAGGACAAACCAGCCTGTTCCTATGAGTTAACCTTCTTGTTGCATTTATCTGTTTATTTCAAGAAATCAACCCATTTTGGTTCATTGTGTATCATGCAAAAATCTTTACTTTCCTGTTCCATTGATAACAAGTACATGTTTTGTGAGTACCTATCTGTATATTGTTCAAAAAGCACTTATTGTGAAAAAACTATTTGTGCCATACTTACAAGAATATATTTTATGTTTTCTCTTGTAAAATTAAAGTGGAATGGATGCATTTAACTCTATACCTTGTAATAATTGTTCATGAGTTTCATCGGGCAGTTTTGCCTAATTGTGTGCACTGTCTTTTCCTCAGTCCCTTAGGAGCATCCAATAACCTTATTTTAGAGTTTAGTCTGCCACCAAAATAGGCTACTTATGACCATCATAGTTTTGGTACCGGTGTGCAGATCTTAAAATCGGCCCCTGCGCTGCAGAGACTTTGCTGTCACTGCAGCTGCTAAATGGGCAACTGAGACTTCTGAACTTGCTCTGTGCCACTGGTAGAGCAGGCACTGTAGATCAGATACTGATGCAACATGGCACAAGTACACACTATGCTTTTGGCATGGATCTTATGAAAGGGGAATCTGATAATCAGATTACCCTTTCAGAGATGGAGTTACCCACAATATTTCATTAATGAATACAAATAAAAAAAGCCAGGACTTTCAAACCCTTGCCAGATGGGAATTCATCACACTGGCACTGCTGTACTATATGCTGTAAACTATAGTTATTGCAAGCTATGGAAGCAAATGTATGGCCCGGAGTTGTACCCAATTGGACAATGGCCCCCCTTCCATTACATACAAATAATCTAGACACTTAAATCACAGCACCAGGAAGCATCTAATGGGGTCACAACACTACCGGATGCACACAGAGCCAGCACTAGCAACTGACATAGTTACACACCACCATCCGGCAGCCATGTATAATGTAACCTGCATATTTGTAGAGCTCATGGACCCTACGGGGTAAAACTCAGTGGCAGTAATCCAAGCACACCAGTTTTTAATGGCATAGCAACCTGAAATGTGTATGAAATTCCGTTTGTGATGCAATGTCAAATCACTGCGCACCGGAAACACTGGTCCATGCAAGACTGTATGTACTATGAGACAGCTATAGAAAAGCAGATGTATGCGTCATCTCTAGTGCTCGCCCTGTCATATTAGAAGAACAGCAAGAAAGCACTGAGCATGACATCAGGTATTATCCCAATACCTCATCGAAGATACGAGAAACATTATGCACTCAGACAACCATATCGAATGTACCCTCGCACTGATGTAGTGGAAGGATGTCTGCATACCCCATTGAACATCGATGAGATATAAGTGAAGTTAGGCAAGAGTAAACTGCTGTACCTGTAACTGTAGTACCACAGAGATATGTGCGCACACCTCCCACTGCGTAACTATATCTGTATATTCTGTAAATTGCTGCATATTGAAAATTGCATATCACAATTATGTAACCGTCTTCTTTAAGCGCCCTTCTACCTCTGGGTTTGGAGCGCTATACAAATAAATAAAACAAACAAACAAAACAAATAAAAAGAAGAACACAAGGATGCACTGAAATGACATAAGAATACTTAAAGAATGAAGATGTAATTGAAGTAACATGTATTCAAATACGAAAAAAAATGTATACACTAAAGAAAATAATAAGGAGAGAATCAGTAAATGTATATATGCAGAAACGCAAGGTAGATGAGACATATAGAAGCTTGAGGCAGAAGAAAATATCTGGCTTGGGATCAAGGATGCCACATCAAGAAGTAATTGCAAGGCACAAGGGGAGTCAAAGAGGACAAGCCACATACACACAACATAGTTCTCTTAGATTAAGAAAAGACAAGAACATTTGCAAGTGCAAGTATTGAATAATCAAAGATGCAGGAGGCATAAGACGGAGCAACCAAGTATCCAGAGCCAAAGAGGAGTAATAGCACAGAGTATAATTGAATTAAATAGCACTACATAAAAGGTCAGAATAGCCAAAATCGTGGTCTCCTCACATGTGGTGCAAGATCAGAAAACAAGGCCTATTCATTAATCTCCAATTAAAGATAGCGATGTACCTACACTCCCTTAAAAGTCCCAAGGAAGAGAACAGTCAGCAAGGTTCACTACATAGAAAAAGCCTTGGCTTAGGACCTAACTGATGAGAGATGGTAGGCTAATTAGCCAAGTGGGCAGTGGTCTGACGTTGATCTCTTGTTTAAATGCTGCTAACAAGCCGAATGTCAACCAATCATGAGGGCCTATCTAGCGATGGACTATACATTGTTGCAGGAAGCCAATTTGTTGCTGTTATTCTGCTATTAATCTGTATTACATGCAGTTAGAGGTAGTTCAGATAAGGGGCAGCCAATTGTGTTGCTAACACCTAAATGAAGTATAGGTATATCTGTTCCCTTAACCAATCCTTCCTATTGATAGGTTTTCAAATTTGCCATGTAGGATGACGTCATAGCTGACGTACATCGAGCTTTTGTGTAATGGAAATATAATCGAGAATGAGTGAGCTGCAGTGAGCTGCAATCTGCTTGTTCACCATGTTTCCCTGCTTTATTTGAGCTGATAATAAATTAGTATTATGTCACATTATTTGAGTCTGTCCGGTTATTTGGGTCTGAGCTTGTTTATTGGTAATTCCATCTGGCACTTGGAATGAACCAATTCCTACTGCACACAGCCTCAGTCCGTGAGGCCATATTGATGGCAGTTGAGTGCTTTACAAATTACTAATAACAGTAACAATAGCCGGCAAATTGTGTGAGTACCTGTGCTATGATGGCAATAACTTGCAAATGGTATGAGTGGCTTAATGGCAATTCTTGGAAAAACTTGGCAAATTATGTGATTACCAGGGACAATGAAGGTAATACCTAGCAAACAGTGTGAGTGGTTGGTATATGATATTGGTAACAGCCATACAGAATGAGTATCCTGCATTATAAAGCCACACATTGGTACGCCTTTTGAGTACCTCAGTCTTTAGTGACAAAAGCTAGCAAATGATGTGAGTAACTGAGCATGTGTGGACAATTCATGGCAAATAATATGACCACCTGGGCTAATGGGTTCCAAACCTGGCATATGAGGTGAGTAGCTGATAATTTGGTAGTAAAACCTGGCTGATGGTTCAAATAACTGTGATGGAAAAAAATCTCACACTGTGTGACAACCAGGCATATGAGGTAAGTACCTTCCAAAGGGTGAGAATTCCTAGACCCATGATGGTAAAACCCAACAATGGCTTGCTTACCTGGTCATATGACAACACAACCTTGCAAATAATGTAAGCACATGGCCAATAACAGTAGCTCCTCAATGGTCTGAGTGGCAATACATAGTAAATGGTAAGAGTACTTGGGCATATCATCGCAATCGCTGATAAATGGTGCGGGCTGCTAGGCGTATGTTGACAGTATCTCAATGATAGCATAGGTACCTGGGTTTCAGGCCACAATCATAATTAGGCCTCCATATCAGGAAGGTCTGGCATGTGTTTTCAGCCATCAAAACTGGATCTGTGGCCTCCAAGCAGGGATGCAGTGTTGTGATACACTGTATTGGTTTTCATGGAGGTATCATGGATGCATGCATTGGTTGCTAGGTCCGATTTTCTTATGTACTATGCTAGGTTTGATAACCACTCCAAGAGGTCTGTTATGTTTTATAAAGTTGTCTACATTGCAGGGTGGATGTTTGGGAGTTTCTAATACCATGATGGTGGCCATACACTTCCTTCCTGTCAAGTGGTTCAAGAATAGTATTCAAGGAGCAGCCAGCTCGAAGAAAGACTTGTAACTTCTCCCACAGTTCATCATCTCTTTGGCACTGTTGAGCTTGTTGTTGGTTGGACTTTGTTGCAATGGTCCCTGAAGCCTTGTCCCCCAAATATCTCTTCAGCAGGATGTTTATCTGTCTTTTTCTGCTATGAAGTGTTTTCCTCATAGGCGGCTCTGCACGGACTTTGTTCAGAGGTAAAATAGTGGGTTCAGGGAAGTGTGACCGGTTTATAGTGATTTTTTCGAATTAAATTTTTTTCGAATGCCATTATGTCGAAAACATTTAGCCTAAAAAAAATATTTCAAATGACTTTTATTTTATTTTTTTTTAATAGGGGGGTTCCCCCCCAGGCCCCCATTTTTTTTAACCCTTTTTTTACTTACGAAACAAACTAAAAAACTATAAACTAAAAAAAAAAGACATTAAAAAAAAGAAAATTCGGCAAAATGTTTTCAACATCATTGTATTTCAAAAAAATGTTTTCGAATAAATGACCGGATACCAGTGTGACCCATACCTATACACTCATATCTATGTGCAAAGAAGGAAAGAGCTGCAGTCCATTGCCTCAAATCCGACACTGGAGTTATTATTGATATTATGGTATGTATTGAGCACAGACCTAGCTTTGGGAAGCAACAGAGTGCTTTACAAGTCATAGGGAAAAGTACACAGTAAGGGAAGCAGAGATGAAAGGGAGGGGGAGCTAGCAATGGTGGAGGGCAGGTGGACAATTTGGCAGCAAGGAACCATCAAGCAATTAGGGGAGAAGACAGGGTGGAGCAGATCGCGCAGTTGCATGTTAGGTGGAGACTGTGATTGGACCTAGGTGTTAGGGGGGAGCCCTTCCTTGACGAGGGGGGTCTTGAGTTCCTTCCTGAAATGTATATTTGAATGGATTGCTTTTCTCCTGCAGATTCCTCATCTTGATAGGTATCCATCATCCAGCTCTGCTGTGCGGAAAATGTTTGAAAGGGGGAGTAGTGGACCTCGGCTCGGCCGTCAATCGTCGATTTGTCTGGCGCGGTTGTCGATAGTCGGTTCCAGAAGTGACATCAGGTGCCATACATATGCCACGTCACTATGCCCAATGCTTCAGCTCCTTTTTTCCACATGCTCACACGCTGCATCTGGAACCTACTTGAGTTTACCCGACATCGTCAATGATTTTCATTTTTACTTCGATCTGTCTTCGCAACGAATCTCGGGTGTCAAGCGGTGCTCCCATTGCAAGGCCAAACCTTCGGTGACGGACCCATGCAATATCTGTTTATGGTGTTTGGGTTCCACTCATGACAAGGAGGCCTGCGCTTTATGCACCAAGATGCAACCCAAGTCCCTGTGAGACAGAGCCGGTAAAATGGCCATGAGCCGAACATCACAGAAATCTCTGATGCGGCCTCTCATCCGGTCATCTGAGGTGGAGTCTGACGAGCCCACTCCTCATGACGAGGGCCGGCACCGCAAAAAGACGAAAAAGAGGTTCCAATTCAGAAGCCATTCCTCATCCTGGTCCTCACAGAAGAAGAAGCAACGCCACCATCAGTGGGAATCGGATTCTTCCTCGGAGCGAGCTAAGCCCTCTAAGGGACCGACCAGTCGCGAAGAGTGGGATTCTTTTAAGAAACAAATGCTTGAAATGTTTCTATAACAGGCGGCTGTCGGCTCGGCTCCCACCCCCGACCAGCAGGCCTTGGCAGATAAAGCAGCACTGGGTACCCCAATCCCCATGCTTGCCCGGATGTTGATGCCTTTGGCATGGACTGAGCCTTTGGGTTGTGTGTCCCAAGAGGCGTGAAAATCACCCTCGAGAAGCCTCTCCCATGGTGCCCCTCACTCGTCTGAGCCATTGGCGCTGGTACCCACTCCATCAGCCTCTCAAGCTGTGCTACAAGCAGCTAAGCCCTCTACCTTGGCAACCAGGGCCACAGCGCCAAAAGATAAGCCCTTCACATCGACCAGTGATGTAGCCACCTTTCAACCGCACTCAAGGACAGGCTGTTTCGACTGGATGCAGTCCATTTTCAGCACCGATCACACTGAGGAGTATGAAGAGGTCGATCCCATCTTTGTGGGATTAGACAGTGTTGACTATTTTGAGGACCAAGATCATTTGGTGGCTCTTGCTCAGGGCCTAGAAGATGCCAGTGGTTTGGACACATCACCAGACCTTGAGATGCAACAGAAACAGCCCTACACTCACTGTAATGTCAGGTTTAGGACATTAGTGGAGAAGGTGGTTGATGGCCACAGGCTTAAGTCATCCACCACTCCCCATCAAGGGTATGATCTTGAGGATATCCTGGATGAGGGTCCGGCTAATGAGCACAAAATGCCCTTTAATCAGGCCATAGATGACTCTTTGGCTTCCATCTGGTGAAATCCATGCACTTCGCCCCCGCAAATACCAATGTCACAGGGAAGTACGAGCCAGCAAGAAGAGACCCTTCCTTCCTCTCAACACACCCTTGCCCGGAAGGGCTGGTAGTTCATGCTGCCACTATATCCTCCAGGCCCGCGGCTTCCACGTCAAATCGCCCTACAGACAGGGTAGGGAAAAGAATGGATGCTTTGGCCAAAAAGGTTTTTACCCCAGGCAGCATGGCTATCAAGACCACAAACGTAGCTTGCGGTTTCGCTATATTTTCCTACGGTTTGTGGAAGGCTTTCGAGAATGTGGCAGAATAAGTCCCGGAAGGTCATATGCGGGTCAGATTTATACAACTGGTGGAGGATTGGATGGAAACTGCCAAGCAGTCCTTGCAAGCAGACCTGGCTAATGCTGACTGTGTTGGCGACTCCATGGGGTCCCCAAATGTACAAAAGCGCCTTCTAGACATGCCTTTTGAGGGAGAGATGCTCTTTGGACAGAAGGCGGAGGACTCTTTGGAGAAATGTAAGGAGTCTAAAATTGCTGCTAAGTCGCTGGGTCGGGCTGCGCAGCCGGCTAAGCCCGCTTTCAGCTTTGCCTCTAGAGCCAGATGCCATAGATGCTATGTGCCCTATGGCAGGAAAGCGCATCCTCCACAAGTCAGAGACGTTTCTCGCATCCCGGAAGGGGCAGAGGAACTTCTAAGGGCCAGCAGAGAGCAGCTGCAGCTTGGGAGACTGCGCCTTTGAAGCTGCTTTGATTTTCCCCTCCCACAAGGTACTGGTTGGTGGACGTTTGGCAGGGATCTGGTCCCAGTGGCAGGAGATAACCTCTGATGCCTGGGCCCTGCAGTTAGTTCAGTGGGGTTATTGTCTGCCCTTTTTAAGAAAACATCCCATCATCACTCATACAAACGGGACAGGAGCTCCAGGAAGAACTCAGAGCCCTGTTGTCGAAGGGCACCGTGGAAGAGGTGCCTTTCGATCATAGAGGGTCGGACTGGTATTCCCGGTATTTCCTGGTACCCAAAAAAGGAGGAGGTCTCCATCCCATTCTGGACCTCAGGGGTCTAAACAAGTTTCTGAGAAAAGACACATTCAGGATGTTGACATTGAGAGACATTCTCCACGCTCTCGAGCTTCAGGACTGGCTGGTGTCCAAAGACCTATAGGATGCCTATTTCTATATGCCCATACATCAGAAGCACAAGAAATTCCTGCGGTTCCTCATTGGGGACAAGCACTATCAGTTCAAAGTGCTGACCTTTGGGTTGACCTGCACTCCAAGGGTCTTCATGGCGGTAGAGGGAGCTCACCTCAGGAGATCAGGAGTCCACGTATTCCCTACCTGGATGACTGACTGATCTGGTCGAAGGTCAGCGGGGCAGGTTTTGTCTCACCTGGAAGACACTTGTCTGCTACTGCACAGGCTAGGCTTCTCCCTAACCTTAAAGAAGTCCCACATGACACTGGTTCAAAGGGTCCAGTTCATCGGGGCAGTCCTAGACACTCAGGCAGGGAAGGCCTTCCCCCTCGAGGAGAGAGCAATCAACATACAATAGATGGTCCAGTTGTTCTGGTACCATGCCACCTTACAAGTGGCATCCTTTCTCTGCCTTTTGGGCCTCATTGTCTCCTGCATTTTCCTGATGCCAGAGGCCAGGCTGCGCATGAGATCCCTTCAGTGGCTCCTAAGAGACCAGTGGTCTCAGTATCTGGGATATCTCTCGGATCCTCTCAGGGTGTCCAGCCAGGTAGTTAGTGGATTTGGCTGATGGGACATGCACAGGAATCTTATGGCGGGGGAACACTTCTGGCCTCCTTGTCCTCAGACCTGAGTGGTCACGGATACGTCCTTGAAGGGTTGGGGCGCTCACTGAGAGGATTTGCAGGTGAGCAGCCTTTGGACTGTGTCGGAAACCAGGTGGCATATCAACAGGCTGGAGTTGGCGCCATCAGGCTAGCGCTGAAGGCCTTTACCCCATCACTCAAGGGATGCATGTCCTGATTCTGACGAACAAGACGGTGGCCATCAACTACCTGAACAAGCAGGGTGGCGTGCATTACCATCTCCTCTACACAGACGCGATGCAACTCTGGTTCTGGTCGCTAGAGCGGCAGTTCATCTGATGGGGGCATAGAACAGCTTGGTGGATGCTCTTTGCAGGCGGAGCACCGTCTCACATGAATGTGAAGCGTGCCAGGAAGTCCTGGAAGAGGTCTTTGCTCTCTGGGGTACCCCAGCAGTAGATCTGTTAGCCACAGAAGTCAACAGGAAGTGCAAACAGTTTTGCTTAAGGGAATTCCCAGCGAACTGTGCACTCAGGGACGTGTTTCTAGTGGATTGGACATTCCCTCTCCATTACCCGTTCCCTCCGATCCCCGTCATTCCTTGTATTCTCAGGAGGTTGAAGAAGTTTTGAGCGACCATGATCTTGATCACCCCAAATTGGGCTTGGAGGATGTGGTACTCCGACCTTTTGGATCTGTCCATCTGTCCACCTCACTGGTTGCCTCAGCGGCCAGATCTCCTCACCCAGTCGAAGGGTCAGATACTGCACCCGGCCCTGGATTCCCTCAACCTACATGCAACGCTCTTGAGCGGATGGGATATGATGACTGGGACCTCTACAAGGAAGTTCTTGAGGTGTTGCTGGCTGCATGCGCACCATCTACAAGATCTCTTTATGCGTGCAGGTGGAAAAGATTTGAGGTATGGTCTAGGGAGCGCAACCCTTTGGCTTCCATCCGGAAGAGATGCTCTTTGGACAGAAGGCGGATGACTCTTTGGAGAAATGTAAGGAGTATAAAATTGCTGCTAAATCGCTGGGTAGGACTGCGCAGCCGGCTAGGCCTGCTTCACAGCTTTGCCTCTAGAGCCTCTATAGATGCTATGTGCCCTATGGCAGGAAAGTGCAGCCTCCACAAGTCAGAAACATTTCTCGCATCCCGGAAGGGGCAGAGGAACTTCTAAGGGCCAGCAGAGAGCAGCTGCAGCTTGGGAGACTGCGCCTTTGGAGCTGCTTTGATTTTCCCCTCCCACAATGTACTGGTTGGTGGACATTTGGCAGGGAACCGGTCCCAGTGGCAGGAGATAACCTCTGATGCCTGGGCCCTGCACTTAGTTCAGTGGGGTTATTGTCTGCCCTTTTTAAGAAAACATCCCATCATCACTCATACAAACGGGACAGGAGCTCCAGAAAGAACTCAGAGTCCTGTTGTCGAAGGGCACCATGGAAGAGGTGCCTTTCGATCATAGAGGGTCAGACTGGTATTCCCGGTATTTCCTGGTACCCAAAAAAGGAGGAGGTCTCTGTCCCTTTCTGGACCTCAGGGGTCTAAACAATTTTCTGAGAAAAGACACATTCAGGATGGTGACATTGAGAGAATTTCTCCATGCTCTCGAGCTTCAGGACTGGCTGGTGTCCAAAGACCTATAGGATGCCTATTTCCATATGCCCATACATCAGAAGCACAAGAAATTCCTGCGGTTCCTCATTGGGGACAAGCACTATCAGTTCAAAGTGCTGACCTTTGGGTTGACCTGCGCTCCAAGGGTCTTCATGGCGGTAGACGGTGCTCACCTCAGGAGTCCACGTATTCCCTACCTGGATGACTGACAGATCTGGTCGAAGGTCAGCGGGCAGGTTTTGTCTCACCTGGAAGACACCTGTCTGCTACTGCACAGACTAGGCTTCTCCCTAACCTTAAAGAAGTGCCACATGACACTGGTTCAAAGGCTCCAGTTAATCGGGGCAGTCCTAGACACTCAGGCAGGGAAGGCCTTCCCCCTCGAGGAGAGAGCAATCAACATACAACGGATGGTCCAGTTGTTCTGGAACCACGCCACCTTACAAGTGGCTTCCTTTCTCTGCCTTTTGGGCCTCATTGTCTCCTGCATTTTCCTGATGCCAGAGGCCAGGCTGCGCATGCGATCCCTTCAGTGGCTCCTAAGAGACCAGTGGTCTCAGTATTTGGGATATCTCTCGGATCCTCTCAGGGTGTCCAGCCAGGTAATTCGTGGACTCGGCTGATGGGACATGCACAGGAATCTTATGGTGGGGAAACACTTCTGGTCTCCTTGTCCTCAGACCTGAGTGGTCACAGATACGTCCTTGAAGGGATGGGGGCGCACACTGCGAGGATTTGCAGGTGAGCAGCCTTTGGACTGTGTCGGAAACCAGGTGGCATATCAACAGGCTGGAGTTGGAGCCATCAGGCTAGCCCTGAAGGCCTTTACCCCATCACTCAAGGGAAGCATGTCCTGATTCTGACGAACAAGACGGTGGCCATCAACTACCTGAACAAGCAGGGTGGAGTGCATTCCCATCTCCTCTACACAGAAGCGATGCAACTCTGGTTCTGGTTGCTAGAGCATCAGATCTCGGTTGCAGCAGTTCATCTGGTGGGGGCATAGAACAGCTTGGTGGATGCTCTTTGCAGGCAGAGCACGGTCTCACGTGAGTGTGAAGTGTGCCAGGAAGTCCTGGAAGAGGTCTTTGCTCTCTGGGGTACCCCAGCAGTAGATCTGTTAGCCACAGAAGTCAACAGGAAGTGCAAACAGTTTTGCTTAAGGGAATTCCCAGCGAACGGTGCACTCAGGGACGTGTTTCTAGTGGATTGGACATTCCCTCTCCATTATCCGTTCCCTCCGATCGCCGTCATTCCTTGTATTCTCAGGAGGTTGAAGAAGTTTTGAGCGACCATGATCTTGATCACCCCAAATTGGGCTTGGAGGATGTGGTACTCCGACCTTTTGGATCTGTCCATCTGTCCACCTCACTGGTTGCTTCAGCAGCCAGATCTCCTCACCCAGTCGAAGGGTCAGATACTGCACCCGGCACTGGATTCCCTCAACCTACATGCATCGCTCTTGAGCGGATGAGATATGATGACTGGGACCTCTACGAGGAAGTTCTTGAGGTGTTGCTGGCTGCATGCAGACTGTCTACACGATCTCTTTATGCGTGCAGGTGGAAAAGATTTGAGGTATGGTCTAGGGAGCGCAAGGTTGATCCCATCTCTTGCCCCACCACGACAGTGATGGAGTTCCTTCTTTGATAGCCTCCACAGGCCTTCAGGTTACAATGGTCAAAAGGTATTTGGCGGCCCTTTCTGTGCTTAAAAGGTCCCCGGATCAAGGTTCCTTTTTCACCATACCGGTCATGACCCAATTTCTGAAGAGCTTTCTCAACAAATTTCCGCCAACTCCCTTTGTTGTTCTGGATTGGGACCTTAACCTTGTTCTGACCTTTCTTGTGGCGGTTCTGTTTGAGCCTATGCGTTTTTGTTCACTTAGGATGCTGTCCTTTAAGACAGCCTTTTTGGTTGCCATCACATTGGCCAGGAGGGTAAGCGAGCTGCAGGCCTCATGCTGTAAGACCCTCTTTTTGTGTTTCTTCAGAGAGCAGGTCTCTCTTAAAGTTAGGTTCCTTCCGAAGGTTGTTTCGGAATTCCACCTTTCACAGTCTATTGACTTGCCGGTGTTCTACCCTCCTCCTCACCGCTCAAAGGAGGAAGAGCGCTTTCACCGCCTCGATCCGAAAAGAGCCTTGAGTTTTTATGTTGCCCGCACAGCAGGGTTCAGGAAGACGGATCAGTTGTTCAACGCCCCTTCTCTTTCCCGCAAATGTCTTGCAATTACTAAACAAACCATCTCATGCTGGATCATTTTATGCATCTCTGAGTGCTATCAGTCGACGAGAAAAGAAGTGCCTCCGGGAATCAGGGCTATTCCACAAGGGGAGTCTGTGCTTCCACAGCTCTTTAAAGAGGCTTCCCTCTTCGGGACATTTGCGGTGATGCCACGTGGTCTTCATTACATACTTTTACAAAGCATTATGCTTTGGTTGTTGCACATGGGGCTGAAGCACGTTTTGGCAGAGCGGTTTGGCAGAACCTGCTTGTAAAATCCTTTCTGCCCTCCTCCTTTAGCTCACTGCTTGGAGAGTCTATCAAGATGAGGAATCTGTGGGAGAAAAGCAATCTAGTGAAGGAGAAATTACCTTACTGTAATGTTATTTCTATAGATTCTTCTCCTGTAGATTCCTCATCACCGGTTCCAGCCATCCCCACTCAGAAAGTGTTGTGGCTCTTCTGATTTCATGAAGTGCATTAGCGATGGCTTTGGGGTGCTCATCTCAGTTACTAAATAAAAATTTTAAAAAGCATGTTTTCCGATCGCAATGTTTTTAACCTGTTGGTTTCTATTTTATAGTTGCTTTTTAAGGCTGGTTAGCCTTCTCCGTTTTCCTATGCAGTGTTTGAGCATGGGACAAATTGGGAGAAAGTGAAGCATGGGGCTTAGTGACATGGTTCATGTATGGCGCCTGACGTCACTGGCGCCGCCGACGATCGACCACCGCGTAAGATGGATCGACGATCGGCGGCCGAGTCGAGGTCGACTACGCCCCCTGTCAAAGAAATTCCGAACAGCAGAGCTGGATGATGGATATCTATCAAGATGAAGAATCTGCGGGAGGAGAAGAATCCATAGAATGAACATTACGGTAAGGTAATTTCTCCATTATGATGATATCATGTTCAAAGTAATACTTGGCAAGTGGTGTGAGTAACTAATCATATGATGCCAATAACTGGCCAATGGTGTAAGGACATTCTCACATAGTTGCAATAACTGACAAAGCTGTGTGTGATTACCCACATAAGATGAAACTACTTATGATGATAATAATTGGCAAACGGTTTGGGTGGTCATGTGATAGTATTTCCTTGCAAATGGTATGCATACCTGTGCATGTTGATACTAACACATTTTCACTCTTCTACTGTATTAAAGCCAACGCTATTGACATCGTTAGTGCTTGGTTGGTTTGCTCTTCCTTGAGTTCCAATTCGTTCATTTCCATTTCTGAGCCATAGATACAATGTGTGAATGGTTTTTCAAAATAAATACTGTGACATTACAGCAACTTCTTGTAGGAATAGTGGGGAAGAAAGCCCAGTTATGAACCCATCTGCTGCACAATACGTGTAAACTGGACCCGAGTTTCAAGCCCTTTCAGGACGACTTTTCGTGTACATTCAAAAGTGGTACATCAACTAAAGGCGTTTGTAATTGCGCACAGATAAAACATATCCCCTAATTATAGATAAAATCCTCAGAAGAATAACGTGTAATTGAAGTTATTAATCATTACAATATGTTATTGTTACGCTGTGTCTGAGACACGGGTTGTTATGTTGTCGTTACGGAAACAATTCGCTTCTATGGGCTTCTGTGGGCCTATGTACACGTCCCAAGTGCTCTGCGTGAGCTCTGAGGAAGGGAAGCTCTGCGTTGATGTGCTGGTCTACGTTCATTCTCAGCACAAGGCGGAGGTAGCAGTCTTCATTCGAAGGACTTAAGATGGAGACGCTTTCCCTTCATTTGAACGAGCTCTTGCATTCTGGGAGTTCTAGCTTCGGTTCAGAGGGCAAACGCTTGTCTGGAAACGCGTTGTCTTGGTGGCATGGAATGCTCGGGAAAACCTTACTTAAAGCGAGCGTTGCAATACATGCCTAATATTACTGAGGGCATCAACGTGTGTAGTACAATCGTTTACGCAATCTCCCACTGGGTAAAGAGGGGGTGGGCGGATCAGATATTCACCATATGTTCATAAGTGAGGTTATAAATATTAAATGACTCCCAGTTGGCCAGTCTCCGCGTGGCGAGTTCTGAACCATCCATTACCTCTATTCTTTTTTTTTACAAGTGTGCCAGCGAGCTCTTATAAGCGGACATGCCTCAGAATCGATCCGCTTCAGGCCATAGTAATGCGCAGCTTAGTATTGATTAGTTCCGGTGAACTCTAAGCTGAGACTGATGCACACAATTGTCACCGAAACCGCAGAATGTTTTAAAAGCTGAATCATTCGCCATTTTAAATAGCACTCAAGCTTTCAAGGAACATACGCGTTCTCTGTGTTTGAGCACTCGGCTCTCTCCCCATCAAGTGTTTCACTCCCATGGCCTCGGTAAATATTGCATTGCCATTAAATTGTGTATTAAGAACTAATATCTTAGTATGAGCTGCTTCTGCATCAGCCTCGTGTGTTCTATTGCCGTTACTCATTTTGACAATGTATTACAATCAATATAGAGGCAAAGGGAGTCCATGCGCCACAGTAATTACTGGAACATGTGCTAGTTTCTCTGTGAAAATCCCATGGGAATAATAATCTGCAGGGAAAATGAAGCAGTAAATATAAAGAGGTAAAGAAAACGAACTTTACATTGAAAGTAATAGCAGCAGTAAACATGAACACATTTTAAATGAAGGGACTATAAATAACGGAATGTATGGTGGTACAAAAAAGGCAATTCTGCCAAATACTGTGGTTATACGTGTTTTTATGGACTTCATTTTGTGCGTGCAGTTTTGTTTGAATTCAGTTGTTTTTAATTGCAGTTTCCACAAGCTCCCCACCTTAGCCCATCAATCCCCTGGCCTCTTACCCCCACCTCCCTACTTCCCTACCCCCACATATACATACACATATACATATAAATGTATATGTAATTGGTCGATTTTGCCAAAAATTGCACAAACAAAATGTTGATTTATATAATTTATTTATTTATTGTTTGCTTGTTAGGCACTTATACAGTATGAATGTACTGTTTCTAAGCGCCGACAGGGAAGGGAGGGAGAAAGGGTGGGAAATACATTACAGCAATACAACACAACATTTAAGAGCAGAGGGACAAGGGGAGGCAGATGAATCTACTATGCCTTGTGAGAATGCAGAACGTGCAAGTGCAGAAAGGAAGAGGGAAAAGAGGGTAAGTGCTGGGGAGTCCTAGCCCGTGGGTGAGCCATGGATGAAGTGCTAGGAATGCAAAGTGCTATACGGCCTGGGACGTAGGAGGTGTAAGTGCAGGTCTCCAGAACAGAGCGTGTGCAAATGCAAAGTGCTGTGGACAGACAGGAGATGGGAGGAATTGGTGTGGGAGGTCAAGGTCCTGAAGATGCATAAGGGCCAAGGAAACCGATTCAGCAACTGTGGGATTAGCAGAGGCGAGAAGGAGGGAAGGATGAGGAAAAGAAGTAACTCTTAAGAATATATTACACAGCCACTTTAGTGGCTGTATAGTTATGGTTAAGTTGCTGTTTCCATAGGAAGAGCCCTTTTTGGGTGGCTTATAACTTCGCTCTCCCTGGACAAATCCTCACCAAACCTTGCAAAAAAAGTATATGGGTCACTCTGAATCTTTTTGCAAAGTTTGGTGAGGTTTAGTTCAGGGGGGGCAAAGTTATAAGGGGGGGTCCCAAAACTTATTTTTTCCCCATAGACTGAATGGGGAAAAAACTTTGCTCACGTCTACAGCCCACACCGCTGGACGGATTTTCACCAAATTTGGACCATATGGCCATGCTCCCAAGACTCTATGCCCTGGCTACAACCACCGCAGCATATCACACCCAGAGTGGCTTATAACTTTGGGATCCAAGAACAAATTTATAAGCAACAAAGTTATAAGCCACTATGGGTGTGATATGCTGTGGTGGTTGTGGGCAGGGTCTATAGTCTTGGGTGCATGGACAAGGTCACATTTATAGGCAGCAAAGTTATAAGTCACTATGGGTGTGATTTGCTGTGATGGTTGTACATAATATAATATACTTACTGTTTGGTTTAGTAACTGGTGTACATGTATTTCTTGTTTATTTCTGTGATAAAAGAAAAGATCATGTTAGTATTGGTATTTTGTAACAACTTATAACATTGAATAATCAACATTGTTTTTTTTACCCTCATATTTAGTAGATTACAAACCAGTGTACTGTGCAATTTGCTCAGTTTCTGTGTTTGTTGCTAAAATCATTGGGTCTTTGGGAGAAAGAAAAATCCATGTTGTATTAAAAAAAAACCTTTTTTTGTTATGCTACAGTCTATTTGTTTGTTTGTTTTTAGTGTTCACTTGTTGTTTCTGTCTAATGCTCTATATATTGGCTTGTTGCAGATTTTTGGAGCAGTTAGATACTTGTTGACATATTCTAACAGTCTATTTATTGTTATAATGAAGTGGTATTGATTTATCTGTTTGGATATTGTAAAATGTTGGGTTAGTTAGATACCATTTGGCGTATTCTAACTGTCTATTTTTTGTTATAATGTAGTGGTATTGATTTATCTGTCTGGTTATTGAAAATCTTGCGGTAGTTAGATACCAGTTGGCGTATTCTGTTTATTTTTTTTATATAATTTAGTGATATTCATTTATCTGTTTAGTTGTTGTAGAATCTTGGGGCAGTTATATAGCTGTTGGCATATTGTAACAGTTTATAGTTTTCTAATAGAAGTTTAGTTAATGTTTAAGTACAGTTTAGTTAATACATTTTGGTTTTAAGAAATTATAATGAAGTGGTATTGATTTATCTTTTCGGATATTGTAAAACATTGGGGTAGTTAGATACCATTTGGCGTATTCTAACTGTATTTTTCGTTATAATGTAGTGGTATTGATTTATCTGTTTGTTTATTGAAAATCTTGGGGTAGTTAGATACCAGTTGGCATATTCTAACTGTTTATTTTTTGATATAATTTAGTGGTATTCATTTATCTGTTTAGTTGTTGTAGAATCTTGGGGCAGTTATATAGCTGTTGGCATATTGTAACAGCTTATAGTTTTCTAATAAAAGTTTAGTTAATGTTTAAGTACAGTTTAGTTAATGAATTTTGGTTTTAAGAAGATTAAATAAGCGTTTGTAAGATTTGCAGGTAATCTCTGCTTTAGAGTAATGCTACTATCATTACATTCGAACCATCCACAATTCTTTTTTCTATATGCAGTATAGTGACCTGCATTGGTTGTGGCTACTGTGTGGTAGATTATACCTATTGTTGTGAAGGTTTTATTACCAAGTGATACTTGACCATGTGCGAATCCAGTCAGCTTGCAGTTGTTTTTGGTACCATCTGCATTGTAACGTAGAAGCATTAGTATTACGTATTTACTATGTGTTTGTATTAGTAAGGTAGAGCGATTATCCGAATTGCAGGTAGTACATAATCTACCATGGTTTGCATTTTGTACAAGTTGCTGAAATGGAATGGATTCACAATTAGGTATTGATACATACACAAAGGGCTCATTGGGGATTTCTTCTTGTGTCACATTGTTGCAGAGAGTGCATGTATGTTTCCACATATATGAAATCTGGAAGATTTCATTTATAGGTATGTTTTTGTTTTCCAGTACTAAGTACATTAGAAATTCGTGTGGATCTTCCTGTGAGTTTATAGTGAATTTCACCATTCCAGCACAGTAGTCCAATTGTTGTCTTATTCCATAAACACTATACGTGTTGTCAGGATTGTTTATTGCGTTTCTATGAAGTACTAACATTTGCAAACACAATTGGTCTGCACGGTGTAAGTAAATGTTGTCAACTATTGGTGGTAATTGAAATAGAATATTCATTGCTACATTTGCGTAGCAACTTACACCAATTACATTTGAACGTTTAAATGGAGCAGGTAGTTCTGTATCTGAGTGCTTTTTGGGAGTTTGTCTTCCTTCTTTGAAGAAGTACCTGGTTTACTTTCCCTAATAGGTTCTTTTTTGATTGTCGTACTTGATGAAGTATTAGGTTCTTTTAATCTCTTTGGAGGATTTGCAGTGACATCCTGTTGCATTTCTGTTTGATTTAGTTTTCTTTTAGAACATTTTACTTTTTGTCGAATAGGACATGTTTGTAGATGGAGGGTGTATAGTGAACAAAGTCTATTGTATTCTGAAATGCAAGGAATATCAGCATTTACTTTACTTGCATCAAAGTTGATTAGAAATAGACCGTCAAGTGTACATAATCGTGATAGTGCTACGTAGCTCATGCCTTCTTTAAAGACTGTGTTACCAATGTCTATCAATGCTTTGTCTAGGGTAAGGCCCTGTGATTTATGAATGGTGACTGCGTATGCAAGAGTTAGAGAAAATTGTTCTCTTCGTACATACATGTGTTTGAAGAGAAGGAATCGAGCTGTTGAGCGTCCTATCCTTTTCACTTCTGAAAGTTTGTCAAAGAGAATATTGACAAACTGAATGTTGTTGTCACGTGGGTATGTTTGAAAGCCAACCACTGTACCCAGTGTTCCATTAACTAGTCCTTGATCCACGTCAAGGTTACGTTTAAGCATTACTCTGCAATTTAAGGATAATTTTAATATTTATTTCCAATCCAGCTGTGTTGGAGATTGAATTTTCTAAACTATTTAGTCTTGGCTTGTTCACACATGGGTAGTGTCATACCATGTATGTCTAGTTTGTCTGTGGCGCTAATTTCAATTATTGGTTGCATTTCTTTTTTTAACATTGTTTCATTGAATTTGAAACAGCTTGCAAGAGTTGGCATTAAGGCCATACAATTGACATTTTTGTGGGTTAATTGTTCCATAACATCCGTAGCACATCCATTATGGCCATAAAGTGCATGAATGTGCCGGTTTTTCAATATTGCTTGTGCTTCTTGAGATAATATACCAACTCTAATACTTTTTAAGATGTTGGCATAAGTGAGATCTGCAGATTGCCGCATGTTTTCTGTTAATTCTCTGTATTGGAATTGTTGCCAAAGGTTGACATTTCCAATGCTGCCAACAGTTTTACGGCAGAGTTTGTGTCCTAAGGTTTCAAAAATAGGCTCACCTTTCACTGGTGTCAATTGAAGAAGATCTCCGAAAACAATAATGTGTTTTCCTCCGAAGAGCTCTTCGTAGTTTGTTTTGAGTACTTCTTGTAATCTGAGGTGAATCAAGGCCAACATTAGGTTGGAGACCATGCTCACTTCATCTGTTAGTAGCATTATTATTTGTTTTAATACTCTGCGTAGTTCCATTGCACCTTCTGTAGAAAGTTTGTAATAGTCTAATTTGTTTTGGTGTTCTACTGTTACGCTCACCTGGTTCCCACAGGAGCGTAGATCGAACCAGGACAGCTGCGGCCTCCACCAGCGTGAAGCGTAGGGCAAAGATGACCGTCTGGACGGACCCCCTCAGTCTTGTAAGTTTGACTCGTAGAAGTATTCTCCTGTAGATGGAGAAAGGTATTTAGCCCCGTGGATGTGAATGCAGACCCCATTCCCTGCTCCCATTCTTCCCACTTGCCACCTCTGATATTCCCGGTCAGTGTCCTCACCTTATGTTTTTGATTGGTGAGCTCTCCATCCTGCGTGGCATGCAGGGGCGCTTAGATACCAGCTACTTCACTGGTTTTAGGTGTTGGGGTTCTGGACAGTTATTGAGTCCGGAGTTTGGCAAGTTTTTAAAGAGTTAAAAATGTCAAAAGTTCACTCTTGGACTCCCCTGTTGATTTGCGGCGGCAAATTCTGTCTGGAGGTTGCTGGTGGCGTTCAGGTAAGAGTCTGTATTACCCAAACTATCCTGCAAAGGTGCGTGAGATTAGCTCACTGTCTTTTCCTTTTTTCCTAGATGCAGCATATTGAAGGATGAAGCCTCCGGTGATAGCCAGGTAAGTCTTGTAATATAAGTGATTGCCTTTTTAGTCTCTTTAGGCTCACCTTGCTTTTTCTTGTCTTTTCCCCAGGTGTTGAAAATCACTGAAAAAGTGACAGAGGCAGCGCCGAGTCGGAGATGCTGTGGGCTGGTGAAAATGGAGTGGCGCTGCAGCTGGGATGCGACGCATGCCGGAAGAAGTCCCTTCAGGCTCGGAGTGATGCAGGATCCGAAATCAGGTTAGGAATCAGATTAAAGTCTGTAATCTAACCTCTTCTTCTATATTCCTTTCTCTCCTAGGGGCTCCGTGTTCGAGGCAGGCGTGGCAGAAGGCTGGATGAAGGTTTGCAGACAGAGTGAGTGTTACGCTGCTAAATGCAGAATAACGCGAAGCGTGTGTTGAAGATCGGGCGTGGTTTAAATAGCTTTGAAAGTAGTCCCAGGTAGAAAGTTCCAAGAACCACACCCGAGTGAAAAGTAGTCCTTGTGGAAAAATAGTCCCTCCAGGACTCACATTGGCCTGGATGCATGTGCAGCATGGTCTGCCTGAGGTAAGTGATGACTATGAGCCTTAGGCGCCAGGACTGATTTCTACTATGAGCCTGGCGCCTAAGGCGCCAGGACTGAACCCAGATAGCCCCTAGCCGGGGCTTCTGAGGTTTAAACAGATGTCTGGATGCCTGCTTCTGGGGCGGATGGGCTTGGTCCAGCTGCCCGGGGTTAGGCATCATGACAGCACTCCCCCCCAAAGCCCTCCCTAAGGTTGTTCTTCCTCTGGGCCCTGGTTTGTCTGGGAAGTTCCGATGGATTTCTTCACTAATCGAGGTGCATGGATGTGGTCACTGGATTCCCATGACCTTTCCTGTGGTCCATAACCTTTCCAATCGATTAAATAAAAACGTTTAGATTTAACCATCTTAGAGTCCAGGATATCTTTCACCTCAAATTCAGGTTCTCCATCTATTAGGATGGGGTCAGGTGGCTTGGCTAATCTTGTTCCGGGTTGAACTGGTTTTAGAAGTGAAACATGGAAGATGGGATGGATCCGCATACTAGAGGGCAATTCTAATTTAACTGCTACCGGGTTGATATTTTTTTTAATGGAGTAAGGCCCCAAATATCTAGGATTAAAAGTTCGAGTCCCTTTTAGGGGTATGTGTCTCGTTGCCAGCCAAACTTGATCTCCAATTTGATAATAGGGAGTGTCACTCCTATGCTGATCGGCATTCTTCTTGTATTTCTCCTTTACTTTTTTCAAATGTTCTGTTGCTTCCTTAAAGGCTTGAGTAATAATAGAATGCAGATGCGTCACTGCCGGCATTTCCAAGTGTTGGGGTGAATCAAGTTCTGAGGTTCGAGGATGATGAACATAAATGGTATAAAAGGGGCTTTGTCCGGTTCCTGAGTGTACTGAGTTATTGTATGCGTATTCGGCATCCATAATATATCCTTCCAATTGCCCTCGGTCTGATGTAACATGCAACGTAGGTATTGTTCCAGCGTCTGGTTGGTCCTTTCCGTCTGACCATCGGTCTGGGGATGGTGACTAGTAGATAACCTCACGTCGATTTGCGCTAGTTGGCAACATTTCTTCCAGAATTGCAAAATGAATTGACTACCTCGATCTGACACCAATACAGAAGGAAATCCATGTACTCGAAAGATGTTTTCAAGGAATAAAGTGAGACATCTTGGAAAAAGGTCATACTAGAATGGTGTTAAACCCGTTACATGGAGGTAGGTCTGTAATAAAGTCTAGGGATAAAGTGTGCCAAGGTGTAGGTGGAATATCCAAAGGCTGTAAAAGACCGGCTGGTTTCTTCTTTTGGCTTTTGTTTTGGGCGCAGATCCCACAAGACAACACAAATGACTTTATGTCCTTTCGCCAGGTGGGCCACCAGAATTGTCTTTTAATTTTAGCTTCAGTCTTGGCAATACCTGGGTGTCCTTCCATCAAAGCATCATGGTAATTGGAGATTACCAGTTCTTGCAGTTCCTTGTGTGGTAAAAACAGACACCCTTGATAGTAGGGTAACTCATTAATGACTGAATAATCTGGGCCTCTTTTGTTCCATTCCTGCAGGGCTGTTGAATCGAAAAGTTGTTGAATCTTTAAATGAATATCTTCCAAAGTCTGTAAAGTAGTTACGCCGAGGATTCTTTGTCCTGGAATTATGGCTACTGGTTCTGGGTTCGAAAATGCTTCTCCCATTCCTATTCGGGATAAGGCATCTGCCTTACCATTCTTGCAACCAGGTCGATAAGTAATCACGAAATCGAATTCAGCGATGAATAGCGCCCATCGGAGTTGACGGGATGATTGGGCCTTGGCTGTTTTTAAATACTGCAGGTTCCTGTGGTCAGTGATTACTGTGATGGTGTGCCTAGCACGAGAAGGTAATGTCTCCAAGCTTTGAAGGCGGATTTGATGGCTAACAATTCTTTATCGGTAACCGCATAGTTTAATTCAGGGGCCAAAAACTTTCTGGACCAAAAGGCTACAGGATGAAGTTGACTGGTTTCGGGATCCTTCTGGGACAGGACAGCCCCCATGGCTAAACTGGACGCATCTGTTCCGACTATATATGGAAGTTCGGGACGTGGATGATTCAAGACAGGTGCTGATGTGAATTTCGACTTCAACTCTTGGAAGGCTCTTTCAGCCTCTTCGGTCCACAAGAAGCATTTGTTTTTTTGCAAAAGTGCTGTGATGGGGTGAGAAGTCTGGAATAAATCTGCGGTAGAAATTAGCAAATCCGAGCATGCTTTGCACTCCTTTAACTGAATTGGGAGATGGCCATTTGAGGATTGCATCCACTTTTCGAGAGTCCATTCGGACTCCTATTGGAGTCAAGATAAATCCTAGGAATTCTACTTCCGTGGTATGAAAAACGCATTTTTCCAGTTTTGCAAATAACTTGTGCTGACGTAGTTTCTGAAGGACTGCTCGAACGTGCTCAACATGATCTGATTCTGAGGGAGAGTACACTAGAATGTCGTCAATGTAAACGACAACACAAACGTCGCTGAGTTCACGAAGGACATTGTTCATAAAATACTGGAACGCTGCTGGTGCATTGCACAACCCGAAGGGTATCACCTGATATTCGAACAATCCGTATTTGGTGCGGAAGACAGTTTTCCATTTGTCGCCCTTCTTTACACGTACCAAATGATGTGCCCCTCTAAGATCTATTTTAGTGTAAATGCAAGCATCCTTTACCTGGTCTAGTAACTCGGGGATCAAAGGTAATAGGTATCGGTTCTTTACAGTAATCTGGTTTAATGCGCGTTAGTCTATACATGTTCTAAGGTCACCTTCCTTTTTCGGTACGAAGAACAAAGCTGAGGAAACAGGGGACTTGGATGGACAAATGAAACCATTAGCAAGGTATTGTCGTAGGTGCAGATGTTCGGGTTCCGTGAGGGTGTAGATTCTGCTGCATGGGGGTTGTGCACCAGGGATGAGGTCGATTTGACAATCGTATGATCTGTGTGGCGGTAAGGTATTTGCCTGTTCTTTTTTGGAAAACATCCTGGAATTCTTGGTATTCCTGAGGTAACTGCACGACTGGAGTAGTGACTGTGGCTAGGCCTTTGTTCCAGGGTTTTTCTGGGTAGCAGGTGTGTGCACAATCCGGGAAGGTTATTCTGTTCTCTCGCCAATCAATACAAGGATTATGTGTTTCTAACCAAGGTATCCCCAGTATTATTTGGAACTGTGGGGCTTTGATTAAGTCAAACACAATAGTCTCTCGATGCCCGTCCTGACCCAGCAATTTCATCTCTGTAGTGGAATGAGTTACAGGCCTTGAGGCAATTTCAGTTCCACCGACTGTGGTGACGACATCCAGAGCGGTCTTTTTGCAAAGGGATAGATTCATCCTAGAAGCCAATTTATGGTCCATATAGTTTCCTACGGCCCCGCTATCGATGTATGCCCTTGCAGCGTGCATACGTGATGGGAGTTTAGGATCAATGAGGACCATTAGTATGATTAGATGCGAGGTCTGAGTGTCCTTCTTCAAGCTCGGCAAGCGGACCTCTACGCTTGTCGGGCATGGGCATTTCCCGATTCAGGCTCTGTTTGATTTCTAACAGCTACTCCAGCTACTTTCTTGGATGGTTTAATTGGGCAATCTCTTAGAAAATGTCCTGAAGCCCCACAATAAAGGCACAATTGCATTTGTCGTCTTATTTCTCTCTCCTTTTGCGTTAAGGGTCCCTTAACCCCCCCGATCTGCATGGGTTCTGATGTGTCAGTTCCTTTGGAGGTAACATGTGGTTTGACCAGAACTCGATTCTCGAATTTAGCTCGATCAGCCTTTCGATTCTGGAGTCGGTGGTCTAACTGGACTACTAAGTCTATATATTCTGTACAATCCTGGGGTGGATTCACCACTTGGGCCAAAACATCTTTGAGTTCACCCCGAAGCCCACGATGAAATAAAGTAATTCTTTTCTCCTCATGCCAGCCGGTTTCTACCACTAACCTGTTGAAGGTTGCGATATAGGTTAACAGATCCTGAGTGCCTTGTCGTAGGGATAAAAGTTTGTTATCCAGGGCCTGACCCTGCGAATGCCTGGCAAATAGCTTTTCCATACTCAATTGAAAACCTTGAAAATCCTGAAGAAGAGGGTCATCCTGGCTGACCTGCGGGATTGACCAATCTGCTGCGCTGCCACTAAGGTACGACAGTACAAAGGCTACTTTGGCTAGGTCATTTGGGAAGGCTCCTGGTCTGCATAGGAAGTGCAAGCGGCACTGGTTCATGAACACGGCAAACCTTTTCGGGTCCCAGCAAAACGTTCAGGTGGAGCTAAAGGAATGCTCCCTGGGAGAACCACTTGCACAGGATTGCTCGAAGAGAAGGAGTTGGAATCCCTCCGAGTCCAGGTAGTGGTGTTTGGCCGGCTTGGCTTTGCAGCAGTTGTCTAGCAAGATCATCAGTGCGTTCCTTTGACAAAATAAGTTCCCTTCTGATGGCATTAGTCTCTTGACGTGCAGAGTGCACCTCTGCCCTAAGTTCCCCTAACAGTTGGGCTAGTTGGTCGGTCTCAGAGGTCTCCAAAATGCCCAGGTGGGATTTTTTAGGTAGGCTTCGCGTTCTGTTACGCTCACCTGGTTCCCACAGGAGCGTAGATTGAACCCGGACAGCTGCGGCCTCCACCAGCGTGAAGCGTAGGGCAAAGGGTTGTATACGAATTGTTCGTTTTACAACTGTTCGAATTACAATTGACCTTTTCACAATTGACCAAATTGTGAAGGTCAATTGTAACATATATGTGGAGGGAAACCCCCCACAACCCCCCACCCAACGCCAAACCCCCCAAAACCCCTATATATATATATATATATAACCAAACCATGTAGTTATGGTTAAGTTGCTGTTTCCATAGGAAGAACACTTTTTGGGCGGCTTATAACTTTGCTCTCCCTGGACGGATCCTCACCAAACTTTGCAAAGAAAGTATTTGGGTCACTCTGAATCCTTTTGCAAAGTTCGGTGAGGATTTGTCCAGGGGGAGCAAGGTTATAGGGGGCGTCCCAAAACTTTTTTTTTTTCCCATAGACTGGGAGTTTTTGTTTGCTCGCGTCTACAGCCCAAACCGCTGGACGGATTTTCACCAAATTTGGACCAGGAGCAGCGGCTTGGTCCCGAAAGCATGCTTTTGCAAATTTGGTGAAAATCCGTCCAGTAGTTTCTTTTAAAATGACCATAAAGTAGGTAAAAAAAAATCAGTGATATCTGTGTTCGGTCCGCGGACACACTTCCCTGTTCGCTCCACGGACAGTGTCCTGATTGGCCAATCGGCTTGCGTGATGTTTTGGACATGCAAGGTGTTCGCTGATTGGATGGCATGGAGCGTGAAGCGCGTCAGATTTTCGGTAGCGCCCGCCATCTTGGATTCGCAGTCGTCCGCGGACAGAGCGGTGAAACTTTGTTCAAAATTTGTATTTAGTAGAGTGTGTTGGTGTGTAGGAGTGTTTGGGGAGGGTGGGAGAGTATGAGATAGGATGAAAGTTGTGTTTTTTATGTGTTGATGTTCTTTTTGTGTTCGATTTGTCTGCGGACATCACGGGTGTTCTGAAATGTTCTAAATAAACTGAATGGGGGGTGTTCTGAGGACTCAATATGTGTCCGTTTTGTTCGCAAGCAAACTGAAACTGTTCTAAGAACACTCGCAGTGTCGTGAAATGTTTGCAAATAAACACAATGGGGGTGTCCGAGGACGCTGTCCGTATTGTTCGTTGTCAAGTTGAATATGTTCTAAGAACATTTGCGGTGTCCTGAATTGTTCGCAAATACACAAAATGGGGGTGTTCTGAAGACGTTGTCGAACACTCGCTGTGTCCTGAAATGTTCACAAATATGAATGGGGGTTGTGGCTGACAAGTTGAATGTGTTCTAAGAACACTCGCGGTGTCCTGAAATGTTCGCAAATAAACAAAATGGGGTGTCCTGAGGACGCTGTCCGTATTATTCTCTGTCAAGTTGAATGTGTTCTAAGAACACTCGCGGTGTCCTGAAATGTTCACAAATAAACAAGATGGTGGTGTTCTAAAGACGGTTCTAAGAACACTCGCGGTGTCCGGGGAATGTTCGTAGAGGGTGTCCTGAAGATGCTGTCCGTATTGTTCTCTGTCAAGTTGAATGTGTTCTAAGAATACTCGCGGTGTCCTGAAATGTTCGCAAATAAACAAAATGGGGGTGTTCTGAAGACGTTTCTAAGAACACTCCCGGTGTCCTGGAATGTTCACAAATAAACAAAATGGGGGTGTGCTGAGGACGATGTCCGTATTGTTCTCTGTCAAGTTGAATGTGTTCTTAGAACACTCATGGTGCCCTGAAATGTTCGCAAATAAACGAAATGGGGGTGTTCTGAGGACACTGTCCGTATTGTTCGTTGTCAAGTTGAATGTGTTCTAAGAACACTTGCGGTGTCCTGAAATGTTTGCAAATAAACAAGATGGTGGTGTTCTGAAGACGCTTCTAAGAACACTCGCGGTGTCCGGGGAATGTTCGTAGGGGGTGTCCTGAGGACGCTGTCCGTATTGTTCTCTGTCAAGTTGAATGCGTTCTAAGAACACTCGCGGTGTCCTGAAATGTTCGCAAATAAACAAAATGGGGGTGTTCTGAAGACGTTTCTAAGAACACTCCCGGTGTCCTGGAATGTTCTTAGGGGGTGTCCTGAAGGCGTAGTCTGTATTGTTCGCTGGCAAGTTGAATGTGTTCTAAGAACACTCGCAGTGTCCTGAAATGTTCACAAATAAAAAAAATGGGGGTGTCCTGAGGACGCTGTCCGTATTGTTCGTTGTCAAGTTGAAAGTGTTCTAAGAACTATCGCGTTGTTCTGAAATGTTCGTAGGGGGTGTCCTGAAAACGCTGTCCGTATTGTTCACTGGCAAGTTGAACGTGTTCTAAGAACACTCATAATGTCCGCGGACATTAAAAGTTTCCATAGACCATAGTTGAAATGTTTGACTCTATGGATGTGATATGCTGCGGTGGTTGTTGCCAGGGCATAGAGTCTTGGGTGCATGGCCATTTCTGCTTTGGTTAAGTATGCTGTAACATATCGTGCAACTGCAGTGGAATTGTCTGCAATGTACTGCACATCTATGTTTGCATTCCATAAGTGGGCAATGATTACATTGTAATCATTGATATATTTGTCTTCTTCTGTTCTTTTTATGTAATATGTATTTTTAGGTGATTTACCTTTAACACTATGTCTAACTGAAGACATGAAGTTGTTCACTTGACCTGTTTTTGTAACCAGTCTAAGGAAACCAAAGCGGCATTTGGTGTAGTATTTCCCTTTGTTTTTGCATTTGCGACAACAATATTTGCCACATTTGTGTCTTTGAAATTGTAAAATTTGTTCTTGGAGATCACTATTTGTTGCTTCTGATGGAATTTGACAAGTGACATATTTTTCAATAAACTGTAAAACAGTGACGTCACTGTCTTGACCAAATTTAGGAGCATCTTTAATCCATAAAAGCATGTGGATATGTGGTGCCCCTCTGGCTTGGTATTCTTTTCTCCAAAAGAAGTGTTGCACTTCTCCAAGGGGAGGAGCAGTTTTATTACAATTAAAGTGTAGCATAGCAATGAAGCGATGGTGAAAATATCTTGAAACATTAACAGGATCTAGAGAACAAAGTTCTCCAGGTGTTAGTATATCTATGTTTGTTTTGTTTTTGTTTGATATGCGTAGGAAATTATGTAAATCTTCCTATGCATATTCTGCACAACTTAATGTAACAAACCAAGTGGGTGGGCCAAGGATTCTTATCATACAACGTACATCTCTGTGACGTCGAAACCAGTATTCTTTAGTACCACACATATTTGCTAATAGATTTGTAATATTTGATTGTAAAACCCCATCTTTTTGTTGCACTTTTTGTAATAATTGTGTAGCTCACGTATTTTGAAAGTGGGATCCTGATTTTAATGATTTCCACATTAAAATCAGGATCCCACTTTCAAACTCCGTAACATAAAGTTGCTACTTCACTTTCAAAGAGTAGGTGGAATATGTATTCCACATTTTGTCTAAATCTGGGATCTTCAGAATACATCCGTAATGAGCAATATTCTGATGCTGTTATTTGAATAGGTCTATCATCGTACCTTCCTCCTTTGCCAGTAGGAAAAAAGTAGAGGAAAAGCAAATGCTTCTATACTTTTTTCCCATATGCTGATTGGTGATCCTTTTGTTTGACGCATTTGGTACGTTTCTAGTGCATCTTCTACGGTGTCATTAGAGTGCAATGGTGAATTGTATAGTGGTCTAAAGTATTGGATATTGTAGCAGGATCTAGGAGCTCAAATTTACCAGCTTCTTGTGTCTCTTGAATTATTTCAGTGGTATCCTTCAAGTTTTCTTCAATATTAATTTCTTTGTAGTATTCATTATTGTCTTTTAGATAATGCAAAGCTTGTCTAACTTTATGTAAATCTACCAGTTGTTGCCAAATTCATTTGTCTTTTGTAGGTACACCATTTACTAAGACAATTAAAGATTTCTCCATTGGACGTTGCACTCCTAGAGTGTGCACATTTTCTTTTAGATCTAATGGTAAATGCACTACTTTTCCACGAATACCTTTCACTAATTCAGAGGGAGGTAATTTTGCTGTTTTTGGTTGAAGGCGTATTATTGTTTGAAAGGGGTGCACTGTTTGAATTATGCTGCTCTCATATAAATTGAGTTGTTGTAGGGGTTTTGGTAGTGGAAATAATTCCAAATAATTTGTGATAGCACGTGAAGGAGTTTGGTTGTTGTCAAGTTTTGTAGTGCAGTAACTGCAAAGTATTAAGTGGTCAGTTATTTCGTATCTGTTTTCTGCTATAAGGTAGAGAGCTAATTCAAACCATTTAGAATCTTCATTGTCTTCTATTTTATAAGTTAGGTTTACAGTTTTTGTGTTACTTTTATAGAAAGTTCTATAGTAACACACACACATGGTTTGGTACTTCAGCGGATGTACTTTTAAATGTCAGTATTTCTTTTTTGTATGTGTGTAGTAGAAGGTTGCCATGCAATTTGCTTTAAAGCTATTTGCTAATGTTGCTAATTTGCTTTAAAGCTATTTCATTCTGTAAGTGGCTTTCACTTGCAAAATATTTTTTCTGGATATAGTCGATTTCTTCAAGAAGGTCTTTTGCTGTACCATGTAGAAGAATGTTATTTACATTGGCTAGTGCTAAAGCAGGACTTTTAGCATAGTACAGTTTATAGACTAGATTTCTTATAGTTGAATGATGTGTTGATATCATTTTGATATAATGGAAGGTGGTTTTGCAACTAGGTCCTGAAATGAAGGCCAATGAATGTCCTTGTAGTCCTGTGTACTTGCGCACTGGACAGGTATCCATATTTTGCAGTAGTTTAATTTTCATTTTGTCTTTGCCTTTCACATATTGATTGAGGAATTGGCGTAAAGACTTGAAAGATTCTTTGGGAATGTTACACATTGACATGCATGGCCATGTGTATACTAGACGTTCTGATTCAGTTGAATGGAGAGGTAATTCTAAGTTTTCTGGGGATATTTTTGTAAGCAGTATTTCTTGTTTCATTATGGTATTATTAACTTTTTCATAACCTCGTCCACTGCTATGTATGGCAATTGTATTTGTTTGCTTTTGTTTGTATGCTTCTTCATTAAAGTATGGTTCTGTGCTCGTAGTGTGACTCCATTCACCTGCACAGATACTTAAGAAGTTATTTCTGTTGACATTTCGTTTATTGAGGCATCTTTTTTGTAATTTAGTTATTAGTTTTGTTAGTGGTTTCATTTTGTTTAACACTAAAATAAATAACTTTCTTTTGAGAAGGATTGCACTGTCTATCAACGCTTCTAAGATTGATTTCCTACGATAGGTTTTAAGGGTTGAGTTTGATTTCTCTCCTGTTTTTATAAGATTTTGCAGGATTCTGTGACGGAACATTTTTGCTAAAATACTTTTTTTGGTATGCTTAGTTTGCACTATATCAAGATTTATAGGAGCAGTTTTATCTGTAGTGGTAGCTGATTTTTTGTTAATTGTTTTGTGGTTTGTTTTACATTTTGATAGAGGAGGCAAAGTTTCTGTACTTGAAGCTTGTTTTGTTTCGCTAAATGACTGTATTAGCTGTTTTGTTTTACAAATTCTGCTAGAGATGGATGCTTGTTTTGGACACTTCTATTTTCATTTGCTCTGTTTCTGCGTTGCTTTCTACGGACTTGATTTTTGGTAGGCATTCTTTAGGGTCTGTTGAAAAGTATAAAGAAGGTATGGGTTGGGGTGTTCTTAATGTATGTGTGCTGTGTGCATGAGTGTGTGAGTAAGATAATAAAGATGTATGTAATGGTGTGTGATTGTGCGTTGGGCAACTACAACTGGTTGGGATGGCTATTCTTGAATTTATGTGCTACTAAACTGGGGTTCAGATGATAGTATAAAGTAAGTTGGTGGTGTGGAGAAGTAGAAATAGTAAATCTAATGGTAAATCTTATACCACAGTTGTTTGTTCTATAATATCAAAATTCTAGGGGTTGGGTTATTTGTGTGTAGAAAACTAAGAAATTGTGCGTCATTCTGCCTGTAAATCTCTGTTTAAGAAATGGGGATTTGTAGACAGAATGGTGCACAATCTCTATTTTTAGACACAGAAATAGCATGAATTAACCTTACAGTGTGTTTGAATAATAGTACAAATAATATGGTGGTATTCAACTTACTTTTTTTCTGAAATGAGCAGGTTTCTTCTTAGTTGTTCTTTATACTTCAAATTCGGCTGCTTTTTTTCAGGAGAATGGTCTTCACTGCAATTGTAAAGGAAACAAATAAGGAATTTTGTTTGTATATAGCAAGGTTGTCCAACATACGGGCCGCGGGCCACAATGCGGCCCTCCAAGCCATTTGATGTGGCCCGTGGGGCTCAAAAGAGTCTGTGGACCCGATTTATTTATTTATTTCTGCAATGTTGGTCGAGTTGAGCAACATCGCAGAAATAAATAAATAAACCGGGCCTTGGCAGAGGAGCAGGACGTGGGGAGGACTGTTACTGCCTCTGGTGACCTCTGCAAGGGTGCACGAGAGGCAGTTACAGGCCTCAGCCATGGCCCGGTTTATTTATTTATTTGCGCAATGTTTTTCGGGTCCGTGGACCCGATTAATTTATTTATTTCTGAAATGTTGGTCGGGTATGGTACCCGACCAACATTGCAGAAATAAATAAATTAATCGGGTCCACGGACCCAGCAGACATTGCCCAAATAAATAAATAAACCGGGCCATGGCAGAGGAGCAGGACGTGGGGAGGACTGTTACTGCCTCTGGTGACCCCTGCAAGGGTGCACCAGAGGCAGTTACAGGCCTCAGCCACGGCCCGGTTTATTTATTTATTTGCCCAATGTTTTTCGGGTCCGTGGACCTGATTAATTTATTTATTTCTGCAATGTTGGTCGGGTATAGTTCCTGACCAACATTGCAGAAATAAATAAATTAATCGGGTCCATGGACCCGACAGACATTGCCCAAATAAATAAATAAACCGGGCCATGGCAGAGGAGCAGGACGTGGGGAGGATTGTTACTGCCTCTGGTGACCCCTGCAAGGGTGCACCAGAGGCAGTTACAGGCCTCAGCCACGGCCCGGTTTATTTATTTATTTGCGCAATGTTTGTCGGATCCGTGGACCCGATTAATTTATTTATTTCTGCAATGTTGGTCGGGTATGGTACCGACCAACATTGCAGAAATAAATAAATTAATCGGGTCCACGGACCCGACAGACATTGCCCAAATAAATAAATAAACCGGGCCTTGGCAGAGGAGCAGGATTTGGGGAGGACTGTTAGTGCCTCTGGTGACCCCTGCAAGGGTGCACGAGAGGCAGTTACAGGCCACGGCCCGGTTTATTTATTTATTTGCGCAATGTTTTTCAGGTCCGTGGACCCGATTAATTTATTTATTTCTGCAATGTTTTTCGGGTATGGTACCCGACCAACATTTCAGAAATAAATAAATTAATCGGGTCAACGGACCCAGCAGACATTGCCCAAATAAATAAATAAACCGGGCCTTGGCAGAGGAGCAGGACATGGGGAGGACTGTTACTGCCTCTGGTGACCCCTGCAAGGGGGCACCAGAGGCAGTTACAGGCCTCAGCCATGGCCCGATTTATTCATTTATTTGGGCAATGTTTGTCTTTGTCTCTGCAGCAATGAATTTGCCCAGATTACAAAGCTCAAGTAGAGGGTACGTGGGTGGACTGAGTCCACCCAGATTTTTAAGAGGGTGGACTCAGTCCCATTGAACCACAAAATTCAGGGAAAACCTTTGTATTGGTTCTTGGAGTTTTGGAGTTTACATATGCACATTTTAACGTGTTGATTTTATGGAAAGTGAATGCCTTTTGTCCTGTGCAATTTGGGTGGTTGTGAAAAGCCAATTTAGTGAAATATGCATATTTCAATTTGAACTTCAAATATCTGATGTCACATCACATTCCAACATAGTTTACCTTTTTGATATATGGGCGGATCCATGTGCAAATGGGCAGACTCTTCTGTGACTGTGGGTGGGGCATACATCTCAGGGTTTTTGATTTTCAAATGTAGGCAGGTATCCCTTGAAGGGGGCACCAGAGGCCTCAGCCACGGCCTGGTTTAATTATTTATTTATTTGGGCACTGTTTGTCGGGTCCGTTGACCCGATTAATTGATTTATTTCTGCAATGTTGGATACAGGTACGCGACCAACATTGCAGAAATAAATAAATTAACCGGGTTGTGGCAGAGGAGCGGGACGTGGGGAGGACTGTTACTGCCTCTGGTGACTCCCGCAAGGGGGCACCAGAGGCAGTTACAGGGCTCAGCCACCGCCCATTTTATTTATTTATTTTGGTAATGTTTGTCAGGCCCGTGTCTTATGGCTGACTCCCACGTGTCGGCTGCGAGGAGCCATCGTGAACCACACACTGTGCCCGGTTTGCCACTCCGCGTTGCATGGGTAGAGGAAGGAGAGGGCCTGTTGTGGTTTGGCCGACTGGAAGTCTGACTGCAGGTAAAGACCCCCAAGAGGGAACATTGCAAACATGGTTTGCTGCAAACTTACCCATGCCCTTTCCTGGCCACGTGAAGGCTGGGCATGGGGACGCTGACCCTAAATGCTGTCGGGTAAGCAGAGGCTGGCCGTACCTCTTACAGGGCATGTGGCCGTAGGCCAGCCGTGAGGACTCTTGCGTTACTGGGTGTTGGCCACATCTTCTAGAGTTGGGAAATGTGGAGGATCCACAGTTGCCTCTGCCAGGTTTTACCTTCAGACCTTTTTGCCCTTTCATCAGCACTACAGGCCCAGTGTGCCACGAAGGGCAGGCTTCAGCAATTCTGTTCAGCCCAGGTCCCTGTGGGGAGAACCACCGATTTATTTATTTCTGCAATGTTGGTCGGATACAGGTACCCAACCAACATTGCAGAAATAAATGCATTAACCGGGTCGTGGCAGCAGTGGTGTCACCATTAACACAGAAGTAATGAATGTGTATTACAGAGGTAAGCTGGAATATGTATTGGGCACACTGCACATGCTCAGGCAGCATCAATCATGCTTTGTACAGGACAATGCTGGCCTAAATTGGGAACAGCTAGCATAGACATATTGTTACAGAGGCATATTTTGGGCACAACCAGCATGCCAATGTGTTACATCAGTGACAGTGCTGTCTTACACTGGACACAGTGATCATTAAAATGTGGTGTGTTCTAAAATGTTCTTGTCTGCTGTTGGTGACATGGAATGTACATGTTCCCCTTTATAACTGATGGTAAACTTATGGCTTTTTGGTTCCTTTTCCTGCTGTAAAATGCACCATTTTAGCCCCATATTTGGAAAATAAATCTTGGGGACTGAGGGGGGGATCCCCCCCCGGGGCTGAGGGGGGACCCCCCCAAACCATCCCTAGATCCTTATAGCTCCCTCGCTACGCTTGGTCACCCCCACTTTTTCAGAAAAATATCAACACATACACACTGGAAGAAATCACAAGAAACTAACCTTTGATCACTGCACGGACACCAAAAGCTATCTTTGGGACTGCATGGCTATCACTGCCTGTGATGCTCTTGTGTCAAAGGTCACACACCATTGCTTTTTAATATACAGCTTTACGTGAGGTTGTTGACTTTTGGCTCGCCGGCCCACCGGCTGACAAAAAGTTAATGCTTCGGCCCCTCATTCAGAAAGGTTGGACAAGCCTGGTATATAGCATTGTTTTTAATTTAGACATTGATTTTTTTAATTGACATTGACTCTCAGCGCCTTCCTCAAAATCATGAAAGCTATCTTATTCACATAAGATGTGTCGCACCAGTTGAATACATATCATATGTTCTTAATGCATAAACTGTATTGTAATGACTAAATGTACCAACCAAACTATCATTTGTATGCCTTGTGGAATTCATAATGTACCACTGAATACCACTATTTCTGTAACTAAGCTCTTGTAAGTAACAGCGCCTCAATGCCATGGGCTGCTTGCGCAGTATATAAATATAAGTAAATAAATGTTTATATTTTTGTACAAGTATTGTTTGATTTTTGAACATACTGTGTGCATGCAATTTTGTTTGAGTATGTCAACTCTTCATATTGTACTTTAAATATGTTAGTTCAACATGCTTTGAAAATGTGCGTGTAAAAAGAAATTAAATAGCAGATAGGTTTGGAAGTGACAGTTGATTTTAGGAGATGGAAAAAATGACAGTAAATTAATTTTATAGATTATACAAGCTAATAGTCAGTTAATCTGTTTATATGAATCTATAAAAATTGTACATGTACTATATAGAAAATATGAATACCTGTAGTTTGTGTTCATGCATATGGATATGCATGCAGCTGCAAGTAGAAATCTTGGAGACTTGTACAGTATTTCTGGTAGAAGGTGCTTTCCAATGATATGACACTTGTACTTAGAGAGATTAACAGTACATTTAAAGTGCTAATCTATGATGATGCAGTTAGATGTAGAGGTCTTGGATGTGATTGGTGGATGTTCATGTGACTTCTTAGCTATATCCAATGAGGGAATGGCACAGAAAGTGAAAAGGAAATGGTAGAAGGACTGTCCATATTACGATATGTCCGCGGACATGGCTATAGTCCGCGGACATTGGGTGTTACATCCAGGGATTTTTGGGTTGGGGAGCCATGCAAATGAGAATGAGCAGAGAAAGGGATTGGCCAGGAAAGTTTAGTGGGTGTGTTGTGCCAGGAGAGAGTTTCTCAGATACTCTTTTTGCTGAGAGAAGAACAGATAGCTATGGCTGTGTGTTTCAACAAACAGATTGTTTGGATTTTGTGAGACTTGTGGATACATTGGTTGAAGGTGCATGCAGAAAGCTGTGGAGTAGCTGTAGATCTTGGATTCCCACATGTGGAAGTGCACTGACATGGTTTACGTGGAATGAAGTGGTTGAACTTGCTACCTCTCTGTGCTACTTTGGAGACAGAGCAACATCCAGCCATAATTGTAATTCATTGTGGAGGGAACAGTTTAGGACATGTGTCTGGAATTTCTTTGCAATTTGCAATGAAAGAAGGACTTGAGAAGGTCTTGGACATGTTTCCAAATTCTCAAGTAATTTTTTCACGGATTGCGCAGAGACAAATGTGGCTTCGTTCTTCTTCATTTGGTCCACAAATGGAGAAAGCAAGGCGCAATGTCAATAAGGATGTTTGTTCCTTTCTAAGAGATTTTGGCATGTCCTCTTTTCACAATGAAAATATTATGTTTTTCGTAGTACATACATTTTTCGCAGAGATGGAGTCCATCTCACTTATGCTGGCAATCAGATTTTTTTGAGAAATGTACAAAATGCATTGCGACTTTTTCTGGAATTACAGCATCCATTTTATAGTAGGTGTTGAGCATTTCAAAATTTTCAAACACAAATCAACACCACCAAAAGGCTCTTTTCAGAGCCACCACTTCCTCCCAGATAAAACTGCAATGGTTATGATAGGGTAGCACCCCAACATTTCAGATGTCCGCGGACTGTCCGCGGACTTCTAACAAATACACAGGGTCCTGCTTCATTTATTTTCACTTCTATTTTTTAACTGTACAAGGTGGCTCTGAAAAGAGCCTTTTTTTATATTTGTTGTTTTAAATTTATTTTGGTTTTTTATACAAGACACACTAGGAGAGGAGGGGAAAGGAGGGTAAGGGGGGACACCAACAACAGGGATAAGAAAGGGCGAGCTGAGAGAGGAAGATGTAGAGTGGGTTTCACTTGGGTAGTGAGCAGACCTTCTCGTGCTCTGAAACGATAGCCTCAAAAGCACTACAAAGTCTCTCCCCCTGCACAGTACTGCGTCGCAGTACATACACACAACTGTGACCCTCGAAAGGTAAGGGTCATCAGCATTGCGTATGGCCTGTGAGGCAGCTTGAGGAATACGCTGTCCCACAGGAGTGTTCCTTATGGTGACCGGATCGGAAACAGCGGATGAAGTAGAGGAAGTCAACCTGCTACGCTCCTCGCAAGGTACAACCTTGCAAACAGCCCACGAGTGGAATGACTTTAGGTGTCACTTCATGGTAGTTGTCCCAAAGCTGTATGAACCATGCCTCCCGCGACTAAGGCAGATGCAGCACCAGGTGGCAGTAGTGGAGCCATGGATGCCATCAAGTTCGCGATGGAAATCTGCAAATTGGCAGCAAAATTTGCTGTGCTCTGTAGGATAGCCAGAAACACAATGAGAATGAGCTCTAGGGCATGGTCTTTTATAGGGGTGCTTGTGCGCGGTTCGCAGACATGCGCACTGTCTGCGGACAGATTGAACAGGAAAAAAGGGTTAAAAAAGTCAAAATAAGTATGTAGAAACTCAGAATTACTATGTGGGACTTGTTCTATGGTGAGTTTTTGTTGGAAAATATTGTAGATTACTTGAAAATGCAGTTTTAAATTGTTCCGGGACACGAACAGTGTTCGCAGTTAGAACATACGCTGATCGTGGGCGCGGTCACATGATAGCTTCGCGAACATGTACGGGAAGGGAGCGGGTGTCCGCAGGACACCAAATGCACTGAAACTATTTTGCGCATGCACGTTGGTGTTCTACGGACACTGTTCGGGTCCTGAAGTGATTAAAAGTGCATCACAAGTGAAACGAACAGTTACGGACAGGCGTTTGTTCTTAGAACAGTTTCAACTTGCCTGCAAACAATACGGACAGGCAGAGCGTCCTCAGGACACTCCCATTTTGTTTCTTTATGAACATTTTAGGACACAGCCTGTGTTCTTAGAACAATTTCAACTTGCCTGCGAACAATCCGGACAGGCATAGCGTCCTGAGGACACCCTCATTTTGTTTATTTACGAACATCCCAGGACACATAATATGTTCTAAGAACACTTTCATCTTGCCAGTGAACAATACAGACAGCGTCGTCAGGACACCCACGTTTCGTCCATTGACGAACATTTCAGGACACCGCGTGTGTTCTTAGAACAGTTTCAACTTGCCTGCGAACATTACGGACAGGCATAGCGTCCTAAGGACACTCCCATTTTGTTTCTTTATGAACATTTTAGGACACAGCCTGTGTTCTTAGAACAGTTTCAACTTGCCTGCGAACAATACAGACAGGCATAGCGTCCTCAGGACTCTCCCATTTTGTTTCTTTACGAACATTTTAGGACACAGCCTGTGTTCTTAGAACAGTTTCAACTTGCCTGCGAACAATCCGGACAGGCATTGCGTCCTCAGGACACTCCCATTTTGTTTCTTTACGAACATTTTAGGACACAGCCTGTGTTCTTAGAACAGTTTCAACTTGCCTGCGAACAATACGGACAGGCAGAGCGTCGTAAGGACACTCCCATTTTGTTTATTTACGAACATTTTAGGACACAGCCTGTGTTCTTAGAACAATTTCAACTTGCTTGCGGACAATACGGACAGGCATAGCGTCCTTGGGACACACCCATTTTGTTTATTTACGAACATCCCAGGACACATAATATGTTTGCAGAACACTTTCATCTTGCCTGTGAACAATACGTATAGCGTCGTCAGGACACCCACATTTCGTCCATTGACGAACATTTCAGGACACCGCGTGTGTTCTTAGAACAGTTTCAACTTGCTAGTGAACAGTACGGACAAGTATAATGTTCTTAGGACACCTCCATTTTCGTTTCTTTACGGACATTCCAGACACCCGTGCTGTCCGCGGACACCTGAACTGCTTTTTTTTTAAAAAAAAACAAGAAATGAATTAGGACACAATATAATAATTTTACTTTATTTTACATGTATGTTAAATTTATGGCAGAGAAGGTGAGGCAGAAACTGAAACAAAAACAGGAGAATTAGGGTTTGCAATAGGATTTATATGAGGAGAAGAAGGGATGGAAGTCTCATTAAAACGTTTTGGTTCATGGAGAGGGTTTGGGGATAATTGACTGGGATATGGTGAGGGGGGACAGGTACATGTGGGACAATGGTATGCAGTTGTTTGTTTGAAGTGATCCTCCACATAGTTTTTTAATTATTAAAATTTGACAAGAGTAGGTCCATTTTTTCTTCTATGTGCTGAAGAGTCTTATCCAATACAGCTTTTGCTGTAGTATTTTCAATTTTTGCATGGTCTGTACAAAAAAAAAAATATATTAAATGTATATAAAATAATATTATTTAATTGGTTTATATACTAAAGTGTCTACCACTAGATTCACTATCTTCTGACATTTCCTCATGTGGGAAATGCTCCTATAGCCACTCCAGAGTACTAGACATTTCTGTGAGAAAAAAAAAAAACATAATATCATTTTTTTTGTATCTAATACAGAAAGTTTACAAATATATGAGTAAAATGCAGTACACTTACTATTTCAGGTAAGGTGTGTTCTGAGTGGTCTGTAGATCTGCTGTTGCTCTTAGTTGTGGAGTTTCTGTGAGGTAATCCTGTTGGAAGCCTATCTTTCTTCTTTTGGTATATTCCATTTTAGAAAATATTGCATTTAAATGAATGGTCAGCCTGTTATATATATGGGTTACACTTCTTATTTATTACTACATATAACGTGTATGTGTGCTGGTTTGTGAATTTGTAAAATGTTAATGTGTTATGATATAACAATTAAACATACCCCCCCAGACATCTTGGGTAGTGGTGCTGTTGTCCGAACATGTCCGTGGACATTAAAAGAGTTTGCGGACATCAAATTCAGTAGAGGGGGTTCAGTATGTTCCATATTACATGTACATAAAGTCAAAGTTATTATTGTTAAGTTGCGCTACTAAAAACCTATGAAATTCAGTGAAAACACTTTGTTAAAGGGACGTTATGGTTAAGTTGCGCTACTAAAAACCTATGAAATTCAGTGAAAAAACTTTGTTAAAGGGACGTTATGGTTCCAAGTAAAACCGAAAAACCTCTTAAATTCGCCAGTTATGGTAAGCTAAGCAACCATAACTCACGCCACCACTGTGCACTGCTAAGACTAACACCCACGACATCAAAGATGACATCACAGGTGCTGGTGTAGAAGTCCCATCTTGACTGGAGATAGCTGCGGCGTGGAGTAAGAACTAGGTAAGCTGAAGCTGAATGATCCGGAGCGGGTAAGTAGAAGTAGGATGATCCGGAGCAGGTAAGCAGAAGCAGGATGATCCGGAGCAGGTAAGCAGAAACAGGATGATCCAGAGCAGGTAAGCAGATGCTGGCTGATCCAGATCCAGAGCACAGCAAGTGTGTTGCTGATGCAGCTCACAGTAAGCAACACGAAGCACTGGAAGAATCTTGGGTGTGGCTTATATAGCCAGCCACACCCAAACACTAGAGAGCTCATGAGTTATCATGCACTTCCTGTTTGGCAACGGGAAGTGGTAACCAGGAAGTTACTACAAACACTAGGAAGGCATGAAAGGAGGGATTTGTTATGGGTTCTTTGTGTGCCTATGCCCGGCCTGCCAAGCCTCCACCCAGCTTGCCCCAACTACTTGCCTGATACCCATGACAACGGGTCAAACGTATAGTCAGCGATCAAACAGAGTATGTACATGAACAAACAGTAATGGCCAAAAAAATGTTGGTACGAGGTTACTCTGATAGCGATGTGGAAGCCACCAAAATGAGGGTGGACCAAACTGACCGAGAAACACTGCTGATGAAAACCACAGAGAAAAACAAAACCATTCCTTTGGTGTACGTCTCGAAATTCTTTTTGCAAAGCCATAAGATCAAAAACATTATCAAAAGAAATTGGTAAATTTTGACCTGCGACACAAGGGTACAACATCTGTTTAAAGAACTGCCAATTTTTGCCTGTCAGAGAAGCCAGAATCTCAGGGACGAATTGGTCTCTACCAAACCATCACCAAAAGAACCGATTACACAACACACAGGGACTTTCCCGTGTTTACATTGCACTAATTGTGGTTTTGTAATGAAGAGTAATTCCATCAATCACAGACGCACAGGAGAGAGGATCAAGCTTCATAGTTATGGAACCTGTGATAGCAGCAATATTATTTATGCTATAAAATGTCCTTATTGATTATATCACGTGGGCACATCTAAATGAGCAGCTAAGATTCGATGGAACGAACGTCGCTCCTGCATTAGGAATTCCAATTTGAATTCGTCAGTAGCTCATCATTGGGCAGAAAAAAGACACAACCTGAGCCAGATAAGGTTTCAAATACTGAAAGTCTTATCATGGAACAATCCGCATGAAGATCTGAATGTAAAGTTGGACAGAAGGGAGACATATTGGATTGACAGATTGGGGACATTGATTCCCAATGGACCCAACAAAGAGATACATTTCCACTGCTATATTTAATGTGTTTACTTTACATGTACTGTTGATGATGTGATTACCCATGTCATTTAGGATCCGTAGAACATGTATCATCACTATTCATGCAACCTTATGGTTTAGAAAATGTTAATGTATCCCACAAATGAGATCACTCACACTTTATTTTTGCACTGTGGAATATCTTTTCCTTAGTTTCAGTTTGATTTTTTGAGTGAACTATCTGTTTATGTAGCTCTAGTGTTTCACTTTGCATTCAATGTGATCTTAATATCCGGATACATGCGGACTGGCACGTCCCGATCAGCTGTTCCAGCTGGTTGGGACGCGAGGTGCTGCGCTTGTCCTTCCAGCTGGATGGGCCTCCGTGACACCTTCTTCGGTTGCTACAAATCTTTACAGATGCTGAACATGATTGACACCATTTCACCCGCAACCTCTTCCTGTGGTGCATTATAAGCTGTATTTTAGTCTTCACCCGGATAATAACCCGCTATTTTGCCTAGATCTGTGTTTGGTACAATCTTTAAAACACACCAATCGTCACAGTGCTTGACAAATTTGCATTTAGTTTCTACACACCAGAAATTTCACAATCTGTGCAAGAACCAATCATGCTGCACGCTGCATAGCACAAGCTTTTGGTGCACTTGACGACGCCAGCGTATCACCAGGGCAACAGCATATCAAATTAGACAACCACATATTTAATTAGTGATTTTGCCATTTGGCACTCGATTTAGTTTACTCTCAAGTTTGTATTATCTCAACATATCAATCGCCACAGTACAGTACTAGTTTGTATTTAGTTCCCATATACTAGGAAGTTCAGAATTCACGTTGGACCAATCACACTCCACATTGTCGGGCACACCTTTGGTACGCTTGTCGATGCCATCACTATGGCAATGGTATATCTAGATCAGACTGCAGCGCGCGGTCATGGTAACACTCGTTACTTTAATGGGAGCTTACTATAATCCAATTTCCTTTGATTATACTAGTGCAGATTTTTGGGCAGGTGACCATTCTATCGTGTGCCATAGCACGTCACATGCTTCAGACACATTGAAGGTAAGCACAGCACCTTCCTTTGCATTTCATTATATAAGCTCCCAACAGTGGGTGTTATGAATGTAATGTACATTCTATTTACAGTGCATCACTGAACACAGATTGGCCAGTATACAGAGACCGAGGTAAAGCGTGATACTAGTATATTTTATGTTTTATTTCTTGATTTTGGACATAGCTTGACTTTAAGGCAACATTGAATATGGAACTGATGATGCTTCTTTTTCTTTCTGCTTTATTTTTTTCACACTTTATGATGCACGGATCATGTTCGGTATGTAAGTCTTGATATTGTTTTTTTAATAACACATTTTATTGTATTTTGTTACTTCAAAACATTGACATACATGATACCAACATAACTTACATGCATTCGGCAAAGGGGCAAAGGTACTGCGGTTAGACACCATGCTTGGTTAAAGTACATTAGCACATATTATGACAGTTCCCCGGGCTGGTTGCTTCACATATTTTAGAATATTGCATAACAGGGTCCCTTGGTTTGATTGTTTATTTACAGAGTCTGTTCCCATTTCTGCCAAATTTTGTCAGCTTTACTCGGGCATCCTCTTGCTTGGTAGACTCGACGCTCCATTAATATACAGGCGTCCACATCAGTTACCCATTGGTCATATTGAGGTGTGATCTCTGAACCCCATAGTTGTGCAATATTCCTTTTGGCCAGCCCTGTGGTCGTTGAGAGCAGAAGCTTTTCGAAGCGGGTTATTTCTCCCTCTTCTTCAATGCCCAATGGAAGGAGTTTTGGTTCTTTTGGGTCTGGCCTGCCTATGACCCTTGACAACCTGCCACAACATTTTTGCCAGAAGTACTGTATTCGTGCGCATTGCCATAGGATGTGGTAAAAGGTTCCCTCTTCCTGTTTGCAGCGTAGGCATTTGGCGTCTATGGTTTTGCCCCAGTTGTATAGTGCTACTCGGGGTAGCATATTCTGTGTAGTACTTTCAATTGTCTAAGTCAGATCCTGGCCGATATTGCTGTCTCTCTGGGGTACATTAAAGTTGATATCCATTCCTCGGGTAACAGCGGGCCCACATCCCTCTCCCATTTTGCTTTTAGACTACTCATTTCTTTCGTAGCAAAGGAAAAGATTGCATTGTACATAATAGATGTAGTTTTGGCATTCACACTGTCTATGACTATGTTCCTCTCTATCGGTGTGCATTCTGGCAGGTCTACGAGGTCTGTCATTTGTTTGGTGAGTGCATGGGATAATTGTGTGTAGTGATAGTTTTCAGTAGGTGGGAGACCATGATTGGCTAATAATTCAACAAAGGATATGAGTCTGTGAGTTTCTCTCCAGATTTGGGTCGTGTGGCTGTTATTGTGCGGGTAAGGGGGTGGCGGCCTCCCATATTATACAGGCTCTCGATTGGGGGTATGCCGTGTCTTGCTGCTTTTTCTGCCCGTATGTGCAGTAATTCTGGAACACTGTGTAGTATATCATTTACTGTTGCCATCAGGCTCACCCAGTAGTATGTTAGGATGTTTGGGAGCCCGATCCACCCTCCCACACAGAGCGTTGGAGGGTACTTAAAGCTATCCTCAGGTGTTTCCCTCCCAATAATAGTTTTTATAGTGTCTTGTCTATTTTGCGGAATTCTGCTGTGGGGATGTGTAGAGGGGCATTTTTTAATATATATAAGAAGCGGGGCAGAGTGAGCATTTTGAATAGCGCTGCTCTTCCTAATAGTGTCAGTGGCAGTGACCCCCAGTGGCCTATGTCTTGTGCAAAGCGCTTCACGATTGGATGTAGATTTTGGGTCACGTTGTCTTCCAGTCTGTTCGAGATCAGGATGCCCAAGTATCGGAATTGGTTTAGTTCGACTCTATATGGGGAACCTCCGAGAGGAGTACAGTCTATTCCTTTGACCAGGAAAAGTAATGATTTAGTCCAGTTCACTCTCAGGCCGCTGAAGGCCCCATCATTTATCAGTATTTGTGTCACTATAGGACAAGCGCTTGCCGGATCACCCAGGTAAATCAGTAGGTCATCCGCATAGAGAGATACTTTGTCCTCCCAGGTCGGGTTCCATCGGAAACCGGACCACATCTGTGTGTTTCCCAGGGTTACTGCCAGTGGCTCAATAATCAATGCGAATAGCATGGCCGATAGTGGGCAACCTTGACTGGTACCTTTCCCCAGTTGAATGTTATGGGAGGGCCAGCCATTCACTTTCACTTCTGCTATTGGGGCATTGTATAAGAGCTGGACCAAGTTTATGAATTGTTCCCCGAAGCCCATTTTCCTCATGATTATCCATAGTGCCTCCCAGTGGACTGAGTCGAAGGCTTTCTCAAAATCAACGGCTAATAACAAATGATTGTTGTAGGTTAGGTGCTCTTTCAAGTGCTAAATGTAGTCTCCGGATATTCATGCTTGTGGATCTTTGTGGCATAAAGCCACATTGATCTGGGTGGATCAGAGATGTGGTTACCTTTTGAAGTCTATTGGCTAGTACCTTTGCCTGTATTTTGGCTGCGCTATTGATTAGGGATATGGGCCTGTAGGAGCTGCATTTGTCTGGGGGTTTGCCCTCTTTTGGTATTACTATTATGCTTTACGTAAGTCCATCGGGAGTATCCCTTCTTTTTTGGAGTGTTCAAACATATTGAGCAGATGGGTTACTATGTCTAGATGACTTGCTTTTTTCCAAATGTCAACCGGGAAACCGTTGGGGCCTGGGGTTTTGCCTGATTTTAGTTGGGAGATGGCTGTCAATATCTCTTCCTCTGTTATTTTACTGTCTAGTATGCCTGCTTGCTCTGTGGTGAGTGAGGGAAGGTCAATTTCATCTATTGCTATATTCTCTATTGAGGTATTTGGGGGGCTGTATAGCTCTTTGTAGTATTTTGCAAAGCATTCTGCTATCTCCTCGTCAGTTGAGACTAGATCTGTGTTTATATTATTAATATTATTGATTTGTCGATGCCCCTCATCTCGTTTTTCCAACCAAGCCAACAATTTGCCCGCTTGTCTCCCCTGTTTCATACGAAGGTGCTTTCATGGCTCTATGTGCCTTTTTGGCGCAGCCTAGTGACAGATTGTGTAGGTTCTTCTGCGCTAGTATCAAGGCTCTATTTGTCTCAGGTGTGTTGTTTTCTATGTGCTGTGTTTCTTTATGTGCGACCTCCTCTTCAGCGTCTACAACCTCTTACCGGTGTGCTTTTTTCTGTGCTGCCGTCCATGAAAGGACTTCCCCTCTAAAAACTGGCTTATAAGCCTCCCATAATGTTCTGGGGTTGTCCGCAGAGCCTATATTCAACTCAAAATAAGTAGAGGTTGCTTTTTCTATTTTTTCCTGTAGGTCCGGGAACCCTAGGTAATATTTGTTAAGCCGCCAGTTCGGCGGAGGACGTGGTCTTTCTGTTTCAAGTTCTACCATTAGTGGGGAGTAATTGGATATGCTGCGCGGAAGTAGGGACGCGCTATGTGCCTTATGGATATTCTGAGCTGGTAGGAAGAAGTAATCTATCCTAGATAGCGAGGCATGCACGCCTGAAGGAGTATTTGCATGTGTTTCTGTGCAGTTCTCGCCATGCATCTCTCAAGCCCAGTGCAGAGGCAAAGGTGGCCAGTTTGGTACTAGTTGTAGGGTTCCTTCCTCTTATGTGTGTGCAATCTAATGTGTTGTCCATAATCTCATTGAAGTCCCCACCTAAAATCCAGATATCAGCTGTATTCGGAGCGAAGATGAGAGTAATTTCTGCTAGTAGTGTAGCTAGGGGTGCCGGTGGGGAGTATATTGCCATAATCGCAAGGGTTTGGTTCCATAATATAGCGTTTATGTGTACATATCTACCTCTGGTGTCATGAGTCACCTTTGATATTATCAGCGGCAGCCTCTTATGGACTAGGATCAGCACACCTCTAGCCCCCATGGAGAAGCCTGCGTGTATCGCCGTGCCGTAGTTGGTTCTCTTGAAGAGGTTGAATGTCGTTCCAGCAAGGTGTGTTTCAGTTAGCAGCACTATGGTGTGTATCGATGTATGTATTGCGACACCAGGCGTCTCTTAATGCCGGATCCTAGTCCATTAACGTTCCATGTCATAAGTGTCAGGTTTGTTGGTTATCACATTTTGTGGCGCCATTGGGTGTCTGGATTTTGTGGTTTATGGACGTGTCCTGCGGGGAATTACTGTTCTGCGGGTGTTAGTGTGTGCATTGTTTCTGTTTCTTTTATATTTGGTGTGATCACAGTACCTTTGCATGTCAACCAGTGAATAAAAAACTCATACCCAACTCCCCCCTCCCTATACTCCACCCGCAACTGAAGCATCTGTCGCCCCATTATAAACTTGAGAACTACTGAAGCTCAACACTCATACATTAACTCTTATCTAGTCAGGTGTCCCGGCCTGTGATTTGGTCGGTATTGTTTGGACGTTTGTCTCACTCACTTATCACGTTGTCTACACACTTCCACATCAGGGGGCGGCTCGGGTCAGGCCACCAGCTGTTGTGCACTTCTATGATCCATTGTTCCGGTGTATTTCAAGAGTTCCGTTGCGTATTCATATCCAGAAGGTTGTCTTAGCATTTATGTCAGCAGTTCCTCTTCACTCGTTTCCTTCTTGCAGCATTTCGTACGGTTGTTGCTGTGGTCTGATATTTGGTAATCTCTCTGGACGTGGTCTATTACGTTCAATCTCATTTCTCCCCCGTGCACTCCAGTTTCCTTCTATGTGTCTTTTGTCCCAGTTGCACGTTTCTTTGGGATCCGTAAAATGTACTGTTGTACCATTATGGAATATTTTTAGTTGGGCTGGGAAGATGGGTCCATATTTGATTTTCATTGATTGCAGACGCCTTTTGAGTGGATCGAAGGATTGACAAGCTTTTTGTACCTCTCTGGTAAAGCTAGGGAAGAAAGCAATTTTAGAGCCATTGTAGGTGATGGATCCTCTTGTCCTTGCCATCTGTAGTATGGCATCTCTATCTCTATAATTTAGGAGCCTTGCGATGACTGTGCGTGGCGGTGCTACTGGTATGGCTCTTCCAGTTGGTATGCGGTGTGCACATTCAACTGAGAAGAAGTTCGAGAAGGATTTCATTTCGAATAAGTCTGCGAGCCATTGTTTGCAGAATAATTCCATGCTTGCTTCTTCAGTTTTTTCAGGGAGGCCAAGGATTCGACTGTTATTGCGTCTTGATCTCCCTTCGCTTTCGTCCACTCTACCTTCCAGGATTTTGATGCATTTCAGCATGCCAGACATTTGTCGGTTGACACCCCACAGGCTGTCCTCAGTCTCTGAGATGCGGGCTTCAGCTTCCCCAGTACGTGAGGTACGTTTTTGCAAATCATGCCGCAGAAGAGATATTTCAGCGCCTATACTGTCCATTTTCTTCTCCATGGATGATCTGGAGCTGGCTATGGCACCCATCACATCTCTAAGGAAGATGTTGTCTTCGTTGTTTTCCGGTTCCATTGATGCGGGCCGTTCCAGCGAGTGGGATAGTGGCACGGTTGTGTATTGTTCTATTCTACTCTGTGTGGAGGTTTTCCTTGGTTTGTCCTTCCCCATATTGTAGATTTAGACGCTGTTTGACATGGATTCCGTTTCATTTCACGTGGGGGGTCGAGCTGCATGCAATTCTGGCTTCCAGTTGTTGTGCAGCGTTTTGGGGCTTTGTCCGCACAGTCGTGGGTCCTAGTGCTGTGACAGAAGGCGTTGGTCCGGAGCTGCACTGCCGCATATTTCTGCTTTATTTTATCTCTGATCTCCGTAGGGGTTGTGGAACGCAGATGGTTTCAGTGTTTGGGTCAGTATTTTCGCTGCGTTTGCTGAGCTCATATGCCAGTGTGTGTCTCCTCACTGCTTTAGTGTTTAGAGTCCTTGCATGTCTCTTATATGCTTCGGACTTAAACTGTTTTCCCCTGGGAGTTTTGCAGGTATGCCCGTTCAATTATGCAGGCGGGCGTAGTCAGTGTGCACCAATACGGATTTTAGCAATATATTGGCAGAATGTTGTTCCAGTTTGTTTGCTCACGGGCAGGCAGGTGTGGCTTTGATCCCCTTGGTTGTCCAAACCAACACCCAGTGTGGTGGCCACCAATGCACCCCCACAGATACAGCTTACTGTGACGCTCTATGTAGGCCTGAGGGTTGACACAGTTTTAGTCCGGCTAATTACGGGCAGCTGTGTGCTGTAACAGCAGTTACAGCAGCAGACACTGTTGATTATTGGGTGTCAACACGAGCTGTTGCACTACAGATCATAAGGGAGGTGCATGGCAGGGTGCGTAGTAGGCTGCTGGCTTATGTCTTATCTGTTTCCGCATGGATTGTTTTACATGCAGAGATATTAGGGAAGTCCATAGACTCTGCGAGTTTAATCCGCATCTTTCAGAGCATATCATGGGGCTGGCGGCGCCTCCAGGAGTGCTAAAGGTGGTTGCAATGATTGTCACCCAGCCCCACAGTATCCCATGTCCGTGCAGGGTGTTATGGCTTTGCGGCGCTCTATATATTGCTTGCTGCAATTAATGTTGTCGTGACCTTCAGAGATTTAGGACGTCGTGGGGTAGATCTGAGGGGGTGGCACGACAGACCCCTCGCGGCCCGTCCCAGGTGAAGCCCAGCGCCAGCCCCAGGCCAAGCTCAAAGCAGGCACAGCCGCGTGGGCATGCCGCGGTACCCGGGCTTCGTGCGCGGGACCTGTCGGCGGCTTCATGCCTCTGGGCGGATGCATGTGTTGTTGCCTGCGTTTGCCGTTCTTCTCCATCCTCTCCTGTCGCACCCAGCCCAGGGCACACTGCTGTCCCAGCCCCACCTGCAGCGGGGGAAGAGGGTCCATGCGTCAAGTCCCACCGTCGCACCGCTCCTGTTCGCTCCGATCCCGCAGGGTGTCGCGGAAGTGTCTATCGGCAGCACAGGGGCGGAGCGCTCACAGTATGTCGTCCCTGCACCACTGCAGGGCTGAACGTGGACCGCGGCCTCCGCTGCTTAGTTGGGGGTTACTGGCATCATTCCCCGTGGCCTCACAGATGCCCTGGCCATCTTAGATTAGGCTCTTATTTCAGGCGCCGATTTCGCACGTTTGTACCCCAGAGCACTACGGCAGTGTTCCACTGCAATACAAAGTTCTTTTTCATGGAATGTGCAACTTTAAAGGCTGGATAATTTCAGGATTTTGCTGGCGGCCCCAGGAGCTCAGAGGAATCACGTCCTCATCGTACACTCGCTGGCCACGCCCCCCAATTCTTGATATTGTTGATTATGTTTTACAAATTATGTCCATCATGTGTTATCTTTTTGGCGTTAATTTGGATTGTATAGTAGCATAATTGGGCTCCGCCATGACGAAGGAGTAAACTAACTCCGAAATGCGTTGGCCATAAAAGCCCCTTATGCAATTGAATTCAATTTGGCCTCTGATGCAGAAATACATGTTGAATACAGTGCGTCATTTACTGCACATACTATTTGATGAAGTGGTTTCACTTTTTTTGCATAGAATCAGCAACGTTGAATTTGATGACCTACAGCCGTACTTTACTTCTAAGCTTCAATGACATTTTTCTTGTAACCCCTATTTGGGTAAAGTCTTGGGAGTGACTGATTGGATAGATGATCCTCATCTACCCTTTTCCCTTTTGCTGTATTTTGGGTTCAGGTGCCTCTGAACCCCTATACAGTCTGCCACTCTAAATTTTTGTTTTACCTCAGCGAGTTATCATTTGGAAAACCAACATTTGCAACCCGAACGAACGTGGTGCCCACCCATCAACACAGCCCGTGTCTTGCAGTGATAGACATGGAAGTAGGACGATAATGGGGAAACAAACGTGGCGTGAGAATATGACGGCCATGTTGGAAAATCAATGATATATACATATTCAAGAAAACGTCTGCTATTACAAGGTTATCTTTATTGAAATGTGCACAGATGTAAATATTTTTAAGCGATTTTAATAAAAAGATCTATTACAACCAAATTAGAAGCAAAGGTATACACTTAATTTTCTAACTATTTTAATATATTTTTAAAAAGTGAGTAAATAGTATTTCTTATTTACTGAAAAAACATTATATTGGCCTCAAAATCTACATCAAACAATTGAAAGTCATCTTGTTTGTTTGTACAGGCCTGCCTGCCACAGTATCCGTCTCGCAAACAGATCACTCTGCGTATCCCGAAAGTCACACAGACACGTGACATATGACTACATTAACCAACCACTATCGGATTACATCCATGTACTACAACAGAAATGAACAGTTGGTGCGCCATTGTCTGTCACAGCATTCTCATTTGCCATGACAACCATGAAGACCGCTCCTTGGAACCCCTTTCTTCTAGTAGCAATATTTTGACGAAGTTTGGTGGCTTACACCACCAAAATGCGCCAAAACCAAAAAGGAACAAAGAGAACAACTCCTAAAATTGCACTCCAGAACAGTCAGCAGATGCCAGCTTCCAGCAGAGAAGGAAAATATGGGTCAGTAAATCCATGCTAAACTCAGTTGAAGAAAGCTTAGGAAATAATTGCCCTAACGTGTTGTTCAATACAATGACTACTGATGAATGCAACTTGGTTGACAGCAGCCAACTCTGTTGCAATTCTGCGTGTTGGCACAAAACTAGCAATGACAAAAACAAGAGAGCAGGTAGAAAAGTTATTGTTGGAACATTTGACCTAAGTGCTGATAGGTCATACACCCTTAGAGGTGTATCCAATAAGTTGGAATTGGTGAAAGACTGCATATAGGAGGGGGCTCATTACTTACCCTGTGCCCCTGTCGTTTATAGGCTCTGCTGAGTTTGAGTCAAAGCACTGAGGATTCATTTCATAGTTTATACTACCACCATGATTACACATGGGAGGTAAGTGTGAACCTGTATAATGATGGAAGAATTATACAAATAATTAAGTTGTGGTTTATGTGATAATATAAGAGGTATTTTTGTAATTAGATTGTATTGTTTGCTTTTAGGGTGTTTCTCAAAGACATCTTCCACCAGTTTGTGTTGTAAGGGTGAGGCGACATTCACGCCATGCCCATCGTCCTGAAGAAGGTCAGACTAATGCAAGTCTACATCAGAAGCCCCTTATACCGACCGAAACATGTGTAGAGAATGTTAATAAGCTTTTGTGTGCCAGTTAACAGATATACACACTTGCATTTTGGATGGGTGTGAATAATTAACTAACTTGTATTTTGTTGAAAGGGTTTTATATAATTAGTAACCCATATTACTGTAGAATTTGTTTTGGATGTGTGATAGTGAGTATGTGTATGTACGGTGGAATGATTTCTGTGATGTCAAATTTTGGATCACATGGGATTTTATGAGTAAATAGCATTTGAACTTTTTTTGTAATAAATTGCCTTTTTGTATGCATAAAGTGTGTAAGAAGAATCTTTCCAACATCACAGCTGAGGTCCATTTGTGTTTATTTGTGGTGTGTGGGGAGACTTTACAGCAACATGAGGATATGTTGGAACAAGTGTTAGAGATTCTGGGGAGTAAAGGCATAACACTGAGGGAGAAGTGTGTATTTAGAAAGGATTCCATGGATTACCTGGGGCACAAGATCTCTATGGCAGGTCTTTAACCCAAACCCAGCACGGTGGATGCCATAAAGAAAGTTCCCTCACAAAAGGAAAAGGTGGATTTCCTTGGGATGATAGAATTTTACCAGAGGTTTGTTCTGAATTTTGCAAACAAAGTGGAGAAAATTCAAGCATTGCTAAAAAAGGGTGTGGAAGTTGTCTGGTATGTTCAATAGGAGGGGAGTTTGTTGCAATAAAACATTAAATGGACATGTCAGAAGCACTTGGCCAGTTTGAAACAAGGAAAAGAAACATAATAACGGCTGATGAAAGTGATAATGTTATAGGTGCAGGGCTGCCGCAAAAGTGTAATGAGGGAAAAGAAGAGACCATATATCACGCATCGAGAGTGCTCTGTCGTGCTGGGAAAAACGATTCAGTGCTAGAGTAGAGAAGAAAGCATTGGCGTGCGGCTGGGCTATGAAGAAATTTAAAAATGTTGTCTGCGGAGCTGAGTTTCGAATCAGGACAGACACAAACATCTGAAAGTGATATTCAAAGCAAAGGGGTTGGTCAAAGTGTCCAGGAAAGTTGCCAGTTGGGTGACTCGCATGCAAGGTCATAGGTTCATAATCGAAGTGATTCCAGGCCGTGAGAATGTTTTAGCAGACCACCTGTCGAGTTTGGGGGGAATCGAGGAAGGTGGTGTGTCGCAGATAACTGACATGCTGTTTGTCACACATGATGGTGAGTTAACAAAAGAGGAATGGATTGAGGCCATTCGATCGGAGGAGGTAATGTGCAAGATAAGTCTGTGGGGCAGGGTTAGCCTGGCAAAAAATTGTTGAATGAGGAAGAAAAGCATACAGGGAAGTGCATTCACAGTTGAGTGAGGAGGGAAGTTTATTGTATCGTTGGGATCATGTGGTGGTTCCAAAATCTGTACGGAAGAGGTTGATTGAAATAGGCCATGAGGGGCACATCGGTATCTCAAAGAAAAAAGCTGTCCTTAGAGGCAAGTATTTGTGGCCCTGGTTTGCCTGTGATGTGGAAAGATGCCTGGGATGGTATCATGAGTGTGAGAAGTCGGAAAAGGGAGATGTTGCGTTGGCTCACCCCATGGTTAAGGTTGACACCCTGGATAAGGGGTGGGGCGATTTGGCCATGCATGAGTTAGGGACAATAGACCTCGAGGAGGGCATGGAAAATGTGTTGTGACTTTGGTTGATCTATTGATGAAGTTTAAGAGTGTAAGGGAAGCCATCTGGGAGGCCATTGTGGAATACTTACAGGGGGTGTTTGAAAGAGAGGGTTGTTAGGGAGAATTCTCCAAAACTGCTAATTCACCTTACCTACTGAGTCCCTCAGCAGCTTTGCTGGATTTCTGGGGTTTGTCCTTTTCACCTGGTCAAAGTGTGAGCCTTTTTTCCCACTCTTACATGTGTTTTACTGTGTGTGTTTAACATTTTTGTGTTCATAGACTGTGGAGCCTCATCTACTCCATAAGGCATCTTCTTTTTACTGTGTGTTACACAGCACCTTAGGTGCAGTGACACAGGGTTGTCTGTTTAGACTTCCCAACTCAGACTCCATTTTCTGGGACTGACTACTGTCTCCCAGAAAATGTAAAGTTGCCATTGACTTTATTAATCTTTTTTAAAACCAAAGACCCAGTACAAACTATCTTACATAGAGTACTGGAAAGGGTTAATAGTTTTCCCTTTTTGTCTGTCTCTCATGAAACGTTGTTTCGTTCCCTTTTCATTAAGACTTGGCTGGTGGCAGTGGTATCTCCCCTATTTTTCCTACCGCGGTTATCCTAAATAGCCTTGGTATTGTTTTAGGCTATCTTGGTAGCCTCAAACTTAAACCCGCGAATGCAAACCTTTTTGAGCCCAAGTGCCCAAACTGCAAACCAAAACAACTTATTTTTTTCAAAGTGCCAACACTGCAATTAAACCTGAATAACGAGGTTTTAGTTCAGAAAAAACTATTCGTACAGTTTTTCAAACTAATTAACAGCTTTTGTTTAAAAAGAAAAACACAATAACAGAGCTTTCCATTAAACATTTTTTTTTATTGAAAAAAACAAAAAAAACAAACAACAACTGTACACGTGCATGTATTTTTTTTAAAGACGCCTTTTGTGGGCACAATTAATGTGATTTTTGCTGTTGTATGCATCCTGATAACTTGGCAAACCTTGGCTCATACTCTGTTAGTTTAAGAGCAACACATACAGCACTGAGTTCATCTGTTAGTCTATTTCTGGCATCACATTTGATATAATTCAATGCTGAAAACAGCTGCTCACAAGCATAGGATGACCCAAACAAAGAAAGAAAAGCAATCCCAAGTGTTTTCATTGACTTAAAATTATTTGGCAGAGAATTCCACACTTTAAGGATTTCATTTTCCGAACTAGCAACTGTGCTGTCCTCTGTTATCCCTTCACACTCCATCTTCTCAAGTGTTGCACGCAGGTCATAGAATGTATTTTTCCAGATAGAGCTTTCTTGAAATTCCAGTAGCTCCATTTCAAGATTTTCTAAATCTAACCAGTGTAAGCAGGAAAGATCAAGTTCTTCACATTTGGCTTTATCTGGAGACGTAAGAAAATACAGGGTTGTCTCCATCTTACGGAACTGTAAAAATCTGTTACTAAAATTCTCCTTTGCAACTACTATAATGCTAGAAAATTCCTTGTAGATTTCAAGATGGTTTGGATTGTCTGTAAATGTTGTAGAATTTCCCAAATGCATTTTTAGATTTGGAAAATATTTCAGCTGCCCACTTTCAAGGTCTCTTTCAAAAACCTGCTGTTTTCCATAAACCTTGCAGTTTTTTGTTCAGTACGTTGAAGTGTATTGTAAAATCAGTAAAAAAACATGAGGTTGGTGAGCCAGGTCATATCAGTGAACTGTGGATATCCCTGCCCCTTTTCATTCATAAATAGCCTAATTTCATCCAAGCAAGCTACAAATCTCTCCAAGACCCTTCCTCTGCTTAGCCACCGTACATTATTGTACATAAGTAAGGTATTATACTGTGCCTGTACCTCATCAAGAAGTGCTAGAAACTGTCGACAATTAAGAGCACGAGCTATGATGTAATTCACCATTTTTGTGACATCCTTGAGAATATCGTCTAATTTTTTGCTGCTTTCCTTGGCTCAAAGAGCTTCTTGATGTATAATACAATGAAATTGAATGACTGGATGCTTTGCTTCTTTAACAAAAAACTGTATGAAACCAGATGTTACCTCCACAATGGAAGGTGCCCCATCACTAGTAACTGAAACCACTTTTTCTGGCCTTATGTCTTGTGACAAAAAAGCCTCCATCACAGTATTGTAGCTATCTATCCCCTGTGTTCTTCCAGGCAAAGACACCAGTTTCATGAGCTCTTCTCTCATGGTGTCACCAACAGCATAACGCAAAATTACTGCTAGCCTTGCATGATTATTTATATCTGTGCTTTCATCCAAGCACATGGAGTAACAGGCTGCCTTTTGTAAGTCAGTGGTGAGCTGCTGACTAACATCACTTGCCATACGCAGGACTCTATCTTTAACAGCATTTCTGCTAAGTGGCATTTCAGAGATTTGTTGCTTAATTTTGTCCTTATTTGGGAAATCATGTAAAAGGGAATTACTCACAGCCAACATGGCCTTTTTGATAAAATCGCCATCAGAGAGGGACTTCCCATGTTTTGCTATGCACAGTGAAATTTAAAAGCTGGCAGTTGCCAGATAATTTGTTTTAGAAAGATAGTTGCAAAAACTATGATACTGGCAGTGATATTTCCTTAATTTCCCACCAAGAAACTCTTTTCTTTTAGCTTTACCAAGTTCTGCAACACTTTTATGGTTGGTATCAAAATGACGTCTAACACTTGATGTGCGAGATACAACACTTTCACTACACAGAACACATAACGCTTTCCCATTGCGTTCAATCACTCCAAATGACTGTGTCCAGGCCTCTTGGAATGATCTTCCACTATCTGTTTTTAATTTTGCCTTCTTTGATGTACTCATTTTTGGGTGTTCAAGTCTGCAAAAAAACACAAAATAAAGACGGATGAAGCACCCAATACAAATCTATCCCTACCTACCTATACCAAAAATATTATTGCAACATTTCACAAAAAAAGGTACATAATAAACTGTGACAAATCCACACAGACCATGAAGAATCCCAACACAGAACTACATTCTCAACCCAAGAAGATGGAGTAATGAGGCTCAAGCCTCGTATCCAAAAATCACTGCTGATGGATAGAATCTATCAGCAAGAAGAAGACAGACAGAGCCACTGCAAAGTCACTTGCGGTGACATCCCTTCACATTGCAATACATATACAAATTAGGGTGTAATACAAATTAGGGTGTCCACATAGATTTTATAACAGGCTTTAGAGATCTTCAGACAACTCATGAAGAGAAATCTATATAGAAATAACACTATGATGGGGCTGACAGGTTGGTAGTGTGGAGCTACCCACGTTGAGCTTGCCCTGGCCCATTCACCAACTGCACTTAGGCAGGGGAAAGAGGCTGGGCAAGAGACACTACTGCACCGTTTCATTGCTGCAGGTCTGCAACAGAAACACACAAAAATGTTAACATATCGCCATGACAGCTACTTGACTGAGTCCTGCACTTTTGCCGGTACAACCCACCAGTGAAGGCAACTGGCAGAGTGTAACACCATCACACAGCATCTGCCTATCAGACTGAGCGGGGTATCAGTCGCCATGTCATTCAGTGTTCAACTTGTCATAACTATGTACTGCTTGGGCTGCTTCACTTTCTAGGCTGAAGATCCATACAACTCACCTCCTCCCCCGAGCCTTCTCCTTTCCCATTCCATAACTCTCGCCTTAAATTCGCCTGTTATATATGACTTCATTTTGTACCCCCTTATGGGCATCCTAGTGTGTGCCTGTGAAATGAGTGCTGTAAATTAAAACCCCCTCCAAATGAATTATATTGAGTGTTAAAAACATCAGTTTTATGGCTGAAGATAGAGGAATATTGTTTCTATTTCACCCAGTGATCTATTCCAATTAGTGCATGATGTTTCATGTTCTTTACTCCTAATATAGGAAGAAAAAAAAAGCGAGCGTCGGCGGAATGTCTCTTTCATGAGCGCTTCATCACTACTGGCCAATTAATACATTTTTAACATTTGAACATCTTTCCATGTTGTGCTGCTGTTTGATGGGTTGTGTATTTTAGAATGCTCCAAATGGTGCCAACAATCAATGCATGTTTTGTATTTTCCTGTGATGTCATTGTTATGTGAATTATTTTTGAAACGTGAAAAATCCTACATCTTTTTGGTCACAGAATGTTGGCAACTATGTAGTGAGGCTGACGGCACTTTTTTCTTACCTGGCTTTGTTTTCCTGAAGTAATCCCCGCCTCCACGTCTTTGCCGGAATTCAAAGGCGGCAGCAGTGGCGCAGACTCCTACACAGTTTGGCGGATCCGAAGCTGCAGGCACTGCCACTCCGACCGAAGCGTCAGGTCTGTCAGGCGAAAAAGCTTGCAGCAGGATGCATGTCGCACGTAATGAGAAACTAAACTTTCCCGCGCGCTGGCTCATTAAACATGCCTCCGCCCAGAGCCAGCTGCGTGCATGCGCAGTGCTACTGAGTCTCGTGAGGTGGGGAAGGCGGGTCTAGGTCCTAGCGGGGGGCGTGGCTTCAGGGTTCTCCCCAGAGAACTGTGGGAGCCGACGCCGTGACTACAGTGTATGACTGTAGTCACGGCGTGCCCACAGAGATGGCTCGGCGTGCTGGCAGCGGCATGCGTGCCACGCGTTCGCCATCACTGCGCTAGATCATATACGTTTTTATATGGTTCCGGCTGGGTTTATTCGCCATTTCTTTTTGTAAAGGTCTTTCTCGTGTTTTACTCTGCGCGCCAAACGAGGTTTTGTCCCTTTGTTTTCCGACCTTTGGCGGGCTTCTGCACAGAAGCCCTCCTTAGGCGCCTGACAGTTTGGATAGGCAGGATGTGAAGGAGGGGTTTTAGGACCCCTGCCATGGGTTCCCTTTGTAACCCAAGTCGCACTCCTGTTTGATTGGCTAGGTGACTAGATTGCCAGGACAGCCACCCTGCTGTGTGATTGACAGCCAAACTGGGTGAATGTGGGAAAACTGCATAAAAGCAGGTCTCTGGGACTGAGAAGGCAGAGTTGCCACGGGATCGAGTGAACCGAAGAGAAGCTGACAGAAAAGGACCTCTACCACGACTGAACCTCCCGGTGAAGCCCTGCTGCGGGTCCGAACTTCAAACTTCGACGACAGGGAAGATCTGCAAGGAATCTTCTCCCCTTGAGCTGATGGGAACAACCAGTTCACCAAACTGCTAGCCAGGTCTCCCTCCTCTGGTCGAATTTGCTGTGCACAGCTACAGTGAACCGGATAGCCAGGAGAAACGGACCCTGCTTGCGCTTTAAGGAGCGCACCTTTTATTCGTCGCTATGCTCCATTGCTGGTTTCTTCCCTGGGCAGTGCAGGGCCCTCCAGTTTTCCTCCTTCTTGTCAGTCAGTCGCTTGAGGAACCGTGAGCCTGCAGGACCTGCCAGCAACATCTGCCGCAGCTACATCATTCTTCTGCTTCAAAGGTACTGTGCTACCCGGTTGTTCGTTTCGTCCAGCCGCTGTGAAAGTGTGTGAATTCTTTCGCCAATCCGAGGGCTTATCCTTCTCCATTCCAGTAACTTTTCGTCTGACCAACTTCGTTCTGAACTCTTGGCAAAGACTTAACCGCAAACTATCCTGAACTGTGTGATCCTCTGCAAAGACTTTGGTCCATTGACTTTCGCCCTGGCCTCTTGATTTGATTTCCTTACTGTAGTACCTTTTTCTCGATTACACTGCTTACTTGTTGGTGCTGCTCAATTTCTGTCTAACTTTGTCTTTCCCTCCCTTTTAAATTGCTGGAGTGCCATTTTGCTTCACATTTCATTTTGAGCCTAACTTGTCCAGAATCTATTGGGTGGGGTGTAGTGTATTAGAAATGTGATTTTTTAACTGCTTGATAATAGTGAAATGTTTAATAACTGATGTGTAAATAAATGTATATTCTTTTACTCAGAAACCTTGAGTCGGTGTTTGTTTGAATCATAGTAATTGCTGTCCTTTTTGTAACTATTGATAATGCTCACTTTACTCTTGAGATAAGTCTGGCTGCTCCGCCATAGCTACCACTTTACTGCGTAGTACAGGCTTGTACCAAAGGTGAATTTGTACTGTCACTTGTAGTCCTAATTGTGTGTGGTGATCCCAAAGGGTACTGCATATAATTCTGACTAACAAGGGTATACTGAGTTCTATTCTGATGGACAATGGGAGACAAATTGTAGGTGGATACTTTGAGAAATATGTTCTGCGATGTGGAATAAAGCATAAAAGGACTGCTGTCTACCACCCAGAGAGTAATGGTGGAGATGGTAAATCAATGTGTTCTGGCGGTGGTCAGAATTGCAGGTGTGCGTGGTCACAATAAGGTAACTGTAAGGGGAGCCTATATGCACTGCGGATGGCACCCCATGCCACTACAGGAATATGTCCCTTCAAGATATTGAGGGGAAGGAAGGGAATACCAAGGTTATACCCCCTGGTTGGGGCAAGCGAGAGAGTTGAACTGTGTGGTGGAAGATTGGGGACGACCCTCAACAAGAAAAAGGAAGCATGGGTGAGAAGAGGAAAGCGGACAGAAAGCAGAGGAGGTGTGCAGAGGAGACTGGGTCTGCATAAAGAAGGGTGTGGTAAAGAAAAAGGGAGATCCGTTCTATACAGACCCAGTGCAAGTAAAATACGTCCTGAGAGGGGCTGTGAGAATGCAGAGTCGACCAGTAATGAACTTGGCCGGAGTGGTGCTTGTGAAATGAAGAACAAGAAAAGGAGAACGTTGTGTTGATTAGGGAGAGAATATGTGTTGCATATGCTCCATGGTTACCTCGAATGTTTGTAAGGACTGGCAGGCGCTGACACCATGACAACGTAGAGTGTTATGATGAGAAAGGAGTTCTAGTGAAGCCAGTTCTACTGCGCTGGTGTGAGCTCGGAGGTGGGGTCGCTCAAAAGGATCTTGAAGAAGAATAAAACCTTAAACTACCTTGCCTGGCTACAGCTTGCAATTTTTGTTTTATAACTTATATAAAGTTTCATCTTTATTTCACAATTGAGGCAACAGCATTGGGAATACCCAATACCCACCACGAAATAATGCTCTCCAGTTTGTGCAATAAATCCAATACCCAAGTCTGCAGGACTTATATGCCGTATAAAACTCTTGGGATAACTTTCCCCTCATAAAACCTAACTAAGGGAATAAGAGAACATGTACAATACTTTCTTCTTATATACTTCATTTGTGACACAAGGACGTCCACTTTATGCCTTAGGTAAGAAGTAATTTGACTCCTACCCAGCTTACTTATTATAGGAAACAGGTAGACAAGATTGTCTACAACCTCCAAAGATTCTTTATTCAAGCTCCAACGAGATGTGCACCTTTTCCTACTAGCTGTCAACCGCAGAACCTTTGTCTTATTAGGATTCATTTTCAGAAAGTTAGCCTTAGCAAAATCTGAAAAGGCTTCAATGAGCATCTGAAGTCCTACTGCGGTGCAATCAATCATAATAAAATCTTCGACATAAACAAGCCAGGTCAGTCTCCAAGAACCCATTTTAGGGGACACAAATGAAGCCGGTTCTAAGTATTCAGCAACGTCAGAGACATACAAACTAAATAGGCAGTGGGTCAAAATGCACACCTTACTCAAACAAGACCTGGTAGTAATCTTTTGTGACAAAATGCCTTCCTTATTTAGATGTACTTGAACATTTGAATGTTCATGGAAACCCATAAGAAGACACAATAAACTAGAGGGAATGGCCCACCTACGCAATTTAAACCAAAGGTGGTACCGACTATCCAAATCAAAGGATGCAGTTAAACCTATGGCTGCCAAGAAGATTCTTTCATTTTTTTTGATCTTGTAAGCTCTTGCAAAGATCTTATTACAAAGTCATATAAACTAGTATTATGACATTTTCTAAAACCTCTTTGAGCTTTTTTACTCCTGCCCCCCTCTACTGCCGAGGATTCAAGGTGTTGCAAAAGAATAGCCGCAAACACTTTGCTCTACGGGTCCATGATAGAAATAGGACGGTTATTGACTGGATCTGAGCACAATCCATTTTTAAATATAGAGGTAATGTAAGAGTTCCACCAGGAAAAAGGGAAGCACATTTTTATTGATTATTTATTCGAATACAATTGTTAATATAACTGCTCAAGTGGTGGGAGCTGATTTAGATAATCCATTTGAAAGATGACTCGGTCCTGGAGACCTTGAATTACTTATTGTAAGTGTGACCCTGTACACTCCTTCTTGGTCCACCAACAGATCTTTTAAAATAGAATTCATAGGAGTCGAATCGTCCTCCCAAGAGGAAGCAGCTGGGTCATATGGATACAGAGGCTTAAACCGGGTCATCTAGTATGCTTCAGATACTGCTTCAGATACTGCATTGAAGTTCTGCCTGGGCACCCAATTGTGAATTAACCATTCTCCAAAAGTTCCTTGTATCATTAGTTTTTAATGATGAAAACACCACCTCACCATCCTGCTGCAAAATAAGACCATGCGGACGTTTCAGCCAGTTTTTATGTTTGTTGCAACCTTTCGGTGAAATGATGATGTTCATCCTGCCCACTAGTCATTTTCTTAATGTTTCTTATTGCTTCCCTTATTCTTTTTTTTGCTCACCCACATCCACGTCAAACACATGTGCATGTTTACAGATCTTCTGACCGCAGATACAAAAGACTTAGTTGATTTAAACCACTCATTCAAATTCTGGTACATGAAACTCTCATAATTGTTCAAATTAAACGTATGGAGCTTCCATTCATGCTCAGGGGCAATGCACTCGCCTTGGAAGCAAGACGACGTGGAGCAACACAGGTGCGATCCCCAGGTCCGCACTTAGAAACCTCTTGGTATTAAGCGCGTTATAAATAGCCAATTACAATAACAACTAGTAACCTGCAAGATCAAAGCCATTCCATTATTAAATCTATTTACTTCTCTCACATTCCAAGAGATTCTATTTTTGCAAGCATTATGCACCAAGTCACTCGGGCCATTTTTGGACCTAACGGAAGGACAAAGATCAAATAAACACTGTAATATTTTGTGGTCACTCCAAATAGTCAGAATCACCTGCATACTCTTGCATTCACTAATCAAATATTGGTCCACAAAATTATAATCCAGTACAAACCGACTGTTCCCCCTTTGTTATGCTGGGGCAGCCGGAAAGTCACCTGTAACAGCGCCATTTAGTTTACATAAACCAGATGTAGCAAGAAAAGATGACCATCTTGCCCCCTGGGAGATTTTATACGGGCAGGCTTTGCTGGAGGGCAGAAAGGCCAAATTGGTGTTATAAGTATTTACTTTGGGCAAGTTCAGTTTAGGTCCCCCACCAATTGTATGTGCCCATTGGGACAACATCTCAACCAATTCACAATATAATCAACCAGGGCATCTAAAAACGTACCCATCTTACAAATGCCCTTGTGCCAGTATATATTAAGCAATAGAAAAAACAGAGTTCTGCCCTGTAGACTAATAGATATTTCAACCTCTAAAAGCACCCTGTGGAACATTGTGCTCAATAATACCTGACATTCCGACGCCTGATTTTAACATAATCAAAAGCCCCTAACGGGTCTACCTGCACTCCCTTTGGTGGCAGGCTGAACATAAGCAAGATAGCCATCTAATACCGGACGATTCAGCAACTGAGATTCTTAAATACAAATAAAATTCTTCTTTTGCAAAGTTCCCAAAAAGCTGTGTGTGGCCTCTGGAGTTACAAGAAACTAACTCTACAGAGCCACTAATACTTAAGATTGCCCTGTTCAGACCATCACCTTTTGTATTCGATAGAACTCTTGCTAACCGAGACCAATCCTGACAGTCCTTTCGCACATTGTTCAAACCACACACTAGTTTAACATCCCATTACCCGCTGGCCCCTTTACTGAAGTAAATCACAATATATTTTCCTGACTCCAAGGACGATAGGCTCTGCAACAATCCATTACTATCATATAATATCCAGTGTAACCAAATTTGTCCGAACTGGGTCAATGAACTCCACTCTGTCAATGTCCTTGGTAGACATTGCTCAGAGATTTGCCACTTCCGCAAATAGGGACAGGATATTAGATTGATGGAAAAGGAGACTCCCATCCTCCTTAAATACACTTTCTACAAGTAACATGTTGGGCTGCAGGTTTAGTGGGGTGCCTAGACTCCCGGTATTCGGTTTTATGGAGCCAAAGGTATTGTGGTCATTATGCCCAGTGACCATGCTCTCCTCCTCAGAGGAGGAGAGCTCCTCAGATTAAGCACACCCAGTTCCTCTCAAGATACTGAAGGTGGCTGGCTTCTTGTTGACAATATTTACAGCAGGCCCTAATAGTAGCCTCCCAACTAGAGAGCAAGAGGCACTCTATTAATCTCTGTAGAGTTCTCCACCGGCTGGAGCATCACATGGCAAGCTCTTTTGGGAGTGCCCCATTTAACGTTTGTGCCCAAAGAAGTAGTGCAAAGAGAATTGACAAAGTCTACAAACGCTATAATATTCGCCATTTAACCAATTCTTTTAAACATTTTCCAGGGGTGGAGGGACGCATCCCCCATATCTGCTTTTTGGTGGTTCGGGCTTCCTCACTATGCTCTGTTGCTCTTGCTTATTTTTGGGATACATTTACGTCTCTCCAATTCAAAAACTCACTAGCCGCTATTGAAAACTCGACACTGCCACATACATGCTTTTATAGAAAGCAATGGACATCAGAAAGGTTATGTCACAGAGGGAAACAAGAACTGTGGTCCCCAGAAGGTGTTATGATATAATATCCCAGAAGACTATTCCACGCAGCTGGCAAGGGGAAATTGTGGATCAATTTATAAAAAAAGCGAGTGTAACCTCCTACAAAATTACTGCCCCATTTCATTACTGGATATATTTGGAAAATGTTTAGTAAGGTGATCCAGAATCGACCTGAGGAATGGCATGACACATATAAGCTGTTAGCTCTCCAGCAGTCAGGTTTTAGTAAAGATATCTCTAAAATATTCAGACTTTTACTCATCCTTTATGAATTTGTTTTACTTAAGAAAAGCCTATTTTGTATTGATTTGCAAATGGCTTTCGATCTGGTTTTGCACCGTAAATTATGGTCTGTGTCAGAAGAGCTCTCAATGCCAAGTGATTTTTTATTTTTATGTTTAGACTGTTACTCATGGAGAACTATGCAATAATACGGGGGACAATGTAGAGGGATGTACTACCCCCTTTGAGATTAAGGCTGGTGTCAGACAGGGTTGTGTACTAGCACCCTCCTGTTCCCCGAGTATATTAATGGTCTGATCAATATTATTGCGAGTTTGGATGCTGATGTACCAAATTAACAAGGGTGGTCCTGGGAGTCCCTCTGCCAGACATTACTCCTGGTTACGAGAGACTTACTCAGAGTCTTTAGCTCACTATCTTTTACAGAGAAGACATATCCCAAACATATCAGTCTTTGTCCTGCCTTGGGGTAGTCCAGCACCGAAATGCTAGGCAATTCTCCTCTGAACAAGAGTTCCAACAGCAACCCCAGACACATGTTTTGGTCTGGTTGGACCTCATCAGTAGGGTGGAGCTGTGCCTCTCTAAGAATAGTGAGAAAGGGGTCCACGTCTGGATTCCCCTAGTAACTTAGGGTAAGACCCAAAGTTACTTAAATATGTAAATTAACAAGGGGGGTCCTGGGAGTTCTGTTTGGCAGATTATGCCATACTAATATTAAAAACACTGTTTCCGCTAAAGACAGAGGTCTAATACTGAACATTCGGTAAAACAAAGGTTATGGTGTGCCAGCCGCCAAGGCGGAAAAGGGTTCCCCAGCCAAGGCTTGCATTTGACGACCAAACTATTGAGGTTGTTGAAGCATGTGATTACCCAGGGATGCAAACTGATATCTCATTGAACTGGAAACCCCGACCTGACAAATTTGCTTACACTTTAGCACGAATGGGGAAGCACTTATACATTTCTTCAAACGAAATGGGGAAAGAGCAATAGCAAGTGCAGTGGAAGTATGCAGGATGCAGGCAATATCTCATACTGGATATAGATCAGAACTGTGGGGTATAGTAACAATAAAGTGCTGGAAACCAAGGCAAAGGGGGCATAATGATATTAAAGATCTGGAAACCAAGGAAAACAACATTTTAAAGAGATTGCTGGCACTACCATATCGCGCAGTATAATTACCAGTAAGGATGGAATTAGGGCTTTATGGTATTGTGTACACCGTGAGACTACGGCTGTTTTATGCTGGGTGAGGATTTGGAATTGCGTGAACCTTAGGGTTTATTGTGAATTACTTCAAGACCTCCTATTTACCCCAGGTGCTGGTAATTGACTATAGTTCCATTATGTTAAATCAATTACCGGGACTCTGGGACAATCCGTATTGCCACGGAATGCACTCAAAAGCCATAGTCAAGGAGGCATATAAAGAGTGGGCAATACACGTGAATTGGTCAGGTGGCATTGGATCTCGTCTATCAAGATATTTTCTGAATCTTGAATGTGCAGATGGTTTTGAGAACTATCTCGATAGACTGTACTAAAACTAATGCTAGGGATTCTGCTGCTACAAGCTTTTATTGCAAGGTGGGGGGACCAGACTATAAACTGAAAATATGTGTGTCATTTGATGAAAGAGAAGTTCACTCCCTATTTTTCTGCCCTCTTTCTTTTTCAGAAGAATGAGGGAGTGATGGTTTAAACCTCTACTTAAGGCGAGAGGAATTAACAACGTAAGAGATCCAATATCCCTATGTAAATTCACATATGATCTGGATCAATTTACTATTGTAGGTCTTTGTTTGGTAGCAGCATGGCACAAACGATGTAGATTCACACAAAAAAAATGAAATAACAGTGAAGTACCCTTTTAATAATGTTTGTGTCCTCCCTGGAATTACTGGTATACTAGAAGAGCAGTTTCTATATGGGGTCACAACATAAGAATCAGTGAAAAGAGCCTATAATCATATTTCCTCTTTTCTATTTGAACTGTTTATGATTTTTAAACTAAAGTGTGACCCTAATTTTATGGAAGCCGATAAATAAAACATTATTTTCATTTATTCCTGGGAAAGAATTGTGATGACATGTGTATTTGTAGTTGTTATTAATCTTGTGGTGTTATGGATGTTTATACTTTTTATGATGTTCTATTCAGCGTGACATATAAATACTCGATACCAATGTATTATGCACTTCGATGAATATTTTGTGTATGGTTGTTTAATGATAATGCATTAGTGTAATTTGTATGAGCATGATATCACTTTTTTGTAGTTGTTTATTTTTTAATGTGTATGTTCTATGGCATTGCCGAAATACACATTCTTTATCCCAACATGGGATTAATATTCCTGAATGAAAATTAAGTGGTAAAAATTACTAATTTTACAATGACTAATTTACAAACAAAGACATTTAAATAGTAAAAATAAAGTAAAAATAAAGAGATTTTAAATGACGTAAAAATTCAAAAAGTATTTTTTTTCTAAAAATGAAAATTCTGTGGAAATATATATATATATATATTTGTATTAAAATGTGCTTTTAATTTCTTAGTGATTTAGCAGCACCACGGAAACCCCAGCATGACACCCCCGCCTAACTTCATCATCCCATTATTTTCACTTACCTAATTCCAGCCTTAAAGGTATACATTAAAAATTGGGAGCACTCTGCCTCCACAAGCACTAATCTGACTAGCATCCGTGGTCCTCACTTTCACTAAATCATATGGAAAGCAGCAGGGAGTTATTATTTTTTAATTCATATTTTGATTTCTTAATTAAATATTAAAGTGGGAATGTTTTTCCTTTCTTCATTTTCACCTCAGTTATTTTCATTATGTTTACCTCTTAATTTTCAATATTCTTTCCATTTTGGAAGAGTTATTTTTACTGTGTGTCACCAAGAACACTTTATCAAGATAGCCTGCCCCATAATCAAACACAACAGTTTGATATGATATGATATGAAAGTTTATTTATATAGGCACATATAGTGTGTTTCAAAGCACTTCAAGGCAAGGGAGGCAACAAGGGAAAATACAAGGGGCATATACAATATATAGGCACATATCGTGTGTTTCAAAGCGCTTCAAGGCAAGGGAGGGAACAAGGGAAAATACAATGACATTCTTACAGGCCATGAACAGTAAGGATGTGAAATTAACTATTGTACTCGGCCTGACGACATCTCAGATAGTGCAAGAGCTAAGACATAGATAAGGAAGGGAGGGGGAGAGTGTGAAGGAAATGGAAACAGACAGGCGAGTGCCGTACTAGGCCTGATGACATTTCTGGTAGAGCCGGAGAAAACAAGAGGTGAGGGAGAGGGGTGCAGAAAGGTAGGGAAGAAACAAAACAAGCGACTATCATACTAGGCCTGACAACATTTCAGATAGTGCTGGAGGGGGAAGGGGGAAACAAGTAACGGGAGGGGGAGGGGACAGATGAGGTTGCTATCATACTAGGTCCAGGGACAATTCTTATAGAGTAAGTGCATAGTAGAAAGTAAGGGGAGGAGATAGGAAAAGGGAGAAGGTATTTCTCAGATTGTACCTGAGCTTCACAAGCAATTAATCCACACTGGTACATCTGAATACACAAATATCTATAGCATTTTACGGACCAAAATAAGGTGAGATCTGAAGCAATCAACCTGGTGGTAAATGTCTACAATAACAATTCAGACTTGGTCCAATTAAATCTTTGTATCAATACTTTATCACATCCCTAAACGTATTTCAGAATATGTGACTGATGGTAGACTGATGAGACCAGTCATGATGCATGACAAACAAAAACAGCATAATTGACTCCGGAAACTGGTAGTATCCATGCCTCATCAAGGCCATCCTCAACAATTGCTCCATAAATGGAGCAAAGCGAATGGTGTAAAACTAGCAACACTGTGCTCATGCCTCAGCCTATCCTGAATGCCTGCAACTTCCCCACACTGAAAACTGGGATGATAGACTCTTATACTTAAGAGCACCTAAATACAGGTTAAATGTCTCGGTCATAAATGGCATTGTCTCCAAAAACCCATGCATGAAGGGTCATCACAACCAATTAAATACTTTTTCAGGATCTTGTGTGACAGCTATGATGAAGGGATTATATTGTGCCTGTTGTGATATTGTACTGGAAAAGATGTGTGCGTCTTGAATAGGGTGAAACAACCTGAGACAAACCAAGATTGGTTTACATGCACAACCAGTGAAAACACGGTGTGAAGTCTACCTATCAGAATCCTCAACAGTATCTTAATATCCACATTTATCAAGGACATCACCCGTATGAACCTGTGACTAAATGACTACAGCTCTGCCGGAGCACAGGGATGTGTAGTTGCTATACAAGCCTACTCAGCCCCAAACTACTACTAAACCCACAGTGCACCCAATCACAAATAAGAACAAGGGGCAATCTGAATGGTATACCTCCTTCACCTCAAGTAAAAATAGCACACCTCATGGTAGTGCAGGACGAGGGCAGGCTATACTCCTCAGAAGTGGATGTGAGCTAGCACAATGGCGACCTAACCAGCAATAGTACCCAAAATAAAAGAATGTCCACCCAAAGCTCTAGAACATTAGTAACCTTTAATTAAACTACAAAAATACAAACAACTAATTCAAACATCAACACCCCACCCCTATAGTAGAGAACACAGATGCTGCAGACTATATAGCATCAGGAGCACTGTGGAAAACAGGGGTAGGCAGGCAATCAGTTCAGCAGCAACATATGAATGAAGAATATGTCTTTCAAAAAAGGTAGAGAGTGCAGTCTTACAAATCACTAGGTTCCTCAAAGGTGGGCCATGGGGACATTACCACTGAATATACCATTTAATCCTACTCATCTACTCAACAGGATTAAGCCAGGCTTCAAGGTGCTTTCTGAGGTGGTGATTAAGTGTCAGGTTGGTGAGTTGGACAACTGGATCCAACACATGGTGTGGTCCACAAGCATCAACTGTATGTGTCAAGAAGGAGCTTGGGGCAGGAAGGCAATGTCTAGGCTGGTGCAGTTCACGAGCAGTTTGAGGTGGAAATCGGGGCCAAAGGTGGTTCCTTGATTTCTGGGATGCTGTGAAGCCCTGTCCAGAGTCTCCAGGAACAAAGTGAGTCATTTCCTCTGCACTAGCACTGCACAAAGAGTGGTTGAGAGAACCTGCAGGGGTCCTTCACTTTCAGTGTATAGGATGCTTGCACCAGTGAACAGGCAGAAGAGAAGCCTTGAACCACATTCAGCAGATCACCACAAATGTCTCATTGGGACTGGCACTGAAAAGAACTTGCTGTTTCCGTGGAAGTGTCCAGTCTTCCCCTCACTTTGGAATATAGGCACAATGCCAACGCTGGTTGGTTTCCTTCTAGCCTTCTGTAAGGGCACCTTTCAGGGGTGTTCTGACAATTGCCCTTTGCCCTGTGATGTCACACCCAGTGTGTTCTGCCGGGGAGAAGGAAGGAAGTTTGAGAAGGAGCAGCAAGATCCAAGATGGTGGAACTCGTCTTTGGACTGTATCCCTCTCCCAGGTTGCTCTAACTCTGCCCCTTCCTCTGTCTGCCTACTCCCAAGAGCCTTTGGTAATCAGCACCCTTGGTTACCTATTGTATCCTGTCAGGCTACCATTAAAGCCCAGTTATCATCTGACCTGCAGGGAGACGTCCTATTTTCTAGAAGAGGGCAACTAACCTGCTTGTTGGCATCAAAGGAAAGGCTTCCAATACACCCAAATGGTGTATTATGGTGAAACGTGGCCCAGATGACCTGAATGAGTCACTGGTAATCAGGTTGACAATTAAATTGACATCAAAGACTTGTGTCGATATAACTGTGTAATTTCAGGAGCCAGCCTATTCTTCATCATCTAGGTTGAGCCGGAGCTTGCGCCACTTTCGGGTGCTGCAGTGAAGCAGACCGCCCCCCCCATCTCATGCAGCCCACCCCGATGCCGAGGTAAGCCTGAGGCTTATTACAGCCAAACTCTGGCTTGGCTGCGTCCTGCTGCACACATACGCGTCGAGCCCGTAGCTCCGCGTTGTAATTATTTCCGACCACTTTGTGAGGTGTGTAACTGAATATCTGCAGTAAGAAAGCCTCTACCTGGCATATCTGCCCAACTCTCCATGAGGTCTCCACCTTCTAAGATGGTCGCCGCCACACTCACCTAATCTGCCTGGCTCCAGGCCCCAGACGCCGCCTGCACCCATTGGCCAGTCCACTATTTGAGCGCCCTATCGGAGAGCGCCGGCAGGCGAAGCCGACACTCCCCCAAGGCTCTCACTATGGCTCCTGACCTGAGCCTGACCAGAGGCTGCAAGAGCCCAGGTCCTATCTCTCTGCTTGAGCGCACCGCCGCACATGCCTTGGCTAACATTGAAACCACGTAGTTCTCAATGTCACCCTTCCCAGATGCAACCTGCCATCCCGATCTGTAAGTACTACAGGAAACTGTTATCACTCGAACTGTCTCCGACTCTACCTCTCTCAAACCAGATGGAACATCTCGAAACTTTCCATAAGTCCCAACAAGACACAGATAATGCAATAGCCTGAACGACTGCTAGAGCCGCGTACTATCACCACTTTGCAGGCCTGCTGTATCCTAATTCCTCACATAGCTGTAAGTACCTCCCCACCCCCCTAGTACGTTCCCTCACTGCATCCTGTCTAATAAATATACATCTTGCCCATGGAATTGCATTAGCCTTAAGCGCACTGCCATCACTACTGCCCATTGTATTCCAGCCTAACTATGTGCCCACATATCCAAATGCTGCACTATTGTTTTTAGCAGCTCAGAGTGTACTGCCAATGTTGCTGCCTACTGTATTCTAGCCCTATTGCTTTTAGCAGCTCAGAGTGTACTGCCACTGTTGCTGCCTACTGTATTCTAGCCCTATTGCTTTTAGCAGCTCAGAGTGTACTGCCAACGTTGCTGCCTACTGTATTCTAGCCCTATTGCTTTTAGCAGCTCAGAGTGTACTGCCAATGTTGCTGCCTACTGTATTCTAGCCCTATTGATTTTAGCAGCTCAGAGTGTACTGCCAATGTTTCTGCCTACTGTATTCTAGTCCTATTGCTTTTAGCAGCTCAAAGTGTACTGCCAACGTTGCTGCCTTCTGTATTCTAGCCCTATTGCTTTTAGCAGCTCAGAGTGTACTGCCAACACTGTCGCCTATTGTATTCCAGCCTAACAATGCGCCCACACTTCCAATTGCTTCTTTATTGCAGTTTAGCCTGCGTGTAATGTCAACGCTAGTTACTGCCTTACTGCAATTCAGCCCACTAATGCACTCTCAAATCTAGGCACTGCCCCACTACCGCACCCTAACCTAAAGCGCATTGTTCTCACACTGCGCAACCCTGTGACTAGACCATCTTCATCTGGCTCACTCTAACCAGGTTCCCCTTTTGTGTCATACAGAACAATGTTCCCTGCAGTGGCAATGCCTTCATTGCCTTCAAGGACGGCCTAGCCAACCTCGGGTGTCCCAGACACTACCCCATCCCCTTCCCCACACCGTTCCTACCCTCCTGGCCACCCTTCTCACCGAACGGACACCATCCCCATAACTTAGCCAAAGACACTAGCCTCCCAGCCAACACTATCTCCAACAAAACCTCCAGTCACTTCAGACCTAATGTCCTAGGCAGTGTCCCGGACACCACCAAGCCTAACCAAAATAAACTCGATACTAAGCCCCCCATCCCAATGGTTGCCCATAAATCCTATGCACAGCCAACCTCAACATCATATCACGCAACAACAGACTTGCCACAATACTCCATCCGAAAACCAGCAGGCACTCTGCCAATTACAACACCACAACCCAGAAGGCACCAAAGACCCTCAACAAGCCCGATCCACGGCCCCTTAAAGGAGCCCTGCTCAATGTCAGATCCCTGGCGGCACACCCTACTGAAGTGGCCGACACCATTTTAACTAATGATCTTGACTTCCTTGCCTTAACGGAAACGTGGTTACATGAGGCATCAGGACCATACCTATCTATAGCAATCCCCGCCAACTACTCCATCCTCAGAGCTGATAGACCTAACGGTAGGCGAGGTGGCATCTCTAAATCACTACTTGGCTGTAGATCAGTCTCCTCATCATCACTTAAATCTTGTGAGTTACTCACAGTCAAGATACAAACCTCTCCCACAATTACAATCACACTTCACCTTATCTACAGACCACCAGGCCCACCTGGAGTCTTTGAAGAAGATATCACGTTGCTCATTGCCGAAAACTCCAAGCCGCTAGCACAATCTATTCTCCTTGGCGACTTTAATATTGGCTACAACGACCTGAACGATGCCCCAGCTACATCACCAGCAGACGCTCTTACCGAGCACGGTTTCACTCAACACAGTACCCTACCCACTCACCAGAAAGGTAGAATTATAGATTGGGTGGCAACGCTCAACTGCAACACCACATGCAGCGACCTTCAACCCCTCACATGGTCAGACCATTACCTTATCCCCCTCGAAATCAACATCTGTTAGGTAGCTCCCAATAAAAACCCAATGGCACCTGCCTGCCCGACCAGAAACAAACATAACATTACGGCCGAGGCCTTGATACCACTGGTCCTGCCAGCCCTAAATGCACTACCGGCCAATGCTGAACTAAAGCTACTGGTTGACACCTTCAACAAGTCCATAGCCAGTGCCATCGATACCATTGCCCCCCTGAAACTACGCAAAAGTAAACCAAAAGCCCATTTAAATTTGTGGTACACCCCTGCACTTAAACAACTCAGGAAACAGAAAGCTAAACTAGAACTCATATGGTAGACTAACCCATCAGCGGAAAACAAATCCAACCCCAGGAATACATCCACCCTATACAAAAAGGAGATAATTCGCACCAAAAAAGACGCTTATAACGTCAGGATAGATCAGGCAGGCTCTTCCACTAAAGAACTCTTCAAAATTCTAAAGGAACCAGAGAACCCAAATCCACCCGCAGACACCTGCATAAAAGACAAGCCTTGGTGCACCAGCATCCAGAACGCCCTTAACTCCAAAATCATAGGACCCCACCTAAAATTAAGGACAAACGCCAACAACTCTTTAGCAGAAAGTCTACCAGCCCAAGCTCATCCTCACCCACCAATCTTAATACAGGCGTCACCTTTAAAAAAGTCACTACTACAGAAGTCCAAAAAATCATCTCCTCCTTAAAACCATCTAATTGCAAAGGGGACAGCTGTCCTGCCCAGATAATAAAAGATGCAGCCAGAGACCTCTCCCCTTTCATCACTAAACTTATCAATCTCTCCTTCGCTAATAACTCAGTCCCTAGCAACCTAAAACAATCCTGGGTTCTCCCCCTGCAAAAAAACAATCACTCGACCCAGCCATACCCACAAACTATAGACCCATCACAACTGTCCCATTCCTGCTAAAAATACTGGACAAAGTCGCTTACCTCCAAATCCAGGAGCACCTAGAATCCAACCAACTCCTAGGTATTCGTCAATCTGGCTTCAGACCTCTACATGGTACAGAAACTGCCCTTGTAGACCTCAAAAGCCAGATTGATGAAATTAAAGACAAAGGCAAGGCCGCTTTCCTACTCTCGGCAGCCTTCGATTTAGTTGATCATGAAATCCTTTGCAGCCACCTATCTAGCGCAGCACATTTCTCCCCCTCCGCCACCTCCTGGATACAATCCTTCCTAGCGAACAGAACCATGAGAGTCTTCTCCACCACATCAGCAGCAGACCCCATCCCCATCACATGCGGAGTCCCACAATGCTCTTGCGTCTCCCCGACTTTGCACAACATATTTACAAAGCCACTATTCGACAAACTGGACCGTCTGGGTGTCACCTACACCAACTATGCAGACGACACCCAGATCCTCCTCACTATCTCAGGCAACTACAACACAGACGTCACCCGAATCAATTAAATCTTCTCCATCATACAGGCATGGATGGCCACTCACGGCCTCTGTCTAAATGATGAGAAGACAGAGCTTCTCCTAGTTGGCTCCCCCAGCAACCTGTCCAAACTCAGTCCTCACTACAAAAACATTATTATCGATGGCAACACCATCCGCATTGTTAATAGTGTGAAAAACCTAGGCTTTTACTTTGATGCCAACACCAACGTTACCAAACAAACTAATATGACCGCATCAGCCACTGCCTACACTGGCAAACTGATAAGAGCCTGCAGACCTTTCCTTTTGCCCCATAGCTGCCTCACACTTGCCAGAGCACTCATACAGTCCAAACTGGACTATTGCAACAGCCTATACCTTGGTGCCAACCAATCAATAATTAACAAACTCCAGGTTCTCCAGAATAATGCATTGCGCAGCACTCAACATCCCAAGACGAGAGCACATTTACACAGCTAGGAAAGCATGCAAATGGCTCTCAATACAACAAAGAATTGACCTCAAAACCATCTGCCTCACCTACAAAGCCTTAAACAACCTAGCCCCACCATATCTCACCACCACATTCACTATGAAATCTGCTCCCAGAATCACCAGGTCATCCAACTCCTTATGCTTGGTAGTGCCTAGATTCACATTAAATAGAGCAGGCGGCTCCAGTTTCACAGTGCTTGCCTCACTTCTCTGGAACTCCCTACCCCTCAATATCAAAACCATTGAGTCCTTCCCAATCTTTAGGAAATAGGTTATTCGCTGGCTACTGAACAAAGAGTAGCGATCACCTCTGAATCTCCTATGAACCTGCTGAAGTTCTGTAAATAATATAAATTGCTGTAATTTGTAATTGTTGTACCATGTATAATGTATACCTCATTCCTGTAACTGAACTCTTTATGCACCCATCTACCCATGGGCCTGGAGCGCTATACAAATAAAATAAACAAACAAACAAACCAACAAACAAACCTGTCAAACCAGACAGGGCTTATGTTTAGAGATTAATGTGCCACGAGGCCCCAGGACATACACCTATTACTTTATGAAAAGGGTGCCTTTAATTAGAAAGGCAACTTCCTCCCACCTGCTGAAACCTTGGGCTCCAGAAGGCTACATCAAGGAGTGCAAATGTGACCTTTCGCCTATCCTGTTGAAACTGCAAGGTAGTTTGCTTGGGGTTGTCATGAGAATTTCCCTAGCAGGGTCACATGCCTACACTATGCTTTTTGCTATGGAGCATTTATGAATGTGAGTCTGATTAGAAGTCATATTCAGAGTCAGAATGACCTGAATCATGTTGTTAAATAAAAATTAAAAAAAGCTCAGACTATACCTCTACACAGATGGAATTCTGTCACAGAACCAAATTGTTGTGGGTTTTACCAGGTTTCAGTATTCAAATTATCAATTAAGTCCATTATAAGGAGTTTAAATGCGCCTCCTGACAATTCTTCCCAGTACCCAATGAGATGGGTAAAAGCAGCCTTAAAGATGAATTAAGGTAGAATTCTGCTTATAACTAATTCAGTCCAGGTGCCTTCCATCAGCTGAGGGAAGAAATAACCTTCATCACCTCACCAAGTGTTAGATGTGATCCAGAGCAGTAACATCTCCATGTTCTATGTTCAATTCTAATATCTGTGTTAAACCCTGTTCCCTGTGAAATATCTCATTTAAATATCCACCTCCAAGTTATCTTCACAGACATGCACAGGCATTCTCCCAATCACCTCTATTTTCCAGTTCTCATCAATTTAGCCAACTTAATCCTGTCAGTGCCTATAGCTGCCATCAACACATCCATCTCACAATCTTTAATATTTGCCCCAACAACAACAACCTTCGCACCACTGCTGTTTTCATCCTAATTTCTTGGGAGATATATTTGACATTTGTATCACATTTAAATAGTTTCCCCTCACAGACCCAAGGTTGCACTGAGTCCTCATTTATCACAAAGAATTTAATTATATAAGTCCTGACATATGGATATGAATATGGAGTCACTTGCTGAATACGTTCTCCAAACATTGCACCGATCTTTATCATTACATCCAACACCATTTGTTGCTGTCTATATCAAAACGGAACCCAAATATACAGAGCACATAACTACTAGTTTTGCAAAAAAAATCCTCATAACAATCCTTGCACATTAAGAAGGCAGAACTTGGTCTGAAATAATGTGCCTGCCACCATTATTTATTTATTTTATTGTTTGAAGCACAGACCTAGCTCTAGAGCAGAAGAGCGCTGTACAGGGTGTGGGTAGCCGCAATTTGGGCTGGCATCTTTTAACGCAGTACTGTTAGGTTTGTGCGTCAGTATGTGGGTCCATTGGTATTAGTCCTTGGTCAGGGGTTGTTGAAAGAGCCATGTTTTGAAAGATTTGCAAAATTGGAGAATTGTGGGGGCATTCCGAGCTGACACCGGGATCGAGTTCAAGTGCGTGGTATATATGTGCAGGGGATACCTGCTTGTCGATTCCATTGTGAAAGGTTTATTTTTGTCAATCACAGTACACCTCTTTTGAATTAGGAGTGAAATATCAATGATATACTTGGCTGTCACACTTCTTTCTACTGTCAGAGGCCAATTTCCTGCTCCATGTTTACAATGGCGGATTCCCGGATGGCTCAATGAGCATGCCACTTGTTACAGACTACATTCCCCAGGATCCCTCATGCCAGGACATGCTTGCTGGCAGTGGCTACATAATGTCAGGACCCATTACTATGCTCTGAACATGGAAACTGAAAAGGGAACAGAGAAGCTGGCCACTGCTTCACAAAAAGGCTTGCTCCTGTTGTAGTGGTACTCCATTCCATGTCTTATGAGTTTCTGATTGATCTTCTTGATAGCATGACCTTGACCTGGCTTATTTATGAGCTCTTCTTTGGACCTTATTTTGTACCTCTTGACTATTGGATCCTTTGACTTGGAAAGCATTTTTTTTAATACTTTTTACTTTGGCATCCCCAGAACTATTTTGGGGAACTGTTTACGAGATTTTGGACCGGATCAGACTTTTATTCCCAGCTTGCTGTTGGATATAGTGTGGAACCTTTGAGAACTGTCCCATGGATCTAGGATTAAGTGGTTTCTTCAGTTTCTTTGCCCTGGAATTGCATTTTTGTTTCTTGGGATATACATTTGTTGTGTGTCCTTGTTCATTGAATTTTGTTGTTTTATTTTGTACCTGTCCATAGGCAGCTAGAATAAGCCGGCAACCTTGATCTATGGACTCCTGAATCCCAGGAGTATGAGATCTGCAGCGTAGATGCTGTGGCTCACTATTCTCTCCCGGGAGCGGGCGGGGAGTTGCGATAAAGAATGGGAGAGGGTGGTGATAGTGTACATGTACTCTTCTTTTTGGACTTGTCAGTTCTGTTTCCTTTTAGCCTGGGAGAGAGCTGTATGCATTCCCCACACCTTTCCCCTGATCACTTGGCCATGGTGATTGCTAGTTTTTTCCCAGGCTGTCTGTCCTGGGAGAAGGATATCCTACTCCCTTGGATTCCTTTCACGTTATTATGGAATGCAAGAACATTATTGGAACATTCATGGAATGTAAGCTGTGTCTCCTGCATAAAGGAGACCCAAGAATTGTGTCTCCTGAGAAATGCTAATATCGATTGGCACTTAACTACCAAATTGATGCCCCTCACATTCTAGGACAAAAGCTCGGTGTAGACTCAACAGTGTTGGATGTGTATCTGCTGAGACAGAGCAATCTCGAGCTTCTGGTCTATGCTGAGATACAGTCATGCCTGCACAAGGAATTCCCATACAATTATGATTGGGCAACCCCACATAGCAAAAACAAAGAGGTGATGGCTGGAAGGTTTAGAATGAATCTTAACTTCTGGCATAGATCTCGTTGACCCTCCAGACCATCGTTCTTCGTCTGCCAAGCCATTACAGAAAGAGAAAGACCGTATGAAAATCAGGCTTGGTCCCACCCCAAAAGGGGCAGTCCAGCCCGAACTGCTAGGTCACATCCCTTCTGCACGAGACCACAAGCATCCCCAAACATGTTTCGGCCTTGTTGGGCCTCATCAGTGAGGGCTAGCTTGGGTCTCTAGGCCCAGTAGGCACGGGACCCACGTCTGGGCATACCTGTCCCACTCGGGGTGACAAAGCAAAAACCAAGAGGTGATGGCTGGAAGGTTTAGAATGAATCTTAACCTTTGGCATAGTTCTCGTTGACCCTCCAGACCATTGTTCTTCGTCTGCCAAGCCATTACAGAAAGAGAAAGACCATATGAAAATCAGGCTTGGTCCCACTACAAAACCATCCCTTTTGCCACTTCTCTCCCAAAGTCCTCTGCCCGTAAGCACATCATACCTATGAATCAAACCACATTGGGCTTCATAGTAAGACAAAAAGTAGAACAACAATAAATAATAATGCATGCACAAAGTGCCAAGCCAAGTGTCTCTCAGTCCGTGCAGAGTTCTTTGAGGAGTGGAAGTTGGAGGCGTTGCTAGTGGGGGGCTATAGCCCCTGGTCTTTTGGTTGTAGCCCCGGATAGAATATTAGGAGCTACATCCAAAAGGCTAGCTAGCCCCGAGTCCTGACAGTCCTGACATTAGCATAGCCCCGGGTCTTTTCCAGACCTAGCAACACCCCTAAGTGGAACAGATGTGAACTGGTCGGTAGAGACAGCCCTCACTCTATGTCTACTGAAGTGACATGTCTATGAAAGGGAGGACGGAATGAAGTGGAACTCTATAACAACCATGCAGAGTTTTTTGAGGAGTGAAAACAGCAGTAAACTGGTTGTGCGAGACAGCCCGCTCTCCAGGTCTATTGAAGGGACATGACCATGAGAGGGCGGACTGAATCAAATTGAATGCTCTAACAACTGCGTGGCAGCGCAAAGCTCCCAGCCAAGTGTCTGTGCAGTTTTCGCTTTCTGTGCGGGCCTTGTGTAGGGTAGCTAACACAGTAGCCCACAATAGCACTGTGCAAGTATAGTATCTCCTTTTTTCTACTCATTGATCACATTCATGAAGAATGTCTATTTATGTACCACTGACACCCTTAAGTAAGCAGGGTGGCTATTATCTGCGCAGTGAGGTGGCCATGTCTTTGCTGCTATTTTATACACCTTGGGGGTGCAGGATGAGGCGCTGGCTCATAACTGGCGACGCAAAAATTACATAACTTATTTTCAAAGAATAAAGGAGTCCAGTAGGACTAATTAGTGATCAGATAACGATGTGCCGCAGTTATAGCGTTCTTTCATCGATGGGTGAACTTTTGATGTTTTTTTTCAGAGTACATTTTACTGAAAAAACTTATTGAAATACAATGGGGGGTGTTGGAAAAGTATATATAAGGGGTGGGGTGGTCGGGAATAGGTAAACAACAATAGGGGATGGGAGTTTTGGGAGGGAACCCCCAAAAATAAAAGTACATCGAAATGTCACCCATTGATGAAATGACATAGAACCGTGCTGCATAAAGCAGTGAGTCACTTTCTTTTTCTACAATCCAAAATGCGCCCGGGATGAAAGACTCATGATGCCGGTCACACCGCTAATTCAAAGATGCAAGAAGCAAGTGGATAGATACATTAGTTCAAACAGCTTCATTAAGGGCGGCCCTTCTATCGCACTGAATAATACTCTGTGGGCTTTTCGGAAAACACAACATAATTCCACTTCTAAATTTGAAGCTCCTGCTCTTCCCTCTTTGGGAACATTACATCTGGTTCTGCAGTCATTAGTAACATTATACGATGTGTTGCTATTGGAGATGCATGCTAATTCTAAACAGGTGCAAAAGATAGTCTGCTTCTATACAGGCACTAAGAAGGATGTGGACAAATGATCTCGAACTTGCTCTATTACAGCAGCTGCGAGTAGGCCGAAACATGCAAGTGACCATTCGTCTACATTGCAACATGACAAATACATTGAAGAACAACAGTAGTTTATGGTAGACGAGCACCCCACTGCTTCAGCATAAGCACAAGTATTGTCACTGATTTCAGGCCGACCGCCAGAGGTGAAGGAGCAAATTGTGACAGCTACTGAAAAAGACAAATCTACTGCATGGAAAGCGAAGGATGTTTCTCAAATGGAAGCCAGAGTCAGAAGAGCAAAAGGGGAAGATGAAATCTTGGAAAAAGACACTTATTAGTGATTCCTCAGGGTCGGACTGGGGCATACAAGTGTCTTGGGCATTGCCCTATTGCCGTATAGGCCAGCAAGAGTACCTCTAATCATATTTTGTAATGAATGCCCAAAAAAGCTTCCGGGAACTCTAAAAAAAAAAGCAGCATCTTAAGAAAAAGATTAACTCCCTGATTCGTGGAATTATTTGCTTGAAAAACGCAGATTTGCGCGCCTTTCTGCCAGAAAATCCCTGCTTGAAGTATGGGGATTTCCGGGCAGAAAGGCGCACAAATCTGCGTTTTTCACGCAAATAATTCCATGAATCATACTTTAAGTCTAAGGACTTTCGCCATTTTTTTGGACACCATGAGACACAAGATGCAAATGTTTCTCTTTAACCGGCGCACAAAAATGTTAATCGACCCACACAAATGTAGAGGAATGGGGAGAATATGAAGGCTAGGAAGGAGGACGTTAGTGCACCTAGAAGTATCTAAATTGCAATCTCATAATGACCATCCTCCACATTCATTTCTAGATGGGAGGTCAGTTAATATTCATACTGATATGGATTGTTTGGTGTCATGCACTATATCAAACCGGGGCTGAAAAACAGTATCAGGGTAATTCATGGAATTAATGTGCGCTGAAAAGGGGAGCGCAAGCGTGAAAATCGCAGTGCACGCGTGCTAAAGCCGCACACGCAGCCGTTTGTCGATTCATGGAATTTGCTGTGCGTGTTTTCCCCAGGATGTGCGCCAAATCTGTGGCGCACACAACGAAAGGGGGCAGAACACGGGGCGGAACACGTGGAATGGGGAACAATGTGTGAAAATGTGGGCGTTAAGGGGGAAGTACCGCAGCTAAATACTCGCAACGCCCACACGCGCACTAACAACACGTATTCATGGAATCGAACAGGGGAAACCTGCACGCCAAAAAAGACGTGCTAATCTGGAAACACGTACGCCAGCAAGAAGCAGGCGCAAGCGGCCCTTTGCAGCATAAAAGTGCGCGCAAACAACAAACAAGCTCATACGCTACGATGAATATACCGTTCCTCGCAGCAGTGGTCGTGGGACAACGCAGGAGGAGGATAGCCAGGCCCTGTTTTTTTGTACCCAGGACCAGCCTTTTTGGGATGCCTGATGACCAGTTATATGTGAGGTACAGGTTTCCACCACAAATAATCCTAGAACTGGTTGCTGAGTAGGAGGATGACCTCACATCACCCACCGTGTGCTCCCAAGCACTGAGTCCCTTGGAAAAGGTGCTCAATGTACTGCATTTCTTGACTACTGGGTCATTTCAGCGGACAAGTGCCATAGTTGGGGGTGTCTCACAGGCCACGCAGTCACGCTGCCTACACCAGGTGTTGGCAATCATGACTGCGCGCCCCTCAATCAGTCTGCAGGCACATATACATGCCCAGAACACCTGCAGAAAGGAAGCCGTGGTCGAGGACTTTTACAGGGTGGGCACACTTCCCCAAAGTGCTAGGTGCCATTGATTGCACCCATGTAGCCCTATGCCCTCCCAGGGCCACTGAGCACATCTATCGAAACCGCAAGCACTGGCATTCCATCAACGTGCAGGTTGTATGTAATGCCAAGGGAATCATCACCTCAGTATATGCCAACTATCCGGGGTCCAGCCATGATAGTTTTATATTCAGAATGTCACCCCTAAACCGGGACCTGGAATCTGGAATGCATGGCGACACATGGCTCATTGGTGTGTACAAATGCCTCTGCAAATGCATGCATGCCAGACACTGAGAAATGGGAAAACCCAACTAATGACAACCATTATCACCTTCCCAGGGGACAGTGCCTACCCTCTGAGCACCTACATGATGACGCCAATACCGAACCCCACCACACCACCCGAGGTAAGATGCAACACAGCCCATATTGCAACCCGGGGCATAGTGGAGCGCACATTCGGAGTGCTCAAGTAACGTTTTCGTTCCCTTGACCGCTCTGGTGGCAAGCTGCTATATGCGCCCCCAGTAGTGTGCAGGCTCATAGTAGCAGCATGTGTCCTGTACAACGTTGCCACCCGGTGGGGTGTGCCGGTGGACATGGTGGTGCCCTCACATCCCCAACCATATGCACGGCCGCTGCGCATGGGAGGGAAAAGGGCATGTAGTGAGGCAGCCCGTACCCAGCTTGTGGCAAATTTCTTCACCTAAAATCCCACCCCGCAGAGTGCATACAGGCCTGGCACATACCAGCTGACAATTGATGATGATGATGACAAAAGGGACAGTCAACTGTCACAACCATACCACCCTGAGATTGTTTTCCTGGAAGTGCTACATTGTGTGCATCCCTAGCTACTTAAACAGACCCAATGCTGTGTCAGTAAAAGGCACGCATTCATGCAGCATGAAGGACTACCCCCTTGTAAAATAGTACACCCAAATAGTGGCTTGTCACCTAACCCCATCTCAGCTCCCAACACACCATGGCATGGCATGCTATGTGAAAGCAACCAAATGAATGCACAACACATGACACAAGTGTCACAAAGTGCACCGTCCCAAATGGAAACAGGCCAGAGACAATTTCATCTCACTAATGAAAAAGAAACATCACACATGAACAAATACTTACCAGCAAGACAAAACATTAGTACAGGACCCAACAGTGGCAACGTATGACAGTAAAAAATGAAAGTAGTGCAAATGTCACAACCTGACAAAGGCAGCACATCGACCCCTTCCAACTCCAGTGTGTTGCTTGTAGGCAAATGTGGCAGTGTACTACATACAATATGAACTGCATCTGCAATGGAGACCGCCTCATTAAGACATGAAGAAGCTACATGCATATATGCAAAATGTCCTGTATGGAATACAATATACAAATCAACCATGCAGTGGAGAAATCATCACCAATCTCCACTAGGGATGTATAAACAGTTTGGACTACAGACTGCCCACACAACTTATGGGAGCCCAATGCCTCTGTGTAAGTTACTGTCACTTGGTCACACCCTTGCGAGCCCATGAAAAGGGGAAGCAGGAGGGGCGTGTGTGTCAGGAACCCAAGTTTCAAACCCAAACACAGGACAAGCCTGCATGTGCCCAGCTAGAACACACAATGGATGCCTATGAGAGCCACACAAAGCAACTCGCTGTAACATGAATTTCCAATCTGAAAGAAAATAGTTATCAACAAAAAAGGAAATGCAAAATAAAAAAATAAAATGAAAAAGAAGAAAAAAAAGAAAATGAAAAGTAAACAAAATAAATCAAATAAAAAATCCAAAATCAAAATACAAATCAAATAAAAAAAGAAAAAGAAAATAAAATTAAAAAATACAATTAAACATGAAATTAAAATGAAAATAATAAATTGAAAAAATAAGAAGAAAAAATGATAATCAAAAAATGAAATTCTTATTCTAATTTGCAATTCGGAATGAAATATGAAAAACCAAAAATAAAAATAATAATAAAATATATAGTAAAAAAATGATAAAGAAAAATCAAAAATGGCCATGTGTCGACCGGGGGGGGGGGGCACCCAGGAGGGAGGGGGTACAGGGTGCACCTCAACACCCACATGCGTGGATGTTGAGAAAAAAAAAAACCTCCATGGGCTCATGGCCTGCACGGCTACCCTATAGTGGGAGAACTGCCGTTGCCGTCATCACCCTCTGGTGGTACATTAGAAGGTGTGCGTAATATGGAAGGCAGACCACGCAAAGCCCTGGCATGCTCCTCCATGGCAGCAAGCATGCAGGTCTGAAAGGTTTGGTTCTGCAGGATGATGGTACGGAGATCCCCATGCAGCACCTCACGGGTAGCACGGATTTCTGCCTGCAAGGCCTCGCATGATGCCACGATCTCCTCATGGGTTGCCTGGAGCTCAGCTGAGAGTGTGCGTGTTAGCTGCTCCAGCTGCTGTTCTGACCTTGTACTCTGGGACACCTCAAGTGCACCAAGAGTATCTCTTATCTCTGAGGGACCTGTTTTCTAACCTCAGGGCATCCCTGTGGGCCTGTGACTCTGCATATATGGCTGTGCGCAGAGTCTCCAGTCCAGCCCGTCGGTCCATGTTGGATGCCAACATGTCCTCCCTGTGTGAGCGGCACATGGACTCTGTTGCCTGCTGCTGGAGCTCCACCTGCCTTTCAAGGGGGAGAATGGAAGTGGCTACCCTATCCACGGCCTGAGCCATCATCTCACACAATGCCCCCTGTTGTGCTGCAATAGTATACATGGAGTTCTCCCACACAGTATTGCCTGGTGGCGCACGGCCACCACGTTGGCAGGCACCACACCTGTTTGGGGCAAGGTGATGTGCACCTTGCTGTACTGGCACTGCCTGAGGCTGCAGGACTTCATTCCTCCTTTGATCTGCTGGCCCAGGAACAGGAGCAAATACAGTGGAGTGTGACCCTGCATCCATAACCGCCACAGGCGGACATTCCAACACTGAATGCCCCATAGAGGGGTCTACCCCCAGTGCACGTGGGGTGGACAGAACAGCATCCCTGCCAGAAACACTCACCTGCGACAGGACATTTGTCTCAATGTCAGATTCAGCACCTGAGGCATAGAGGTCTTCGGAGGTGTACCCAGAGACACCCGTGGACAGGATTGTCTGTAGGAGTAATGGATTTTCACCCATCATCACCCCACGTCCTCCACTGGTGCCTAGTTGGGGCTGTGAGTACTCCTGCCCCTGCGCCATCTCTTCCTCCTCAACAGCACCTAGTGCCTCATCACCTGCACAAATGTAAAACAAAAGTAATGAAGACAGGCATGAACAGAATAGGCGACACACATAGGCATCACAATCTATACATTGAATACATAAATGACACATGTCACACATGACACTAACTCTGGCATGCATGCACTGGCAATGAAGTGGAAGGGGACCCTAAAAGCAGACACTGAGGAGTCCAAGATGGAAAAGCAACACATGTGCTGCATGCTGCATAGCACCTGCAACACACATTAGCCTGTGAGTGGCATGGACAATCCAGATACAGGACACATGCCAGCACACAGATGGCACGTAGCATAGCCATGGCAGATTTGAAAAGGACACTCAGATGGTAGCAAATCAGTACTGTCCCCCATCCATGTGAGATGGACATCATGAAATAGAACATGCAAAAGAGTGTGACAAAACACACATGTGTCACATGCTGCACCAAAGCCAGTGTTTACTAATACAGTGATGGCAGGCACATGGATACATCAATGGTTGGTCACTTGGACATGACAGAAGTAAATTGTCATATTGAACATTCAAACAGGGCCCCAAAGTGATCGTGTGCAGAACATGTGTAGGTGCAGAAAAGTCAATCAGCTTGATTGATGAAATCATTCCCATAATAAGTAAACAAATGTGGAGTATTGTGTGGTGAAATCTATGTCTGAAGTATGGTGAATCTGGGGCACAACAGGACTAAAATGTGTCTTTAACATGAAAATGATTCCATCAATCAGGCAGAATGAACAGGAAAACAGTATCAACAATGTTGTGTTATGATGGCACTTGAAGGGCAAGTGCAGAAATCCGGTGCAATGTATTAACTGCTGTCAGAAGGTATACTGTGAAACCCAAACCCAAGGCCGGGGGATGGTTTGGAGGCACCACATGGGTGACCCATACCAGTCATCACTACACAGCCTCACCTGGCACTCAATCAGAACACATCCCCCAAGCAACATACACATGGTTTGCACACACATGCATGGCCACTCACCGGACATTGCCTCACGATCTGGTAGGTCTCCCACGCCTTGGATATGATCCTCTATAATGAAGCCTCCAGCGATTGACTCATGTTCTGTGAGTACTTCCTCCTCTGGTGGAGAACCACTGCCAACCACCAGAGTAGAGGCATGATTGGAAGCCAGCTTGTTTTTTGCTCTGTGTTTGAGGTCATTCCACCGCTTAGAGCAATCATCAGCTGTGCGCCTCACAAATCCAAGGGCACTAATCTGGTCCATGATGCACTGCCAGTGGGCCCTACGTTGAGCAGTCGTAGTCTTGCACCCTGCAGTCACCAGAATTTTACGGCCATGGGCCGACACGTAACCCACAAGTACGTCTAGCTCCACATCCTTGAAACTCTGCTTCCTTGACGGGCCGGAGGGGTGAGCCGTGTCTGGGGTCCCAGCCTGTACCGCAAGAGCACCCTTCTTCCTCTTGAGAGGTGGTGCGAACCCTAAGTGGCTTACGCCACTCTGGTCGGTAGGGGCTGAAGCGCAGGTGGACTGGGCACTGGAAGTAGCCAAAGGCATGATGACCAAAGGTCTCACTGCAGGCATTGGCTGCTGGGTGCTGTTGGCAGGACCAACCTTGGTGTGATGGTCTTGGACGATTTATAGTGATATAATCGAATGTCATTTTTTCGAAAGTCATAATATGGAGGAAAAAAAAGTCGAAAACAAAAATTTTGAATTTTTTTTTTAAATTGCTTTTTATTCGAAATGGGGGGGATCCTCCCAACCCCCCCTTTTGTGTTTTTGTTTTTGTTTTACCCATTTTTTTTTATTCCCGGACCCCAAAATAAATATATAATTTAAAAAAAGGGCATTCGACTTTTATTTTTCTACCTTTTTGTTTTCGTTATTATGACTTTCGACGAAATCTTTTCGATTTTTTGACTGCACACCGTCTTGGACCAACACTGTCCCGGCTGGGTGACTCGGAACTGGGGTGGATTGAGCTGCAGCTGCCCCTGAAGACTCCTCACCCTGGCTATTTGAGGCAGCAGATGACATTGCTGCCCCAGATCCATGTGGCCTGGTGTCAGCAACTTTCACTGCCACACGTGGCTTTGACTTGGGGTCATGGAAGTCGGCCTGTGAGTCATCCCGTGCCAGTTCAGTGAACAATATGGGCCGGGTTAACAGGGCCTGAGCTGGGATGGTGTCAGCTGCATCTCCCCGACCCATTGGGGGGGCATAGGTGTCCCTGATTGGTCCTCCACAGACTGGCCTCTTGGGCCACCCTGCACATCCTGGCCACGTCCCCTACCGCGGACACCTCTTGGAGGTCGGCCAACTTTGCCTCCCTTACCACTTGGTCTCCTCCCAACCATGGCACTGATGTTCTTGTGAAAATGGGAGGTGCAGTAAACAATGTTCCTGGGCAATTGGGGTGAAGGGGGCAGGGTACTAGATGGAATACATACCCTAGTGCTCTAGCAAGGCTGTCTGTGACCCCTGGGGGAAGATAATGGGGCACGCAATGCTCAAGCACCCCGAAAACAAAATTTAACGTGCACGTGACCCCTGGTAGCCCACGTGTGTGGAATAAAGGACCCGCACTACGCTGTGGCACCCAGAAACAAGAAAATAAGCATAAGCGTGGTACATACAGGCTACAATGACCTCTGAATGGGTACGCGACACACGTGAGCAACCACAGTTGAAAAATACGTGCGCGACTCACCGTCTGCCTGGAAAAAGAACGTGAAAAAGATGCGCGTGTGCGCGTTGGCAACACCCCTGCCAAAAGAAGAATTGAATGCTGTCTGAGTATACAAGGAGTACGAGCTGGAACCGTTGTGAAGTAATCGCGTGTGAACCGACAAGAAGTACAAGAATCACCCGCTCGCTCTCCACAAAAAGCACAAACAAGAAAATGGCGTCCTACGCGCACCTTTTAACCCTGCCCACACGTGCCATGTCACTTACGCGCTTACGCGCTAAGGTCCTTTCCTCCAATTACACGCAGTGACACCCGGACGTGCAGTTTTTGCATGTGTAGAATCACTATGCAGCCGTGTGGAGGGAAACGCCTGTGCGCATTACGTCACAGACGCGCTTACGCACTATGGGCCTTTCCTCGAATTACACGCTGACGTGCATTTTTTTCACGTGCCAAATCACCCCGTATCAAGCTGGCCACGCGACAACACACGGAAGACCACGCTCCTGCCCAGAAGGCCATTTTCCTGCCCCCCAGAACCCTGAGCCCGCTCCCACCTGCCATCTGCTGCTTCATGCCTGCTGGCCATGTGCCCTGCTATTTGGTGCCTGCACGTCAGCCATTTGCAGGGGTCCAGTTGCTGGGACCACCCCTGCTGGAACAGTAGATTCCAGACTGAAGTTCCATCGTTCCACAGCCCAGCACCAGGACTCAGTTGCCCACCCAAACCTACCTCAGGGGTTGCCATGTCAGGGGAAACACCATCAGAGACCACTGGCAACCCTCAGCCAGAGAGGCAGAGGGCTACCAGCTTCAGGGCCGCAGAAGTTGGTATCCTGGTGGAGCAAGTCCTGGTGCATTATGATGCCCTCTTCGGAAGACCACGCGCCGACAATGAAGACGGAAAAGGATCTGGATGGACATCGTGGCTGCCATTAACGTGGAGGGGGTGGCAGCCCGCGACATACAACACGTCCGGAAGCGCTGGGAGGACCTCAGGTCCAGGACCCTCAGCAAGGACCGGCGCCTCTTGGAGGCAGTGTATGCAGAAGGGTGCCGGGTCCGCCTTACCAACAACCAGATGAGGGTCCTGGAACGTATACGCCCAGCGCTCCACCTCCAGGTCCTTCAGAGGCAGACCCGTCTGGAGTCGAGCGGTAACTGTCCATGCGTACTGATTGGACACAATGCATGTTGAGGTGTGCCAGGAGTGTGCGGCTTGGACATATGTCTTGAAAGGCCCATGTATGGATGTGTATGTACAGGGACATGAGCCTGCTGCATGTGAGTCCAGTCATGTTTGAGGCACATCAAGGGTGTATGTGTTCAAATGCATGATGCCCAAATGCATGTGGGGATGCACACATGTTTACATTTTTGTGTATGTACTATGGCATGGTTGGGGTGTGACACATAGATGCTGGTTACACCTTCATGTATGTGCACGGTGTACATGTGCGTGTGTGTGTATTTGACATGTGTTGGACTGTGATACACCATGGATGCATGTGACACCGACATGTAGGAGGCTGATTGGAAGATGTGACATAGTTGCCGATGATTTCACTGTGACAGGTGGTGGAGATGTACAGATGCTTGTATGTCTGGTGGCATGTGTGCATGTGTTTGGCACTCCCCGTGTTGCATCCGCAGCTACCGAGGGGAGGTCCAAGAGGCGGAGGTGGACTCCTCGGCAGCAGAAGGGGTAGCTGAGACCCCACAGGGGCTTATGGAGGAAGATGGCACAGAGTCATCGAGGTTGGTGGGGGTTTCAGTTGAGGAGGAGGCCGTGGAAGGCCCATGCACGGGACCTGTCCAGGGGCAGGGACAGGAGGCAGCACAGGCCGACACGGAGAGGTGCCTGTGAGTAATCCTGTCCGTGATCCTGTGACTGCATCACACAGCACCAGCAGGGATGCCTCCGTCCAGACCGGTTTTCAGGGAGGGTATGCGCACACAACAACTGGCCTTCCTCTCCCTGAGGACGTGGCAATCCGGGACCGTGTTGAGCCTGTCCTGGCTGGGGTGGTGTTGCGTCAACGTGGCATTCAGGATGACGTGCAGGGTTCTCGTGTGGACAATGCATGTCATTTCGAATGCCTCATTGACTGCGTCGACCTACTAGGACGGGTCAGCAGTGCTGGGTTCCTCCGTGTGCTGGAACTTCTATCGACCCCCTCCTCAACTGAACCCCCTATGCACCAGTTGTCCTCCGTGCCATCTTCCTGCCCACGTATCACCTGGGCACCCTGTGGAGCTGCCCCTGACCCAGCAGCCAGGCTGGTGGAGGACACATCCCTGCCACAGTCAGGAGTCAGAGGTCCAGCAGGGGTGGCCACCCCAACAACTGGACCCCAGCAGGAGGAGGACGCGCAGGCATCGACAGGCAGGGCACATGCACGGCAGCAGCAGGCTCAAGGTGGGAGTGATGATGGCTCAGGGCCATCAACATCCCAGGGGCAGGCATCGGCCAGAGGGCAGGAGAATCCTGGATTGGGAGTGTCTTCCGTGTGGCAGCGGTTGGGCCGGCAAATAGATGCGGAGCGGTGGCAGGTGGAAGAGGCACGGCTCACTATGGTCAGGGTGGAGAAATCCATGCGCAGGGCATTGAGGCGGGCTGAGTGCCTCGAGGCAACTCACAAGGAGTTGGAGGAGGCCATGGCTGCATCCCTGCGAGATCTTGGTGCCAGGGAAGAGGCCCGCCTCCAAGATGTTGAAGAGGAGT